>NW_028289064.1:4050000-5517500 GCF_059628265.1 Tinamus guttatus
GTTTGACAACAGAAATTCAGTCTTTAAGGCTTCGTGATGAGCTACAAGAGACGTGCAAAAGCAAGGAACAAATTAAGGGCGCTATTGGTAGGCAGCAAACACTGGATAAATCAGTTACTCCACTAATAGCTAAAAATCTTATGTGTGACCTGGATGCAGACTGTGACAAGAATGATAAGAAGGAGTATATGAACTCTAGTTTCTTAGGCATGGATGATGAAAAGCCTCTAGGAATCCTCAGTGCAGACTCTGATTTGTCCTTTCCTGAAATGTCTGTTACAGAGACCCATTTAGAAAAGCAGCTCTTAGATTTGGATAAAAGTGTTAAAGACATCTCCTTTGAAGAACCAAAACCTGAAGATGTGCTACCAACATCTCCAAACTTGCAAGGTGCTTCACAAAATGGAGAAGAGCATGTTGTCCAGGATTGCAGGTTGTTGCATCATGCACAGGATAATGACCAAAAACATGCGACAGAAACTCGCCTGGAGACAGTGTCTTCTCCTTCAGAAAACATGGTGAAAACAGTGAACCTCTTCAAAAGAAATGCTGTTGCTTTCCGAAGTTACAACAGTCCTATTAATGTATCCAATGCATCTGAGCCATGTAGTATGGCTTCCTTGGATATGATGGATTTTTCACCTGCTTGTAGTGGATCTTACCCCGCAGCTATCACTCCATTACAGAAAGGAAGACCTCATAGGGTGTATCAGGTCTGTAATGAGGCGTGCAGAAAATCTCTGTACATTAGGTAGTAATGATATGAAATTCTCCTCTTGCTTGGTTACTTAGAAAAGTGAGTGGTCAGTAGTCTGTCAAAAATGACTTGCACTGGCAGGCTTGGACTTGCTGCGCTTGTGTAGCCAAAACTGTTTTCAGTAAGAGCTTAGCAATACCTGCTGTTTGCCTCTGGTTCCGCGAGCAGCTGCTTAGGCTGCCTCTTACAGAAGTCCTTTGCTTTTACTGTGAACAGGTAAAGAAACCCAGTGTTTTGTCACAACCTATTTCTGGCACAGTGTTACTTCCTGAGGGTTATTTTAGATTTTCTGATGAAATGGAATGTCTTTCACTTATCTTCCTGAATCCTAGTGTGGTCTGTGAAAGCTTTTGGATTGCTGGTAACCCATTTTCTGCCTGCTCTGTGTGTGTAGGTGTTTCCTTTGGGTAGAATTGCTGCTGTGATGGGTGCTGCCAAGTGCCCCTTACAAGCAGATCATGAAGACTGATGCAAGCAGTAGCAGCTGCCAGTATGCTCTGAAGATTTTGCTTTAGTGTTTGTCATATTAATAATAAATAAAATCCTACTGTTTTAAAATAAATTGGACCCCTAGATGTGAGGCAGGTATAGGTGTACTTTACAATCTATGCTTACTGTTTTATTCTAGTATAGATTTACAAAATGTTTGTCCAGTTGCTTGAGTTTGAGTTGTAGGATTTAAAGCTGTTAGAGAAAACGCTGAACGCTTTTTAGTACCTAAGTGAATAATTTAATGTACCAAAAGGAGACATTCAGAGCAGTATTTTGGGAAAAGTCTTTTTTTTTTTCTTTTTTTTTTTTCTTTCCTTCTGATGGCCTTGTCTCAATTGCTTGCTTATATTCACCATAACATTTTATTCACTATAAAACTTGCATTCAGCTGAAACAGCATCAGGATTAACATGCACTTCATCTGCTGTTAAATGGATAAATGACTGATGGCATTAAAGTATATAAAAAGCTACCCTCTTATTTAAGTTTGAAGTTGGAAGTATTTAAGAGTGTCACAAAATAGTACCATGGTAGATAATTACATATTTACTATTTCACTAGTGAATTCTGCAGCCTGTATTAGGAAATGTGATAACACAGTGATCTGTTGAATTGAAGACAAAGTTTAAAAAACAAACTGTACCCAGATCCTCTCTTTGTCTTTCAGCATACCCTTGAATCCAATGCAACTGCTAAATATTTTAATAGCATCTGTAGGCCATAATGGGAAATTCTACATTGCAGTCAGCCTATTAACAGTGAGAATTTTTTGATCCACTTGCAGCTTTGCCTGTGTTGTCTTCAAATTTTATACCTGATTACTCTCTGAAGGCTACTGTGTAGTTGTAAACAGCAGTGTAAGTCTAAATGGGCAGAATTTCATTGAAAGTCATTATGCAACTCCCAGAACACAGCATAGATATCACAAAGCTCGTTCAATATCTGTTGAGTATATTTTATAGGCAGTGAATGATATTCAGGCTTCTCCTTATTTTACGATCATAGTTTGACACAATATACTTGCTTTATATTGGCTAATATTGAGAACTTGATGCTAAAATTAAGTCTATTTTGGCGTTCTTTTTAGTAAACAAGTTTTTTTTTCCCTTTCCTCTCTCCCTGATTCCAAGTTAGAAGGGAATGTTGTGTGCTTTCTTTAAGACATGAATTGCATGTTTATAGTAGGCATTATTTACCCTCAGGCTAATGAGGTAGCTGGAATCACAATTCATACGTGCTTGGGAATGTACATTTTTGTAACACGCCGCTGACTTTAACTTAAGTCTCAACTGTCCCTGTGCCATTAGGGGATGGGGCAGGGGTTTGGAGAATAGGTCTGGTTTGATTTGACATCTGAAGTCTTTCTTTGCATGCCCGAAGACACCTCATCAGGGAGATGCTGGCACACCGTACAGGACCCCAAAAAGCGTAAGAAGAGGAGCTGCACCTGTAGAAGGTGAACGTATCTTGGGGACTCCAGACTACCTGGCACCCGAGCTGCTTTTGACAAAGCCTCATGGTAAGCAATGCAAACTCTTTGAGTTACAAATACTTGCGGGGGGACAGTGTCTTTAAAGTACTTTAAAACCTCAATTAGTTTTTTTTGTTTGTTTATTTTTTGTTTTTTTTTTTTTTAAATATCTAGAGCTTAGTGTCTGCCAATACTACCTGTTCCAGTACTGTGTTTGCCAATGCTGATAACTCAGTAGCTCCTTAAATTTTATTTTTGCCCATAACCAGAGGCTTAGGCTGTCTGACATAATCTTTCCTGACACTAATTTGATGTATCGGAAACCTCAAACTTAGGCAGTGTGACGCATCTGCATGGCTTTGGAGTCACAACTTGGCCATTCTGTGCGTTCTTAGAATTTTCTTTTTGTAACTTAGTCAAATTAGTATAAAAGGATCATGTTTCCAATTGTCAAGCAAAACGTATTCCACATTTATTGATATGGAAACACTATGTGCAGTCAACCCAGTTTACAAAATTGCCTTAAAATCAGTTCTTGAAGTTATTTTATGAATTCTATTTAGTACTGTGACAGGATCTCTCATGTGATGAACAATACTAGCAATCAAGTATTTCTTTCTCAGCACAAGTACATAAATTTCGTAATTTCTGCATAAAAAAACTACTGAGGTCAACAAAAAGGCTGAAATATTTTCCTGCTAATTTCAAAAAAAATCAATGACAGAGTAAGCTTGTTATATTTACAATCTCACTTTTTCCATTGCAAAAAGTATACTTGTAGGTAATCTGTGTGTTGGTAATTTATATTTGTATTGGTAATTTGTTTTGGCAGTAGTTTTACTGATTATGTTGTACTACCTATGTACTATTATTGAATCTTCTTTGAGAAATGGGAAGATCACTGATCTGGGAAATGGGAGAGCTCTGCTGTGTATAACTAAGGTTAGCTAAAACTGCATTAATATATTTAAAACTTGAATGTGACAACTAAAGTAGTTTGACTATTGTTTAAAATTTTCATTGAGGAATCTTGGATATTTGGCAGACATGAAAACTTGATAACGCAATGTAATCAATCCTATGCAGAGAATAAAAACTTAGTTTCAAAACAATTTTCATGCAATTATATTTTCAGGACTTCAGTTATAATTTCAAAGGATTTGCAGATTCCTTTGAATAAATAACAAATTTCCTATTAACTTCAGTGCAGCCAGGATTTTCTGGAATTGAAACTTAAAACTTGTATTCACTAAATACTTCTGAAGTCATTAACTTGCTTATAAATGTAGCTGTAATATTAAAATAGTTTTGTGACGTTATGAGAACTTATTCCTGTTTGTAACTTATATTTAACATTAATGTTTTATCTTATTGCTGAGCTACCAGCTTAAAGTCTTCATTCCTATGCCTTCACTCAGAAAATTGTACCTAAAATATTTACTGGTGTTTAGATTTATTAGGCTGTTTGCAGTAATTGTAATGTACTTTGTTATCTTTTCATATGCAGGATCTATGACCTCTGGTGAGTTTGCTTTGTGCTATATAGAAAAGGCGTGTTCAGCAGAACTATGAACAGTCAAAGTATAATTAGATCACAATTTCCAAGAAAAAAAAGTTTGATTAATGCTGTTTTGTATATGGAAGTGTATGCCCAGTATGTGCAGCACGTAACGTGTGATGCTTCCAAAAAAATGCAGGAAGCTTCAGTATCTCTGTGACTAGGCTATCAGGAGTCACACACTTGAGCTCATGCTTCAGGAGAAAAGTCAGCATGTGCTGCTCTTGGTGACTTTTTGTAACAGGAAATAAACCAGAGACATTTTTCTTATTACTTTCTTTCATGTTTATGCAGTCAGTTGGAATCAGTTTGTACATGTAACAGAAGATTCCAATGTGTGAGACCAATGTGAGACTGTATTTCTGTTTCTTGCTTCATGTTAATAGATGAGGAGAGGGGGCAGGGTAGGATTTAGTGTTAATTAGAGTTTAAGGGGGAAGTTTCTGCTGAAACCTGTTACACTACTTGGTTTGGAGTTGTGATCTTCTTAGACTTTGCTAAAGCTGAGAATATTTTGTCTAAGCATCCAAGTATATCTAACAATAGTGGATGTGACCTCACTGCTTTGAAATGCTTAGCTTGGTGGGATGTTCTTACTGCTGTAACACACTGCTTTAAAAGTGTGTTGGATTATTTTTAGTTGCAGTTGTATAGCTCGGTTTCCAGACATTCCGGGATTTAGTCAAATGGACTTTTTGAAATGACTGAAAAATTTACTTTTTTATGTTAAAGTGACTTAAAAGGCGACTTAAAGCTTTTTTATATTTTTGTTTGTAATATCTGTACACATAAGCAAAGAAAAATACTCTTATATCTATTTTTTTTGCAGAAAGTGTCATTCATTCTTTATACAGTGGAGGTAGCATGGCTTAAAGATGCAGAAAGCTTAGAGTGCATGCGGTGGTGTTTGGGGTTGCTCTGCCTGCTTGTTTATAAGTGGATTAATAAGATTGGGCAAAAACTGGAACCTGGGGAAGCAAAGCTACTTAAAGGCAAGAAAGTTTGTGACTGCACACTGTAGCTACAGGGACTGTACAAATCAACTTGAATGCAATGGAGAGTAATGCCAGTTCCTCACATGATGGTTTGTCTCCACCAGCTGTCCTCAATATTTTGGCATAGATTTTGGATGAATGAAAATCAAAGTTCAAAAGCTTGAGTTCTTGGAGCCTTGTCAAAGAAATGAGAGAAAGGAATGGGATTGTATCACGGAGCATTCACCTGAACTCTAGTGATGTTCAAGTGTTCAGTGCACAGAACAAGCTCTTAGAGAAGGCCACCTGTGAATCCTTTCTGGCAGGTGTTGATAACCCTGGGACTATAATGAATAAAGGAGCAGACTAGGGGAGTGGGTGGAAAAAGCCCTTAATATATCTTTAATCCTAAGAATGAGTATTAAGTAAAACTTTTCTTTTTAGAGTTTTTAATTTTTTTTTTGCTATGCTTAGTCTTCTAATATTTGCAAATACCATTCTGTGTGGCAAATACAAAGTTTATTAAGCAGCTTCATTTTATTTAATGGCCTGGATTTCTCCTATTCAGGTTCTGCTGTCGACTGGTGGGCCCTTGGAGTTTGCCTGTTTGAGTTTCTAACTGGAATTCCACCTTTTAATGATGAAACACCAACACAGGTCTTCCAAAATATTTTAAAAAGAGGTAATCTGTTTTAGTACTTGGGGAAGCATCTTCATAACAAAGTTCATTGCATGGTTTGAGTTACTGGCTCGTTTGCATCTTTGCTCACAGATATTCCCTGGCCAGAGGGTGAAGAAAAGCTGTCTGAAAATGCCCAAAATGCAATAGATATTCTTTTAACAATTGACAGTGCCAAGAGAGCTGGACTGAAAGGTTAGTATTGAACTTATTTCTTGTGTTCTCTACACATGAAAGCATTCTCCTCCTAAAACTTAGACTAATAAATGTTAATGCCTGTTTAGGCTCCATATACAGTGTCAGCACAATTAGGGAGTTATTCAACTTCCTGTGCTTCTTGTGACAAGGTTTTACTTTTCCTCTTTCGGCAGATAATGAACTTTCTTTACCTTAATGCTTTTTGCTATGAACGTTTAGTATCTGACATACCAAAGTCCACTATTAACAAATTACTACAGCAGGCATTTGGGGAATCTTGGTATAATTAATTTTAGGCATGTAATCAAGGTCTCTGTGGCTTGGAGAGAAATCATCCTGAAGAAGAGAAATCAAAGGAACTATTTGAGGAATCTGTATTTCTACACTGTATAGAGAACATGGAGTTAAACAGTGGGAGCACTTTACAAAGTGTGTGTGTGTGTGTGTATGTATTTCCCTTGTAGAGGGACTTAAGCTCCCTTGCCCTCATAGTAGGGACTATATTTCATGCAGTTTGATAGCATGGAAGAAAACTTACTGCATGAGATTTCTCCCTGTTTTTCCAATCTTTGAGAAACCTGCCCAAGAGATCATTGAACAAGGAAATTATTATGCAAGTGATTACTCATGAAGAGTAAGCGGGAGGAACTGGAGCTCTGTGTGCGGTCCCAGTGTCATGATCTCATTGGAATCAGAGACATGGTGGGATAGCTCACAGGACAGGAGCGCTGCCATGGAAGGCTATGTGCTCTTTAGGAAGGACAGGCTGGGAAGGCGAGGTGGTGGAGTTGCTCTTTATGTGAGAGCAACTGGAATGCATGGAGTTCAACCTGGGGGTGGATGATGAGTGAATTGAGAGCTTGTGGGTAAGGGTGAAAGGGCAGGCTAATGTGGGAGTCACTGTGGTGGGTGTCTGCTACAGGCCACCTGACCAGGACGAGGAAGTTGATGAGGCCTTCTATAGTCAGCTGGATGTTGCCTCATGGTCACAGGCCCTGGTTGTCAAGGAGGGCTTCAACTACCCTGATGTCAACTGGAAGGACAGCACAGGCAGGCACAAACAGTTCTGGAGGTTCCTGCAGTGCATTGATGATAACTTTTTGATGCAGGGTGTGGAGGAGCCAATGAGGAGAGGTGGGCTACTGGACCTCGTGCTAACAAACAGAGAGGGACTTGTAGGAGATGTGAAGGTGGGGGATAGCCTCAGCTGCAGTGACCATGAGCTGGTGGAGTTCAGGATGCAATGAGGAGGAGGCAGGACTGTAAGTAGCCTTGCAACAAGGGACTTCAGGAGGGCCAACTTTAGCCTCTTTAGAGACCTCCTCGGAAGAATCCCATGGGCTAGAGCCCTAGAAGGAAGGGGGGCCCAAGAGAGCTGGTTAGTTTTCAAGCGGCACTTCCTCCATGCCCAGCAACAGTGCATCTCTGTGTGTATGAAGTCAGGCAGAGAGGGCAGGAGACCTGTGTGGATGAGCAGGGAGCTTGTGGCAATGCTCAAGCAGAAGGCGGTGGTATACAGAATGTGGGAAAAAGGACAGGTCCCCTGGGAGAAATACAGGAACGTAGTCAGGGAATGCAGAGATGCGACAAGGAAAGCTAAGGCACGTTTGGAACGCAATCTGGCAAGGGATGTTAAAAATAACAGGAAACTTCTTCAACTATATTAACAGCTAAAGGAAGATCAGGGAAAACGTGGGTCCACTAGCGAATGGGGTGAGTACCCTGGCTACGAATAACACAGAAAAAACAGAGTTGCCGAGTGCCTTTGCTTCGGTGTTTACCAAGGGCAGCCCTTTAGAGTCCCAGGCCCTAGGGACAAGAGAAGAAGCCTGGAGAGAGGAAGACTCACCCTGAGTAGAGGAAGATTGGGTCAGAGAGCACCTAAGGAAACTTGATACCCACAAATCCATGGGCCCTGATGGGATGCACTCCAGAATGCTGTGTGAGCTGGCGGATGTCATAGCTAAGCCGCTCTCTATCATCTTTGAAAGATCCTGGAGAATGGGGGAGGTGCCGGAGGACTGGAAGAAGGCCAATGTCATGCCAGTCTTTAAAAAAGGCAAGAAGGACCCAGGCAACTACAGGCCAGTGAGCCTCACCTCAGTCCCCAGAAAAGTGATGGAATGGCTCATACTGGCCGTTGTCTCCAGGCACGTGGAGGACCAGAAGGTGCTCAGGAGTAGTCAGCATGGATTCACCAAGGGGAAATCTTGCCTGACTAACCTGATAGCCTTCTATGATGGAATGACTAGCTGGATAGATGAGGGGAGAGCGGTGGATGTCGTCTATCTCAACTTCACCAAGGCTTTTGACACTGTCCCTCACAACATCTTCCTGGGCAAGCTCTGAAAGTGTGGGATAGATGAGTGGACAGTGAGGTGGGTTAGGAATTGGCTGGATGGGAGAGCTCAGAGGGTGGTGATCAGCAGCGCAGAGTCTATTTGGAGGCCTGTAGCTAGCGAGGTCCCCCAGGGGTCAGTCCTCAGTCCAGTCCTGCTCAATTTGTTCATCAATGACCTGGATGAAGGCACAGAGTGCTCCCTCAGCAAGTTTGCTGATGATACCAAACTGGGAAGAGTATCAACCCCAGAGGGCTGCACTGCCATCCAGAGGGACCTGGACAGACTGGACAACTGGGTGGTGAGAAACCTCATGCAATTCAACAAGGCCAAGTGCAAGGTCCTGCACCTGGGGAGGAATAACCCCAGACACCAGTACACAGACACAGGCTGGGGACTGACCTTCTGGAGAGCAGCTCTGCGGAGAAAGACCTGGGTGTCATGGTGGATGCCAAGTTGACCATGAGGCACCAGTGTGCCCTTGTGGCCAAGAAGGCCAATGGGATCCTGGGGTGCATTAAGAAGAGCATCTCCAGCAGGTCGAGGGAGGTGATCCTGCCCCTCTACTCAGCCCTGGTGAGGCCGCATCTGGAGTATTGTGTCCAGTTCTGGGCTTCACAGTGCAAGAGGGATGTGGAGCTGCTGGAGAGAATCCAGCGCAGGGCTACAAGGATGATCAGGGGCCTGGAACATCTGCCCTATGAGGAGAGGCTGAGGGAGCTGGGCCTGTTCAGCCTGGAGAAGAGAAGGCTGAGAGGGGATCTAATCAGTGCCTATAAGTACCTCAAGGAAGGCAGTGAGGAGGATGGTGCTGGCCTCTTTTCAGTGGTGGCCACCAACAGAGCTAGAGAAAACGGCCACAAACTGAAGCATCAAAACTTCCACAGGAACATAAGGAAAAAATTCTTAACTGTGAGGGTGATGGAGCACTGGAACAGGCTGCCCAGAGAGGTTGTGGAGTCTCCTTCTCTGGAGATCTTCAAAACCCACTTGGACGCAGTCCTGTGCCACGTGCTCTAGGTGACCCTGTGTGTGCAGGGGGGTTGGACTAGATGATCTCTAGAGGTCCCTTCCAACCTTAAGCATTCTGTGATTCTAAGAGATGAAAGGCTAGAAGACAAAATCAGGCCAACTCAGATTAGGGAAGGCCCACATTTATAACTGTGCCTGATGCCAGATAGGAATTCCTTGGCTTCTTAATGTCTCTCAAAAAGCATCTAAGGTATTAATTTGAGTGTGTTTTAATGAGGTTAATAGTAAGGGCAATAACTTGTGTAACAAGATGAAACACCTAATTGCCTGGGATTCACAGCAGTTTAAACTGTGTGACATAATGGTTTCTTCCAGTCCAAAGTTCTAGGAAAATGTAGAGGGGCTTTTCCCCCTAGCTGAAAAATAGCTTCTCTCCTTGATTTGATCAAATTAGCAACGCAGCCTTCGTCGTGGATTGATGATTTAATCGTCAATGCTAATCATCAAATGCTATGCGCCAGGAAGTCTGCTGGGCAAAATGAACAGGACAGGGAAGTCCTGGAGTAAAAAGTTTCCAGTTTGGTTGGTTATCCTGCCTCCAGTAGCTGGGAAAGAGGAACCTGATGGTCTGTGGTAGTTTGACTATTGGTGACTTTTAACCTCTTCAGTACGGAGGTAGGAAAATGGCAAGTGGCCTGTGATGGAGGGTTGCAGTGATTTCTGTATGGCCTTGCTCAACCCAGGATTTTGACAAAAACTACAATCAGGCTTAGTTTAAAATGTCTGTGGTGTCCAATGATGAAAAATGTCTCCTGTGTGACAGCCCCTAAGTACCTCTGAGCCAGTGTACGAGCTGTGTAGAATATGATCTCTGGCAGGGAGAAGGAAGTTAGTTGCTGTGTCAGTAGTTTGATCTCACTGAAACAGGGGATATGGATAATTACAACCTAATTGCAGCTGAGCTTGAGCTTTGCAGGAGAGAGAAACAGAGCAAAACAAGTGACAGTTTTTCATCACATGAATGAAGTGACTCTGGGTCCTGGACAGAAGGAAACTCCTAATGCTTGTATGAACTTGTGTTTCAGAGCTGAAATGTCATCCCCTGTTTCATGGTGTAGACTGGGATAACCTACAGCATCAAACTATGCCTTTCATACCTCAGCCAGATGACGAAACCGATACCTCTTATTTTGAAGCTAGGAATAACGCTCAGCACCTGACTGTGTCTGGATTTAGTTTATAGCATCAAGATAAGTGATTTTTTGCACACTTACAGGTTGTCCGATAACACTAGTTTGGTCTTGCTAAGTTTTCTTGCCAAATTTAGAGTGTTTTAAGTGATCAATCTGCTTTTACTATTGATTTCTTTATTCTAAAGCGAAACTACTGTACAAAATTTAGTTGGTATCAAGTGCCTTTGTGCTACTTCTTATTTATCTCACTGCACCTTACTGAGAAGTCAGAGTGTTGTATTTCTTTAACACTTTACTTGGCAAAACATTGTTCTTTTGTTCACTGTTTTTAACCAATGTGTAACCATTTAGGAGGTGGGGAGCTCTTCTATTAATAGGGGATGCTAACTGCTTTAAATACAACCTAGCTACCTGTTGTTCAATGTAGTCCCATCTGAGACCTGTCCTTTGGAACCAAGTTGAATATATGTCCCTTATGCAAAACAGATGTCCCCATGCATGGAGGGAAACTAAAGTCTTAACACATTGTTGCAATACCTTATTTCTCTGCTTACCTCACTCCAAGAAAAGTTAAAACGGGCACTGTTCAAAGTGAACTCGACAGTAGGTGTCCTGTCAGTGTTGCAAAGCCTGCCAATAGCTCTACTGCTTCTCATCTTTGCTTAGACAAATGGGGTTAGGAAAAAAAAACCTCGGGCAATTCTCCTAGTCATACATTCTTTGTTGACATTGTATTGTAACCACTTAGAACAGACTTGGACTTGAGGAAGGACTTCAGCAGCAAACACTTTAGCAGTTATTTATTTTGAATAGAAAGCATGGAACACATGTGCGTGAGTTCTTCATGTCAGATGTTAAGAAAACAAAAAAATCACCATCCTAGTGTTAGCTGATGAGTGAAGTATTGTTGATATTGAAGCTGCTATATATTAAAAGACTACAGTGTACTGCAAGTTAATAGACTATATTGTAAATTCACAGACAGATTTTAGATTTCACTAGAACCTGAGTTATCTCTTTACAGTGTTAGACTTTATAATTAGGGGCAAAATGCCTTTTCAGTATGCTTCAAAATGCAACATGAGAAAATCTGCATGGGGTTAGATTTTAAAAGATTGTTGTAGCTAAAAGATGATGATTTAATTTTTGTTCTTTTTGAGTTGTCTCTTTGAAGATTTTTATTTTCCAGGTTTTTACCTGTTAGTTAAAAGATCGCAGGTGCTGGATGGTGCTCCTAGCCCCACTGGCTTCATGCCGCAAGTCTAGAAATTTGTTTGTGACTCTTTCAGACTGTTTTTCGGACTTTGTGAATTCACGTTCCACAGCTGGAGCAATTGAGTTGTCCCTTCCTTGTATAGCTTCCTGGAACATGAGACTTGCTGAATGGGATTTTGAGTAAAAAATCCCTAGGTCCTCTAGGTTTCTTGCTTGTCCTTTCAGGTAGCTAAAAAAGAATTAGGAAGGGAGGGGGGAAAATCCTAACTTCTTTGAGGTGACAAAAGAGCTAATTGCCAACAGTTCCAAATGCTGGTGTTACTGTGCACATGGTCTGGAGCTGGGATTCATCATATAGAAGGAGAAGTTTAGAAAGTTGCCAGACCTGGTGAACTTTCTCCCTTCATTAAGGGGTCAGCTTCTGAAAACCTCTAAATGTGCTGAATTGCTACGTGAGAGGAATGAGGAAAGAACCGCAAGGCGTGCGTTGCAGAAGCATGAGCAATAGAAGACTGATGAGAAGAAGTTCTTTAGCATGACTTTGTATGAAAAATGCAGACTTCTTCGTGTATTTGGAATGTACTGACCTCTAATGAAAAATCATACCTTACTTGAAATACTGGCATTTTATGGTTTGGAAAAGCGTCTTGTGAGAATCAGTTTTGCACTAAGGAAAAATCCTTTATAAAGAACATGTAATGAAATTATGTAAGCTTAACCCCAAGGCTGCTGTGATCAGTAGCTTACAGGTGGTTACAGCATTTCCCATTTTGCAGTATAGTGCATTCACATTATTATTAAAAAATATTTCAAGCAGTCAGTGGCTACTTATCTTCAAAGAGAGAAAAAATCAAATGTAGCAGTTAAAGACTAAAGCTTCTTCCTCTTAGTGGCTACCTCCAGCTGTGGAATATGACTGGGCAGCCAGCTGTGACCTGGTGTGTTTTGGAACGCCCAGGCTTCTCTCTGTGCGCGTGTCCTGCACACAAGCACTGGGGCTTCCTCCTTACCCCGGGGGCAGGTGATCGGCTGTTACCTGGGCAGGAGCTGAAGACGGTCCAGCTGGGCTGTGCAGCACGAGCAGTCTCGGCAGCTGTCACCAGCTCCAACTTGCTGTTAAGCTGGTGTATGTGTTGCACGAGGCTGGGAGATGGAGGTGCTGAAGTGTTGATGTGTTTGAGGGAGTAGGTTCCAGTCTCAGTGTGATCCGGGGTCACCTGTGGTCGCTCTTCCAGCAGACTTTATTCTGTTGCTATCCATTACCTTTTCAAAAATACATACTTTGCACTCTGTCCTATATAAAATAAAAATAAAATAAGTACTGCAGTCTTGCTTCTATTTCTGTATTTTTGTCTGAGTATTAGCTCACCAGGGTTGGTTTTCTTTAGAATCTGTCTTGTCTTTAAACATGTTAATCTATAAAGGGTGAGGTGGGGGAAAAGGATACTGTTCTGCTAGAGATAAGGGAAAATACTATTAAAGAAACACATTGCACTGTGTGGTGTGTGGACAGCTTATCTAAAGCCCTTGGATTGTAGAGAAAGAATGAAAAAACTTCTGCAGCTTCTGCATTTTTATGGGCTGAGCTAGCAAGCTCCTGTGCTGAACTTAATGCTATTATCTGCATGTCTGCATTATCAAAACTTCTCTGTTCTCTGCAGATCAAAATCTCTGCGCTATATTGTATTCCTTAAGTACCACTCTCTTGCCCTCTCTCTTGCTTTTTTGGTCAGTAATAGCATAAAGGTGGCACTCACAAAAAATGAGGATATGCAGAGCCCTACCAGAGGACAAGGAAGCACTTTCCCAGAAGTACGTGGGTCCCACTGCTGCCCTTCTCCAGAAGAGCTTGTTTCATTCTAAGCTTTTGCTTCTCCCCAGCCCTGGGAGACCTTCAGCTCCTCCTGGCTCTCCCTATTGTGCTTGCAGGCCAGGGGCAGGAGAGCAGGGCCTCCTTCTGAGCTGAGTCCTGGCCGTGACCCTTCCTCATACACAGGAGCCGCAGTGAGTGGCTCCGGCTCCCGCAGCGCTTCCTGTGGCTGGGAGCAAGGAAGAGCCAGGAGCCACCCCTGGGCACCCAGCTCTGCTGCTTTCCAGAGCTGCATCCAGCGAGCGCTGCGGTGGCCTCTGCACGGCCTCAGCCCGAGCACTCCCTGTGGCGGTGAGAGGAGTGTGAGGCACCAGCACCATGACAGGGTGACCTGTGAGGGGGCTGCCCTGCGGCTGCTCCGGCACTGCCCTGTGAGGGGGCGGCCCTGCGACCACTCCAGTGCTGCCCTGTGAGGGAGCTGCCCTGTGAGGAGGCTGCCCTGCGGCTGCTCCGGCACTGCCCTGTGAGGAGGCTGCCCTGCGACCACTCCAGTGCTGCCCTGTGAGGGGGCTGCTCTGCGGCCACTCCAGCGCTGCTCTCAGGACCAGCAGCCCTTCCAGGGAGAGCTGCACTAGGAAAAACGTGCGCCAGGTCTCACCCTGGTAACTTGTGTCACTGCCTCTAATTAAGGTTGTGTCTCTTCAGGCTCTAGCAAGTGACAGAGGTGGTTTTCTGTACCCGCCAAGAAGTGTCAGCAGGCTGGAGCCCTGAGCAGCGGGTGGCCAGCCCCAGGGTGCCGCAGTGTGAGGCACCCGTAACTCGTGTCTCACTGGGCTTTGGTTCGGCCTGTGTGGGGCTCCTCGTACAGCTGAAGCAGCAGTGTGCAACATCTGCTCAGCAGCACAAAAACTGAAGATTACGCATAGCATGCTAAGGGACTGAGTTATTGAGATAGGAATAAATAACAAAGATAACAGCTGCCTGCATGATTTCACGGGGAGGCTAACAGGTAAGCGCCTGTGCTAAAGTCTATCCTGCCTTTAAAAGCCAGATACCTAAATATGGCCGTGTTAGGAAGGGAGAGAGGTGGTCTGTAGTGCTGCTTAGTAGGGCAGGTTTTGTTTTTTATCATGATTAAGCTGGAATAAACTTCCTAACTTCTATCATTTCACGTTATTATATCAAATACTAGGGGAACTTTGAACCACTCATTTCACGTTATTATATCAAATACCAGGGGAACTTTGAACCTCAGGCACCAATGGCTTCAGCAGATGACAGAGCTCCCCTTACAAAAACAGCCTGGCACAGACCCGAGCACATCAAACCCTCGGATTATTGCAGCAGTCTTCAAAGATGGTCTTAGTTTATTTTTTTAATTCAACTTTACACACACACACAAAAAAGGAGGGAAAAATCACTTAAAAAATAACACAACTAAAGATTAAAATTGCTCTGATTTTCACAGAATTTAATGTTTGTCTTACATTTTTATACAGTATAACTTGTATGAAAAATGTTTTCCAAACCATAAAAAAATTTCAGGAAGGACAGAAAATTATTTTCCTTAAGAATCAATTGTAGTATTTACTCTGGCTGAAAAATGAATGCACAGCTAACATGGTGTTACTTCTAAATATTCAAACTTTAAACAGAGGCTGGGTATGATGTATTTATTTTTAGCAAATAAATGTCTTAAATTTGACAAAAATGTAATATTAAATGCACTTCCATTTTCCAGAGATTTAGATAACTTAATATATATTTAAAAATTAACTGTAAAGCATGCTTTTGAATTAAGCTAGCTTCACGAGGTTGTACATTTATCTGCATATTGGTTAATAAATAATCTGTGAAAGAAGACGAATCAGCACCAAAATTAGCTTAAAAAATTGTTTTGCAAAGAAGTAGAAGGATAAGAGAAAAACACAGGAACTGCCTTTTTTTTTAGTGAGTGGGAAAAGTCCACAAGAGATTAGGATTAGGTAAATTCTTATTTTAATTTGCCATAAACTGACATCAGAAAACTTAAATACAGTGAGCTTTCTAAAATTTTAGAGATATAATTACAGCGTTAGTTTTTAATCTCCATTGAAACCTTGTGCATTTCCTATATGTTTCACTTACTTAAAACAAGGTATTGACATCAAGAATACAATTATCAAAGTTAAATTAAGGTGCAGCCTCTTTAGAAGAATCCCTTGTACCACACACTGCTTTCCGACTGATACTTGACATTTCCCCCTTATTAACAGCTCTGACACGCAAGACAAATAGCAATTCTCTAGATTCCTTTACAATTTTATGGATAAGTGAAACATTCAGTTTTCCTTTTTGAACCATTTACAAGGAAACTTGCTCCACTGTGGTTTAGCAGCAAAAATAACCAGCTCAACCGCTCAGAGCTGTATTATATCCCCCCTCCCTTGGCTTACAGTGTATGGAATTCATAGTTCACTACTGCTCTCACCTAATAATAGGGAGCCCTGTGAAAAACAGGCAGAGATCCTGTGACTGTAAAATTATTTCTGTGTTAATTTTACATATTTTTCATTTATTCTTTTACAAAGATGACGTTTTTCCATTACCTGGCATCAGTGAGATCAGAAATTACGGAAGGTCCACCCGTAAGTACCTTCCAAAATAATTATTGTTCGTGGTGTTTTAAGGATGGAATTAAGTTTATTTCATTCATAACCTAGGAGCAGTGAATCATTCAAGTATCAGTAATGTTAGTTCTTAAATGTTTTGCTCAAAGGTAATACAAAATATTACTATAGCAGAAGGAACGGCATCCCAGATCCTGAGGTTCTATGAGAAGTCAGAATTCCTTCACTTTCCAGGGCTTCTAGTCCTAGTAGCCTTTAAGCGAAGTCATAAATTCTCAGTTCAGTTTTCTAGAAGAAGAACCAAATAATTTCATTAAATATACCTTCACACATGAGATGACCATTCATTTGGCTAAACATATGAATTCAATCGGCTTTAAACTTAATCAAGTTTAAATGGGAATAATTTCTAATCGATCAAGTAAAACAGTGCTTTAAGACACGCTAAAATTTAGGCAGTCACACGTGTAACTGCCTAAAAGCCTTAACAGGGATGTGTCTGGTTCTGCCAGACAAGGCAGGTCATGTCAGTACTGCCACATACAGCTCTGAGACAGGGAATTATAGCAGACTTGAAGCCTGGCCAGTGTTGTTCACTGTAGGAGAGAAAACCATTAACATGAACTTCCAAGTATTAAAAAGTTACAACAATTTAAGCTAATTCTAGGAAGAAAGACCTACACAAGCAGATGCGAAGGGAAAAAAAAAAAAGAAAAAATTTAAGAGCAAAAGGTAGCAAGCACATATTAGGCTAGCATCAGGTGTGAGGTTTAAGTAAATATCTAACAGAGTATTTGTTTGATATTGCAATGCTTGGAGAGAGGTTGGGAAATAGGTAAGATAAGAGTAGAACTGTCCTTCAGATGAAGGAAGCCGAAGTAGACACTACAAAAATACCGTAGCAACTTGGTAGGAAATGTTAAGAATGAAATAAGTAAAATATGGGACTCCATCAAGGATGAATAGGGAGAAATTTTTCCAGGGCACAAGGAAACTAGTGAGTCTAGCAAGCAGTAAAAATGGCTCAGGAGGCTACTGGGAGTGAGAGAGTCAAAGAATGCCAGCGAGACACTTTCAAGCTATCCAGCCTCGAGTGCTTTAATCTGCTCATTGAAATGATTTATTGTGCATCACACTTCATGGATTTAACCTCAGCAGCCTTTACTGAGCCTGCCACATACAGTCAAATTAAGAAATACTTTTTTACGTTGAGGAATTTTCAAGAATAGAAAAAGTATCCACGTCTCATCCTGTACTTACAAACTATCAGAAAGCACACTCCTTTTTGTTGAGTATTTGCTTAGTATTTTTTGACTGAAACACACACATTCCTATCATGGTCATACCAAGGGCTGTGTTACATAATTTGTTTATTAGCCTGGTATCTTCAGAGTTATTAGCCATGATGCATAAAATGGAACATTATACAAGACGCGTCTCGAAATAAAGACCTCGAGGAAATCAGATATATCAAAGAAAGACCATGATTATTAAGCTCCCCATTTTGATACTGACCTGAATTTCAGATATATGTGAAAGCCATCTTGAGTGTATACCCTTGCATTTGGTTATGCCCTGTCTCTCTAAACAACAGAGAATATTTCATATTTGTTTCAACAGATGAAAAACAAAATACAAGCCCTACTGAGGGCAAGTCTTTACCTTCTCTTTCTTTGGAGATATACGTGCACTAGCCACTGGGCAATAAATGGCCATACAACAGCAAAAGCTAAAACACCAGGAGAAATTTCAAAGGGCCACCATGATGGTTTCTAAGGAAAAACAGAAGAAATTCTAGTAAGCAGTCTGTACATTCATACTGAGTATTACACATCATTCATGAACTCTTCAAATGCTAAAAGCATCAAAGTAGAAAATATTAGTAAGCAGAATACAAACAAAAATGGAAATTACAAGATTCATACGTCTAATAATTTCTTCAGATACATTTTATATCTTCACATCTGTTCACACTACTTTTTAACAAAAAATTAAACCCAATATTTTACCTTGCGAGAGGCGGGCTGGTAGTGTGATGGTAGTGTTGGAGATCTTGCCTATAAGGAAAAACATGGCTGTTTGTTAAGTATCAAAAAAGGAAACTACAATTCAAATATTTTTTGATTCTCAAAATGAGAAAATCAAGTACTTCAGCTTGCAAAAGGCTGTGCAGTCTGAGACAGCGGGAGACACAGCCCTTCCTGCCCGTAATCCCTGCCAGATCAAGAAAAGCTTTTCCCTAACTTGGCTAAAGACTCTCCCCATGTAACCCACCTTATACCACCTAGTTTCCAGCTTGCCTCTCATGTTTCCATTACCCTTCATAACATCCTTATCACAATTTTACATGTTAAAACAAACAAACAACAACAAAAAAGAAAAGACTAGGTGTCACTTTCTGGACCTCTACACTTTTTCAAGGCTTCCCTGCCCTGGTTGTCATCTCAGCTTCCTCCAGATCCCACCAGCTGCAAGGCAGAGTACAAATACCAACAGCCATACGTGCCTGTATATTTTTTAGAGTATATGGTCTAAATGGAGGTAAAATAGCAGTGTTTTAGTGTGTCTTCAGCTACCGCTATAGGCATGTCTAACAGCATGAAGGAAAGAGACCACATCCTACATCTTCCAGGCAGCTCCAGAGAACCAGAAGCAGGAGAAACTTTTCACAACTGCTCCCAGACACATTGTGGTAGTTTCACAGAAGCAAAGCCATCCATTTTCTAGGTCTTTCTTAATCAATGTAAGTTTAAGCTAGAGGCTTCCTGACCGTACTTCTCCTCAATGCAATATGAACTGCTGGGAAGAGATCTTTTAATAATTCATATATAATTTGGACAAAAAATCCCCAAATCTTTAATTCTTGAATAGCTATGATGAAGCAAAATCACAGCTTTAATAAATCCCTTTCTTTGTCTGCCTTAGATCTGCAGCATGAGCAGCCCATAGGGTACTGCTTGTGCAGCTTTACAATCCTCAAGGAGATCAAAATCCATCTCTACAGCAAGGCAACCAAAAATATTTTTAGAACCATTTGCTGGTTCAACTATATTCGCATTTTATTCTCTCAACCATATCAGTAAGTGTATCAGTATTTTCACCGAAATAGAAAGAAACTGTTTCAACAAAAATCAACACTTGCTTAAACTTCTTTTGTCTATTCAGTAAACATGAAGTGAGATTCCAAGAAAACTGGATTACTTTGGGGGAGAAAGAGTGTTATGAAGAATCAGGCAGATTATGGATTGAGGAATTTTGCCTACAAACATTTACTAATCTGGGAAGTCAAGATAATTTCTTAATGCCTTTGAAAATGCTTTGAGGTTTCCTGCTGAACAGATATTATATGGAACTAGATATTACTAACACCAACTATGGACTCTCTGTATGGTGGCTGTATAACATGCACATGCTAGTAAAAGCTTGCATTTTGACCTGCAAATTAACCATATTGCTTTGCTGATTTTTGTTGCCAAACTAACCTGTCGTATTTGTGAGCACCAGAGTCCTGAATTGTGTTGCTGTGAGTAGGTACTATTAGCTATGTGTAAAATTTTACATTCAAATAAATTACAAAAACATAACTGAAATTTCGCTACACACTAAGAAAATAGGAAATTTTTAGTTGAAAATTCATTAAGTCATGCGAGGAAGCGAAGCACCAGCGAGCAGGGCTTAGCAGAGGTCGCGGCGCCGCGGGGCCCTCACCTGCGAGGCGGCGGCCGCCTCGAGCGCGTGCAGGCGCTGCAGGACGCCCTGCATGTCCTCCTGCAGGCGCAGCAGCAGCAGCGCCAGCTGCTCGCTGAGGCCGCCCCGCGGGCCCCGCTCCGAGCCCCAGCGCTCGCCGTCCCCTCCGCTGCCCGTCTGGCCGCCCTGCGCGCCGTCGCCTGCGGGCTGGGGCCGGTGCCCTGCGTTCGGGGGGAAATACATGAGTGAGACACACAACAAGTCACCGGCGCTGTTGGAAATGTCTGGTTTGATCACTTTGATCATCTTCTCCCTCCCCAACCGAGTTCGGGACTTCTAACCACAGGCTGTTATTGGCAGTTCAAAAGCACCAGGAGGCTATTACATCATCTGAGCTACAGCATCAGCATAACTGTATCCTTCAAGGTCCCAGAATTGCATAATATTCAGCAAAAAGTATTACTTCAGACCCCATCAAGCTCAGCAGTAACTTGTATCCTCAAAAGGAAGAGAGCTGTCTTATTATCCAGGCTAGCAATGTTTTTAGTTCATTTTAGATTCTCCGGATGAAATACAAAGGACACAGGAACAGACTGACAAGAAGATTCCTGTTTGAAATATTCTCCTTTAAACTTGATATAACTGACCTGTTTCTGCTTGCAAGCAGCAAACATTAGTAAAACATAAGAGAGAGAGAAGAAGAAAAGGATAAAATAAAGTGTAGTGCCGTAAGTTTTTGACATAAGACTTATTTTTGGATATTTTAATTTCTCCATCTGATAATATAAAGGTGCCACATAAAAATGTGTGCTATTTATAAATAAAGTACTTTCTGGCTTTTTAGTATAGCAAAAGTAAACTTCATCGTTAACTTTCTAGAAAAAGCAGTATGGAATATGGTGCTGCTCCTAAACTGAAGTATTTAAATGTGCTGAAAATATATCAAAGAGGTTCAATATATACAGAACATCTGGACTGTAAGCGATTGCTTCATCTTAGGCTTTTAAGATCGTATTAGTTAGTAGAATAATCACTCAAAAGCATGGCTAGCACTGAAATTACATAGAAAACTATGTCGGCAATACACCTCCAAAGTGTTCCATGGTTTCAAGTAAGGCACCATTGAAGTATAAGGTAGGCCTAAAGATGATGCTTATTCAAATTCTCCCTAGCATGAAATCCTTTTCAGATTATTATTTTGAAAAAAATAAATACTGCACGTGCAATACCTCTCCCTCTTCTGACACCATAGAAATCCACTTTTTCTCCACCTTTCTTCTCCTTGTGAGGGCCCCCATTACTGGCTTTGCCATCTTCTCCTCCATGCTTGACTTCGCCTTTTTCTTGGACTGTTTCCTCTACATTGTTTCTAAGTTGGAGACACCCATGTGTCATGTCAGCACGTCCTGGAAAACCTGTATTTTCTACCAGAAGACTGTGATCTACATCCAAAAAATGGGATGAAGGCTTTAAGGATCCTTTGGCTGATGTGATGATCTCCAAGGGCTACAAATTAAATTAATGCGTTATTAAATTCAGTAAAATATGACAGATAATCAATAATAAAAAGAAGCATCCCCTCCTCTTTCACTTTAAGAAAATATTTTGCCCAGCATCAAGACTTCTCTGTTCAAAGGAACAATATTTTCCCCATAGATTGGGATTGTTATTATCTAAAGGTCCTTTTCAGATTTGAAAGGTTATCAACTCATTTGAGGCAAGTATTCTCAGGAGAGTGGTAACACTTAAAGCCGCACAGGAATTTCCAAGATACAGTCATGTGCAATGATCACGGAAACGGAACTTTGAAAAGAGCTGAGAATGTTTCCTTATGAAACTGTCGTGGCCTCCCAGGCAGTGAATAGGTTTTCTAGCTCAAAGTGGGAGCCACAGTCTGCAAGCTGATGAAATGCGCTCAAAACTAGCTGGCTGTACCTGTTCCTCTCAAATAAATGAATAAATAAACAAAGGTCCTAATCGTCTCCTATCTCTCAAAGCCTGTGACATGTAGGAAGATATTAAAAGCAGATGGTATGCATATATTAATAAGGTCACACACATGCCAGAACAGGATTGCCCTAAGGTGCTACCAGCACCACTCTGTTCAGGGCAAGGACAGCTACGTGAAGGAAAAACAGTCCAAGGAAGGAGTGAGGAAGTGGAAACTGCTGGCCAAATCCTGCTTGTCAAATAGCAGTTCTTAAACCCCAATGATCAGATTTAAGAAACTGAATTTGCTAAATCTTTTGCAATAAAAATATTGCTTATTTTTTCACAGAACTTTTTCTAGCTTGAATTAGATAATACGTACTTCTATTTTTGTTTTTATTTACATCTACCTGAACATTTGTAATTCTGTTCAAGCCTAGATCTTTTCTCACACAGGTTGGGAAATCTGACAAATTATCCACCCACCTCTGTTAAAGACTCTCAAACAATCTCAAATGATACAGAAAACAATTGGGAAATCACCTACATAACACATCTTGCAGCGCTTCTTCCAAATCACCTTTCCCAACGTGTTTCACTATTGGGTATAATTCTGTTGGACTAAAAGGAATTCTCGAGGTCCTCAGGAAACAGCTGAACAAGAGAATGCTACAATATCACAGTACTCAGTGGGCTTTCTGAGCCCATCTCTCATTCACACATTCTTCCTCAAAATCAGGAAAAAATTGGGTGTTTGAGCACAAAGTCGATGCTTAAGCTGTACCTCCTTCAGAGACCTGAGCAAGTAGGCCAATTAAGAACACAATAAAATGAGTAAGAGCACAAATTCAGCCAAAATTAAGCCAGCAGAGTTGGTTCCCACCCCTCATATAAAAGTCAGAGGTGTCTTGGAGCTGAAGAAAGTAGAAGAGCCCCTGGAAATTATCACTTCTCCCACTTGTTTAGACCTAGAGCTGCTTTCCAGCCAGCTACTTCGGCTCACTCCCTGTTCACTCGGAGACACAAATGCAGAATTCATGAGGCTGGAAGAAGCAAATGCAAGAAGCACAGTTGCAAAGATACTCCCCTGCTTATTAGGGCTAGCTGGATCTGGTCCCTACATATGTTGCAAGGCCTTAAAGCCATCTGTGGACATAGCTCTTGGTTTCACTGTGCTGTTATCTTTGGCACATTTCATCCTCTCGTGAATGATCTGAGGGCAAAAATTTCAAGGCTTTTAGATCAGTGGCAACCAAATTGTAAAAAACTAACAACAAAAAGAACAGAAATGGCTACTTGAAGAGAAGAAAGCTATCCATGAGTTACTTCATTTACAACTGCATGCAAACGTTCAGCTAACGGATGGGAACATCTTTAAAAGCAATCTATCAATTGCAAAATGTTTCTAGAAACACTGTACTCTTACCTCTTCTAGTCCAAGTTGCTCCATAGAGTCACAGTAAACTTCACTGTCTGAATCACTAGTTAAGTGCGGGGTTCCTGAGATCTCCTCGGCATTCTCTTCACTTGCACCTGCACAGAAGGGAAGTACGTATGCACACAGGCTGTCTAAATAAGCCAGTTCTGGCAAAGAGCAAAGCAATGAGTTAAAATATCTAAATGAGCTTCAACTCCTGCCCATTTCATCTACTATTATCATTCTAAAGGTACACTAAAAAGATTATATTAATACAAGAATTATGATAAACTTACTGCTGGGAAAACTAAAACTCATGTTGATGTTTGTTTTACAGGATGAAAATTTTAATTCTATCTTGCTCATTCTGCTCTCCTTCCTAATCTATGTATAGAGCAGTTTTGCCTTAAGTTATCAATAGATTCTAAAACGATGTATTTAGACATCACTTTCACCAACTATGCTTTTATAATATGTTTAAATTTTGGGGAACAACATTAGTTATTTTCATTTCATTACACAGTAGCTCTCGAATCAAATAGTATTTGCACATATGACATAATGATCTTAAAATACAGGAATTGTGTGTTTGGCCTCCCTCTTGAATCTAACTTTTCAGTAAAAACAATCAAACAAAAACCACAAAACAAATAGGCAATCTTATTTTATATTGCTATTACATTTGATTAATATTTTAGAAATTCTCTGGGATCCTATAAATAGAAGGCATGACTGCTTGTTTCTGAATGATTTCAACAGGAACAACATTTTCCAAAACAAAAGTATGAAAATTACAACATAGTCTTGCAAGGACAATACCTTGGTGAGCAGTGTTACTAGTTAGCTCTAGGCTTTGCTCTGTTTTCTTTATTTCTTCTTCCACATTCAAGCCATTCAGGGCAGATTTGGTCTGGATGCCATTCTGCATATCTGGGATAAAGTTGTCCTTATAAGAGCCATTAGTGACAACACTTTCCAAATCCTTAGCAGCTGCTGAGTCTTGCTTCACATTCTTATATTCTGTGAAAGAACAATAAAATGCTGCAAATAGAAAGGTAGGTACCTAGTAACTTAAAACATATTTCTTCACATACCTAACCTTCTGATGGACTATAATTTCAAAGTATCTGCGGAACAAAATATAAAAAATCAGGTAGATTAACATTCATAGGAATAGTTCTGTTCTTATAGAAAGTGTAAATATATTTATTTTGCAAAAGGCATGAATTCTGAAAGCATAACTTCATTTGTTTTCTATTTGAGACTGGTATTTTCTCAAAACTGTTTAAGAAACCCCAAAGCACATCTCACCAAAAGTTCTGTCTTGTGTTCTCTGAAGAAAATAAATGTGATTTTTAATTCTCCTGTTTCATGCCATGCATCCACTCACAACTCCTACAAACAACACTGGTAACAAAGCCCAAAATAATACAGAGTATGCTGTAGATGTTGAGCTAATATACTAATGAGACTTCTTACTCGAATCAAAAATTTTCTGTATAGGATAGCTCAAAAATTTGTCCCAGTCTTTTAACCTTTTAATAAGATAAAGCCATTTTTCACAAAAGTATCTATGTGAATTTACACAGAATTCTCCTAAAGAAATACAGCATTCGTGATTTTTTGGGATTTTCTGCCACTTAGATAGGCAAGAATAAGTTTGAAAGAAACTTTGTTCCACGTCTAGCAAACATACCCTTTCCATTTAGGTGTATTTGCTTTTCTTCATCTTCACGAAGCCCTTCTTCTTCTGATTCGGCTCCACTGTCACTACTTTCAGCTTTCCCATTCACAGCCTTCATATTTGGAGTGGAAGTCATGACATTACTGAGGTCTAAGCAAACATTCAAAAGGAATAAAAACATATTTATATATTAAACTAAAACAAGTACAATCCCCCCACCTCCAAAGTATTAGTCAGTAGTTCTACAAAAGTACTTCCATATCAGAATATATACCAAATAAATAATGCCGGTTCTAAATCTGTATATTCTTCCTTAATTATTTTAAGGTTTCTCCTTTGTGGCTCACTATAATATTTGTAACTATTGGCAGTGTTTCTGCCAATCCTCATAACAATCCTCACTGTTTCTGAGGAAGCCAGCTGAAAGGGACAGCAGGTTGCTTTCACTAGAAACTCCCAGATTGAGACCATTACCTATATTCATAGTGAAGTTACATTAATATTTTTACCTAGGTTTGATGTGGCCATTTTCTTTTAATCCTAGGATTCAACACTTACATAGAATGTTCCCTTTTGGGCTGAAATGCTTCAAAACTGCTCTCAACTCAAAGGTGAATTTTGAAACATTAAATTCAATTATGTGAGTAATAGAAGTCTGCAAAGGAGAAACATAATATCCTAACAAATTTCTCCTGAAGCAATTTAAGCAGACACAAAATGTGGTAATAAGATTTATGCTTATACAGATCTTGATCTGTAAAAGTATATATGAAAATAAAAGCATATGCACAGATTTCAGTGAGAAGATGAAACATATACACTAAGACTTTGTTTGCATGTCTAATTACATATTTACATAGCAAGTCTCTTTGAAATAAACATATAAGATATAAAGCAACTGCTAAATCCGTGTTTTCAATTTCTGTGATCACTTTGAGGTTCATATATTGCAATTAATAATTATTTACTATACAAAGAATTGAAAACTACAGTTTCTTTTAAAACTACCCCAAATTTAAGGGACAATTCTATCACCACATAAAGAAAAAGCAAACATTTATATCCATAGTGGTGATTATTTAAACCTTGCACGTAAGCACAGAGGACGAAAGCACAAAAGGACACAGTTACAAGGGGATACTTGCCCATTTTGGCTGCTGACTGCAAGGCCGACCTCTATCCATTTTAATTGCCATCACAGCATCCATTTACATAATTTTTGCATTATCTTGTCGGAACCTCCAAAAATTAATTTTTATGTTTAGGCTTCGCAGCAAAATATATCCAATCATGCCGGAGCTGCTAAACCAGCCTTGCTACTTTCTTTTACTATGTGGTAATTTACTGTTAAGCGTTTTCTACTTTAAATCTTGCTGTGAAGAGGCAAACTGTCTTCCCACATTCTCCTTGTTTCCAGGCTTATCCAAACTGCTTTAAAACAAACAGGCAAAAAAACCCACCCACACAAGATTGCTTTCTCCACAGACCTAATTAATATGTATCTGTACATGTATCTGGATCATTTAGTTTTACTGTGAGATTGGGTTTCTGTGGGCATCCTGCATCACTGCCTAACATTGATTTAATTTAACTTTTACCTCAAAACTATGGTCTACTTTGAAGACTACAGGACCCTAAGTGATTATATAGTCATTTTCTCCTTACTGAAGAACACTTCTGACTTGCAAGGCATTTTTTTTGCACAAAAGAAAAACCCTAACATATTTCCAGCAAAATTCTCATAAGCACGCTTCTTTTTACTGTGAAAAGCAATTCTGAAGTTTTTTTTTTTTCTTCCCCCAAGAAGCAGTGTGAGAAGGATAACACAACAGTTCAGATCTCACTGCATAAACACCAGGCGGTCCCAGCTCTCTTGACACAGCAGGGCAGGCATCACTTTCCCTCAGAAAATGGGGGAACAACCTGACAGACCTGATTGTGTGGGAGTAAACAGGAAAGACGAGACCAGAAGACCTCCTTACTCTGCCCGAGGTACTATAAAAAGCCTTACACTGTTAACTTTTCATTTTTGAAGTGAAGGTCTGTGAACGTTCAAACAGGCTCTCCCTTAATTTCACAGATAGGGATTTCTAACTCCCCGTGAATTTCAGCACGCATTTTGCTACCCAGTTGGGAGCTCGGAGCTGCACCTCCTCTGTGCATCTGCCTCAGCTAAGCACAAGGGTCACTTTATAAAAAAAGCCCTAGTAGGCTC
Organism: Tinamus guttatus; assembly: GCF_059628265.1. Lineage (NCBI taxonomy): Eukaryota > Metazoa > Chordata > Aves > Tinamiformes > Tinamidae > Tinamus > Tinamus guttatus. Next base: position 4,077,200 of record NW_028289064.1, read on the forward strand.
CCTCTGTTCATAGTCCATCTTCTCATTTTCACATCCCTCAAACACCTTTTACTTTTTGATCTTCTCAGCAGGCACATAAATCTTGCACAACGCTGCCGAGCCCCGCTGAGAGCCGCTTCACTCAGAGCAGCGCATTCACAGGCGCCACACGGCCCTTCCCCCTCCGCAAACACCAGTCTACAACAGCAGGCGAAAATACTGCAGAGATCTCTTTACCGTCCTATGTTCAAGTGGTCTCAAGCTCTGTGAACATTTGTTTCAAGTCCCAGGGAGACCCATACACTGCACAAAGCTGTTTTAATCATCAGGTAATGACAAGTCTTGCCATCAGAGCCTCAAGCTGATTTCATGCTTGTAACTGATGCAGGGAGGCTCCCTGCCTCAGTTTCAGGTTTGTGTAACCATGTTCTTCCTTACGAAACTTTCCACCTCCTTTTTCCAGTGGAGGTATCCCAGTAACACATTACTGCAACGAGTGATCACTTCTCATGGGGAGGAGCACACCTTGAGATTTAGCTAAGCCTTAGCAACCTTCCTGGTATTTGTCCTTTTACACTGGATTTCTGGCCAAAAGGCTCTTTGAAGAGCCTGTGGAACAGGAACTACTACAGATTTGCCATCAGTTCTAAAGCTATGAGCACTATCACCACATGTGCCTCAGTAAATTAGAGCACAGATGCATCTGTCCTCAGCTAGAGTTGTGCCGCCTGAAATAGGCTACATCCTGCTGCATCCTTAGGCATGAGGATTACCCCTTCCCATCTGGGTTTGCTTAAACAACAGATTTTTCAATAAATAACAGATATTTGTTTCGACAAGACCTCGCAGAGGAGCACTCATGTGAGCAGCTCGGAGGGCAGACTGCCCGAAATGATGCCTTCCAAAGGTTCGTGTGTTTGTCCGAAGAGGACAGAGGGGGCACATGCAATCAGCTGGGATCAATAAACTCTTCAGCTAGAATAGCAAGAGTTTCTATACCCTCATTTCCTTCCATTCTTTTTAGCAGAGCACACTAAAAAGAAAAATTTTAGGAGTCCAGCCTACGCTATAACATCTGTTCTGCATTTGTGATGGGCTGTCATCACAAATAAAACAAGTAGAGATGGAGAAATAAAAATATTTATAGTTACCATTGCTTTCTTGCTTTTAATTTCAAACGCATTAAGTATGAGTTTGTAGAAAAATGCATCCCCCAAATACACAAATCTTAGCAGTCAGATTTTCCTCTAGCTACTGGTTTACTTTTTTTGCTGTTTAATCTTCCTAAACTTCACTGTAACACAGGAAAAAAACTTATCTCCTTTATTCTTTTTTTTTTTGTTTTAATATACCTTCCAAATAGGAGTTTGAGTTTTGTCCTCAATTTTTCTCTATTTTAACACAGTAACATGGGGATAAGAACAAACAAAACAGTTGCTCCTTAAATATGTATACTAACTTGCAAGAATCATGTTTAGGATTCCAGAGTTTTCCTCCTGGACCTTCATGCTTTTGCTCTGACCAATATCCACAGACATCTCCTCGCATTCATACTTATCACTGGCATCTGCTCCCTCAAATTTTCACAGTACCTTCCACGTACCGAAAGTTACCAGACTCTTGGGTTGGCCTGGATGCGTCTCGCTCCTCCCATCATCCCTGAGATGCCGGGGCAGAGCAGGAGCTGCCCAGTCCATGTCCCCGGCAGTGGCAGGTGGTTCCACATTAGCCACCGGTGGCCCACAACACAGAGTCACCAACTCCGTGCAAATCAGTTACTCAGTGTATGCACAGGAAAGCAATGGAGCCAGGTTTTGTCAGCTTATTGCCAACACCTTAGTCATCTCTGCAACGCTCAGGTCAGTACCACATGTTTATGGATGTCTCCACGTCTCCGTGCCCCTGGGAGAACATGCAGGGCTTGCTAAGGTCTCCCCTGGGCACAAGAGACATGACCAACCCTTGGAGCTTTTATTCTGCAAAGGAGTATTACACTCTACCTATGTTTTGCAACAGAAAACACAACGAAAGACAAACTTAGTGAAATCAAAACTACATTAAAAAAACAACCAACTGACCAAACATCCAACCAAAAAACAAAACAAAACGAAAAACAGAATTATGCTTTAAAGCAAAAAAAACCATACTGCTGGGTCGTTTATAGTCCAGAAATTCTAGTCTGTAATGACAATATAGCCAGAATCAAAAGTGATCCCTGCCCCTCTGCCAAAAAAAAAAAAAAAAAAAAAAAAAAACCCACAAAGTAAACCTGCCACTCCAGGAAATAACAGATGATGTATTTTCCCCCAACTACTTCAGGACCACCCTTCAGTGCCATTTACAAACACGGTCTCACAGATAACTCAGGCAATTGCTTTTCATCTATCTTTGAAGCTAAGATTAGAGTCATGATTTTTGCTAGCACAATGTTTTATATAAAACACAAGCCCATGCTAGCTGGCCACTTTTCTGAAAGAAACCAAGATACAACTACCTATGCCCGCTCTTCCCCAGCCTTCCATACCTCCGCTCACATTTCCATCTTTAGAGAACACAGCTGTGAGGAAGCTGGAGCCCAGCTCTCTCATCACGAGATACAAGTCAGACTTCTAGAATATGAAAGACCTACATTTTACAGCAAGTGGGTATGTCCACTAAATTATTATGTTACCAGGACCCAAAGAGCTTTTGACAACCCCTCTTGCCCTTTGCAGGCTGAACTGTCATTTGGCTAAAGAAAGAATCCAGGTCCAGGGACCGCTTTGGAACAAAAGCTGTTTCTGTTGACTCAAAAGAGCACAGAACAGAAGACAGGCTTTTCTTTTCAAACAAAGAAGCTTCTCTCAGTTCTCCCTCTCTCTCTTTGAAGGAGTCAATCTTTACTCTGCTGCTCTCCCTGTGCTGATGGCCCCTCTACCGTTGCTGTAGGAAAGCGAATGGAGGCTGTTCATTACTTCAGGCTTGATCTACGCAGACGCTCTGCCCTAATTTCTACCATTGGTGGGTAGCACCAGCACAAACCCGGGAGTGCAAAGGCGAATCCCAGGCAAAGCAGGCCGAGATTTGGACTGGAGAGCCTGAGGTAAGTACAGGCTGCAGCAGTGCAAGCCATGGCTTGTTGTGGCACCAATCCACATCTCTGCGAGACTTGCCACCAATTCTGGTACTTGCTGGCCCAGCCCTTAATCCCCTAATGGTCCTGTCCCACGGAGAAGCTACCTGGAACATTTCAGGTGCTTCCACAACCGAACTGACAAACTCATGATGAAGTCACCATGATACATGTAAAATAAAAGTCACATCAGCCTCCCTAAATATAATCAGTTGCTTTGATTACAGCTGTTTCGACAAAAATAAAGGAGAAAACAATTAGAAGATAATAAAAATAAAAATAAATAATAATAAAAAAACTTCCCCCATCCACCCAGCAGCTTCACCCCCCGCACCCTTGCCCTGCCTCAGTCTCAATGCATCTCTTTGCTATGGTGCAGCTACCCATACAACACATGCTACTACAGCACAGCAGCTCCAAGGACACGAGGATTGCAATATTTTGTCTCTTCTTACAGAGCTTTAAAGATTCAAGGCCACCAAGTTTCTTAAAAGTCCTGGTGAGGAGAATGGGAAGGAAAGAAATCAGTTTAGCAAGTATCTCTGGGCGTGAGCGAGTACCCCACTTGTTTGGCAAACACATGAAAAGTTGAGTCTATGAAGCAAATGTAGAGGGTGTTTCACAAAAATAAAATAAAATAAAATAAGTAAAAACAAATGCGCACATAAGCAGAAAGAGCATACCACCACATGCTTCATCACTAAGAAAAGCTGTTGAAAATAATGTGAGAAGCTCTTTAAGAGAATACAACTATTTGAAAAGAGAAACAACCTTTGGCTGTACAGTTTGAAAGTAAACAGTGTTTAAGAACAAGTGTTAAGAGGAAAAAAAAAAAAATTTTTGTTCTTAAGTGCAATCCTCTCCTTGAAGCTTGCCTGCATCCTCCACTAATGCCTGCCTTTGAAACGCAAATGCTTGCATGTATTAGCCTGTCCTAAAAGAGTGCAAACTTCAGTGCCTACAATCCTGGAGTTTTTAAAATGTGGCCCCCATGTTCAATATAGGAAGACACTGAGGAAACAGATTAACAGCCTTCGACTGCATCCTTACAGCCCCTCTGCCCTGTAAAGGAGGGAAGAGGACATCCTCATGTGAGGCCTTTGCTGCCTGCGAGCCCCGCTGACGTGAAGCGGCTCCAGCAGCAGCGCCCCGCGCAGCCAGGCAGCTCCCGCAGCGCTGCCCTGCGGGGCTCCCGGGGCTGCCAGGCACCGCTGCCGCCCCAGCCCGGGCACGAGCCACCGCGCCCCAGCGGGACTGACGCTGCCGCCGCTGCAACACAGCCGGGAACAAAACTGCGCACAGGACAAAACTGTGCGCAGGACAACGAACGTTAAGATATTATCGTAAGGCTGGAACCTTCCTGGCTGGGAACCAGAGATTGGGAACAGCTCTAAGGGAGCTGACACAATCACCGCAGGGCCAAACTGGTGTCACTGCTGCAGGTAACATCTGGTCTTCACGCAGGTTCACAAAGAGTACTACCCAGCATAAAGGCACAGGGTCATCTTTATTTAGTAGTGTTTTAATGCAGATTAAAGGTGTTGTCAAGAAGGGGAAAGAGTGCACAGCAAAACTGTACTGAAGAATGCATGGACAATTCCTGGATACCTCGTTTAGTCTCTGAAGTGCCTTAGTGGTAGGTTGTTAGGCAGCCCTCCTCCTCCTGGTTTATTCACAGTGTGGATAAAGACAACATGCACAAACATTCTCCCGGAAACCGCACGGGAGACGAGCTGGCTTTGGAGCTGAGGATTTTTTCACCCAGTATCAGGTCACTGACTTGTGCCAGTTCTAGCCCACCTTCAGTTTCTTCATGTGTAATAAAAAACAAGAAATGAAGTCTTCTAAAGCTTGAACAGGAAAGTTTCTAATTCACAGAGCAACTGGGTTTTGAAGCTTCTTGGTTCCTTTAGCACAGGCTTGGCCATCACATTTTTTTTTTAACATTTATTAAAAGTGCAAAAAGTTAAAAGGTTTCCATTCTAAGCAGCAATATTCCAATGAGGCACAGAGACCTGCCATCCTCTCACCCAACCTTCTTCTCTCTATTCCTCCAGCCTCTGAGAACAACAGGGTTCTGCAGCACTGCTACCCGCTCTCTTCTGCAGCCCTGAGAATACCAAGTGCCCAGTTTCTTTTCTTGATGTCTTGTATTTTAGGTACCCGAAAACAGTTTGTCAGTAATGTTTGCTCTGTAAAGAAGTACTTCACACCTGCCAAAAAGAGACTAACTGAACTTTGCTGAGAACCTGGTCTTCTCACAGACAGCTGCAGCCTGAACTCGTACACCACCAGCCAGGTCATACACTCTTGGAGTACTTTAGACTTGCTCAGTCTACCAGAGAGAACTCTCCATTTTTCTTTCATTACCAATTCAGACTAGTATTCTGCTTTGCCAGAAATAAGGCCTAGCACACCAAGTCTGGAGACTGTCACCCACAGATCACACCAGAAATCTGTCCTAGCTGCCCATCAGTGGATGTTATCCATGATTTTAATGCTGCCGTGTCAGGCTTCAGTGCGCCTCATCAAGGCGAGCCACAAGCTCTGTTGACTCAAGTACTGCAGTGGTCCGTATTTAGCATTTTCAACCAAAGTGGAAGGAACAGAAATTCCATTTTTAAAAGGCCGTGTTTTCTTTCCTGAGAGACCACATCAAATAGAGATGCCACACCAGGCACATCCGATGTACGCTAATCTTCTGGACAACCTCTTAACTAATTCAAGGATACTGTCGATGTACTTTTAAGGAAGCTGCGTATAATTCTTAATCAGATAACAGTCTTCATACAGATAAAAGTCCCATGATGGAAGAACGGAAGGTGATCTCAAAACAGCATAGGGCAGAAGACAGGAGAGTACACTACGAAAATAGGATGCTCAGGGGAAGGGGCCCAATTTTATTCCATAAAAGCAGCTACTGAGTGTTGGGGTGGGGGGAGCACAGATAGAAAAACGGATACACTAACATAACCAAGAAATAAGTATATATTGATTTTTAGAGTATTGACACCAATGTCTACACTATCTCAGAGAGAGCTGTGTTATTTTGAGCAAATTAGTTATATTCCTTCGGGTGTATCTGGAAAACTGAGCGTAACCATGCTTCCATACTTCTCTGAAGTTTTTTAAGATCACTAGTTCATTCAGCTTCACTTTTATTCAGGGAATGTGTAAGATAACTGAAGAAAGAGTTTCAAAATCTTAAATCCAACGATGAATTTTTAACATATAACCACAATGGGATTCTGTAACAAATCTACAAACGCACTGTGGCAGTTTGATGTTGCAGCTGTAAAGTGTATGCAGGACAACACATGACTAGATCTGTGATAACACTGACATAGTATAAAACTGAAATTTGCGACATTAAAGCTAAAAAAACGTTTTTATTTCCCTTCCTTACACTTAGACTCTTTTTAAAATACACCTGTTTCAGTAACAGGTTCAGGATACTTGGCTTTTCTAACTTCTGTGGTTCTCTGTTTGTCTAGGTAGTCACTTTTTTGGAAATAGCTTTCGGCACTGTGCCACAGACACCAAGGAAAAGTAAATCCTTATTACACAGATCACTGACCTGAATCTACTGGTACACTTTTATAATCTTGTCTGTCAGTCCTGCTGTCAGCAAGCTGATTAGATCTCAGACATGAAGCATACACAATTTTAGTCAAAAAAAAAAAAAAAAAAAAGCTCATGATGCTTTCAAAAAGGCCACTGAAAAACCTCAGCCGTCATCTTTTCTCACAGACAATGGGAACCTATTTCTAAATCCCTCTGAAATAGGATGGCAAAACTGAAATCAAAAGTATGTTTAAGATGGGGAAAGAAAAAGAGCCACATACAAAAGTCATCTTAACCATCTGATTGCTACTTCTTAAACCCATACTAAGCCAATTAATTTGTGCAATGGTCCAGTTTCTAAAGCCATTAAAGGTTTTAGCTCCTTGCGCTTGGGTATCTCTAGATGTCAGATCTGAACAGCTTTAAACCTTACATTATAACCTTACACACCCATTACCTGTAGCATAATAACTGTAATTATCAAAGCATTTTCACAATGGTATTGCTAAATAGAAATCAACGTGCTGATCTTTATGCAGCTGTGACACCACTAGGTTTGCCACTTGTCAGAGATTTTAAAAATATAGACATTCCCATCTTGAACCTGAGCCTTGGGCAGGTTAGGGTTGAAATTTTCACAAAATCAGCTTATTACTCTGCATGTATTAGAGAAAACATGTTTTAAAGCAGTTTTATGATTTTTGGAGTGTTTTTTTTCCCCTATTTCAGATCAGATGGCCAACCGGATTACCAGCAGCAACCTTCAGTTTGACAACAGCAGCTACATCAGAGCGTGACAAGCCAGATTGGAAACAGTTTCTCCTTTAAATAGAAGGGAAGCAGAGATCAAGGGGAGGGCTTAAGTGCCTGTCCGTCCTCCATCTTCCCCCCATTTTTTATTTACAGCAATTCAGAAAACATGTAGTTTAACATGGCTAAACTGTAATTAGACGTGTCTGGGAGTAACTTTGCTTTGCACTCCCTCTCCTCTCTTTGCCCCCCACAAAAGACAGACGAGCCTAATGAGGTGGCAAGCCTAGAATTCACAAGCATTAGCAGAAGTTACTACAGCACCTGAACGATGGAAAAGATGGACTTACATTTAATTCATTATTCCTACCTTCCAAATATTTAGAGACTTTCTCCATTCGAACTGCCGTAGGGTAAGGAATAAATAGAAAGATGCAATGTTTAGCTTTAAATCATTTATAGAAAACAAGCCCCCCCCAAATCTGGAGTTGTGATTATTAATAGTACAAAGGAAGTTATTTGTCCGAACCTGAGGTTAGGTCAGATCCTCTTTTCTTTTTATCTTCTACTATTTCATAGAACGGGCCTATTACTTGTAGTAATTCTTCAACTTTGTCCGTCATTGGCATACTCTCAAGTATCTGCACAAGTCCAAAATATGAAGCATCTCATGAAACAGCATTTCAATGATTCACTCAACCAATTTCACAAATTTCTGGTCACTGTAAGACTTAGTAATATTTCACTCAGTCTTTTAACACATTATTCTGAAGCTTTACGAAAACAACATATGCAAGCCATATTTACCCAATAAGAACCTTCACTAGCTGTAGTAACTATTTAACCTTTCTTCCCCACCTTTTTTTTTTTTTTTTTTTTTTTTTTTGAGAGAGAGAAAGGGAACAGGATTGCTCATGCAACTGCCTCCATTAAACAGATCTTTGTACCCATTATTTCATCATTTTTCAACTGAAACAATCCAAAGTTTGACAGGTTGCTGTGATCTGAAGGAATTCCTTTTTAGATGGCCCTCCCATGCATAAAGTGAAACTGAAAGGCTTTTGTCAGATTCTTCTGTCCTTACTTAACCACCTTCAATGGCATAAAAGGACCAGATCAAGAACTGCCCCTGTGAGTCCATCTAACCCCTCAGCTCCGAGTTACAGCATAACGCACATAGCAGGCAAAATGTAAAACCAAGAATAGAATCACACAAAGCAAAAAGGGTACAGCAAAATAGCGACAGTGCAAAGACATACTGAGAAGAGCAAACTAGAGACAAGTTCTGCTCTTCGAATGATTTGGAGCTCTTTTGATTAAGAAAAAAAAAAACCAATATACTCAATCATCTGGTAGGAACAACCACATTAGATCTTACATCTAAAATATATTAGACAAGAGATGCACTTTTTGAGCAATATTAAGTTCTTAAAAACTTGAATGGGACAATAATGTAAATCCTTTGAAAGCCTTGTTCCTCCTTCAACTGATGCCCCTGTGAAAGAGGCAGGGAGGGCAATAACAGTAAGAAGAGGTTCAAGTAGCAGCAAACTAACATTCCCTCCTGCCCAAGAGGAGCTCCAGGAAAAGTAACAGGAGGGGGAAAGAGCTACAAAGCACCTTGCTCAAATGAAAGCACTGAGCAGGTCCCTAAGAAGCAGGAGCAAGAGCTTGAGCATCCCAATGCACGGCAGGAGGACCAGGCGGGCTAGCAGATAAGCAAGGCAACGCTTGCAACGCAAAGACACCAAGGAGCAAGGCTTGCATCAAACTGCAGGCTACCCTGATCCATTTAGTGCGTGCCTAGAAACAACTCAGTCTGTATTTGTTAGAGGGAAACAGGGAATTCTTATGGAGCTGGTAATTAGCCAGAAATGTTTCTGCTTCTCCCAAGACATCTTTGGCAGCACTGAAACAACAAAAGTCCTATTTTAGCATTCTCTTCTATTCCAGAACACTCATATTTACACCTATATAGTACATTATAAAAATCTCATCTTAACAGAATATGTACATTAAGAGCTTTGTAACTGAAAGTACTCAGTATTTAGCAGAAAAAAAAGGCAAACACCTCCAGAAAAAAAGCCAACTTCTTATTCATACAGTCACTGTGCATAATGTGCAATTTTAAAATGTATAAATTTAAAATGTTATGATGCATCCAGAACTACTGTTTTCTTCAGATGCCAGACAACTCATATATGAAGAGGCTTGCTTTGAATTTGAAACATCATAGATGTGTCTTATGCTAACATACCAGTATTTTGTTACGCAATTCTACTATAAGACAAAATAATATAGCCAAAATGTAAATAATATTGTAAATAGTATTGTAAAATCTGTAAAATTACAGAAATGCCATTCTGTGGAGAAATTTACCTTAAACTGTCCTGAACTCAGACTCATCCTGGCCAGCTTTAAGATGTGTTTGCTCATCACCTACCAGCATATCAAAATCTCACCCAGATACACTTTCCTCAACAGCCACAATTTTCAGGACTATCATTTGAGGGGTAAATATGCCAAAACAAGACACAATACGCAAGTGCCATGAACGTGTCCTGGAAAAAAAATAATTGGAAATATGGCAGCCTTATATGTCACTAAATATAATTCTGTGGTATGAATCTACAAATGGATTTTCCAAATGGGCACCTACACAGTCCTTACACAGCAATAGGAGAACACCCATAACAACACCACAAAGATTAGTGCGATGTGTGCTGATATAACAGCCCAATGGATCCATTCGAAATGCTTTTCCACTGACATTTCAAACAGAATCAGCTGGGCTGGGAAAGCTGAAGCTGGCATTTCAAAGGTGAGGATGGAAGCAGTAGCATGCAGGGTAAAAAGATCCCCAGCTTTAAAGCTGAGTGAGGCCAGATGTCATTTGTTCTCCAGCCCCCACATGTAAGATGAGTAAAGAGGCGGAATATTTGTGCTTCATTAGGGTCAAGCAGGTTCATCACAGGAGACCTGTTCACTTCCTTTAGAACTTCACACATTTTCACACATTAGTGCCTGTGACGGAACACACTCATGCACTGAGAATAAGCTACTCTACTGAAATATCAATACATTTTTAAAAATGAGGTTATAAAATAAAGAACAATTTTTGTTCACACCCCACTCAAATTATTAGTTTGGTGCGATTTTTAACCCAATGAAAATGGACAGAATTTCGCCTCCTATGTTCTCAAGAGTCTTTTTTGTTTTTTTCCCATTTTTAAAGCAGCTAGTAACACTACTATAAATAAAGTCCACCAAAATTATGAAGGGATGGAGGCAAGGAAGAGGAAACATTGGTCAAATCCCAGCTTCTTACCTAGTAAAAAATATACAAACGGATACAACAAGAATTAAGTGTTCTAGTAAACCTGTAGGGACGTTAACATAATGATCTAAGAAAAATGTAAGTCTATTCAGACTGAAGCTGGTATTTTCACACCTTGGTGAAATTTTCACTCCTCATAATACATTACAGTTATCTTTTTTTAAATCTGGATTGACAGTAAATAACCTTTAAACTGGAAAGGCCACCTAGAAGACCTGCAGTAAAAGGACTGCAGTAGTGAAATAAGTTGGTTAATGAAAAACAAGTAACCTCAACTCTGAATGTTTGTTTTAGTTAACTCTTTAATTCATGCTTAGCTTAATGGCTAAGAATATTTATAAGTTAGATATCTATTCACAAAAAGACCAAAACCAAATTACACTGTTCTACATATCTGACTACACATTGAACATTTTCATGACGTGCAGAAGACTCAAGCTGAAGGGCTCTTTTTGAAAATTCAAAGACAATTAAGTTTACATACTTAATTATACTCATCTTTCCAGCCATGCAAGCGTTCATAAAGTATTTCTGGAGCATTTTTCTCCCTCCTTCCCCCCAGGATAAGTATCTCTTACCTGTCTCAACCTTAAAAACAGAAAAGTCTGCAGCAAATTCACTATAGCCATTTACCATGATTTCAATACCATATTTTCTTTGGCTCTGTCATTCAAGCTACATGCCAACTAGTCTCCCAAAGCTCTCATGTTTCTCTGAAAACAATCCAAATTGAACAGCTTTGGAGGGAAATAAAAGATTTTCCTCTCCCACAGACATGTCAGCATAATACTGAAATTGAACAAGTTCACATAGAGATTAAAGAACTGACTTAAAGGTTTGGAATGTGTCAGAGAAAACCTCCTCATAGTCATTAATTTATTTCTGGGACATTAATTCCAGAAGATGCCTTCCACTCATTAATAAACTTACCTTTTTCATTTCTTCAACATACGCTATCATGGCTTCTTCTTTGGACATGTCTCCCAAGGCACTCCAAGCATCCCTAGGAAAGAAAGCCACATGCGTTTTCAAAATTTGCAAAGCCTACTTGAATTATTTTCAGCTTGGCCTTAAGTAGGTCAGTTATATAATGCCGAAGTTTCTCCGATACAAATAAAATGCAAGGACGGTTTGCAAAGTCCAAACACATGATCTGTCAGAATAATCGAACAGTAGGATATCAACAAAACAGCAACAAACTAAATAGCCCGAGTACTGAACAGTTCCTCATCGATCAGCTTTGATCTAGGTAGTACTCAATAAAATATTAAAAAGACAGGGCCTTATGAAAGGTATATGTTTCCCTTTTTATTTGGGCAATTTTATTTTTTTTCTTTTAAGATGACCTATTGAAAACAAAGTCAGCCCAAATATTTCAGCTAAAACATAAAAGCAGTCATCGGAGTTTTAGAACGGCTTACCAGAAAGATGTGTGTCCATCTGAGTTTAGCACTTTCTCAAATCACACTGAATAACAAAATAACTAACGAGAGACTAAAAATCTCCCCCTCTCCATTTGTGGAAGGCTGAAATTATAAACAAATCATCTAAAATCATAGAAGAAATCTATCAGAACAAGGACTGGAAGAAGATACTTCTTTACTCAGTCTTGCATTTGATTTAACACTCTTCCTTCCTCTCGCCAGACTGTTTGTCTCACCTTTTTGGAGCAAAACTCCAAGGCTGGTGGCTCACATTTCAGCTACAAGCCACCAGGTGAGTGGAAGATTATAGCCACAGCTCCCTCAGCTTCACATATCAGGAAGAAAAGAAATCTGAAGACTTACTATACAGATCCTAAAAGACTCTGACATAAGCAGTAAGTATTATTGCTGTCCATAAGACAAATTATAATTATACATACAAAAAAAGAGTGTTGATATGGCTTTTCAAACAGAGCTCAGCAATTATGTGAAACAGAAGTTTTCCCAGCATGAGCAAAGCAATAATATTGTGAGGTCCTGCCACTGAGCAGACAGATCAGAAAGATACACAAACCAGACCTTGGCCTGAGAGGTTGAAAGCTATCATACATTTGCAGGAAGCATCTACTTTCTTCAGGGTCACATCATATACCAAAACCAGAAAACACAGAATTCTGGATAGACACTCGTCCATATCACATATTCCACAGAGCACCTATACTGCTACAGTGTGGGATAAACAGCGCAGTGATAATATGATGGGTTTGCCCAAGAAAAACCTGCTCACTTGCAGAACATGAAGGAATGCTTTCACCTGCAGCTCTGAGAAGTCATAAATTACGTAAGATGGAGAGGTGGAACACAAGAAAGAAACAAATCGAAGCTTCAGAGGAACATTCTTATTTAGAGAGAATGAACTGACTAAACTCCTCCTCCAAGTGCTGCTCTTCTAAATGTCTCCACTCAAAGCATTTAAAGAAATACCAAACAAAAAAAACACAGTTCATGAAAATTACCATTTATATCTACCAATCGGATCCCAAAATCCAGGTCTTGGAATGTTACAGGGTCCTTGGGTTGCTTGCTTATAAAAACTATAAAACTTCAGCATCATTTCATTCGTTGGCTGGAATGAACCTAGTGGAAACATTTTAGAATACAATTTAATTGGCATCAAGAAACTTAAGCAGTATGTTACAGCCTTAGGACTTCTATGAGAAAATAGCCTGCAGCTCCCTACGGCTTAATTCTCGGGAGTACAAGTAAAGTCAATGGAGAATGTCCTCCTCTATCCTGAATCATGCCCATGAAGAATATTTACCTTACAGTTTCCTTGCAAAGTTTCAGACCAAATGTAAGGGACTATTACTTTTTTTTTTTAAACTAGGAAGACTAAAATTATAAGTAACAAAATAAGTAGGAAAGGGAAAGCCTCCTCTCACTCAGCTTAAAAGGACAGATTCAGCGCTTGGTAAATAGTTATGTCGCAAGTCCTCTTACTGTTATAAGGGGCAATTTGCTGCAAGACATCAGAATTAAGGGGGAAAAAGGAAGTCAAAACACCCCACAACTTTCTGTGCTGCTTTTGTTTACTTTGGGTATTTGACAGGACTTTCACTATCACTGTTTCTCCCGTTTTTGTTTTCTCTTCTTCCTTTCTGGAAGGAATATATATAGGCACAGGAAATGTAAATGCATAGCTGGAACACCTGGCAAAGGACAGAATTCAGGTCCTAACCATAAACAGAATATTTTCAAGCTGAACTTTAGCCATTACAAGTGTGTAGTGGTTTTTAAATGAGCACCGCAAAGAAACACTTATTCTTATACCAGAAGTAAACAGCGACGTAATAAACGCCCTGTTTATTACTCTTATCAGAGAGGCACACCCTGATTTTTCATTTCACCCCTTCTTTTAGTAACTCCTCGCGCACGATCAGAGGCCCGCAGCGCCCAGGGCGGCCCGGGGGCCGGCGCGGCCCCGCAGCCGGGGAGGGCTGGGCGGCCCCTCGGCGCGGAGGGAGCCGCGGCCCCGCCGCCCTCCCGCCGCACTCACCGTTCTTGGGCAGGCTCTGGATCACCTTCACGGCCGCCTCGAAGCGGGTGGCGTGCACCGAGCCCGTCTCCGCCATGTCCTCCTGCTCCCCCGCGCCGCTCCCCTCGCCGCGCTGCCTGCGGACAGGGCAGAACCGGGCAGCGCCGGGCGCCGCCGCGCGCTCCCTCAGCGGCAAGGCGGGGAGACCGGCCCCACGCCCGCCCCGCTCCCTCCTTTCCGCCCCGCAGCCTCGGAGCCTCCGAGGCGGCCCTACTCCGACGGCCCAGCCCGCCCCTACCGCAGCCGGCCTGAGGCGCCGCGTTGCGCCGCGCCGCCGCCGGGGCACGCCGGGGGATGTAGTCCGCGCCCGGGGCCGCTGCCGCCCGCCCGAGGCCGCTCTTGGCAGCGCCGCGAGCGAAGCGCGAGGCTCGGCGGGAGGCGCCGCCTGCCTCGATGCCGCCGATCGGGGCCGTCCAGGCCCGGGCAGGCCGAGGCGGAGCGTGAGGCGGGAGCGGGGTAATGGCGGCGCCGGCCATGGCGCGGATGGGGGCCGGCCGGGAGTCGGTTCTCTGTGTGTTTGCTCCTTTATTATTATTATTATTTATAAGCATGTTCCCGCTTTCCTACTTTCCTCCTCTATCCATTTGCTTCCTTGCTTGCTTAACCTCACATAAACGTTTGAAAAGTGCCCTATTCCCCCCATTTTTCGGGGGTTTCCACCTCTGCCTGCCCTGGGTATCTTGGAGAGACCCCGCACTGCACAGGCAGGTGCCTGGCTGTTCCCACAGCCCTTCTCCTGCAGCGTCCACATAAATACCGCGTGTCCTTGAAAGAGCTTTATTAAATTCTGTTTGTATTACTATTAAATTTAGGGATGGGATTTTAGCAATTTATGTCCTGAGAGTACCTACTTCTGTGATATTTGGAGGTGGGGTGAATAAATGGCGCTGCAACCAGCTGGCTCAGCTGCTAAAGCACTGAATGGCCTTATTCAAAAGTGCTGCACATCTAGCGCTCTAGGAAATCATACACCAGTGTACGAAAGCAACCACTTTTGTGACAAGTAGAATAATTTACCCAGTGAGCAGCAGGATGAATTAATGGGCCCTTTGAGCAGAGCTGAGTACAAAATTTGGCATTCAGATTGCTACATTTATCTGGTACACAATATATATTTTAAATTCCTCTTAAGGCAGTTGTGCGGTCACAGTCTGTGCCCTCTGGTGGGAAAGAAAAGCTCCACAGAGAGGAATTAAAGCAGATGAGCCCCTGCTCTGCTGAGCCAGTGCGTTCCACAAGGTCAGCGGCCAGCCGGCCCCAGGGGAGCTTTGCCAGAGACACGCTCCCGCTTCCAGAGGTATCCAAACAGCATTCCCCACCGTGGGTAGAGGAAGGACCTGGTAACGAACATCACTGCCCCGCTCACATGGATGCTACAGAGAGATTTCTCTGAAATTTCCATTTTGAGTGCTATATCTTTTTAATCTGGTGGGCTTTATGCTAAGATCGATCCCCTTGTTTGTCTGCAAATGTAGGAATGACGGAAGCTTGGATCAAAGGGAACTGCTTGTGTGACGATAAGTGGGTTTCCATGTAAATATGGAAGCTTTGAGCACACGAGGAGTTAATTGCGAAAGAAGGAAAAATGAAGGGCCTTTTGTGAGGCCAGCTGATGCACAGATTCTATTTACCTGAGAAAATCTATAATGTCATTTGCCTTCTAATTGATTTAAGAGAAATGCTATCTGAATTTTTTATAATGAATGTTCCCAGGCTTTCAGTGGAAATAAACTTTGAAAGAGATGCAAATGACAACCTATTTTAATGGTGTGTGCTGCAACACAAGCTGCCATCTTTGCATTGAGGGCGTGTGAGAGTGTGAGATCTGCAAATCCAGAATGAGGCACTTAAAGTAACCCAAAATAATGAGTACCATCATGCCCTGAGATGAGGCCAAAATAGTAAATGAGAGGCAAATTATGAGCACTGTCTGTGAGAACATATTATAAATGGCTAGGTAGTTAAATGCCCATCTCTAATACTATTAGCATTGTCGTTAGCTTTCCCTGCGCATGCATATTGCATTCTCGTTGTAGTGACTTGACTTCGAGGTACAATTAACAGCAATCACTGGAGTTTATACAGGCAGAAAGGATGATGGGCACATCATCCAAGAGCAGATCTGCAGCTTGACCTGAAGTAAGTTGAGGATCTAGACTCCATTCTAAGGAACAATATTATGGGACATTTCTCTGTTTTCTCCTGGGTACCTACTGGGAATGACCATGTAATTAGAAAATCTGATGATAATTCATGTGCTGAATTGGGCCGTGTTTCTGTTACTCTACAAGAGCCCTCCAAGTTCCAGCAGGAAATACGACCAGCTCTTACTCTTTTTTTTTGGATCCAATGTATGTGAAGCTGCATGTTTGGAATGGTGCTAGAAAGACTGGCTGATGTCCAGTAGTTGAGGTGCCAGAGATAAGGGGGGACCATGGTACTCCGCTGCCAGCAGGGTTTGGCAGAGAGCAGGAACGAGGACCTAGACGTGCAAGCCTCCTGCATAATGGTGATATGTGATCTGTTTGAGTGCTTTGCTCCCTCCTCTCCTTCCCTGCAGCTGGCATTTCACAGACTGCTTGTGGGGATCAAGGGAACTGCTAATGGGCGGCATTCCTGACAATGTTCTGAGGAGCACAACATTTCGGGTGGAAGTGTGCTGCTGTAGTGCCTGAAGGTAGACAGAAAAAGGGCAGATTAGTGTGATCCTGACTGAAACCTCAGAGCTGTCCTTACAGATCGTGGGTAGGGATAGGGTCCTTGGAGCTACGGCACAGGATGGTCTGTCAGATCTCCTGCGTTGCGGTCCTCGTTTTGTGCAGTCTGCAAGGTGCCTCTGTCCCTGCAAGTTCTCCTCATTTGCATCCTAGGCCTGGCTTAGTTTTCTAGCAATTGCTTCCGCTGACAAGCTATGCTGCGGTGCGGCTTGAAGAGCACCTTCATTTCACTTGAGAAACAAAGGAGTCGGTTAAATTATGCAAGTAAAAAGCAGAAACTGCAACCACTTATGCCTATTGCTCCCACAAGGGCCTGAATCGTAGCAGTATATTTTACAGAATTATGTAAAAATAGTTCTTAAGAAAGTGGATCATACTCTCATACACATTATGAGCAAGTTCTGTAAGCTACCAGGTCCAAGAGCAATTTTAGCAAAGCTTACCTTTTGAAGTATGTAATGCAGCAGGGAGGGAGAATTAATTATTTGAAATCTAGAAGTCATAATTATGAAGAACTAAATTAGCATTACAATTTCTAAGTGAAATCTACATACTGATGAAGAATGGAAAGATGTTGCTCATGAAGGACAGAGCTTTCCAGAAGTAGTTTTCTACATTGTTCACAGAAGAAAGTCTGAGGTATCAGTTGACATTTACTTACAGATTTTTTCTTTTTTTAAATAATGTAATTATAGAATCAACAGCTCTGGAGAAAGAGAACTGTATGCCTATCATGAGTGTGGCAAAGAAAGCACTTAAGGCTTGTCCATGTATGCAGGCCAATCCCTATTCTTCAGGAAAAGCCCCTTGGGTGAGAGACTAGTTTGAAACAAGAGTGTCTTCTGGGATGGAAGTTTTCCTGTGAGGTTCAGATACACCCCTTAACAGCCTTGTCTGAAAAAAAAAATCATTTCATAGTTGGGGATTAAGTAATGGAATTATTTTTAACCATTATTAGCTGTGGCTGCTTTGCCTAAGGATTATGCTTCATGCTAAGGGGTTAATGTTGGGTATCCAATTTCTCATCTCTTTCAAGCAATTAAATTCAGGTGTCTCAGATCTCTCAGCAACCACTGTTGTGTGCTGTGTTTTTATTTCCTGCTGCCTCCCTACTCCTCATGTATTGCAAAAAATAGGATCCAGTGACAAAAGTGTCAGGCCAGATCTTTTTCAAAGAATGGTCTTTGAAGAGTAATAATCGTACTTTCAAAGGCATCTAGCATCATTTGACTTTGCACCGAACTATACAGTACTTAAGAAATCAAAATCCCTTACAGGTTTATATCTTTGCAGGTCTGAAGTATAATACAGTGCCATATTGTATCTTAAGCCCATCTTTTTTTCTTTCTTTTTTTTTTTCTTCAAGCCTATTTTTCATTTCTTTTATGAGATTTTTAATAAAGTTCAGTTTTTCTTACTGCCTCAAGGTATTATTCTTGTAGAGCCAGCAGCTTGTTATAACAGAATTGCTCAGATTTAGCATATTCTAGAAAGAACGTTAAAAAATATCCTGCTCCCTTACACAGCCATGAATCAAGCTTTAAAAGTACATAGTTTAATCTTGGACCAATGACAAACTGTGTCTTATTATAAATAACAGTAGCAGACAACTCATAACAAATTCTTTTCCCTTCAGTATGAGATCCAGTATCTGGAGGTCAAATTGTACTGCCCATTACAGTGATACAAATTTGGAGTTAGTTGGTTGATTTGGGGATATTTATAGTACTACATATTTTTTGCTATACAAGTGATTGGAATTTGACTCTGCAAACCTAACCATGTCTGGTGTATTATTTCTGTTTTGACGTTCATGTTTCTTATCTTCACAACTACTGCTGCTGAAGTTTTAAAAGCCTATCCTTGCGTAATTTGCCTTTTGGGAAAAGCAAATAAAATGCTGAAATGCTGTGACTGTATCATATTAGTGGGCTTATGCAATGGCATATTTATAGCCAGGCTACAGCTCTTGTGATATTTCTTTCAATATCTGGAAGAAAAAAAAAAGAAAAAAAGAAACACTCTTAGTTCTTAGTTTGGCCTGTTCTTTTAAAATTCTTGCAAAGAAGGAAGTTTTTTTTTTTTTCCAGAGAATCTGAAAAATGATACAGTTGGAAATATTCACAAATATTTACCAGTGCCCAAAACCCGGAATATAACTGACAAAGATGACTGAACTCAAGCATTTCTGTCCTGTATCTATCATTCTGTATATTTATTCAGGCTGCAAATATACAAGTGTGTTTTTGATCAATGAGTTTCCACAACCTCACGTAGAAGATTAGGGGCCGATTTACTGGAATAAGTCCTCCAACAAACACGCTCCCTGAAGGATTTAGAAGAGAGTTTAATTGGATGTCTCGGCTCAGTATCACGACTTCATTACGATCCCCATAAACATCCAGCTCTGTTGCTACATGAGTCCTAGTAAAAAGGATCAAACTTCCTCAGAAGTGAGAGCCAGCGAGCCACTTCTGCCAGCTTCACCCTGTGGATTTGTCACCGTTGTATTCTGGTCAGGTCTGATATTGGACATTATCCAAGGAAGTTTATCTGGGAAACGTTATGGGGAAAGAAATCGGACATTCAGGAACTGCTTCGGTTTCTACTGTTAGATCGTTTCTGCTCAACTGTTAGATCATTTCTGCTCAATTCTGAATTTCGGGGTGATCCCTTTCTTGGAGGGAAGGGAACTGCTGAACTAAGCGACTTACCGCTCCTCAAGAGCACAGCCTCATTTTACCATTTAAAGCAGGGAATTCTTAAGCAGAGAGAAACTTTGATGAATAAACAAGATAGAAGAAAACTTAGCAAATTAAATGTCAAGTGCTGCCTTGTCCTTTCTCTGGCACTGAAATGTCCTGCCTACTGTCACACATGCTCGGCGAGAGAAGAAGCTTAATACCAAAGCTTCTGTAAGTGCCAGAAAGGTTCGGGAGGAAAGATAGCTGTATGTTGTTGTTGCCCCCCACAAACTAATAATAATAGCAAAAAAAAAAGATCATAGAATGTCCTGAATAGTTTGCAAGATAAATTACCCTCCCCTCCCAAAAGAAACAGAGACAACTGAGCTGTAAGACATAAAACAACCTTTGAATCCATGGAAGTCTTTGAACGGAGGTGAACTGAGGTATTTACGGGTCGGAGTCGCTCTGCTGCGGGGAGCTCAAGGGCACCCGTTGGCGACACGGAGCAGGGCAGCGCCCGGCTGGACTGCGGCCTGTTGTCGGGCAGGAAACGGGTCTCAGCCGCTGAGGAGCTGCCCAGCGTCCCTACGTCACGGAGGTGTCATAGAGGCCACTTCGAGCATCCTGAAATCACATGTTAATACTATGGATTTCCTGTGTAAAAAAGAACTGGAGAAGCCAGTTAGCGGAGTCCTGCGGGCCGTAGGGAGGCGTTTTGAGAGGGCAGATACTATCCGCTAATCAGAACAGAACAAGCTCTGTGCTCCAGGTGTGGATGTGTCGCTGGGCCTCGCAGCAGCAATTGGGCATAGGAATAATTGTCAGTTAACTTGGGACAAGGTGTGTGGGAAGGGTGTAGTGGCCTGTGTTTCCCTGGCTTTCTCTAATCTGAAATATTAGGGATTTCCCCAGATGTTCTTCTGTTAGACCTGTACTAGGACAGCCCCTTGCCCCCTTGCCTTCCCCTGGCCCCACAAGCAGCCTCAGTCCAGGGCCAAGCCATCTGGCCCCGCATCAGTGAAATGGTTAATGGCTCACCCGGTGCTTCCCTCCGCTCGTGCTCCGTGCCTACCCAGCCACGGAAATGCCAGGGATGCTAGGGCAGCAGTAAGGACATTCCCTGAAGTCCTCGGGGCACAGGCAACTTCTGCCTAGAGCAACTGCACACCTGAATAAGGACAGTCATACCCACTCCCTACGTTAAAACCGGTTCAACAGGCAAAAGATTTTTTAATCTTTTTTTTTTTTCCCCATCAAGTGCATAAAGAAAACAGCAACAAGAGCTCTGTTTCTATAGTGAGATACTTGTATATGTAGTCTTGGGAATATTTGGAATATCACTATTTTAGTGTCTATAGTTGTAGTAAAGAGTGTGTGACTACATAATTATTCTCTGTACTTCATCTGAAAGATAAGGATGCTATGATTTTCAAAAGAACCTTAATTTCTCTTGAAATAAAACAAAAAATAAATAAAAGGGTTCTTAGTGATCAGAAGATGCAGCTCTTGCTTACAAATATTAAAAACACCATTGGAGCCATCTTGGCCTTTTATGAAGCCAGGTTTGCCTGAGCTTCCTGAATGTATATGCATTTTAACCAGCAGATATAAGTTGAAAAAAAAAAGAAATTTTGAAAAAAATACGTGGTGATGGGCATTAATAGGGCATTGACCTACTAATGTTTTTCTGATGGAAAATTTTCCCATGACTAATTACCTTCACATTTTAAAACAGAACAACAAAAGACCAATCAAACAAAATGTGCCCTGGTTTTGCTATTCATTTGTCTAGCTTTTATGCTCAATTATAGAACCCTTATGTAGTTTTGCGTGCTAGATTACAGAGCTCTCTGTTGTCCTCCTAACAATCCTCCAGTGAATCTTTGTAAGTAGAAATAAAGTGGCCCACTTGATCTCTTTCACTTAGAATTGAATTCACTCATGCTTTTTAGTTGAGTGAATTCATTCTTGTAGTCTTAGGCTTTTCAATTTTTAATATCTTTCTGGAATCACAGATGCTACTGCTAGGTACAGTACTCCAGGAGTTTTTGCTCTCATGCCTGAGAGGCAGTGGAGGACTGAGCAGTTGGGAAACGCTTAGTGTTCTCATTCCCACGTCCAGACTTCACGGATCCTTTTGCCTGTAGAAATGGGCCAGGGCCTTGAAGCACAGGATCCTTGTGCCCTATTCACTTTGCAGGTGAGGACCCACCAAACCGGTGTTCTTTGAGGGTTTTTATTCTTGTTCTGAGAGGTGGATCTGTGCTTGCTTGTATTCAGTTCTTTGCAGCTAGCTAGCCAGATTGTTCTACCAAGTCTTATCTGTTCTCTTCATTCTTATCATCCCCCTAATTACTATGCTCTCTGAAAAAAAATATAATGATTTTATTGTTTTTGTATAGGTTATTGAAAATAATTTATACAACAGAGTCAAGACATGCCCTTCTTTATCACCATGACTGTTAGGGACTTTTGGATTTAGTCTGCACCATAATAATTTCCTAGTTCCATGATGATTTAATTTTTTAAAGTTTTAATGTAGTTCTCCTACAAAATCCCCTATGAGTCATTCAGCTGTATACAGAAAACCAATACTAAGCTGGTAGGACTACAATAGCTATTTACCTTTTTTTCAATATTGGCACAACCTTCATTTTCTTTCAGTCCTCTGGAACTTCTCCAGTGTTTGAAAACTGATAGTGAATGCATATTAACAATCCATAATGCTCTTTGCTGACTCTTTTAAAACTCTTGCATGTGACTAATCTGGACATGCTGATTTAAAAATGTCTAAATTTAGCATCTGCAAATAATTAGATCCTACTTGATTTTCCTTTTGATGTAAACTGAAAATTGAGTTTTAAACACTATGACTAAGGATCTCTTTCTGGTATTCTGGTATTTTACTGTTTCACCGTTCAAAATTCTGCAGATGGGAGGAATTCTGAATTTTTAACTTTTTTTTGACGAAGCTACAAATTTATGTGTGGATTACCTTTGACTTGTTCAAACTTTTGGGAAAGATATCTGTCAGCTGCCTTAGCAAATCATGCATTATAAACAGGTCGGTTCTGTTTAGGATCTTTTGTAAAAGGGGTTGGTTGGTGGTTTTTCACTTATTTTTCTAGACCATCTTTAAGAAAAGTTTCAGTGTGCTTTCTTGTTCTTCCGCATAGTAATTCTCCTAGCTTGATTTGCAGAACACCAGAATCTCCTTCCTGACTCTGTGGATTGACAATTCAGGATTTTTTTTCCAGATTAAAAATTAAAAACTATAGGTTTAGATTAATAAAGTTCTCAAGGTGAAAATTTCCATGTCCTGATAAATGTCCTGTTCATGTTGTGCACTACCTTCTTCTTTCAACAAGGTTTAAAAATACTTGATGCTTTGGAGAAAATATACACATTTCTGCCTTATGATTCTGCTAATTCATAAAGCAGTGATGATATATATGAAAATGATCAATACATTATTAGCACGTGTAATGTGAAGAGATTAAAGATCTCGTTCCTCCCTGGCCAGGCTGTGCTGTGTCTGGGGTGGCCCTGGGGTGCCCTCCCGGCTGCCTACGCCTTCCTGTGCCACTCACACCACAGCCCCCCTTTCCTCCGGAAAAACCAGCCCACAGCTGCACTGGGAGGTGGGAGAAGGAATGGGAGACGTGCACAATACAGAGATTAAACCCTTGTAACCACAGCCCCAGTATGTGGCGTTCAAAGACAAAAAAAGTCATGGAGCCAAGTCTGTGATCCTGCACATGTTCAAGTTCACTACTGGAGCATCCCATTGATTTTGAGATGGAAACATTCAGCCCTTGTAGTACTGTGTCCTTGGCTTTCATGGATTCTGGCCTCATGTTTTCCTTCTGCTACCTACTGCCTGTTATTATCCTTATATTTTGACTCCAATTTGAATCCACATTCCCAGATGGATATTTTTTAAATTATTGTGGTCAAGTTTCATGTTTGCTGGATGCTGCCATCTGCATCTCTAAAGCATCATTGTGATATATTTCATTAAAGAATCTCCATGGCATAAAAGGAATAGAGATTCAATGATAACAAAGAGTGTACACCAAACTTATAAAGTGATAAAGTATTTTTTACCTGAGATACTGCAAATATGATTTTTTTCGTACATTTCTTGAAATGGGAAATTGGGGTGTACAAAGAACCAAGGTCACTCCCAAAGTGGATGCACCTGGATATTTTATATTACTGAAAAAGGTATGGAAAAGGGGAGGGGAATGCTTTGAGGAGACAAAGAAGTTATTTAAAACAGTTATATTAGAAGTAAAGGAAGGCTAATGCCCGTCTGAGAAAGCAGCTCTGTGATGCATACGCTGTCATTCCAGATGGGCCATCTGACTTCCTCCTTCTCATGTGCCTCAAATTATTGTGCTTCCTTGTGGGCCCCACCGTATTCAGAACGGTTTGTTAACATGCTGCAGCTCTTTAAAATGCATGCCATGTGTGCACAAAATGTCTTCATTTATCAGATTAGCTCACAGATCAGGCACTATTCAAAAGAGCAGAATGGTGCTAGAGCAAGGGTGTCAACTCTGCGGTGAAGCCAAAGTCCCCTTTCAGTCAAAGGCTGCGATTTGAAAACAAAGTAGATGCAAACAACTAATTTTCAAACTTTTCCTCCTTTTAACTGGCATAGTTAAGTAATATGTTAAACTGCAATTTAGTAAAGTAAATATATCTTTAAACCTCTATCCACGAAGCCCAGCTGCGCGTGCGTTCGCTGCCCGCTACGTCGGGGAGGCCTGCGAGCTCAGGGGCTGTGCAGAGGCGCTGCCGGCGGGCCCCGCCGCGCCGGGGCTGCGTGTTCCAACGCTCCTCGAGTCGCTTCAGCCGCAGTAAGCACAGCTGGGTGGAAGCGTTCGCGAGTCCTGCGCAGGTGCTGCCCGCAGGTTCCTCCTGGTGGGGCCGGGGAGGAGGCCGAGCCTGGGCCGCAGAGCAGACCCAGCGCAGGCCTCTCGGCTGGATGCGGGTGTTTCAGCAACCCCAGCAGCGCTTTGGCAATGCGGGAACTGGAATTTCCAGCCTCCTGAAGCACATTCTTTTTCTGCGTTTTATTTATTTATTTTTTCCTTGTGTTTTTGTATTTATGATGTAGACATCCTTGTTCATTCACACCCGCACAGAAGTCAGGTGTGGCCTAAACATCTGGATTAGGGAGCTAGATAGGATCAATTCTTTCATCCCACTGTGACCTCATTTCATTCACATAATGTGGCCCGCCCCAAATAATGAGGATGGCAGTTTATTTTATAGAAAACAAGTTTCTGTCCTGCCCTTTCAATGGGTGCGATATTGAGAAATGGTTGAGCAAAAACAAACAACCTTAAGTGGCAGGAAAAGATGTGCTAAATCATCCTGGATTAATTACTGAGTGAGTAATAAGATTGAATATCAAAACAGAATAATATAATATCAAAACTAGCTTTCCAGCTAGTGTGTGTCCTGAATTTAGCCTTAAAATTATTATGTGAAGAAACCTCTTGTAACTAAATCTCTTCCTGTTATCCAACAGAGAAGTTTAAGATATGTGAATTCTATCAAATAAGATCAGCAATAAATAGCATGCCTTAACTTCTACTTGTTTAATCACCATTATGTAAAATAAGCTGTATTAATAAGCTAATGCTGCAGTGTCTTGTTTTAATCAGTACATGCCAACTGAGAATAAAACGCATTCTTTCATCCTTTTGAACTTCCCTAGTGCAATTTCAGAAAATAAATATTACAGGAGGTTTACTTTGGGGGAGCAAAACTGGCAAAAAAATAAAAATAAATAAATAAAATAAAACTTGCCAACGTGAAATTTGTGCAATACAGTGAGACCTACATGTGAAATTGTTACAACTGTTTTCAGTATTACCCTGCATAGGAAAATCCTTAATTCATGATGAAGAAGCCTCTTTGCTTATTTTATCTTTTGTAGTTTGTAACAATTTGATTTTGTACATTTTTTAGTTTTTACAATTCAAAAGTCCTCCTTTTATTTGATTCCTAACTTTCACCTACAAATGGTTTTATATTTGACAGAGTGAGTTATGTTTTTTGTGGTTCAGTGCCAGCAATGGATTAAACATTAATTGCTATGACTGTTGCTATAACCCGTGTTTCTGAGCACCTATAAGTAAATATATTCCCGTCTGGCTGTACTAACCATTTAAAAAGTGCATTTGTATGAAAATCTCTGACAAGTCATATATGAGGGTGACCCTTAGTATTGCACAGGTTGTGACCTGCCATTCTGAGCTGTGTAACAGTCTGACAGTTGATGTATTGGAAGCTCCAAGCCATTTTCAGTGAGAACATTTAAAATTAGCAGAAATCCTGGACTATGAAGTAGAGGAAACAATTTGCCATGCACAAGAGACAAAGCGGATGTCTTACCAGGCCTTCTCCCTCAATACTCTCTTTGATATACACCATATTATCGTAGTTGTTTGCTAACCTCTGCAAATATTGCCTAAGGAGTAAAATAAGTGATAGTCTGATCCAGAAATTGCTGCTGCCCACCAAAAGAACAGTTAGTAGCTACTGCCACCGAGCTCGTGCGCTATGGCCAGCAGCACCTGGGCTGGCATGTAGCAGGGTTCAGCCAACACCAGCCCGAAGTGCAGCTACTCGTGCTATAGGCTTGTTACAGGCTGATGTAATTTATATCCATCACAGAACTATAATGGAAAATCACATTACAGGAATTTTGTTGTTTTAATAGACTATTATGTCATGAAGCTATTGTAAATAACACTGAAAGAGTCAACTGAAATGAGGCATTTCCAGTGAGGAAAAGTAATGTCTGTGAAAGCAGTACAGCAGCATCAGATTTGCTGCTGTTTTTGTAATGCAGAACATGAAAGCATTTGAATATGGAATTCTTTTATCTTAACTGAGATAACAAACCCTTTAGGCCACATAATAAAAATAATTAAAAATTATGCATATTAGGCATTTGGGGAAAGATATTCAGCCCAATGCTTTTTGATAAAACAGTTTTTGTTCCTTTGGAAACCAAGAGAGATTTCAAAACAGTCTGTTCCAACAGATTACTAGGATAAAAATGACCTGTCCTCTTTTTTATTGATATCCAGCCAGGTATCAAGTTGTGTAGAAGAGGACAGAATGATGCTGCTCACCAGATATTTAACTAATCAATATTTTGTTTCAACATCTTCAGAGTTCAGTGTGTTGTCAACTTGACCACAGTTCAATTGGATTTGGCTCTTCAAATCTACAGTAAATAAATGATTGCTGCAGAGTGGAAATAACATCATGACTGTGGGCTGGTGATCACACTTCTGCTGTGAATTACACAGTTATTGCTATCAGAAAATTAGAGAAGGTAGGCTCCTAAGTTTGACTCTATGGGAAGCGTGTCCAGTTCTCTGGTCACCTCCCTGAGCTGTCTGCTCTTGTCAGCTGTGATCTGCCTGTGTCTGGATGAGCTGCACAGCGTATCCAGACAACCTGCACCTCATCATAGTTTTCTCTTGCCCTGTTCTCCTCTCCCCTTGCCCTTTTCTCCTCCTCCTCTTTCACACAGGCACAGGCCAGGTCTTTCTGTCTCCTGCAAACCTCCCCTCTGTGCCTCATCTCAAGATTCATCATCTTTCTACATGCCAGTGCCAGGGCAAGAGATACCAAGAACATAGATAAAATCCCCCAGAGCCTTTAGCCCATCATGCGGCTCTGGGCATTCAGGAAAAATAAGTGCAGAAAACGTACCTTGCAGACTAGCCTAATTCCTCAGTGAATGTATGCAAATATGGAGCTAGCAGAAGCTTATGAATTAACCAAATGTTGCCTTTTTTTTTTTTCAGGAAAAGCAGCAGAGATTCCTCTGCCAACTTTCAAAGTCCTCATTCAAAATATAGAGCTGCTGAAGCTTTGATTTCTTGGCTGAGATATTTCTAATGGATTCAACAGGATGCATTTCTCCTTGTTTCTGTCTCTAAAATTCCCTGAGGAAAAAAAAAAGAAGACAGAAATGGAGGTATGTGCTATTAGGACTAAAATAAGCCTGAAAGAGATAAAAGCAACTGAAAGCAAGACATTACAAGGGGAAGATTCAACCTTAACTGCAGATTTCACATGCAGTATGGTGAGCTATTTACTATATATCTTTTGTACGAACTATCAACTTGACCTCTTTTGCAGTCAGAATGATATTAAATACATCTAGTATTTTGGTTTTTAGTTTATGGATAAATATCTATAGTTTTCAGATGTCTTCTGTTGCTGTAAAAGCCTAGATAGACTCCACCGTACAAACCAAAGACATTTTGAGAAATGCTACACACATATATTTAGAGTGAAGCGGCAGGCAGTTCCGTTATGTAAAGGGAAAAGATGGCAAATATAATTAGCCCACTCCATACTCAGATTTCTTTTAAAGGCATTAGAAGCATGCTCAATACTCAATAATTACGTATTTATCAGGTGACAGCATTTAAAAATCCCAGCCAGTGTGAGGAAACATACTGGCCAGAAAAATACTGTGAGGTTATTATGTTTAGGACCAAATAAATTGTAATATTCACAGCAAATGTTGCCATCAAAATGTTGAGCATAGCAGGAAGCTGCCAACAGCAATTTACATATTCACTTCTAATTGTGCCTATGCATCATAAAGATAGTTCATATTTGCATTTGCTGCCCTCTGAACCAGCTCATATTCCAGCGATATATATTCGCTTTCGCTGCAGGTTACTTTCATTCATGGTAATTAAAGGACAATTTTTACTGCATTATGCTACGGGAAACAATAAGTGGTTGCTGCGATTGATTAACATCTAAACCAAGTCTGAGACATGCAATCAATCTCATAGGCACAAGAGATTGTTCCTGTTATGTAATGTAAAATAACAGGAAAGAAAAAAATCTATTTATTCTGAAAAGCCAGTGCTTACCCTTTAAATTCTGCTGGGTTGCACTAAGTGGCCTGATTTATTTTTAAATGTTCCCAACAGAGAATAGCCTCAGTCTATACATAACGACTTTTTACCTTCATTATCTGCACAGTCTTTGTTTGGGCTCCGAGTGGGACAATACCAAGGAGGATGTCAATGTTATCATAGTGTGGAAATGATTTTCTAGGAGATAACTGCATCCAAGGGTCAGAGTGCCTCCAATCCCGCTCCTTTTGCCTTCAATGGCTATTGAAGGTACTCCTTTTCAAATAAAGCTGAAGCCCATAGGCTCAAGCTTCCTTTCAGTGGAGGCTTTGCTGTTTCACTGGGAGCTGGAACAGACTCAGGATCTGTGTTTTTACTTAATGGAAAAAAATTGCTCGCTATTACACTGTGATTTATTTTGCCATCCTAGTAATGTGCTAAGAAACACTAACATCACAGAACTGCTGTTGAATATTTATTTGGAAAATTGCACTCTAGTTCTGTAACATGATGTTATCATTTAATTATTTTCTCTTTTCTGTTTTGTGATAAAAAGCTAAAATTCAATGAAATATATATTTAAATGCAAAAAAGGCATACCAATTAATCGATGAAGAATACGAATGCTTTTACTCTGCATCAAAAAAGTGAAGGGTGCAGGAAAACAGCAATCTTTTAAATAGGAAGTATATAAAAGTAATTCCTATCCATGTTCATGTTTCCTCGGATACAATGAAAAAATGCAGTTCCAATTAATTTATCTTCACACTACTATATTCTTTTAAAGTTTTGAATTATTTTGAAAGTCTTCTGCAGTCTTTGATTTCTTTGTGTTTAGCATGGAAATACATATGCACACATAATTTGATAAAAGAATATTTTTCAAAAATATATAGAGATAGATCAAATGTTAGCTCTAAAACACTGAGAATTTAAACAAAGACATTTGCTCTCTTCTAGGTTTTCTCCATCCCATCAATACAGACAAACTTAGTATGGACATAGAAAATAAATTACACTAGAGGTTGCAGTGAGGTATAGTCATAAAAGGAGACTAATCAATTTTGAGATGCATAAAAAAAACCTAGATGATGTTATTCTACAGTCTGGGTGTAGAGAGATATATCTGGGATAATGGGAGACTGGGAGATGATGCAGGAGAGAAAAAGCAGGATAAAATGATTATTAAAGATACTCCAGGGAACGCCAGAGATACTTCAGCTCTGTACATAGTAAATATAGTCAAGAAGAGTCTGGGTTCAGCACCAACCAATGGTCTCATGACGTTGTTTGCAGTGCTGCACAAATTTGCAGAGCCGTCTAGCCTCTGCATGCCAAGGAGGCACTTACATTCATGATGACCTTGCAAATAATGTGCGAGTCAATAAGCCCCATTCTGCCCAGGATGGCTCTGCAGGCCTCTGCATCGTACTCTGGAACATTTTCATTCCTGCTATTCTCATAGCCTTTGTGAAGTGGTACAAACCATGTGAACGGAATTGGTACTAATGGTGTTTTGAGACATCAAAACATTTCTCAGGAGCTTGAGAGATGTTTTCTTCCTACTAGGGATGCTCTAGGATGCTCTATTCAGAAGAGCTAAGTGAATAGGATACTGCTCACATGCGACATCCACCTGCCAGGGTCCGCTTTCAGTCAGGGAAGACGGAGACTTGATGTTGGATCTGCTATACTCCCTTTCACTGCTAAGTGCCTGGCTTTCCCCAGAAGCTGTATGGAAGGAGAGAAACCTTTCCTCATGAAAGTTTTGTTTCACATGTATAGATCAAAGGGTATGCTCTGTTTTAAAGAACTGGCACCCTTCAACAAACAACTACTTCAGCAGGAAATTCCAATGAACCCTCTAATTATGGGCCAAACCTGCATGGGTCTATTTAGAAAGTTGACTCCCACTCAGTGCCTACCTCTTGCAATAGGATCATTCTTTTCATATTGAAACCCCACAAAGCCATTAAATAAAAGAAGGATGAAAAATACTTGCTAATAAAAAGGATCACAGTCAGAAAATAAACCACAGCAGAATTGCACCAAAGGCATCAAAATGGCTGCT
This sequence comes from Tinamus guttatus, assembly GCF_059628265.1. Taxonomy (NCBI): domain Eukaryota; kingdom Metazoa; phylum Chordata; class Aves; order Tinamiformes; family Tinamidae; genus Tinamus; species Tinamus guttatus. The sequence goes on from NW_028289064.1 coordinate 4,107,851, forward strand.
TTAAAGCCATCCCTTCCTCACAGTGTTTTTATGAAAGTTTGGGCTTATTTATTACTGATATAAGAGGTGATATCTTAACATTTGTCACACCACGTTGTACCCTTGTTAACTGGCTTAGGACTAGGTGTAAGGAAATAGGGTTTCTTGAGGTTTTACATATCTATGGTGGCATCATCTGTGTCAGCATTCTCCACTTTTCCCACACTCTTAGGCCAGTGGATGCCTCCTCCTTCCTGGCATGTAGCATTTTAAGGGATTAGGAAGACAGGATCCCTTCTAGTGATGGGCAGCTGTAAGTGATGGCAGCAGAGAGGGCTTTGATGGGAAGCTGGGAAGGGAAGATGTGGGAGGAGGTCTTTGGTGCAGTGGAAATGGAAAAGCAAAGTCCTGGTGGTTACAGGCTAACTGGGAAAAATGAGAGAAGACCAAAACAAAAGAGACAAAAGGAACTGGGGCTCCAGCAGAGCAGGAGGGAGAACAACTGAGATGACAGGTTAAGTAAAAGATAGTAGGCATGACAGAAAATGAAGGAATTTAGAGATCAGGGCACTGGCTAGGAGCAAAAATAAGCACGCAGGTAGTGGGAAGAGGAGAGGGCTATATGAAAAACGAGGTTGAGATAGCAGGCAAATCCTGCAAGTGGAAGTATTTTAGAGGAGAAAGATCATGTCAAAATACAGCAGAACTATTTATTTTTGTGCCACTCTCACCTTACGCGCTCTCCGGGCAGCAATTTCGATGCTCGCTATGGCTGTGCTGGGGCGGCTCGCGCTGCCCGGTGCCCGCGCGGGGCTCCCCCGCTGCCTGGCAACACCCGCGCTGCGGCGAGGCGGCCCACGCAGACCGGGCCGCGGCCTCCACGCGCAGACCGGGCCGCAGCCTCCACGCGCACACCGGGCCGCAGCCTCCACGCGCAGACCGGGCCGCGGCCTCCACGCGCACACCGGGCCGTGGCCTCCACGCACAGACCGGGCCGCGGCCTCCACGCGCACACCGGGCCGTGGCCTCCACGCGCACACCGGGCCGTGGCCTCCACGCGCCGGCGCTGCCCCACGGCGCCCAACGTCCCTGCTCGCGAGGCCGGGAGGAGCAGGGAACCTCTCTGGCTGATACAGCTGTGATGGAAAAGCCTAAAAGTATTAATTGGGAAGACTGCATGCTGAGGCGGGCGTGCAGGGAGCCTGGCAAATGATCTCTGGAAGCTGGGACAATTCCATTCACCTCTCCAACACTTGGATACTCTGTGATGATAATTAAAATATCAATATGGCTAATTATTTTAGTCCTTAAGTAAGTCTCTGTGCACTAGATCTATAGCACAAGAAGCTACAGCTCTGTAGCTTCTTGGGCAGTTACTTCTAATTTGGAATAAAAGACACTGAAAAATCTTTGTTTTGTCCCAGAAAAAAAAAATCTCATAAGTATTAATGCAGGATTGTCCTAGTAGAGCTGCATTTCTGTAACTATATCACAATAATCAATAAAATACTTCTGACAGGAACATTAGGTTGGTGTTTGGCAGTAGAGCTGACACGGCTGATCTCAAGATGCAGTGTCCTGTACGCTTCCAGCTCCCCCCTGACATCCGTCATCCCCCTCTCCACTGCGCTAGTCAAAAGCAGTTGTGTGGGTAAACAGCTGGATCAGGAACTGATCCATCTAAGAAACTGTGCAACAAGATATAGAGGTTATTTTGCAGTCAACACTACTGAAGCATGTACTGTCCCCAAGGGAGAAACAAAGACACATCAATCTGAAAACAGAACAGGCAGTGACAGAGCTACAAAAATTACAGTTCAAGAGAAGTTGCTTTGATGCTACAGGTGGGTGCATTTAGAAGACAGACATTTTTTTCTCTCCTAGTTAGGAGTGAAGCACATCCCAGGAGGTCAGGTTTGTGCTTGCAGACCACCAGGCCCACTGAGGGGGAGAGTGACGTTTGAATGGGCAGCTGAGACACAGAGAGGTACATCAGCATTTTGCTCTGGATGGCACCTCATTCTGGTGGTCATCTGGATGGAGCTTGAAGAGCATCATTGTATTTTTTTCTCCACCAGTCCAGCCTTCCCAGGCAGGAAAATTATGGGTTTTTTTCCCCACTTCTCTTGCACACTCTCATAAATCTTGAGCAAATTACTTAACTTCCTATTCTAATCAACAGTCTGTTGTTTGCAGCTGTGGGAAAGTGTGATAATTTAAAAAAAAGGGAAAAAATGAAAAAAAAACAGTTTCTAAAGGGCACCCTGGTGAATGCAGTTTAGACACACATCAGAAAAGGTCCACTTAGGTCCAAGGGTTTATTAGCTATGGCTCAGTGCTGGTTCTGCTAGACTTGGCACGTCCTTGCATAGCTTGAATGCCTCTGTGCTTTCAGGTGCTCAAGAATTGCTTGGTGTACACACCGTGCACGTTCATGGAGCCAGCTTGGGTCTAATGTATTTGAGCCAATAAATCTCCCGAGAACTTGAGACACAAGGAAAATGCTCTGTAGTAAATGCTCTGTAAAGACACTCTGGCGATGCTCCAGAAAGTCATTCTGAAACCAGGACTAGCGTGAAGCTGGATCCAGCCTACTGATCTAGTTGCGCACATCCAATGCATGTTTCCCTGTCCCTATCATCTGACCCGGACTAGCAACCATATTCGTGGTTCAATGGCACTAAGTTGAAACGTCCTGGTGAAGCTGACCTCGCTCAATGTGGAGCTAGCCGTGGTGTTTCTGCACCCACAATAGCTGCATCGCCATGAACCGGTTAAACCCTGGCTGTGCAAGTGAGGCTACAGAACGTGTTGTAGCTGGTGTCACAAGATGGCGCTCTTTGATGCGGTCTTCTGAGCTCCTGTGGGGTTGCAAGTGCACGTTGAAGAAGATGGGCAGGTTTGGGGTTTATGCAAGTCCTTTTGGGTTGAGATCCGTGGACGGACAGGGGCTCTATGAGCACCTGGAGCCTCTGCTCTACTGCCTTGAGGTGGGTTTATTCCCTGGGGGCCACCACTGCCCGTCTAAGCTTGCAGTTCTGCCATCTTCTTTTAGTGCTTGTTTGCCCATTAAAGTGGAGCACACACATTTGGCAAGACACATAACTGATATATTTTTGTATTGAAAGACGCTGATGTTCAAGACCCCAAACACGTGCCAGCTCTTGATACAGGGGCAGCAATAGCATTTGAAGAACCAATAACTGTGCAACATCTGAGGATGTTAACAGCATCCATGAAGTCAGCCTGTGATCTGTAAGCAATTAAACTCCTCCCAGACAAGGGGTAGAATCTCCAATCAGACTGAATAGAGAAATCCAATTTGTCTTTGTATTATAGTTGGAAACAAGGAGAAGTCAGTTCCCAAAACACTTTCTGATCACATTTGCCCTGGGAGCCATTAAAGGCTTGTCCATATTTCAATAGTGTTGCATGTCAAATTTAATTATACTAAAATGGCACTTAAAATCCCAAATAAAATGTTTGATTGGAAATTATATGCTGTCCTAAAGAGTGTTATCAAAACCACCTTGGAAACAATTTTGCTGACCTGCCAAACAAATTAACTTGCGTCTCTTTTCCACAGCAAGTGCTGCCCCACCAGCTCCTTTCTCCGCTGCCACAGGCTGCACTGGAAGGTCTCTCCGTTTACCTGTTCTCCAGCCAGGTGGGTTTTTTACTCCATCAGTGAAGACCATCAGTGAAGACCTTCCCAGGCCTCTGTATTTCTCCCAGGTTCACTGCCATTTCTGCTGGGGTCTGTGATTCTATATGGAGATGCTGGACTTTGCTGACCTCTGAGGGGGAGGCAGATATATTTTTCCTCTCTCTGTCTTGACTTTGGTAAGCAGCTACGCCAAAGGATCCTGTCCAGAACAACTCTTGAGTGCTACAGAGAAAGGACCCAGCGGATGGCAAACATGCAATTTAAGGCAGTCTGCTCCTACTAAGATGTGTTTCAGAGTGTTGTTCCCAAATATGCTGACATTTCCCTGCTGTGGGTTTCTGTGGGGCAACGACTAAAATGCAAAGGCCAACCCCACTTGTAGTGTGCACAGAAGCAAGCCAGGCCAGGGCATGAGTAATGGCCCAGGAAACAGCTCCTTCTTGGGCCCGTTACTGGAATACAGGCTTGGACTGCTCAGCACAGAAGCCACCTTCTGTTATTGGCTTCTTTCTGGTATGAACATTCTGGTATGAACTTTCATAAATAAATAAATAGACATTTTAAAAAAGAACCACTGCACCCTTATCTATCATATCTTTTTGACAACGGGACAAAGGCTGAAACGATGATTAGCAACTAGGGCAAAAGTGTGCAACGAATTATGTATTCATCCAAACAGTTAGGTTCTTCTTCTGATATTAAAACTTAGAAAAACGCTAACTGCGAATCGTCATTTCCAGATGGGCCGTAGAAAAAAAACCTACGGGAAAACCCCCGGGAACAGCCTTCCCGCTCCCGTCGCGGCCGCCCTGCGCGGCGCTGCCCACACGCTGGCTGGCCCGGCCCCGTGCGCGGTGACACGGCCGCGGCTAGCGGGCCTCCCGGCTCGGCAGGGCAGCGCTGTGGGGCGGCCGCGGGAGCCGCGGGGGCCGTGTGGGGCCCTCGCCCGCGGTCTCCGCCGCAGCCCCTTCCCCTGCACCTCGCGCGGCCGGCGGCCCCGCCATGTCCCCCCAGCGGCGGCCATGAGCAGCGCCCGCCCCGCCGCGCAGGCGCCCTGCGCGGGCAGCGGCGCCTACGACTCCCAGTTTCCCTTGCAGGGCGTGTTTTCTTTTTTTTTTTTTTTTTACTTTTTTTCTCTCTCTCTCTCTTTTTTTTTTTCCTCTTCCCCTCCCCTCGCGGAGGGGCAGGATGGGTGGGGAGAGCGGCGCTCCCGGGGGCGAGGCGAGGCGGAATCCCACAATACCAGGCGGGCTGTGAGCGCCGAGCCGCCGCTGTCTCTTTAATGCAAGAGGAAGCGATGCGGAGGGGTGGAAAATGGCAGAGTTGCAGATGTTGCTAGAGGAGGAGATCCCTTCTGGCAAGCGGGCGCTGCTCGAGAGCTACCAGAACCTCACTCGCGTCGCCGACTACTGCGAAAACAACTACATCCAGGTGCGGGGCGGCGGAGCCCGGGGCAGGGCGGCCGGGCGAGGCGAGACGGGGCTCCCCGGTGCGGGCGGCGGCCGGAGCCGCCGCCGTGGGGACACCGCGGCTCCCCGCCCGTCCCCGGCCGCTCGCCCGGATTCGCCTTTTTTTCTTTTTCCTTTTAACTTTCCTCGCGAAACGCCTGGGTTTTCCTGCCCCCGCGCCGAGGGGAAGGGAGGGGGGATTATGTCAGTCCGGCTCGGAGGGTGTGTCTTTTTTTTATATACATGTATGTATATTTATTTATTTATCATGAGTCACATCCCGGAGACCCCCCGGCGCGGGTGCGGGGGGCCTCGGAGCCGCCGGTGCCCGCGGCCGCGCGGCCCTCGCCCTCCGTGGGGGCGGCGGGGCCGGGGCGGGGCGGCCGCGGGGCGCGCGGGCCGAGGCGGCGGCGGCGGCCGAGGCGGGCGGCGCCTCACGTGGAGCGGCCGCGGCGGCGGCGGCGCCGCGCGGGCTCCCACCTGGGGCGGCGGCAGGGGAGGCCACGGGGCCGCCCTGGAAATCCCGCAGCGGCCCCGCGCGGGTCCGGCCGCGGCGAGAGGCGGCGGGGGGAGGTTTCAAAATGGCAATCGGTGCCCGGCGGAGGCTCGGCCGGGCGGGCGGCGCTCGCGGGCGCCTCGGAGCCCGGAGCCGGCGGCTGCTCCGGGAAGGGGCTCCCTTGGCCACAGCCAGCAGCGTGGATATCTTTGTCCGTATCTTCCCTTCTTGGCCTCACTTCAGATCTATTTTTTTGTGAAGTCACGTTAAGTGCGTCTTTGCTTCCGTCTCTTTTATGTATTTATTTTTTTTTTGCTTGGCCTTGTAGCATTTAAGTCGGGATGTACATCTGTATGTGCATCCATACTGCTGTGGATGTAGAGCCGCCAAGAGATGCTCAAATTTAACATTTTTTTTCCTTCGAGGAAAAAAGAAGAAAGAAAAATAAATTAAATCGTATTTCTTTACTTGCTAGACATCTTGGAAGGTTAACTTGTTGAATGTAAAACTCCCCGTAACGAGTATGTATTACACGTTATTAAGATCTCTGGCATCCCCTTGTTGCTGGTAGGGTTACTATTTTTAATAATGGAGCAGCAAACTTGAAAACCAGCTGTCATAAACTGTATTGAGGTCTGTGACTTTAAATGTGAGCTAATGTCGATATTTGGATTGGAGCTGCCCAAAGCAGCCATATTTTCAAGACATTTTTTGTTTTTGGTATGTGAGGCAATAAGAGTTAATGTGTATTTACTCTTCCGGCTTGTTTGCTCCACCCAAAGAAAGCTGCTGATATAAATGCTTCTAAGAGGCGAGGTTCATTTGGTTTTACTCATGGGAAATATGACAAATACATGAGTATGGTAATTATGGCACAAGTTTTGACCTGCCTCCTCAGTTTTTCTCTAGTGTCAGAAAGTTACAGAGAATCCTCAGTCGCATCATTTACTTCAGGGCCCTAAAAACTCTTTTGGATAAGCAAAAACATGTGAGTTAGCTCTTATCTGGCTGCTTGCAAGCTTTTTTTTGCCCTTTTTTCTTTTTTCTTTTCTCCCCCCCTTTTCTTGCCCTTTTCCCCTAGCTTGTTTTCACCTCAAGTATCAAGGTCAATTGGATATAGAATTAATATAGGCTGGTTTATCCATGTGCAGCTGTGTTTATCCCTTTTGGAAGGAAGCTGAAGTTCTAAAATTCCTCGTGAGCTAAACAGCAACTCTGATGAACATGCACCTACCAACCTTGTGCAGTGCTCAGGTTAAACTCGGCTTGGTAAAAATGGCAAATGTCTGAATAAAAATATTTTTTGAGTGTCTGATGGAGGGGCTTTTTTTTTTTTTTTAATCAGCACTTTGTGCAAAGCCATCTGCTCTCCAGTCGGGCTGCTGGACAGATTATACATGCGATGCCTGTGGTGGTGCCGCTGCGGGATTAGGCACCATGACGCGGGATTCTGGGCTAGGGGGATTGGGAGCGGGTGTGTGGCGTGGGATGGGAAGGAAAGAGAGGAAGGAGGAAGAGGCCTAACCAACACAAAACATAAACTGTTTGGATTTAGGACAACTGGTAACTAATAGTCAGTTCACTAGGGAGCAATAAAAAAGAAGGGGGGAAAAATAAAAGAAGAAATATATATTAATAGTTCAGAAGCACTGTGTGCATTATAATTTATCTTGCAGGGTAGTTTTCTCTCCTCATATGGCAAAGCCTGTGTGCTCCTTAGTACAAAAACTGTTATTGTGTCCTGCCACCTCCTGTGCACTGTGATGTTGAGAGGGAGCAGGTTTGTTCCGTGTGCTGACGTTAACAATTTATAACGGCTATAATAGCATTCATTTACTCAAAAACTCATGATATTACAGTTTAAAAAAACATGGAGTTCATTTTAACAAGACTATAATTCCTTTTCCTATGAATACTGTTTTTTTTTTTTCTTGAGAAGGTATTGATGTCTTCAATTATATCTGAGAAGATATGAATATTTTGGGAATTTTTTTTTTCTTTATCACTTTCTCTGCTTTTTATTTTATTTTATTTTTTAACTTGAGCTACTGGGAGTAATTCTGGTAAAGTTCAGAGTGTTTTCAACTTTTTCAAGAAAATTTGTCATGAATGTCTTTATGGATTCTTCCCCTCAGGAAAAAAAAAAAAAAGGAAAGAAAACCACTTGCCCTGCCCCCAAACCACCTTTATGGAGTTTAGCTCCTTAATGGTGTATGTGATCTATAGACAGTATCATCCTTTAATTAAAGTGTTCATGACAGAGGACGGAAGAGCATTTGGGGCTTTCAAGCTGAAAATCACTGTTCTTGGGAAAGCGGGAAGTGGTTTCTTGCCAGGGCAAATGGTGAATAAATTAGAATTCCAGGCAGTAGCGCAATTTGCCCTCCAGACCACAGTTATCTAGAAGGTTTATCTGATAGGAAGGGAGAAGAATCTGGGAGAAGCTAAGCAAATAAGTGTTGTTTGTTTGTTTGTTGTGTTTAAGGCAGATCTGCAGTGCTAAAAGGAAATTACAGGATGGTGGCAGTTTTAGAGGGATGGAGGGACAAAAGGAGACAGAAAAAAAGAGAAGGGAAACCAAGTGCAGAAACAGTAATAAAAGGAAGTTGTGATGCTGTTCCTGGAGATCTAGACCTTGGCTAGAAGGAAGAAAATGTGTAAGTAATTACATTACTGCATTTGCAACCAGGTTTAAAATGTTATGTTTCTGGATAGAAGCTCAAGCAAAGTGGGTAGAAAATTAGAATAGTTTTCTTTTAGATCAGAGACTTAAACTCTTCTAACAGTTTTGAGAAGCAGGTTTTGAACCTTGAATCTTTAGCTCACTGTGCTTTTTTAAAAAAAGAAAGAAATTACATTTTTTTTCTATTCTTCCTATTTTTTTTGCATTCTTTAGAGTACTGCTGTGTCTGTGCTGAGTGCTGCAGATATTTGCTTGTAAAGAGGCTACTTTATAGTAATGTGGAGCAGTGAGGAGAGGTGGAACTAATAGAAATTAAAGGAACTTTTTCATAGGCTCTGTACAAACATAAGTTACGATGCCTTATGCCTTTTCTCAGATCCCCTTGTCTGTTAATGAAATCTGTGGCTGCTCCCTTTGGGGGATGTGTAATGGGTTAAAGGATACCTGCAGAGCTGGTGCATAAAACTGAAGATACCGGTGCTGTGTTACCATCAGTATCCCAAATTCTAGGAGAACTTTATTGGCTGTAGTGCAGAAATAACATTCAGAGTGACAGTAGCCACAGGTCTGATTATGACTCGTTGCTTGAAATTAGCAGCTTTTAGAGGGATTCAGCAGTCCATTTCCAGGTTGACTTAAATTAACTGTAGTCTTTAATAAATTGGCTACAGCAAGCATATGAAGAGTTAAGAGTGACACAGGAAGCCAGTGTTACTGTGTTTCCTTTCAAATGCCTGTGGTTGCCCCGTGTAGCCCAGGGATGCCTCTTCATTGAAACACAGCTCGCAGCTCTGCCCTGCTACTGAAACTGGCCATCTCCTTTAGTTTATTTGTGGTTGTTTATACTCAGATGTGCCTGTGAGAAACTGTAAATGAAAAACTCGGAATGCAAAGTATTTATGTAAATTATGATATTGGTGGTCTCCACTGGGTAGAGTTAGTTTTGGAAAACATTGAGTCAAATACATTTTTAAGGAAGTGAGTGTTTCATTGCTTAAATTCGTGATTGCTGCTGTTGTGTTATTTCCTCCTGCAGCTTCCAATTGGTAATAGGGAAACTGAGCAGTGAACTAAAGAAGCCGTTCTGAAGAAAATGGGCAAAAGCAGGGACAGGTTTCAGTGTGACCGCTATTGCAGAAAATAGAAGGTGTCTTTCAGATAGGTGGAAAATATGTGTGTGTGGTGCCAGGGGGAATGCTACTTACAAGTTTCACAAGCCCTGATGTGATTTTTCAAGTACTGATGGAGGAATCCTTTCCCTTGGATAGTTCAGATGCTCTGCGCTTCCCCTACGGCGGATGGGACATAGTGAAAAGAAAATGCTGATTCTTTGGTTGTTTTTTTTATTTTTCTTCTCCAGGTCATTGGTAACTGATGCAACACAACTTATTTGCCAGAAGTGAGGAACGTGGCTTAGCTTAGTGCAGTACAAAGAAGTTCACTCAGAATGTCTAATTCAGGAAATGACCTGCTTTAAAAGAATAAACTACTTAAAGTGTCACTAATACAAGTCTTTTATGTGCTCTGAGAACTTGCATGCTTTTATGTTCATAGATTAATTAGTTTGTATTGTGAGAGTAAATACAGTGAATTTTTAATTCCAGTGCTTTTTTTGGGAGCATTTTACAGAAAGGCAACTTAGGCCAGTCCAGTTTCTGTAACACTGGAATATAGTCTTTGTGCTATAAAATTAGAGAACTAAAAGCAGAGATAAAATGTGGATATACTATCTAGTATCCTTTGCATTTATTAAGGAAAGGCAGTAGCTCATACTTTAAACACTGCTGTTTTTTTAAGGTAGATTAATCAAATATTTGCTATCAGTTTGGAAGGTATTGGTTATTCTGCCTTTTTTTTTTTTTCAATGTTATTTCAGATCCAGTTGATGATTAAGACCTGTATTTCTTTCACGCCAGTGAGCTGTCTGTGTTTTGGAAAATATAGCCAAATATTTAGCTCTAAAGCAGCAATAAGACAACAGTGCAACTTCCCTGAGTTGGAAACTGATCACACTGCGTTAACAGGAAACGTGTCTTAAAGTATGGCAGTTCAGTGTGCAAATGTGAAACGTTTCGCCTCATTTCTGCGCGTTCAGCTCAAGAAGCTTGCGGGACGTCAGCTGCTTTTGCAAGTCCGTTTCCCTCTGCCGCTTCAGCGGGTGACGTGGGCCCTGTGCTGCCCTAGCAGGGGCTGGGTAGCAGCTCGGAGAGGCCGAGTGGGCTCCGTTAGGCCAGTGCTGGGGCAGGGGCTGCTGCTCCCTTCCTGCTGCAGCTGCTAAAGCGCCGTCCTCCCTCTTCGCTGCGCTTGCTGGGCCCAGCGTTTGGGAGGAAATAGAGGGCGTAAGAGGGGACTGCATCTAATCCTTCGCTCTTCCCAAGTCTAGGGGAGCTTTTCCAATGAGCGACTCCTGCAGTAAAGAGGGAAAATAGGTCTTTAGGGTGGCTCATAGGTGGATCACACTGTAATGAAGATAGGAGCAGGCTGTGAGCAAATAGGAAGCATTGCACCTCTGAGGGCTAAGTTGCTCTTAGACTGGTAACCCAGATACTAAGTTTAACAACAAAAAACAAGCCCAGAAACAAAAAACCTGTGCTACTTCCCAGCATCTTTGTCTGGTATGTTCAACAGCCTTCACTTTATAGGAGGGTAAATGGAGGCATGGAGCTTATAACTGACTAATGAAAGGTCATACAGGGACATGCTGTTGGATTTGGGAACAGAACCCAATTGTTCAGGGCTCTTTTTCCCAGTTTGCCTCTGTTGTGCACTATGGCATAGCAGTGACCGTGTTTTCTCAAAAATATGTAGAGACAGTGGAATGAATCCTTTGGGAAAACATGCATCTGAAACTATCATTAAACTCGCTAGTACCAATTACTTTTCAAGAGCTTTACATCTGTGTTCTCACACAGCCCTGAAATGCTGGTCCTCGACTTGTTCTGTAACCTCCGGGAGTTTTATAATGCTCACAGCACTGTCCCTCCTGAAGTGCTGATGGGCATTGCTGTCCAGGCGGAGGCCCTAGAAGGAACCGCTCTTCTTTGCGTCGCGTTGGGCCGTTCTGGTGGCCGCGATCGTGTTTATCTGCCGCGGGGCAGTGGCTGTGGAGGCAAAGTGTCCGTTCGGATGCAGTAGGGCATCTGTCCTGGTGAGGCGGCATCTCTGTTTCTCTGTAGTCCTTAATTAGTAACGTGGAGTCAAAAGGATCATTGTGTGTCTTTTGTTTGTTGTCACCCAGTCGGAAATGACTTGAGGGTCCCTCGCTTGCTCAGCGTTGAAGCCTGTTCAAAACGAGCCAAGTGGGTTGACTGAGATGCAGCATCCTGCTCTTCTTGGCGTTTGTGGTGCTGAGAAGGGTCTTTCCCTGGCTTTGCTTCCCCTGCTCTCCCTGCCGCTCCGAGCGCCGGGGGCAGAAGTGGGCGGCCTGGAGAGATGGGGGGGCCTGTTCCCAAGGATCCTGCCTTTTCCCCCAACCCTGTGTGACGGGAAGGAACTGCTGAGTTGGTGAGAGCAAATACGGCTTCTCATTGCGGTTCTTCCCTTTTCCTGCCCTCCTTGGGTGGCAGCTGCTGCGGGTGGATTGTGGGAATGGCAGAAATGCCCCTTTGCGTCTCCAAACTCATACAGGCCCCTGAAGGCCGAGACGTCTGGGCTGCGATGGGCTCCCTGTCAGAGTCCTGTGCGCAGGTAACTTCTCTTCACCCCAGCCTGTGGCACGCGCTTCTCTGGGGGCTCAGACAAATAGTTCATCAGCTTGGGGCAAGGAAGTAAAAGGTGGAGCACTTAAAGCAGCTGGACCCTTTGAGGAATCTGTTCGTCACAGAGGAGATGAAAGCAGAGCTCTAAACCTCCCCTCTTGGTGTTACAGGGAGTGCATACTTTTTTCTTCTCCCTCTTCCCCCAACAGGTTATTAAGGGTGTAAATGCCACCTCTGCCTGACATTTCTCAAATAAGAGTACTCGCTGCTTATGCACATCCTGAGCACTGTCTGGAGGACCCTGTAAGGATCCTGTCTGACAGAGGCTGGGTTTGTTACAATGGTGCACTTAGTTTAGAAAGAGGAGAAAAAACTGCAAGATAATTTCAACTTGGAATAAAAAAAGTGATTGCAGCATTTCCTTACCCAGCTTGTGAAATTTACCAGTCTGTATGAGAATGAGATGAAGCTGGTAGCCAATAACACCTGCCTGGTGGCTAATCTCACAAAACAAACTAGTTTTATTCTGAAAAAGGTTGACTTTTTACAAGAGAACTTTATTTTTAGTAACATTCTTGACTGAGAATACAGATCAGATGATTTGACAGACTGAAATGGGATCTGAAAGTCAAAACTTACTGCGGTTTGGGCCTCTCTGCGATAAAGTCACTTTGTAACTGTTACAGCAGATAGGTGCCATCTTGCATTTTCTGGCATAGTGAATGTGAATGCTCTCCAAGAACAGTAGAGACTTCATCTCTTGTACTAAGATGCAGCTTTCCTGGGACCAAGATAAAATAGGTTCTCCAGGAATGAAGAGCTATTGCCTACTTTATACTTTTTGCGTGCAGAAGATGCTTTGGGCTGGGCTGCTTTTTTTTTTTTTTTTTGTTATTATTATTTTTTCTCTTCAAAAAGCCACAGCCAATCAAGCATATGCTCTTTCCCCAGCAGAAGAGCAAACGTGTTGCTTCAAGTGCTGTTATTATAGGAGACTCTGATTACTATAGTAATGAACAGGTAAAGAACTTGTGGAGAAGAGAATTCAAATTTTTTTTCCACAATTTTGTTCTAAAACTCAGAGATAAATCAGAGGTTTTATATATATGTATATGTGTATATATGTGTGTACTATATAGTGTGTGTGTGTGTATATATATATATATATATATATACACACGAACATATACATATATAAATTTTGTTAAGAAAGCAGGGAGGTCTCTAAGTAGCTGGAGAGGAGAGGCTTGCTAAGCAAAGACTGATTTTTGACGTCCTCAGAGTTGACTGTAATGTTCTTATTGGGTGGTCTTAATATTATAAATCGTTCCAAAAAAATGGCTTGTTTAGTGCTTAAGTCATAACAAGTGTTTGACATCCTCGAATGAAAATGGAGATGTAGCCTCTTCTGACTACATTCATGCCACTGTTTCACAAGACAGCCCTTCTTACAAGCTGCACATTATTAGGCCAGGATCCCTCCCAAGGTTCCTGCTTTCATCCTCTGATCTCCTTTTTGTATCGGGGTCAGTGAATCTGCTAACTGGTATTTGTCCTGCTACAGTCACTGTCAGCTAACTTTATACTTGAACTGTAGTCCCCATGCAGGGACTTTGTTTTCTAGAGTGCAAAAATAAGAAAATTCCTGGGTAAAACAAGTCGATGAGAACAGAGTATCCAGGCAGTTTTGTCTGATTAAGGCAGCAGTGTCTGAGTCGCCGCAGAGAGCAGTGCCAGGACTCGTCTCTTCGCATACGTGCGGCGAAGGACAGCACTTCTCTGCCTCCAGGTGCTTCTTCGGGTCTGCAGTCTTGGTGTGAATCTGCCCCTTTGCCTCTCCTGCTGCCTCATTGCTGCTCCGCTGCCACCAGGTGCTGCAGGGCTTCTCCCGGGGGCCACCACGCACGAGTGGCTGCCGCTGCTTCTGCCTCTGAAACACCTTCCTCTCTCCTCCTGTCTCTTCGCTTTCAGTCTCGTTTCAGATCTTGTCTGAAAACCTCTTTTCCCTTGCCTATCTCTTTTAATTAATTTCTGTTATTTAACTGCGTATTTTACTGCATTGCATTTTAAATTATGCAGCTATTTTTTCATGATGTATTCCAAGGAGCTTCCAGTACCGTGGGTTTGAATCACAACTAATCGCATAAACCGACAGATACTAAAGACACTGATGTACAAATATTTTTTTGAATTAACAGCACGGAGTTGAGACGGAGGCCTTGGCTATGGAGTGGGCTGTAACCAGCTGAGGTTGCTGTGATGAGTAGGGGAGTGAGGAAGCTCAGGACAGTGAGGAAAGTGCTGTGTGCACCGAGATGTGCAGGGTTCTCTTTGCTAGTAAACTCTTAAGAGGCCTCTCTAATGTATGGAGGCAGGTTTCTCCTTCATGAGAAGCCTGCCTTGCTTAGGAGGATGATCCCTTCATTAGTGTGGGGCCTACGGGCAAAGCTTGGTAAAGATTCTTTACCTGGAGGCCTTTAGATCCCCTAACAGTGGAGGAAAGGCTCTGCTGTCGGGGAAATGGTGTCCAGTACTGGGTGTATATTAACAAAACAGGGTTGGGCCTAATCCTGAGCCCTGAGTGGAGCATCCAGGACCATGGTGGATCAATGTACTTCTGTTGGCAAGATCCTTGGGCACCTCTCTAGGGATCGTTTGGCTCATGACTTGCTGCTGACAGGACTTTCAAGTTTTCTTGCAAGATTTTTAAATCTCCAGGAGGATCTATTCTTTCTGTGGTGCGAAATATTGGGTTAGAGCTGCGTTAGGTGAATGTGTCTGGTTTGGAAGCGTTTGGCTCTAGAGGCTCTGCTCGGATGCCGTGGGTGTTTCCGGCGGCAGCAGGAGCACTGTGTGCTCTGAGTGCTGAATCGAGCTGGTGGGTTTAACGGTCCTGAGACTGTTCTGGGGACTTTATGAGCACATGTTGTCTTAAATGGCAACGATTGTTTTTTTTATGTCTAACTTTTAATGTGTCTTTACACTTGAAAGTTGGAGAAAATTGTTGCTCTAGATGTAGTTGAAGCTTGAAATCTTATTATGCTTCCTACAAAGTGAGAGGTCCCAGGTCACTTGAATAGTGGCCGTGCCATTTCTAGATATGTATTTCATTCCTCTTTGGCAGTCTGTCCTTTAAACTGATGGAGGAGAATAGCTATTGGGGAAAAGCTTTCTAGCACAAACTCCTCCTTTTGGAACCTACTCTCCATGAACAAGAGCTATAAAATCTGTTCCTGGCAATTGTCAGTTTTGTGTGATGAATATTGAATGCTCCGAGACCGAGAGGCTCATTCTATAATCATGAAGGAGACTTGATTGCTGGCGAGGGGAGCAGTGTGATGGTATATGGTGCATATAGGCTGAGCAAAGTAGAAAATCTGTTGCTATTTTTTTATATGGCTCTGTGTTACATGCAGCTGAGGAGAGAAAAGTTGGATTTGGTCCTGAATGCGGAAAGTACAGGGGATTCAAGCTTGTTCCTCAGGCATGAGAAGGAATAATAAGAAATAATCTCTGATGAATAACTTGCTGCCTTGCTGGTGCAAAATGACATTGGTGTGGGATATGGTTGAAAAATAGGTTGGGGGTCTTCAAAAACATGTGAGTTGCTGTTAGGAAAAAAGGCATTGAGAGATGGGACAGAGCTCACAGATTCACCAAGGCAGGAAGGCCCGTTTGGAGATACCAAGGTTGCTCTGAACATTATCTGGGCAGGTTTTGAGCATCTCTAAGGATGGGTATTCTGCAGCATTGAGTGTTGGAGTGCTCTTAAAGTTAAAACTCTTGAGCTTTCCTGTATTGCAGTGTGTGGCCATAGCCTCCCGTCCTGCTGCTGGGCACCGAGTCTGCAATCATTTTTGCTCCACCAGAACGGTGCGTGGTGCCCTATTCTGCAAAGCCTCTTCCCCAGCCCATTTGCCCAGCAGAGTTGGGTACCTGTCTTCTCTGTGTCTGTTCAGCCACTCCATCAAGTTCTCAGTGACATGGTAGCAGAAGGGCAGCAATAAGAGCAAATACTACTATTTTTTGCATGGTGTCTACAGCTGAGTGCTAGAGAAGTAGCTTTATTTTTTCCCACGTTGCTGCTGGGGTACAGTGGGAGTGGGGGGGTGTGAGCTGAAGGGGGTCCCTCTGGGCCTGGCGAAGTGAACGCGGCGAGCACTGAGTCACTGTCATAAAGCCGGAGGCCTCTTAAAATTCTCCTCAGAGGAGAAGAGGTGTTTAATGGAGCAGTGGTGAAGGAGTTATGCAAATAGAGAATATAAATAATGAGGGGAAGGAGCCCATTTACTTCCTTACATCCTCAGAAAGTGACTAAATGCAAACTAGCAACTGCAGAAGTTGAGACAAGGGAAATGCTTCGTTGCTGTGGATAATGGATACGGAAAATGTGGCCATTTGTGGTGATAAGAAAATCCTTCTTTGGTGATTAGAAAAGTGAATTTCTGTAGTTGTTTAGAGCAGGAAAAAAAACCCTCTTATTTCCCTTCAAAGGCAACAAGGTGAGAAGCCAGAAGATAGAAGAGGAGGTAGTAAAAAGACCAGTCTCTGGCTTTGCTGAAGAGCACCGGTCTCTTCAGTGCTTACCTTGTATTTGATAAGCTGCTTTCTTTTCCATCCCTCTATTTATGAAGATTTTTCCTTAGCTTACAAATACTGATGTTCCTATGTGAAACTGGGGACACATTCTTAGGGTATAACCCTTTTTGCTATGCACTCAGCCCCCTTTTTTTCTTTTAAATTAACCCCTTGCAAACGAGGCCTTCAAAACACGCTGGTCCCAGCCGCAGCCAGTTTGTACCTGCCTGTGCCCTAGCAGGAATCTCATCCCCGGGAGCTAAACCCTGCCAGCAGGTTCGACCAGCGCGTGATTTCCCCGGCTCCTTCCTCTGCCCCTCTTGCGTGGGGAGAGGCCGTCACGTTTGAAGCAGTTGGTTCTGCCCAGCACCACGCTTTCCCCCTTCCCCTCAGCCCCTGCATCACATGAAGGGGAAGCACTCTTAAAAATCAAGCAACAGAGAAGCCTCAAAATGGACCAGAAAACTTGGTTTGACCAGTATCCACCAAACTGTTGCAGCTGTGTCGCCAGCAAACTTTTCCTACCCGAACTGCTGCTTTCCCGCCAACTGGGGCTTTGCTTAAAAGAAAGAAATGTATGTGTATGTATACGCGTGTGTGTTTATATATATAAAAAATACACATATACACACACATATATATGCAGTCATTCAACCCTGAACTTGACACTTTTATTTCCTGTAAAAGAGCTTGCTTTTTTGTTGTCTCTTGCTTTAGTTTGTTTCTGTTGCTAATTTTAGTTTTTGTTTGTTTGTTTTTCTTTTGTAACCTATTGGCACGTTGGCATTTTGAATGATGATGGTGCATTACTGGCTCTCCTCCCCTCTCTTTTATTGTGGAGCTAAATTCCTACTTGTTTCAGCTGAAATCACCCAGTATTTGGGCGACCTTCCATATTTAAGCTCCTCGCAATGTTGTTACCAACCACAGGCTCAAATATTAACATTATAAAAAAAAAAATAGTTCTTAAATGGAGGCTGGATGTCATGTGCTGCCAGGCTCTATCAGATAATAAAGTTATACAGTCAGCTCTAAGAGGCTTGAAACCTGAGCCATGGTAGTGCTGCTGATGTGACCGCATAGGAACAGGAATGAGGTTGGTTTTCTTCATTCCATGCCAGTTCTTGTGACATTCTGGTCATTAGAGCTCCAAGCAGCCTGCA
Organism: Tinamus guttatus; assembly: GCF_059628265.1. Classification (NCBI taxonomy): domain Eukaryota; kingdom Metazoa; phylum Chordata; class Aves; order Tinamiformes; family Tinamidae; genus Tinamus; species Tinamus guttatus. Next base: position 4,125,563 of record NW_028289064.1, read on the forward strand.
GGAATCCCAGCCTGGGAGACTCTCATTTTTATAGTGTGTAACCAAGAGAGGGGCTGCTCTTGTAAAGAACCTCAAGATTTAAGGGGACTGCTCTGAGTAAAGTTTTCTTTTGTTTGGATTTTTTTTTTAATGATCCTCCAATCTGTTGAATCCCTTGGTTCTCAGACACACTCTCTAAAGAACGTGTTTCTTAAAGAACAGAAGCAAAAATTTGTCCTTTTGGGAAAAGAAAATAAGGCATTCGAACTAAACATATAAAAGATATTTTTAACAAAGACAAGGGAATTTTTAATTATGGTTATCTGTAGCCTGAATAATCCTTGGCTCTATATTTTAATGCCTCGAGGGTCTTCCTGGAGCTTTGGTGGGTGCTGGTGACTTTCCACGCCTCACTCTTCCTTCCCTTCCTGCTCCCGTGTCTTGGGCTGCCTCTTCCATGTGGAGGGAGCTGCCACCATGGGAGTGGAGCTTGGAGCCTGCCTGCTTTCACATTAACCCTTTGGTGGGTACAGACCTTTAATATGGAGCGTTTAAGAGGTGAAATGGCTAGAGATGGGCAAGGGCCTCGTCTCATTAGCCCCTAAGCCCAGAATGGAAGAAACATTTTGAGCTGTGGGTGATGTCCGTGAAGTCGGGGGTTGCTTTAAGTCCTCTTTGAGGGTTAGTGTGATCAGCAGATGCCATAAGGCAAATGGTAGGGCATTGCAAGGTGGATTTCGCAGCGACTGAAAGCGCTAATGTGCAGAGCTTGGCTGAATTGGAAGACAAGGTTTCCGCCCCGGAGCTTATGTTGTCTAAATTATGTAAAACAGAAAATAAGGCCCAGTAGACCAAATTTGTTAGTCTTATTGCATATGCGGCCTTTTGAAGTCTTATTCAGTGGGTATGCGAGGTTTGTGAGAAAATGACACATGGGCATGTTTACTGCTGTCGTTTCAGTTCAGCGCTGATGCTGTCTCTGGTGTGTGCCCAGCCTATAACTGAAGTATTAAGTGTGTTGTGCCAGCATATATGTTCACTGTGACATCTCCTCTCTCAGATTTGGCAGGAGAACTGAAAATTGTGCTTTCAACAATAAATATATGGGATTTTTTTTTTTTTATAAGGGGAATAGTGTAGTCCAGAGCCAACCCAAGTGCTATTTGCTGCGCTGGGCAGAAAATGCTGCTAACGGAGCAGCTGGCACATGTCTTGCCAGACCCCATCTGTCAGCGCCGGCGCTGCTTGTGGGTTGCTCTCCCATTGGATGGATTAGGTTCCTGCTATAATGTCCATGGCACGGATTTAAATGGAATTCTGTAGAGTTTTTTTTATTTACTGTAAATAATCCAAGTGTTTTTGTACAGACCCACTAAACTTTGCTTCAGAGTATTGCAGATGCTGCATCTTGTGGAGTGAGTGTAAGTAAAAGCCTATATGAGAGTGGGATGGCTGTCAAGTTTGACCTCACAGACACCCCTTGTGTGTACATAGGCCAGACTGGGCTGGGATCCGATGAGCCCATATTGGAATAAATAAAATACACTTAAAAAACATTAATGCCCGTGTTCATCGTGCATTTCTTGTTATCAAGACTGCTAAATTTTGACCGTTATGGTGCATATATTATATACATGCCACTTAAATTCCATTTTGGATTGAACTTTTCCCCTTAATTAAGAGATTTCCTCCTGTACTCCAAAAGAGATGATTATTAGAAAAATCAAGACTCTCCATTTTAAAGTTCATCAACAGAATGAAAAGCAACCTTGGACTAGAAGGCCATGTGCAAGGACACAGGCAGATTGGCTAAATTGGTCTCGGCCCATAGAAATGCTAATTCGCCATCAAGGCTATTCAGGAGTGGCCAGGGGAATATTATTGATGGAAATGAAGGATTTGCTTTGAGCTGATTACCCAGCATACACAGGATTTGGGGGAAGGGCCTGTCTGAAACTGAGCTTGTAAATCCTGAGCAGTTGTTTTTAGACTGTTCCCTATTGTAAGACTGTTAAATAGGAATACTTGGAATGTGTCTCGACTTTTGGGATGGAATAGCTGACAAGCCCATGATTTTTGTCAAAAAAGTGTTTCTGAAAGAGGCATGCAGGGATCTTAACGTGTGGCCCGTGACGTGATGGTTCTGTGGTGGCAGCCGCGTCCTCACCGGTTCCCAGCACAGACGTCAGCTTCGTTGTGCAGGGTGTTTACCTGGGAGGAGAAATTCAGGTTCCACCAGTTCCTCTGCATTTGGTGGAACCAAGTACTGCGTCTTACCTTGGGGAAGCTTAACAGACTGGGTATTTCATACCACTGGCTGCTTTTTATTTTTGTAGCTGCTGGAAGTTCAGGTGAGCTGAGCTGGCGATGCTGCCCTGGCCGTTTCTGCTGAGGGGTTCTCCCTCAGTCAATGGGAAAAATTACTGTAGAGTGAATGGACTTCAGAGTCTCATTATTCTGTTTTTAACTGCATGTTACCATTCTGTGAGGGATTTGGGAGTTTAAAATGGTTGTAAATGATTAAACATCCTTGCATTCTTTCTTCTGTACTCCTTCAGCAGCCAATGATTTTAGGTGATTAAGAACTTCGAGAATCTAGTTGATACTGCTGTATACAGGGAATGGTTTGCTGGGTGTTCTGCTCCTCTTTCTTTTTCCCCATCATCAGTGCAAGGATTGACTGCCAGTCCCCTGGAGAGCAGGCTTGGATAGGAGATACATATGCTCACTGACTAACATGCTGCTATTAATAGCTTGCAAGCGCTTGATAATTAAAAATGTCGAGCTTTAGAAATTTCCCCTTTCTCTGGCCCCAAGTTCAGGAATGGAAAAGTAAAACAAAATGACAAGTAACAGCAAATCAAGTGAGGTACTTGAACAATTTTCTGTAGAAAACTCTCTATTTTAAGTCTTTATGGTCAGTGAAGTAGGAGATTGGCCCATGCTTTGGAACCTGTGGGATTTTGGCCTTAGGTCCTTTTCACGAAGTCCTCCAGCAGAGCCAGCCACCATATCGGGCTGTCCTTGTGCCAAGGTCCCTTCCTTCCTTTGCCCCCACGCAGATGCTTTCCATAAAACTTGCCCCAGTTGTTGTCAGTGATTACAGTAATGACACAAATGGCAGAGCAGGTGGTTCCAGAGACCGGAATGTGGAAGCCGATTGCTGCAGCATTGGTGATGTTGAGGAGGAATGGTGGATGCAACAGCCTGGTGGTCCTCTGGAGTCTTGTGTGTGGTATTTTGGGGTGCCTCCATGCACTCGTAGGTTGGGCAAAGGTTGAGCTTAAATCCTCAGCTAAGTCTCCTTATAGGTCACATCACCCTGCTGATGCTGCACAGTTTATAGCTGTTACACAGGGAAATACCAGACCTACTATAGCCCTGAGAATATTGTGACTTGCGTAGTGTGTCATCCCCTCAAAGTAAATCCTCGTCTAATCTACTGCAGAAAGAAGAATGTCTTGAATATGGTTGCTTTATGGCTTGAGCACAACAAATCTGTTCCAGGAGATGCTTGATCTGTCTGGTTCCTACTCTGTTCCCTCCCTGGTCAGGTATATGTTAGTGTCAGCAACCCTATTTTTGTAGCCCTCTTCCCATTTTAGAGCCAAGTATGTCTCTTAGGGCTATACCTTTATCTAGAGAAACCCTGCATGGTCCCTGGTGAGCCGCTGCTGATGGTCACCACAGCCTGTTTAGATCTCCTGGAAGGGCCTCCAGATGGACCAGGAAGTTTTCAGAGCATAGAAACTTCTGACACCTGCTACTGTGACTTCCTGTTTTTACTTCCTTCTCTGATTTATGACTAATTTTCTGAAGTAATAACTGTCAGCAAGAGGCCCTCCCCTCCAAATCTATTGCAACGCAACCTGTGTACCCAGCTTTCTAACCAGCTTAATCAGCTATGGATAAGAGGGAACCTATATCCACGATCCGTTTGCTTATTTCAGTAGGTAGCTGCTCAATTATTTACTATGACCTCTGGATTTACGGTTCTTAATATTCAATGTAAATTAGTCTTAGGCTCAGGATGGGTAAATGTTATCTAACGTGTGCAGGATATTTAAAACTGAAACACGTTGCTGCAACTCGGGTGCAAGATGCTTTGGCTGAGCTGAACATATGCTGTTGATTTAGAAGTGCTCAAGCTTTTGTCAATACCAATCAGAAGTAAAGAGTAAATGCTTAATACTAGAGTGCAGCTTTTTGAGTTAAAAGCCTTATCAAGTCACCAAAGCAGCAACTTCAAGCTTGTGGGTAGGGTACATCTGAGAGCTCCATGTGGTGTTAGCGGCCCTTGCTTTAGGGAGGTTTCTGAGTGATCCTATTTTCTAATGTGGCAGCCACTTTTCTGGAGAAATGAAGCGTTTGCTCTGTCTTGCAGTGTCACCAGCCACGTTCTTGGGCAAGTTCAGTACCGACAACGAGGAGTCTCCCTGCCTCTGCCGGGATGTATGTGCTCATCCTGCTATATAAGTATTTCCAAATTATTGGTAAATGAACTGTAGGTTACATCTGACTCAAAAGGGAGGCTAAAGGGAAGGTAATATTAGCCCTTTCACAGTTCTTTTGATATAATGTATTATATTCTGCTACATATTCAGTGGTTTTTGTTTTCGTCCTTGTTCCACTACTGAAAAGTTTTCTCTCTTTAGTTCTTTTGTCTGCTGCTGTGTGTAAGAATGGGTCTTTGCTCCAGAGAAAGTTGGGTGAGCCATGAATAGTAGAAGGTAGTTACTGAGGTAGAGATTGGATGTGTTTATAGGTCCCTTCAGGCCACAGACATATTCCACCACCTCCCCTGCTTTTTCCTTTGTTGCCAATATTAGTTTGGTATCAGCCAGTTAAGGTAGAAGTTTTGGCTGGTTTGGGAGATGATTTCCTTTTAGACTCGGACCAGAAGTCATAGCTAAAATGGTAAGACCTTTAGTGAGGCAGGGATGATTTTGAAACCTGAACTCTGCTGTTAACTGTCTTATCAGAGTGTGTTCTGCAAGCTTCGAAGGAAGGCAAGTGACAGCATTAGGGAAATACTGACAGTTCTTTGTTCAGCAGTGTAGTGTCATCCTGTGTGTGCTGATGTGTGCTGAAGACCCCTAAATGCACAGGGTCACGTATTGTGGCAATCCCGTTTTTCTTCCTAATTAGCTGATGAAAGGTAGGGGTGAAGACTTTTTTTAAAGCTGGAAAGCCAACTAAGGTGCAAAACTAGATTATTAAGCTGTGGTTATTTTGAAGCCAATGCAGTGCACTGAACTGGTGAAGTCCCTGTGGGCAGTAGCAGCAAAGGCACAAAAGGTCAAGCACGTCCATCCCTGCAGCTTGATGACACAGGGACCGGGCCCTTGAGTAGAGTGCCTGGCATCTGACAAGGTGCTGGGTCCCCTGTAATTAGCAGCTCTGTTTAGTTTAGTGATTATTGGGCTGCTGTAGGGCAGTGCTCTATTAGTAGTTTATATATTGTGTGTGTGTGTGTGTGTGTGGTTATTTTATTTTATTTTTTTCTCTCTGTAATTGAGGTTGTGCGTATTCCAAGAGAAAATGAAAAACACCAAGGAGACAAATGGATTCGTTTCTGCTGGGGCTGCCTCGCTGGGTGTGATCCGAAGAGCAGCTTGTTGACCCTTGGCAACGGAACCAGTTCTTCCAGTGGAGCATGTTTTCTTATGGGGGGGTTTCAACCCAATAGAGAGGACCGAGAAGGAGAGGGGGGAAGCAGAAGTCATGGAAAATGTTATGAGACCAGTGTGCTTGCAACAGAGCGTCCTGTTTGGTAAAACGCGTTGCAGTCTGAGCTCATGTGATTTGGAAGAATCTTGTACATGTAGTCAGTCATGTGCTGTGTGAACTGGATGATGGGAATTGGCTGAGATGAAGAAAACTTGGAAGAGCACATAGAACACTGCACAGACATTGATTCTGGGGGGATTTGCCTGTGTGGGTGGCAGTCTGGGGAGAAAAAAAATTGACTGTTTGCAACTTAGAAAGATCAGCTGCCGAATGATGGACACACTGTCTGACCTTGAGGCATGGCTGGGTTGAGGAATCAGTAAATAAGCTCTTATTCTCCTCTCACTGTGGCAGTTGTTTCTGTGGGGGGGTCAATTTTTCCAGTATAGTGATTATGTATTTTTAAGGAAGCTTTATGATATAGTAATTATGTAAAATATTTTTAAGGAAACTTTATGCTACAGGCTTGCCTTTGACAAAAACACGCGGTGTGGACTGCCTGGCTAATTTAACTGCATTTTTGTGCATCTGCTTGGATAACAGGCCTTGACTTAAGGGAGTTTAGAAATACAGGTGGGTGCTTTGCTTAAGAGGGAAATTTCAAAAGCTATCATATTATTGAGACTTAATGAATTTTAATTTTGCTACTATTAAAGTAATTCCTAACTCCTGTTAGGAAAACAGGCCGCCTAACATTCCCTTTAAAATTTGAATAGCTAGCTGTGGTGCTCAAGTATTACACTGAAATACCTGAAAGCAGGTAAACATGTTCTTTATCATCTCTACTACTTCTGTGGGTGGGTTTTTTTTTTTTTTTTTGGCTTGAGAGAGAGATGCAAATAGCAATTGAACTCTGGCAATTTCTGCTCTCTCCCATTGCTGCCTCATAGCTCCTGGCTTTGCTCTTCCTTCTTCCACCTTTTCCCTGCCGTGGAGAGCTTTCAGCTTCTCTTGCAGGTGCCAGCAGCCCTGATTAAACAATGCAGAAAACTACTCCACGTCAAGTTATTTTTAATCTAAGCTGTTATGGAAACTGCCAAGTGAAACTGCCAGAGTTATCTGCAAAGATTGAGAAATTATTCTAACCTAATTCAGCTAGGACAGAAAATGCATTCAGCAGCACAACTGTGTTTATCTAATCTTGCTGCCAAAGCAGTCGCTTGTGCGAATAACTAAAACTTTAGGTGCTTAGTCAAATAAGGACAAGGCATTTAATCAACAAATCATTAGAGAAAAGAAAAGGCTTTTTATATGCTGAAGGTCTCTCATTTGATAGCACTCAGTCACCCAGTAATTGAGTGCTGTGGCTTTGTAACCTGTCAGTGTTGAGCCTCACGCTGTTTTGTTAAAACTTCTTAGGGAAACTGCTCGAGTAAAGGCTACAGACCTGCACTTGAGTGTACATGAAGTTAGAAATACGGTGCCTGGCTTCTCATTAGCTGTGTGTGTTGCAGAGAGCCTTTCATCTCGGAGGGCTTTGAAAGCGCTACCCGCGCTTGCGCTCTTGCCCGCGCCGGGGAAGCTCGACTAAAATCAATCTGTCACTTTAGGCTCCAGCTCAGTAGGCCAGAGTTCCAAAAACCACTGCTGCTGATGGCTTGAAGTTTAAAATGCTGCTATGGATAACCAGAGTGTGTGGGGAAACTCAATTCTTGAACCTTTAGCAGTTTAACAGGCCCTTGTTCTTGAAACAAGAAAATAACTCTTACTAGTGTTTTTTGTCAGATAGGAATGTCAATATTTTTGGGTAAAAAGCATCTTTGTTTACATTCAGAAATATATAAAAAGTGAATTTGCAGCATAGCCTGGCTTTAGTCTGTATGTGCAATAGCTGTTTTACCCTTTGACAACAGATTACATTAAACACTCTTCCTGCTGCTTCATGCTGTAGAAGGCATCAGTCTGGGAACCAATTTGTGCGGGGTGGAATTATTTGACTGTTCTAGTAAGTGTCCAAACCCTGCTGCCCTCTGAACCATGACCGTGTGAACTGCACATCCCACCTGGGTGGGGGGAATTCACCCTCCTTCAGCATTTTTTAGCTGAAATGGCGTCAGAGCTTCCCTTATGCTGCAGCTTTATAATGCACATGTGCTGCTGCCTTCCAGCCCTCTGGCAGCAGAGGCAGGTGTAACATCCTGAAGTTCAACTGAAATATGGAGATAGAGGAATCTGAGGCAGGGTTTAAGGGTGAACGCTAAGTGCATGGGAGCTGGAAAATGCTGAGTGGAGCTGAGTGCAAACTGAATCTTTTATTTTCTGGCTGCTTTGCTTCATACTGTAACGTTGCATAAGACACTCTCTCCTACTTTTTAAATATATTGAAAATAGAGATAAACAGAAGTCAAATTGGAAGACACTGTTTATTAATACGAACTCTTCCTTTTGGTAGCCGAGACTGACTGTCCTACGAATAAATAAAATGCAGAAGAAGCTGTGCTGCTACTGACTCATCAACTGCTGGGAATCCTTCCTTGTGCACAGCACCTTTTCTGCAAGGGAGGAAAAGGAAATTCTGCATAGCCACAGTTTGCGAGTTGAGTAATAGCTGGAGCCGGGAGCCTGCCCTGGAAGCTCCCAAATTGTGGAGCTCTTCAAGGGGGAGGTGGCTTTGGTGGCTCCCCTGCCCATGGGGAGAGGGCAGTGGTGGTTCAAGTGCTGTCACAGAAGCAGTTGTGGAGAGTATCCAAGGAGGAGGCGGCTGAGGAGGCCTCATGGAGCGCGCGGCGGGACACGGATTCGTGCGCCAGCGAGGTGGGAGCAGCACGGGAGGAGCGTGTGGCAAACCTGCCTGCTTCTCAGCAAGCTTGAGAGGGCAGATGCTCAAAGGAAGTAAAGTGTCTTCCTGTGGTAGGAGGGGTTTGACTCTTGCTGCTGTTACTAGAGGAGAGGTGCTTCAAGGAAGGTTGAGGGCTTCACCTTACTCCCATTTCCGTGTCTGAAGTGACAGGTCTATGGTCACAATACAAAAATGCTCCTTCCCTTTCCTTCTATTTTCCCCCTTCAGGAGGAAGCTCTGCTCTCTTCCGACCTCTCGGAGGGTCGGAGGTGTTGGTGTCTCCTCGGTCAAGGCTGAAGCTTCTCAGCTCGCAGAGGAGGTTGATGAGGCCCCTCCTGAGGAGGGGTGACCTCAGCCAGGCTCCTGCATGCCAGGTCCTCCCGATGCTCCTGCGGGCCTGGGGACAGGGACAGGCTCGTCAGCGTTGCGGGAGTCGTGGGCAGTGAGGGAAGGACACCAGCTGCGGGAAAACTTCTCTGCCTTTATTCGGCCTCTATTCGGCCTTTCAGGAGATGGTGGATGGTGAAAGCTGCATTTCTCTGGTGTGGGAGATTGGAGACTGGAGGGGAAGGATGACTTTGGGAAACACTGCTCCAACAAATCCTGAGAGTTTTGGCTTTCCTACTGAAAAAATTGTTTTTTGGCATGTAATATGGTTAAATATTTTTCAAATTCTTTATCCGCCCTTTATTTATGGAAACTTCTTTAATGTAAGCTCGAATTGAGTACCTTGTCTGGTTGCACAGTCAGGTTGCAGGCTTTTTCTAAATATAGCTTGTGCTTGTTTTGTTTCTGTCCTTTTCCCCCCACACACACTTTTTTCCAGCCTTAAGCAAGCTTCTTGTTCTTTTGCCTTGCAGGCTCCAGATAAAAGGAAAGCGTTGGAAGAGACCAAAGCCTACACAACTCAGTCTCTAGCCAGTGTTGCTTATCAGATCAATGCACTGGCCAACAATGTATTACAACTGCTGGACATTCAAGCTTCTCAGCTACGGAGGATGGAGTCTTCCATCAACCATATCTCCCAGGTAACCTTTTTGCTTTTAAGAAAGGATGGATAGTATTGGAAGGAGCATCATCTGCCTTTTAGTGTCATTGAGAGAAGGATAGTTTATGACTTTGACTTCTCTGAATAAAATGATAGAAATCTGTAAGGCTTTAATATTTATGAAAGTGATTTTGCTCTGGAGATCATGATTAAAATAAAACAGTTCCTTTCTCAAGAAGTGCTGGGTTTCTATTTGGTTTAAAGCAAGATCTCCAGATTTGAAGCTGCAGCGGGGGGAAGGGAAGGGAGAAGGGCCCTCTTTCTGAAGGAAGTGCGGGTAGAAGCACTATGTGAGCAGTGTTATCTTGTGCTGCTGTGGGTGTTGGCAATATGGTCTCATTTGGTTTTGTACCCTTGCAGGGTGTAATTTCCTAAACTGTGTGAACTGTGTGGGGTGGGAGAGAAGTTTCACATTCTGCCACTTCCTCCTCAAGACAAACTGTCCAGACCAAGCCAGGTGGATAAGTGAGCTGAACTGTCTTGCACCACAGCTGTACCGTTGCTGCAGGGAAGGCAGGGGAAGAGCTCATAGGAAGGAAGAGGCCTGTCCCCCTCGGTGGCAGCTTGAGTTCCTGTTGCTGAAGTTTCGCCCTAGGTGGCTGCTGCTGAGAGGGAGAAGTTGCTACTGCTGCCTGCTCAGAGACTTGCCTACTTGTGCAGTAACTCAGCCAAAAAAATCCTGCTGTGTTAACAGGCTGCACGTGGCTGACTGTAATCAGGTGGGCCCAGCAGTACTGCAAAGGAAGGGAGAGGATTCACTTAGCTGTTTAACCCTTACATTGCAGTTCTGAAGTAGGTTTAAGCCAGTGTCATTGGGCTCAAGCCCAGTGTTCACTGTCATATTTTCTTACTGAGATTCGGTTGCATCTTTCCTAGGCTTTGTCATGTGTCTGTCTGAAGTATTTCATGAATGATTCTCAGAGGATTAAACCCAAAGTGCTGGCGAATTTAAAACCTTTGTTGGTGAAGCAGTGCTATGTTAGTTGGATACCTTACACGGAATACTGTGCTGTCCCTCTCCCTGATGGCCTTGTCAGCCTCCGCTCACTGTTCTTACAGAACAAAATACATTTTAACGCATTTCTGCTAAATAGCAATGCAGTGGTTGGCTGAAAGAGATCAACAGATTGGCTGACAGATGCCAGAAGATTCTCCTGTATGTGTAAAGGCTTCACTAGTAACAAATATTTCTAAAATACTAATCAATAAAGTAATATATTGGACATACAGAGTATAGTATATAGTAGTTCAAAAAAGAAAGACACACTATGCAGTGCTAAAATCTGTGTCATATGTTTTAAGAAGTACCTGCTACTTAAACAGTTAAATAGGAAAGAAGTAAAATTGCTCTGGAGAAGTTTCTTGTGCTGTCAGGCGTTCAGAGATTCTTGATGTTTAGATTATGCCGGCCTCCAAAGAGGTGTCTGGATAAGGGATAAAACCTACTGAATTCCTGCCTCTGTTTCCAAGTAATACGTTTAGCCAAAGGTCCTGTTACACTGAGCACGTTTTTGTGCGTTTCGGAGCGGAAGTGTGTGGAATGATTACTGTTAATTTCTCTTTGGGACACCGATATGACTCGGGTGGAGAAAACCAAAATGTCTGATACTAGCACAAAAGGTGTTAACCCCCTGTACTGTTCTTGGCCGGAATGGAAGGCACTTTGCTGCAAGCTGTTGAGTCACCTGCTACATGAACTGTTTGCTAAGGACCCGGAACAATCGGCGCTTTGTGGAGCTGCTGAGGAGCGTTCAGCAAGGTCAACCGTCCTCTCTGAGGCTGGCCTGTCCTTCCTGAAGCTTATCCTTGTTTATAAATGAACATCTGATTACTAATTTTATAGCACTAAACTGGATGCAAATAATGTACTGCATGTACTATCTCATCTATTTATTTTTTTTCATTTGTCTGCTTCAAGTACATGTAAAAATCTGTTGAACAGTTGCTTGCTGGGCTGCTTCCATATTCTGATAGGTCTTCCGAGTGTCTTCTCCTCATGCTTGTATCAGTCATGAATATTTTCATGCCAGCGAAGCATGGAGGTGAATATATTCTGAAAATGCAAGTATTGATAGATCATGATGACAGGCAGGACGGTATGTGTTACATATCTGAACAGTTTCTGTCTTCCCATCTGTCCGCAAGACGCGCTATATTATCCTGAGGAACTTCACTGCCTAAGAAATATAGGTTTGACTTCATTCCCAACCTACTTCTGTACATAGGAAGTAACTGTAACTGATACTTTCAGATTTTCATGGAAGTATTGAGCAGAAATACAATTTTGAGGCATTGCCAGTCAGTGAGTTCTGGATTTTGCAATATAGAACAGATACCTGTGATAAAAGCTACAGTTTTATTAAACCTTTCTAGTAATAAACACTGTGCAAGTCTTGTGGCTCTTCTGATCTGCTGGCAGGTTCTGCCCCCCTCCAGACCTCTGCCACGCTGTGCCTAACTCTTTCAGTTCTCTTTGTCTTCCAGGCAGACTTTAGGCTGACTGGCTGCTTGGCTTATCTTCATTAGTGGCCACTCAACACTTCTCCCACTAAAGAAGGTACTGCATTTATAGGAAAACACTCATGAAAATGTCAGGTGAAGAAGTGGGTGGTATGGTGCATCTGTTGCAGCTCAATTCTACAGATGGAAAACCTACCTGTTTTTTCATTGAATTCCACTTTTTTTTGGGGGGGGGGGGAGGAGGAGGGGAGTGACAAGCAGAGAGACTTTGCGTAAGTAATAACTTAGGGGTGAGGAAGAGCTGCTCTGAGCACATTCTACCTGGGAACATCTCCAAGAGAGACTTCTGCTTTGGCTGCTAGATAAAAGCCAGCTCAAATGTATGTATGTTTCTTGCAGTCGCATTTGTCTTTCAGCTGTAACTGGAGGGTCTGGAGCAGCCTGTCACATTGTTATTTACTGCATCTCGGGATACAGAGCTGAGTGCTCAGAGCTCAGCTGCTTGGTTCAGCCCTTGATGTTGACTTTGAGCTTTGCCAAGCTGATCTGAGCTTTCCAAGCTGTCCTTGTATGGCAGAGTGGAGACTTGATTAGTGCTCTGGAGAGGTTTGCAAACCCTTCCATTGCAAGAGATGCTGCTACTCCTGTTAGGCGAGGCTTGGGGAAGAAGGTAGCTAGAGTGCATCTGGGACCACCCTCAGCCTGAGGATGTCTGTTGTATTAAGGCATGTGTATTTTTGGGCCTCCCTACTGTAAATTTTCTACAGCAGTCACAGTTACACTGTGTGTTTCTATTTGATGCTTTGGTTTGGCTTTATATTTGCCTTGGATAGCCTTGCTTGGAGGTATGTTTAGTTTCAGGTAAGGAGTTTGTGTAGGAGGTGAGGGCAGAGCCAGTGCCAGCGATGCAGTGTTAGGATGTGCTGTCCCGACCTCCCCTTTGGGACACCGGGGTAAAAAGGCAATGGTGGAACGACTGGAGCCCCATGTGAATCCTTGATTTTTCTCACCTACAAATTCTGGATCACAACAGAGAGCAGTTCTACTATACGATAGCCGATAGCCCCCAGTTGCAGTGACCAAAAGGTTCTCCAAGAGTAACAGCTGGATCAGTGTTATCTGGGTTTTCTGTTTTCTTCGTAGCAACTAAAATGTAAGGTATCTGGAACAGGCACTCTTCTCTTTTGTAGTGGCTTTAGGGAAGTCAAATGAACTTAAGAACTGGGCAGTGAAAGAGAAAAGGAGTAGCTGAGGCTCAGCCTGCACTAGGAGGTGGCTGGAAGGGCCTGGGGTGTTCAGGTGGGGAAAGGAATGGAGACCTTAACGCTCAGCCCACCGTGTTTCCTGGGGCATTGTCCAGTTCCGTCACTAGGCTACAGGATTTTTCATGTTCCCTGATCATGAATTGGGCAAGGCTCCTTCCACTTGTGATCTGAACGTGGTTTATGCTTCATTATATTATTTCTTATGATATATATTATAATATATATTATATATAAAATATATGTAATATGATATATATGCTTCTTATTTCTTCTTAAATGAAGCTCTGGTTGGCTGTTTAAATCATTTGTGTCATTTTTGCCTTGGTTCCTGAGCCAAAACTTCTGAATACTTCTTTCAGAGTTGATTCTTTTTAATAAATAAAACAAGAATCTTGCCTCTGAAATTACGATTTTCAGTGGAGATGTTCAAAATGCAGCTTGTTCTGGTTTAAACTTTTGACAAGGGAAAGTTGCCCCTCTAGAAAATGCTTTTTGGCTTATGCCATTTCTGGGTTGCTCTCTGCTCAAGGAAGCAAAAGCTAACTTAAGAAACATGTACTTTTAAGATAACTCTTTTTTTTTTTCCTATTTCATTTCCGCAAGCTTAAAAGAATAAAGATGAGAGAGAGATGGATTCATCAGAGGAGAGAAAAGTTGACAGGGTCATCCTTGTTTATGTTGTCAAAATTGAAAAAAATGTAGCAGATCAGCGCTGGGGCTGGTGTCAGAGCAGCTGCAGGCCTGGGCGGAGCAGCATTTTTCTTTTTTCTCCTGGACATAAACAGTTTTAAAATAGCTCAGTATTTCAGTCCATGTCTACTGAAGCAAGAATAAAGAAAAAGACTCCTTTTTAAGAGATAACATTTTTGCATGAGGAAACACCGCACCCCTTAAACATTCAGAGTTAATACTTTCTTCTGTCTCTGAAACTTCTAGTGACTGTTACAGACCAGTAAATTCTGAAAACACAGTTTTCAGTGAGAAAATATCTGCATCTTTTGTGTTGGCATTAAAAGAGATGGGAGCTTTTAGAACTGAAAATTGCGAAAAGCTCAGAATTAGTTGAGAAGAATCTTGCCTGTCACTACCCCTGTCTGATTCACTGCCTGTGTAATTGAAGGGGCAGTAATGGAACACACGGACTGTCTTTCCTTGTGGGGCTCCTTCCCAAACTTGCCGCTGCCGTCGCTGTGGGGATGCCCAAGGGATGAGCGCCTGCGTGTGGCGGGGGGGTTTGGAGAAGCTCTCCGGGGATGTCGTGAGGCTGGAGGGGTCATGGGCTTCAGAGCAGCCACAGAGGCGGCAGAGGGTTTTCTTTGCGGGGGGTGTGTGTGTGTGTCTGCCTGTCTGTCAGGTTAATGCTCTGCTGTGTTCGCGGGTTGTGGTGTGTGTTGGCAGCACAGCTCAAACTCACCGTCGAAAGGCGGGAAGTAGAGAGGGCAGAAAATGTGGCAGATCATCTGCCAATGTGCACTGGAAGCAGACAACTATGTAGAGTTCTTCAGGACCCCTGTGGATGGCAGAGAAGGACCTCTCCCGATGTCATGGTGGAGACCACGTGTGCCGAGGCAGCTGTTGGGGACTCTTACCTTGAAGCTGTCCCTTTCCAAGGAACAGGATGTTGTTTTGCTTAAACTTCTGATCTCGATCTCTGACACAAAGACTTGTATGGGCTGGACTAATGGACTCGTAGGTGGGGAAACTGGACTGCTGGATTCAGAGGGGCAAGCGATGGCTCCGATCGGTTGCCGGCTGCCAGCGAGCAGGGTCAGAACCGTTCAGAATCCCACACTGCTCAGAGTGTTCTTTGGAAACCACTCAGGAAGCAAAGTGCGTCCTTAAGAAATATGGGGAATAATTCCCAAATTATCCTTTTATAAGACAGGTAGTTCGCATACTAAATGACAGAGCTTCGACACAGAGGGAAACTTGAGGGCTGAGTCACCAAAATCCTTAGGAAATGCGAGATGTAGCCTGTGAGAGGAGCTTGAGGGAATTGTGCTCGTTTAGTCTGATGAAGATGTGGTGAAGTGGGGGTCTAATGTCAGCCCACAAGTACTGGAGTGTGCCTCTATCATCTCCATAGCTACTTTTTTTCTCTTGGTAGCAGCAGGTGATTTAAAAAAAAAAAAAAGAGGCAGCAACCACAAGTTACAGCTAGGCAGGTTCCGACAGGATTTTCAAAGACGGGAAATATTTTTTTTCCCTCTGGAGGGTGACACTGGAACAAGTTGCCCTCTGGGCTGACTCTCTTCAGTGCTACATTGCAGAGGCTGGAGCTACCCGAAAAGCTGTTTTGTGTCCTTGCAAGACACTTCACAACCTACAGAACTAATGGTGACAGGAAAAAGGCAAAATTCTGAAAAGTCAGGGGAGAAACTGCCACTCTGTCTACAAATCCTTGTTAGCTCCACGTCCATACCGGCTTTCACTTCTGCACTTGCAGAGATGTGTGAAGAGGCAGGGAGTGTTTCTATAGGAACCAGGACGTTTTTGTCTGGCTCCCTTGGACTACCCTTGTCAAGGCACGCAAATGTTTCCATGATGGTAAAGAGGCTGGCACCTCTCCTTTAGATCATCCTAGCTGGGAGATGTTCTCTGGCCTCTGCTTCACGTGCTGTTCTTCCCGTGCTCTCTGCGATACAGGCCGGGGCTCCCAGGTGCTGCTTTGCTCCGAAGCTGTGTTCTGCTTGCCCTGCTTGGGTGCCTGCTTATCAGGGGTTTTCTAACTTTTTGCATATTGGTTTCTATTTCATATATGTAAAATCTCAGAGTGTACTATAGTGTGTAGGGATTGCCTTGTCAGCTCTTCTGTTGAGATATTCTCTTCTCCCTAACCCCTAATGAATGCACATAGAGAACTATACTGAACTCCATAGAATTTACAGAGATGTAGTTAAAACTACCATGATATTTAGCGCAGTTACTGTATATACGTATGAAAGGGCACCCATAACTGATAGCCCTTGTGGAATGACCAAGTGACTATCTGTATGACTTCCCTACAGCAATTGCTCTGATGCAAAAGAAGATTGAGCTAGAAACTCTTGTTTTCTGACATTCTTTATTCCCACCTTCCTTGTGATTGGTGGCTCTGGATGCCCTTTTAAGGAGCATGTATGCAGGGATGCTAAACTTGTAATGAAGTCCTCCTCCATATGCTGATCCCAGGCCACAGTCTGGTGGAGGGGCAGAGTGAATGTGTGTTCTTCAGGAACTTGGAGACCATTAAAACCTCTCTTGTACTAGAAAAGTATTTGACTATAAGCTTTAGGTACCTCATTAAATACTAAATTAAGATACCTGAGACCTGATGCAGCCTCTTTTTTTTCTTTTTCTTTTCTCCTAAAAGTAAAACCAGAATTCCATGACTGTGAACATTACTCTGAAAAGCTTTTCCTGATGGTTTTGTGCAACAGAGAAGTCAAAGGTGTTTGTGCAGTCAGTCATATTTAATGAATTTCTCAGTATCACAAAAATCAAATGCGTCACTACCCTGCTATGAAGTCAATATTAAACTCTTCAGGAATCTGTGTTTTTCTTCCTCTTCAGATGCATCTGATTAGATTGTTGTCCAGAAATTAATATTCTGTCTACCTCAAGTCTCTGTAAGCAAGCGAGTGAATAGCTTCTGTTTTATATATATATATATATATATTTTTTTTTTTTAAACAAAGACATTTATACAATGATTTAGTGGCCAAAGGATAAGGGAAAAAAGGAAATGGTCTGCATCAAGTGGTGATTCGAGGAGCTGCGTGTCCATCAGAGCAGCAGATAAAGAGCTACCAACACGTTTTGTCCCTCACCGTTGTCCATGACTGTGTCTAACCAGGACGTTGGTTTCCATGTTATCTGGGCTGGATCTGGCCATGTTTGAGGGCAGGGGGCACGAGGGCAGTGGGAGCTGCTGTATTTTGAAGCCAGTGTCTCAGTTGCCCTGCATTGCTGAAGCCGCCCCTCTTCCTGAGCTGCTGCTCAGGTATCGGGGCATTTGCTGCTGGGTGCTTGCAGCTGGACTGTGCTTGTGCAGTTAGGGGGGAATTGCTTAGTGCTTTCTGCTGGCTAGGTTATTTGGGGGGACAAAAGCGCTTGGGTGCTGTTGATCTGCAAGTAGAAAAGCAGGTGATGATTAACATGCAAGAGACATGAGTATTTTATAAGCCAATGGTAACCTTCTTGCACTTTTTGTACAGCTGCTGACTTGACTTTGTTCTCTTTACTAGCAGCCTTTTGGGACCTATTTGTATCTCAGTTATGCAGGTCTTGTAAAGTTCCCCCTTACAGGTCATATATGAAGGCATTTATTCACTGCAGGTCTGTTCATTGGAGGCATATAAAAGACTTATTAGCTGCTCTCTTAAAGCTAGGGCCTTTTTTTTTTTAACCTCAAAAAAAGCATGTATGAAGTTTGGCAATCTGTTCAACTATGTTAATCGTAATAAATACCTGTCACATGGCTGTTGTGGCCAGAGTTGCCAGCACCATCTGGGGATAGTGGGTGCTCTGGCATCATTGGGATGGTCATGGAGCACAAAGGGAAAGTTTCTCTTTCACGGAAAGAAAAGTGTGTCTCAAATGCTGTTATTTGATACATTTCATAGCAAAACACCTAAACATACAGGTTACTGTGGCCATTTGATTTATTTACACTAGAGATCACTCTGATGCTGAACTGCCTCTCCTAGTAGTGCCGCGTCAGGAGCGGTGCCTGGGAGGATTCTCACTGAAGGCTTGTCTGGTCAGAAGCTGTACCATACACAGAGGTTTCCTCTTTTGAGAGAAATAGTAGTGATATATTTTGAACTAATACAAAACTTCAGTGCTAACTGTTCACGTGATTTGCCATTATTTGCCTTTTTTCAGTCATTTCCACATAGCTGGCTGGCTATGTAAAGTAATTGTTATAAAGCTGTGTCTACCTCTTTTATTCAGTTTTAAGAAAATGGATTGCTGGAGTTATTTTTCTTTCTAACGTTCATTTCTGGTTCCAGCAGATGATTATATTATTAAACAATTTGATAGTGCTGTCTTATGGATATGTAAATTTTAGTAGTGCATGGCTGTAAGATCATAGATTTTATGTTTTAATGGCTTTCTTTTTGAAAATATGATAAATAGCTATGACTTTTCCCCTGAATAAACACTTGTATGAAAGCTAATATACAGTGCTGTAACTTCACCTCTTTGTGCATAAAGTGTTTGCTTCTTCACTCAGTCGTTGTCTTGGAACAGTTATTTATAATGGATTCATCAGCTCAGCTCAGCGTGTTGTGGCTTGGGGAAAACAGCTCCCAATTTCCCTGGCTGGAGTTGCTGCTCCTTGCTTGCAAGAGAGGATAGTGCCCTGTCACTAAGCCCAGGCTGGATCTCACAACGCTCTGCTCTATTTCTATACGGGCCAAAAACGGGAGTGAATAGGGTGGAATTCAGAGCTATTTGGCTTCTCTACCAAGTGAAAGAAAGTGTGGTAGGAACCTTGAAGCTGAGAGGGGTCGTGATGGAAAGTCCCGAAGCACCCATCGCCTCCGGAAAGGCCAGCTGGGCCAGCTTTTCAAAATGCAAGAAAAAGTGTGTCAAAGAAGGACTGAAAAGCCTGACTTGATAGGAGGGAAAGCTGCCCCCCAGCTTCGCCTTCCTTTAACTCAGTCCCTTTTTTTTTTTTTTTTTAATAAATATTCCCAAAACTTGCTCAAAACCAGACTGGATAAGGGTGCCAGAGAAGCCTTTAGACTCCAAACCACCCTTTAACTGACCGGGAGGTCGATCCGTCGTTGTCCATTTCCTTCCTCGTGCTGCTCTTGAGGCAGGTAGTGGGAGGGAGGCGTCACTGGCCAGATGCAGTACAGCAGCACGGTGAGGTGAGTTGCACTGGGATAAGTTAGCCTTTCCTTCAGTACACTAGAAAAGGTGTTGCTGAAGTTTCCAAGATGTATTTCTGCTATCCTAATAACTTATAAATTGTGTTAAACTGCTAACGCTGCTAGCCTACTCGGACAAAAAACCCCTGCTTATTCTATTTCTGTGTCTTTAAAACTAAATTTAGCTTGAAATTTTGCCATTGATTGATATGTGTCTTTGCAGAAGAAGCATGACCCTTGAGAGTGGATGGGCGAGGCAATATTATGTTACTGTGTGCTCTGTCTCAGGCCTCTGTTTGTCTGCTGTGGTGATGGGTGAGATGCTGTGTTTGTGTGGTACAACAATGCAAGTTGTACCTGCATTTAGGAGAGACCATGAACCCTTACAGCAAAAGAGCAAGGCAGTCAAGCAGCCTGGAAGAGATTAGGCTTTCTCACCTACCCAGTCTGTCTTAGTTTTGTCACCATCTTTAGATTCAGAGTTTCCTCCTGCATCCTAAAGATAATGCTAAAAGGCTCTACTGTTTGTAATGCCTGTCATCATTCAGTCAGCCTGTCATCTAACTGAAGCCGAACCACCCCTTTCCCTTCTCCGCACATGAGACTCTTCTGCTCACCATTTATGCATCCCTGATGTCTTACTCTCCTTTAAATTGGTGTAATTGGGTATATCTGTTGTTGTGGCACATGAATGGTGTTGATATGTGTGTCCCATAGACATGTCCCTCTGCCTTTTTGTTAACAGGAGCCAGATGGCTGAATATGGAAGTGCTTGTCCTTCACATATCCCAGTTTTGAAGTGTCCTTAATGTAGTGATAGCTGTTACTGCCACTCCAGCATCTGGCTGATAAAACTGGTGGAAAAAACTTGTGGGGTGGTGGTTTTTTTTATTGATGTGTTTTCCTTTTTCTCAGTACAGGCTCTTGGTACACTCTCCAGTTAGGTGACTTCAGGAGATAGGGGATGATTTCTCTACGTTTCCGCCAAGAGAAATTCAAGTTAAATCATTTGAGGTTTTACTGCTTTTGCAGAGGTTCTTTTGCAATGCAGCATGACTGGCAAAGAAGCATCAGGCTTTGATCTCACTTAGCTTCTTTCTCATATCTAGACCTCCAGACCTGGGAGCTCTAGGAGGACCAAAGCACTAAAATCCTTGCATCTTAGTTTTTCTTAGAGTTTATCTTAGTTTTTGAAGAGCACAAGTTATCTCTGAGCTGCATTAAATCTGTAGTTCTTCAGCCAAAACAGAAACTCTTCAGAGATGCTGCCTACTAGAACTGGACAAATTACTCTGAATAAATGTAGCTAACACTTTTCTTCTTTCAGCAAATTACTTGAAAAGACATTTCTAAAGGCTGTTTTTCATGTGAGGTATTTGTTTGAAATGAGATTGAGAGCATGTTGCTGACTGTTCAATACTGGAGAATGACTGGTCACCTAGTTCAGTGTTACTAAATAGTATCATCTAATCAGCAAGAACAGATTGAAGAAAATCTGTTGTGAATTTTCCCTGGTGCATTTTTAGAAAGCAAAGGTTCTGCAAACAAATTGCTTAAGCGAACATCCAGGAAAAACAGCAGATAAACAGCCAGCAGACTCTATTCAAGTGAAGGTTTTAATTTTCCTCTCCGCTTTTCCCCTCCTGCCCATTTGCCTAGATTTCTTCCTCCTCGTTGTTTTCAAAACAAGTGGATGGTTGCTGATACTTTTGGGAGCAAAGGCTCTTTGGACTGCTGATAGGTATATACAGCTTACAAATCCAGAAAGTACCTCATGGAGCTCATTTTGTAAATGGACCTCACTTACAAATAGGAGGGCTCACCGGAACGAGGAGGCGGTGGCTGCAGAGCCTTGCACAGCTGTTCTTGTAGTCCGTTGAATTGTGTCCTTACTTGCTCCCTTGCCTCTCAGGAACCTGTTTTATGCTCTCCTGCTGCTCCTAAGTAAATAAAAAAGATTTAGGTAAATGTAGCAGTATATTCATCCCAAGGTACTTTCCAAGGCAGTTAAGTTTCTTACAGAATTTAGTGGTTCTTGCATGTGTGTGTGCAGCATGTGGATTTAGCAATCTGATGTTGCACCGGTCAGACATACATGAATCTGTGATGCTTGTTATTATGGAGATGTATGGGTGTCTCTTAAAATGTTGCTGTGCAATTCGTAGACTTCTAACCCAATCCTTCCCTGCCCGGGATTTAGGTGCTTTCGGCAAGGGCACCAGTCTGTCTTCTTCAGATAGCTTCAAACAATTCGCTGTTCAATACCAATGCCTAAAGAGGCCCTGAAGAGATGGCCAAGCTGCTGTTTATTGCCAATCTCTTGTACCAGCCAGTGTTTCATTTCTCCCACCTCCATCCCCTGTGGGATCAGTTATCCTGAAGACAAGATCATGAAAACTACAGCCACTTACTTGCTGGTCTCTGCAGGCTTCTTCCTACATGTCATCTACATCACTTGACATTCCTCTTCGTCATGAGCATTTGCAATGTCTTTATGCTAATAAGCGTGCAGTGAAAAGGTCTAACTGACCACCCAGTTCTTTGGAACATGTCATCGGTCTAGGGATTTTGCTATAAAGGCAACGGGTAACACATCCAGCGCTGGGGATGTAGGATGAGTAGGGTAAGAGAAAGATTTTGGTTGGAGGAGGTTGTAGCTCAGTGTGAAGTAAGTGCCACATGCTGCTAGGACAGTGAAGGCCATGAACATGTCCGCAACAGATATAATAGGATCTTCCCTATCTGTTGTGGCCAGGAATAGCAAGCTGGGGGGAAATCGTTTATGGAAACACCTCTAAAAGGGGAAGTTCTATACTGGATGTATGTTAAAAATGCTATAGGGAATCATATCAGCCCTAGTCATACTGTCTCTGCCCTCTTCTGCCTGCCGCCCACCTCATCCTGTCTGTGTTAAGCTGGTATGCATCATGCATGCTTGTCATTCGGTTGTCTGTCTTCTGCTTTTACTTATTATATCCCAGATTACCAGAATTCTGTATGACTCAGTCCAAAATAGTAACTGCTGCTTCATGATCCATGTGAGGGAATTTGGCCAACTCTACTTTTTTCCTGAATACCTTAGTACACTTGCATGCATCGTGCTGTGACAGCTGGGGTTTCAAAAGAGGTTTGTGTTTAGTGAAGTTGATGATGCTTCTAAGCATATGGCTGTTCATCTGGGGAGAGATACCTGTGGAAGAGAGCACTGCTTACAAAAGGAGTTGAGAAAGGGAGACCAGATGAGAGCGTTGGGTTATCTTGTTCTGCCTCTGGCTTTGAGCACAAAATCCAGGAGTCTGTCATATCCTGGTTGTTTTAGTGCAAAGCGACGTGGAAGAGCTTTTTGCAGTGTAATATCCTGAAGGTGTTAATGTGGATCTGTGGACACTTCCTTCCCAGTTAAGCCTTTGCAGAAGACTAGGTATAAGGAAGGTGAAAGACTTGACTGGTTAGGACTTGATTTCAAAGGAGGGCTGCATTTAGAGCTGCTAAAAGGGATTTGTCAGGCTATGATTATAACCTTTCTGCTTCTCAGTGATCGTGGGAGTGGAAACCTGGTATACAGGACAGGGGGCTAAAATAAAGTTTTCAAACGTGTTATGAAAGAAAAAGATTAACTGCAGAGGGGATAAGCATACTGAAAACTCTTTAAAGTGGGTTTCTGGTAACTAAAGGCTATTTCTGCCATCTTATTCTTCTGAAAATGCCAACACTAGGGAAAAAAGAACAAACTGGCCTTTGCTGGTTATCTTCCCACTGGAGAGGGAGCGCCTCAGAGTGCTGCAACAAAATTATTTGTTGTAGAGACTTGCTCGATTTGTACAAAATCTTGAAAAATACAGAACTTCAATGGTCCTGTTCTGGAGAAAATGCACAGCAATCTTCAACCTTTCAACATTATGGAAACGAAAGAAGAAAAAGAATTTCATGTGTGGTAAAGTGTGCTTGTGGCTTGTGGGAGATGAGATGGTAGATACCACCCCCTTTCACTGAAACTGCTGGATGTGCCATCTGATGGCTGTTCAGTTAATATTCATGGGTTCCTGTCAGCGCATTGCTGACTTGCTGGGGAAACAACAGCTCTCCCACTAGCTTGTGTCACTGCCATCCAATGAAATATGATTAAATAGGCAGAGAAATAACACTGCCCCTTGCAATATTGGGATTAATATGCAATCAAAGCCTTGCTGGTAGGTAGCTAAAGGATACTGTACATCACTTCCACTTGCATTGCCTGCTTTATGTCTTGAGGCACAATCTGTGCCAGGATTATCAGTCTAGGACAGCTCATATACACAAAATGTCTGTGTGTGCATGATTTGGAGGGTATGGGATTTTCTTTATAAAAGGACATGTCCAAAAATTAATTCAGAAAACCTTCAAGTAAGTCCATAAATCTAACGTCAATGAGAATATATATGTTTTTATTCTTTAGCAGCACTTGATTATCTTGAGATTGGCAGTAAATCCACAGAATGGTTGAAGTTGGAAGGGAGATCATTTGCTCCCAAGCCTTGCTCGCACAGGGTCACCTACAAGCATGTTGGCCAGGAATGTGTCCAGATGGCTTCCGAATGTGCGCGGAGAAGGGGACTCCACGACTTCTGTAGGCCACCTGTTCCAGTGCTCTGTCACCCTCACAGTTAAGAAGTTTTGCCTCACATTCGCACAGAACTTCCCGGGCTTCAGTTTGTGGCTGTTGTCTCTTGTCACATCATAGGGCACCACTGAGAAGAGTCTGGCCCCATCCTCTCGACACCCTCCCTTTGGATGCTTACGTGTATTGGTAAGATCCCTTCTCCGTCTTCTCCAGGCTTCACAGACCCAACTCTCAGCTCTCCCTCATATGAGGGCTGCTCCAATCCCTGCATTTTAGCCCTTCTCAGGACTCTCTGCAGTAGCTCCATGTCTCTCTTGTGGCCTCACCAGGGCTGAGCAGGGGGGAAGATCCTCTTCCTTGACCTGCTGGCAACACTCTTCCTGATGCAGACCAGGATACCGTTGGCCTGCTTGGCTGCTGGGCTGCACTGCTAGCTCGTGGTCGATTTGTCCTCCAGGGCTCTCAAGTCCCTCTCCACAGAGCTGCTTTTCAGCAGCTTGACCCTGTATTGGTGTGTGGGGTTATTCCTCCCTAGGGGCAGGCCCCTACGCTTGCCTTTGGACAGCATAGGGCCCAGGATTGACCCCATTAGCTATAGATCTCCACATAGATTCTACCCCCCTTATCATAACCCCCTGAGCTCTGCCCTTTGGGGAATTCTCAGTCACTATCTGCTCATCTCTCCTACCTTCCTGAGCTTGCCTGAACGGCTGCAGCCACGTAGCGTGCCTTTATTGTTGGCAAATGTTTCGTTATTGCAGTTATGACAAAAATCAAGCACCCTAATTCAAGCTAAGGCCGGTTAACTCACTTCTTCAAATGTTTTTCCCCTTCAAATTTTGAAATGCCAGCTTGAAACTAAGTGTGGGCTAGGGGGCATTTTGTTTATTTTTCAGACATGAGCACTCTGCCTTGTCTATTTTTTGGCCTGTCAGCTCGTTACCTCTGACAAACTTTCTAAAAGTTCAAACTTGTTCTGTTTAGTTTATTTTCTTACAGTTTTTTTTAAGATAGTTTCCTTTTCAGCCACCTGCAGAGCTCTTTGCAATTGCACATGTTCATCTCCTGTGAAGTTGCTTTTTTTGGCACACAAAATGCTTTTCATACAACATACAACTCTATTCTACTCCCATGGTGGTTCTTTAGTGAGTCCAAACTACTGAAGAAGCCTTTTAATTTTGCTTTTCTGTCTTTGTGCTTTTCTTCAGTCAAGAATATATTTAGACTTGTATGTTTTGTTTAATTCTAGACAAGTGCATTGCTTCCAGTAAAGAAAACAGGGACTTAGCCACTTCAGAAACACAGAAACTCTCATGGAGAAGCTCCCATAAGCACATTTTGTTCCTTTTTTTAATGAACCTATTCATACATGTGTATCTTGAGGATTATCCAGAGACAATGAAATATGAAACAACTGAAATCTTATTTTGCATACTGAAAAACGCTTGCACCTACAGTCAAGGCTTCGATTTTGCATAATCAAAAGCATTTATCTACTTTTTATGCTTTTTAAAACTAAATACAAAGTTAACATGTTATGACTTCATGTCCCAACTATCAAAATCAATCAGGACTGTACACTTGAAAATCTTCTGTCTTGAAGCATCTTCTGTTTTAAACGTCTTTCTCTCTCAGCAGATCTCTGCCCTTTATTAAGTCATTGGTTCCATTAATCAGTTCCTCTTTGGAAGTGTGTAAAGCAGCTGGTACTAGTTAATATTGAAAGGGTCATTCAGGTTTCATTGTGTTTATCGTCCCCTCTGCCTAGCAAGCTGTACATGTCTTGGCGAAGGGAAGATAAGGGAAGGCAGAGAGAGGTTGGTATAAGAAAGAACTGTCCTTCACATAGGTGTGTGCTGTGTTTTAAATGCAAATGGGTGGTTTGTGGTGGTTGTCTGGCCATGCGGTGGAGTTTTGGTCTGATACAGAGCTGGGTTTGGCCTTCCTGTCACGTAGCAGCTGTGAAGTAGTGGTCTGTGTTGTTCAGCCACAACTGAAACTCCAGCAAATACTAGAAAGTGTATCCAGAGTGTTCTGGGATTTATGTTAGAAGAGGAAAAACATGAGGAAGTTTTTCTTTTGATGGTGAAAAGCCACTCGACTTTTGGTGGTGAAACTTTTGGTGGCGGAAAGCTGCAGACGTTAGGAGGCAGATAGAAGGCAAGTGCAAATAGTCTCTTTGCCTTTTTCTATATCCCCCCACAGAAATCTCCATTAGTGATTTTTTTGTTGTTGTTGTTTATTGAACTCATTCTTGAAAAGCGAATTGGAGTAGCAAGTGGATGTGGAAGACCCAAAACTTAGCTAGTTGCAAAAATTTGTTGTGTACTTCGTGGACGTGTATCAGAGGATAACAGAGGACGTAAATAAAGCATGCAGTGTGCTTTTTATTGAAGTCTATGCCTATTTCGTGTGCTCAAACAGTTAAAATGAGCAGTAGTGCTTGTCATAGCGTAGAAATGTGACCCATAACTCACTCCTGTATTTTCATAAACAGTTAAGAACAGCAGTGACAGCTGTTTTGCAGAGAAATCTTGGGCAGGTTTGCCAGCGCTTTTGGCTCGGAAGCCCCCCGAGTGGCCGTGTGTGGCCGCGTTGGCTGTGCCTGCCTGTGCTCCGTCCCCTCGGGGCTGCCGCAGGGGTGACCCGCGGCCTGCTTGCCTGGCGGGGCGCGGGAAGCCCGGCAGGACCGGGAGCAGCCGCAGGCTGCCGCGTGCCAGGCTCCCGCTCCCGGCCGTCGCTCCGAGCCGTCCCGCGCTTCCCACGGAGCGGCCGGCGTCGCGGCGGGCGGCCTCCTTCCGCGTGCAGGGCCAGCTGCTCCGCAGCGCGCGCTGACCTCCGCGCTCCAGGTGTTGGACGTTCCATCTCTCCAGCGCTCCTCTGGACTTCAGCAAAGTGCTTCTGGCATTTCACCCATGCAGTGGGGAAGGAGGGAGGACTCTCACCTTCAACTGTTTCCTTTCCATAAGGAGGGCCTCTGCATAGCTCCATTTGTCTTCAGCTGCCATCTGCAGCCTTCCTTCCCACAGCTCTCTGCCTGTTCCCCAAGACACTCCTGCAAACCTCTCCTCCTTATGCTCTGTCTTGACACCATCTTCCTTGCAGCTGGGGGAGGGCTTGATGAGATGCTCTTGAATCCCTTCACGGTTGGTCCTCATTCACAGAGCCCCATTTTACAAGGTAGCCTTTCAGTGGCAGAATTCATCAAGTTCCTCCAGCTGCCCCATTTGTGTTTGCAGCTCTTGCATGAGCAGGCTCTGACGTAGCCTCTAGGGAACAATGTGAGGGAAGCTGCTTCTCACCGGTTTTGTAGGAAGGATGCGTTTGTGCCCTCCATGGAAGCTCTACTGTTTCCAGTTGGCACGTGAGAGATGGATTAAGTATGGGCTCGAGTCCGTGTGGGCTCTTGGACACCTGGGGCAGTTTCTTCGCTCTTATTTTTGTCCTAGAACGTCACACACCCGCTCACAGCCCTCCAGCCTGTCCTTGCTCTCTGTCCACCTTCTGCTCAGTTTCTCCACAGAAAATTGGACTAGGTTTGCTAGTAGGGCACTCTGCAAAGGGAATATAAAAATAATCATTTTGCGGAGCAGCGCTTTCTTTTCCTGCTCTTTAATGCCTTTGTATATGTGTATGTGCAGCTTCACAGGCTGTTGTGGATATTGATGTCTTTCTGCGTTCGGTTCTTGGGAACCGTAGTCTTCCTTTCAGAAAAACGTTTCCATTTCCATTACTCCACCAGCAGGTGGTCCAAGGTTGGGTTATTTGTCTTTGTCCAATAAAACTTGCAACCTGTTTCTCTAGCTCTTTTTTTTTCAGCTACTTGATTTTAATGAGGCTTATCACTATATCAGGCTCCCTCTTTCTCTTTAATTAAAGATTTATCAATATTTAGCACTTGCAAACACATGCTCTGGTTGGCCAGAAATCAATTTTTTAATTAAGCTCGCCTTGCACAAAGCTAGCTAGAGCTTAAGAAATGTAATAGCGATGCAGGAATCCTGGATGGGACATGCTGTGGACTGTGTGCATTATTGTTCTGTATTCTGTGCTTCCACTCTGTAAAACCAAGCATCAAACAGAAGGTTCTGAGTAAATGGGGTGCCTGTGGCTGATTTCCCTCTGTTGTCCTGATATCCAAGGAAAAAAACTTAATTTAAAGGTAGAGAAGGTTTTCTCTGAGTTTTTAGCGCTGTTTTTCGGAAAGTCTGGCTGGCTTTTTGCTGGGGGCTGTTGCTAGGAGGACCTGAGAAAAGCTGTTAGTGAGCTGGGAGAATCCAAGGAAATCTGCTAGTGTGTGTAGAGAGAAGGATTTAAATTACTGGATCAAAGGCCGACTGCATAGGAGAACCTGAAATAGAGTTTCTGTTCAGACATGAGCTATGAAATTTAATGCTAAACAGTTTAAACTGAAACAAAAAATGCACTCTCAGCGTCCCCCCCGCCACCCCGACGATGCTGGCCGGTGCATTGGTAGCACCCTGCTACCAGGGGATCTGGTAGGGGATCTTTAGGGGATCTGCTATTGGGGGTGTGTTTGTATTTACCTTGAATATGCATATATGGATGCATGTATATACACAGGATCTGTGTGCATTATGTGTGTGGTATCTCAGGCAGCAGGACTTGCATTTTCTTGTGCTGCCCCCTGCCCCGTTGTCCCTCTGGCGTCTCCCTCGCAGGCGCCTGGGCCTGCACAAGCTGCCGTGTGTGTCGCTGACCTTAGTTCACTGTGTTAATCTGGAAGAGCTCTTGCTTGTGAACCGCGGCTGCGGGAAAAGGAAGGTTTCAGATTAAAGGAACTCTTGCTTATGCAGCTGCTCTCGCCTTTTACCTCGAAAGGCCTGGGTTTACCGGGACTTCAGGGCATGAACTTACCCGGAGAACCTGTCCTCTCGGGTGCCCTGAGGCGCCCGCGGGCAGGCGGCTGCGTCCTGGTCGCCCTGGTCATCCTGGTCGCCCTGAAATTGTGCTGGGCTGTGGGAGCGTGTTGGTGACATAGTCATGAAGTCCTTATATTCTAGAAAGGATTTGAGGAAAGGAACTTGGAAAAAAAACCTCCTTCTCAGTTCACCGTGATAACACTCTTATTTTTGCTAAGCGTGGCTTTCTGCTGTGCATGGAAGGGTGATTTGGTGCAATGTGTCTTTAGCAGGCTTGATTCTGGTGACCATCCAAAGGTTATAGATGGCTTGACAGTTATAGATGTCTTGAATTCATCTCTCTTGAGGGCTAAGATGAGAAAAACTCCCACCTTTTTACTGTGAAACTGAAAGCCAAGCAGTCTGAAGTTTCTGGTATGGTAATTCTAGATGAATTTTTTTCAATGCCATCTAGGGACATCAGCTTCACACAGCTGTGTGAAGCGATGGCCAAGTGGGCACGATAAAAGGATGCATCTGCTTCCATCTGAATGGTGGGTGTTGACCTATCAGCCCCCGGTAGAGGGGCAGTATTCCCATCAAAGTCTTTTTTCCAGGTTTTTTGTATGTTCTTCAAGTGCTGCTTAAGAACACATCTGTGTTGAAGAACTCTGAGGTAAAATTCAAAAATCTTTTTAAGCCCAGGTCAGCACCATGAAAGCACAAAAAAGAACAGTGCATGAGGATATTAATGCTTTTCTGCCTGGAAACAGAGTCCTGTGAGTCAGTTTTGTCATTTAAATTTGGAGCTTTCTCCAAGAAGAAAATGATTTTTGAAAATAGTTATAAATTACGTATATTTTTATAAGAGAATTTTATATCATTATATGTTCTTGGAGTTTGGGTGAGTAGTCACAGCACATGTTCTAAAGGCCATGGAGAAGAGTTAAGCTTGCTTGTCCTGGATTGCAAACAATCTGGAAAAGTAGCTAGGATATTAAGGATCATTGTAACATCACTGATGAAAGAAAATTCAGAAATTAGAAGAAATTAGGAGAAATTAGGTTTTCAGACTCAAGCAGCCTTTTGATCAAATCCTTGAGCAAAGTTTAGAAGCCCTCTTGGTGTGTGGTGCAGACAGACCCTCGAAACTGCTCAGGTCTGGTCTGCAGCTGAGCTGATCACTGGCCTCATGGGTTGCAGTGTGTGTGGACAGACAACATAGCATAAACAACTGCCACGTTCAATGGCCCCAACTTCACTGGGGCTTTTTCTGCAGCTCAACTGAGCAGGGGAAAGGGGAAGAAGCAGCCCAGTTGCCTGAGATCTTGTTTCCTTTTATTTAAAAGATTTTCTTCATTTTCAGTAAGACAGAGACTTGTTTTATTTCTGCAGGTAGGTTCATGAGGTTCTTGGATGGTGTCTTGAGCTTGATATGTATATAAGTAATTGAGTCAGGTCATTAAATTACTTGCACTTTTATCAGAGTTAATGAAAGATGTAATTTGTAACATTGTATAGATACCTGATTGCATATAGTATCCTTAAGAAAGCTTTGTGCTTGTTTGTTCTTGGTTGTTTCTCATGTGCTATGAACCCATAACTGATCTTTTCTGCAGAATTGTCTCATTATTTCTCTTGCAGTGCAAATTTCTGAACTGTATTTCTGAAACAGAACAGGTTACTGTTCTTAACATCACATTGCTTAATTTCAGGGAAACTTTTTGTCCTAATGCCATTAAATAGCACAACAATGAAATCTGTGGTTTCCTTTTTCTCTGTTTCCTTTGGGTGACACTGCAGTTTAAGGCCTCAGTGTATGAGCCTATAGAAATAAACAGAAAATGTGTCTCGTTAATCTGCAGAATTTAATTAGTATTTTAAATTATAATTATAATTAAATTCTCTAAACATTACGATTTATTTATTACTGCTATGGCTGACTGAATCAAAAAAATGCAGCTCACCTTTACAGATGCTAAAGCAGACCTTACTTTTCATATTCAAAGATGAAGACGGGAGCTTGGAGCGGTCCCGGCGCTCCGGAAGGAGGTTGGGCTCTCCCTGGGCTCTCTCCCGCCGGGCACTGGGCTCTTCGGTGCCGGGGCGGGCAGGAAAGGCGCCTCTGTGCAGCGCTTTGCACAGGGCCGGGCCCCCTTTCTGCAGACAGGGTGTTTGGTGAACTGCTGGGCTCGCTTCATGTGTCAAACCTGGTGTCCTCATGGGCTTCTTTCTGACTAGAAATCCTACTTTTTAATATCCTCTTTTCCTTATGCTCACCTACCGAGCAATAGCCTAAGTGTAGGCTAATTTCACTGCGTTCAAATATCAAACGAGTGAAATGCTCTGATTTCTCCGTTAATTTGGCTTCCGACAGCGCTGCCTTTCGCGAGGCCGGTGACCCTTAGGAGAGGCTTGAGCAGAAGGCTGCCGGGGAGAGCAGCAGCCCTGCACGGCGCCGCGTCCGCAGCGTGTGACTGACACAGAACGTGCTGGCAGGGCGGCGTGGGAAGCGGTAACGGGTTCAGCTGTTTGATCTTTCGACTGTACTTTTGCTCATATAAAGTAGCTCTGATCTATTTGCTAGTGTTTAGGTGTGTATAATGCCGTTTACATGGTAACCAGGGCTCTGCATATTTGAAATACAGCACCAGTAGCAGATACCACCCAAAATCCTGTATTCAACCTCAAACCGAAAGGGTGAAGAAGGGAAACTACAGTATTTGCAAAAGACTGTTGCTGATAACAAGCTGTCCTGTCCATGTTTTTGTCCTTGCTTTCCCTTAAGTCGCAGCCCAGGAGTCGTGGGGAGTTGGAGCCTACATCCTTCCTTGAATCCATGAACTTGGAGCCAAATTGAAAACTTCTTGTACCTCTGAGCCTAGAGCCAAATTGCAGAGCTGCTGACAGGCAGCTCTTCGCAGCGCAGGGTCTTTGACGGAGGATTGTGACATAAAAATAAGTTCTTAAAACTTTAGTGTGAAATAGCCTCAGAAACTGTAAATAAAATGACTGTGTAATTACAGGCTTTTGTGTGTGCCCCTCATGTGCTTCATTTATTTATTTATTTGTGTTAAGAACGAGGAAATGCCAGTGGAGTGACTCTTCCCTCGTCCCCTACTTCATGGTTAAAGCTTTAACTTGGTGCCTCCGCCCGTGTGCACAGGCTGGGACTGCGGTTCCTGGGGGACTTGCTGCTCACGCTTCATGTTCAGCAGCCCCTCTGCTCGCTGGTGGGTCCTGGGCGCTTGGTCTTTCCTCCCTTAACAAGGAGAGAAAAGGAAAACTGTGTCAGCTGCATCAGTGCTGCCCTTGGCTTGGAGGCTGCCTTGGAGGGAGCAAACGGTTGCATTTTAACTCTACATCCTGTTGACAAGCTCGTTCTTTCCTATGGTTTTGACCCGGGCAGGTAGTGGAGGTAACTAAGGAGTAGGAGTGCTGGGCTCGACTGCGGCCCTGGGCGAGCGAGCGCCTTCCCGGGCAGCCAGCCCTGGTGGCAAGGGGGGCCCTGCTGGGTGGGTCCAAATAGGGTCCCTTTGGGAAACTTGCTGTGGCTACAGAAGGGCTCTCTTCTCCTTCTCCCAAATCAGTCCAGTGCTGGACTTTTTCCTACAGGGCTGTGTTACTTAGGAGTATGAATCCCTTCCCTATTCCACAGATTCTCCGACTACGTCTTGGATTTGTTTTCAGCACAGGCCAAATGTACTTGAAGTCAGTCCATCTGTTTTTAGGGTTTGTTAAACCTGTATTAATCCCAGCCTCTTGGCAGCATTTTGACCCTCTCAACCTGTGCGGATTAGAAAGAGGTTTTGTGTGTGAAATTGCCAATTAACTGTTGTTTAGGGCTCTCGTTGGGCCAGAGTGGGCTTTCGTGGCCACACTGTGCGAAGGGTCTAGTTTGGCTGTTGCCTGGGGCTTTTCTCTCAGTATTTTACTATTGGCTGATTGTTTAGATAGTCCATCCGGCTAAAAACCGTGTGTTTTGACTTTTTCTTCTTCTGGAGCTGAAAAAAACTCCTCAAGCTATATTGCTGAGGACCAAGCATTAAACTTCCTTATCAACATCAAGCAAATAGATACTTAAAATGAAAAACTGTCAATTGCTTTGGATCGCCTAGTGAGCACATAACAATTAATGTCATGCAGCCTTTATGGAGCTGGAGAGAGTCATTCCTTCCCAAAGAAGCAGGATGCCTCATAGGAGCGTGTTGCCCTGGGCAAGGCGGGTGCTTGGGAACCTTTGCTTCACACGGGGCAAAATAGTCCCGTGTCTTTTCCAGTGCACCAGAACCAGAGTTGCAGTTTCCTAATGGCTTTGAGCAGCAAATGCATCTCTTGTGCAGGCCTGCATACTGCTCAGCTCTTACATACGTACCATAGGTGCTGGCCCTGCACCCTGCTGCAGAGTCTTCCCTCCCTTGGTTTACATTACTGAGGTCTGTGGAAAGATTTCAGCTCACTGCTCTATGTCTGATTTTGAATAAGCTGACTGACATAATTAATATATGCTCTTTTCCTGTTCTTGTCCTGTTTTTTTTTTTTTTTTTTTCCCCTTCTGCATAGGGAAGAATTTGCTGTAAGTCATGTTTCAAGGCATGTATGGTACAGCATCTGTTCTTGGAATTTCTTATCCTCTGCTCCAGTAATTTATGGAATTTTCATTGTTCATTGCAGGGAGGAGAAGACGGCCTCCAAGGGCCACCTGCTAGGAAAAGATGCAGCTTTTCATGCCGTGAAGGGTTCCCCCTTCCTTCCCCCCTAAAAAAGAGAATTCTTTTAGTGCTGTGTTTAGTGCTTTAGTGCTGTGTTGTTTAGGTGTCTCTAAATTAAGATTTTTTTCACCTATGTAGCCCTCATTTATTAGAAAATGTGGAGATTTGCAATGTAAAATAGCTGCAAAATAGCTTAGAGTTCTGTAAGACCATTCGTGACCTGATGTTTTAGTGATCCATTGAACAAAACAGCTCAGATTGCACAGATTGATGAGAAAAAAAAAAGACCTAAGAACATGTAGAAGAGAATTCAAATAATGTTTCTCAATGTTTCAGAAAGCCAACCAAAAGGCAAGGAGTGTATAATCCGAGCAGAACTAATGTGTAAATTTGAGATTCTAGAGGGAAAAGAAAAAATAATAGCTGGAGTTGAAGAAACAGAGCTGGTCCCATGTCTTAGCTCTTCTGCTCTGTCTTCTGTGAAATTGGCTGCCAGAGCAGCTGTGGTTTAGTGGCTGATTTCTGATACCGATGGGGTACATACTTCATGCATAGGACTGCATCATTTGGTAAGGTGCTTTAATTTGGGTTTCCTGATTTTGAGGATTTGCGAGAGCCTTGAGCATTTATAACACTGAAGTTTGCTCCAAAGCTGTATTTTAACTGTATTTTTTTTGGCATTGATTTACTTGGAATTGAGTTAGTTGAATATCTTGTGTTTCTTTGGAAAATCTCTACTGCTATATTTGTATTCAGCTTTCTTATTCCTCTAAAGTAAAAGGAGCCTTTGCAAAGTTACAAGCTGGCTGTTATTTGGCTTTAAGCTGTGCAAACAGGCCTGCTTCATGTCGCTGATTTAGTTTTGTGTTCCACTTGTGCTCTCACTTGCAATCTGCATTACAACATACAGAAGCTGTTAAGAAGTTTAATTCTTCATGTATTTACTCAGAAGAATTTAAGATTATGCGAACATGTACACAAATTCAAGGCAAAAAAAAAAAAAAACCTACTTCATCCTTTGAAGGCGTTTCATAGGGAACTCGGAATGGTGGCTTTCCTAGAAGCTGTCACTTACTGGCTCTTCACCTCTCTTAGTTTTACTGTCTTGATTTGTACAGAAGTGCAGTGAAATATTAACTTATTTTATGTTTCATCTTTGATGCTTTGTGCTTTACTAAGCAAAATCTGCGTGTCACAGTATCCATTTCAGATTAGGACAGATGGCCATTTCTAGAGACTTGCCTAAACCACTAGTGAAAGACAAGGAATTTCTCTCTCAGCTTTGAGAGTCTTTCTGTGACCACCTGCCCAAGAGAAACTGAGGCTTAGAGACCCAAGATTATTTTCTTCAGCACGTGGGCTAAAAAGTGATGTCTCTGTAGGATTTGGTCCAAGTCATTAGGAGAAGAGTGGTGGTTGAGGCTGAATACCAGCTACTGCAGTGAGATCCTGAGGTTTTAGCAGGCACTTAGATCAGTAAGCGCAGGCTCTGGGTGCAGAAACAGGCTCCCATCTGGTATCTGATGCTTGAGTGGTGCTGGTTCTCCCACAAATGGCACTCTAGCTGTGCTTCCCTTGCACACAGATGTTATCTTACAGCTAGATGTTATCTTACCTTGCACGTGCTGTGAGACTTGCTCTGACCCTTCCCAGACTGCTGGGTTGACCTCCCCTTTTCTCTTTAGCTTTTTTTCCTGAAAGATAGCAATGCTCAGCATGGGTATAAATTTTGTTTTCCTTTACAGTTGTCAGTAAAGCTCTGTTTTATTCTTTTAGTAAAGCAGTTGTACATGATGTGACTGACACTAGCCTCAGTGCTGAAATGAGTCCTTAGCTATGAGAGCTGTTACTCTGATACAGACCGATGACTTTACTGAAAAAAATTATCACAGACTGGTAAAGCTTAGTCCCCCTCTGGTGCTCCGGGCAAATTGCTTAGCTTGTCTGTCAGGGTGTCCCAGCTGCGGACTTGAGTCATTTATTACTCCTGTTGGTCACAGGAATGTTGAAGGTCAACCTGTAAATACTGTGTCTGTGTCTTTATAGTGTCAAAGCAGTAATGTATAGTTGTAATTTTATTATAAATATTGGTTATTTTATTAAAGTGCAGATATTTCTAACAACATTCATGTAGGCTAAACTCATTTTGTCAATAAACCAACATGTCTCCAGCAGTGTTAACTTGACTCTCATTCTCTTTGTCTAACAGCAGAGCCTAAACATGTAGTTAGCTCCATAAAGAAAGCAGCAGATGCCTAAAGAAACTTGTACTCTCTTCTTTTTTGATCCAGACTGTGGACATCCATAAAGAGAAGGTTGCTCGCAGAGAGATAGGCATTTTGACAACCAACAAGAACACATCAAGAACTCACAAAATCATCGCGCCGGCGAACATGGAGCGGCCTGTAAGGTATATTCGAAAACCTATAGACTACACAGTGCTGGATGATGTTGGCCATGGTGTAAAGGTAAGAACACCTGGAAACTTGAGGGTTGCAAATAACACAGAAGAGGAGATAGGGTTGGGGTGGGCTGTTCCTAAAGTGCATTTACTGATATGGTAGGAAGGGTCACAGGTTGCAGCCACGTATGAACTTTCACTAGCAAAAGTGGATTATTTTGCACATTTTGCACTTTTTGTTGGAACAGTGTGTGTCATAACCTGGTGATTGTTGGTGGTAGTGCCAGTGTCTGGAAACCACAGCTCATGATCTTGATGGGCATTTTATAGAGGCATCATTAGCCTAATGACTTGTCAGAAAAGCCATGACTGACTTCTAAAATTTTCACTCCTTCCACTTCTGAATAAATTTCCTCTGACACTCCCCTTATCTCTCTTTGGTATTGAGAGAAATTAAGAAGTCTTGGGAAAAATGGCTGGTAGAATGTTTCTGGTGGGGTTTGTTTGTTTTGCAGGGGGGTGGGAAGTCAGCTAAGTCAGCATTGAAATCTCAATGACATTTGTTATCTCACTTATTTGTACATTTGGGCAGCTCGTTCTCCCCCTCTGTAAATAAAAGCTTTTATAAGTTAATGGGTACCCCTCAACCACTCTCTACTCTGGAGTGGTTGTAGCCAAAGTGAGTTAATTGGCACCCTTTGCTCCCTGGACATATTTTAATAGCAGATAATAGCTTGGTATTTCCCCTGAGCAGGCCTTCAAGGTATACTCAGTTCAAAACAGTCTTCCCTTGAACAGCATTAAAAAGCTTTTATTCAAGACCCGTGTTTCCTCTAACACTTGATGTGCTCTGGCCAGTTGGCGGGGCAGCCGGATGAACCCTTCGTGTGCCACTTGAGGGGATCAGCTGTCGAGGGGCAGAGCTTTCCGAATTCCTCTGCACAAGCAGTGGCGGCCCCATGGGTTTGGTGACCCTGGGAGCGCTCCGAGGAATTCCACTTCCAGCCCAGGCTAGTTGACTTGAATGTACCTCTAGCCCATGGCAGCTTTAGGGGTATGAATTAGTGAAAGTCTTGTGCTGTTAGCAAAACCTGTATCTGAACTCGTAACTTTTAAGGTTGTTTTACACTGAAAGTCTAAGCTAGAGTGGATGGAGTGCAGTCCTGTAAAGAAATTTGAGACATGGCCTAAATTATTATAAAATCAAGAACACTGGAGTCAGAAGTTGTTGTTTATTATAATGTCTGCATGTGAGAAGAGAGCTCTATGGAAAGCAAATCCTACAATCCACGAATCCAGTTATCAGCTATTCATTTCCACATCTAAGTGTTCCAGGGTCAGGTCCTGGAAAGGGCTCCTGAAAAGTAGAATAATTACTGCTAGTCTCCGAAGCAGATGCCTTTCAGAGCAACTTGCAGCATGCAGGCTCAAAACTAACTGCTTGATCCATAAACCCTGACGTTTGCTGTGAAGTTAGGCTATATCGCATTTTCTGATATGACTGCTTGCTTTTGGGAGTGCTCTTGCCTTTATTTTAATAACATGATTCTGTCACCTTAGTGGGGGAAACTGATGTGCTGTTTGCCTATTTCTAGGTGGGTCTGAGGAAATACTCTTAATGGGTGTTTGGGACTTTTTACTCTAAGTGGTTTAACTTTATATTAAAAAACTTGGTCTGTGCAGAGATAGCTTCTAGAAATAAGCCAGTTAGGATCTTGTTACAAATCAGATACAAACTATGACTGACTACGGTTCCTGTACTGGGTGACTTGCCGGAGTCTGGTTTATGGCCCCTCTGGAAGATCAGAAGCACTGATGGGAAAGATGAGGTTGGTGTCTGCCATACGATCGAAACCAGCCTCCAGCCCAGCCTCACGTGTACAGCTCGAAGGGAACTTGCTTGTTGTGTCCACAGGCCCCCGTGCAGATAGTGCAGTTTTAAGGAGCTCAAATCAAAATAACTTGAGATCTGGCTCAGGTCCCCCTGGAAGTTGGCACAAATAACACGTGGCCATGTGTCTGTGTTGCATCTTGCACCTACAAATTAGGAGGAAAGGTATGAAAAATTGCATTACAGACTTTGATACATCCAGCATGTCCTTAGAGGAGATTCAGACTGTTTTATGTTCTTGACCAAACACTTTTTCCCAGGTTGGTGGATGCTGGTGCGTCTGCTGAGGCCTTATTAGAAACCATTTTTATCCAGAGGAGGGAAAAAAAAGTGCATTCTGATAGAGGAGCTGTCAGTATGACTGACTATATGTCCTTGATTCTCTTCTGCTGTGGTAGCTGTCAGTAACGTAGATATGCTGTAACACGTAGGTTGACAGTTAAGTATAAGAACATATATGTATATTTTTTATACTTAAACTATAACCCACAAGTTGACACTTATTATTTAAATGTGTGCATATATATACATGCATGTATGTATATATGTAAGCATTATATATATATCTATATATACACACACACACGCACACATGTCTATAAAGTCAAAACCAGCATGCCTTTTAAAAATGGTTTGCCTGTGACAGGGCTTTCCCTCCCGACACACGTGTTGTGCGCGTGGCTCCGGGAAGCTCCCGGGCAAGTGCCTTGGCCAGGCTGCAAAGTATTTTCTGAGTCGTCACCTTCTGGGGACGGGGGAGCGTAGCTGAAGACATTCCTGGTAAAGCAGAGAAACTGTCGTGGTGTGAGGGACCACCTTCTGTAAAAATCCTGGTTTAAATCTATTAGGTAGATGTTACTTTAACACTTCCTTCCTTCTCTTCCCCTTCTTTTGTGGAGGGGGAAAAAAAAAAGCAGTTATGTGCCAGCATATAAATAGGTCAAATACAATTACTCATACAGAAAATGCTCAGTTTAAGAGGGGGGAGAAGGAGGAGGGAGCTTGGAAGCAGTCTTAAAAGCCCTGAAGTTGCCTTTAGAATTTATTACATTTTTTTTTTTTTTTTTTTTTTTTAAGAAAAGGAGGCAGGTGGAGTTGCAGCAATTTGTAAGATGGGAGCTGCGTAGCTCCTTACCTTAATGGAAAAGATATCTTATAGCAAGTGGAGATAAAATGCTGAAGTGTAATTGGATTGAATTTATTATATGCAACTATCAGTTCTTCTAAAACAAATGTGTACGAACACTGAGTGTTTTTCAGCTGTGTTGGAAGGAGAATTTTGAAATGTCCTACCCATAAAACATTTGCATTTCAGTCCACTCACGCTGTAGGGAGCTTTCTGGGCGAGGAAGACAAGCAGGAGCTGAGCACTCAAATACTACGCGAGGAAATGGAGGCTGGGAGGGCTCTCGAGGAGCAGCTAGAGCCCAGCCGTGCCGAGCGCTCCGTGAGGAGGAGCGCGGTGCTGCTGACCGGTGTCACCGCTCTGCCTGCCCAGCTCGTCTGGGATATTCGTGCTCAGAGCTCTGCTTGCCAAGCAGAAATGCAGACGTGATGCTGTGGGGGTAGGGGGCTGCCTAATCGCTGCTTGCTGTTCCCTGCGGGCGAGGAGCTTTTATGTGCTAGCCACTTGCATATTAACTCTTAAATAATGCACTGGAAAAAAAAAAAAATGAAGCAAGCCAGGGATGTTGAACCTTTGGCTCCCTTGATACTGTATTAGCCTGCATTAGATACACTTGCTTCAAAGGAAGTTATGTTTCCAATTTCATCGGTGTCCCATCATCGTTCGTAGGATAGCAGCTAAACGGTAAATACTGCAGTGAGTAAAGAAGGTTTTCTGGGGGAAAAGGTAATTTTCTCTCCCAGTTCCAAAACTTTGTTGTGAGTGCTGCTACTAGGTGTCTTCCGGAGGACACTTGTTCCTGGAAATCCAGGAGTGTGCCTGGTGTCATCTGATAGGAGGTACACTTCAGGTCCTTCTGATTGCCAAAGATCTTGACAGTGCACGGACTCTTTTATTTCCTAGTTTTGAAAAAAAAAAATGTAGCTGTATTCAAACTGCTTGAATGCCTTGGGTTGGTAATTAAAATTTGGGTTGGTAATAAAAGGCAGGAGTCTGAGGTAGGTTGCTCTGAATAAGAAGACTATAAGTAAGCACTGAGGAAGCAACACTGAGTTTGCCCATCACAGTTTGACATGTAAAAACATATCATAAAAAGTAAGATGCAACTTGGAAAATTTACCTGCTCAGTTTGGAAATCAAAAAAGGAGAGAAAGGAGAGGAAAGCAGTAGTGACAGGTGACATCTAGTTACTATATTAATAGAATACAATGTAATTACTGGGTTGCAAATAACAGTGGAGGATATTCTGAGTTAAAGATAAAATTTCAGCAGAGGGGGGAAAAAAAGAATCATAGAATCATAGAATCATAGAATGCTTAGGGTTGGAAGGGACCTCTAGAGATCATCTAGTCCAACCCCCCTGCATACGCAGGGACACCTAAAGCACGTGGCACAGGACTGCATCCAAGCGGGTTTTGAAGATCTCCAGAGAAGGAGACTCCACAACCTCTCTGGGCAGCCTGTTCCAGTGCTCTGTCACCCTCACTGTTAAGAAATTTTTCCTTAAGTTCCTATGGAATTTTTGATGTTTCAGTTTCCGGCCATTTCCTCTAGTCCTATCAGTGGCCACCACTGAAAAGATACCATGACCGTCCTCTGCACTCCCTCCCTTGAGGTATTTATATACACTGATTAGATCCCCTCTCAGCCTTCTCTTCTCCAGGCTGAACAGGCCCAGCTCCCTCAGCCTCTCCTCATAGGGCAGATGTTCCAGGCCCCTGATCATCCTTGTAGCCCTGCGCTGGACTCTCTCCAGCAGCTCCACATCCCTCTTGTACTGTGGAGCCCAGAACTGGACACAGTACTCCAGATGCGGCCTCACCAGGGCTGAGTAGAGGGGCAGGATCACCTCCCTCGACCTGCTGGAGACGCTCTTCTTAATGCAGCCCAGGATCCCATTGGCCTTTTTGGCCACGAGGGCACACTGCTGCCTCATGGTCAACTTGTCGTCCACCATGACACCCAGGTCTTTCTCCGCAGAGCTGCTCTCCACAAGCTCGGTCCCCAGCCTGTACTGGTGTCTGGGGTTATTCCTCCCCAGGTGCAGGACCTTGCACTTGGCCTTGTTGAACTGCATGAGGTTTTTCACCGTCCAGTTGTCCAGTCTGTCCAGGTCCCTCTGGATGGCAGCACAGCCCTCTGGGGTATCGGCTACTCCTCCCAGTTTGGTATCATCAGCAAACTTGCTGAGGGAGCACTCTGTGCCTTCATCCAGGTCATTGATGAATAAATTGAACAGGACTGGACCAAGGACTGACCCCTGGGGGACCCCACTAGCCACAGGCCTCCAACTAGACTCTGCACCGCTGATCACCACTCTCTGGGCCCTGCCATCCAGCCAGTTCCTAATCCATCTCACTGTCCACTCATCTATCCCACACTTCCGGAGCTTGCCCAGGAGGATGTTGTGAGGGACGGTGTCAAAAGCCTTGGTGAAGTCGAGATAGACGACATCCACCGCTCTCCCCTCGTCTATCCAGCCGGTCATTTCATCATAGAAGGCTATCAGGTTAGTCAGGCAAGATTTTCCCTTGGTGAATCCATGCTGACTACTCTTGAGCACCTTCTTGTCCTCCATGTGCCTGGAGACAACAGCCAGTATGAGCCGTTCCATCACTTTTCCGGGGACGGAGGTGAGGCTGACTGGCCTGTAGTTGCCTGGGTCCTCCTTCTTGCCTTTTTTGAAGACTGGCGTGACAAAGAAGCTATGGAGAGTTACTACGCATGCTCGATTTTAGGAAAAACAATGATTTGGAGCCTAAATTTTCTCAAAATTATGTTTTTTATGATAGTCTGTAAGGGAAAAAAAGAACAAACAAAAGCTTCTGTATCTTTCTGATAAGGAAACTGAGTTGCAGGGATGATTTAAGACTGCACAGAGCTAGTGGCAGAACAGTGAGTGCCATCCTTGGTGTCTGACTCCTACGTACAGTCTGCCTTTTCAGAAAGCATCTTTGATTACACATGCCCTTCTCCCAAAGTCCACATCTTCATTTCTGGAAGGAAAAAATGTGAGGGGGGTGGGGGGCACCTTGTGGACTCGGTACTTTCCTGTATCCTTTCCTCAAACATCCCGTACTTTCATGTGCAAACTGCTATTCCTGCCCTGATTGTGTCACCTTGCAGTGCTCCAAAACTGCTCCGCTGACAAGATAGGGGACAATCCTCATGCAAAATCCATGAGGACGATGGTGGGGCAATAGGATTTCCTCACTGTAGATCCATAGCACTTCCAAAGGTGTTATGGCCAGCTCCATTCCGTAGTTATGTCTCATATAATTCTGTGTTGACTAGTAAAAGCATTTACGTTTATAAGTAAAATGGAAGATGGGCTACATAATTGTTGGGAAGATCCTATTTTTTCCTCAGTTGCAGTTAATGACTGCCTACTGCTCAGAGGTAATGGATTGGCTTTAACCTAAGGCCAGTTATGGCTTTTACAGAGGATACATACAGAAGTCCTGAGTTTAGACGATTTTTTATTACTGCAGATTGGACTGTGGCAGTTTTTAAGCATTTATTTATATTGATGGGAATTTGTATTGATTTGTTTTTAATAACTGCTTCCAGTAACCTCAGGTATGGCAGAATATACAGTGAAAATGTCTCCTTAAAATTCTTGGAGAAATAATAAGCCGCATACAGCATGAAAAGTGCAGCCAATGTGCCTAGAAAATTAGTTTCTGTGATCCAGAACTGGGGAGTTCATAGCTGAAATGCATGGGAGAAACTTCTGGGGCTTCAGTGCAATGAGGATTTTGCTTCCATGTCTCTGCTGTGCAAGTGGGCTTCTGTATTTCTGTGCTCATAAATACATAACTCATTTATGTGAGCACATGTGCCATGCCCCTAGCCTTAGTTTTCCAAACACAGTTTGTAACTTGAATAATGGCTTCCTGGTTCTCCAAATCATGACTAATGTTCCCTCATGACTTGTTATTTGGCATGGAAACTATTAGGAATAGCTGTCTGCTTCTTGAGGCCACCCAGGGGGGTCCTTCAAGTGTCTGGGCATCCATTGCCCATTGGTGGATACTCGGAATTGCTTCAGACCCTGCCCTGGTGGTGTTTGTGGCCTTGTCCCTGTGGTCTCAATAACACAACCCTGCAGTGCTGCCTTGGCAGTTATTTTTGCACTGTTTAGAGCACCTGAACTGAGCCGGCTTTGTGGAAGTGCCCAAAGCCTGGTGGATGAACTTGGTACAAGTTGTTGTGCTGATGTTCCCTTTCCACCTGCCTCTGGCCCAGAAAGTCCACCACATGCATGCAGCGACTCTTATTTCTCCTTGGACCTCTCTTTTCCAACTTTCTAGTTTCTTTGAAGCTCCTGTAACTCTGTTCTTGGTTTTCCTCATTTTCCTCTGTATCTGGGTAAGGTGTTTCCTTGCAAATACAGATTGAACTGTCAGTTTTGTGGACAAGTTGTAGATCTGCTGCTGGACTTCAGAGCCCTCATCTTTGGTTTACGTTAATATTTCAGTGTATGTTCCTGACATCTCCTTGTGGATGTTTTTTCTTATATCACCATTATATTTCTATCAGTATCTATTAACAGTACTGCTGTCCTGTTTGTTTGCTGGGTCTTGCTTTTTATTTAAACCCTTTTATGCCTTAAAATTTGAAATTTAATAACCTTTCCCATATTAAAAGAAGAAATAGAAAAAAAATGTTGCCGCTATCAAAACTTGTTGTGAGTGACGGTGTGTGGACCCTGAGCTCAGTGCAACTGGGACTGAGCATGTGCTGGCAGAGGGGAGTTACCTTCTTTTGTGG
The DNA here is from genome assembly GCF_059628265.1 of Tinamus guttatus. Lineage (NCBI taxonomy): Eukaryota > Metazoa > Chordata > Aves > Tinamiformes > Tinamidae > Tinamus > Tinamus guttatus. The sequence continues at coordinate 4,169,050 of NW_028289064.1, forward strand.
CGCCTATGGTCATCGCTTGGGTGTCCCAATTTGTCCCATCCGGCCACACGGCTAAAACTGAGTCCAGGTGCTCTGAATTTGCATTATCAGCTCCAGAGCAGCTTGCTTGTTCATTTGTTTTGGTTTTGGGTTTTTTTGTCTGTTTGTCGTTAGTATTTTTTTCTTTGAAAAACGCCTTGTGCAGCTGCTGTACGCACTTGCTTTGCCCATTGCCTTAATTGCTGGCACTGAGTCCTCCTCCCGCTCGGTCTCCCTCCCTGTCAAGGCCTGCAGGCACCTCACCACCCTAGCTGTCAGCCTTTGTCAATGCAGAGTCTTGGACTCCTATTTCTGGCCTCTGACACTGGTTGCTGTCTCTGCACGCTGTCCTGGGCTGCCCCATGCTCGGAGGGTTTACCCAGGAAAAGCCAAATAGCTCTGTTTACTGCTCTGAAATGCCCCGCTGCTACAATGCTCACAAGAAACAGCAGCGCGTGCCGCTGCCTACTGTGCCCTCTTGTTGCTGGCTGTGTCCTACACTGTCTAGTTCCCTGCCCAGGCATCACAAACCCCCGCAGCAAGCCTGCGAACTGTGTTTTTGTCCTAAAAGAGGATGGCATCCAGGAGGCTGGTGCCCTGCTGACAACTGTGTGCTGCGAGTGCTCCAGCACAGGCAGCGAGAGGAGCAGAGCGCCGTGTTCCTCACAGCTTCCACGCGCGCGTCCTGCGCCTGCCAGGGGCTCTGTGGGGCTCTCTCCTGACCAGACTTGGTCCTTTTGCACCTTTCTGTCTCTTACCTCATAGCTCGCTCTTGCTAAAGCTGTGAACCCTGAGCTTCCTCTCCTCCTCAGGGCCTGCCCTTCCTCCCCTCGTGCTGGGGCTGCTTTCGCGAGCGCTCATCAGGCAGTGCTGGAGGTGCCCTTGTTCTGTCTTCTAAATACGCCCCTGCTTCTTCTTTGGGTTTTCTGTCATCTTTTCTTCTATTTTTCTTAAAAACATATAATGGGTCTAAACTTTGCTGTGTAAAAGGTTCCCAGAGCTTTCCTTGAAGTGCTTAAAGCCCTTTTTTTTTTTTTTTGTGAACAAGAAATCTGGCAAGATTGTCCTTACATGCTCAGCCAGTAAATAAAAGAAAAAGTCTTCTAATTAATTAACTTATTAACTATGAATGATTAAGTAGTCATATGGTTCATATCGCATTCATTTGCTTTCTTCTCTTACTTCTGTCTTCTGGATCAGGAGTTCCCCTCCCAGCAGAATCTCTCTTCCCTCAATATTCCTCCCTTTTATGATTCCCTAGCCCTGAGACTCTTCTTTCCATGGGTAGCAACAGAGAGGGCACTTGCAGAGCGAAGCAGTGCAACAACAGTTATTGTTTCTCCTGTACAATAAAAAAGCCTGTGAGCATGCATGCACATATCTACCTGTTTGTGTGTTACCTAGTTGATAGCAAAGAGATCAAGGGCACCTGATGCAGTGGTGGAGATGAGATTAAAGGTCAACAGCTGTGGCCTTCAGATATGTTTGATATGTTAAACAGTGCGGGACAAAGATGAAGATTCCTGCATCCCTGCTAGATGTTGGAGTTCACGTTGGTGCTGCTGTGGAGCAGGATGTAACCGGCCTCCAGGAGGGGGTGGAAGAGGCCCCGTAAGTGGCTCTGCACAGGACAAGGAAAGAGAGGAAGCTGCGCTATGAATAAATGAATATATATGCACACACACATTTGTGTGTGGAGAAATCCCCTGCTACTCTCCCTTTTGAGCCTGTAGAAGAAGGGCTTGGAAAGGAGGGACAGTTTCACTTTTTGACCTCTTCAGGGAGCAAATTCCTTGCATTATGCCCTTGCCCTTGGAAACGGGAGAAGTAAGAAGAAAGGTCACATACTCCTATGAGAGGAGAAAACAAATTAATTGCTCAAAGGCTCATTTTAAAATTCAATATTTGGGCATAAACTGGCATCCTGGAAACTGAGCCTTTATCATGTGTATTTATGAAATAGGAATGCAGAGGCAGAAGTGGTTTAAATGGCTTAATTCCGCTGATGAACCTTTGCCCAGACTGGGAGTTAACGGGATGACCTTCAAATTTACTTACCACAGCTAAGCTTTCTCATTTGGGGTTTGGAAAAGGGTTTCTGTTTCTATTCTTGCAATATGAGTAACTTGAGGGCAGTGACTTTCAACCTCCCTTTGATTTGTAAACCCCAACTGTTTTCCAGTGGTTGTGCAGACCCTCTTAGAAACTACATGTATATACTTTGCTGTCCGAGATGTTTTAATTTATTTTTCTGAGTTCATGGACTTATTAAAACTACTGGCCTGTGGATCTTTGAGGAGGGGGAGAAGGTCTGTGGACCACAAGTTGAAAAAATTTACATTAGGAAATTTGTTCTAAAAGTAACAGTTTGTTTCCAAACAGCCAGTGAAACCACCGCTAGGGTTGCAATTTTCATCAATAAAACTAACCCATTTCTCATCAGAAAGATGCTGCCCTCTCTCCCCTAACCCCATCTTTCCCTAATTAAAATTATAAATCTCAACTTGGATTTATTTATTTTCGTTACTTTTCATAATGGACTTATGAGGCCAGGCCTTCATGATTTTTTTTTTTCTTCTCTGCAATCATGAAGGGCTGTAAAAACGCTAGTGTCATATAATGACATGGTTCGAAGAGCTAAAATTTCAGAATCACTCGAGCGCTGCCCACACGGTTCAAGCAGCCAGCGCTCTGCTACTGCCTTGAATGAGGTTCCAGTCGAAGCTCTAGGGGCGAGAGGCTCTGCCTTTATCTTTATCCACCTTGCAGTGCATCAGCTAGGATTTCTTCAGAACGTGTGAAGGTTAAGTGTCAAAACAAGGGGAGGTTCATTCTGCACCATATAACAGAAACTCTGGCTTTATGAATGAATTCTCAAGCATATGTTGCCGTTGATCCGGGTTTGAATTTTAATGGTCAGCAAAGGGCTTTTCAGCTCTTTACTGTCCATATGAGGAGGCTTGCAAATAAATCTGGAGGAGAACTATATGTAATTTTGACAAAGAGTTTTTTTTTTTTTTTTTGTCTTTTGATCAGTTAGTCATTGAAAGTTGTGCCATGTGATGATGTGAGACAATAAAATCTTTGTTAGTGCATCAGGGATATAGCTAATTGTCAGTAGATAAATGATTTTTTTAAAACGTAATTAACTGTAGTATAACCTGTCCTATCACTTGTGATGGATCTGCCATTAATTTCTACCTTTTCCCCTCTTTTTTTGCCAACGTTAAGTGGCTAAAAGCCAAGGTAAGAAGTGTTATTTCTCCTTTGACCCACAGTGTCTCATGTGACTTGATAGTAGAGGCTGCAGAGCCATTAAACCCAAAAACTAGCGCTCTCTTATACTCTCCTCTGCTTTCCATAGGATGTTTAGATTAAATATGCTGAACTTGTATTTTTATTTACAGCATTTAGTGTGTGTCAATATATCGGTGATACATTGACATCTGCATTTACACATAGATACATTAATTTCTCTAACACACATAGCGCTTTGCTCTGAATTAAGTAGATGCCTTGATTCTCTTCACTCACCTTTTTACTGGAGACTTCCCAGACAACCCAAATGACTCTACTAGTCAAATAGCAGGGGCAAATGAGAAATTTTTGGCTCTTGCTGACCCTATTGTACTGTCAGTGTTAAAGTTTTATTTAAGCTATTAACACTCAAACTGAGATGAATGCAAATGTGGCTTCATTTTGTAGAAAGGAGGATGCAGGAGATTTTTTGCATGAACCTGTCAATTGCTTAGCTTCCCAATGTCTGTTGTAAATTAATAGCAATGATAACATTAAGCTCATATTTTGGCTGTTTGTATTTACTTTGTCTTGTCTCGTGTAGGTAAAACCTTACTGTTTGACAGCTGTCTGGGAATTCTCACTTCATATTCTTATGCTTAAAAAAAGCCACACACACAGTCAGTAATAAAGTCGGTCTGTTATAAAAATAAAATCATGTTTTCCCTCATTTCAGCATGGAAATAACCAGCCTGCAAGAACTGGCACCTTGTCAAGAACAAATCCGCCTACACAAAAACCACCAAGTCCTCCCATGTCAGGCCGGGGAACTCTGGGGTAAGAATGAAGGCTGCTTGTCCAGCCCGTGGAACAGAAAGTTTTAATCGTGGTAGTGTTGGTGTCTCTTAAATGTGTGAGTGGACAGAGCTATGACTGTCTTTAAGAAATTAATGCAATTTCCTTCTTTTATGAATCATTTCAACTGCACTGACTTTTATCATTCCCTTTTTGAAAGACCTGCTTTTCATGGGGGAGGGGACTTACGGTTACAGGTAAATGATGATGCTACTGTTACTTCTGATATTTGGGCAGAAATCTTTAGCAATGTAAAAGAATATCAGTAAGATTTTAACTTCAGTTGTGGAAAGACTTCACTGTTAAATTTTTGTCTCATTTCTTGGTGTTGTAGAGGTATAAAATGGCTCTTGATTCTGTATTTGTTACATTATCTAAGCAAAATTGGTGCTACTGTGAAGACCTTGGCAATGCCGATTCTTATGCATTTGCTGGCAATGCTGGCTTGTGCATTTGACTGAATTTTTTTTGTGCTCGAGTGAGGAAGTGTTGCTGCTCCTGAGTCCCACTATGACCAGGGGCAAAGGTTCCTGCCAAACTGTTTTGGGCTTGAGGGAGGTGAAATCTGCTGAGCTTTGTCTGCCAGCAAGAATTTATCGCTTGGGACTGAAGTACTAATGCTTCAGAAGTTCAAAGCTTGTGTTACGTGATTTTATCTGTCCAGCAGTACAGCACCTTCCCAGAGATGCCCTAGACAAGCCTCTCTGCCTGTCTGTCAGTCTTGGTCTTTCCTTTCTGCTGTGGGGGGCTGAGCACTGGTGTGGTGCTATCGCCTGCAGGTATCCTGTTTGGGAGAGGAGGGCAGCTGAGTAAACGTGGGATAGCGAGACAGGACAGGATGGGGTTCAAGAGCAACAGAAGAAATCAGGAAAAATTAGGAGCAGCAAGCTCCTTTTGTGAAAGATTTAGTGGTTTTAATCCAGATTTGCTACCCTGCTGCTCCAGTATGGCAGTGTTTATTGTGTATTCCAGAGAAAAATTACCCTAGGGCTTTCCTCAGCATGTTTTGTGAGAATTCCCATTGCTCAGGGCATGCAATCAGTATTCCAGTTGTGTCTCTTATCCCAGCTGGGGAAGCGTTGTTTATCAGTGCTTGGAAGCACTTTCATGTCCTCTTGGCTGTTTGCTAGCAAGGCCACAGCACCAAGGGACTGGAGAGCGGCCTCTCTAATGCTCTCTGCTCACCGAGGCAGAGCTGTGTGGTTGCCTGGGCTGATGCCTGATAAGGATTAATCAGCTGAACGTCGTTTCCAGATGAGCCTGACGAGAGGCAGCAGTTGGCTGAGGGGGAGGAATAACGTGGGTTCACAACAGAGATTTCTATCTGCCCTTCTTGTTCAGGAAGTGGAGCTCTTGTCTTGAGCAGCCGCGTTCTGCCAAAGCATGAAATATCACAGGCATGACTGTTTTTCCTAATATATGCAGAAAAAAATGCTAGAAACTGCAGGGTTACAAATTTTCTGCCTTTGGTTCAGAAAAAGGCGAGAAGGCTGTAAGATGGGAAGGTGCTTGATGTGTAACACGGGCCTCGGCTTTGGTGCTGGTGCCTCTGAGGCAGGGCCGGGCGCCAGAGGCCCCAGTGCGAGCAGGGAAAACAGAGAGACCTCAAACGGGTGAGGAGCTCCCAGAAACGGGGCTGACCTCATCCCATCTGGGAGAGCCTGGAAAGCTCAGGGGCCCAGGTTGGGCCAGCTGCGTTGGCAGAGCTGGAATGGGGAGAAAGGGGCCTAGGCTGGTGGGAGGCCCCAGGCGCCCTCGGCTCTCCCTGGTGGCTGCGGGTGTCACCTCACACTGGAGGCGGTTGGGGAGCTCAGGGAGAGCCAGTTGCTCCTCCCGGGAAGGCTGACAGGGAGGCGAGGGGGAGGGCTGGCCTTGAGCCACTGGCAAGAGACCGTTTGGGACTCAGGAGGCTCCCAAGCAGCAGAGAAGTCCTTCAGGGAAGCTGGGGCGGAGAAGGCCGAAGGCATGGCCGAGCTTGATGTTGTCGCGGGTGACTTTGGAGGCAGCATGTTTAAATTGGTAGTCATCGCAAATAGCACTGCAGAGCTGAGTGGCTACATTTTCTATTGCCACTGTGTTCCAAAATAGCATACTTAATATTAAAACACTAGTTTACAAAGCTATTTCTGTCAACAGCATGTTTATAATCTTCCATGCTTATCATTTCATTTGGCAGTATTTAGAGCTCTATCTCTTACAGTTGGAATACAAAGTTTCTTTATTTTTCCCATGACGGATCTCTTTTGGCAGAACTGTAGGTGGTGCCAGTCTGCATATTAAAATCATCTGGAATTCTCTGTACAGATAAACTAATTTACAAACACCATCAAACACGTAAATAATTATGGTGTTTCTGTTTTTCCCCTTAAGAAAGGCTTTAATAATAAAGTGCTATCATTAAAATTTATTACTGTTGCATCTATTGTAAAGATTGGATCAATCAGTTCCTTCAAATACTATGAAGCAATATAACTTACCAAGTCAGTTACAACCAATAATTGAACAAATGATTAAATGCTGGTGCCTTTTGATTTTTTTTCCTTAGCTGGTCCCTTGCCAAATTCCATGTCTTGCAGGAGATCTCCTAGTTACTAGTGGGACTGAAGAGCTCTGCAATTCAGCACAGTAAATGCACTGTTCTTAAAGCAGTAATGAGGCTGGTAAATAGATCTCGAAAGATCCGGACTATACTTTGTGCTCGATGCTGTCTGCTGGGTGACCTCAGGAGAGTTTGTGCCCTTCACTTTCTCAGTCAGTAAAATGGGGACAAGGAGGCATTGCCGTGAAGCACTTTTAAGATCTGCTGAAGTGATAGAGTTTGCTTGATTACAGTGTAAAAAGCACTAACTAGAAAGAGCACTGGTGACTGCAGGTGTGATTCTCTTGTGAATCTTTCCACCATCCTCTTGTGTTATGGAGTTCTGTCCCCTTAGCAAGGAGGGCTTTTAGGTCAGTTCAGTGTTTGGAGGGAAGGGGAAAAGGAGGAAATTGTTACAGCAGGAAAGTGTGCACGTGCAGTGGGCTGAAAGGTAACCCCAGTATGTTATGCGTGTGTAACTTGTGTATATGAGGTAGTTCAGAGAACATACATATGTATGTATTTTTAAAATCAGTGTGTACACTGTAGTCAAGTTGTATGGATCTTCTACATAAAAGTGCTTTAGAGAATTGGATGGGGAATCCTCCCACCCCTCGCCTTAAGTCAAGTTTGTTTAATACACTCTAACATGGCTTATTGGGCAGTGGTCTTTGATGAAATTTTTTTTTTAAAAAATGGTTTCACTATTTTATGCATTTATCCTTTTGATCTGCTGATCCTTTATCTTTCTGCCTTCAACCTCTTTTTCTTTGACAGACGAAATACTCCTTACAAAACCTTGGAGCCTGTCAAGCCGCCAACGGTCCCCAATGACTACATGACCAGTCCTGCCAGGCTGGGCAGCCAGCACAGCCCGGGAAGGACGGCTTCCCTGAACCAGAGACCAAGAACACACAGGTAGAGAGCTGCTGCTCTCCGTAGCTCTTCCCTCTCTAGCAGCTCATGCTCCCTAAAATCATGGAGAACCTTTCAAGCTTTGTGTCTGTTTGGCTCTTTGTTAAAGGCCAAAAATAAGCTATTCTACCACTCTGCATTAACAAAATTTAATTGTATGGTTGACGTTCCTACCATATAGAAACATACTTAAACTCTGTAGAAGCCACATTATATCCAGCAACATACTCTCATATACACAGACCTGATGTCATATAACTATTTTCTTCTGTTCTGTACTATTTGTTTCCCAAGAATAGGCAAAACTTCAAAAATGATGCAGTTGCAGGGTAGAATGGAAATGGGTCTTAAGGGTTTCTAAGCTGTGTTATTAATTTTAGCTGAAAACACTCTTTGACTTGATAGAATGTTTTTTTTGTTTGTTTGTTTTTAATACTACTAATTGCAAGGAGAAATTTCTCTTGATTAAAAATACTGTAATTAAGGCAGTGTATTGAAAGAGTTGATTGCTTTCTTTTGGATAAAATGCTTTTAATTGGTACTAGCTTAGTAGAGGGAGAAAGTAAAATTCATTCACTTATTCTTATGTGTGTTTGGGGAGACCAGGGTTGGGGATATGTGTGGCTTTTCTCACTTTCTCCCACCCCCTTTTTTAATGTAAATTACTTCGGGGGATGCAAAATTTTCTTTGTGCTTCTTGATAGAGTCTTCTCTGTCAAGACAGACTCTCTCTATCGTCTTTTTGGATAGAGTCTTCACAAAATACTATCAGAGTGAAATAACTGCTCACTCTTGGTGCATCCAAGAACTTTAGATCTGTTTAGCTGGCTACTTTAAATGCTCCTTACTCTCCTCTCACAAGCTCTTCTTTTATGTAGACTGCAGTTACAAATTCGGCTGCAACCATGGTGACAAGATCAAGGTCTTCAGCAGACAGAGCACTAATTTTGAAGGAATTATCTTGGCTTCCATTTCAGATCTTTGATTTTCTTTTTGTAGAAATGTTATTTTTTTGGAGATATATTTGAATTATTTGCTTTTGACTTTTTGACAGCACCGATGCCTATCTGTCCAGAAATGGTAAATAAACCATAAAAAACCACTGAGTCCTCTTTAATCAGCACGGCTGGGTGAAAGTGGTATTTTTAGCTTCAGAGCATCTTGATTGTTCCCTTCGTTATTAGTTTAGTCTGTGCAAGTTTGAGTCTTGTTTTAAGAGATATTTTTGGATAAGGACAGATTCAATCTACATATTGATTCTTGTTCAGACCCCGCAGTGGAAGGAGATGCAGTGGCCTTCAGGAGACACGCACAGAAATGTTATCCAATGGCTTCTTCAAAAGTGTTCTGGAAAAACCTGTTTTGTCAGCCTCCAACTCACATATCTTATAATGGCACTTGGACATTTTGCTACTTGGCTGTCCTGTTTCTTTTCAGACTGTTATAGAAAAAAACTTTTGTTTACTTGTATGTAAAATTGGAGGCTTGTGCCCAATTGAAGTTTTTTTCATTACTTTAGTAATTTTCATTACCTTAGTAGGCTTAGGGTGTTTGTTGTTAAAAAGTTCTCATTCTAAACTTCCATTCCAAATGGAGAAAAGCTTTCTTTAGCCTACAGCAAAAATCATTTAAAGAAATTCTTACAGTTAGGCAAGAACCTTTCCATCCCAATCAGCACAAGGTCTAGAACGACTCCCGCAGTAGTCACTTGGTTGCCTAGAACTCAGTGGTTAGTTATTTATTTTTAAAGTGTTTCATGCATAGATAATGTTTATGAGATTAGCTAATTCCATTTAGTAGGAGTATAATCCCTCCTAAGGTAAGGTGCATGTGCCTGTAGGTAGAGAGGGCGACATTTTGCTGTGGGTTTTCCAGCAGGGTGTAGCTGGGCCGGGCTGGCGGCGCTCGCAGCAGGAGCGGGGCCCTTAGGGCTTTGCAGGAGTGGTGCACAGTGGTTGCAGGAGTGGTGCACAGTGGTGCTAAGGTGCTCTGTGCTTTTCCTCTGCAGTGGCAGCAGTGGAGGAAGTGGCAGTCGAGAGAACAGTGGAAGCAGCAGTATTGGCATTCCCATTGCCGTGCCTACGCCTTCGCCGCCAACCATCGGACCAGGTACGTGCCGTTCTTTCCCTGCTACCTTACATGTAATTCCAGGTGCTTGTGTTTGCAGAGGGATTTGGGCTGAATATGTGCAGTGGTAAATGCACCGAAGCACAGTCCTATTCAGGGAGTCTCTTAGGAGCACTGAGAGGCATCTGAAGTTTTAATTTCCTTAGCAGAATTACTTGCAGAACAATTACTCGTGGAATAGTAGATGATTAAAACACCTCTGTTCTTGTTTTTACAAGACAATCATGGGCAAGGGGAGAGGGCAGAAGGAGCAGGCTTTATGCTTTTAAAGTTTGAGTGCATTTCTTAAAGGCTTGTTGACAAATAGGCATTTCTTGATGCCCTGAGAAGCAGCAGCAACTGTTCTCTGTATATTTGATGAAAAAATGTCTTCTGAAAAAGTCCACCACCTTTACCATCTGCCAGTGATTGTATGTTCGTGTTCTCTTTTTAATTAAATACAAATCTTCACCTCAGATAGAACACAGAGGTGATGAGAAGGTTGTCTAGGAATTCAGGTTTATACACCAGTGTTGCTTATGCCATGATCAGACTCTGAAATTGTTCAGCTGTGAGAGAAATCATCGAGAGAGATAGGAGAAAATAAGTGTGCATATAGCATGGCACTGAAAACACATGATGCAGATTCTCACAGCATAAAAAGTGTATTCCCTTCTCTTTAAGAATCCTGAATGGTGGGAATGTGTAAAATCTTTCATTATTTTAAGCCAGCAGGATTATTGTCTTGATACTAAGCCAGCACAATCACCCTCTTTCATAAGCATATGAAGCTGATTTCCACAAGAAAATAGTGGAGTTTTGGTGTAGTGTAATTTTGCTGTTGCACCTCTTAAATCCCTGTTCCTCAGTTTACCCAAGTGCTTCCTTTCTTACACACATGTAGGCTTTCCTTTCTGTTTCCCAGATGCTTCTGATTCTGCAGTGGTACAAATAGGCATGAAATCTTACTTTTACCTGGCATCCCATTAAAATCTATGGAAATAAAGATCTGCCTGGGAGATCAGGGCCTGAGTTTATATCAATTGACTAAAGTTGAATTTTTGTTTGGGAAGCCCCTCAAGTGGCAGTGCTTTCTTATCTGCATGTTAAAAAATATGCCCTAATCAGGAATATAAACTATTTTATTAGCACCCATTTCTGTTCCTCCTCCTCCTGGAGCACCGCCAGCACCACCACTGCCACCACCTCTCCCGATGGGCAGTCTGATAGGTGAGACTTGTGTCAACGCCGAAGTGATTGCAGTCACGCTGCATAATCAATAATCAATTCCTCCTAATGGGCTTAGTGAAGCCGTTTGTAGTGGGGTCTACATGATTTTAGTGCAAAGATCGTTACTGGGTTCTTGCTGGTTGTGGGTGTGTGTGTTTATTTTAACAAATCTAATCTCCACTAATTCCCTGGGGGCAAAGCCTCTGAAGGTAAATGCAGAAGGGACAGGGGAGAAGCTGCTGGTTGCTTGGCTCTCCCTTCCCACCGCTGCCAGCCCGGCCTGCAGGAGCTCCAGCGCAGGGAGCGCAGGGGTTCAGGCGGTCGCCCCTGCAGCTGGAGCCAAGGGCTGCAGCTGCTCCCTGCCTCGGAGCGCCCGCGGGCGCGAGGGCAGCGCGGCCGCTGCCTCCCGGGGTCTGGGTGACTAAGAGCAGCAGAGGCTCCCGCAGCTGCTTGGGGACGATGCTGTAGTGCTGCGGGTGGAAGCCAAGCAGGAAGGCTTGAGGATACAAAAATGACAATCCTTGAAGAATGACTTCAAGTTTTACCTAGCGTTAGGAAGGGATTTAAGAGGACAAAGTCTAAAAGCAGATTAAAAAAAACAAAAACAGAAAGCACCCTTTCCAGCCATGGACTGCTGACAAAATTCACTGCTCTTGTTACGAAAGTAGCTTTGGAGGCTTTGACCCACGTAACCCTTTGCACTTTCTCTCACTTCAGTGAGAGTGGCTTCGGATAGCATTTCGACTGCACACTTCTGGTCACACACTATTTGTACGTGTATACATATGTAAATGTATATATTTCTGTGTGTGTGTGCATGTATGTGTGTAGATATATCTAGCTACATATCTAGATATATCATAGAACATTCCATTGCAAAATCATTTTTGCATTTAATTGTGCAGTGATCTGTGTGACCTCTAAGTGTAAGAATCATTAGTCTACAAGGTGTTGTTTCTTTCTGTCTCAGAGTAATGCAAAAAAAAAAAAAAAAAAAAAAAAGAACTGGTACGTTTTATTAACCTTGAGTTTTGCACAGCAAGTATGAGAAAGGTAAAAATCAACGTTGGTCTTGAAGGATAAGTTATGTCTTTTTGTCTGCTTGCATTTTTGATTCTGTTTTGTTTGTGCAAATTTCACAAATATAAAAGCACAACTAGCAAATATGATAAGTAGACCCAGCAAGTGTCTGAAGCTCATGTTATTTGTTTCATTATCTTGTTAGAGTATCTTTTTGTAACAGATTGGAAAGAAGTTCTGGTTCACAATGGAAAACACTTGCTTTGAGCAGATTACGGAATTTGTTGTGTGCTCTCCAGTAAAGGCCGTTGCATGTAGAGTAAATGAGAGATGCTTATTGGAAGCTGATGCAATTTTCCAGTCCATCAAAACAGTTTCCAGCGTTTCTCAAATGCCCTTTATATGAATGTTGTTTTATGTTCTGTGTATGCTTTTTTTCATTATTGATTATACCAGGGATGCTTGTTTTCCATTAATCTCCTGTTACTGGACGCAAATTACTGGAGATCTATAATCAAATATTTCCCATGTTCTGGGTCTTTTTTTTTTTTTTTTTCCTGTTTTTCTGCATTCTGTCTTATGTAATACTCTGCTTAAGTCTTCTCCTTGGTTCCTCTGGCTAATGCTTTTCAGCTGCTCCGGGTTCAGCTCCTGGTTCCCAGTATGGCACAATGACCAGGCAAATCTCGCGGCACAACTCTACCACTTCTTCAGCATCTTCTGGTGGATACAGACGGAATCCTTCTGTGACTGCCCCATTTTCTGCTCAACCTCATGTTAATGGCGGGCCTCTTTACTCTCAAAATTCAAGTAAGCTTCTGAGCTCTGAAATCTCCAACTGTTTTGAGCAAAATGATTGTAAAAGCATGCATGGCATTTTAATTCGTTTATGAAGAGTATCAATCAGATTAATGCTTTCTTTCCTAAAATATAAGGAAAAACAAACAAAAAAACCCTCTACTTAAGTTGCACAGTGATTGCCCTGTGTGCAATTATTCTGTTTTCCCCATAAAGTTGTTTGATGTTACTCATGATAGGAAATTATGATTGCCTACCTAATTATAGGTACATTATACTTAGCATTTCAGGTGTGCTTGGAGAACATAATCTAAAGACTTTTTTTTTTTTACAGGAGACCTAGTATGATTGTAATACATTCCCTCCACTCCTGGCCTAGTGGCCAGAGCAGGTTGTCAGAGGACAGTACAAACATAACAAACCTTTCCCATCACACAGCTCGTTCCTGTCTCTGTCTCTTTCCGAAGTCTTTTCCTGAGTTCAGGTTTCTCCTTTGTTCTTCACTCTGTGTGACTGATAAGGAAGGGGCAGAAGAGTTCAGTTCCTCCTTCTTAGCAGACCCCTCTCCTCTGTGCTTCCACACTAGTACCATAGCTGGAGGGAAGGGATGCAGGGGGTGAGTGAGTTGATTTTAGTCAGCATCAGCATCCTCCCTAGCCAGCAAGACAATGAAGAGGTTCACTGCAGAAAGATCGGAAAAAAGGAATCTCCTCAAGTGTTGGTGGAAAGCAGCGTTGAAATCAGGAAATTTCTTTCTTTCTTTCTTTCTTTTTTCATAAATTTTATGAGCAGATACATGAAATACTAATAGTGCTGTAATGAGTTTAGGTGATGTTCTTCAGTGTGTCAGCTCTTGAAATTCTGAGAGTGATATTTCTTAAAAAAGAAATGTTGCTGTGTGAGCTGCAGATCACTTTGGATCAGTGTTCACTGTTTTGTGCTTACTTTTAAGGAAAAAAATGCATGTAAAACATTTGAGACACTGAAGTGAGTGTTTTATATTTTCTCAATAGTCTAGAAGAATTACTTCTGCCAGAAAAGCAAAAAAACAAAGCAAAGTACATTTCTGTGCAGACAGAACCCCTATCTGTTTTTTCCAACACTATTTTCCTGTTACTCTCTCACCTATACTGGCCCTTCATTTTCTTCCACATTCCCTTTCCATAAAATTAATCCTCATAACACAAATGCCTTCCTGTTCAAGCAGCTGTGTTCTGTTGAGTAAAATGGCCCTGGTTTCTAGAAATAGTTCAGTTGCCTTAAATGCTGTGCACGTGACTGTTTCTGAACATCTTCATTTTTTTCAAAGCAATTTTTTGCTCAAATGCAGGTGCTATTCCTTGATCTAGCCTTTCTGGTGTTTTCAAAATACTGATTGTTGGGATATTTTTAAACAGTATTTTGGTGGGTTTTTCTACTTTAAACTATTTTCTTCTATAACTGGCTTTTTTTAATGCTGTCTCCACATTAAATCTAGGTTCCATGTTACCTTAAGATTTTACTTTTCATGCTAACAAACATTCTATTTTTTCTTAGATGTTTACTTCGGTTTTGTGACAAACTTATTTATTTGACGTCCTTTATTGATTATTTCTGCCATAAAGTTGATGTAATTATTGTTTTGTAATGAGCTAAATGTTACATTTTATTCATCAAACATTAATCTTAGTTATTTTTTTTTTAATTGTTGCTTATTTTAGAATTGTAGAACCTCTTTCAAATTTGATTCCAACTGAACCGTGTGCTGAATTCCCACCTTCACAGGAGTTTCTCTATTTCAATATGAGAGAAATTGCCCTGAGAAGGGGATTGGTGCAGCCAGTGAGTTGCTGTCTCACAGTGTTTCTGCTCCATGGGAGATTTGAGGCCTGGATTGAGGCTCTGGCTGCCATGCCCGGCTACCACCAGGCCCCCTCCCCGTCCCTGCCTGTAGAGGGGAGGCTTGAGCATCTCGGCTGCGAAGCCGGTGCCCGAGTGCCCGTGTTTGCCTCTCCCTGTGCCGTGAGACGTAGGCAGTGCTGAGGAGACCCACTCAGGAGTGCCCCCTGAGGAGCCCTGGTGCGAGCGTAGCCCCTGCCGTCTCCTTGGTTTGCCAAGTGCCTCCAAGCACAGAAGATTTAGTAATTTAAAGCAAAGCTCCATTCTGCTCTAAACCCATGTGTTTTCATACCAACAAAAGGCTCCATGTGGCTCTCGGGCTCACGGCGCTGTTTCCTCTGTGGAGCAGCTCCCTGCCCATGGCCGGCCTCCGCGGTCTGTCGGCTGCAGTCCAGCCTCCTCTGAAGCATTACATCCCCCCTAGCAGCACACGCCTTACAGGTGACTGCTGCAATTTGCGTGGTCCCTGCTTGGCAGGACAGTGCAAGACCTCAGCTCTATGTGCTGGCATCGTGGAGACAACGGAGGGAGCGCTGTCCTTGGCACGCGCCCGCTGAGCGTCCGGCTGCGCGTGGGCTCCGCGTCCCGCTCGCAGAGCTCTGTTCTGTGGCCCTCGACTGGCCAAGCAGGAATTCAGCTGTGTTGGAAACAAGCTTGAAGCAGGTTCTCCTGCGTGTGTGCGTTGCTGTTGTTCTTTACATACTTTGTTTTGTGGTCCTCGTTACTGACGGCTGCTTTTGTTTGTTCCCTTTTTTCCCCCCTTGTCCGTTTGACTTCCCCGATACGGTGTGCGTGTTGCTACCAGTTTCCATTGCTCCCCCTCCTCCCCCTATGCCTCAGTTGACTCCACAGATACCTCTCACAGGCTTCGTGGCCAGGGTGCAGGAAAACAGTAAGTCTGGACAAGCTGAGCTGTTAAAGGGTAGAGCCTACTCTCTTCTAGCATGCATGGCTGCCGAGTCAGACTCTATTTTGTTTCCTTCTCCGGAAGCTAATACCATCTTGCATTCTAGTGCCAATCTGCTACTGGAGCTGAAGGGCACGCTCTTCAGTGTTTTATAACATGCATGATTATTACTGACCCATATAAGTTCTGAACTCCAAATTTATTATAGCAATGCAGGGTGAACTATGTGGCATCTGCTTGATGTGGATATAAAAATGTATCTTAATTAAAATATTAATTTCATGTTGATTCATCCTTCCTGAGGCTTTTTCACCAGGGATAATTGATTACTTTTTACTAGAAAGGCTTCTGCAGACTGCTGAAATATGTGCTCTATATACATTGGCTCTAATACTGTAGTAGTTTTTAGAAAGCTGTACAGTCAAACAGTTGAAAATGTGCAGGTCTGTCGTCTAATGCCATTACAAAGGAGCTTGGCAGATACCTCCCTCCTCAGCCTTTCATCACCTATTTCTTTCCTGCGTTCTCTAGGCAGCTTTCCTTCCTGAGCTCCTCCCAGCACAGGTGCCGAGCGGTGCTCCTGATGTGGGGCACCTTTGCTCTAGGGAGTACCTGGTAGTTCTTCAAGCAACAGAATGGTTGTAAAGTAGATGTGGTTTGATATAAGTATAAAACATTATTAAAGTGCCTGGGAACCATAGCAAAGTGTGCTAGAATTTCCATGGCTACTGCTGCTCACCAATGCCCCAACATATGTGTATGGGTTCTCAGTTCTAACTATTGCCCCCTTTCAGCTTCCTGTAGACCCTTTCAGTGGCCGTGCTCTGAGCATTCTTGTAAAGATATAAAGCATCTTTCTGCATCTCATTCTAAAAAAAAAAATATTCTGGTATTATGCTGTGTAAATGGTAAGAACCCAGAAGAGTAAGCCAGAAATTTGTGTTGAAAAGCCTTTTCAAAACTCCAAGTGTAAACACACACCTACCAGAAGTGAAGGTTACCGAGCATCTTTGCTCTCAGATAACCTTGAGCAAGTTGACACCTGGTTCTGAATTGTTCCAAGAATTGTCCTCCCGGAGTGAGGCCAGCGCTTGCGAGAGCAGAGAGCAAGAGGACACACTGACCTGTGTGTGTAACAATGAAGTCGACGCTGACTTGTGAATGAGGCTCTGGCAGAAATAGCTGAAGCTTGATATCCAGTCTAGGAATTTTTTTTTCTTTCTATTAATATCCCCTTGGTTTTGAAAGTTACATAATGAGTTTGGCTTAGAGCCGCTGCTGCCTCATTTTGGAAATAGGAGTGTGTGGAGTTGTCTACACATACACGCAGCAAACTTGGCTTTAGAGGCCACTGTTAGGTTTTGGCACAGTGTGCTAGACCTTCGTCTGCCTTATCTGCTAAAAAAAGCCTACAGGCGAGTGGGGTTAGAGAGATGTGTGGGTAGGCTTGTCTTTTATGGCAAAATATGTTTCTTTCCTCATTACAAAAATCTGTGGAAAGATTGCAGAGATTTGGGAAGCAGCATCCTCTGGAGTTTCCGAGGGCTGTGGCGAGGGCTTACACTGTGCAAGGCCAAATTTTTCCTGCGCCCTGTGCCCTGTCTGTGGGTATCTCCTTCAAAGAGGTTTTCCATCAGTGTGTCTATTGCCTGGAGACAACTGGGCATGGACCATTACACCCAGTCCTTTAAAAAGGAATCTGCTGTCTCCATCTAAAGAGCAGTGCTACGAGCAAGAGAAGATGTCTGAACTTCTAAATTTGGAGCAATATAAATACTAAAAAAGGAAAATGCTCACTTTACCCTTTTTCATTTAGTGTGGCTTTCTGTATGCTTTTCCTTTTTTTTTTTTTTTTTTTTTCCCTAGGAAAGGTAATGCTTTTCTAGAGTTTGCCGTCTTTAAGTTCAGAACAAGGAAATGCCTAGATTAAAATGCCAGAAGTGGTGATATTTCCTGGTAGGGGGGGAAGCACTTGTCTAATTTTCTGTTCCATTCTCTCCTCTTGTTTAAATGTGAAGCTGAATTTGTTTTAAACATTTCCCATAAAAACATGCAGCTTTTGCACTGCATCTCAGTCAGGGTATGTGTTGGTGCTTTCACACTTGCATTTCCGACCCTCCTCTATTTTATATTTTTTATTTATTTATTTTATTTTTTGCAAATAAACAACTTCATTGTTGAATAAGTACAGCCTTTAGCATTTATTAAGGTAAGGATTTCTTAAGTATCTCAAAGGATTACTTTTTTAGTATGATTTTTTTATGAATGTAGATGAAATTTAAGGGGAGAAATACATTTTGTGAAAGGTCTGCCAAAAGTGCTGCACAAAACCAGTCCGCTATTCGTAAATAGCTTTATTTGTGTGTCATGTGTCTGTGGTGGATTAGTGACTCCTGCCCGTGAGTGCTGTTCAGTAGCACGGGCAGCGCATCGCGTTCAATCGTTAGTCTGTCTCCACGGGGCATAAATGAGCTTCTGTACAGGGAGGCCCTGCTGATGCCGGCGTTGCCACTGCGGAGTTGTAGGGGATGCAGCTCAGCTGGGCATGGGGAAGGGGAGCTGGGAGTTTTAGGTGGAAAACAGCATTAGCAGCTTGAGGCGAAGGGTGAGCTGAGCAGGGCATGGGGCTAAGGGGCAGGGGAACGGGCAGCCTCTGCATCCCCTTTCGTGCATCTCGGCGTCCTCGTGAGGGACGTGGGGCTGAGGGGGCTCTGAGGTTATTTACTGCAAACGTGGTGGTGAGGCAGAACTCATGGGAAGTATTAAAGCAAATAGAAAGTCTACTCTTAATTTCCAGTGCCATCAGCAGTAGCTAAAACTTCCCTCACTGTGCTGTTGTTCTTGCCTTGCTCTTAGCTTAACTGTCTTCTCAAAATCGAAGCACTGTTTGCCACTAAAGGCAAGTGCCTGTAGCTGAGCAGAACCCCCCCGAGCAGCTCTCTGCTCAGCTAAGCACCGTGTTCAGGGAGCAGCTGCTGGTGCTGGTTCAGAAAGTGGCATTTCTGTGGCTGTCAGTGCTGAAACAACCCCTGTAACTTGGATGGATGATGAAAATGAAACCTACCCTGCATGGGCTGCGAACAGTTATGGTTTGGAACAAATTTCCAGCTGATTGTGCCTTCTAATCAAATTCTGCCTAGGGTCACAGTTTTCAACCTTTGTGCATTTTTAATTTGCAGATTCCCCAGTCCTCTGTAATTAAATCTGTATCTCCATATAGCAAAGCTGAGCGTAGTGGCCTTTCAGTAACTCCTGGCTTCATAGCTGCTAGACTCCTTGTGTGGTGCCTTGGAAGCCACGGATGCGAGGAGCAGGCTGAGTGGCTTGATGTCTTGCATCTCAGTTCCCTGTCTGCTCCGCTACCAGCTGCTCTGAACATTACCGAAAACTAATTTGATAAACTGATTTGAGGGGTGATTTGCACCATAATGCCTTTCTCTTTTCCTCCTTACCAAAGCAACTTGTAATTTTGCTGACTGGAGGATCTCAGAGCAGGGATTTGACTTTTGGATTATATACTTAATTTCTTTAGCATTTTTTTCCTCCAAGAGCAGAAGCTGTCTGTTGTAGTTTGTCATTCATTAGGTGAATCCTGGATATGTGCACACACAAGCTCCTCTGCAAGATAAGGACCTGTACAAAGCTTTTTCTCTGCAGATGGATTACTTTGCTTCCTCTTACCTGTTAGATCTCAAGCACCTGTCTCTCCCTTGCCTTTTTTATCTACATCAGATCCTTTCACCCCTTTAGAGCTAGCTTTCAGAAGAAATCCAATGAAGAAGTGTTCAGAAAAAAATCAAAGCATCTAAACAAAGCACTTGCTTACAAATCAGCCTTGTTGCTGTCGCTACGAGGGTGCTGCTCGGCTCCCCCCTCACTGGCACCTCAGCACCACAGCTCCCCTCACGCCGCAGCTCGCCTCAGCGCCACAGCCCTCCTCACGCTGCAGCTCGCCTCACGCCGCAGCTCGCCCCGCGCTGCAGCTCGCCTCACGCTGCAGCTCGCGCCGCAGCTCGCCCCGCGCCGCAGCTCGCCCCACGCTGCAGCTCGCCTCACGCTGCAGCTCGCCTCAGCGCCGCAGCCTGCCTCACGCCGCCGCTGGCGCTGCAGCTTGCCTCAGCGCATGGCCGGCGAGCAGGAGCTCCCTCCCTGCTCCCGCTCCGCTTGCGCCCTGCAGCATGTGCTTTGACTCGTAGCATTTACACGTAGACTTGGCCACTAATAACAAACGTAGCTGTGTGTTGTAGTTGTTAATACGACGTGTCCTTTTCTAATCAGTGCATGGTATTATAGTGCATGTCATGTGTGCTGTACTCCCCCCCGCCTTTTTATCTGCAATGTACAGCCTCAGGTTTGTGTATCTGCCTACCGTTTTTGATTTAAAAAAAAGATCTCCAAACGTTTCTAGTTGCTGATAGCCCGACTCCTCCCCCTCCACCGCCTCCTGACGAGATGCCGATGTTTGATGACTCTCCTCCTCCGCCGCCGCCACCCCCAGTGGATTACGAGGATGAGGAGGCTGCTGTTGTGCAGTACAGCGATCCCTACGCAGACGGAGATCCTGCCTGGGCACCTAAAAACTATATAGAGAAAGGTAAGGGAGCGTTGCAGCTCCGCATTGCCACCGCGGCAGAGGATTAGGGGTAGCTGCAGAGGATGAAGGACTTAGCAGAGACAATGATTTGTTTTCATCATGCTAAGTCACAGCTCACCATCCTCTTCCTAGTTAGTAAGTGATTGCACCTAATGTGATAAACTGTAATCCTTCTTTGGAAAGTTCTTGAAATATCTCCAAGCGCTCTAGACTGAAACGATTTTAAAAATCTGTCATTATGAGAAGCAGATATAAATTGTACTCCTGAGTTACTGGACTTTATGGCTACTTCAGGATTGCCAAGCAATTGTCTAGAAATAGTTTTACAAAAAGACTGTAAAGTCTGAGTTCTGCTTATCCCACCAAATTAGATAGCTAGGGTGGATCATCAGCCTTTCAACTCTTAAGTTGTAGTGAGGCTTCACTGGAGACTTATTGGTAATTCTAGGACAGCTGTCTGTAACTTTGCTGAGACATGAATTCATATAGTAAATGTCTCTTCCCATTAATTATTGAGATGCTGATTTCCTACTTAGAAAATCAGCAAGGAAAATGCCCAGTTTGTCAACAACAGTGTTGCAAGTTTTCTCCAGAACTGGCTGGTATGAAAATGGTTTATGAACTGTATGAAATGGGTTAGTGACCAATTATCTGTCTTTGCAACAGCAGCAGAAGCTGTGTTTCATATTTACTGCTAGTTGGACTGTCTGCTGGACATACTCCTGAGGTGAAAATAACTGACATGCTGCAACATTATTTGCGAGGCACCAAT
The DNA here is from genome assembly GCF_059628265.1 of Tinamus guttatus. Taxonomy (NCBI): domain Eukaryota; kingdom Metazoa; phylum Chordata; class Aves; order Tinamiformes; family Tinamidae; genus Tinamus; species Tinamus guttatus. The sequence goes on from NW_028289064.1 coordinate 4,189,958, forward strand.
ACGTCTGTTTCTGGGAAGTGATACAGCAATTTCTTGGCATCTATAAAACTGATCAAGTGCATAATATTTCTGGAGGATGAGGCTGTGATATTCAAAGTTTGTGTATTCATAGTGGTAGCTTTTAGTTCCAGTATTACCAGTGACTGTGTTTTCTTTCCTTGTGGAAAACACATCTGCTTTGTTCACTGCATGCAGCAAATGGGAGGTAGATAATAGTAGTATGTCCAGTAGGCAGGTATTGTAAAATAGCTGCTGTTGCTGTAAATTCACTTCTGCTTTTCCCTACAGTAACTTTTGTACTTGCACTAATGAGTAGCCCTTTGAAAGTAATGCCAAAAACCTACTACCACTGGAAACTCCATAGTAAAAGCTGGAAATAGCCATTTCTTACAGTGCTTTTCAGTAGCTACATTTATAAAATCATGCACTGAAGTACATACTATATTACTGCAGGGACCATTCTGTAATTTTTTTTTCTCTATAGAACTATTCTACAGAAGGACTTTAGGCTTTCTCTAATAAGGAGTGGAGGGATCTATAGACCTGAAATGCCCATGCTTCACTTGATAGTTTGATTTTTAAATGCCCCTTTGCACTATTTTGCCCTATCTCAGTCAGCTGTACCTTTCCAGGCAGTCAGTGCAGTCACCACCTACTTCTTCTTGGTAGCCTTTAATATAGGAAGAGTGAAATTTCACTTTCCTGAATTAATGTTGAACAGGAAAACCACATGTATTCAGTATGGAAAATCCCAGGATAGGTAACTAGTCTTTATATGTATATGCTTATCTTATATGCTTATATATTTATGTAGACATATATCTTTATATTTTAACGCTGGTGTGTGCTGAAGTTGTCCCTATTCAATCCACAGTTGTTGCTATATATGACTATACAAAGGACAAAGATGATGAGCTGTCGTTCATGGAGGGTGCAATCATTTATGTGATAAAGAAGAACGATGACGGCTGGTATGAAGGAGTTTGCAACCGAGTAACTGGCTTGTTTCCTGGGAATTACGTCGAATCAATCATGCACTATGCCGATTAAAATGTTTCGCTTTTCAAGTTAGGTCTTGTACTCAGTCATACCGTGATTATTTACAAGGGATAACTAAAAGCTAACAGAATTGTCTTAATATACTTTCAAAAAATGTGCCCATTTCTTCAGGCCGTGCTGTTTTAATGGTATGATTGAATGTCCAACTCTCTTAAGTCTCTGGAGACAGTATGTCTTACCTGATGGCAATTTGTAAAACAAGCAGCTGTCTATTACTGGTTATACTTATTTACTTATGCATTGTTAATTTTATGACCAGCCTAAATATTCTGGGGAAGTAGGGTATAATATTTAATGAACCATGATTCAGATTGTGCCATTACATTTTTCAGTACAGCATGGTAACTAACACTACGTTAGACTAACATATTAAAATCTGGATGAGAAGTTTAATGTTAGTGCTGGTCATATTACTTTTTGTTTAGACTCTTTGCTCATTCTTGAACTATATTTGTTTAAAGCATGCATACAAACTTATGTATTGAAATATACTTTTTTAAAAATCCAAGATGCTTCCAATTTGTTGTAATCTTTACCTGGAGTATTCTCACTAAAGTCTATTACAATGAGTTGTTTGGGTCTAAGGTGTCCATGTGAATCAAAAAAATGGGTGGTCTTATGTATGTGTAATTTGTACCCAAGTTTTTTTAATGAGTAAATTTACATTATGACTTTTTCCATTCATAAATATATAAGTGAACCAAAGGTCTTGTCCATTAATTTGTTGGTTTGCTTGGCAAATGAGTTTGGAATGCTAACGTAGCAAAATCATGGTTGTGTTATCCCAGGCGATGTACTAAAAAGCAAATGTTTGTAACATGACTTTATCACTGACAGAGGGCAAATAAATTAGATATGAAACCTGAATTACCCACTTACACAAACTCTAAAAGTTCTTTTCTTCCAAAATTAATTTTAGCAAGGGTTCTTGATTAAATCTCGTTATCTGCATACAGTAAGTTGGATCCTGTCTGTAGCCAAAATTGCTGTGTCTGGAAGCTCTGTCTAGACTTGGCAATGTGACCAGTCCAGCAGGGAGAGCTCAGGGTGTCTTTAGGATCCGAGCAAGGGTGAAACAAACACAGTAAGGCAGAGTGTGGGGGGTGTTTGGGTTTTTGTTGTTGCTGTTTGTTTTGGATTGGTTGCTGGGTTGTATTTTTGCCCTGGGGCCCTGCCTTTGTCCTTGAAGTGTTAAGGCAGCACAGGCAGAGTTGGAGATGCTGCACTTCTCTGCTTGGCAAATTTTGTACCTTAAGCTGAAAAAATAAACAAAAAACAAACCCCCAAAGCAGTAGTACAGAATAACTACTGTAACAGGGATGATCTGTGGACTTCTGAATACTTTTGTAATAGGGTGTCAAATGTGCTGTAGAAGTGAGTGATGGAAGCTGAGCTGTTGAACTGCATCTTTCCTTTTCTCCACTACAGCAATCTCAAGTAATTGATAATATACCTGTCTTTTGCTCTGAGGTGGAGAGCTTTTCATTTGTGTTCAATCCCTAAGGTGTACATGGGGTCTTCTGTAATAACCCTTTTCTATATATGAAATCCCAGGTAATTTTGAAGTTCAACAGCCTCGGAAACCATTCAAGCCCTCTATTTTTGCAGGAGTTTACCAGATAGAAATATGCATGCTCTGTTTATTAGTTGTAAACATGAGTGAAATTTGAAGCAACTTCAGTTCTGATACACTGATTATATTTATTCATACTGTGGCCTTTATGCATCAACATGTAAACATCTTCCCCCTTCTTACCATTAAGAGCCCCCACTAAAACAGTTGTACAACACATTTTGAGTTGCATGGCTTCCTACAATAAAACACTTTAAACTTCTTTTTTTTTAAAAAAAAAGAATTTCCAAAAAAAAGTTTTCTTTTAAAAAAATAGTTTTTGGTAGCCTGTCTTGGAAGCGACTAACTTGGAGAGTGAGCGTAGGCACAGTCTGGTCGGTAGCTGCCTGGGCGCGCGGGAGCCGCTCTCACTTGTCCCGCAGGAGCACCATGTCCGTGAGCTGGATGAGGGCCTCCCTCTCGGGCGAGGGCCGCAGTTTGCTGATCTCCCGTGTGGCTTCGTGGCAGTAGCGCTGGGCGAGGTAGGTCGTTTGCTGCACCCCGTCACTCTTGCATAAGGACACAGTTACAAGCCATGGACAAGACATCAGCCTCCCCCCTGCCCTTTGCTGGCTAAAGTGGGAAGCGCTTCTGGTTTGTTAAGGTCAGTAAGCAGTCTGGATATTTAACAATTACGCTATGAAGGAAAAAGGGATTAATTCTTTATTCCCCCAATCTTACATTTCTTCCCCAAAATACTAAAGTTCATGTATGCTAAACTGAAGTGTATTACAAAGCAATACTGCTATTAATATGCTATTCAGTAGGACTAGAAGCTAATGTTTGAGAAGACACTGTCAGGACACACTCCCCACCCCTGCTCTGCTGTTTGTTCTGCACAGTTACTCATGCAGTTAGTTACAACTAACGGAGCGCTCGTGCTGCGGATGCCAGACTGCTGGGTGGTCCCTGCTGCTCACACTGGCTGCTGAACCCGGCCACCCTTCAGGTGAAGGAACCGAGCCCCAAACACGAACTTGCTGCTTACGGGGTTGGTGTTCTGCTTGGGGAAGCCGCGTGAAGAGCACTAACTGGGCCCTACGCGTAGCACATGGCTCAGCACCCGTGTGAAAGCACAGCCTTGCTCGCTGACTTCAGAGGCAAGGACGTTCAGATTAACTTCAGCATGGACAGCAAAGAGGAATGAAATATTTTATATCAGTCTTACCTGCAGCACATATTTCCGAGCACGTTCAACATCTCCTGGTTTACTGAATCGTCTCATTATCATAGCATTCATTTCTGGAAACTAAGCACAAAGGGAGAAGTTTTTATACTCTTATGAGCTGCTGCCATATAAAGAAGAACCACCACGTGGCTGCCTTGCCTGGCCACTGGTGTCCCTTCGAGGTAGAGTTACCACGGATACAGCAGTATGGTTAATCCCTTGAAACTGCACAAGACTGTGCTATAGCAAAGCTCCAGCATTTAAAATTTGCAACCGTGACACTGTCTAGCCTGTCGGTAGCAAATGTTAGCACCTGCCCTTCATCATGAGGAACTGAGGACCTAGTAATTCCTAGGGGATTCCTGCTGGGAATACCTCCAGGGGTACTGAGGCTGCTTCAGGTATTTCTGCATCGCAAGTGCTGGCTCCCACCTGTACACCCACCACAGAGAGGTTTGTTGCACAGATATTCCACCCATAAGGTCAAATAAAGCTCTTACTGATCCTGTGGCATCCACTTGTCCCTTTCAGTGCTTTGGTATTTTACAAACGTAGCTGGTGCATACAGAGAGCCAAGGGCGGTGCAGCATTTGTCCACGTGCGTAAACAACACAGCAAAGAGGGCTTGGGTAAGAAAGATCCTGCCAAATGGGTTTGTGGTAAAGAGGAGGGATTTTTTTTTTTTTGAAGCAAGAAACAGCTGTTCAAATAGCCAAATTATCTCAAATACTGTAAGCACTACTAGCCTAAAAAAAAATCTGCTGTTCACCTGGAGCACAAGAAAATGTGACTAAAATCAGTGAGTTGGTTTTAATCTGCAGCTTCAAAAATCTGCAGCTACTGCCCAGCTTAATGTTCATGTGGCCAAAATCAGCCGTTTTCAGCTACTCAGCTCTGTATCTAAGCCACACATTTCTCTACTGGCACCCGACCTTCCCTTCGTAAATACAGACAAGCTCGGTGGCAAGAGCCCAACAAGGGCTGTAATGTGTTGTTGTTCCCAAGCACCTACAGGGTGTCATTGGCAGTGCACAAGCAATAGCCTATAAATCAGCTCAGGGGTCCAAGCCAGTCACTGTACCCCTCCAGTAAACGTGCTGAAACTTCCTTCCCTCCGACGGGCCAGAAAGAGAAATGTTGGGGCCTAACTAGCAAAGCAAGGCCGCAGCTTCAGAGGAAGTCGCTGTGGAGGAATCCTTTGAAAGGAATGGGGAATTTGCTCTTCTGCCCGGAAGGCAGAAGGTTCCTGTACTGCAGCACCTGTGGGCAAGGATGTGCTTTCCTTGCACAGCTTTGCTCTTGAAACCAAGTATCTGCAAAACTGTTGTTCGAGACCAACACGTTGTGGAGAACAACATATTTTTATTGCCATGACACTTCTGTTACTCACAGCGCTCCTCTCCTACAGAAGATACATTTAAAAGTTTATTAGTGACTCAGACTTGGCTTTTTCTAGATTCCAGTTTCCTTCCCATATAATGACAATTTAATTGCAATGTTCATATTATTCTTTGTCATATTATTTATGTTTACAATGATATAGGGAGCACATTGCCTGACTTTTTATATTTAAGCCCTAAATAATATAAAAATCCCAAACCTTTAGTGGGAAGCTATTATTAGCAGTATGTAGCAGTACCATTTAAAGGGTAATATAGAAACATTTGATAGGAATGCTTACATTGAAAACAAACTGCATGAGCTGTGCTATTTTAAAAGTGACTTTAGAATTAGCAGAACTACTGTAGATTTCTTTTAAAAATGTTATTTTTTTCTTGAAAGAATAAACTTTAAGTACTGAATAAATAAGAAAAAATACTAAAGTTGACCTAAACATTTTTGCATAAAGCTCATTCCTCAATATTCCAATGCAAACAGATGCATTGTAGAGGGAGGGGAGAGAAACAGGAAAGAAGGTCATCGCTTGAAGAGCCAGGCACACTACAAGTATCTTTGTCAGGAAGACGACAGGAGGGTTTCAAGATAAATCAGAGGCTGTGCAAGGGAACAGTAATATTAATTTCAAACAGAGAAAAAAAAAAGGAAAGCAGCATATAATTAACAATCACATTTTGGGCTACTTCAAGTTCTTTCGTCATGAGGTTGTATTCTCAGATACAAGCAGATGAAGCATCCCTTAGTAACTGCACAGATCAGTGTCTGTTCAGAAGAGCTCCAAATCTGAGCACTTATTTTGTTTATACATCATAAGTCTAGAGTGCTGTTCCATGAATTTCTTAACTACAGCAGGAAATTATCAGCAAAAAAGCCTTCTGGTTCTTGTGGGAAGCTTGGTAAGGTGTTTGGATACCTTTCAAAACAAAAACTGCACTTGCCATCTAGGGCAAAAATAGACATAAGAAGTGTTCGAAAGTGCCCTACCAAGAACAAGGAAGGTTTTAAAATAGAACCTACAAAGTTATTTTCTGTCCTATTTTTCTATTACAACCTTACCTCTTATCTGATAAAACTCATAACTGATATTGGTGAGGTTCAAAGTTAGAGGCAGGCAGCACAAGTATATGATTAAATACATAGCTTTAATTAAAAATCTGGAATAGTCAACACCCATAAGACAATCAGCATTACCCAGTTGCTGCCAAATCATATTTAACGTCTCTCTAATGTGCTTGATTTTCTCTAAAAGTATTTAAATATATATGTGTGAGTATATATATATATATATATATATAATGACCACTGCATCCTCTTTCTGTACTCTAGTACCCAAGACTGTCACTGTCCCTCTAATCAACTCCAGTGGCCGATGACTGCTCAGATTCTGTTGCGTAGGATCAAATCCTGAGATACTGATTCCAAGTTCACGGCTCCCGCGGACAGGCTCGGATGGGGACACTGAGAACAGGGAGCGGGGTGGTCTCCGGATCTGCTTTCTTACATGGCCAGTACTCTTTGCTTTCCTGTCCTTTCTGAGTCACACGTCCTCATAAATGCTCAAAGGATGAGGAAACAAACAAGCACACACATTCTTTCTCCTGCTCCCAAAAAATCTCTTTTTAAAAAAATTTTGTTTATTTTTTTTTCAGAAAAAAAAAAGTAAATCAAAGTTGTATTTTATTGACAAGCTATTTAAAACTTTTCTTCGGTCAGGTTTTGAGCAATTCCAATGAGAGATCGCAGACTACAGCTCCTATTCAAAGTGGCTGGGGCCAATCTTGTATCATGCAGTGAAGTTTGTTTGGAAGGACTGGTTTGCAAGTCCTACATCTTTTTAGCCCCGTTGACCCAGAAGCTCGAGCAAGGTGCAGCATCTTCATTAAACCAACCACTCCCTTCCCCTTTTGTGCGTTAGCACCATTTTAATTTCTTTTTTGGTGCTGGTGACACTTCTGTTTATCTTGTACTCTTCCAAATCACCCTTGAGCCACTGAAAACCTGATTTTAAGCTTATGGTCCTCATTTCTCTTCTGCAAGCGAACCTTTAGTACCTTCACCTTTAGAAGCACAACTGCAAAGAATGGAAAGCTCCTCCCTTTTGTAAGCAACAAGCTTGGAAACAAAACAAAGGCACTAAATCCAGTGAAGGATAGAGGTGCCTGCCTAAAAACTATGCAGATAGTTTAAGAACTTGGCCCCAGAATGGGTACAAAATCCAGAATTTGGCAAAAAGGGCCATATTCAGAGCCTGGGGAGAACAGGATGTCTCAGCAAAGACCACGAACAGGAAGCTGCTTAGGACTAACCTCCAGAGAGCAGGCTGGAAAGCCCTGGAACCGCTGGCCCTGTCCCAGGGTCAGACATTTGCACAGTGCTGCTTTCAGTACTAGGCCTGACAGAGTGCCCAGGGAGGCGGCTGTTTCCCAACCAGAAGAACATGTATGTGCAATAAATGCAGCTATCTTGAAAGCTTTGCCCTTTAGTACACGGCCAGGGCACGTTCACCTCTCATGCTGCAGGTCTGTGGTATTTCAGCTGGTCCTCTCTGCACGTGCTCTAAAGTGGAACTGCTCCGACACAGCAAACACACCCAGCAGAGGAGGGAGGATGGAAGCTCCTGACACAGATGAAAGCTGAAAACTTTGTGGCTGAACTTTTCTTTGCACCCTCTCTAAAGCTTCCTACATTTTCTACTTGGTGGATTCCAATTTCCCTCCCAGTCTCAGACGATGGCATAAACACAGACAACTTCCTTGTGGAGATGTGATTTTCCTGTTTTCCGTTTCACCATTAGATCCATGTAGCTTAGATCTTGAAAACACTATTTTAAGATTCAAAGGTTTATTCTTTACCCTCCTCAGTTCTACAATACTTCCTAATATTAACATCTACCAGTATTGTCACTACAAACAAACGGAAGACAGCGTGCAGCTTGCTTGCTGCTCAGCTTGGGTAACTGTGCAGTCACACTATTGTGTCTTCCCTTAAAGTCAATTTTTTCTCTTCTTTGTAAACGCTTAGAAATCTTCAGAATGAGAAAGGAAAAATGCAATTGCAAAACCACTGTTGCCAGGGAAGTCAAGAATACAACAGTGACTAAAACCATTTAATTAATTCACAGATTAAAGTACAAAATATCCTTTTAAAAGAACAATGCCCACTTTCTTTCTGGCAGGGAGAGTTCCTGTGGACTTACCTGTCGACAAGCAAACAAGACAGGGCCCGTGGCCAATCCCAGCTTGAGATCTGCTGCTGCTGGTTTCCCCAGATGGTCAGCACATGATGTAAAATCCAGCACATCGTCTATTAGCTGGAAGAAGATAAACATACAGATTAATTATCATTTTTACATTAGAGAGAACTAAGTATAGAATAATCTTCATTAAAAGAAGATTTATAAAGGCAATTTAAACAGACCGCATTGATTTCAGGACAATTCTCAAAACTTTAAACTTCAGATTCTCATTAGTTCAACAAAAGTGGAGAAATACTCTACCTGAAAAGCTATGCCAACATTCTTCCCATACTGGTAAGCAATCTCATGAACTTTGGGATCAGGGCAGCCTAGAATAGAAACCTGAAAAGGAAGAAAAAAAGGGGAGGTGGGAGGAAGAAAACAGAAAGCTTTAGTTGGCAGCCACTGCTAGTGCCTGTCCGAGCAGCAAGCAGCTCCTGCAGGAACCTGGGAATGGGGGGAAAGCAGGAATCACACCCAGGATTTGCCAGAATCCCAGGAATCTGGGAAAGGTCAGCAGCACCTTCCTGGCTATCTCTGCTTGTGGATACACACAAAAAAACAAGCCCATGAGAGAGCAGGAGTGAACTGCAGTGCAGCATTAAAAATAAATTCAAGTCTTGAGCTTAGGTGTATTATTTATTTATCAGGGACAGAAATCATAGTGCAAGGGTGGTGAGAGACAAAATACAGGTGCACTGCACATGCAGACTGGTAGTCATTGACAGCCCAGCGACAGGGGAATGAAATGTGTAGAAATACATATATAAATCAGCCATGGGATAACTGGAGGTCTGATAACAGATAAATGGACATTACAAGCTTCATTAAAGAGCCACAACACTTGAAGGGTTGCACCTAATTTAGGAGGACAGGTGAGATGAAAGTTTTTTTTAGAGGTGATGTTGACTACCCAAACTGAAGGTCTCATGAAGATGAGAGGAGAGTGTGCAGAGAAAAGGATCAATAATGAGTGGCAAAGAAAAACAAGGCAGTGAATGAAGGAAATCCAAAGAGTTAGATAAAAATATCACAAACTGAGACAAACAAATAACCACTTTAGTCAGGGATGGGTACAGGAACTGACTGCGACATAAAGGTTTTGCTGAACAAACTTTACAAAGCAGCCTATAGGACCCATGAAGATTTGAGAATAAATATCTTGTCCCAAGATAAGATACTAAGGTTTCTGCATTTATATACTGATTAAATATTTTGCCAAATTAGGTTGGTTATACTTAAAGCACTCTGCTTAATGCTAGCCTTCAATAAAGCAAGTAGGGGACAAGAATCCAGACATGTACTGCTGCAACTAACTGAAGGAGTGAAGATAAATTTTTACTTAATTTAAAACCAAAAATATATGCTAGGAAAACACATACACAAAAATTCTTCAATGGTAATGAAATATAGGATCAACAACAACAACAAAAAAAACAGTCTCAGAAGAGCTGAGGAGGGGACCATGAAGATGGAAGCAGGAAAAAAAAACACTAGATACTGAAGGATATAAACATATTGCACCTTGCGCAAGCTCACAGACTATCATCTCATGTGTCACTGCATTTCATTCTATTGAACACCAGAAAGTCTTCAAGTTGTTACCTGGATAACTAATAAACCATGAGGAATCTGGGTGGCTTGATAAAACAGTAAGAAAGAAAAGCAGAGAAGTGATGCTGCTTAATTTATGTCGAATCACACAGAGTCCTGAATGAGTAAACTGGAATTACAAGGCATGTAAATAAAAGTTGTCAAGGTCTATCAAACTGGAACATCGTGCCCTTTTATCCTCCTTTTGATACTTGTCTCTTAATTGGTAGTATTTGCCCCCAAAAGCTGACATCTTCCACTGCTACACAAATCCCAGCAAACTTCCAGTTGTTTCTGTAGTAAGACCCAAACAAGATCAGCAAGGCTGCATCTAACCTGCGTCAAAGAAATTTTAGCTATCACCAAATTTAGTCTAAAGAATTGAAATATGAAATTCAGTAGATCAGTTCTGTTTAAATGGATGTTTTTGACAAAATCCTCATTAATGGCAAGGGGTCAGAGTTGGGAAAATTGGTAGAGGGGGAGAGGAAGAGCTTTTTCCTTTAATTGTAAAGTCAGAGCAGAGCTATCCCTGCTGGCAGAATCTCCTGTGGACACAGACATTACTTGTATAAAGAATTTCAGCAGGATATGTGAATTTAAGAACAGAAATGTGAGTTACAGAATGTCTTTACATGAGCCAATTTCATCAGAGCAAAACCAACTTGGATCCCTGAAAGAGAAGAGCTTCATAACTCTTATTCAAGCTAGGAACACTTCAGAAGATAAAAAGTAAATACATGAAAATAAAGTTTTCTATGCCTATCAGACCTCCAGTGGCAACCCTGGCTGTGCTTGCATCACACTCCTGCTCCATGACGGAGTCTGGTCTAGGAGGGAGCTCCATGACGGAGTCTGGTCTAGGAGGGAGCTCCAGGATGGAGTCTGGTCTAGGACGGAGCTCCAGGATGGAGTCTGGTCCAGGAGGGAGCTCCAGGACGGAGTCTGGTCTAGGAGGGAGCTCCAGGACGGAGTCTGGTCTAGGACGGAGCTCCAGGACGGAGTCTTGTCCAGGAGGGAGCTCCTGCCGGAGCCCGTTTCCGCAGCGGCTCTTGTGCCGGTCGCCCCCGTACGGACATTCCCTGGGCTGCAGGCAGGTGGCTTGGGGACACTCACTGGCACCACGCACGGGGTGGCCAACTGAGGCCATCCTGGCATAACTGCAGCCTGCTACAAATACAAATCAGAATAATGATGCCTGCTTAATTATGTTTGTGCCAAACTGATAAAACCCATCATTTGAGGACTTCCTGTAGCTCCTCTGACATGACTGGTTGATTACAAAGCTCATCCTGCAAGATTTCAGGTATGTCCTCCATAAATCATGATCAAAAATCCTTCCTAATATCAAGTGGAGGGAATTCTTCAGAAAGGTTCTTTGAATTCAACAGAGCAATCAGTCTACTTGGCATTATTTCAAACATTTTTTTAAATCACTGAATCTTTCTATTATTTTATGTTACATAAAAGAGGGAAGACATAAACCAGTCTTGCCTCTCTACTGAACTTCAAGTCCAAGAAATGTTTTGTGGTGGGCTCTGGGTGGATGCATCTGCTCTGGTACTGATCAGGTGCAAAAACAGCAGCTGGAGCCTGAAGCACTTACCCATCTACACCTCTGACTTGGCATAGAAACCTTCTGCTGGGCAAGGATATGCACTTTGGTAAACGATACAAGAGATATCCACCCTCAAACTCCCTCTCCTAGATTTGTGTCTGGCTTGGAAAGAAGAGACAGTTCTAAAGACTTCCCCTTTCACTGCTCTCCACTCTCTCCTCCAATAGCATCTCCCAAAGCAGTCAGGATTCTGCTTCGTCCTTGTGACTCACCCAGCAGCCTGTGCCCAGACAGTATCACACTCCAGTACTACTTCCTCTTTCCAACAGAATAAAAAGATAATTTGGAAGGGACCTCTGAGGATTATTTGTTCCAACCCCACGCTCAGTGCAGGGCTCACTTCAGAGTTTCATCAGGTTACTCAGGCCTGGGTCCAGTTGAGCTCTGATTATCTCCAAGGATGGAGAACCACCACCACCTCTGGTCAACCTGTTCCAGTGCTTGACCAACCTCTTGGAGATTTTTTTTTCCCCTAATATCTGATTGGAATTTTCCATAATGCAGCATGTCCTTTCCCTGCCATCTGAAAACACTTTGGCTCTGTTCTCTCTACACCTTTCCTCTCCTAGCTGTAGGCAGCAGGAGGATTCCCTTTGTCTTCCCTTCTCCAAAACAAACCCAACTCTGGGCTTCTCCTGGCACCAGCCCCAGCCCTCCCACTGCCACCTACCTGGCCTCACCCACCACGTTCGGGGGAGCCCAGCCTTGGCCACGGCTCTGCCCAGGGAGTCCCACGTGCTGGGAGAGCATCGTCCTTCCCCCGTCATTCCGGCCACGCTGCTGCCGAGCAGCGCAGGACGTGGCCGGTCTTTGGGGCTGCAGGACACGCTGCTGCCTCCTCCCAGCTCTTTAAACCCTTTTAGTAACTGCTCCTCTAGTAAGAGGGGTTATAAAGGCCTGCCTCAGAGAGGACGCGATCTGCCTGAAAGCAGCCCTTACACGCAGCTGAAAACTGTTTCCTTGTGCTGAATTTGCATTGTCATGTATTTGACCTCAAGTAACACGCACTTACTTATAAAAACTGTGCTTTTACAGAAGTGAGGATTATCTACTTGAAAATTTGTGATGCACTTATGCTATTCTCCTTCTTAGAAAAGAGAATATGGAGAATATATGCCCCCAGAGAATAACTGCATTTTAAATAAAATAAAAGATCTACCGGCTGACTGCAATATCTGATTCCACTGATACGAGCCTACATCTGCTTTAAGACTTTGTTGTTGTCTGTACGAACCTCCTCAAGCTGGTCAACACTGTTGTTAGTGTCCCAGCATCTAATATATCCAAAGGCATCTAATTTTCTTAGCCACCAGATCCATACAGAGCCCTGTGCACACACCAAACCACGAAATAGTTAAGCAGGAGCTCACAGGTAGGTATAGAGCTGTAGACTCTGCCTTTTCTTCTGATTTTGAAGGCAGACCTTCCATACAAAGTCCTGCCTTTCCATGCGAGCCTGCAAGGACATGTCTGTGTAAATGAGTTTGCAAGATCAAGGCCCAAAGCTATAAAATTCAAAGCTCTACGAAATAAAATCAAGAATTTCTAGTGCAACTTTACACTGACCTCAAACAAGCATGTTTTTTAGCCCTTGCTGTAAGTATGCTATGTGGAATATAAATGGCTTTCGAAATTTACATTACAGCAAGAAGAAAAAGGACTGAGAGAGGTAACCTGCTAGGCTTATTTTGCCCTCTCCAATTTGCCTGATGATTGATGGAAATTCCAGTTCTTCCTTATTGTTTCTGAATTTTTGAACCAGAGTATCTCACATTGTCAGAGAAATACCTGTCAGTAACTAAGGCTTCAGTCACCCTCTAGGCCACAAGCCACCACATCCTCTTGCAATATATTACTTGGACTGCAAATTCAGTACCCGTTCCCCCAGGCAGAATTATTGTATAAATAAGTGGGAGACTGCAACATCTCGCAAGCTGTGACTTGATGGCTCTAACATCTTGATAGATGTTTTTTTGATCTACCTTAAAGGAATTTTGATTCACATGCAGTGATGCTTTGGAGATACAGAAGATGCCCAATGCAGTGAATACCCTCTAGTGTTAATGCAATGTCCATTATCTTGTTTTTGAGTAATACCTTTCAAAGGCATCATATAATGCAGGATTCCAAGAGCATGTTCACATTAGTTTGACAACTTTTTTTTCCGGTAATAGTTTTTTATCTTATCTATACATAGGAAATCAGATGCTAATTTGTTTCTATCATTAATGAGTTTCGAGCTGCTCCCAATGACATACTACTCTATTAAGGTGTAAAAAATATTCTGAACATCAATAATCTCTCTCTCTTCCCTTAGCTTTGTCCTTGAAAACAAGGTGTGAATACTGTTCATTCCCAGCTGAAATACAGGTGAATTTCTTTACAAGCTAAACCTGGTGATCGTAGTGATCATCTCTGCCACACATAACACAACACTCTTCTCATTCCATCCTTTTCCTTAATGGCCCAAATTATCAAAAATAGCTTTTTACTGCTAGGGATATCAGCACAGTTCTCTTAATCTACACATAAATAAACTGATGGGGAGATGTATATACAAACTGTTGCCACTGTATGCAAGCATGGTTTTGTCACAAGGACAGACCTATCTCTTGTTTTTCTTTATAACAAAGTTTAACTGCATATAAAATTCTAACATTCAGCCCTGGAAAGTGAAGCACTGGAAGAGGGCAGCCACACGTTTCCCTCCCCTTAACAAGCATCTCATGTGCAACCTAGAAGAAAGTATTCAAAGCTTTAATTCTTGCATGGATTTGAGTGGGAAGTGGAATAAGGGGTGGGAGGGTGATTCTTCTTCTAACCATGGAGGTTCTTTTAAGAAGATTGTCAAAATGAATATAAAAGCTTGCACATTTTTATTAAGTAGAAGAATGATGTGACTCTCCTTCCTACTACAACTTTCCATGAAAATGAGTGAAGAATTGCAAAGGGACATTCTCCACTGCCATACCACCATTAACATGAACAATCCAGGAGACTGAACTTCTTCCTCCAACTAGAATAATTCATGTAGCGAAAGCATTTTCCTTCCCCACAAAAAACTGTGTCGCTTATTCTATACGATCCTCTTGATTTACGCAATTTTCAGCTACTATCTAGTGCACAAACATAACAGTTCTCTGAGAGCAAAGGAAGATGATTAATACTAGCGCAGATTATAGCACAGTTCTCTTAGAACTCCCCCTTGCTACATACATCTGCTATTCCTCCTCTAATAAAAATAAAACTCTCTTGCAGTGAGATTATTGCCCAGCTTCTCCATTTTTCTACACTGTTTTTATATATATAGATATGTATATTTAATATGAACATCATCTTGAAACAGGCCTCTCTCTCTGCAAAGAGGAGACTGAAAGGTTGTTTTGGATATTTGTCTGGTTGGATCCTGATCCAACCAATTGATAATTAAAAACCCGAGGCAAATCAGCAAGTATGTACTCCTTTTATAATGTAACACGAGGCAAAATTACTTGATTAGTCACCTAAATTTATCCAGTGACAAATACTTAATTCCTGTGATTTAACCAATAGCAAAGGGCAAAATCTTTCTTTTCTAAAGCAAAGCTAGATAAGAATATACAAAAAGTATTTGTTTTCCTCCTACTGTTTTCATTTAATATCTCTTTCTACACTAATGAGTAGGACCAGATGTGGAAGTGGCCTAAAATAAATAGACAGATAAATAAATAAATAAATAAATGCAGACTCCAGAAATCTCAACTGACATTAAAAACACTGGCTCAAGCTTGCTGAATTCTGTAAATTAGAGACAGACGCTGTTGACCTTACTTTGATTCAAGTGAGGATAACAATAAATCTGTGCATGAATATAAAACAGAAAAAAAAAAAAAAAAAGACAAGAAAACCAATATTGGAGGCTGCACAGCTGAACTGGAAGAGAATCCACCATCTCAAAGCCATTTATATCCTGGCAGAATAGCATTTAAGGGATTTACTTTGAAGTGTCTCCAGAGAAAGGAGCAATAATTAGGGGTTTAGCTGTGAAGCTTACAGTATGGTATGTTAACTTTAGAAGAGACAGACGTACATACTGCTTTACAACTGTTTGCTATAAGACTTGCAGTCTTCTTAAAAGTCTTCTCGAGGTAGTGAGCAAATCTCTCATTCTCATTTTCCTTGGAACCCAACTGGAGGAATTCACCTAAAAAATTGCACAGATGGGAGTTATTTGTGGGTTTATTGCTTGGGCAAAAAAATGTGAAGATAAAAATAGAAAGAGACCTTACCCCGCACCAAATCTTCAATCACCTGAGTTAAAACAGAGATGATAGTAGTATTTCCAATTCGTGCTAAAGCTACAGAAGCAGCTGAGAGGATGAAATCCCCAGCTAGAACAGCCTAAGGAAAAAAAAAAGAAAAGAAAAAAAAATTAAGCCTTTTCCTGTAAATGCTCACAGAGACAATAGGATCCTCTCTACTTGGCTGGTCTAGTCACATCACATAATTTTCCTATATAAAATGCACATTTCCTCATTCTAACAGGGCAAAACAGGAGGTAGCCAAACATTTAAATTAGAACCATTTCTGAATGCCTATCTTACAGTTTAGGCATTTGCTACATAAGCAACATCCTTCCTGTATGCAATAACTGACCGTGTGTTTGCCTGCTGAGATTCTTTAAACATTCCCACTCTATTTGACCATTTTGCCGTGTTCCACCACATTAGCTCTGAGGTGCCATGACAAGTTCAAATATGCCAATGGCTTCTTTCTTTCCTCGCATTTTCCAGTTAGGAGCTTCCTTTTAACAAATGCCTCTCTCTCAGTTTGCGAGGCAGTGATAACAGTAAAAGAGAACAGTCTGTACTAGTCAACCATTTCAAAAAATTCTTAAGCTGACTGAAAGACATGTTATGTTTACTACTGAAACAGGATAACCTGTGGAGGGCTGTGAATGTGAACAAGTTCAAAGTTTTCCAGGATGCACGACAGAACTGCATAGTGAAATTAAACTCAGTAAGAACGGCACTGCAACCAAACCTTCTCTAATGCTTCCAAAAGTTCAGAATCACCCATTTTGCCCACAAACCCAGGCACCCTGACACACTGCTTCACTCCTGCCCTGGACTAAGTGTGGAACTGTGCTCTCAGCCCACTGTTAGCAACGTGACAAAATCCTAGCTGTTCCTGTTCTGCCTGCATTGAAAGACAAATCTTGTACAGAATGGCAAACTCACCTTCCTTTCTCCCCAGATTTGATTGACTGTCATTTTTCCTCTCCGAGAATTTGCATCATCAATAACATCATCATGAACTAGACTAGCTGTGTGGATCATCTCTGCAATTATGGCCACAGAGCGCTGGCTTGCTTGCATCTCCCTAAAAATAAAAAGTCACATAATTAAGTGAATTTGATGTAAAAAATCTCCACTGAAAGCAAACAAATATTATTTCTGAGAATGTCTACTGCAGCTTTTTCATGGCCTGGACCCATCTTTCAAACCTAGAATTAGGGAAACAAGAGAAAAATCAGATCACATTAGTACAGTATGTGCAATGGGATAGTTGCATCTTTATTAGGCCCATTTCTGTATAGCTGGATTAATGGTACTGCAACACTCTTCATTTATTGACTCTGGCCCCTCTAAATCCAGACTGCATTAAACAGCACAGCATAGAGGATACTTGATTTCAAAGAGATGGACATCTAGAGAAGGGACAGTGAGAGAATGCCATACAGCTTTGCAGGAAATAAATTCTTTTTCTTTTTTTTTTTTTTAAACTTTTCTCTATCTTTGTGTTGCTCTACCAAAAACAGGCAGCACCACAAAAATCTCCAAAGCTGGCTAATAATAACTGGGTAGAGGATCTCCTGATCAGTAGGCACAAAAATCTGTATTTTATATTTGAAAGGCATAACTCACAGATTTTGTCTGAAACTGAAAAATACTCTGCAACTTCAGCGGTTCTGCAAAAGCCTGAGGAAACTGGAGTGATACTGCAATCTATAACTATAACTGATAACTAGCTAACACACTCGAAATTCAGCTTTTGGGTGATCTAACACTGATGATTCAACTCTCAGTAGTTCACACCTACTTTTTTAAAAAAAAATAGGTGAAAAAAATAGGTAATGAAAGAACATGGAGCAATTATCTAGGGATGAAGGTGGAAAAAATGAACACAAAAGAGCCATCACAGGTCAGACAGAGGACCATCTACCCTACTATCCAAATATCACTGCCTTGTTCAAGTATCTGTCTTTTTCTGCCTGTATTCTATTTATTTTTCTACCTGTTTTCAGGGTTGCATACAGGATGCCAGTCAGCCATGCCTTATAGCTGCAAGTTTATCCATCCACACATGGATAAAGCCCCAAAACAACAACACTTTACTTCTAATATCCAGGACCTTACTTCTTGCATACATATAATGAGAAAATCATTCTGTTTCCTAGCAGAACAGAAAAAGAGTTGAGAAAAAAATGGAAAAATTCATTTCAGCGTAACTGAACGAAATTTAAAATCTTCTTGCATTGCCTACAGCTATTAAAATCCAGTGATTAATCATAAAATGAAAGAACATCTTGCAGTCTGCTGACATAACACTGTGTTCTGACACCTACCTTTATGCAGAACTCCGCACTGCTGTCAGTGGGAGTTCTACATCCTGAAAAAATAGCAAGATACAGCTCACAGGCTGTGAAATTGTGGCCTGAGAATAAGAACTGGAAACCTTCACAGTTGTTTTCAGGTAAATGTTACTGTCCACTGATAGTTTAGTCAAATGTTAGTTTGGAATAAGTAGTTTTCCAGAAAAAGAAAAACACAATTACTGTTACTAAGTAGGAGAACTTACCTTCAAACAACTGTAAAAGTCTCCAGTCCCTTTCATGCATTCCTCTCCTTTCAGGGGGCTCCCCTTTTCATTAAATAAGTCAGCAGACTGGACTTCCTGCTGGGAAGTAGCAGTAAGTGGCAACACTCACAGACATACCAATGTCCTTAATAGCATGAAGACAGCACTACAGACAGTTCAAAATAAAGTTTTGAAAAGTTCTGTCTCATGGTGGAGTTCATCTCTGACAAGCGACTCAAAATGGCACAGGGAAGCTCGTGTTAATGTGTCTGATTTCCAATATGTTAGGTCAGGTGCAATAGTTTCACCAGAAACTTTTCTAGGTTATTGCTGCTGCAAACTTAGGTTATGTCTTCTCATCAATGACAGGGGATTTTGTAATGGAATTATTCTCACAAGATGGCTGTAGAAAGTTGATTTGCAGCATGCCTGTTTTACAGAAAGAGAAGAAACAGGATCACTCCCATCCCCTGACATTTTTTATTCTGTCTCCCCTGCAAAACAAAAACACAAAGTAGCAGTAGTTCAGGTCAACAAATAAATGGATCCCTACACGTCCAATACATGGAAAGATGCCATTTTTGTGTCATTCTCACAGTAAAAACACACCGAGATGATATGTCTTTATAAAGAATACATACATTTTATATAACTAAATTTCTCTTTTTGCACACACATTATATTCATCTTTATGGCCTTGATCATTTGTGTCCACGATCATCTCACTATGACTCCCTGCTTGATTCTATGACAAGCTTGATAGACCCACTGTACCCTGGGGTTTTCACATAACCCCCCACATAGTCATTTCATACACAGAGAACAAGACTAAGACTGATCTTACAGGTAGAAAAACACAAACAAACAACAAAAACTAAAAACAACAAAACCCCAAACTGCCCTCCAGCTATCCCTGTGCAATACAGGCATCTCCAACAGCGATGGCTGGGGACGGAGGCAGGGCAGGAGGGCTGATATCACTAGGAGGTCCTTGTATCCCTTCAGAAAATATTTTTCTACTTCAGAAAATAATATTCTTCAGTACTGAATATACTGAATAGTATATTCTACTATTCTATTCTAATTACTACTTTCACCATTTGGGGAGATTTATTTCCCTTCCCCCTGCCCTTTTGTACTTGTGTTTTTGTACTCCCTACTTTCTGTATTGGGATGTTTTAGTACCTCTTTCAGCTTTCTTTTCTCTCAGTTTCTCTCTCAAAATTTGGCTGTAGAAATAGAAATACCTATTCACAAGAATCTCCTGAGAGTACAACCTATACAGAAAGATAGGTCTAGCCAGGCTAAGTGATAATACTGTGAAATCTGCCCACAGGCACTATGTGAAGAAATGCCAGAGGATGTGTGAAACCGAGGATTTGCATGATCTCAGCTTAAACTCTTTACAAGAATTTTCACCCTCAAACAAAGACAAACTACTGTCATTATACCAAAAGTCACTGTAAAAGCAACCTAAGAACTCAGGGTTGGAATCTGGCACTTGGATTATAAAGGGAAAGAAAAAAAAACAGCAAAATAGAAAGCAACCAAGAAAAGCCCTCCAAAACAAACAAAACAACTCATATTAACACAAAGCAATCTGGATGCTTCAGGTGGTGACCTTCTGATAGCTTTCTAGATTCATCATTTAGATTTATCACCTATAGAACTGTCCCTTCTCTTGCAGTACCACAACAGAGTGACCTTATTCAAGGAAAAAAAAAAAAAAAAAAAAAGACAGTCAACCTACTGAGGGCATCTACCTTCCACAAATAAAAGCAATCAAGGTCCCCAATGTGCAAGCATCACTATCTGGGTAGTCCTCATTCCCTTAAGGGAATGTAAGGTCTCAAAAACTGTGGTAGGGCTCTGCAAAGGTGTCTTTGTAGACTGCCTCATAGATCACAGAATCACAGATGGTCGAGGTTGGAAGGGACCTCTAGAGATCATCCAGGCCAACCCCCTGCTCCAGCAGGGACACCAACAGCACGTGGCACAAGGAAGGACCTAGATCAGGACCTAGAACCTTCTAAAGCTGCATCTTCTAAGAGCCCAACAAGGGAGAAGATCACCTTTTCCAATACTGTATACACATGCGCACACAGGCAGAAGCAGGCTAGATCCAGAAAGTTATATGACAGTTGGAAAAAGCAGCAAGAACAAGCTCCAGAGGCAGAAAGAAAAATGCTAGGGATGGAAAGAACAGGAAATTGGCTCACCCCCGTGATCTGCAATTGATATCCACCCATGATACAAAACACTAGTACAGAGATGTTCTGAACAGTATCTTGGATGCAAACGGGGAGGAACTAAGGCTTCCAAGAAATACAAGTTTGAGAAAAGAATCAACATAAACTGACAAAAGGATGCTTTAAGGGAAATGACACGTGAAAGAGGAAAAGCATCTCAAAAAGAGTCAGTAGAAGCAGAATGGAAAGCAAGATTTTTTTTTGTCTGTATTATCAAACAGCAGAGGTACAAATATTGTGTTTCCATCTCTACCTATACAATCTTACCCATGAAGAGTAAGAGTTTCAAGTTTGTCCTGAAGAAGCAGCAACACTGTAAGAAGCAACAACAATGAAATCAATACCAACATGACCAGGAAGTACACATACTTGCTATGCATTACATAACCATTAGCAGCCTAAAGCTCAGAAGCTGGTGTAACATACAACCTGCACCAAGAACCTCACGTTATTTTTTTTCTCTTTTGACTTCGAAACTGGATCAACTCGCAGTAAGTGGACATCCAAAATCAGACAAACTATTCTTTGGCCTCCTCAGCCCTGGTGGTCTGTCATCATGTACAACCCAAAAGCAGCAGTACTCTGAGGGCTTACAAGAATTTTGATAAAATCACAAACTTAAAGGGGATGAAGCAAAGAAGATGAAGGTAAATACCCTAGGGTTTCATTCTCCTTCTTTGTTTAAAGATTTTTGTTCTCCCTGCTCAGAATTGCAACCTAAAATCAACACGAGAGAAATGGTAACTCAGCTTGTTCCTGTACAAGGAACATCCAGATTAAGGA
This sequence comes from Tinamus guttatus, assembly GCF_059628265.1. Taxonomy (NCBI): domain Eukaryota; kingdom Metazoa; phylum Chordata; class Aves; order Tinamiformes; family Tinamidae; genus Tinamus; species Tinamus guttatus. Next base: position 4,211,513 of record NW_028289064.1, read on the forward strand.
AAAGGCTTTTGAACATTAAACATAGTTCAGAGGTGCAGACAAAAACTGCAAGAGGTGTCAAATGGCTCCAGTATCTAACTCAAGAGCACTGGTGCTAAGAGCTATCAAGCAACGAACACTTGCCCTTAAGCACACGCAACACTTCAGCCCAGATATCCAATTTTCTCACGTAGGGCAGGGCTCAAAAGTGGACCCAAGGGTTTCACATTAAAGAAAGTAAGTGGCTGGGAATGTATTTCACAGGTAAACAAGTACATATGCCAAAAGCTGCCAGAAATGCCTTGAACAAGTAAAGGCAGGAACACAAAGGAAATAAGAGACTTTTGCATAGGTATATTAGAAAGCTGCAGACCTAATTCAGTTCTTCTTATGTCTGTTCACCGATTACCCTACATAGTACGCACTTCCTTACCAGCCTCCTTGGTACTGCCTATACACTACAAAATCCTGTTCGTAATTTTGTCTTGCTACACATGAGAGTAAGCCAAATCGTCCTCCATTATTCTCAATAGCAGGATGCTCTGAAACCTCACTGTCCCATTTAGTAATAGTCTCCTGAATTTCTATGCTAAGTTTATGACTTATCAACAGTACTCTTTGTCTTAAATAGCTTTTTCCCTCCTATTCCTGATGGATTTGTAGAGCAGTTATTTACTTCCATAGCCTTCATTTTGTAATGCTTCAAGAGCCAACCTCTCCCAGACTGTACCTAAGACAAATTCTCCATTATCCCTGGTTATCCTGGCAATCCTTCCTGAGAGACACCTAGAGCCCTTTTTCTCTTTGAATGTAAGCATCAGGGCTGCAGATGATTCCACAAAAGCCACGTACAATGATATTACTGCTTCCTTAGCTCAACTGGATGTGCTGTGATTGATGTGTGCCAGGATCATGGATTTTCATACACGCTGGCTGTATATCACACTGGAGGTTATGCCCTAGTGGGACACTGAGAAGCCTCAAAGCAGGTATTTTTGCTTCATTGTGCTACTCAACCTTTTTTGTTTTGGCATGCTTCCTTTCTTCCCACCCATGGATGGCCTAATTATCCTCTGAACTAAGAGCAGTTTTGTCATCAAGAAGTGCCATCACTGCAATGCTGTTTCGTACGCCAAAGTCACCCATAAAAATATTAAGCCCTTTGTCACAGTACTGATTTGCTTGAGTAATTCCAAATTACTTTGTTCCTCTTAAGACAATGCCAATGAAAAGTACTGAAGAGAGTGCAGTATGAAGATCATCAAACCTGGGTAACTTTTCTTAAGACAAGAGGATCCAGCAGAGGGCACAACATTTGCCAACTAGGTTCTTTCTGTCCAAGAACTATACTCACATGGTAGGGGGTGAAGGACACTGCTGTACTAGCAGAGGTACCACATCAAGCAGCAATGCTCTGATATAGAGATCAAGCAAGGCACTAACCTACTAGTAAGGAAAAACTGTTGCAAGAGCTAGGAAGAATCCCTAAGATTAATAAAATGGTCTAGAAATACTCCTGACAAGGAACCAAGTTTTTTAAATGTGAAATTTTATACCAGAGAAGACTGGAAATATAGCTAGAATACAGGGAACATTCCAGCCAACATCCTTCCTCAAAACACTAGCATAACAACTGACGGGAACGTGTTGAGAGAATAATTTGCAGTCAAGCAAAGCAGTGAGTGACTGAGAGTACAAGGCTAGCACGATGCTTCTCCTCTGCTTTCAGAGGTCATATAACTTGAAAAACATGAGGATTACACCACCTTTAAGCTTAAAATCTTATACTAAAATATTAGAAAACTGATCTTAGACGGGAAAATACCTCTTACTTTGCTGTATGTCTCAGAGCATTTTATACAATCGTACAACCTGCTTACTGGCTTTTCTGTGCAATTACAAAATAAAAAGGGCGTTTCTTGTCTCTTACCTGCAACAAGAGATTAATAGCTATAAGAATGGTTATGAATAATAAAAAAAAACTTTTAGTTAATATAGTCTTGAGGCATATGATAGATTGTAAAAAAGCATTTACACAAGAAGTTATAATTGACTGAAACCTTTACAAATATCAGAATTTGGCAACATTATTCACTAGTAACAACTGCAATACAATCCATCATTTTACTGTATGTATCAAAACTACTAATTCCATTCACACTGCTAACTGCTAAAATACAGCCTCATAGTGGAAGTTAAATTCAGGTTTTGCTGAAGTGCTTTTTATTTTCGTAACGTTACTAGACATTTTGGGGTAATGTGGGAATGATTAAACTTAAAGTAAGATATATGCCCATATACTTAAGGGTGACAGACTCACCTGGAATTATTATGATGAATGTTGCAAGCCCTTGCCATTAGCACCACAATCATCGGTCGAAAGGCCTTTCCTTTCCCGTCAAAGTAATATTCACACATTTCCCTAAGTTCTGCTGTAGATACAAGCAATTCCTGTAAAAAGAAAGAAAAAGAATGTATCAGCATTAAAGTTACAAAGCCAGTCTGTTGATGTGAGCAAACAGGATACATGTATAATGTTCCTGTCTGTATTTATTCCACTTAATACAAGTTGCAACAGTTTTAAAAACATTTTAAAACATTTTCATGGTAATTGGAGATACATATGAATATTCTATCTATGTAAATCAAGAAAAAAAAAATGAGTTATGGTTTTGTAAGATATAATGATCTCCTTGTTTAGGTTTCCGACAGTTGTTTCTGTACATTAGGAATATTCCTTCAATGACTGTTTTCCTAACCTGTGGTTGCTTTTAAAGTCTGAATCTTTACAATATCCCAAAAGAATCATCAAAATCTCTTACCTTTTTAATATCCTCATAGAGATTTTTCAAGTCTTTTCTACCAAGCTGAAAAGGGTCTTGATATTTTTCATCACTAATTGTCTTACTGCAGCTGCACATTTGTGATATACTTGTGTGATGACACCTGGCAACAGTGTTTTTTCAAAAGAATAACATTGTTAAAAGCAAACTTTTCCTGAACCTCTAAACAGAAACATTTCAAAGTACTTCCTTCTCTCCACTCATGTAAAATTTAAACAAAAGGCTAAAAATTGAACAGAAGGCATCAGAACATTCCTTCAGCCTGCTAATGAGGAACAAGGACAGCACAGCTACATATCGATGGCTGTACACTCTAGGAGCTGGCAGAGTGCCACATTTGGAAAGCAATCAAGAACCTTTCCAACATGCTTAATAGATTACTATTATTCTAAGAAATAAAAAACTCTACATTGCTTTCAGTGTATCCCTTTGGCATACTGCACATTTGCAGATGAAGTCTTCATCTTACTGTAACACACTGACTTTGTCTCCTCTCCTACATCCTGCTGGGAAAATATTTCTGACTTGGATTTTAAAATTCTCTTTTACACAGCCAGGTGCTTTTCATAGCCCTACCAAAATTAAATCAATACTTTCAGGTAACATAAAGATGCTTTACTAGGTTCACAATAAAGCGTAAAAGCTTCAACTGTACACCTCAGGATTCAAAAGGCTTAAAACCGATTTCCTGAGGTTCCCTGGAGTTGAAATTTATGACTCGTACTATGTCTCCTGTCTTAAAAGTAACATTTCCGGTCTTTTTGAAGAGTTCTTCTTTTGCCCAGGGCCTTCCAGCATACAAGTATTTAAGGTTCAACTCCATGCCATAATGGCAAAAGAGGGGTCTGCACAGAAATATTCTACTACGCAAATAATCTTATTTGCAGTATCAGATTAAAATTCAAGGCTTTAAACATACACTTCAGCCAATGATTTCATCTTTACCGACTACACAGCAATGTGAATTTCCAACTTACCGCCAAAATATATGACACAGTTTTGGAAACGACAAAACCGTACTTCTTTGGAGGAAGCGGCATAGCTGTAAAAAGGAAAATCAGGACTAATTTAAAATCAAGATCTTCGAACTTGAAACAGAAAACATTTGATTACAGAAATAAACGTATGTCAATTAAATACTGTCGCAGCTCCCTCTTTTAACAACCCAGCAGCAAAAGGAGCCTTATTACCTCCTTTCATACATGTGATGTAACTGCCAACACGTCCATTAGCTTCTAACTTAATCTAACTCTTCTGTTCAGGAATGGTAACTTTCTCCCCTTGCTGGAACAGCCAGGAAGGTGTATCAGTTAACCTCCAGGAGCTGCACTCATAAAATTTTGCTGATATGAAGGTATGGAAGGTACATATGGAAGGTACAGTCTCTTTTCAAATGTTCCCCATGTGCAGATAAATCTAGAGAGTACCAGCCAAGACACAGAGAACAGTCTAAGCATTGTTTCTGTAAACCACCACACCTATTGAAGAACATGCCCTAGAGCAGTTTTAATTCACCTTATTGCTTATTACAATTTACACGCATGCTTCTTCCCTGCCAGAACTTAGCCACCTAAGCCAGCAATCTCTCCAAGGATACTTCCTCGGAGATGAGGAGTCTGCGGGAGGATTTGGGCCAAGGTACAGGATGCCGGCAGAGATAGGCTGGGAAAGGAAACACCCACATGTGCTCCACATGCAGCGGTGCTGCCAGGAACGTGCCCAGGCCTGCCGCTCCGAGGGAGCCCGCGTGCTGATCACCACAGCCGCGTGCTCACCGAGCCCACTGGGCTGCGGCACTCCTAAAGCCTGCACAGAGTGTCTTAAAAAGGACAAAATCGCACGAGAGTTCCCTAAATTTGTGCCTCATGTCTCCTCAGATGTGGTTTGTCTCCTCAGATGTGTCTCCTCAGCTGTGGTTTGAACCCTCTCTCTCCCTCCTCACATGCAGGGAGTAAAACAACAGCACAGGCTCCATGGCACCTGCTGTGCTCCCCACTCAAAGGCAGTATGAGCAGGAAGGAGCAGAGAAGTGCTGCAATAAACTCCAGTTTATTGCTTGCAGCTCATTGATAACTGGCTTCAGAGTCCAACAGGCAAGGGTGCCAGTCCCATGACCAGCACGTCTCCAAGTCCTTCCTGTGCCCTTATGGCTTTCTGTGTGACAAGGGCTGGGCTCCTCCTGCCCGTCCTTCGCAGGACGTGCGCGTGGGCCCCTCCTCAACACCGCGGTCTCACCTCGCGGGGTGCTGGACGCAGCAAAGGCTGCGCATTCCAGCACCAAGTCTTGGCCTCGAGGGGAAGGGGCGTGTGAACGAAGTGACAGGACCCCCCCCACACACACCCAGAACTAGCACAACTTTGACCCGAACGTACTCATAACTACATCCAGAATCGCTCACGAATGGACGGCATCATCCACACGTTCCCACCTGGTGAAGACCCCGGGAGGCCCTTCTCCCTCGCCCGAAAGGCGGGCGGGCAGTTACGCCGCAGCAACCGGCAGCTACGGCCCGGCCCGGCCCTGCCGCTCCCTCCGCGCCGCCAGGGCCGCCGCGCGGGAGCCGCTGCCCTTCTGCCCCTCGGCCACACGTTGATACCGACGGGCCTCTCCACGACCCAGCGCGGTTTCCCCCTTAAACCACAATTCACGGAACACAAAGCCCAGGGAGCCTCCAGGCCGCGGCGCGGAGCCGCCACGCGCTCCCGCCCCATTCATTGCCCGTGACCTCCAGGCGCCCGGGCCGCCCCGCCGCACTCACCGCCGCGCTGGGGCCCGGCGGCGGCGGGCGGGAGCCTCGGCCCGGGGACGGCAGCAGGCGCGGCGCGGAGGCGAGCGGCGGCGCCGGGCGGCACGAGGCGCCGCTCCGCCAGCGCCACCAGCAGCCGCGCAGGACCATGGTGTCCCCCAGCCGCGCAGCCCCGCCGCGCCGGCACCGCCTCCCGGCACCGCCGCGACCCGGACGCGGAAGCCGCGGCGGTCGCCACCGCCTTCCCCGGGCCGCTGCCGCCGCCGAGACATCCGGGCCGAGCCGGGCCGAGCCGAGCCGAGCCCTGGGCGAGCGGCGCCCGCTTCGCGCCCCGCCATGGGGGGGCGCGGCCTGGCCTGGGCCTTCGCCTGGCTCGTGTGGGCGGCCCGGGGCCGCGGCCCCGCTCCGGGGCAGCCCGTGTGCGCGTCCCGGCACCTCGGCCCCGCTCCACTCGTCGCCAACGAGTCGCTGCTGCTCTGTGGCCCCCAGCAAGGGGAGCGGAGAGCGGCCGGGCTGAGCGCCTGGCGCCCGGGCACGGGGAGCCTCCTAGGTGCGCGCCCAGCGGCTTCTTTGCGCCGCCTCCGGGCTCGTTCGGGGGACAAGAGCTGAACTTTAGTGATGAGGAAGAAGGAGTCAAGTGCGCCCTCACTGCCTTTAGAATTGCGGCCAGGCTTTGCCGGAGGGGACAGCCCTCGTGCCGGCCACGCGGCCGTCCCCGGGTGGCTCCACGTGCGGCCTTGAGGAGCAGGGAGCAGCGGCGCGACCTGCGGCTGCTGCCGCCCGAGGCTGCAGTTCTCTTTGGGGGTGTTGGGAATCATTCGTAACAGTGGTGAGAGATGTAATTGACACAGGGATTTTGTATTTAATAAGGGATAAGATTATTATCAGCCGAAATGCGTGAAAATGTTTAAATAAATACTGTTACTCCAGTGTTTAAAACAGTATTTGTCCTCTTTAATCTTGGATCAGGGTGCAGAGGACTTCTGAAGGAAGGATGAAGCAATCATTTGCATATGTAGGTTATGCCACAGCAACAGGACGTCCTCTGGCCCTTTCTTTAGCTCAGAGAAGATTTCAGGCTGGTTTTTACATTGCTCAGTGATCACCACTGCATGGGGAGGTGTCAGTGTGAAGCCAGAGTTACCAGTGTGCAGAGACTTCATCTGTGCTTCGTATATTCTGCTGTGCGCGAAGCTGTTTGACTTTTCAGTCCAAAGAAAATGCCTTCTAGGGTTGTATAATCAAATGCAATGTGAGCCTGCCCCGAGTCTGTTCTAACTAACCCGAGCTAATCCTAAATATGTTTTAGCACTTAAAACTGGCATGGGCAGTCTATTTCTTTAACTACAGAATTCAGTCCTTTAAAACATCCTGAACAGAATAAAATCTTGAATGTATTCAGAATAATCATAAAGGAAAATTGTAGATTTTATTTAGGCTTGCTTTTCATGTGAGGCTACTACTACTTCGTGTGGTGAGAGTGGTGGATTTTGTTGTTTCTGAAGTATTTTGACAGGCTTCAAGGAGAAATGTATTAAGAGTAATATGGCTAATTCTTATTTTATCAAGTTTTCTTGTTTTTTTGTTGTTGTTGTTTACAGATACTTTTCCAATTGATCCTATCCAGGAAAATTACGTCCGTAATGTGAGAAACTGCATTTTTTCAGTTGCCTATCCTACACCTTTTAAATCTAGAGTTCTTCTTGTAGCTGTTTCAAAGGTTGGCTATTACTTTTTGTTCCTTTGCTTTTGATAGAGATTATCAATACATGTTTTAATTGTTAATACAAGTACTAAAATATTTGTATATCATACACTTTTTCTTGTTAGCTTCATGAGAGTAACACAGCACTGGAACAGGTTGTGCAGAGAGGCTGTGAAGTCTCCTTCCCTGGAGATACACTCTGCCTCAACACAATCCTATGCAACATGTTCTAGGTGATCTTGCTTGAGCAGGGGAGTTGGACTAGGTGATCTCCTGAGGTCCCTTCCAATCTCAACCATTCTGTGATTCTGTGATACAGAGCTTAAACATACAGAACATTTCAAACACTATTCATTCTCTGCACCTTCATTGTGATATTTCTCTTAAGAATGAAAAACATTTATTTAATAGAAAAAATCATTTAACAGAAAAGACATTCATTGCCATTAAAAGTTTGATTTTTTTGACTTTTTTTTTCTCTTTTCAGGACGTTATTGAAAGTATTTTGGATCTTGATATATCGGTCACAGGAAAAGATGATTTTCTTCAGTTGGTCAGTGGTGAGAAATTGACACTTGGGTCTGTTCCTTTGGCTCACAGATATGGAGGTCATCAGGTAACCCTAACACTTGTTTTTCCAGGTGGAATAATATGTAATAATATATAGAGCTTTACATGCGAATTATACCCTGATAATCTATAAGTATGTGAATGATTATGAACACTTAGATTGCAAATTTGCCTTGCAGTAAGGGGTCACATGCAGATGAGGGAGAACTGCAGCATTCTTTCATATCTGCCTCAGTTTTCTCTGCCTCAGTTAATGCCAAAATTAAACTATCTTTTACCTTGGTTTAGCTGCAGAGTATGCTTAGCACTCTTGCTGCCTGACAGGCTCTAATCTGTGATAATCATGATTACTTATAGTTAAATTTAATTGAAATCCCTATGACTGTTCCTGGTAGAAGAGTGGTACAATTTGATGCGTAGGCTGTAGCTGTACTTAAGTAGCTAGAAGGTAGAGAAAAGAAAAGGAGTTTCCTGCATTACTCTTTTTCTGTGCTTTTCTGCTTCGTTGTTTCTGTGAGTTGGAAGGACAGTTTTAGGGATCGAAGCCTTAATGCCTACCTGAGCATATGTGTTCTAGCATTGTTTAGGTAACAGTGCCTCCACATATTTGTATTGTGTGTGTTAAGAGTGTAACTCCATAAAAGATGGTGAGAGGAAATGACTTGATTTTCATTTTTTGCCAGTTTGGTATCTGGGCAGGTCAGCTGGGTGATGGAAGAGCCCACCTGATAGGAGTGTATACAAACAGGTGCGATATAGTTTTAAATGATTTATTTACTTCTCTGTACTGCTTAGTTGATTCCTGATACCATGAAGATTTGGTGTATGAATGGTGACTGTATTTTTGCAGGCATGGTGAGAGGTGGGAATTACAGTTAAAGGGTTCAGGAAAGACCCCATACTCCAGGTAAACTGCAGTTAATTCATAAACACCATAATTGCATGCTTTCTTTTTAAAATTTGCCCTGGTTTTACAATCTATTCCTTATTCTCTGTCCTCCGTAGGAATGGCGACGGAAGAGCAGTGCTTCGCTCTTCTGTGCGAGAATTTTTGTGCAGTGAAGCTATGCACTATCTTGGAATTCCTACCAGCAGAGCTGCTAGGTATTTTTCTTTTCTTATTCGCAGCATCCTTATTTTCAGGTAATTTTGTGACTGAGTTTAATTGAGCATCAGCAAAGCAGGACAGCTGATTTCTTGAAAGATAGGTATTTCTTTTCATACATATGCAACAAAATCCATATGCATTCATACATATACAAATACATCCCCATTTTCTTTGTGTATTTTTGCATTTTCTTCTTTTTTTGGTATATGACACTTTCCAGTAACAATGAACTCCAGCAAGTATTTCATGCATTTATATCTGTGGTACAATTTTAAATACTAGTTTATTTAAGCACTATATTGTGTAATGTCTGTGTATTGTGGTGAATGGCTCTTGTTCGCTTGTAAGACTGTCTTAACCAAATGACCTTAATTTGTAATCTAGTTGATTTTGTAAAGAAAATAAAACGTGGAAATTAGTTTAATTACATCTGACACTAAGTCCCCTCTCCAGCTTTTATATGGTACTTCAATCAGTTTCTTCTCTTTAAAGAAAATATTTTTGCTCTGTTTCTCGATGAAAACCTTGCAAAAACAGGAGGACTAGTTTCCTGGTTTGTAAGTAATGCTAATACCTCTAGTGTACAGGGATAATGAATGAGTCTCTGAATATATTTTACATGGTTACTGGATGAATGTATTAATATGTTTTAGTTAAACATTTAGCTGAAGAATCAGATCAAATGGGCAGATGTGGAAAGAGACTGTTTTTGTATCGTCATATGGACGTATTGGTAATTCTTTCTCTTTCCTCAACTCCAGTTGCTTAAAGAAAGTTGTCAGCCAGATAAAATAAATATTAATATTGCAGATTGTAACAAATGTGGGTAATTGTTCTCAAATCCTTATTTATACAAGGTTATCCTTCTGGTTATTGTTTTTTTCCAGATTAAAAAGAAAAGGAATAAAAATTCCTTTAAAATTTTCAAAAATGTGTTTAGAACTAATTCTGCTTGAATCAAAGAAGAACACTATTTTATTTATCTTTTATTAGCATTAAGTAAACCAAGATTCTCACCTTACTGTGTTTAAAATTTATATTTTATTTTGTGTTCCAAGACAGTTCATGTTTGTTCTCCTGAATTTCAGACTTAAAAAAACGTAAGTGTTGTACTGAAAAAAAAAGTCTTAAGCTGCCACATGCCTAGGTGTCTTTATTTGCAGAACACCGAAGTGTCTGTAAATCTCTCTAGCATTATTTTTTACACATTTTCCATGCTGGAGTGCAGTGTTTGTAAATGACATTTTGGATGGTCTGTTCACTGACTTCAACTTGGGACCTTCTGCTGTTAGTTATTGGTGCAAACCTGTAAATGTGTCTCAATATCAGCAGGAAGGCATGTGGCAAGGTTACGTCCTTTTCTTGCTGTCGTCTCAACAAATTTTTCAGCACAAAACTAATACTTCCTTAACTGTGCACAAATTCTACTGAGTACAGAGTGTGCCTTAGTTCTGCTGGCAAATTGGTTCAATGTCTGGCTCTCTTGACTATGCTGCACAAGTTTCCAGACTGCTCGTAAGGCTTAATTTGGAAAAACCCCAGCTGATGCCCATATTCTTCCCAATGGGGAGCCGTTGTACGGAGGCTGGTGAGATGCATTTACAGAGTTCTTGTCAAGTCTTAGCACAAGCGTGGGTAAGAGCCTCGTGTCTTATCCTGGAGCACCCAGCAGGTTGATTTGCTCAATTAAATTCAAGTGCTGAGCTCCCAGTAGGGTGCTACAGCTTAAGACTGTACTGCCAGATAAAGAACATTTCTTCATATGGTACCATTTTAGTCACATACTGGGGCTTCCCAGTAAGCAGCATTACACAACGAGTCAAAGTGAGTTTTTGAAGTGAAGTGGCCCTTGATATTCATGCAGAACAACATGTAGGGAGCTTGAGAAAGTAAAGTTTAGCCCTTCAACTAGAGCCAGGGTAGAAGGGGTGTGATCTGTCTGTCCCTTTCTGAGTGCTGTTCTACCGTCTCTGACTTAGTAGTGACTTCAGTGCTCCATTGCCCTTTGTGTGTACAGCTGGTCTGCTGCCTGCTCTCCAGTAATGGTGCTGACTGCAGGGGCCATCTGAAAACTCCTTTTAGAGTGAGAATGTGTATTTCTGTGGCTGCCCAGTGATTTGACCAGCTCTCAAGAGTTACTTGTCCATCAGCTTGTATTAATAAGTAACCAAATGCTGTTGCCTCCATGGATTTTCTGTCAGTAATAAGAGGATTCCGCAGGAATTTTGTAGAGATCCTGCAAAGTGTTGCATAGTCAAAAATTAACAGTCCTTTTGGTAGATGTTTGTTCAAAATGGTAAAATTTAGTAGCATTCTTCTGACCACTTCTCTCTCTCTATGCTCTATGCACGCACTGTTTTTGTTAGTATACAGAGTTTGTTCCTTGTTTTTGAAAACGTATGTTTTCTTAAATGTTTAGGGTTTTTTCTTCCATCTCGTTTGTCAACACCCTTTATGCCCACTGTTACAGGCACACTGATTGTACATGATTATTCCCAAAAGAATCCTATCTGGATTGTTTTTTCCTAATATTGCTTTTATTGATACACCTCCAATAATGGCAGCACCACAGAAAGTGTAGACGACCTATCCTGTAGCCTCTGGCACTTTATCCAATATCCCTCTAAATGCTTGCAAAGCAATGCTTTTCATATTTCCATTCCTAGATTTTTTTCCCTTATCCCTTTGGAAAAAGTCAATGCCTGTTCCTTGCAGTTAACAGAGCACATTCAATTTGGATGTCTACTGGATGGATTCTGAAGTAGTAGATTAGAATAATAATTTAATTTGGAGCCCTCAGTTACTATGGCCACTAACCTCTCTGTATAAGAATTAAAATGAACTATTCCTTATAATGTTTTTTCATTTACTTAGTGCATTTATGTATGCATAAGTGAAGCATGTAAAAACATAATCTGATGTGCTCTGAAAATAGAACACTTGGGATTTGTTTTAACTCTATATGACTTCTGCAGTCATATTTATGAATGGAGTATTAGGTTGACCTCTTGTCCTTTCCTGGTGCTTCCAAAGAAAGTTTGATTCTGTCTTCTGTACAGAAGTCTTCAACTAGCTAATGGGTGGCCTTAACTAGCTGCATTTTCAGTAGCAAGCCACTTAGGAATTTTTGGATGGAAGGACAATTTCCAGTTATCAGTAAGCAAATATAAGTTTTATACAAAACAAGGTAAATTTTCCTCCTGCTGCACTCTGCTTATTGCGAGGACTGTGAGGAGGCCTTTGCCAAAGAGAGCACTAAGCGTTACTTCTGCTGGGTTGTCACTGTAATCTTAGTTGCTTTGGGGAGAAAATTTCCTGCACATAAAGCTTAGAAGAAAATGATGTCCTTGAGTGGCTGGCTAGGATCGATTCCTTTTTTTTTTTTTTTTTTTCCCAAGTTGTAACGAGGAAAAAAAAGAGAGAAAAAGTGCATAGCTTGTTCTAAAACACTTCACAATTTACACTCATCTTAGAAAATAAAATATATATTTTTGGTCTTCTAAGCACTCACAAGTCTCAACATTTGGACAAATAGGAAAATTCATAGGATGTGCAAAATTTTAAGCCAACTGAAAAGGAGATTGCTTTAAAAATCAAAGTGAAGAAGAAAGGGATAAATAAAATGCTTCATCATAGTTATGCCTTTTTTTTTTGTGATGATACGATTTGCAGTCCCTGACTATTAAGGATGGCAAAGCTGTCCATGAAGTTGAGGAAAAAACAGTTTTTGTTCACGTAATAGGGCAATGTATAGTCTGATGCAACAGTTTGGTTTCTAATTTTGCTGTGTCCTCAGAGGACTTGTGACTTATTTATGTTACCATAATACGAGTCCATGATTAAGATTCCAAACTGAATGCAGCAGTTGTTGAATGTGGCCCGCTCCCTAAGAACAACATAGGGAATGGAAATTAGACAGCATTGTATAAATACAAAAGAAATGCATCTTTCCAATGAAGGAAAATGAGGCTTGCTAAGGCTCAGCGTACTGTTTGCCTGTCATTCGTGAACACAAAAAAAAGATTTCCTTTAAAAATAAACATAAATTTTTATAAAATATGACTTGGACTTCAATGTGATTTATTTTTGCTAAGATGAGTTTTTAAAGATTTCATTTCTTGTTTCATGCAGCTTAGTTGTAAGTGACGATGATGTATGGAGAGACCAGTTTTACAATGGCAATGTTACGAAAGAAAGAGGTAATGAACCTATATGGAAATAATATATTGCCACGCTAAATTCTCCATTGCAAAAGTAATTTTAATGTATCTCGTATATATGTAATAAAAAGTATATAGTCGATCTCATCTCAGTTATTTAGGTACAAAACCTCTCCTGAGAAAATCAGCCTTAAACGTTGCTTAGCATGAAGAAATGAAGCAAACTGTTATGATCACGGCATGTCTGTTGTAGGGATATAATTTTATATTTTGAAATATCGTTACAGACAAATTATTTTGGAAACTAGATAAAAATCAGAGATGATTTATGTTGGCTGCCTCTTTGTTGCTAGAATCTTTGATGGCATTCTGATATTAATGCAGTGCTGAAATTTTGCTTTTGTTTGCTGTTATAGTGCAACCTATAAAACATATGACGATGTGGAGGAGTAAAAAATACCAATTGCTTTCCAGAAAATTAAACTTTATCATTAAAATGTGTGTGTAGTAATGTTATACAGATGCATCTGTCATATGTTGAGCATTCATATAAATTAAATATAAATATGTAAATTATATGTCTATATAAATAGCATATAATTGCTTTTATTATGGAATTATTTAAATTTTCTGAAACTCTGTTTACATTTAAACATATGTGTTTGTATTTAAGGTGCAATAGTTCTACGCCTTGCCAAGTCATGGTTTCGTATAGGATCCTTAGAAATCTTAGCTCATTCTGGAGAACTGGATTTACAAAGGTTTGAATTTAATCTTCTTAATAGCTCTATTAATTTTAACAGACAAATATATATTAGAATGTATTAGAAGTCTTTATAGCTGCAGTAGTTTTAGTAACTAACCACTGTGTGCATAATGGGTTTTGTTTAACAAGAAATTGTAAATACATAGAATAAGCCCCTATTTTTTCAGTTTAACCTGTAAAACTACATTAACAGAAAAAGGAAATAAATTAGTAGCTTAAGTATGTTGTATGATGTATAGTTTCCAAGAACACGCAGAATTAGGAAAGTGTATTGGATAATCAGTTATTGTGCAATTTTAAGCCTCTTATCAAAACATTATTAATTTGGTGGTGAGAGAACTGTGTTATTTCATTTCAAGCAATTGACATGACAAGTTTTTAGTTATACCATAAATAATTTAAAGTACTAGGTTGTATTGGCTGTTCTTCCATAGGGGCTGTGCACTGACTGATAATCACTTGCAACAGAAATTATTTTGGAGTGCTTAAAAATGGAGAGAAAAGGAGAAGCAGCAGCAGTTGTGCATGAGAGTAACTGACTGTTCAAGATAACTTCCTGCGTGAACGTGCGCTGAGAGCCTTTCCTTTTGTTTTGAAATCTTGCAACAGATTTTTGTTGTAAGAATGGAAGACTGAATTAAGGAACTGAATTTAAGATGCAGCTGTACTTGTTTTTGGCCGAAGGATGTGTGACTTGTGGATTTAACGAGCACGTACAGATCACTTTGGCTTGTGCAGAGTGGATGACTCCCTCCTGCCTGCTTTGGAGGGGACCCCCAGACAGAGTGGCTAGGAGCAGCCCTTGTGTCTGCACCTCCTCTTCAGAGATTTCTCCTCAAAGTGGATGTCCTGGGGCAACCAGCTAAAATTCAGTGGCAATGGGTTGCGCACCTGGAAAGGGTCAGGTTGCTAGATGCTTCGCTAAAATTGTCACGATTTAAGGGGAATTTGAGGATTTACTCCGTCAACCTGATCAGAAAGTAACACCTAGATACTTGTGTGCATGGCCTTGCAACCCCAGCGGAGATGCAGCCCCGCCACAGGCCCAGGCCTAGCCCTGCTCTGCTGCCCTGCGCTGAGGTGGTGCTGGCGGCTCCTGCAGCCACTAGCCCTGGTGGCCTCTGGCTAGCGGGGGACATATGGGAGCTTTTGAACATAGCGAATGGTTACAGATTCCCAAGCCTGTCATCTAGCAACATTATGTCCCCTGGTTTGGGAATGACCACTTATCTACAGTAGCCCAACTTCCTAGAAATCCAGCCATAAAGCTTTCTGTGAGGGGAATTCTGATACAGAGTTCTTCCTTATAATGATATGCATTTTTTCTGAACCTGTAAACTTTTTTTGGTAAAAGATTGATGGTACAGCATATAAAAACAGATCCTGTTATACTCCAAAAAAATAATATACAAATTGTTTTAAGTCTATATCATTCCCCAATCATATTCCCCAATCATATTTATAACTGGAGCACTAGAGTTTATCTCTAAGCATTTTAAAGGGCTTAACCTCAAACCAGTTGCAGTAAATAGATTGAGTTTTCTCATAACTGATTGCAGCAGGCTTGAGATCACCTGTTGAAAAATAAGGATTTTAATTATCAGATCTATAAGTACCAATTTTGTTTAAAGAATTCTGCATTTCTTATTACAGAAAGTTGCTAGACTTTGTCATTCAAGAACATTTTCCATCAGTAGCGATGAATGATTCAAACAGATATCTGGTAAGTCTTTGTTAGAAGTTTTTTTATTATTATTTCCCCCAAGCATTTGAACAAAAAATGATACAAAGTTTTTCAAAGTCTGCAATTTTAAAAAGTCTTAAAATTAGGAAAAAGCTTTAAGTTTTTATAGGAGAAATATTTAAATATTCTTTTATATAAAACTACTTGCAGTAGTTTCTCTCTGAAAATGAAATATATGAATATTTATCTTCACAGTTTTTCATTGTGTGAAAATTTATTGGTAGACTTTTTTTTTCCTCCCAGAAGTTCAGTTAAGTCAATAGTGATTACAAGGTGGCGAATTATGCTCTTCTTTATATAAACATAGCATATATATATATAGTCCCTGTTCCCTTTAAGAATTTTTAATGTCTCAGTGCAATTGTGTGTGTTTATATAACTATAATCTTTTAACAACGTGAACAAAAAGTCCTGACAGTTATAGGCAAAGGTTTAAAAATAGAATGTATGGAATAATTTTAAAGTTAATCATTTTTTATGTTGTTTATTGTATTCTGTGTTTTTGTTTGAGAGGACTCGAAGTAAAACATGTATTTGATTTTAGGAATTTTTCTCTACAGTTGTATTGGAGACTGCAAATCTGATTGCGCTGTGGATGTCGGTGGGTTTCGCACACGGTAAGCTGCAGCACGTACTATTGTGGTGGTGGCTTTACAGGAGTGTCTACAAAGGTGACTTTTGTACTGGCATGTTTAATTCTCCTCAGTCTTTCTGATATCCTTGTCTATAGCAGTATCTGATATCCGTTAATATTATGCAAGTTTTTCATTAACTGTTGAGATAGCTTTCTGATTTTTTTGACTGTATTTGACAGAAGCAAGGAAGGGAACAATGTGAGCTCCTCAAAACTGTTTTCATTACTCTGAATTTGATACATCTGCATAAGAACCTGACTTTTTGTAGTGTATAAGATTTATATTATGAAAAGTTCAATAACATTGTGTTGCTAATACAGCACACAGTGAATTGGCAAAGAAAATATCTGATCAGATGTGCAAGATAACTGTTTCGATACTGTGTTGTACTCAAAGGAAAAGGAAACAGTGCCACCTAGGTATAGAAACCACAAGCAAGATAAGGTAGAAAACAGTCTCTAGTTTTTGTACTTAAAATGCCTGCCAGGTCAAGAAAAAAAGAGATAATTATCTACCTCATTTTCTAGGTCCATTAGATTGATTTCACAGCAGATTTTCTAGGCTACAGAATTGTGTTTTTCTTTGTTGTTTCATTCCAGGTGTATGTAATACAGATAACTTCAGCTTATTATCCATAACAATAGATTATGGTCCATTTGGGTTTATGGACTCCTATGATCCAAGTGAGTATAGTCGATGTTTTTGAAGGCATCTTTTGACTTAAAATAGATTCCATATATTAATTTACATTATTTCTCTGTCAATGAAACTGTTTAAATTATTCTCAGTATGTATGTTTATTGTCTGAAGTATTTAGGAAAAATAGGTACAGTCCAGATCAGAAGCCAGTTTTATGATACACTCTATAGATTCCATTTCACGTTTTAAAAATTTGATGATGAAATGTCTATTAAATCCAATTTCATGAACATCTTACTCCTGATTTTTCAGAAGTGAGTATATAAAGCTTGGTTATACAAATAAAGAAATCTTCAAGTAGCCTATTTAAAAAAATATATTACTTTTCCAAAAATGTATGTAAATCCTGAGCCTGAACGTATGAGTATTTGTTTAGTCTGTTATATTTAGTAAAGTATATTAAATGAAGAATTGTTGTTAGTGTAAAAATGGTTGGTTACTGTTTAAACATCTGAATTATTTTGTACCTTCAAGTAGGAAGATGCCACTTGTGACATCTGGAAACTTGTGCACGAAGGATGTATCCTTCGTGAGTATTTGCAAATATTAGATCTTGAATTAATCTAGTCTAAATAGTTTTGCTTGTATTCTGATTTTAAATATTTAGCACCTTCAGGGCTTTTATTAGTGTGCTGTTTAAACATACAAACAAAAATTGTGTTTAATCACTATTTTAACATTGATTATTTATTCTCATTACTCCATTGTAGAAAAGTAATTTTTTGTTTGAAACAGATTTTGTTCCAAACACATCTGATGATGAAGGGAGGTATAAAATTGGAAACCAGGCAAATGTTGGAATGTTTAATCTGAACAAGCTGTTACAAGCTCTAAAACCTTTATTGGATCCCAGGCAAAAGCAGCTGTAAGTAATCCTTAAAATATCTTAACACTTAAAAGAACTAGAGAGACGGGAGAGACTCTAATCACCATCTGCTTAGGAAAGAGAGGGGTTAGCTTTTAAGATCTGATTTCTAAATGGAAATTGATTCTGGATTGGTTATTTGCCAGAATAAGGTGGAGGGAGGGAAGGACTTTTTTTTTCCCCAATTGTGATAAATTGGCAAAATATAACTAGAAAGCAATTCAAGATGTCATTCTCCTTTCCCTAATGTAAATCCTTTACCTGTAGTTTCCTATAGCAAGTTTATCCATTTTGTTTTAAAGCTGCCTGCTTATGCCTTCCTACAACCTTCTTAAATGACAAGGAAGTATTTTAATATCTTACTGTAAATATTCCTAATATGAATCTTGTTTGTGCGGTTTAAACTCGTGATTTCTTACTCAAAGTGAAAACAAAAGACTGTGTTCCTTTCTTCTTTGCATCAGCGGTTTATGTATTTGAAGCCTGCTAAAATGTTTCCCCTTGGTCTTCTTTTCACTACAAATCCCAGTTGACTCAGAATATGGAAGTTGATAGATATTAAACAGAAGTTTTTCTCCTTTTGTGCACAACAGGGCTGCTGTACTCAACACAGTAGTATTGTAATTCTATAGAATTTTACATTTCTTTTGTTTTTACAGAGCTTCACAGATTATAGAGGAATATGGTAAACACTACTATGTCCGGTAGGTTCTAGAAGCTAGAGTTTGTAGCCTCAATATTGTAAAATAGATTGAGTGACAATTTACATACTACTGCTACTGTTTTTCAGTTTTACAGAACTATTCAAAAGAAAACTGGGTCTTCTTGGGGAGAATGAGAACGATAACTATTTGATTGCTTTTCTCCTAAAAGTGAGTTTGCTGTTTGCTTATTTATTTATTTTTCCAACATCTGAGATGGATGTCTAATCCTTTAAAAACACTGATAGAACTCTATTAATTTCACTAGCTCATGGAAGATACAAAGTCTGATTTTACAATGACATTTCGACAGCTCAGCGAAATTACTGAAGACCAGTTGAAGGCACTCCATATTCCTGAGGTATTAATACACCCTCTTTTAGGAATGCTCAATATGAAATCAGGTTAAGTGTAACATTGATATGAGGGAGGGATCCCTGGTGTAACAGACGACCCCTGAAGCTGTGATTTTCTTGGGAAACATGTGCATTGTTAAGGGACAGGAGACTTAGGGAGTTATATCTTCTGTTTATTATCCTCTGTTAATTCTCTGTCTGATAATGAAGGATATGTTAATGAAGAGTGTTGAGGTCAAATTTTCAGCCTGTGGCATAGGTGCGATATGAGACAAGACACAAGCAAAGTTAGATGGGGCTTATGTGAGCAATTTCAGTCTTGAACGCATCAAATTCACCTAAAGTGGAGTTAACAGGTGGCTTAAACCTGTATTTAGCAGGTCCATCAGCTTGTCTCAGTATCTAATGACGAGTGAGATCCCACCTCATGAACTCTTGCTATAATCTCAGCCTGTCATGGACCCTGCCCTGTGCTGGGCACAAGATTGGTCCTACGTGTAGCCTAAACACAGAATGCACAGCATAGGTCCTGCTTGGTTTACTATTCCATCCTGCCTTGCTGGTAACTCCCACTAAAATTATTCTTCAGGACTAAAATAAAAGGGATTTAAGCTTTCTGGCTGTGGAAAGGGATGAATTTCATAGCCTGCATATGGTGCAGTCTTCAGAAATGGAAATATGATGGAAATGTTTGATCTGGAGCAAGATGCTTAGCAAGCAAGAATTGCAAAAACAAGTAGAATGGAAACTGCGAAAAGGAAGTTCTTAAGTACCAGATCTGGAAGGGAAAAAAAGGAAGTCTTTTTGCGTGAGCCAAAAGGATTTTCTTTCTTGAGGCATTACCTTTTCTGTGTGGCAAGTACTAGTATTAATCACTTCGCTTGGAAAACATTTTTTGTCTTTCCCTAACTTCTGGCTTATTTTTTTTTGTCTGTGAATCTAATTTAGGGCAAGAGAGCAGGTGAGGGTGTTTTTATTTTTGGAGGGAGGTGGATCAGAGTGACTGCAAAGCATAGTGTGAAAGTAAGAAGTTGTTATTTCTAGTTATGTTCCAGATAAATAAATGATCTGACCAAATTCTATGCTTTTCTTCTGTTAAGTAAGAGGTTTCATCTGAATTTTTCTGTGAGCATGAAGCCACTAATGGTTAAAATATTGAGATTTTTCTAGTGGCAAGCAACGAAAATGCAAACAACTGCAGGAATTATCATTCGTGTGGGGAAGAGATAAATGTGTTTGTAAGAGAGGTTTTTTTTTTTTTTTTTTTCTCCACAGAATAAGAAGGATTTTTTTCTATTTCTTAACAACCTACGTATGCCAGGAAGAATGGCAATCTCCCTCATGCACTGTGGAGCAACTGCCAAGTTGCAGTTGTGTGTCCCCCATTCGAAGGCACAGATTGGGAAGCTTTCTTGCCTTTCGCTAACTTTGGACTTATTTCTGTATGTCTTTGAATCTGATTTCTAGATCATAGTGTAACTGTGGCCTTGCTACCACTCTGAGGGTTGTCTGCAGCCTCATTTGGAAATGGTTGATCTTTTTGTTTCTGTAGACAATTAAGTAAGTCGGGTCACAAGTTCTGAGTCCCAAAACTGATGGGGTAAAGCAGGTACATTTTTTTTTTTCAGGCAAAAAAAGATGTGTTTTTTAA
This sequence comes from Tinamus guttatus, assembly GCF_059628265.1. Classification (NCBI taxonomy): domain Eukaryota; kingdom Metazoa; phylum Chordata; class Aves; order Tinamiformes; family Tinamidae; genus Tinamus; species Tinamus guttatus. Next base: position 4,232,042 of record NW_028289064.1, read on the forward strand.
GACTTTTTTTATATAAAAGTCCTGTTGTTTACTTGCACACTAACAGCTTGCCAGTGGCCAGCTAGATTCGCTTGCTGGTTTGTAGATCACATAACTATTTTCTTTCCAGTGCACATTAAAATTGCTTTGAGAATGCCAGAATCCTTCAGGAGCCCTGCAGGAATCTTGGCATTCTGGTATTAAGTGGGAATATTCGGTGCTCCTGTGAGAGCAGCCTGACCCTGCACACCTCAGAAGTGCTGGGTGCCCACACTCACCTGCTCTCCATGTGCTGGACCCTTCGTGCTTAGTCACTTTTTTAACTCATTTTTTTATTCAAATGTTTTTTTCATCATATTTTTCATCTCCCATTCTATTTTTTGTATTTGTTCTTTTTATCTCCTTTTATCTGTCATTTCCTTCCAGTTTGTTCCTTCAGTGAAGTTCTTTTCTTGGCTGTAAGCCTCGGCTACTTTCTTTCACCCAAGCAGTGAAACATAGTCATTAACTCAATGTAGCCTGCTAGGGAGGCTTAGTTTGTGGTTGTTGTCCAGCACTGGAGCTGGTTACCCCAAGTTCTGGTTACTGCCTGTTTTCCATTTCCAGATTTTCTCTTCACCCTTCCTCCCTTCCTCCTGTCTCTGTTAATCACCGCAGCCTTCTCCTGTGCCTATAGACTTTAAATTAGCCTCTTTCTCCATACCCTGACTTTCATTATCTTCTAATTACCCCACAATTTTTGGGAAAAAAAGTACAAACATGTCCATGTTTGATCCATGTAGCAAGCTTAGAAAGGAGTAGCACCTAAAAATAATAAAATCAGTCAGAGGATAAATTTATGAAAAAGAAGAATTAAATCTTGGAAGTATTTCAGTTATTAATTAATATGGTGATATCACACTATCTAAAAGATATAACTTGAATAAGATACTAGTTTTGAGGGAGAAAATTGGTTGAGGGTCATTGTATTGTTCCCCAAATCCCTTCTATTTATTTCTCTTCAGGAGTTCTGGGCTCTGCAGGACCTGGCTAAACACAAGTTGTTTTCGGAATGGGTTGCTATGTACCTCTCGAGGTTAAACCAGTAAGTCTGATGCAGGGACAGCAGGTCTGTAGGAGGCAAATTCAGTGCCTCCTACAGTGACTTGGGTCAGATTTTTCATAATCTTTTGTCAGTCCAAAAACCTGTTTTCAGATATGCTTTGAAAAGTCTTTTTGTCTGTATGGTTCTAGATTCTGAGAGCTTCAGTAATAATTACATAATTGTACTGTATTATCTGACTGTACTGTAGTTCTGCTTCGACACTCAGATATATAAGAAATGGCATGGGAGGAGCAGTCCATGTTTGTTGCTCTTCAGTGATCATTCAATCACATTTCTTCAGTTAATAGTTTTTGTTAAAATATCACTCCTTTAGATTCATTCCAGAAATGCGAAAGTCAGGCAGGGAAATATGTAGCAATACATATATAGCAATAACAGCATAACTGCTGCTTATATATATATATATATGTATATATATATATAATATATATATTTCTTTTTTTTTTCCAAATCCATTTTGCAGCCATACTAGTATTGTCTTAGAATGGTAGGGGGTGGATGTGGCTCAATTGTGAATGCATAGGTTGTATTTGGAAGATACCTATAATTTGGAGATACCCATAATATATGTATCAAGTACTTGTAGACTATTAATACAGGTCTCAGGGAGGAAATCAGTACCAGTAGCGAAACTTAGAAGAAAGGGTGTGATATTTTTCAAGTATAATCTTTCTTAAAGAGTTACATTTGCCTCCCCGGAACACAACAGCAGAACCCTTAGTGATTTTAATAGATTTGAAATAAAATATTCTAAAAAATAATTAAATATAACACTCATTAGCTGTATCAATTTCAGATTTAAAGAAAAAAGCCAAGTTGGATAAACTGAGCGTGCTCCAAAATTCACACACAACGTTTTTTTATTCATACTTAGTATTATAGCTGTACTTCAGATTTATAAGTCCGTATATACACACATATATATATGGAGAAAGAGAGATTGAAATATTTAGAGTGTGCGTGTGTGTATATATATATATATATATGTATAGCTGTGTTATATATCATAGCTGTGTTGTAGATTTGGAACTTGTGAAACCCACTGGAAGAGTGAGTATCACTTTCGTTGGTGCATGAATATAAAATAGACCTACAGTGTGAAAAAAGAATTGTTAAGAATGTCTTCATTATTTATAATTGCAATCAGCTACTGTATGCACCTTTTTTTTTTTTTTTTTTTGAGGAAACCCAAAGTGTATTCCAGTTTGGAAAGATAGAAACTGATTTTTTCATGGCTGATGCCTTGAAAAAGGATTAGCAGAAACATGAAAAAAATCAAGATAACATTTATTTAGTTCTTGTAGTTCAAACAGTGGAAATACATGCTTATTTTTGTTTAAAGTAGGTGATTATTGTAGTGAAAGAAAGTGGAAATGTGGCATGAGCAAGAAAAGTAAAATGAGCAACACTGACATGATATTTTTTCTATTTTCTGTTTTTAGTAACAAAGGTGATTCTGACACAAAGAGAAGAAAAAGAATGGCAAGTAAGTGAAACAAGCATATAGAGCTCTACAGAAAAATAGGAAAGTTTTGATAAAGAATGTATTCCCCAACACTTGCAGTCCATGCCCTAAGTGTTTTCATTTAAATAGATGATAAAATGGTGGCAGCCTCAGGTAATGGTCTGAGGACAGATGCAGTTCTTCATCAGATGGGCTAGCAAACTTGGTTATCAGAGATTTTTAAAAAAAATATGGGAAGGTTCCCCCCACCCCTCTTTTTTATTCTTGAGGGATTTTTTGCCTTTTTTCTTCCTATTGACTTCCAAGGGACTGCGCAAGATTCAGTTCTTGTTTCGTCTTTGGTGAGGAGAATAACTGAATAACTGTGTTTTGAGGAAATCTTTTGCTTTTTCAAGCTAAGTTTCTCAAAAATTCCCCTCTGCCTAAAATGGTATGTTTAGTGATGGCAACTAGCATTTTACATGCGTCTCTAAAGAGTTAGTTATTTTTCCTTTTGAGGAGCACTGAAATGTACTACTTTTTTTTTTTTCCTGAAGAGGATAAGCTCTAGTCTCATGATACTGTTGCTAATCTTGTGATACTGTAAATTCTCTGTAGCTACCTGCAGTTTCACGCAGTGTTGTTGTGATTAGGACCTAGCCATGTGCATGTGGCTAGGCTGTGTGTACATATATACTTCCTACCCAAATCGAATGATAATGAAGTTCCCTGGCTAATGTAAGGCCTCCTCATCCTTAGTGAAATATCCTTTTCCCCCAAAAAGCAGAAAAAAACCTTAATTTCATTGTTTGCATTTATGAAGAAATATTTAGCTTAAATAACTAACTTGAAGATGAAAAATTCATTTAGATGTAAAAAAGACCCTTCTATCTTTGCAGCGGCATTTCACTTTAGAGAGAACGTATTCACGCATGCACATTATTTTAGGCATTTGAAGGATAAGAGGTATTGTTCCTAATTTCAGTATCTATTTAAAGCCAAACGCTGAACAATGATCCAAAAATTTTGAAGTACAGCTTACTCTTCTATGTTATAATAAACTGCACTTCTTTCTGTTGTGCAGCATTAAACCTTTGCTGGTTGTTTATTAAAAACAGAAAAATGCTGCTCACTTTCAGCATTGTGGCTTTGCTCCACTTACTTGAGCAGTCTCACGGAAATTAAGCTGAAATGAGAAATGTCAGAATCTGGGTTTGAAGTCTAGACATTTAGGATGCTTACTTGATCTGAATTTTATTACTAAATATCAAGACTTTTTCTGTTTAAATGTCTGGCCCTTAGCCCTTTGTGTTGTGAACACAGTCATAGCTGTATCAGTTAGCTGATGCCTAAGAGCATGGGGTGATGGAAACGCACCAGGGCTGCTAGTCCAGGCTGCTGTTCTCTCGATTTTGGTGTCTTTGAGTAACAGAGCATGTGCCTGTTCATATTTGCAGTGGTTGAAATCACAGGTCATAAAGACCGGAAGACTTTCCCTGTATCAATATCCATAAAGAATGCTCTAAACTGTCACACCAGATGGGACTATAGAGATTGGATCTTCTTCTTTCCCCATTTTTTGCTATTTCAATATCAGGAGTTGCTGGGCCTTTGGCTTGACGCATGCCGTGCTGCCTGTGGACTTGATTTATTTTTTTCCATTTGATTCCCTTTAAGAACTTAAGAATTATTGACTTATGGGCACCTGGTTGTGTGTAGCATGTGATTTTTCAAGCTGGGCTTCACCTTGGTGTCTTGAGTTGCTGGATATTACATTAAAGCATCTGAAATTGGTCACTTAGTTATTTCGACTTTTTCTATCATTCTTAAGTTTTTAGTTCTTAGTGCTTTATCTTCTACTGTATAGACTTAGATCCTTGGGAGTTTATCCAAATCCCAATACAAGTCTGTCATCTTATTTCTTTATTAAAAAAATTGTAGGGTAAATCGTAAAACTCCATAAGGGCACAATTTTCTCTTTAGAAATTCTTCTTTATTCTTTTCTTGCTGTGTTTATCTTATTCTTTCATAATTCTCTTGTCACTTATTTTAATTTTAGATATTTTTAGCTTCACTGTGAAACATGTCAATTTGCAATTGTTAGGAATATTTTCCTGGGACGAATATTCTCCTGCTAATATGAGTCATACCAAAAATTATAATTCACAGTAAAACCATGAGTCACACATAACTTATTCTCCTTTTTAATACACTTTTTATATTATCATACTTCACTGCTGAAAATCCATTTACTGGCTTAAATCAAATACTTGTCCAGAGCAAATCATTTTGCCAAGAGGGGAGACAACATTTCTTTTAGTGCTTAGGGAAGGATGTTGGTATGACTATGTAGAGATGCTAGGATTCCCAGCAGCGAGTTGTTGGCTTTTGGTTTCAGCCCACATTCTTATTTCATAAGAGCTTCACCTTCTTTGTTCTGGCAGGAACATTCGTGGTTGGAGATCACTACTTGCAGCAGAAAATCATTTTTGTCATTTACTTTTTTCATTTCTTTTTCTAAATATTGTAAAGACTCATTGTGTAATGCTCCTTTAAGACAAATCTTGTGGCTTAGAGCTGCTATAATTCGTTTACCAACATAAAGAATGCAGTTGTATTGTGATACATAAAATAACTACACGAGTCTTTGTTCACTGGTTATATAACCTCAGTAAATTCAAGTTGGTTAGGTGGATAAGTGGTGCTTTTCAGAAGCAGTGCTTATTACAGAGAGATCTGCTCACACAACTAAGCACTCATTCTGTCCAGGGAGTTACCACAGGTTTATGAAGTTTTATCCTGCAACTGTTTAATCTCAAAACTTTAGGCAAAACAAGTTATCATTTCTTTTCGAAAGACATCAGGTGCCTTGGTAGTCAGCTGCAAGACAAATCATGTTTGCAAGCTGAAGGAGCAGTCTGAGGAGATACAAAAATAGGGTGAGGTGGGAAATGGGAATATATTTAGTTTAATGTCTTTATCTAAAATACGTTTTTGATTCTCCCCTCTTCATTTATTTGTAAATAAAATAAGATCATAACATTGATTTGGGGAATTGAATGAAATTGGGTATGGTAAGCAAATGATCTTGAGGTATTCCACTAATCTCTTCGTGGAATAATCAGTTAGTGACTTTGGAAAAATGTACAGGAAATTAGCCTTAGTAAACTAATTGTTTTTGAAAAGTCTGCTGAAATATACATTTTGAAATTCTTCTCCTACCAGTGTGACATTCAATACCCTTCTTCTGTTTTTTTTTTTTTTTTTTTTTTCTCTCCATATTAGACATAAGCAATGATTTCTGTCACTGGTACTTGTGCAAGTTAAAAAAGATCTGTATAAAAATGAATAGATGCATTCTTTTTACTTTTCAATATTTTTCTGAACTGTAAATTAAAATTTTCTAGAGATTTCAGTAACTTGTGTACTGCTTTTTACTTTTATTGAACTTGTGTAACTGAATTTAATATGATTTATTTTTGTTTCAGCTGTTAATCCTAGGTATGTGCTTAGGAATTGGATGGCAGAATCAGCAATACAAAAAGCAAATTTGAATGATTTTTCAGAGGTAAAATTGGCTATTTCTTTCTTGGCATATTTATATACATATTTTTAAATGTTGTGTGCACTTGAAACCCATACTACAATTTAAGCAAGAGTGTACTATATAACACCAATAACCATTAGTCATATTAATAGGATTGTTAAAGCCCTCAGTTACAATATGCATTGGTTACAAAACTGATAGCACTAGTAATAGTAAGCAATTAATGGAATAATTTCTAGAGCCAGGAGAGTGCTTTGTATGATGTGTCAGAGACTTATTTAGAGGAAAATATCTTGTATAAAAATTTACCCTTTTAAATTGTTTCCAGGTTCACCTCCTGCAGCAGGTTTTACAACACCCCTTTCATAGACAACAGGCTGCAGAGAAGGTGGGTTATTCTCTACGTCCACCAGGCTGGGCCAGAGATCTTAAAGTAAGTTGCTCATCCTGAGTTGAACAAGTAAGAGAAAAGATCAGGGTCAGAGCTCAGGTCTTCAAATGGGATTAAGGAATCAACTCACAGGAATGTTTCTCCTTTTTCTTTGTGGACTGGAAGCTGTTACTCTCTAAATGAACTTTATAAAAAATAAGAAAATGGACTACTGTGTATGATTGCATTAGTAATTAATATTCTGTTTATAATTCTTCATCTGTACAATCATTTGAATCTCAATAATGCAATGCTGTCAAACTATCACAATTACTGTCTCAGAAATCAGGTTTTACTGGTTGGATCTCTGTGAGTTTTAATGGCTGGTCAATTTAAAATCCATATATGCAAGTTTGCAAGTTTTAATTTTACAGGATTTTGATGAATGTTTTCACATGTTGTGACACACTCTCCAAATAAATTTCACACAAATGTATTTGTGTTCTGAAAATATAAATATTCCAAAGTCTTCTGCTGAGTTGGAATAGGGATGATCTTGCACTTAGATTCTGCTGCATATTTTTCTCTCTGCCCTTGCTGCGTTCCATTAAACTCCCAAGGAAAAGTTTAAAGAACATTGAATTAAATAGTGAGTGAGTTTGTCTGTCTCAGGAATGACTGGTCCAAGAATAACTTCAAGTGCTCTTTGCCAGTCAGATGTCTGTCCAGCCTGGCTCACTTCTCTTTGAAAGTTTATCTTTTGATAACATTGCCGAGATTGATGGTGCACAGATATAATGAGCCAGGAAATTTCCACTGTTTGGACATGGAAAAGGACTTTCAAGAGAGTATCTCATTATTTACATATTCCGGTGGATGTGTCTTTCATATCCAGCCATATGATGCTGTAAGAGAAAACCAGTGTTGGGAAAATATTTAATTTCAGCTGCAGCTGTTACATGTAGCTATGTAGCTATGTCTTTTGGATAGCAATGGGGAGAGATGGTCTTTGTTTTGTGAATTGGGTCCTGTTCATTCTTGTTTGACACTCAGGTAACACATCACAAAAAGCAGTCTGTAATTAAGCCAAATTGATAAGTGATCAGTCAGGTGCAATGTTACGCTAGAAGGTTTCCAGCAAAATTCACTTATTTGAGGGTTCTGTTAGTTCTTGACATTACCTTGATTCTTCTCAAGTCCAAAATGGATTGTTCCAAGGTCCTTGAGTGCCACTTGACTCTGAAACAGAGGCTCTTCAGTGACATAATTAACATTTCACAAAGCTATTTCTAGAAATATCATTAGTAGGAAAAACAGTTCTCTAATAATAGAAATTCGATAGAAATAATAGGAATAATAGAAATTTTTGTCAGAGACCAATAAAAAGATTTGAATGCCTTTGGTGACTGTAATCAGCACAGTTATTCAGGAACTCCTGATACACAATTGTTCACATCTAAGTAAGGTATTATGTGAGATACATTGCATATATATTTAAACACAGTTTTATGAAGATCCCGACCAAATTTTAAGCAACTAAAACAAGTTCCTTTGGGGTTAAATCACAGACTGTTTCTGTTGGAGATATGGAAAAAGGTTAAAAATAACATGCTGTTATTTCTGATCTCATGCTAAAATTTTCCTGCTTTGAATATTACCTAGTTCTACTGGAATAAGGCAATTTCATATAGCAATAGTTTAGATAGGAGGAGGAGGGACTAATTTTTATTTTTTTACAAATGTTTTGATTTAAATTTTCTGTTCTATAAAGCATACTCTTGGAGAGCACTTTTTTAATATTTTGCACTGTCATTTTTTACCTAATGAATAATGCCAGATAATTGTGTGTCCTCAAGATGGTAATTCTGTTCTGTTCTTTGAAAGGAACTTTTGAACACTTGAACATTTTCAGAATTTCAATGCAAGTATGTACCTAAGTATGTCTAATCTTCTCAGTATCTTAACTGATCTCTGGAGTTTTCTGTGGGCTTTGATTATTTTGAAGAGATCTCAACTTTTTCTTTTGTGTAACACTGTTATGTATATGAGTTATAACTGCCTACAAATGTACAAAAAAAGAAGAAAAATGCTATAGCAAAGAAAAGGGAAGAAATGGGGCAGGAGGCAGACACTGAGAAGAGTGAATGCTAAGAAGACTGTAAAACTTTGTGAACTCAAACTAGCTTATTGTGCAACATTTTTGTAGAGACTACTGCTTTATTTTGATGTTGGGGATATATTTCATAAAAGAAAGTGTCTTTGATACAATGGTGGTTGGATAGCAGATAGCTTTGTCACTTAGGTGTGTCAGAGGCGTGTGCATAACAACTCTTCCCAAAATGATACCCAGTTCTTTAGCATTTCATGTATGGAAATAATCATGTATGGAAAAAAAAAAAAACCTCTTTACACAGTTGCGTGGTATTAAAAAGTAACCCTAGGGCAAAAACAGAATTAGAGATGACTCCAGACTTTCCCAGGTCTTGGCACCGTCATCAGCTTCTTGTCATTCCCCTGCCTGTCACCTCCACGTATGCACTGCTACCACTTTGACAAACAGACCTTCTGGTCCATCAGCTGCTTTTATTTCTTGATTTAGCACACCTTGCTTTTTATGGCTGTGTCTCAGCATTGAGGGCTGCTGAAACTCCTGCTCCAAAGGACATGAAGTATTTGGGCGGCTCACGGGGCGGCAGCGTGCTGTGCTGCTGAGGCTTTGCCATGCACAAGCATCTCCAGCAAACGTGGCCGAGATGCAGCCCCTTCTGGGCAGACGTGCTGGGCAGGGCACTGCCTGGCCTGTAGAAACGTCTCACGTTTCCAAGCATAAAGCACACCCCAGCTGGAAGGATCCTTCCTATTCCCCCCATGAGGAGCCCTGATCTATTGGTCACAGGAACTGATAAGGACAAATACCAGATAGAATCATAGAATCATTATGGTTGGAAAAGACCTTCAAGATCATCAAAGTTCAACCGTAAACCCACCCCCACCATGCCTGTTAAGCCATGTCCCTAAGCACCTCATCTACACGTTTCTTGACCACTGCCACGGATGGTGACTCCAACACTTCCTTGGGCAGCCTGTTCCACTGCTTCACCCCTCTTTCCATGTAGATTTTTTTCCTAATATCTAACCTTGCAACTTGAGGCCATTTCCTCTCATCTTAGATAGTTTGTGAGATTCCTGCATCTTCCAAATTATGCAGGTTCGGCCAGAAGCGAAAAAATACCCAAAATCAGAAAGTGATTTCTTTGGCAATAATGTGAGACTTACTAGGACATGAGGCATTTTTCCTTGAAGTTTGGAGGCAAGGGATGCAAGTAGCTCTCAACTTTCATACGTTTCTATGGCTAAATACCAAAATTTGAAAGCAACGATATGTTATTTATGGTATCATAGAAGATCATGCGCATGAGACAGGGATAAAAGAAATTAAAAACAGGCAAACTACAGATGCAGGCAAAAAGTTTTTAAAATATTTGAACTTCCAGTAAAATGTGTGTTCATTAACTGTGACACTTTGTGCAGATATGAAATAGAAGATATTTTTATTTGAGAAGTAATAACAATGGAGAATTAAAATGGAGAACAGTTGAAAAAAAAAGTATGTAGGAGGAGATGTTCTTACCAGATACAAGATAATTATGAAGTCTTTATGGAAACAGACTATTTCTAGGTACAGCTTGAAGACAAATATTAACCAACAGGCAGAAGAAACAAAAAACCCCACCCTGTTTACCAGGGGAAGCATAGAACAATTTGTCTTGATCTAAAATTATCCAAATAAATGATATTTCATGGAGCAAGGGCGAATGCTGACAGTATGATTGGAGCTGTGTATGGAAACAGTGGTGTATAACATCTGGGGTGATACTCTTCAGGAATGGCCCTTGTCATGCCTTTCCTCTCAAAGTAATCTGCCTTGGACGTTTCTTTTTACGACAGACTTGTTGTTGGGGGAAAACAAGTATTTTGATTAAAACATAAAATAACCTGGTCTTCTCTGATTAAAAAAAAAAAAAGAATATTTGAGGGAAATTCTGGGAGAAGAGACTTTCCTTTGGCTCCAGTTCCCACAAGGCAAGGTGAGACTCACAAGAAGGTGCTCTTGACTTGCTGTCTGGTGCTGTAAGTGCTGCTGCCTCAACCCATCCTGCTGGAGGGCAGCGAGAGCCCATCCCCAATTCCTTACCTGGGCCTGGTGCTGCAGTGGTAGTAATGGCTAGGGAAGGAGCAGGCTGGAGGGACAAGGTAGGGGCTGAGCACAGGAGGCTCTGGAGAGACTTCCTCCTGGTGGGCCTCGTCCCCCACCACCTTCCATGACACCAAACACCAACAGTTATGTCTTCAAGTCCATCTGCTCTCAGAGTTCAGGAGCTGCTACCCCTTTTCTTCTCAAGAGCTTTCATTAGGTCAGACATGAAATCTACCTGTTTGCCTCCACCCCCAATTGGAGGTGGCCCAGCTGCCTGTGCTGCTCCATCTTGTCCTGCATTTTCTTGCCTTTTTGGAGGAAGTGGCACAGGTTTCTTTGTCACAGGTGGCACCTTACTGGAGGCAGGTGGAGGTGGCGGCGGCAGGGGCAAATCTCCGTTACTGCTGCTGGTAGAGGGTGGTGGTGGAGGCACAAAATCAGGAGGAGGTTCACAGAACTCAGGTGGTGGTGGTGGCAAATCCATCTTCAGTGAAGGTGGTGGTTGTGGCAAATCCATCTTCAGTGAAGGTGGTGGTGCTGGAAAGCTGTCTGGATCTGTTAGGAAGATGCCGCTGTCTCGTTTGACTTTGGGGGGCAGAACTGGTGAAGCAGCGATAGCAGATGAGCGCCGTTCAGGTGGAGGAGGAGGCTGCAGAGAGCCCTTCCTACTCTGCTGTTTCTGTGGCCTCAGCACCGGTTGTGCAAGGCCAGCTGCGTTGACACCATTTGGCCTGGCCTTTGTCAAACAGAAGGAATAAAAGGACAAGACAGTCAGTGCATTCAGACACTACTGTCCCTGCCCAAGTTATGTGACAATATAAGAAAGGTGAACTATGTATGGGGGACATAAAAAACAGTTGTAACTTTTGGCAGTCTTCCCCACTATATCCCTATCTCCCTCTGTAGCTGCGCCTGCTGGGTATCTGGATAAAACCGAAATGATTAGGAACTCGCTGATCTCTGCCAAACTGGTTATTAGTCACAACAGTTATGAGATGGGGAGAAGGTGAAACAATTCGGGATATTACAGCGAGTATGTCTAGATTTACTGTCCCCACACACTCTCCTCCACTTTTGGAACAACAAATGACAAAAAAAAAAAAAAAAGCCCTGAAGCCATTAAGTTCTAGCCACGTTTGCCAGAGTAGTAGACATTAAATCCTCTGATCACTCTCTCTAGTCCAGCAATGAGTTAAAACATCCAGCAGCATTTAGGTGGCTTATCTTTTGAGTTGTGTTTGCTAGTCAGTACTCTGAAGATAAATATAGCCCATTTGGCAATCTCGGAGAATAATTTTCTCTCCATATTTTCAGATGGCAGCTGGTAGCTGCTCACAATTTCCATGAAATCATGCAAACTAACATGCACTTTCTGCTTTTACATCTGTTCTTGTAAATCTGTGCAGAAGTCTCCTCTCGTGTACTACATTCAGTTCTATTTATGCTATTTTATCAACTTAAACCTCACTAGCTTAGTGCTCCAGCTGTAACACAGTGTACCCTGAAAGACTTCAACTGCATCCTTTGGTCCAAGGCTCGCAGAAAGCGCGACCAGAGAAGGCAACATGTTGGCTTCCGCTAGAGAAAAGCGCTCTGCAACCCTGTGGTCGGCACTATTGACTAATTCAGGAATAGGCTATGTACAGCCCACTTGCCTTTTCTTGCTGTCTCTCTCCTTGTCTAGAAAGAAGCAAATAAATTAGACTAAATGAAGAGGAAATTGCTGCCTGAATTCTGAGAACACAGTGTATTCAAGAGTACAGTTCAGAGTAAAGAATGTTTTAAAGACGGAATTAAAGGATAGAAACAAGACATGTAGGACACATTATAGAAGTGACAGAGAAATCCTAGGAGTTTATGATTTTGCTTGTCCTGTCCTGATCTTTATGCAAGATGGAGGGATACAAATGAATAACCAACTACAAATAAACACTTTTTTTTTCTGTAGTACATGTGTATGTTTTTGAAGTCCTCACACTGTATCTTCTGATAAATTTTAAGTTGGAGAGGGAGCAAGTGGGCAACATTTGGAGCATAATTTAGGAGTGCATCTACTCCTTCTGTAAATGAAATTTAAAATGATACTGTAATGAAGACGTGTAGTGTTTGTCCTTCTACACTTCCTCCCTCTTACATGCATATCTTCAGACATATACAGTGTTTCCTGCTAAAAACTGGTGCTGAAGCTTTTATGTTATGTTTTCTGGTAAAGACTGAAAATGGCACCAAGGTTCTGGCAGCGAAGACCCTTTGAGCCTGTCTCAGGCAACATTCCCCTGTTGCTGCTACACAGACTCCCAGCTGCTCGCTCTGAAGGAGGGGAGCAGCGGCTGCTGTGCCCTTATGCACCCTGTGCTGCAGCGTGTAGAGCACGAGGAAGGAGAAGGTGCAGGGAGCCAGCCACTCTGCAGGGGCCAAATCCTCAGCACAGCACTTGGAGGGAGAAGATGGTGATAAAGAACAACAAGCCTGAGGAAATGGTTCCTTAGTGAAATAGAACTGGTTCACCACGGGTATCTGCTGACCTGTACTTCCGATGTATCCTCTTTCTTCTCCTCTGAAAACTCTGCACTGGAAGGAGGAACAATTTGGGGAATCCGTCCATTTGCCTGAACAGAATCTGTGACCAAAACAAAGAAGAGGGAGGGAAAAGAGGGTTACGTTTTTGTGCTGTTAACCAAAACTGTGAATAACAGTTTTGTTCTCCTTTGTTTTATGCCTGCACGTAGTCCAGTGTATTTAATCCGTGGTTTCAACTGTTCTGCCAGCATTGGTACCTGTTGGTAAGGATCCTGTGGACACCGCTGGTTCCATCGTCCCTGGATTTGCCCACCGAGGGCCGATGCCAGCTCTCTTCACTGCACTTTTGTAGTTATCATATAGTGTCTTGCCATACTGCAATGCAATCGAAACAATACGACTTGGTGTCAAGCTTAAGATAGGCCAAGCATTCCTTCTGCTCTCAGACAACCTTTCTGACCCTCTTCTTCCTGCCCAGCTTTGTTAAAAAGTAGCCGTGTCTAGAAGTGTTGTCGCTGTCTCTCTGTAGGACCAGGTGCAAAGCATCTCCACACCAGCACAAAAAAAAAAAACCATTAATCCCTATGGTCAAATGCAGTCCTCCTGATATCACTTTCACATGGTATGTTCATTTCAGTATCTGTAAACATCTTGAAACATGGCTTTAAAATCAACCATGCTCAATAAATATCCTTTTCCAGTGCTTTCCAAGTATTACATTTTCAGGCTGGGGACCTGGATGTTGAGTCCTGGCCTCTAGAGCAAAAAGCTCTAAAACACGAAATACTTTGCTGTCCCCCCACAACTTTCTTGGCTCTTGCATTGAAGCAGAACTGGTATAAAAGAATATATATCTAGCAACAGCAGATTGCATATAGGTATAAACTCATCTCCCTTAGTGTTTTATACTAAATAAAATGGGCTGTGCATTGGGATCTTTTTGAAGAGGCTGTGCCAGATAATCGGGGTAGAAATGTCTTAGAAATGTCACAGGTGGATTGACCAGAAGCTGCCCATCTTTAGCCACAGCATCATAATGCCACATTATGGTGTGTTAATTTTCTAACTACAAAAATCACTCTTACGTGTTAATGGGAAAAACATGCTCATAACTGGGTGTACAGGAGCATCTAGTAAATATAAAGGTCAGTCATGGCCTTATTCTCTTCATCGGTATAAATATCCATTCTTAGCACAATCATATCTCCAGCTAGGAGATTATCTGAGGGAGGCAGGACCTCACAGTTTCATAAAAAATAGATTTAAACAAGTTTACTTTTAAAATCTCACCTTGGCGATTCTTATACCTGTTACCCACCGATGCAGAGTTGCTTGATCATCACAGCATAAGTATTTGATATATTGTGACTCCTTCTGTATCTGAGGGTGCTGAAAGATATTAATTCATGCAATTAGACAAACAGAGTTCAGTAGCAATACAGAAATGTGAACGCATCATAATGACTTTGGAGAGAACATTGCCTATAGGCACCATGCTAACATCAAGATGATTTGAAAAGCAAAGCAAAAAGACTATAACACAATATGAAAAAGATGGTCATTGTGAACTACATGTGAGTTATCACTGGTAGTATTTGCTGTAAATAACTTTAATACTTAATAATATGAGTTCAAGGGTTACAGAAATAGTGATCTAGAGGTCAATAAAGCATCAATGAAGGTTAAAAATGTCTAGAATTGTCACAGTTCAAGGTCAATCACCCAATGTATAAACACACTGGAAGGAAACACATTTCTCACTGGGGCTCGTCATCTGAAAGGCATCCAGCCTGCAAGCTGACCATGATTAGTTTTCAAACAGCAGGTTAAATTTGAATAAGCATAAACTCTCAGCTGAAACAGAATTTCTCTTTACTGCCTTCATTTGGGTCTAGTTCTAGCATTATTCCTCCAAGTTTTTATTCTACTTTGCTCTTGCTGTAAACAATTTTGTAAAACTGCTGCATGCTGTAGCTACAGGATTGTTCAGAATGCAACCCTATCAGAAGTAACTGCTGCTCAGAAAAACATGCGTTTCTTAAACATCTTTGGTTCTTTTTGATGCAGCCTGGGACCTGTCTCCATTACTGCTCAGCATATCATGATATTTATGTAGCAACATATTATTGTGATTCAAAAGCCACCAAAATGCCGGGCTGACTCCTTGCCTGCAAACTGAGCATCCTCACTATGATTCAGAAGGAATTCACTCTGGGCGCTCCAGCAGGGAAGGCTGTAAGATTTCAGAGGCATGGATGGATTCATGGATGGCATTTTACATGGCTATCTCATGATATATAGGAAAAAAAACTAAAACCAAAGCCAAAGGGTTCATTACCTTCCATTGAGGTATTCAATATGATTAATATTCTTTTAAATTTTAAGTGCGCAGTGAAACAAAGTGCAACTTAAATACACTCTGAGGATTCACCACAGGTGAACATTTTCTTCTGTGCCTCAGCAGTAGAAAATTCCAATCTCATTTCCCCTCAACAAGGTGGAAGGACCCGTGTTTTCTATATATCATTAAGCCCCAGGAGCCGCACAGTCCTTCGCAGCCGCGCAGAGCTGCATGTGCAGCCTGATGGCCCGGGCTTCCCTTCCCCCGTGAGGGACCTCCCTTGGCACCCAGACGTCCCTTCACAGCGCCTGGCACCTCCCCGACGCTGACACCAGCCCTGGCCAGAGCTGGGCGAGCGGTTTCGGAGGCGGCGCTGAGCTCCGAGGTCTGGCTCTGGGCCGCGGCCCTGCTGCTCCCGCAGCGCTGCGGACACCAGGCCTCCCCGGCCCGCGCTCGCCCAACTGCTCGTGAGGCCGCACGGTGAACTGAAAAAAGGAACTGAGCTGGGTTAAAAACAACCCGTTTTTTTCTAGAGGATTTTTTTTTTAACTCGGCAGCGTGCAGCAGGGTCTGCCACACAGCATGTGGCCAGGGTGGCCTGTGGCATGCAAAGGGCATGAGCAGCCAGCGATGGGAGAGAGGATGGGGTTGCACAAAGCAGTATTGAAGCCAAAATCTGCACCGCCAACCTCTGGAGCACGTGCAAAAATACCATGGATGTGATGAGGTTATTTCTGCAGCGAGAACTCACAGCAACGCCACCATCCCAAGTCAGTTCTGTGGGTAACTACTTAAAAACTCCCTTCGTATTTGAACCCAGCAGCTCACACAGGTCACAGGAACATGGTCACAGTTGAATTCACAGTTCTCTCCAGATGCACAGCTGGCCATCTGCGTTGCACTATAAATATGTGACCACTTTCAGTCCTCTGGCCAGAGCTACCTTACCCTTTTGGCTTGCTCATGAGCACTCCCAGGTTGGGAGCTAGGGACATCTCATGCTGCAGCCTGGGGACATCTCATACTCCATTGCCCCAAGGCATCCAAACTGCAGAGCAGAGCCCATGTCTGCGCCATGGGACCCATGCCTCAGGCAGCTGCTTCGCTGCTCAGAGCAGCATCCCCTCCTGCACAGCAGCCAGCACACTTCAACAACCTCTTTTCTTCCATCATCTTGCTATAGAGTGACCAAGCACAGTGAAAACCATTAGACAAGTAATCCTTAACAGCATCATTAAAAAGAAACTATAAGAACGCACATATCCATGTAGCCCCATATGTCTCATGGTTGTGGACTGCCTTACCACCAACTGACCCAAAAGAACCAGGAAAGAGACCACAAACCTGGATCAATGCAACTCTTCATGCTCTTTTCAACCAGCGCTACCAATCTTGCTCTAATGTGTTGTGTCACACTGAACCCAGCAGATGGCATCAGAAGCTTTCAAAATGTTAAAGCAAGGATTTACTTCTCCTTTCTCACCACAACTAAGAAGAGTTTAAGACTGACTATTGTCCCCTAGTTTTCAAAAAACATGTTTACCAACAGCATTTTATTAAAATTAAAAGGAAGGCATTTATCCATAATTTAATAGATATTTCATGCAAACATTTGGGAGAAAGTGCACACTGCATAAAAAAGGCAGAGGAGGAAACGGTGCACAGCAAGGTAGGCAGCCGTGTCAGACAGCCCTGCCTCGAGGATCTCGAGGGGCTACTGCAAGTCTCCCTGCTGGGGCAGCCCGCCAAAATCTCATACGTATTGGGTTGGATCAAAGGCCCCTGAGTCCAGTATCCTGACTCTGACAGTGGTGTAAGCGGGGGAAAACAGGACAAACTCACATGATACTTCCTTCTCAGTACTCTCCCTTCTCGCAACTGTTTTCAGCTCAGGGAATTTTCTGGGTAGGAAATGGTTTATATGTATTTGGATTGTTCATGGGCTTTGAGGTATTCCAGTCTTTTCTTGAGCCCAAATAAACTTCTGGCATCCACAACAACTTTTAGCAAAAAATTTCACAAGTCTACTACATGGTCTATGGAGAACCATCTAAATTTGCTCTGAATCTGGATGCTACTAATCCTTCACTTAATGTTCTTGTCCTGAAAGACACACTGAGCAGATGACCACTAGCTCTGCCTCTCCATGCTGCTCACGAGCCAAGAAACCTGCACCACATCCCTGAAAAGTCACCTCTTTTGCAGCCTGCAGACTCCTGGCCTCAGTCATTCCTCTGAGGTCCTCTCTGCTAGGACAATCTATCTTAACTACTGATACTCACCAGTAAGGCTTGATTAAATTACTCCAATCAGCAACCATGATTAAATGCAGTCACAAGTATATTCTGTCAATTAGGATCCACATGCCGCAAAGCCTTCCTGATAGTCTTGTTTCTTAGTCAGCTAAGAACCACATTAAGAGTCACTTTTTCAGGGGGGAAAAAAAGTTTTTGGCACTGACTCTTTTTTATGGGTAACTTTACCTATGATCCATAAAATACAACTTTGTACTGGACCGATAGCCCACTGAGCTAGGCTGCAAATAACTCAACAGAAATAATAACAAATAATCTTCACTGGGCTTTGGGTCAGGCCTCCTGCACATCCACACACAGCTGGGCCATAAGACTGATCAGCAGAAGCACCAGGATCAACACTAAAGCTTCATACCTTTAAGAGATTGTTACAAAGCAGCTCAAATGGACATATTTGGCTTCCCATGGATTTTAGGTACAAGAAGCATGCGACTTTGGATAGGAAAGTATAATTTTATAGCTAAAGATTGTCACATGAATGTCCCTTCAACAACTTACTCATCTGGGAAGCAGTGAAACTGTTCTGTCTACACAAGTGATGGAAGTCTCTGCTGCTGACCAGGAGTATTACAAGTTCAGGTCTCCAACAAAAACCTCAGGTGACATGCAAAATTCATTAGATAGTGCATAAAGTGCTGACTCAGTATGATCTGTTCAGAAAGGAAGTGGGACAATATTCAGTCCCAGGAAATAACAACTTGATGTGATGATCCATATAAAACAAATTCCTCATCTCAAAGCTCCTGAGTAGCAGGAGGGTTGTTTAGTACATCATACAGAGGTAAGCAGGTCTGGTCCCTATGGATGCCCCCCTCCCCCCCCTTTTTTTGCTAAGCTAGATGTATAGTGCCTGTAATAACCTCTTTGTGAGAATAGCAGAGGTCATAGCAATGTCATTCATGACAAGATAATGTGAGAAAATACCATTTCTTTAGAAAAATAACACTAACGTGAGTATGCCTCACATATAGAGAGAAAGAAATTACTTATTATTTTGTTACATGGTGCATACTGTGTCCAGAAATGCTCATTACACTCATCTGGCAGCAAAGTGAAAATATACTATCTGAGGGGGCTTATTCCCTTTACCTCTGAAATATCTGACATGAAAATGAATTATGAAGAAATATGTTGAAATAGCATTCACCTCAAAAGTCACAGTTTGGATGAAAACTGGCCATATGCAAGTACAAAAAGACCCCTAATGTTTTCTCACAGGAAAAGAATTTCCTGTGGCATAACACTTAGAAAGCAATCATATAGACATTGAAATGTAATATAGTCTAACTGCAATGCCCTTTTCCTTTCTGGATGTCAAAGCTCTCAATATTGATGAATTGGCAGCATCAATGATACTTTAGGGCTGGATAAACAGACACAGGTGCAAATCTGGCTTGATTTTTGGAAATGTTGGACATCTGCCAGTTACTCACTAAGGCTTGAACACCTCAAAAGTGAGACTGTGTAACGCTCTGAGGTTCGAGAAGCAGTGAAAGGGTTTGCAACAGAATTGAGTGTTCTCCCTTGACTTACTGTCTCCTTTACAAGTATCAACTGTCTATAGATAAAGAAAGCAGAAGCACTTGAATATAAAGAGCTTTTTTTTTTTCTTGAGAGGTTTAAAAAATATCTGTGCTCTGATTACATTTTCAGATATAAAGTAAACTCTCTGCCTAAGGAAAACAAGATAGAACACACTGAATGAAAACCTAAAGCAATGGGAACTAAAAGATGTGGTTTCTACAGTTCGTGCCAAAACAAATGACTAAAAGCAGTAAGACTGTGTGTGCACAAAATCAGAGATTATCCTAATAAAATGTTCTCTTACTTCACCTTCTTTCAACATGGAAGATGAAAAGTAAACTGAAGTTACTCATGCGTTTTGTTAGATTCCTTGCCCAAAAATATATGAATCATTCCGCACTCCCTGAGGCAGAAACAATGGCCAGAAATATAAAATAAGTGACTAGTTTTGGATGAGAACTTTGACTTTGGGCCAAATTTTCAAAAATGGTGACTGGTTTTGGATACCTTACTCTCTGATGACGAGCTTCTGCTATTCTGAGCTTGCTTCTTGGAAAAGCTTACAACTCCTTTGATTGAAAGTAGAATCAATACTCAGCAGCTTTGAAAAAAAATCACTCCAAACTGCTTCCAATCTACTGCCTGCTGCTAAATGCAGTCAAATTCTGCTGCTATCCCTCCCTGCATTACAATGACCAGGCTTACCTGATCATTTGAAGACGTGTACATGAACCATACAGCTGAACCAGCTACTGTCTTACTGTAAGGAATCATTCTTTGCAATACTTTCCAAACCTTTCACATAAAGAACTAAAAAATTTATTGTATGTCCTTGTTTCCTGTGCTAATCACCTGTTCTTCTTCCCCCGTCTTCTGTCTCGACCACTGCTAATCCCTTCTACCTTCTTAGATGCCACGGTGTTGAATATACCGAGTACATACTCAGTGTGCAAGGGGGCACATGGAGTGTGAGGAGGAAGGAATGAGCAATGGAGCAACTAAGCACCAAATCACCTGCTGTCATAACCTCACTGTTGCAAACAGAAGCTGTTTTCTTGAAGAATTATTTTTAAAATTCTGTGGATCATTACATTTTTTTAAAAAAATTTGGTTGTTTCCAAATTACACCAGGAAAATTTAGCTGTATAGAATGCACAGGAACCCATCTGTGAAAATAGCGGATGATCTGCCTTTGTCTCAGTTTATCCCCAGGAAACCAATTTTTTTTCATCCTAGATTAATTCAGCATTATGCACCATTACCTCCAGATTACTCAAGCACAACCAGCACCAATAAACTATAATTAAATTCACTCTTTGTCACTGGCACATCAGACTGGCTAAACCAGCAAATTTGCATATAGATTACCTTGCTTTTTGTCTGCTTTGAAGCATTTTAAGCACAACACAACAAAACCAGCTCCTGAACTAGCATACGTGTACATGCATGCACGCACCCTCTCCACACTTGACACCCAAAACAGACTTTGCATTTTTCTATGTTCACTATTTCTACTCAGTGCAATGGAAATTGTCACTAGCAAGATGAACAGCTGCCTTCCTTCAAAGCGGAATCTCTTGATTTCAGCCTCAGAATATGAAACAAACCACAGCAGGTCACATTCAGTTCCACAGCATTCCCCCAGTGATGTAGTAGATGGTGAAAAAGAAGATCTACAGGGAATCTGTGAATAAAAATTAGCATTTGTAAATGCAAGTGACATTGTGAGGAACCAAACCACTCCAGCTTGTGCACTTGCTGTGCTGTGAAAAATTACTTCTGTGGAAGGAGATTTCTGCTCACTTTCTATTTCTCTTTCCAGAGCGACCATCCACCTCCATGGGTGGCAGGGACAGCTGGGAGCCACTGGCTCCGCTCTCCTCTCTGCGGGCAGCAGAGACAGCCCAACCTGAAGAGATGCTGGTTTTAGAGGGGGTCTTCCTCCGCCCTCGGCTGCCCTTTCCTTCTCTCCTTTCTGCCTACAGAGGTACATGGTGTCTTCCTCCGGCCATGATATTACTGTTCCATTGAACCAATGCGTCTATACTACGGAAAGATCTATTTTATCTCATGTCAAAAGTGAAGGATGGGTATATTTTCATGTCATGTTTAGGCTGAGTGGAAAACAGGAAGAATCTGCATGTTTACAGGGTCAGAATGTTTATTTCATTCAGATGATCTATTTTTAATATCTTGAGGGGTTTTCATCTTGTTTTGTGTTTGTTTTGTTTTAAGAGGGGGACTATTTTGAGGGAGGGAGGCTTGTTTGCCACTGGCACTGATCAATCAATTTAAAAGAGTTATAGCTCACCACAGACAACGTGATTATTAGAAAAATAAAAAAGTTCTTCAAGATTTATATTTGCCCCAAAGCCTAAGATTCCTGAAATCCAGCTCCGCTGGAGCCTCTGCACTGTCCTGTGCACTTGACTGCAGGATGAGCCACATGGGCTCTGCTTTGCTGCACAGGGAGAGCTACAGGGGACCCTGCCCTGGTCCACGCTGATGAGCCCTCCCAGCTGGGCTTCCTTCTGCCCATGAAAGGAAACTGAACTAAACTCCTGAGTGACATGAGCAAAGTGTCTTCTCCTTTGTTGTAGACATTGAGATGCATTCTCTAGCTGATTTTCCAGCTGAATATCTAGCTGAATTTTCCCTTTTCTCCATTATCTCCTCAGTGTCTTCATACTTAACATGCAAAAAATCCTCCATTTTTGACCTGAGCTAAAGGATACACACCAAAGTGCTGGTGTTGCAGGAAGATATTACAGGTAATGAGCACTGATTCCCTGGCTGCAAGAGGAGCATCCTCAGGATGAATCTGCAGCCCAGAGTGTTTGCGTTTGCACTAGTTTAAACTGGCCAGGCTGAGTGCAGCTGCCAACACTTCGAGCTGCAAAATGAAGCCCAGTTGCTAAGTATCAAAGCAACCAGCCCATGATGAGCATCATCTTGTTGCTGTTAAACTAGCGCTCAACTATCAGCACCCAAGCTAGGACCAGCTACTTAGCCCAGCTACCACAACTGAAGTTGAAATTAAACAGCTAGATCAAGAAAGGAATAGAGCAGGGGAGCTGCCCCCTCACTGGCTTTGCCCTTACGTACATTTTGTGTATGTTGGCTGGGACAGGTAGCTATTCTAGCAAAAACCATGTCACGAGGGTTGTAGTTAGGACTGGTTACAGGGTTCCTCTTTTCCAGAAATTCTTGACAGTCCCTTGCATATAGATGCAAAAATGTCAGGAATGCTCTCATATGATCCCTCTTGAGGATTCTTCCCTTCATAAAAACAGAGATGACTGAGGTTGGGGAGGAGGTGAAAAGAAATGTAGTAATTCTTCTCCCCAGTATTAAGAGACAGGAGGCAGGTGCAAATGTTGCACCCTTGGAGGTAGATACAATTTTTATTTGTTTTAGCCCAGTTATTTGTCCAGAGGGCTCATTATTCAAATGAGGACTAAAAAAGAAAAGAAGGGATGCTTCGTTTAAGCACAAGGTCATATCTGTCTCCAACTGAGACCATTTGCTACCCTTTGAATGAACAAAGAACATTTCCAGTGTTCTTTAAATAAGGATGCCAATGAACTTAACCAGCAAGGTCAGAAATAAAAACAGTATTTTTTCAACTCGTTGCTGAAAGCTGGGAGAATGTGTCTGGTTCTGAACTTAGCAGAATTTTCTGGCTTGCACAGAAGCAAGATGTTGCTGAAACTGCTAAGCGTGGCTGAAAGGAAGAGGTAGCTGGAAGAGAAGTTCAGCAGAGCTCGCTATGCTGAGACCCACGCAGGGCAGGGGAAGAGCAGAGGACACAGTCTGTGTGTGCTTTGGCTCTGGAGAAGTTTCATTCTGGCCTGGACTAAGCTGGGCAACCGAATTTCTCCAGAATCATGAGGTTATCAAGATAATGAAGATAAATTTTTACCTGTTAAATCTACTGCCTTGTGCTCATTACACCTGCCTGCAGAAGTACTATCATTTCATTTTGAGGAGTTTATTCATATAATTTGGCAAGACGAGAAATATCTCAAGGATGATGGCTTGTTTTCCTTGCCGTCTCAGAAAAAATGACTCCCAGCAAGAGAGATATTTTCTTCTGGGATACTTCCTTGTGAAAACAGACAGGAAGAAAATGTGACTAAGAGTAATAAATTGCTCTTTGCCTTCACCACACACTTTTGTGTCACCAAGCATCCGCTCAGAGACAGCGATATCTAGCTTTGCTCACCCCACAGACCTCAAGAAATATTGAATCCTCAACTCCACCCTCCAAAGGTAATAGAAGAAAGACAGAACTTATCTATCTCAGCTGCATGTCTTCAGAAGAGTATATATAAAACTCAAATTAATGCACAAAAATGATATGAAACTCTCCATTGCTCCCAAATGGGAAGCTCAGACTTTTGAAACAGCAGAAGACTTGAGCATATCTGTTTCCCTACTCTTCCTTACCAACCCTTGCCACTGCAAGAGAGAGCTGTTAAAGGAGCAAGTTTCAATCAAGTCTAAAACTGAGCCAGTCAGGAATCTACCAAAGGTTGACTTGGGGGAATTAAAATGAAGCACAATCACCGTAACATAATCCAATCACCACAAATTAGTGTTCTTTAGGTAAAATGAGCTCATCAATATGATGTTTATTTTAGTACACCAAAAACACATTTTGGAAACATCACAGCAAATATTTTTGCTAAGTATGTTTCAGGCATCTATAAACCTTTCAGGCATTTATAATCACACATACAGTTTTCCTTAGTGGGCTTTTGATCTTGTTTTGCACTTATAATGGTGACATCAGACATTCGATGAAACAAGTATTTTAGCTTAGCGGTAACTGTTTTTTTCTGTGTAAGCTCTGATTTATAGCATATCATTCTTCAGAAAACATGGTAGAAGTCCATGAAGTATTCCCACCGACTATGAGCAGTTAAGCACATTGCTACAAAGGCTTCCAAAATCATGCTTCTGATATGAATAAGATAGTTATCTTATTTTCATCTAGACAAATACATGGACAAATTTTAAAAACACTTAAATTGAAATACTCCTTTGACCACAGTCACCTGTTTCATATGGAATCTTGTACCAAGATCTAAAGGACACCTCTGGTCCCAAAGATTTAGAAAATCAGCTTTCCCATTTTTTTTAATTGACTTTCCTTTTTCTTCTTTTATTTTAATTAAAAGCTTGTGATTTTCAGAAGTCTGAACAGTCTGAACAGTCTGAAGTCTGTTGACTTCAGAAAGGGCAACACTTTTTACAAATAAGAATACAGTTTTTTTTTTTTTTTTTGCAGTGACATTTGTGGAGATCTGCAGTAGTTAAACATCTCCGCTCTGGTAATTAGATACATCTGTTGCAGAAAATTGGTCTGAGTCTATAAACCACTTCTGCTTGGCCAGGTGTAAATTGGGCCAGCAAACATTTTGAAACTGTACAAAAAGTGCTATAAATGTGCAGCTACAACCAGAAATGTGGTTTTATAAGTGACCTCTTATGTCTATCTGTTTCCTGAGACTATTTTCTGAGCTGGCAAGATGCTGTGTTCTCCACATCTTATTTGCACTGCAAAGCATTTGGATACAGAAGCAGCAACAAGATTATCTTCGGTCTTGCACACAGCAGTTCCACTGTATTCTAAAATCTTCATGAATGATAGATAATGATCAAGACCTAATTACTCTAAGGTGATCCCTGCATACAGTACTGCAGGGAGCCACACAGCACCGTTCCTGCTTGCTGGAGCTACGGGGAAACCTTGCATTTCTGTTCCTTTCCCCCCGAGGAAGGCAGAATTCCTGGGCTATTTACCTGTTACCAGCAGGAGTGGCAGCAGTGCCACTGCGGCAGCAGCTACGGGATCACACAAGTGCTTGGACAAAAGCCTTTGTTCTCCTCCCACAGGCAGTTTTGCTATGAAATCCGCAATCTAAGATGTGTACTTTTGCAAGATTTTTCATCAGAAATTATTCAATAGTTATGACCACACCATGCACTACAGGATTACCAGTCATTAAAATTAAAAGCATTCTTAAGTAACACTGCTGATCAAGAACAAACTGGATTAGAAAATAGCCAGAATTTTGCGGAAGTCCTTCTATCCCATAAAATATAAGGGTCCTTGCAGTTAAGTTGTTCGCATATGACAGAACTGGTGTATGATATTTGCAGAACCTTTTCTTGCACATTACCTTTAAGACAAAGCAGTGATCTGTAGGTGCCTTGTACTTCACTTTGTGCTGAGTACCATAATAAACATTCATATTCTCAAACTGAATGAAGCACGCCAGATCCCGGGATGTCTGCAAATGAAAACCAAGCACACCCTGGTTAGAAGGAATTAGACCTTGATGCAAGACTCATTGAAGGACTGTTTCTAAAATGCAGTCACACTGGTTTTTTTTTTTTTTTTTTTTTTTTTTGTCATGGAGGTGACTAAGGAAAACTGAATTTGAACCGTGTGCATTGTTAATCTAACAACTGGAAGGGGTCAGTACACACTGGGTATAACATGTAACATGGCAACACTTTGCTGTTGTTCTGATTTTGCTGTGCTTCAGTGCTTTGTGTGCAGGTTTTGGTTAAAGATTAATAAGACTGAATAGAAGAAAAATATTAATAACTTTAATACATATGTAGACCTAATCAAGTTCTTAGAGTTCTGAGGGGAGAAAGAAGGTTGGGGTTTCTAAATTTGGGTTCTAAATTGCATTAGGAGCTTGTTTTTCCTTCATATTTGTAACAAATGCAAATTCTCATTAGGGAATAAGCTCACATCTCAAGTGTTCTGCTTTGAATTTTCTCAAATTTCCTGGCATCATTCCTTTTCTGTTTATCATAATATTTCATAGTTCATAGTATGTTGCTGAAGTAACAAGGTGTCTGTTGCTGGCATGCTTTTCTGTACAGAAGAATTCTGCTACAAAGCAACCCTTTTCTATCTTCTGGAGGGATATGCAAAAATGGCCATGTCATTGCTAAATGACTAACCTTAAAATTGTAGGAAAAAAAAAAAGAATAAATCCCATCGCTCTCTCTACTCTCTCTATCTCTCTATATTGCTAAGGCCAAGGTCATATTTCAGCATATGATGAGTCTTCTGTGCCGTTTTTAATCTTATTGTTAATTTTATTAAGATACACCCTTCAGGGGAGTTTATTTATGCCAATGCACTTATAAATTTGCAGTCAACTGGGTTTGCTGGCAAGATTTTGGAGGAGAGGAAAATCTCCATATTCTACCTAGATAGAGCTTCTCTATCACCACAGGCCCCCCTGAAGTTCATGTGATTTTGTCACTGACTGCGATTTTCCAACACTGCAAGTTCCTTAGCATGCTCAAATCCATGCTATATAATAAGGAATTGCTCCTTTCCTTTAGGAACCTGTTTCTGGAAATTACTGTGCATGCAGGTATTTTCTTCTAAGTAAGGAACAAATTTTCATGCAAGGGGCAATCAAAGGCACTTATTGCTACTACTCTGCAATTTTAACATGACCAGTCAAAAGAATATAATTAACAGAAATTACTTTTAAAATTGTGTCTGCAATTTAAGTTCAGCTGTTTTGTGGTCCTGTCCATTAGCAACATTTTTTTTTAATTAGATGCAAGTAGATTAATGCTGAAGAAAGAAACTAATATGAATATGCTGATGGGTGCCTCATTTTTTTTTAAAGAAAGCATGCTTGCAAAATTATGTGAAAGTGTCTCTGCATTTTCAAAGGTCTGCAATGTTTTTATAGCCAACACAAAGTGCCCAAGGTATGCCAGAATTCTTAGGGCTTTTTTTTTAAAATAAATAAATAAAAAAACATGATTATAAGATTAATTTCTAAACAGCTGCAGCAGCTGGAGATATTATTGTCCACCAGGTGTTTGTTTCTGTACCTCAATGAAAGACTCCAGCCCCTCTGCAGGGTCCTGCCGTAGGGCTCTGAGATGTGAACACCCAGCACCCTGCTCACCTACCAGAGCTTACTGTCTCCCTAAAAGAGATCTGTACCTCAGCCCCAGTTCTTCCCACACAGGGCCCATTCATCAGCTTAAATCACATTAAGTGTAGATTTGGGCTACGAGTCTTTCTCTGGGCTGGCTGATGCGTGGATGTTTGCATCCTTTTGCTGAAGCTGCTACTGAAGCGAACAGAACCATCTTAAAGAGCTGTGACGCTCTCCTAAAGAACTTGAGGCAAGGTCCTATGCCACTGTGCCTGGCTGGGCTGGCAAGGCGGTGGGTTCCCAGCTCTCCCACCATTCCTTACTACAGCTTAGTTGTAGACCGGGTGGCAGAGAAGTGCAGTGACTGGCAGGCAATAAAGTCTTCAGCCCAAACGGCTGTTCCAGGGGGCTGCGTAACTCCATCCTGACCCTACATTTGCAGAACAGCAGCTGAAAAAGCAAAGCACTTTCCTTATCTCAACTATGACGGAAAGTCACTGCAGGATGCAAAAAAGGTGGGGGAAATATCAGTACCTGCTCATCCTGCTGAGGCACCCTGCTGCCGGCCACCGGGGGTGGCAGGGCACAATGACATGTCCTATATGGCCTTTTCATTTGACCCCTCATACGCTCTTTCCTCTCTTAACAGCTTTCCAAATAGAGTCCTAATTCCTAATTAATAAGATGGTGTGTGTGTGCAGAATGATTTGAAGACATTGTACCAGGGTCAAGTAAAGTCACAATAAATTGCTGTGAAAGTAGCAAAGCAATCTAGATCTGTGCTTCACTGAGGTTTGGTTATAAACACAGGTTCCTGGAGCAGCAGCACTGAATGCCTCTGTGAGCCATGAACTACTTCCTTTTCTTCCTTGTGATTCAGTCAGGGAATGGCAGAAAAGTCTCACAGCACAGATCGTAACAGTGATCAGCACTAGAAATCCTCTACCATCAGCACTAGAATTCCCATCTACAGCAAATCTGAAGCACTCACAGAGCTGTAAGCAGTAACGCTTTGCAAAATAGTAAAAATGATGCACTAGTCGCAAAGCAGCCACCCCAGCTGCCCCATGGAAACGCGCCCCCGGCAGCCCTCACGCGCAGCACGCTCGGGACCGCTTCGCTTCCCGGGGCTGGCCACTCAGGCCCTTCAAACACGCCGCAACACTGAATGTCAGAGCATTTAATTCTATCAAGTGCCTGCCTGTGTCTCACCTCTTTCTACACAAAGGGCAGTTGGAAAAAGCAGTAAAAGACACAGCATATTCTCTAGGTAAAGATCACTAGAAAAAAGGTGAGTGGCATTTCTACATGGTGGTTAGTAGCGCAGAAAGTTCTTATCAAACAAAATCAGATTCCTCTTTTTTTTCTGAACAAGAAATGACTCTACTTGAAAATTTTTAAAACATCTGCAATTCCTCCACAGGGAAGCTGCATAAGTGAAGCATTATTTGCAGCATAACACCAACTTGCGGGCGCTGTGTTGTTTATCTTTTCCCCCATTGACTTCTGAAGGATCGCTATTTCATTAATGCTTTTATCCATGCATAGAAATCAAAAGGAGGGAAACGTGACAGGATTCAGTGACAACACTCTAATATTTGCACAAGTGGTGTGGCCAAAGTTAAAACAGCAGCAATAAAAAACTCTTAGAGGCATCGGATGCTCCTCTTAAAATGTCACCTTGGGAGTTCTTCACTTTCACCTCCATGAATTGTTTTATTGCTAAAAGGCTTATTTTGCTTCCTGACCTTGGTTTTTCCTTTGGGTACATAATAAATTCCAGAAGCCCGTAGAAGAAAATAACGCCTCTTCCAGGATTTTTTTCCATCTTCTTTTAAATAAAGGGCCCCTTCAAGCTCTGGCACAATGACAGATGTCCCGCAGAAGCTTTCCTATGTGACAAGAATAATATTACACAAAAGAAATGGATTTAAACAAGACTCTATTAATACATAGCAGAAAAAAATGCTCCCTTAAAAAAAAAAAGATACTCGCTGTGACAGTGAATGTATGAATATGCGAAATGCAGTTATAAGAGAGCTGATTACCTTGGACAGGCAAATTAAAGTTTTCCAGACTAATGTGGTAACCCGGCTGTGCAAGTTGGGTGCTCACACTGGAAGAGAAGGTCTGCAAAAACTGTGCTCTCTGAAAGGTCTAGCAAAAGAACTACCAAAGGTTTTAACTAGACAAAGATGTGCTCAGTGGGGGCAGCAGAAGAGAACACTTGGTATCACTGCTGTTGCTTTTTCACTGCTGCTGTATCTATAGGTTCTGTGGAGAAATATTTTTTCAGAGATTGTCTTTAGATAGCTGGAATAGCTAGAGAAAAATGCCCCCCTCAGTGTTTGCTTTCAGTTTCAAATGCATCATAAACACTCTTTGAACATATACACTCCTTTGCTTGAAGGACCTACTGCTGAGCATTTTTAATGCCAACACAACTCATGTTTTCATTTAAAAGTTACCAAGACTTCTGCTGGCTGAGATTTGGTGCCTGCATGATCAGATACCGATTTGGAAAGGGGAATCCCTAGGCACCCTGAGAACAGCATAATTTCCTAAACTTTTACCAAAGCCCAGGAGGGCTGTGATATATTTTTTTTTATAAAAACATATAAGTTTTTAAGTTATATATCTTATAACTCTAGATTTTTCTCTCTCATACAACTGATTTAAAACTTTAAGAGGGAAGGCAAGAGTCTAGACTTCCTGAAAAAAATGCCAAGGTTCTTCTGTTTTAGTACAGATGATAATTTTCGGTCATGAGAAGAACATGTACTTCTCCTTCAAAAAGCAGTAGTTCTGCTACAGACCAGCCTTACCCGTAATCCACTGGTGCATGCTGCACAGTGCTTCTTTATTTGAATTCATACAACCTTGTTTTTACTTTGTTTCATGGCATTAATCTTCACAGATTTGAGGACTTCACTAAACCAAACCAGTTTCATACCACTGGGTTCTAGCAACAACAACAAAAAAATTCCCAACATTTATTTTCTATGATAAATATAAATGTAATCCTAAAATATTTATACAGAAATAAAATCCACATTTTTAGTGGTGAGCAGCAGCTGCAGAGGAAAAGTCACAGACTAAACCTAAGGCACAAAACCGCTCTGAACCACCACAGAGCTTCCTGTGATGCCCACAACGCGCTCAGCCCGTTGCTGCAGGCAGATGCAGATGGGAGCAGGGTTTTGGCAATGGTTGCATCATCAGCCTAGAAAGTTGGCTTACCTCCAGTAAAGCCTCTTTGTTTTTCTCATTCATCTCTTTGCCTCCATTCTTCCCTTTGTTTGCTAGGTAGAAATTCTGAGTAAGACACAGAAGAAATTGATGTTAGTTATAGAGACAAGGCTGTTACCCCACTCAATATATATTCGGCCTTTTCATCCTGGGTGTCCAACTAACCGATACGAGAGGCAGATGTTTAAGGAATCCTCTTGTTATAGACAACCTAAATCACAGGCTGCCTGCCCACAAGTTTTAATTCTTTGAATTTAATTCAAAAGCAGTATAAAATTACTTCTGCTCATATACATACAGCCTCCTTCAATATTAAAAAACACTGGCTTAGGCCTTCTTTTTATTTGGCTGTTTTTCTGGAGCAAGGGGTTTGATTTCATCATTCCAACCTGCACAGCTTCCTGTATTATTACAGAGGTGTTAGAGAACATAACATTATATTGCACACTGATGCTGACAGAGAAAAAGCAATACCAAAACCAGACAGCATTTATTTCTAGCAAGTCATTTTTGGTAGTTTGCCCTCCTCCGTGCCTGGTGCTTTGGACATGCTTCAGCTCTTAATTTTAACAGCAAGTGCTTCATTCAAAGTCACTTCCCCCTACTTTTACAACTCATTCCCTGTAGAATATTTTTATCCAACGAAATAGTTGAAAAGCAAGAGGAAAGCAGGGCACTGAGTGACCACCACAACAGCTTGGCATGTGCAGTCCAGATCCCTGCTTGGATCACAGGCCTGCGTTTGGGAAGGGGCTCCCTGACCCTGGGAGAGCAGCTCTGTGGTGCGCCACGCATGAAGGCCCCGGTGCCTTCTGCCCCCGCAGCCCAGGGAGCAGAGAGCCTCGTGCTTGCTCACAGCTGCCTGCAATCAGCAACTCCAAGCGGCAGAAACACTTTTGCCCACGTCCACACCACACAGGAATTGCACAGAACAGCTATGGTTTGAGGCATGTGGGAAGCAAGCAGGGGATCAGGGAGTTATGCTGTGCCTTGAGGGACATTTGGAGCGAAGATGATGCACACGAAGTGCTGGTGTCAATCATCTTCTAAAGGAAGGGCTGTGCAGAACAGCCACTTAGATTTGCAAAATATGTGGTGAAGGGACAGTCAAAAGTCAGGCTTGCAGAAAAAGGGTAGCAAAGCAGCAAAATCTGCTTTCTACAAAACAAGCAAAAATGCAAAGACTCAGCAAATTTTGAAAGGTATCCCCTTAAAAACTATTGTAATTTTGTAATTTGTCAGCAATTCTGTAGAAAGAAAAGCAGCAGAGTTTATCTGACATTTCGTATCTCCCCACCTTTATTTTTTGGTGATATACGCCTTAAGGTTATGAGAATGTAGCAATATCTACATGCATTTTTGCTCTGGTACTCAAAGGCTAAACTGCAACACATTACCAAACATTACCAAAAGACTAAGGAGAAACATAAAAACGATGAAAGCAGCATGCTGTCGCTACACCATACGAAATAAGCACACAAGCCTGCCATGGCAACACCCCGTGTTTACAACAAAATGGCTTAGAAGTGAAACCTTGCTTCTCCACACAACCACATCTCCTTTCTCAAGCAGTGTTTTGAGCAGCAGAATACAACACTCAGGGCAGATGGGTTTTGGAAGGCACCAGGAGAGGAAGGGGAAGAGGTGTGGAGGGTCTCAAAAGCAGTTCTTTGAAAACTGCTTTCTTAAAAGTTCGCAGTAAGTCAGTCAGGCAGAGCCCTCAGAAACACAGGCACCTGCAAGTCTATCTATGGCATGGCCATGAGAAGGAAACTGGAGCTTCCAACAGAACGGCTGCTCTTACTGGGAAACAGGCTAAAATTCTTATATAGGATTGATAGCAGCGTAAACGGCCTGGGCACATTTTTACTCTGCTCATCTGCCTTGGTTGGACATCAGTGTACTGATAATAAGAAAACAAAGCTGCTCTGATTACAACTGATTGACGTTCAAGCATCTGGCATTTATTTAGCAAAAGCACAGACCACCCTGTGCCTACACAGTCAATAGTAAAGGAACAAAGTCTGTAATGACATTCATGCTAGATCACTAACAAAGTAGCTTTTTCATCAGGGAAACAGGGCTCTGTCACCCAAACCAACATAACACAGATGTACGATTTCATCTTTCACTTCTCAACACACATTTCATCTATTACTGAGTACCTCCCTTATGTTTCTGCCTTCCTGGTATCTGGAAGTACATGGTGCTTATTGCTTGCCAGTGGCTGAGGACCTGGAGAGCAGATTGTGCACTGTACTTGTTTTCTCCCTGTGTGGTCTCCTATTTTTGATCAGAAGTGTTCATCATGTAGGAGGCAGCCACATGCGTCCACCAGAGGTCATTCTAAGTCACGGTAAGAGGCAAGCTCCTGTCCGAAGACACCACTGGGAAAAGCATGTTTGATTTGGGATATTCAGCCATAACTGTGACAAGATTTGGCTACAGGCAGCTTACTGAATAAGTCCACCAACGTGAGAATTCACTGGGTATTTTATTTCCAAAAGAAGGTGTCTCTCTCTTGACAGACAGCTGAGCTTACTCAACAGGATGGATCCATCCTCTTGGCATGATAACTTTTGAGTACAAAGAGTTGTTTAACCCATCAACGTGTGCCGGCACACGTTGTCTTTGGGTCTGCTTGTTTGCTCTGTTTGGGTTAGTTGCTGCAGAGATGAACAGCCGCAGGGTTTTGCTGAACTCATCCCTATGCCTGCAAGGACCACGGACCAGCTGAGGCCACCA
Source organism: Tinamus guttatus (assembly GCF_059628265.1). Taxonomy (NCBI): domain Eukaryota; kingdom Metazoa; phylum Chordata; class Aves; order Tinamiformes; family Tinamidae; genus Tinamus; species Tinamus guttatus. The sequence goes on from NW_028289064.1 coordinate 4,265,313, forward strand.
GGAAGCCAACTGCTCTCCTGCATCCCTCTGCCTGATCCAGAATAATGCAGATGGGTAGTGCTAGCCAAGCACAACATCCCTGCGAGACATTATGCCAACATTTCCCCTGTGCTCGTGCAGGCCAGGGTAGGACAGTACCAAAATTAGCTAATGACCCACCTATGATTTTGTTTTATAGGGAATTCCATATACACAAAGGGAGCGCCTGTAAAGATTTCATAGCCAGTATGAGTTAACTTGGTGCTTTGTACTGTAATCTGCAGAATTCCCCAAGTTTATGCACACAACCTGTCTACTTAGTCATTTCTCTTTTGTGGAGGCAGGCAAAATATTCAGGCCTGCTGTCTGTCCACTGTATAATCCTCAAACAACAGCAGAAGAAAGAAATGGTTTTGAATTTTGAATTAAAATTTATAAATCTCTGATGTCACTCGTAAGCAAACCAAATTTGGATCACTGCAGGAGCAGTACCCGTAACTACTGCACTGCCAAGCCTCCTGAGCCATCTTCCGTATCTCTGCATTTGTAAAAATGAAGAGATGAAATACACTAATAGAAAAAGACATTAAGATCACTAAATATTGGAAGCACAGTGAAAAACACTTCTCCTCTGTCTTTTCAATTTATTTGTGCATTTGCCAGCCCACTGAACAGTCATTTTCAGTGCCACACTTCTGTTCTCATCACAGAGTAACAGTGGAGACAAAAACATCTGATTTACAGAGTCATTAATGGCTGGAGAAGTCATTAAAAGAATCAGCTGCTGGATATCAAACAGATTTAACTGGCTTCAATATACATATCTGATAATAGAATTCAGTATAGCCAGCCTGTTAAGAAAGACATTAGAAATTCTTACTCCATATCCTTTTATATCCATATCCATACTGCTCAGTAATCTTATTTGGGGAAAAAAACAAAATGAGAATTCAGTGTTTGCATTCTCTATTGGAGGCTACAGCTCTTGCTCTTGGTTTACCAACTGGGGAGCAGAAGCAAAAAGTACTTGCTGTATCCACATTTTTACTAATTTATGTAAAAACTGTACAAAAAAGTTCTGTATGAATGTGGTGTTGTTTACATGGTTTCATTTCTTCATCTGCTCCTACCAGCAACAGAGAAACACAGAAAATCAAAAATCTTTTAAGCAAAAATCAAATATGCAGTGATTTAAAAGCATGACTAAAATTTAGAGTCAGGAGTTTAGATTCAGCTGTACCTTACAAATAACCTTGCTCAAATAAAACAAACATGTTTCCTACATCTTTCATTGTGATATAGTCTCTTTTAGCTGAGAATTACTCTGAAGTCTTTGAAAAGAGGTGTTGAAACCTGACAACCTTCCATTTCAAAGGTCAGCCCAGCATCCTGGCACCACGTGACAGAGTGTCACCTCTCCCATGTTATAAAGGTTTTCTTTATTTCCACGTGTACTGATACATATTTTTGTTTCACTCTTTAGTCATGGACTCATGACCTTCTGTCTCTACAGATGAGTCACGGATGCCATTTGTAGAACAGGCTTTTACTGTGAAATCCCTGCAGGGTAAATTACACTCCAGCGAGGAGAGGGTGAAAATGTGCCTGGTTTTGTGAAGGAGAGACCGCGGGCTCTGCCAAAGCTTTTTCTCGAAATGCATTCCAAATGCTTTCAAAATTTGTTCTGAGAAACAAAGGTGTGATAAATATTAGAGGACCTGCATGATGACAGTGACAATCTTTTGTAAACAGCTACTACCAGACGCTGAGCAATATGTTGCAAGCAGAGAAATGGAGGATAACTCCTGCATTTCATAACCTTAGTTGCTCTTTAGAAAATGAAATGTTTAAGTAATTGTTGTTTATTCGATATCAGGTACATGTCTAGTTATATTGGTATAGAAAGACATGAGGAATATTAGCACAGATCACCGATCTCTTCCAGAGCTCCACCGGCACTGGTGGTGGTGCTGTGTTTAGGAATGCATCTAATTAAATCACTAATTTGTCTACAAATAAAATTTGGGTGTCTGACCGCCCTTGCAAATTGCCTCTTTCTTCTAGAAAAAAAAAATCACAAGTTACCAAATTGAGGCTTTCATCCCTGCAGAAAACCTCTGACGGAAGGAGCACTAAATGGGAGCACAGTAAGGCCAATGCTGCTGGCCAGTGAGAAAGCACTCTGCAATTTCTGTACGCCCCGAATGAACTCGTGAAGCAACCTCAGCATAACCTGAGTGAGGAGCAGGAAGAGGCCCACAGTGTAAGAACACAGCACCACAGCTCTGGATTTCAGTTTCCCTTGTTTGCACAACCATTTCTGTAAGTAGGTAGCTGCACAGTCACGTGCTCTGCCACCCACCAACTCAGCCTCTGCGTTGATTTACTCTGAGACTCACTGCAGATTGTATATTCTGTTTTACCATGTTTTGTAATCCAGAATGAGCTCTGGCTGTACGATACTGATTATTTTCTGCCAAAAGGAAGTAGTGCTGATATGACTGCACTGTTCCGTATGCCTCACACTGTGTGAATTTACTGAGCCTGACAGGTGGTTAGATGCTATCACTGCCAAAATAGTGTGATGGTCACGACTGAAGCAGTTTCCCCCTAAGCCCTCTTTAGGGCTTATCACAGAGGTGCTGAAGCTCAAGGACTGCAAACATGTCCTGAGCAAGCTCAGTGTGAGCGGCAGGACAGAGTTAGGATCTTATCTGAGTTTGTTTTGGGTCACCTTTATTTCTAATGGTCATTGCAATCAAAACAGCTAGAGTCTCCACAAAAATCTGCTCCTCAAAAGGTACTTCCAGACCGTGCCCTGAGCCATGGCAAATAACATTACTGGTGTACAGGTCAAATACACCACCTAACCACTGCTACTACTTGTCTTTAACGTGCCCCAGAAACTATGATATCCTGAGCCGTCATGTATATTTTACTTCCAAACGTGGCTTCAGCTGTTTAATATTAAAAAAGTCAACATGAATCCATGTACGCTGCGGGGTAAGTTTTCTTTCCCTTCTGTGGTTACTTGCTATGTGAATGAAGGAAACTTCCTCTCTGCAGGTTTTATTTGAAGCACTGGCTCAACTAAAAAAACCTTCCCAATTGAACAGCTGAGTGAGCTTTGCTGCCAAATTATTTATTTTACTTTTTTTTCTTCCTGCAGTGAAGGATTGCTCATTGTTACCTTGCTGTCCTCAGGATCACACCAGATATTAAGCAAGGTAACAGACATCTGACAAAGCAAAAAAATTGAGCACCAGAGAATCCAGCACCTGTATATACCAAAGTCTTTGTAAACATCGTTTCTATTGCATATAACCAGAAAGAAATGATTTATATATATATATACTGTATAATTTGTAGCTGTCATTGTGCACGTCCTCATTTTACAGAGTCAATGTGCACAGAGTTCTGGCTACCAAAGTTTTCTTCCACTCTTTCAGGTAAACTTTCTCGTTAGTACTCAGCATTCTTTTCATATAGTTTCAAGTGCAAGTGGAAAAAGTTAGCCTGTAAGGAAAGGCTGATGCTCATCTGTGGAAATCATGGTGGATACTACAGTACTGACAAAATTCAGGTTTTTACCATTGTCCCATCTCACTCCAATTCTGAGAGCTGTGCCTAGGCAAAAGCCTGTACCAGTGGAGAAATACCTGCCTTATTTTTTACCATTACAGATATGGCTTTAAAAATATTAACAGAAAGGAACAGAAAGAACTAATTTTCACATGCTTCATCTTTTTGATGTCTTTTCATCTTTTTGATGTCTTCTTTTTTTGCTGAAGTATGCATTTTGCTTTCAATAATTTAGAACTGACAGAGCAAACCAATAGGGTAATATGCAACATATGGACTACATAATTGCAGACTCTTTTCCAAATATCTTGTTACCTTACCTGGGGATTTTTAAATAAAGCATATTTTTCACTTTTTTCCAAAAATAGAATCTTATTCTCAGTATCTCGAGTCCAGCCTGACAGCACTTCAACAACATTTTCATGGTCTTCAAAAAACCTTTCTGGAGAGACAAAAAACCATAATGTAAGACATTCAAACTCACTCTCTCCTCTCCCAAGGCTGCAAATGGAAATTCCTGTTTCTGAGTGAAATCATTAGCTGATGTTTGTTCGGAACTGGCGAGCCCAGCCCTCTTTTCAAAGAGCAAAACCACATGAAAACAGTGTCCGGTGGAAGCACAAATCAGCTACAGACCATGCTCTATGTAGCACTGGCATCTTCTTGGACTCCTCCTGCATTTCTCTGCTGCTGCTGAGAGACTGTGAATGGTAGAAAGTGTGTCCTGACAGGAGAAGACAGTTACACCCATGTCCCTCAATGATTTCAGTGTTTTTGTGAGAAAATTAATTTTCTTATTTTTTTATTTACCGAAACAAGTGAAAAATCACTTTTTGCCACCAGGAAGAAGGCTATGCATTCAGAATAAAATCTTTTCTTCCAGACAACCACATTTAAAACCAGAAACAGTAGAACTAAGAAATAGGAAGGCAAACTGATAAACCAATGTGAAGATCTACTCTTTCACTCAGCATATCAGCAGTTAAAAACCTCACCAGAGAGGGAGAGGGAGACCTCATGTCAATCCTATCCCTTACTTTGCTGACTGGAAACTAAATCTGTCACCCAGAAAAGCTACCAGGTTATGCTGACATTAAGGAACTCTTGACCTCTCCTTCTGGACTTTTGTTTTTATGAAGTAATTTAACAGTCACATAAATCCCCTTTGGAAGAGAAAGGATGTCAGCCTGATTTCACAAGCAATTTTGGAAGCACCTATATGCATTTCTCTACAAATTCATTATATGTGATGAAAAAAAAAACAAGGCTAAGTTTCAGTATGATTTTGGCAGTTCCTATGAACAGCTGTATTCTCTTTTCAGTGGTCTCTGCTGACCACATTTCTCAACAGCCTAGATTGGCTTAGTGTAAGAGAAGATAACCCAGCACATATTTATGAGCTCTCTGTAATACGGCTTGTTATTTTGTCAGGAGTTCAGTGTGACCCCTCAAAACTAACTTTTGGGAATTAAACAACTGCCAACTTCTATGAACTACAGACTAGACATCATGGCCAGTTCATACATAAATTGCAGTTTCTTAACAACACAAACTTTGTTATCCTACTTCTTTTGTGTTAATAATACTTTTCATTTAGCAATTAGTATTTCTGCAATAAACTGGAAATATAAAGTATCACAAAAAACCCAAGCAACTACTTGAAAGGTAAACAGTATCTTATATTCCAGGATAGCTCTAAAATAATTCTCTAGATGTAGGAGCAAACCTATTTACCTAGAGTAATTATACTGGGGAACAGAAAGAATACAATGACTTAATTTATAATAATTTTGTAGCAGTAAATTCACTAACAGCATCTAAATTGTTTACTTAATTCTGTAACAGCACAGCACTAAGTAATCAAAGAAGATCTGGGATTCTGAGGACATAAGGAGTGGCATGCAATTACCCTTAAAAATTTAGTATATTCAGATAATGTGCTTAAATATATAAAATGTATAAAAAGATAGGTAGAAGTTGCATTTCAGCAATATCTCTTAATCTTTTTCGTTTAGATGGAGAAAGATTTTACAGGAGGAAACTACCAGACTGCAAACCTTTAGGTGGTATGGAATATATCTAGTGCACATGTTGTCCTATATGCCAATACCAAATCATGGATCAAAGAAAGGCGAATGTGGGAGTAAGCAGTAAGGAAGCAAAATTTTATTCTCTCATCATGTGTTCTTTAGTTAGGAGCAATTTCTGTCACATCCAGCTTTGTTTGATTTCCAGTCCCAGGCTTTTGTTGTGTTAAAGCTACGATCTTAACATCACTAGGTGGGTCTTTTTTTGATTTGACGGTTTACTCTCTGTAACAAGATATTTACCACCCAGTGTTACATCACTGTCACACTATTGAAAACATTCATGATATTTTAAAACAAGCAATTAATCTAAAAATATAGCTTTTTTAATTGCAACAATTGTCTGTCAGAGTGAATAGACATATTCTGTCATGGATCTTCCGGAATATCAATTCACCAGTCTGGAGTATTTGCTAGATTTGCTTTTTACAGTGAATGTAATTTTCTTCTCTTAGATTCTAGCATGGGAAGCATGTAAAAAGGAAAGACCAGCAAAGACTGTCTATTAAGCATGCTGACAGTAATAAAGCTATCTGGAACTGCCAAGGATAGTAGGAGGAATAAATAATAGCTACATTGTTATAATTTTGAACAAAATGAACTGCATTTTGCTGCCTATTGGAAGCAGAAGAAAGAGTATGCACTAGTTCATCCAAATCAAAATCTGCTGCTGCAAACAAAAGGGCTCCATTCCCAGCTCATTTAGACCAGAGGGTAGGCACCTGCCTTGGGAGTTCATAGACTTTTTCTTTCTCCTACTGATTTACTCCCTTCCCTATGCATCTTCTCTCTTGACTTTTAAAATCGTAAAGAATTACTCTCATTTTCAATAAAACTGTATTACTACAGTGCAAAGCAACCAACATTAACTGAGACTAAAGAGATTCTTTTTTAAAATATTTTAATTTTTTTAACTTTTTTTTTAAAAAAAAGTCTAAACACTAAAATCCCAGTGTTTGTAGCATATGACCTTCCTGAGACCCTTCAGTTTTAGTTACATGAAAGGGAATTGAAAATTTCTACCCAGATTATGAAAAAAAACACAAGTAAATTTTTGTTCAATGGTTGTAGGCATTCAGAAAACAATTTCTTTGCATGTTGTAATCCTAGCACTCATGAATGTTTGTCTAAGTCATGCCAGACCAGAAGAAGCAACTTTCTGAGACATTTAATTTCTATTCAAAGTGACATTTGTGAAATTTCCAGGGACTAGTGACATTTGCAGTCTTAGTTAAGATTAGTGTATACAAAAGAATCTGCCAATATTGCTTCATGCATCATTTTAATGGAGTAGAAAGACTCCTCGGCAGTTATTGTCCCTGAACTTCTTACAGACAGATGACTATCTGCTCGTTCCCGACTTGGAAAAGTCAGGCTTTTTCCAAACCATTTTTTCCATTTCTTTGTTTTAGTGTTGTAGAATCATTATTCCTGAGGTTCTTTTAGAGTGATACTGATACTTAACTTTCTTCGTCCATTTTCACATCTGTCCTGGAAGTTTGTACATTGAGAATGCAAAAGATTATTTCTAGTTTCTTTGGGTCAAACATAACTTCCAGTTTCTCCAGGTCAAATGCTACTGTGGAAGAAAGTTTCAGCAATGTCCCTTTTCCTTCTGATGTGAATGTACTTTCAGTCTTGCCAACAGAAAAGACTCTGAAATAACTGGCAATGAGAGAGTGCTCCAATGTTAATTCATGTTCAGTGCCTGTTTGAGGCAAAACTCATCATGGTGCACCAAAAATGCACAAGTTTTGAACAGCTGCTTCCTAGGGATTTGGAGGCCACATTAGTTACTTCATATGACTCTAGCAAGTGAAACACATGAAAAGTGATTGAAATGCTTTTCAGACCCCCTCGTTAATTTGCAGCATTTCTCTGTCCAGTGCTGCTGGACTGCTCACAGACCTTTTGATCCTGCTGACAGACCCTTGGCACCGCATCCCTCCTTCACAGAGTGGGTTGAGTACGTGTGTAAGGAGGTCCACCAGGGTTTTGACAAACAGAGTAAAATTCCCACGGCCCCTCTGCGTTGGGTAAATTTTGGGTGATGGGAAAGCGGCCTGCAGGAAGCCTCCTGCAAGCAGCAGCCCTGGGGTTCAGAGGTCTCCATCCCTGAGCGAGAACGGCCTGAGTGCTTTCCCACAGCTTTCCCTCAGGATGCTCAATACCACCATCACTTTGCCCTCAGGCAATATTCACAATCCCTTTGTTCAGGTAAAGTCTTTCAGCAGCAAAACCTCACACACAACTGGCACAAGGGCAGTTACTAATGTAATGTTGATGTTACTAATCAACTTTCCAAGCCTGCCCACACCATAGGATGCACGGTTCCTATCTGCTCCATGTTCCCACAGGACCCCATCACCGCATAACTCACCGATTTGCAGCTCTGGGTACATTTCATAGAGACACCAGTCCACGTTGCAGTCGCAATGGGTTTTCTCAAAGAGATTGTCCAAAACATCCCGTGTCACCTGCCGCTGGTCCACCATGAGCGACTTTGAGCTGTTATCGTACATGTGCACCTTGACAACCAGCTGAGCAAGGGATCACAAAGAGCCAGTTAATTTCAGAAGCAAGTAAAAGGCTAGTCTGAATCTGCTAGCACAGATAAGAAAGATTAAGGCAGGTTATTACTGTTTCAAAGGCATCCTGTCCCACTGGGAGCTGAGGGAATAATAAAGCTTGGAAGCTTTTACATTACGCTGCCACCGAAATAAAGATCTTTTCTTGAAAAAAAAAGAAATTAACTTGGTCCTGTGTAGGACTTCAGGAAAGGTGAAACCGCTATGGAGAGAAAGTCTCCATAGAGAGAAATCACTAAATCTTCTAGATACTCAGTTAGGGAAAATGCTTGATAGGGTGACCATGGCAAAAGGACAGCGTATCCTTAAGGAAGGCTTGAAGTGTGGACAGGCATAATTTACTTTTAAATGAGGAAAATGCTGAGATATTTAAATTCCTCTCCTTGTACTGAAAACAGAAGAACATTGTCTCCAGAAGCTATACACAGAACATGAAACTAAACTGGCGAATTGGGAGGGCTTCTTCATGCCATCTTATTTAAATATCTCCTTATTTTACAACAGTCGTATAAGAGGCTTTGGTGTAACAGAGAGAATCTCTGTTGAAGCTGAGGTAGAAGCAGAAAGCAAGGATTCCCAGGAGAAAAACTACACTGTATCCTAGAAAGGAAAGGCAAGTAAAACCAAGGAACTTGCTCTGATTCCAACCCTTGCATATATTCCTGTGTAAAAAAAGCAGCTCAGCTGCAGCACATACTATAGAGAAGAAGAAATGTTGTATGTGCGTAATCTAAAACACATTTGGGGAAAAATGAGATTTTTGTCTGGTTATAGTGTTTCAAATGCTTAGAAACATGCGGGAGACTTCCATCCTTTTGCAAAACTGAAAAGAGCAAATTTCTTTAGTCTTCAAACTTTACTGGAATTCAAATATGACATAGTAATTCAATTATACATAGAACTTAACAACAAAGTAGATTCAAAGAAGTAATAGTCTTACTTCTGCTTGTTTGCTTCAGATATTCAGTATGCAAAAAGAAACAAAAAAGTCTTTGGGAGCTATCTCAAGTTTGGACACCCTCAGATTTATTGGAAGCACTGAACCATTTTTGGAAGACCTTCATCTCAGGCATTTTCCATCTCCTATTTGAGCACAACTGAAATGTCACAACTGTTTTTCCTTTGCACCCACTTTTTCAGAGTTCCTGAATATTTGCAGCTGCTGTTGAGTTCAGCTGGAGTCGTAGGGTATCCCTGTGCCACACATTACAGTGAGGTACACTGCAGTGGGTACAGATTTGGAAACTCGCTTGTGATGATAGGGCATATTTATATAACACACTGCAGGACTGACACTGTCTGGAAGCTTCTATTTTCATATTTCTTGATCTAAAGCCAGCTCTGGTATTTTTGTAGACTGCTGCACTGCCATGAAAGAATTTACAAAACTTGCTAATTTATTTAATTAGGATTTGCTGTCTCTACAGCTATTGCAAAAATGAAGTTTAATACTTCTGGAATCAATGCAGTACAAGTAAGCAACATTTTTATGTACATTCACATCCTCTAGAGCAAAATATCAGTACTGTGGACTTTGCCTCATCACTGAAAAAAAAAAAAAAGTAGATACAGCCTTTCAAGTCCACTAAGAAGTTATGTTCTCCTAGAGACTTCTGTACACTCAGATGACCAGACAGCTCTACAGGACATCTTCTGATGTTTGTTTCAAATTAAAGGCAAAATATGAAAAAAACTAATGATCTTAGTAAGAACTTTATTATTGAGAATAATGAAAACAGATACTCTCTCAACAGCTATTATGCACTTCACTATTTTAAATCCCACCTTTTTAATTTTGGCTTCTTTCATTTTCTCCAATGCAAGTTTAATCTTGTCAGCTTTAGCCTGTGCCTCTTGTTCTTCCTGAAAAGATACAACATGTTCATTATACTTTTCATTAAATAAGGCTAGCAGCTTTACATTTACTTGAAAAGAGTTGTTTCTTGTTATTTATATCCAGAACACTGGGCTTGGGCTTGCTGTGGGAAATCTCACTGTTACAGGGAATCCCTGGCTTTCCTTGAGTCAATCTCTCCAGCCTAAGGGTTTGATTTACAGGCCTAGTGCTTCCTTTTGTTGTCCAGTTGTACAGCTCTTTCATGATCAGTTCTTCATATGCTGCAGGAATGCTTGAAAAATGGGCTTTTCTGCGTTTCCTTATGGGTCACAGCTGATACATAAGAGAAGATGTGGGAAGATCTAATCCAAATGAAAGAGCACCATGGATGCAGCTGCTTCAAAGAAAACTCAATCTCTCTCTGCAGGTTTTAGAGAACTAGAGTTTTTAGGTTCTTACTGAAAAACAGGTTTGCAATAATGCCACTTAACAAATTCATTGACTCAAATTCCTTGGCTTGCTATTCGCAAGCTCTTACTGCATGTGTACTTCCAGAGAGGAGCAGACCTTCAGCTGGGTGAAATCATGGGCTTTCAACCTGGTAAAGGACCCACTCACATCAATGCAGCCACATCTATACCTTTGCATCAGACATCTATACCTTTTTCTGTAAGACCAAGCTCTTTGTTTACAAATGAATGAGATTTGTGATCCAAAAATACTTTGCCTTTATGGCTGATATAAAGATTTGGACTATTTCTTTTTGGACATCTATTGTCCAGCTGTCAGCCCAGGTGATCTGCCGAGTTCAAAAGATACATTTGGGGCATCAACTAACTGCTGTTTCTGGTGCTGCCCTGGACTGTTAATGTTACTAGTGTGTTGTGTTTCTTTCCAGCATTAAATCCCTGGTTCCCTTCACTGATTTCAACTGTGCCTGTCGATCTTTTCCAACTCCACGCTTCCCTTCCCTTAACAGAATTGGGAATTAGTGCTGTGCTACTCACAAGCACATTCAGCTTCCAACCAGTAACTATGGGAGGCAGTTCTTGCCCTGCCTTCACACATTTTTTTTTCTGTGTTACCTTCTCCCTCCATTTTCTATCCTAAAATCACCCTGGGACTATAGGCAGGCCAGGACCAGAATGGCTGTAGTTTATGAGAGAAGCAAGTGCAAGAAACATGTAGGTCTAATTGGGCATTGTCACCACATCCTTCTTCAGACATGCTACAGATTATCACAGAATTATAGAAAAAAAAAGAGTTAAGAAGGTTACATAATCCAGCCACTGCCCAGAGGCAGATTTAGACATGACTAAACTACTCCTGACAGACGTACTTCTTAAAGCACCACTTTTGGGTACTAGCCTCTCGTGGGAGGTCAAAAATACAAGGCGAGGTGTGTGACCTCAGAGAGATGGCTTCAAGCATGATTGCTGTTGTCAGGTTCTCCACTACGAATGTCAGACAATCAGTTCTCAAGTGTCTTTTTCTTTTTCTGCAGAAGGTAATGAAAACTGTAGTGCAGCAGCACCACAACTCACAGATGATTAACGCACTCAAAAACAGCATCTGTCCTCCTTCTACAGAGAACAAACAGCCTTTCAGACCATGCTCTTCTCCTTACCATCTCAAAGTATCTCTCTGCAAAAGGCAGGGAAATTTGCTTTACCAAAGAGGCTGGCTTGATGCAGGCAGGTTTCTGCTGAAGAGCCTTGCAGTTGGAACTCAGCCTTCGCCTGCCTGTGACCTGTGCTGAACAGGGTTCACACATTGTCCAAATCTGTGCAAAAGATTTCTCACCTGAGAGCTTTCCTGCTTGCATAACCTTTGCCTTTCTCAATATAGAAAAAGAAACTAGCACAAAGAAAACAAATCTTCTGTTGAAAAATGTTAGCACTGTTGAACAAATGCTTTTGACAGGCTGAAAGATTTGTTTTCCTACTATATCATCTTAATCACCACCTTTTCTGGATCTTCAAATAGACACACGTAAATCTCGTGTAGATAATGCCACAGAAAATATACAGGACATATTTAGCATAAGGACAGCTTTAAAAAGAAATGTCAGAATTTAGAAACCTACAAAACTACTTCTTTAAAAGAAATGCTCTTATTTTTAATTTTGGAATGCTTAAATGTAAAGTAATAGAGTCTTGGTATTACAGGTTTGAACAGAAGGACATATCCTATGTTTGTTTGACTACAGACAGCCATTAATGCTAAACAAAGTATCACAGAATCACAGAATGGTTAAGATTGGAAGGGACCTCTAGAGATCATCTAGTCCAACCCCTCTGTTCAAGCAGGGACACCTAGAGCATGTGGCACAGGGTGGCATCCAGGCGGGTTTGGAAGATCTTCCGGAGAAGGAGAATCCACAATCTCTCTGGGCAGCCTGTTCCAGGGCCCTGGCACCCTCACAGGAAAGAAGTTCTTCTTCATATGGAGATTAAACTTCCTGTGTTTCAACTTGTACCCATTACCCCTTATCCTGTCACTGGCCACCACGGAGAAGAGTTTGGCCCCATCCTCCCTACATTCTCCCCCCAGGTACTTCTACATGTTGATCAGATCCCCTCTCAAGCCTTCTCTTCTCCAGACTAAACAGGCCCATCTCACTTAGTCTTTCCTCATATGATAGATGCTCCAGTCCCTTAATCACCTTCATGTCCCAGTGCTGGACCCTCTCTAGAAGCTCCACGTCCCTCTTGTACAGGGGAGCTCAGAACTGCACACAATACTCCACGTGTGGCCTCACCAGAGCTAAGGGGCAGGATCCCCTCCCTCGACCTGCTGGCAATGCTCCTCCTGATGCAGCCACGATCCCATTGGATTTCTTGTCCACAAGGGCACATTGCTGCCTCATGGTTAACCTATTGTCAACCAGGGCTCCAAATCCCTCTCTGCGGAGCTGCCCTGGACACCGCTGCTTCACACTCAGTGTGGCATCCAAGACACCTCCAGCTCCATTTCAGCAGGGCTGCTACTCAGACAGTCATCTCCTGGACTGTACCAGTTCATGCTGTTTTTTTCACCATACAAGGTGCAGGACTTTGCGCCTTGATGAGTTTTTGATGATTTTGCTTAGCCTGGTCCTCACACATTGCAAGCTGTCTCTGCACTGAAACTCTGCCATTCATAATGTCAGCCAGTTCCTTAGAACCATTCTCAGGACATTCGCAGATGATCTTTCTGTCAACATTCAAATCATTCTGAAAATGTTGAATGTGGGCCCCAGTATCAATCCCCCTCACTACCAAACACCAGGCCAGACACTGAGCTGTCACACGTCACTATCCCTGGCAGTTTGGTGAATCTTCTGCCCATCTAAGAGGCTTCTCTTCCAGCCTATACTTCCAATACAGTCTATTTAAAAGCTTGATATGTCCAAATTAATATGAGAACATGCTTACACAGCATGGAACAGAACTTTTCTTGACAACATCTCTTGTATCAGTTACACAAGTTAAATAAAAGACTTCCGTTTCTGAAATGGTCTAGCTGCTGTTTTTACAATATTGATACTCCTTTAAGATAGGAACTTATCTTTGAGATACAGGAAAAAAAGCAAAGTTCCTCCCTCATGTTTACAACTTTCATTCCTCCAATAGAGCACAGAAGTTTTCACACCGCAAGTGAAACTTTATCCAGTGAGTTGTCTTATAGTATAGTCAGAAAGGTCCACTTCCTACTGAATTTCTGCTCTTCTTGCTAAATGTCTGCAGTATGATGCTAAACACAGAGGCAACAATAATGTCGAGGTTATACATATTCAGTTTATGGGAACTTTTAAATTGCAATGAAATGCTCAGGATTTTAAGCACAACCGACCAGTACAGTTGCAGATAGGCTAATAGAGCATTTTTGTCACTTTATAATGTTTCTATTCTCTTAATGTAAACAATCCCTCTGCAAAGAAATGAAAAGAACAGAAAGGAAGAGAAGAGAAGAGAAGAGAAGAGAAGAGAAGAGAAGAGAAGAGAAGAGAAGAGAAGAGAAGAGAAGAGAAGAGAAGAGAAGAGAAGAGAAGAGAAGAGAAGAGAAGAGAAGAGAAGAGAAGAGAAGAGAAAAGAGAAGAGATAGGACAAGAAAAGACAAGAAAAGACAAGGGAAGAGAAGGGAAGAGAAGGGAAGGGAAGGGAAGGGAAGAGAAGGGAAGAGAAGGGAAGGGAAGGGAAGGGAAGGGAAGGGAAGGGAAGGGAAGGGAAGGGAAGGGAAGGGAAGGGAAGGAAAGGGAAGGGAAGGGAAGGGAAGGAAAGGGAAGGAAAGGGAAGGAAAGGAAAGGAAAGGAAAGGAAAGGAAAGGAAAGGAAAGGAAAGGAAAGGAAAGGAAAGGAAAGGAAAGGAAAGGAAAGGAAAGGAAAGGAAAGGAAAGGAAAGGAAAGGAAAGGAAAGGAAAGGAAAGGAAAGGAAAGGAAAGGAAAGGAAAGGAAAGGAAAGGAAAGGAAAGGAAAGGAAAGGAAAGGAAAGGAAAGGAAAGGAAAGGAAAAAGCAAGAGACACTTCTATGTTTTTTATTTCAAATTCATGCTTCTTGTGTTGCATCATTCTTCTAATGCATACATTCTCCTCACAGGACTGTGGCAGAGTAGAATTCTTGTTATCTCCCTCTCCACAACCTCATGCTGAAGACTAGAAATATCATGTTTGATTTTGGTGATTAAAACAGATATGCAAGAGAGAAAAATGTGGAGGAGGTTGTGACAACACTGATAAATTGTAGCATATGGGTAAGCCGACTGTTTATAAACAGTACCTACTGATAACTGTGGCATCTCCTAAATAAAGAGTGTCCCATATTGCAGATGGTCTTCATTACCTTCCTTCAATGGCAAGACCAAGAAGAGCAGAGTGACTTCAGTGCTGGATGAGAAAGCAGGTACCTTTTGTGCTCAGCGTTGCACTCAATGTGCTAGCAAATGCCAAATTTTGCACTATTGAACAGCTTTTCCTGTTTCAAGAAAAAATTCTAGATGCAGACCTGGTAAATAGTTCTTGAGCCTACTCACCAAAAGGAATAGATTAGCAGTAGACGGCGATGAACAAAGTGATGCCTACACAGAACAGTGAGATTTTTGCCCATGCTTTACACTGATGTCAAAGCCAAGCTCTCTGTGAGAAAGTGTTAATTGATCAATGATTATTAAAAGTTTCCCATCAGAGTGAACATTTTGCGAGGATTTATGCCCGTCTTGTACTATCAACATATGAGCAGTAATTCTTATTGTTGCGTCCACAATAATAAACAACTGTCACTCTAATTCATGACTGTTTCATCACTGCCAAACTCCCCCAAGATGTTCACATCAGTTCTCTGTTATTCCTAAGCCAAATTCCACTTAGAAAATTATAGGAACTTTTGAATGCTTTTGAACAATATTTCGCCCAAGGCTTACCTGAGTGAGTGGCTCAGGAGGAGGTGGTGGTGGTGGCGGTGGAAGGTCTAAACTAGGGTCTGGAGGTGGGGGGGGCAAATCGTCTCCAAACCGTCCCGTAATGGTAACATAGGTGCTTGATTTATGAGAAGTGGCGGTATCCAAGCCTGTTGAAGGTGGAGTGGCAGTACTTTGCTGATTGCCCGTAGTCTTCTGGGCTTGTAAAGTTCGCTGTTCAACTTCATTTATATCTGCTACAAGATCAGCCATTAAAGCATCTAGGTCTTTGTCCTCTAGTGTACTTAGGGATTCTGTAAAGAAAAATACCAAACATATTGGACTGAATGCAACACAAAACGCTATGTTTCCAGATGAGTGAAGATTAAACCATAGGAGATGTAGTTACTTCAAAATATAAGGGCAACGGGAGAGAAAATAAATGTTTAAATGGATTCAAAAAACAGACATCTTTTGCAAATAGTCACTTATCCGGTCATACTCAAATTTAGAACACAAAGAATTAAATCAATACAAATTAGGCAATACAGGAAGTTTCACCTTCAGTGATAATGTCTTAGGCCAGTAATATGTTTCAAAACCTGGTCCTGATCCAGTAAATTTCCTAAGTATATGTTCAGTGACAAAGTTCAATTAGCTCCCATTAGACTGCTTATATAGCTAAAGTTAAGTCTATAATTCAGCAAGTTTTGATTTGGCACTCAGGAATATGCACAACAGAGCCCCAGATCAAGAACATCTTCATATATTAGTATCATTTAAAAACTCTAAAATTCACATGAGACAAAGTCAGAATCAGAGAGCTCTAAGATTTAAAAAATGTCATGGCCTCAATGGCACAAATGTGTGATCTCACCTGTGACCCACCCTGGGTAAAACGCAGGGGGTTATTAAATAGAAGAACAAACCAGGCTACTTACCATTTAAATCTTTAAAACCAACTGTAAAGCTGAATTCCTTGTTGGCTGCTTTGGGGGATGGAGATGGTAACGTCTCCACCCCTAAACTCTGTTAAAGTAAAAGAGAAAGAAATATCTCTGATGACATTATTTCTATGACAGACACGAATACCTGCCAGTCACTTAGGCTGAAAGCGTCAAAAGAAGTTAACTCTTCTTCGATGGACAGAACACTGCACACTAGTTACCCATCTGGGTATAACCTCAGAAAACTAAACAGAGCTCAGATAAGCATTCAAGCATTGTCTCTCAGTCGTGCCAACCATTTAATGGCAAAATGTTGGCCTACGCCGGGCACACCTAGGCATGGCTTGAGCACAGCAAAGGTCGTGACTCTTTCCAGCTGAGGCAGTGGATAAAGTCAAACTGTTTATGGGTTTGGAGTGAGGTTTTTCATTTTATTTTGTTATTTGGAAGGGGAGTTTAAAAGAGTTTAGCTGTGGATGTGTGTACACGTGAGGATATGCAATGCCATTTGGTCCAGAGTGCATTATTTACTACTATAAATGCAACCTAGCTGTTATTTGCTCCTATTGTTTGAAAAGACATGCTGTTTGCAATAGAAATCGCAAATCTGCATAGTCAAATAGAGAATTTCCAGCCTGTAGCTTGTTGTTAAGTAAGCAGGAAGCCCCTGGTAGGAAAAGTGTATAGAGTGAGGATAACAAAGATAAATTCTCTTTCTCTTCCCTAGTGAGGGAGATAATAGCTTGAATAACCAAATGCTACAGAACTGCAGAAACAAGACCAGAAGGTATTTCAACATCTGCCTATCAGGTGAGCTAAGCTCTTCTGAAGAAGAAAAGCCAAGCAAAACAAAACAAAACCTCTGACCAGATATAATCCAGCATCTACTCTGCCAGTGTAGTCTGCTGCTTCCCCACCCAGATATATGGGGAATCAAGTACTTTCTGCTCTGAAGCAGCCTTTTATGTATTAAAAATTATCAGTCTTGTCTTCAACAGACTAAGCAACCCTGTTAAACTTTTCTCATATTCCTTCCCTTCTTATCACTGCCATTGCGTTCTTCTCCATTTCCTCCAGTTGACCCTCTTCCTTCTCAAAATGCAGTGCTAACAGCAGGCACTTTTTCTTTCCAACACGGAGCAAAGTGGAAGGGCTACTTCATATACCTTACAAACTCTACCTTTGTATGTACATGTTCTGCAAGATGTTTGAATTCCTGCTGCAACAGTATGTCATTCTGTTCATATTCAATTTGCACCAGGGCATTTACATTTCTTAGAGCTGCCTGCAATTGACAAGCATGTTCCCTGAATATTTATGCAAATACTTGGCAGCAGTTTTCACAAATTTCCCACCCAGCACATATTGGCTTCTTCTGCAGTTGTACAGAGCTGGAAACCAAAGAAGGAACAACTTTAAACACTGTTTCTTTGTTAATAGCTACTCTCATTAAAACAGACCTGGTATAAATCAGGGTGAGAGAGAAAGGAAGTGAATGAGATGATAGTTTTCCAGTGCCTGAGTTTAAAAAAAGGTACAAGAAGGGAGGGTACAAACAGTATTATGAAATAGACTGTAGGACTGTAAAGGATATAGTTTCATTACTAATGTTATATATAAAAAAAAGTAATAACATCTTATAACAGCCAGGAAAACAAAAAAATGACACAAAAATGAAAACTGAGACAGTATAAGCAAAGAGAAATTAAACAGAAATTATTTTAAATGCTAAAAAAACAGAGGATAACATTAAAAATGGCAGAAAACTCTGATTCCTGTTCTGCATTTAGCTTTCCACCTTTTAATACAATGAAAGGGCATTTTTGTGTGCTTCTATCATTTACACTCACTTTAGAAGCAGATAGGCTGAGTAAGGAAGAAAGTGTGAAAAACTATCTACAGACTGGTTTAGGAAATGAAGCTTAAAAGAATCAAAAGACGCAATTCTGCTATCAGAAAGAGTTTTCAGGCTATCATATAGGCGCTGCCTCCTTCTCCCATGCAGAGTGGAGGGGAGAGGTCCCCCCCAGACCGCTAAGCACAGAGGAGACGTGTGGCCTCAGCCTCCTCCATCGCCTGCACGTGCAGCAGGGCTCTGTCCAACCCAAGGAGGTAATTCCAACTAGCATTCCTTTGGTAACGTGCAAGGCAATGGAATTAAATTACCCTAAAAGAACCTCCCTTTATATACATATGTGTGTCTGTGTATACATATGCACATATATACAAGCATATATGCACATATATATGTAACTTTTATACACATGGTTATAAAAAAATGTAATAAGTCAGAAGGCTACAGAAGGCTACAGTCAGAAGGTGCAAAGTATTATGGTTCGGTAGCTAAGACTACCATACGCTATCTAGACTTTCATGTGGAATAAGCAAAATTCCTCTTTTGTGGTTTAGGATTATTAGCATTTGATTCAGCAAGCATGAGGATTGCCTGAGAGGAAAGACTCCCCCAGACCGAGGCTGCAAGCAATCAACCTCACACAGAACACAAAATAACAGCTTGAACGTTTCAAACAGCCATATGTTAAAATACTGCAAATTTATTGTGTTTAGAATTATAGATTCTCCTTTATCAGGTTTTGAAGGAAATATTCCAGAACTGTAGGTTTATAAGTGGGTTCATGCTGTTTTATTGTTTCCTCTCAAGATTATATTCTGTATTGCTAATAATGTCTCTATAAATTCTTCAATGCCACGTAGCTGTACCTTAGTATATTGACATATCTAAAGATGACTCTTTTTCCTAAATAATATATTCAATATCATAAAAAATGCTGTTTTCATATCCAAAATTTACATATTTTACCCAGGCTACATCTCATTTATGCACACATGCAAAATGTTCATATGTGAAAACTCAGACTCCTGTTGATCTGAACAGGACTCCTGTTGATTCCTCATTGAAGCTTTCAAATTCTTGCAACTACATCTAAAAGGAATTTAAGTTACTCATTTGCTTTTTTTTGGAAAAAGCATCTTTCACAAGCAGTTAGCTCTCTTTCATAATCTACACTGATATTACCTTGTTCTCCACACCTATTGTTTAAAATGCCAAGTAGAGAAATTCAGTTGTATGCTTTTCAAAATATTTTTTTTCTGTATTTATTCAGAGTGGAAGAACATGAAAACTGCAGAAGGGCTGTCTCTCTTCTCTAATACATAACACTATTTTTCAAATCTTTTAGGAAATAAAAAGCAGTATTTACCTGAGTCAGCATGTCCATTTCCCCAAGTAAATTGCTGAACATTTCATCTATATCATCACATGTTTGCTCCATCTGAAAGAGAAGTCCACAGATGAAGAATCATTACAAGTTCATTTCAATGTTGGCAACTGTCAAAGCAGAGAAGAGCCAATGTTCGTGCACAATGCTTTCCCAGGTAGTTTTAAAACAATTGCTCCTGACTTGCAATAATTTGAGAAGAAAGCCTCCTTGTACAGTTTAGAAATAACTAATAACAGATCTGAATCTCAATCCTGTATACGCTTGAACACACACTTGGACTCTGCATTCACTATGAGCTCGACAACTTCAGTCCTTTTTAGAATTTACGTTTCACAGAATTCATTAGCTAATAAATGCTGGATGCATCTTAAACATCAAAAATACCTGGCAAGTGAAAAATGGAAAAGGAAACAAACTTTGAGGCTGAGAAACTCCTAGTTGTTTTGTCCCAAAGTCTTGCTTTCTTTGGCTTGACCAGCTGAAACAACGGGAGGGTGTGAGGTGTTATCTAGAGCAGCAACTGACTATGATTACACGTATGACTCTCTTTCTCAGGATTTCTCCCTAAATTCTGACAAATATTAGCACACTCTGAGAACTCTCAGCTTGCCTAATCTCAGGGCACCAGGCCTCGGTAACGTGCCTGGCCTGCAGGATGCCCACTGGGGTCATCACTTGCAGGAGAGGCAGCAGTGGGGCCGGACCAGATGACACTGATGTAGGGACACAGCTTCTCTCGTACTCTACCACCACTGAGATCTCTCCTCTCCAGGGAGAGGAGTCTTGTGAAGAGGTGTCCTACATGGAACGGTGACAAACACGTGAGCTATAAGCACCATTTTCAGAAGCACCAGTCTGCGAGGGATTGCGCAAACTCTGGTACTGATCACATACATGGCTTAAACGTGGGCATACTTAAAATACATAAGTAGACCTATGGATTCATTGGATTTGTGTGCACTCTACAGGATCAGGACTAACACAATGCCAAAATAGAATCCCCTGAGGACAAGGACAACTCTATAGATTACAAAGCCTGGCAAGAAGAGAAGACCACTAAAATATGTCTCATGTTTGAGAATTATTTTCAAATCCTAGAACTGCACTATGCTTACTTGAAGCTAGGATTTTCAGAAGATGCCACTGCAGTTTGCTGGCACTAAAGTGCTTCATTTCAAACCCAAATTTCATGAAAATCCCAGCTGAAAGCACTCCCCATCCCCGCTTCCCCTCTCCCCCCACAAAAGAAAAGATTGGAAAACGGAGGGAAAAAAAATAAACCAGCTTCTGTAATAGTTGGCGAGGGAAAAAGCAACACAATTGAGTACTGGATTACACATCAGTCTACCTTAATGTGATTTTTACAGATACTAATAAATATAAAGTTGCTTTCTTTGCCACTATATGATTTTATCACTCTTCAGTTATATTTGATTCATGACAGAAAAATAATGTAATCATAGAAAAAGGCAACATGCAAAGAATTTCCAGTGTTAAGTTGGAGCTGATTAGTCACTGCTAAATTTTCCTTATCAATTCATATAAATTACATTTAATATTAGAGTTTTGGAGATCTTAAAAACATGGGGGAAGGGGGAAAGCCTCAATATTAAGAATGAAGTATAAAGTAGTTTTAGAAAGATAAGGTTAGCATCCCCATTACCAAAGCACATGATGAAAATATCCCTGGGTCAAAACATACTGAGAGATGTCTTAACTAACAAGAGAATCCCCAAAGTTTCACAAGGATTTTGTCAACTGCTAGCAAATGCTTACCAACAACAATATTTTCAAATGACAGTTAAGTAAATCTCCAAATGTGTAACTGCATAAGAATATCTTATCTACTCTCTTCTTTACTTCATTCTAGTCATGACTTGTTTCCACCACCACACTCACTTTTCTTCCTTTGATTGTCCCAGCAGGAACAAATAGGCAAAGCAAAACACAGCACTGGGAATTATCCCGTTCAAGAGAGTGTGTATCAGACTGGGAAATTCTTTCTTTTGGGCTTTTACAAACAGCTCTGAAATAATTCAAACCAGAAATTCAAAAGTAAATTCAAAAGTAAAACCTGTAGATGTATGAGCTACTCTTAACAAAAGACAAGGAAAGACTTACCCAAACCCCTAAAGGAAAATTTCATACTCAATCCACCTTTCTAATCACTAAACAGCATTTTTTTCTGTATGATTTATATATATATAGTACTACTAATAGTAGAAAAATGAAGAAAAATATAAATATGACAATAGTTTTACAATAAATTTCTCATGATAGGCATAAGATACTTAAGTAGAAAAAAATAAGAAGAGGAAATTGTGGTTTTTTAAAAAAAATGAGGAGGGGCACATGGGACAGCATACATGTGAAACTTTTAACCTATTTTTAAAGTGACTGACTTTCAAGCTGATGCCTTTTGAAAGACTTTTGAAATATTTTCTGAAGTAACACCAAGAATACATATACCTGCATATCTAAAGGATGGGAGCATTTTCTCTTCAGCTGGTTATTTTAACCATCAAGTTTCAGTATCTACTTTATGCATATTAAATTATCTTTTGTAAGTTCCTATAATACAAAACATCACATTTTGACTCATCAATACATTTATTCACCCCTCATTTACCAGAAGTTCCACAGGGCTATTATTTTTTGTCTTCCCATTTTCAGGCTTAGCAGCCTCTTTGCTGATACAAATCATTAAACTCTAAACTAAGAGAAATATGAATAACAACATTCTTGTATTTTGTCCTACTCTTTGCATTATTAGCACTTTTGTGTTTTAGCTCACTCAATGACAAAACATGGTTTCTGCACACATACTTATTCTTCTTTTTAAATTATAGTAGCTGAGTCCTACTTGCATCCGTTCAGGTGCCTCCAAACTTTTCCTTGTTATAAGAACTGGTTCCACATCCCTGCACCATCCCACAGTACTGTAGGGTACTGAATTTCTAAACTTAGGAAAACAGCTAAATATCTAATGATATACTCTTCTTTTAAATGGAGATGTAAAACTATACCTTTTATTGAGCTATGGGCCAAAAAGTTGGAATTAAGTTCTCTCACCTCTAATACCAGATGCAGAGAAAGTCTGTAACGGGAACCCTATTATTGACACCACATGATTCTGTATCATTGCAAACATCTTGTTTTGACAAGGTACTAGAAAGAATAAAAATACTTAATACTTTGTTTTTTTAAGAGTTAATAAAGTTTGATGATTTGGATGCTTATAGAAGACAGGATTGCTATGTCTATGAACCAGACATAAGAAATGACAGAATCAGTATCTCTTGACAGTAATTCAACAGAATGGGCAGTAAACAAACGATACAAGATTCACCTTACTTAAAAATAAAAAAATACTACAAAGCTGACATGGTGACTACATGGTGTAACTATAAGAACAAGTAGCACAACTACTAATACAATAATACACTAAGAAGTTTTAAAAGTTTGCATCTAATACCTCTATAGGCATTACTACAAGTTACTCCTCAACAGGAAGACTCGCAATCAGAAAAAAAGCTTAAAGGTTTGTGCAATACTGAACAGGAAACACCACCAACGGTATCACAGGCGAGATACCATCTCTGCAACTCAGCTGCAGTTGGGTTGTTGCAATTTAATCATCCTAAGGGCTAGAAAAAAAAAGGAATAAGAAACAGCAACCTATCAGTGAAAGGCTTACTGTGGAGTCTTGCCAGGAACAGCATTAGGAGCCAGCCTCCTTAGTGACCTCGCAGAAGAGATACAAATATATGTATCAAATTAAAATTGGTGTCTTAAAATATGACATATGCAAAAGCAAGGGTTAAAAATATGAAGTAGAAGTGAAGTGGAGTTCATGTTACGTTAAAAAAATCTAAAGCACATCTTATCTCCCAGTCCCTGCTTTACAGTGTTTAAGAGCCACATGCATGTTCTAGGGACTTCTCTCTTTCATTATACTTATATAAACTGACCTGATCTCATGTTACTTTATCCTGGTGTAATACTAAGTTATATTCCAAAAAGATGTGATCAGTTAAAGATGATCACCCCAGCCCTGCTGCTTTTCTAACTTTCTGCCATTCATAAGCATGGAATTCTACCAGAAAAAAGTTTACACACACACAGATAACCCTGAAAGCAGTTTATCTTTCATTTCACTTCTTTTTCTGGGAAGTCTGGTGTGCCAATGACTGTTGGTTTAGTTGCAGTTGTAATTATACTGCATATTTAATGCAGAATAGGTTTAACATGTCAGAACCCTGCTCATGATGGACCAGGGGTTACACACTAAAACACTAAGAGTTGCAGGAAGTGGGTGACATAATTACAAGGGTTTTATCCTCACTATTTGAAGAATAAGATATTTGGCTTTGGATTAGAATTAAAATGGCAATAATAATCTTAATGTGAGAGAATCTGTCTTTAATTCTTATCCGGGCCATGAAAGCATCTTCAGATGACTATCCCATATATAACACTTGACAGCATTTTCCATTTTTTGCTCCAGACACATTTTAATATACATCACAGAACCAGTTTGGACCCAAATTGCCTTGTTATCTTGTATCACACCATTGCTCATGTTGACACATTTGACAATTACACCTATATAACTCCTACTGTACTACCTCTGGAATCATACATGCAGATGTAAGCACAAACATCTATAGAGAAGGATATCCCAAACTCAGAGATCCTACTTCATTTTCCGTAACTATGACACATATACAACTACAATTCTATATTCTTAAAAGTTTATTCTCTCTCTTCTGTTTTGAAATTCATGGTTAATTCACAGGTGGTGCAGGGATAAGCGTGCAGCTAGGAGAGAATATAGGGAAAGTCTGTATTAGACAAAAAGATTCAGACTTCACAAACCTGAAAACACTGTTGCACTTTAATGATCTGTTTGCATTGTTGAAACTTCAACATATCAGGGATTCCTACACATGAAAGCAACAACTGAACACAAGTACGACATATATATATATTGCACATATATATTTGGGAACTTAACTTTCCATTGGCTATAGAGAGTTTTAGTACATGTTTGCAAAGCACCAAGGAACTGACTCAGGCTGTCCGTCCTTCAGGTCATAGTGACCCACTCCTCAGTGACCCACTACAGAGAAGTAGCTGTGGCTCCTGCATTTAGGGTGAGGCAGGATGTCAGGATTATTGAATGGTCCCAGGAACTCAGTTAAAAACATAGACAGTGACAACAAACTACCTCAAAGTTTATCTGCAGTACATGAGGAGGAAGTTACTCAAGGTCAGAGCAGAGGCTCCACGGGCAAGAAGAGACAGGTCAGGAAGAACATAGAACTGTTGATAAGCAGTGTATGGGACAGCTCTGGAAAAGGAATACTGCACTCTGAAAAGAAACTCTGAGGAGCACTATGGTAGGGTGGGACACAGCTCATTCACCATGCTCCTCTCCAGAATAACTCTTCCAAGCACAGATCTGGAGTCTGATCCTTGGAAATGGATTCCACGGGGCAGAAGGGACCCAAGTCCACTCTGGCAGCTGAGGACTGTGAGCTACATTACAAAACATTGCAGAAACATTGCACAGTTACTCAGTCATTTTATTTTTCCTTTGCCACTGAATTATTTACTGCAAAATGGACCAATTTGGGAACTTTCTTACCTTGAGTGATGCAGATACAATAGACTCTATATGATATGAAATGGTAGAAGGAGATATGTCTCCAGTCCTACATCTCTACACAGATTTGGCAGAAGAAACAACTCTGGTTTACCTTCTCCTGGTGGCTGCCTTTCACCAGGCTGATCTGCTTTGTGCCAATACACATTACAGTATGGAGAGTGAATAAAAGTATATTGTTAATTGCCTGCTTCAGCTCTACTTAGCTATAAGTAACTGCAAACATACAAGCAACCAGAAAACATATGCCAGAAGTCTTAGGTTTCTCTCGTTCCTGCCCTGCTAGGAGAGCAGAATGGTGCAGCAATGTAAGTTTGAGGAGCACCAACTTGTTCTATCTCTTTCCACATTCCTTGCTGATGCTGGTGTAATGTTTTCCTTCCTGTCTTCCAGTTACCCAACATTGCAGTGCAGAAGCTACATACCAACTAGACACTGTCTTGTGTTTAAATAGAATGCCAGCAAAGGAGAACAGTGTGATTACCAGCAACTTTTGAATCCAGCAAAATGATCAGCCTATCTCCACCCTGGAATGGATCAAGCAGTCTACAAGCATTTAATTTCCACTACTTCTGGGACATTCCTAGAATTCATCTATCCTCAATCT
The DNA here is from genome assembly GCF_059628265.1 of Tinamus guttatus. Taxonomy (NCBI): domain Eukaryota; kingdom Metazoa; phylum Chordata; class Aves; order Tinamiformes; family Tinamidae; genus Tinamus; species Tinamus guttatus. The sequence continues at coordinate 4,291,223 of NW_028289064.1, forward strand.
CTGAGCTAAAGATGTGTGTCTTGTGGATCTCTGCTTAATGAGGATTTTGACGTTTCGCTTCAGAATCCAAATTGCTCACTGATCTTACATTGACAAACTGTCTAATCATAAGGAAAAGACAGACAAGAAAGCACATAGAATAAAGAGGAACACAGGGATCTACAATGGGGGAAAAACCCATTTTCCCATTGGTGTGAAGAGATGATGGGTTAGGGAAAATGGAAATAATACTATAAATTTAGGAAGAGAATAAAAAGACAACAAGCCATCTGAGGTAAGTGCAAGATACCATATTAAGGTCCAAGAGAGCACTGTCTACCCACACAATCATTTATTCCTAGGCCTAATCATTGACAAAAACTCTGAGTTGCCTCTCAAAAGACCTTTTTGTCACTTCTACAATCAAATGTTGCCATAAGTGTTTGAGGGAAGATACTCACGGTAGGGGAAAAAAAAAGACTGAAAGGAAAAGATAGTAAAGGTACGATTTTGAGGACTGTATTATCTTTCCACCTAGAAAAGCTACTTCTTTCAGTCTACACAGAGAGATCATGAACAGCTATGAGCAGTGGGTGTCAGATAGTGATCTGTAAAGAAGGTGGAAGCCTGGAGTCATCTCAGATGGGTCATTGTATTGATGCGGCTGTAGCAAAGCAGCCATGCCAGCAAGCCATGATCAACCACCCAGAGGAGATAGCTACGGGAGGGGAACACATTAGAGGAAAGGAGAATCTTGTGACATCTTCCATTATTGTATAGTTCTTCCATTACTGTAAGGTTTTCCATGAGAAGGCAACACCACTGCCTCTCTCTTTTCTTCCACCAGAGGAAGTGTAAGACCTGATTTGGTAAGAGATAACAGTTCTAGTATGGCAGAGGGGAGACAAGGGAGCTCAATCAAATAACAAATACAAAAGACTTTGCTGAATTTTATGCAAGAACAAGGCCTCCATGGGACAAAACTGCAGTTGCTTGCACACTGAATCCTTCTTAGGATTGACACCCACAACTGCTGGCTCATTTGCATTGGCTCCCTCAGACATTAGGTTTGCTGGCTTCCCCTCAAGCATGAAAATGCAGACAGCACAGTACAAACCTAAGCTGTGACCACGACAGTGTTTGGAAACTCTATCTGTCTGCATGCACATATTTTAGCATGTACCTTCACTTGCTCAGGCCCTTTGAGCCATGTCTACAGTAGATCTCCAAAAACATCATCATATCATCAAAAACACAGAAGAGAACAGTAAGATGGCCTTGACTGTCATTTAAATGATTTTTTTAAAATTTGAAGTTAGAGATAGAAGCTACATCAACTTTCAAAACCACATTTTGAGCCATGCCACTGGTATATCCTTTATGTTTCTGTGCTTTAATGTACTTCCCATAGCAAGTGAAGATAATGGGGAGCTCTAGTGTTGTTGAAAAGCCCTTATTAAAATCTGTGTGTCTACGCAGGACAAAAGCATAAATGTATCTGCAGTATGTGCTGGCTGAAGATGAAATGAGAATGCCAAAACGGTCACAAAGGCCACAGAACTGCAAATTTTCTTTTGCTGCCAATGTGGACTGGATAGCAGCAGGTAACTGATAGCTGAATGATTCTGTGCACCTTCCACAGTCAGTGAGCTGCTCTTTAGACAGCATGCTAGTTCTCTGAAAACTGGGGATTAAGAAGGTCATTTCTAAATTTCATAGGCAAAATCATCTACTTAGTGCCTCTAAGACTTTGGCTCTTAGCTGCTCCCTCTTGTGCCTGATGGACTAGAAACGCTGCTAGAAGCAGATCTGTTCCCCAATACATCCATTCTCTCCTCTATTTTCCTTATGGGAAAATGACTTTTCTTATGGGAGAGAGAACATTCCATTGCTAGGGATATCAGCTGCACAGGGTCTGCCCACCATCAGTATCAATACCCAAGCAGTATCATCTTTTAGTAGAAAAAAAAAAAACCGAAAGGGACAGAGACAATGCAATTTTCGTTCATCATGGATCACTCCTAATCATGGAAAGACATACAAATGGAGCTCCTATCATCTGAGCTGGTCATTCCAGGCTCTCTGGTTAACAAAGATAGGTAATTTTACAGAGTATGACTGATACTGGCTCTCTAAAATTGGATAGCTGAATGAAATCTACCTCTGCAGATTACAAATATGACTCAAAACGTCGGATGACCAACTAAAATGAAAATGTATAAAGTTGGGTAAGGCGGATCTTGCTGATAGAGTCTGAGAAATGCTTTGCCATGTCTGCACAGATAGAAAATAACATTGTCACTAGAAATCTTCCAAAAGAAACAAGCTAAAGCTTTCACAGTGTCTCACAACCCTATGAAAAGCAAACACAAGATCTTTGTACAAGACTCTAAACAGTACCAGTATTTTTCACCCTAGTTCAGCACCTGACAATGTGCAGTCATCATCACAATAGGCCATACAAGACATCTGTAAAATAAATTAAGATATACTGAAACGAAGGATTAAAAAAAAAAAAAAAGACAATGATCATGGCAAAGAAAAACACATGTGATTTGCAGAGATGGACAAAAAAGACCTTGGTGAATAAATACATGAAGAATATGCAGGATATCCAAATTCGTTCAAACTCCTGTAATGCTACCACTCTTTCCAGAAAATAGACTCCCCAGATCTTCTCAGCAAGGGGTTGATAGTTTTTTGGGGGAGGTTCTGCATGTACAGATAGCTAGGTCTTTCCTTGAACAGGGCAGCCCTCTGTGCAGCTCCAGTGCCACTTGGGACAGATGTTTTGCTTGGACATTTTGTAGAGTCAGAGAGATGCAGCTGCTGATCCATCCCCAAAAGCTCTCACCTCTCATCTCACCACATATGCAGAGCAAGAGAAGGGCAGCTTTCTGCCTTTTCTTCCTCTCACTGCTGTAAGACATTAGTTCTTTCTCTGCTACCAGCAAAGGTGAAACACAGCAAAAGGAAAATCTTAGCGTTCTGGGGAAATCCTTCACTGCCTGAGAAAGCTCAGGCTGCGGTCACATGTACTGAGTTAAGCTGTTACAACATGCAAATGGGCGCTGTGTTCACACTGCTGTCCCATTTGTGCAAGTTACTACACTCCCAAATGGGTTAGTCTCTAAAGACAGATACATCTAAGCGAACAAACAAAACACCTTCACAGCCTGATTCATAGTTTTGTGAGGTACAGTCTGCAATCTGGTAGAGACTGCTCAAGTATAGTGAGAATCACACACTGCAAAGACCAAACTAAGCTGGAATAAATTCATTTCATAATGAAATAAACCAGCACGTCAGAAGGCATCAGACTCTGCTTGAGGACACTGTGCATCAGATAACCACAAATTCCAGCAAGAACAACCAAGCACAAGCTACTCAGTAATTACTTCGAGACTTCACAATCACATTTGCCTCCAAAGAGCAGAAGAATCAATAGGACCCACAGGACGTGGGGGAAAAATACACAGAATGATTAAAAATACCCTTTCACATAAAATACATTTTTTCTAGATCCCAGATGGATCAGAATTCTCTGAAAATACATAACAATAAGGATCACTCAGCTATCTGTAATGCCTTTGATTAAACCTCCCACAGACATTTACAATCCATGTTTTAAACCAAATTATCTCATTTTTAAGCAATGCTTGCACAAAGCATGAGGTGCGATTAAATGTAACATTCTCTTTTCAAAGCACACAGGGAGAGACAGAAGCAACTGCTCCAGAAAAAAAAAGCAACTAATTCATTTTTAAACAGAAAGTTTTTACCCAAATTTCATATTCTTTACAAAGTTTCTAGAAAAAATACCTATGAGGTGAGGGAAGACAAACAAGGAGCAGTCTGTATAGGTGAAACAGATCGTGTAGCACAGTTTTCTGAAGCACCAGGGCCTAAACATTTTATAGAGGTACTAAATGGGATTTGGGAAACACTCTATCTACATTGTTGTCACAGAGCAAGAGGGCAATTCTGGCACCAGAAGAGTCATATGTGCAACTGGCATTCGTTTGAGGCAAATTAGGGGCAGATGAGACAATACGATTTTCGTGCAACTCACGAAAAGGAATGAAACCCAAAAGGCTCCTCAAATGCCAAAAATACAAGTTTTGCGGGTTCCTCCTAGACCCAAATTGGAGTCATGCTAATGACAGAGCAGGAGCAATATGGGGCAGGTCAGGGTCTCTACTGTCCCCATGGTGGCATTGTGCCCGTGCTGCTCACATGCTGCATCCCAGCATTCAAACAGGAGGACAGCCTGGAGGATGTTCTGCCTAAGCGACCCTCCCCAGTGTGTCCTCCCAGCAACCAAACACATTTGGTAGCTTCTGCTTTGGCGCACAAGGGACTGGAAAACCTCTCCAAGCTTGTGGAGTCAGCACAAACGTCAGGCTTCCCGGGCTTGCAGGAGGATATGGCATGGGACAGGCCTTCCCACCGTGAAGGGACACATCTCCCCTTCCCTAACCCGAACACCCCGCCAGCAGAAGGAAGCAAGCCCGGTACTGCTTGAGGCAGAATGAAACTCGGGCTCTGGCCAAAAAGAGCGAACACGGCCCGAAGTGCATCAGTAGAGGGCTAAACCCCGCAGGACGGGTTTGCGCGTCCCCCCCGAGAAGCGGGGCCGCCCTGAGCAGAGCGGGGCCGCCCGCGAGGCAGGGGTGGCCGCGGGGCTGCCCCGCGGCTCCGGCCCTGCCGGCTGCAGCCCCCCGGGGCCCGGGCGCCTCCGGCCGCGCCGTCGGGGCCCCGCGCTTACCTTGGCGGCGGAGCGCAGCGGAGGCTGCGCGGGTCCCTGCGCGGCGCCACGGGGAAGTGAGGGCGGCCCGCGGGCTGCCGGGCGGCCACGGCGGCGGGAGCCGCCCCGCTGCGCGCAGCGCCCGCCCTCCGCGTCCCCCGGGCCGGCCGCCCCAGCGCGGAGCCACCGCCGCTGCGGGGACAGCGACCCGGCTCGGGCAGCGCCCGCCCGGCCGCCTCCGCGGGCCCCGACGGCCTCTCCCGGCACCTCGGCCGGGCCGCGATGCTCTGGGCCCCTCGGTGCCCCTCGGGGTCAGGAACGCGGTGCTGCCTGCTCTGTGCTCCCTGCTCTGTGCTCCATCAGGTCACGTAGTCCCCGCTGCAGGACAGCAAATTGCTTTTATGCTGTGCTCATGCTATTTTGCAGCATTGCAGATTGCCCCTGTGAAATATACTTACATGTTATTCGCCGAGAAGCAATGATTTTCTTGTGTTAGCAGGCAACTTTGCATTAGAAAAGTTGGTAGGGCCCTGTCTGAGTTAATGTTGGCAAGCACAACATCAAAGGATGCAGATTCTCTGGTGCTGTTCTGAGCTCGGTTTTCATCATCCATAACTGCCAAACAAATGCTTTTAGCTGAAATCCTCTTTGGGATATAAGGCAGAGACATCTAAGGCTTATATAGTGGCTCTAACTGAAGATTCACCATCTCCAACGTCTGTTACTTCAAAATCATTTTGGAAAAGAAATCAGCCAATTTATCTTAAGCTCATATTTACAAGCGATTTGTATTAAACCCCCAGATTTAGTTCCAAAGCAGCTGAGAAATCACGTTTTATCCCTTCAAAACTGTTGGGTAATTGCAGCAGAAGGGTGGTAGCATTTTAAATTACCAGCACAAGTTGCACAGCAAATATGTGTTAGTGCTGTAACAGGCATTCACTTTGAACAACTCCAGATGAGACAGTTCAGCCATATTTAATAATTCATTTGGGGAATAGTATGCTGCTTTACTTGGGATATTTAAAAGAATACCAAGCTATATCATCGAGAAATTGGCTAAAATTAATGAGATTGTGCTGATGGCAGAACCGTATCTCTGGATATGCACATAAAAATACACCCAGATCTGGCAAAATTATTAGCATTTGAAAAAAATCCTCCAAACAGACACTTAACGTGAGCAGTCATTACTTTGGTAGTTTGGGAGTTTAAAATTCCATGAATACTGCATATGCTTTTAGGTAACTTTATTTGTGATTGATCATTCGCCCTTTTGGGATTGTTGAGGTGTCCACAAAAGTGGTAATTTCAAAATGTCCATCAGAAACGAAATAGGTTTTAATCACCCTCAAATGATTTTTTTTTGCAGTGTACACTTGGCATGTATTAAAAGAATAATAGTGCATTTTTTTGGCTAAAAGTATTTTTCTCTTTTATATGCGACCTCCCAGTCACATGCCCACACGCTTGTTGTATTGTGTGGTTTTACACTCTTTTTGCTGTTGTCAAAATATAACCAAAATACACCCTAGGACAATGCAGAAAACATCTATTCTGCTTGCACAGTTGACCCTTGTTTACTCTGTATCTAGGATGTGTTCCTTCCTGCTCTCTGAGATTAGTGTGAAACACAGCTGAGGAAGCTGAAAGACAGTCACACTCTGCTCTTCCTGGACCTGCCTGGAGCAGCTGGGTATCGTTCTAGCTGGGGGAAACCGTGGAGATGAGTAGGGCACATCCCGGATGACCTTGGATGCTGCCTGGCCGGATTTTGGGCGGTGTTCAGGAGCACTCCAGTGGGATGGGTGGAGGCTGCCATGTGTTCATAGGGAAGAAATGTGGCGAGGGAGGTGCTGTATGGACATGGATTTGATTACTGACATGTGGCCTGATGTTAGTGAGAGACCAAGTTTGTGGCAAAAGCAGGTGCTTCCTAGTTTGTTTTCTCCTTTCTCTGCTGAAATGCACATATAGCAGAATCAGTCCCCTGAATCCCAGGTGTCCATTCTCCTCCTTATCCCAAAGCCTTTTGTTTTCTAATCAGCAAAACTCCACGCCCCCCTTAACAACTGTGTGCTTCATGGCAGTTGCATGACTCAAGATTTAACATATGCAATTACAAATTGTTCTTTTCCTTCTCTTATCACTGGAGAGTAGACCACCAGGCAGATAACATTACAGCCGTGAATGTCATCATTATATCCCCTAGCCCTGGGAGTGCTCCAGAGCCTCGGGCCTTGGGGATTGCATTTCCTTGTAATGAGCGTTTCTGTGAAGCAGCAGATAATTTGGAGTTAAGCAAAAACATCTGTTTCGGAACGGAACAAAGAGAAACATTTTTAGTTTTGGGAAACCAAAACTCTTTTGGCAAAAAAAGTGATATTTTTACTATATATGTCCTCCCTTAACTTTTCACTGACATCACTTTATGCACCGATAATGCCAAGCCCTTTAGCGGTGACTGTCATTTCCCCACAAGCCAAATGTGACGTGGCTGAACTTCTGCTGCACCGCCTGGGATCTACGTGCCAAGGCCAACGCAGGATCAGCCCGTAGACCTTGGCAGTGAATGGAAAGGCTACGATTCATGCACCGTTGCAAAGCCTTTGTGGCACTGGCCAGCAGAGAAAAAAAGGGAAAGCAAAATCCATCGATACGTTAGATATTTTTTGATATGCAAGTGTGCATTATAATTGAAAGAAGGTTTTTTTGATATTGTTTAAATAAAATAGCTTTTATGATGATGAAAGAATGGAAGTTTTGTAGCATAGAGGTCTAAGACATAAATATACACTGCAAAAACAATGCAAAAATATACCAGTTTATATTAAAGCAGGTGATTTCTAAATTATGGTGTTTCTTCACTTTAAGTAGAGCCCTCTGTAGACGCTGTGAAAGTCTTTGGCATGGTGATTTTATGAGTATACCAAATAATTTATTTTATAGAGACACTTTTTTTTTTTCAGAAAACCTTGGGCAGATTGCAAGTTATGCAAAGCAAATCACATCACCATATCAGAATATGATGTCTTCTTCAAATAAGAACTACTTCTACTCATTTTTTTATGTTCTTTTGTGGTCTTGTGATAATGTGAAAGAAACTTTCTATTATAAAAATGGGAAGCTTAATTTGAGAGTGTGCATGTAAGAAATGAGCATTTTGAAAAATTATAGTAATAGAAATGTAAATGTAGCTGCATTAAATTCAGAAGTTAGTAACAAATATATCATAAAAATCCACAAATTAAAAAAAAAAGCTGGAATTCAAGGTGCAGAAGAGCAGGTATGTGGCCAGATCAGTCTCCTGTCCCTACATCCTTCCATCCTTTTGATTTCCAAAGACAGTTTTTAATTTATTAAGGAATAGAATAGCTTGCTGTAATGTGTAATGATACACCAGAAAACCCAGAGCAATCCCCTTTCAGAGACACTGCTTGATCAGGAAGCTTTGATATGAGATGCAATTAGTGGTATCAGAGCAACTTAAAGGAATTAGTTTCCTAGGAGGTAGGGAATTATCTGGTATGAAAGAACACAAAACACAAGGAATCCTGTAAGAAATAGGAGCCCCAGTCTGCAGATTTGTTTTATAAAACAGAGATAACGACATATTTCGGTTACTCAGAATTCAAAGTAGAAATTCTTTTTTTTTCATACTTATTTATAGGAAAGTTTGTATGCTTTGGTTCTTGCATAGCAAACCAAGAGGTGAAGAAAAACCTCAACCCAGATGAGAAAACAGAAGAGGTCCTACACCCATCTGAAAACACCAGTGAAGCTACAACATTCACACGTTCAACTGCAAGAATTTAGGGCAAAAGTAGTTTTGAAAGTTTATGATCACAGCATAGTTACTAGGGATCTGCCCACCCTGATATTCTGAAGACTAATTCCCCCTTTTTTTTTTCACTTTACACAATAGGGCCTCAGGTTAGTCAGTGGTTTCCTTCAACATGTGTAAAATATGTTTAGACAACAATTTACATCTCCAGGCTTCAGGCTGGAAATCCATTTAACATTTGGAAGGGCTTGATTCAAAACCCAGGATACCTGAGGAAGCCATATTCCCCCAAATCAAAGAGTTTTGATACGCCTATATTTCTCAAATACACAATAAATATAATACTGTGGGCATGCATATTTGTTTGACTATTTATAAAATGTGATTATCTACATCCCTTTTTGTTCTTTGAAAACACTTACTCAAGTCAGCCTTCCTTTTCTGTGAGCACCTAACAAATATTCCAGTTCTGGTAGGAAAAGTCCATCTTGTTACTGCATCTTGTTAATTAGCTTTATTGTGCACATCCTGTAAAGAAGACTTTAAATGTTGAGAAATGGAAAACTGAAATCTCATCAAACTTATTAATGATGCTACTTGTTAATAACTAGAATATTGATACTTGAGGGCCTTTGTTTGAAATGTCAGCGTTTATTAACATTTTTTTTTAGCTTTACAAGATAAGCTTTTTTATTGCTCGAGGCAATGCTTGCCAAGGTTAGCTTAATGAGAGGCTTCATTTTAAATTGGACATTTATTTTATTAATATTGTATGTTTAATTTCACATGTATGATAAACTAAGCATGGTAGGAAGAAGGTTCTGGAGCACTGAAGTGAATATAAATAACATTTGAAGGTAAAAGATGATTGAATCACTCAGTTCTCTTTGCAGAATTTCATTAAAGGCATATTTCACTCATTTCAAGCAGATCAGCTCTTTCCTGCACGGTTTCTTTCCTTATGCATTATTTTTTTTCTATTTTTTAAACCTTGTGAGCATGATTTACACAGATAGAAAAATCATTTAAAGTTTCTTCCATCCAAAGATTATCCTGTGTGAAACTGTGTGAGAGCCGTTTCTGATGCGGGTTGTCTGATTGTACCATCGCTAATTTTTTCCTCTTCTGACTCTGTGCTGAAGGTTTGGTTACATTTTCATGAATAGTAAAATTTATTGAGTTGCCTGGAGGCACATAGAAACCCTGCGAATCACTTATGGTCTTATTTTGGTATATAATGGTACATAAAATGGACTAGGATTTCTTATTCTGAGGAATTGTATCTCTTAAGCAAGATGATTGAAAAGCCGTAACTTCGAGATTTCACATTTTCCTCCATGGTTCAAATAAACCCATATCCTCCCCAAAAATAATTTTTACAACTTTCTACAGAAAGATGTATAGAAATAATTTTCAGTATATTTTGCTTGTCAAAAAGTAGCCCCAAAATCTGAGTATATATTTACTCTACTTTCCATCTCCATGTGTATTTCAACACTTACCTTACAGACAAAATGAAAAGAGGATTTAGCATTTATTAGCTATATTAGTGTTATATTAGCACTGTGAAAATGTCTGTAACATTTCTTAAAGATTCTTCCCAGTCTTTAGGAGGGCAAGAAGAAAAAATCCCATTTTTCTCTTATTTACCATTAATTTATAGATTCAGAAATTTAAATAACCATACATATTAAAAGAGTACAGGAGAGACCTCTTGTACCAGGAAAAAAAACTCTCCAGGAGCTGGTGAAATTTGTCCCTCTGTTTTAAACCCAAATAACAGGTTATATCATTTTTGCATAGGCATTTGCTTTTCTGTAACTGTGCATGCCAATGCAAGGCTGCAAGTTTTTCATCAGTTAGTAAATGTAACAGTCACTTGAAGCCACCCTGTACAACATCTCACTGGCTGCACTGAGTGTGGAGTGAGAGGTAGTGTGAAGAAAGTGGCACTGCAGACTAGCTGCTCTTCTGTTTCCGCCTCAAAGCGAGAAGTTGAGGTTTTGCACAATCACTTATTTCCCATCACTGTGTGTGAGGAACTGGTGGAAATGTTCAGAAATAGCCTTCAGAATATTTTTTTACTGTAGCCTTGTAGTTCCTGCAGAAGAAAGTTTAAGTTCCCCTCGGGAGAAGGTGCGGCCTTTCTTTACGGTTCTTAAGGCTCTGGAGAGCTGAGCTTAGTTCAGGTACTTGACCTAAACCTGGAGACAGAAAGGGAAAACAAGTAGAGTGTCATCTTCTTGCTCTCTTCTCAGGCATATGAAGTTAGCAGGTGACTTGGGGAGGTTGACAGATTTGTTTCTGGTAGGATGTTCTGCAATAACACCCCTTGGGAGCTCGCAATGTACGTATCAGTATAGTTAGCCTGGCATCAAGACCTGGCTCAGTAGTCTGACTAGCCAAAAACGGGGTAAGGCTGGTGCTGGTGCTTGAACACCCAAGCCCAGTGTCCTATCTAAGAACCTGTGTCACTTTGATCAACAGAGGACAGATCGCCATAGACAGGGTTATATAGAAATGGATTTTCTGCTGGGCTTTTTGTCATTTAGGGCTTGAATAGTGAGTGCACACCCATATGGCATCTTCTAGTCCCTTTTTCCAGGGTCAGGCTCATGCTCCCCCTGTCAAAGAAGACCAAACAACTCCCCCCCCCCAAACAAACAAACAAACAAACAAACATTTTTGCCATGTCTATGGAAACTATAAATAAGGACTGAAGGTACACGGGATACAACAGTAGAGTGATGTTAAAGTCTGCCCTTTTGAGAAGTGAGTGCTTACGCAGATACCAGTTCTGATACTTGAGCGAGAAACACTACTAGCAGTCTCCTTGGTTTTCATGATGTGTAAAATCAGAACAGTGACTCTCATGATTGCCTGGGCAGCCTACTCGTTGTCTGCTTACGTGAAGCAAGTGGTGGGCATGTTAAGATCACTGTGTATTATTTTTCAAAAAAAAAAGGAAGAGAGAAACTCACCAGATTACCTCACTTTTACTGAGGAAAAGTGAGAACCTGGAAGTCCACAGGGGTATCTGAATGTATCTCAAAAGTGCGGAGCCCAGCAGAGCTACTCATCATACACCCTAAGTTATTACTGTTTACTGGGGTTTTACTCCGGTGTCCTATATAGATTAAGTTTATTTGCTCGTTGGCACTGGAAGACAAATAGTTCCCATAGTCTGCCTTCTCTTGGCCAGTTTTCATTCATTCCTTGGAACAACTGATAAGCAATAGGCAGGTCTACAGAGCACAAACAGCTGTTATATATACACAATATTGTTAACTGCGTATTGTATAACTGTACTCTTCAGAATTTAATAATTTTCCTGCTGAATTTTACAGCTATCAGGCATGGTTGAAAATGCATTAAAGGAAAGAAACCCACATTCATTAGACAGACAGTCTTGGAGATACTGTGGAATTCTGCCCCACTGCAGCCAAGCATCTTTCCTTATGCCAGAGCTGTACTCATCTTTCTTTTGTTTGCAGACAGACCTGTCCTGTCTCCTGTAACACACCCAGGAGACAGAAAAGAGAGAATTTGAATATTCTTGTGAGGAGAAACTCAAATGTACAAAGAAAAGTCAGGGAAACAACAAAAAAGTAAGATGCAGCAAGATTATCATTCCTCCTTCCCACAAGATGTGTTGCTTTGGAGGCCTTGTTATTTGTTCTTTTCTTCTTTCCATTGCTTCCACCTCTATAGAATAGCTGAGGAAACATCTGTATTAACGTACTCTTTGAAATATGTAATGTTTAAATGATTAACCTTTTTTAGCATAGCTACAGTTAGGGGCAGCATATTATAAGCAGGGCAGAATTACCAGTTTACCTTTATTTTTTAACCTATGAAATGTTTTAATTCTTAACTGCTATGCTGAAAAGCATGTTAAACATGGGACCATGCTAGACAAACTTGTTCAAAAATATCTATCCATTCTATTGATTTTAAACATATTTTGACATTACTCAACATTAGAAATATTTCATGCCTTATCATAAATATGTACAGAAAAGACAGTAGAAACCATATGCCTATTGTCAATTCTCCATTAATATAAGGATACATACACATACAAATATATTTTGAAATGAATGTCAGTATTTTGGAATTTGCATGCACAGACAGTCCTTCCTGGTAGATCTCAATGAGCCAGACCAAGCAATACAATAGCAATGCATTTTAAGTCTTCAGAAAAAGGAAATGTAACTCAAAAATTTGAGACAAATGATTTTGTAATACAATATGGTGTCCTTTGCCACCTCAGAACATTATTGTAGATTTGTTTAACAGAGAACAATTATTAGACAAATAAATGTTCGTAGATTTCTGCCACTCCATGGTCTTCTGTATTGAATGCTAAAGAAACAGCTGCTTGTTAGAGATTAACACACTGTGGCTGTTGTCTTAGCTCATGCTTTCAGATACTTTTTATTTCACATTGCTACTGATAGATGAGTATGTTATAAGATCCCTGGGGTGTTTTTATTTCAGCTAAGCACATAAAATTTTGTCTCTGTAGTGTAGAAGGGTAGTACATACCCTGGTCAGATAATCTACAGTTAAACTCTGCATATTTTGATGAAGAATTTACAGAGTTTCAGTGTTCCATCCTCTCTAATTCTGTAGCCCTCCATGACCTTGATGCTGGACTGTGCCAAAATGCCTTGGATCCAAATGGGAGCCTGGATGAGACTTTTCTTTCGTAGAGCAGGGAATGGTAACACCCTGCCTGCGGCCAGTTACATTGCTTTTGCTCAAGACTTACACCTCATATGACTCACAAGAGCACAAGACAGTGAATGGTTCAGTGAGATGTATGTAGGAAGTTAATGGCATTTTCCAGATGATGTCGATGATAAGGTTTTCCATAAAATACAAATTGAATATCAGCCCTGCTTGAATTTAAGAAAATCAACAATATATAAAAGAGGAACTTCACAACAGCTTTCTGCTTCCTTTGGTAGCATTTCTTAATTTTAGTAGGAGGAAGTGACTTTTTACTTCTCCTTCCATTTGAGTCCTGCAAGAGAATAACCCAAGTTCTTACATTGCACCATTGCAATATACAGTTCGTATTATTTTTAGAATATGACTATAATTAATATTTTTTAAAAGTCATATTTTCCTCATATGATAGCTTGAGTCCACTTGTCAACTGCATTTTTAGTTGGTGACACAACCGTCTGCTGACTATAATGGAGCTTTTCCTGAGAACAAGGAAAAGCGACCATGGACCCGGCAGCAGAAGTTAAAACCATTCAACCTTAAGCATTTCAGCCAGAATCATACACTTTACCAAACTTTCATGTTCCTGAGCCTGAGAACTCCTATGTACTAGCTACTTCAGTGCAAATCTTATGAAAATTTCTTGAAGAACACGGTAGGGAAGAATATGGCTTTGGTTTGGAGGTTAAATTTTCACAGAAGATGCTTCAATAGAATGTATCTTGCCTTTGGGAAAACAGTTCCTCCTGCTTTACAAATGTGATAGATCCTAATGTTTCTCTGAAAGCAGGCAGATTAGTTTCTCAAATAGACTTAACAAATAGCTTCAAGCTCTTACACAATTTTGTCCAGGGGTTTCTGGGAAAAGGACTGTGTTCTGATTTATAGCTGTTCTTCTGAAAAGCAGTTATGGAAATGCTGTACCACAGTCATGTTTAATCCACTAAGTTATGCATATACACTCTTCAATATGTGATTGCATCAGCAGTTATGAACAAGTTGTGTTGCTTTATTCATTTACTGAGAGTGTCCTAAATCACAGGTGTGCTTGGAGAGGTCTACATTTGTGACTGTATTCTGAGAGTCTCAAATAAACAAAAGACAGAAAATCCAGTTTGTCTCCATCAAAATACAGTGCAAATACCTTTAATAAAACAGAAGAGCTTGTGATTTAAGAGGGTCTATCTGCTTCTTCTAAAACAACATTATTGATCAAAAGTGGTTGACATCATTAGTGTCAAAATAGACATAAAGAAAAAGAAATAAAAGACTTTTTTTGAGTTCAAATGTTTGTGGAATACATTCTAAATTGATGCTGAAATTTTTAATTAAAGATCTTTTACAGTATTGATGATGAAACAAAAAGAGAAAAACAAGCTAGTGGAATCTAGTTTTCACTCTGGAAGGAAGTGGAAGTTTTTACTTTTTCCAGACATAAGTTTTCTTTTTTTTCTTTTCCTTTTTTCTTTCTCTTTCTCCTTTTTCCCTTTTTTCTTCCCCCTTTTCCTTCTCCTTCTCCTTCTCATTCTCCTTCTCCTTTTCCTTACCTGTCCTTCACTGGGTAGGGCTGGATGGCTTCTACACTGAAGCCTTTGGTGGTAAGAGACATTATAGACTGTTATCCTTGGAATGAATGCCCATTGTGCTTTAATTTACTGGCCAACAGGAAGAGACACTGGAAAGGCTGCAGATGTATTTCATTTTAATGCAGCACAAGGGAGGTAGAGCTACTGAAAGGGCAGTAAGACACTATCTATGTGTAGCAAAGAGAAGAGGCTTTCAGCTCATAAAGGTTCATGATTTTTGGCAAAATTTATCATTCTGTGTTGTGCTCTTGAGCTCTTTTGTGAAGACTTCAGTTTATCTTCTTACTGCTGTCCCTACTTTGGTACCCTTGCCCGAAGTGCTATTCTTCACAGCACTTGACTCTATATCTGAGTAGCCCCTTTCCCTGAACTGAACTCAGTTATAAAACAAGTTACTTGTCACTGCGAATGCACCTGGAAGAAATGTGGTGTTTATGCTCTGGACTTTCTTGTTGATTCTGAGGTTTCAGTTTCTGTTCCCCTTTTGCCTCAGTAATGCTATTCCCATCACTTGCTTTATCTCTGACCATAGCTCAAATTGTTTGTGTACACCCCACACCTCACTCTTCTGTTATTTTTACTCACTTTCAAAGGACATCCCTTTGCAGGAGCATTTAGATTATCCCCAGCTGACAGAACTAATGCCTTTTAAGATGCGGATCACAGTACAGTAACAAGTAGCAGTACTACACTGTACTTGGATTTAAAAATGCTTTTGAAGGGGCTTTGTAGGCCCTTCAAGCGTGAAGAATAACATCTTGTAAATTTTGAAGAATAGATAAAGGAGGCTGGCATCATGCCCCAAGTAGGGATGGGACCTGATGAGTCAATACTGAAACAGAGGTTATGTGTAAAGTCTGTGGAGTGACCTGAGTGTGAAGATCAGCAGCTTGTATTCGATACAAATGGAAAGCCAGAGACAACTAAGGAATGCAAAAAGGTGGAGTGATATGACAAAAGCACCATGCTTGGAAAATAAACTTCGGAGCAAGCACATGAATGCGTGAGAGGGGAAAGACCACATCTGGAGACCAAGGATAAGGATATAAAATGAGATCTTTGCTTCAAGCTTTGGCATATGGAGAGAGGGCACCTATTTAGAAATGTTACGCAGAAAGAATCAGCAAGCTCTAGACACAGCTGGTCTGGGAGGATCTGCATGTAGATCTGAGTCAGAGATAATACCCAGTTTGAAACTAGGAAGCAAAGCATGTAGGAGAAAATATTTTCTTAAGACCCTTCATTGGCTTGCCTTTCCCTTAGCTGAAAAAAACCTCTAGCTTGAGTTGACAGCTGGATAGAGAGACAAACAGAAAAGTGTACGTTGCAAGTGAATCTGGAACATATATATGTGCATTCCATGTATATTCAGCAACTAGCATGCAGTGGGCTTTGAAGCAGTTCAGATTTTTGTTTACACAATATGCATTTGATTTGATCTTTATGAAGACTGTGAAGAGCAAACTCTGCATTTAAGTGGTAAAGTGTTGTAATTGGTGAGCGTTTTTAGTCATCATTTTTTCCATATTAAATTTCCTCCTCCTTTCATATGAAAAAAGTAATTCCTTCCCCCGTGCTATGGATATATGAAGCAAGCTCCTGTTTACATGAACATACTCCAGGAGAGTCTTAACTATTTACGAATCTGGCAGTATGCTCTTGTCACAGAAAGTGGAGATAGTCTTTCTTGAAAGGACTATGTATCACTTTTTTTCTATAAGGGTCATATGAAATTAAAACTCTAATTGTCTTCCTTTAAAGATGAAAACTTCCATAGGTTTAATCTCTGTTGGATACTTTTGGGCTGCTTTTGCTGTTATAATTCTGAGTCTCCCATTCCCTCACTTACCTGTCTCAAACATTTCCAGAAGTCCTCCTTTTTCCTGAAAGGATAGAAGATTAGTAATACAGGCATGGAAGGTGAGGGGAAAGAGTAAGCCCAGGGTTTGGAAGAACTGAACTGATCTTCCAAGTCTACCTCCAGACATTTGTAACCCAGTTGCTAAAGGCGTTTAAAGTCACCTATAAATTTTAAAAAGCTAAATGTTGACTCAGATTGTAAAAAAGTATTTGGGTCCTATTAGCTATGTGAATATGCCTAGACCTCTGGAAATCTAGTCTTAAAGTGTATATGAATCAGATTCTTACGTATGAAAAATAGGGGTGTCAATACTCCCATAGTTCAGATGTCATATAAACATGCATGCTTTATTTAGACTGTGACATTCTCAGAAACTCTGGCTATTTAAATGCCTCAGAGAGAGAAAGAGAGGCAATTTAACCACAGCACAGAAACTGTAACATGGCTCCTGAAAAAACTGAGCAAACACAGGATGTATGTGAAACTAGTGTAGTACATGAGAAGAAAGATACAGATATTTAGCCTGTTCAAAGTTCTCTTGCTTTATAGAAACAACATTTTTTGCCAGGTTAATATTATTTCTAGAAACAGAGGCCAAAGCAAACACTCTTCGTGGACTATCTGACGAAAATTTATCTTGAGTAGAATAAACTCAGCTGGATCTCGATCAATCAGTGTTTGAAACATTTCCAGTTTGACTGATAATGTGTTTTCTTGCCAAAATTTTAGAATTTAAATTTATTTTAAAACTACATTGTTGAAGTAAAGTCTTTGTAATTGATCCTGCCTATTTTTAGGATTACAAACATAAGGTCTTGGATCTTTATGGTGGGCAAATAGCCATGCTGAAAAAAAAGACCTATTAATATCTCACAGCTTGGAGCAAAGATCAATGTAAATTGTTTACAAAGGATTCTTGAGAGACCACCAGCCACTGGTGCATTATTGAATAGCACTTTGTGAGGTTCTGTGCAGAGCCCTTTGCTAGGAAGCAAGGGAATTACTTTTCCTTCCTCTCACAAAGTCAAAGTGTGATCACCTTCTTAAGGAGAAAACGGAATTCTTCTTATTGATTGAAAGACACCAAGACCAGTTAAGACAGAATCTGTTTGTTGCAAGAGGATTTATAACAGTTTGGGAAACACACAGAGGACCTGATTCACATCTGTACTAAAGCTCCTTCACGTGGGGTGAATAAGGATCAAGGCTACAGTATTTGATGGCTTAAGCAGTCTTAAATTAGTCTTTCCCTGAAAAAAAAATCACTTTTATTGCTTGTTTTAATTCTATTCTTGTACTCTGAAATGCATAAGTCTAATTTGTCAGCTGGTACAAAGTTGCCTATCTTTGCGAAAGCCCTTTTTTTTTTAGTATATCCAAAAATATTTTTGTGTATATGAAAATCCATCTTAGGTCAACCAATCTACAGAACTGGGAATTGTCAGTGCTCCACTCCACTGAGAGTGCTATCACTCTCATGCATTTTCACTCCTGATAGCTGGTAAAACTAAATTTTGATGAATTAGAAGGGAAAAAAAGTGGTCATAGTAATTATTACGGCTTGAAGGTTTTTTTCTCTGAAAAACAAAGGCACTGAGATGCTTTCCTATTTCTCCTGTAACTCAGAAGCTCTATTTCTTTTTAACTATAGCGTGATAAGTTTTGGGCAGAAAAATGATCTGGGATCTAGCCGTCATATTTTTGTTGTCTTTGGCATCCTTGAGGCTGAATGGTGATATTTTTCAGACTTGGCAAAGAAAAGGCTGCACTCAAGATATTGCCTTTTTTACCTCCAAGTTCAAACCTATGTTTTTAACTGTAACTGTACATTTCTCTCAAACAATATAGAAACACATGTTACCAGGTTCATAGCCAGTTTGTTCTAGTGTGGTCACCGGAAAATCTCGCAGTTACCTCTTTCCTTGGTTAGGCTTTATTTCTTTAGTTTTGGCCAGTGGTTGACATATTTATTGTTTCTGATCCTTAGGTATAAATTGATAAAGAGAACTTTGACAAAAGCTTTTCAAAATGTTAAATCTGTAAGCCTGATTTTTTTTTCTTTCAAGAAGCCTAACAGAGTCCAGTAACAGAAATAAAGTATAAACCCCACCATCTTTTCCTCTCTATATATTGTCAAGTCCTGGATCAGAGGGTTTAGAAGTGATGCTGGATCTCCTAATCTGACCTTTTTTACGACACAAGCCAAAAACTGCTACACAAATACTCTCACTAAGCCAGATATATTTTGTTTAAAAAAAAAATATTGTATTGTGATTTGAAGACTTCAGAAGATGAAGAATCCAATCTTGCACCCAACTAGCTCCAGCTTTTAGGATTTTTTTCCTCTTTGGTTTTCTACATGAAATCCAGATACCATTTAGAGGACTGGCCATTTTACACCTGACTTCAGTGCGTGTAGGACTATTTTCTCATTTTTTCACTTGTGTCAGCTTTTAAATATTTTCTCTTTAGCCACTATCTCATTTCCCTCAGGTCTCTTTGATGTTCTAAGAGCAGGGGGTACATTTTAGTCCAACCTATATTATACTTATATATGTTTACTTTTGCAGAGACTGTGGAGTTTTGATAGGTACTGTCTTGCCAGTGATTTATTTTATACCAAATATTTAACACACAGGCATTAAAAAACTTGAAGCTTTTATTAAGTCTGCAAAATCATGTTTTCAGGATGTACGAAATGCCAGAATTAAGACTACTTAAATAAATGTATTTTATCACTTATCACATTCTTTGTATGTAGTATATAGCTTTTTATATGGCCTTTATGCCTTTTTTTCTATAGACAAACAGCTGTTGGAGTATCAAGCGAAACAAAAACTGGCAAGTATACAAGACTCAAAATATCATATAATGGGAAAATGTGAAGCAGTTTTACTAGTGCTTGATATTTTAACTACTCTTGTAATGAGAGACCTAAATGCTATATGAAAATACATTAAGTTCATAGGGACCACTTAGGGATCTCTTGCACTACATGTGATTTATTTAAAAGGTGTGCAGGAATCCTGCTCCACAGATCACACCAGCCAGAATTTCCTTTAATATGATACACTGCATGGACAAACCCTTCTCTCTGTACTAAGGTTTGCCGAGAGAATCCGGGCTTTCAGTACATACTTGCTCAAGGGAAAATTTTTCTCATCACTTGCAGCACAGTCTGAGCTCCTGTTTTCTACTATCATGAAAAAACTTTTGGCACAAGCCACACTCTGTGTTAAGTATAATAAACCTTCAAAGTAGAACACAAAAATCTCTAAGAGATGTCTCAGTGCAAGCGTGGATGCCTCAACACGGACTCTGTGATGTACCCTTTGTGCTCACATGTGGCATTGCTGGAAAAAAGGTGAAAAGGTGCAGTCAGTAACTGTGAGAGCACAAGGTGACCCAGATATTGTTATTCGAGGAGTCTGTGGCTTGTTATATTCAACTGAACAGATTTTAGTCTTTTTTTTTTTTTTTTGTAATACCTAACTGATCAGGTAGCGTAGCCAAGAGTGAGATGATTTTATCGTTGTGTCATCCAGCTACAACCGTGTCTCTTTGGAAACTCCTTTCTTATGGAATGTTTCTGTTGAAAGCTGCTGGCTCAATAAGACTGAAGCATTTCATGAAAGCTCATCTCAGCAACCCTTATAACTGGATACAGATACTTCTTGATAACTCGCAGCCAGGCAGGTCAGCTGCCAGTTTTCCACTCAGGATAGATTCCTGCATGGTGCCTCTTCATTGTCCCAGTGATCTGAGGAACACAATGATCTTGTGATATACAAGGCTCCACTGCTCTAGAAGTTCTTATTTCTTTTTAAAATGCCTTGAATTCTCTTTTCTCAAATGAAAATACTTTAAATTTTCTATTTCCTGGGGAACCTTTCAGCAGATTTTGTTCTGCACTGCAACAAAGTAAAATTTGGTGAGATTTCTGACTAGTTCTAACCCTGAGCATCTCCTAAGTATTCATATTATGCTTCACTTGAAAAATCTTGGAATGGGCAGAGCCTAAAGGCTTATCCACAGGGCAGATACAGCTCGCCTAGAGGAAGCAGTTGCAACACAAGCCATGTCTGCAGAGCTGTATTCAGTTCTGAGCCAGCGCTGAGCAAGTTAGCACACTGATATGACAGAGCATGCTCTTGTGCAAGGAAATTACATTGGCTTGCAGGTGTCACTAAAGAACCACGCACGAGTTAGCTGTATTTCCCAACAAAGTGCACCAGCTCTGGTACAGCGTTGCACTGATTCGCATGTCGCTTGTGTCTGTATCACCAGGTGCATTCCCTCAGCTCAGCTATAGCACAGTTAAAAATCTCATTGTGCAAAAGACCCAGTTTTCTATCAGCAGTCAAGGGAAAGATTGCTGTTTCTTATGTCTACACCGTTTCAAACGTATTACAGATGAGAAGAGGTATAATTTAGATTAAACTTGTACTAGCATCCTACTTTGATGCTATTTTTCCTATGCATTTATGCAAAAAATATTTCAGATAACTCTCTGAAATTGCTTTGATAAATCAAATTCTTCTCAAAGTGGCTTAGAAAGTGGGATTTCTTTTTTGTTTGTAGCTGTACTGAAGAATGTGGAACTATTGGCACTTTAGCTGGGGGATTAGCAGCGTAGCTCATTTGTGATTTATAGTATTGATTTTCCGACACAGAATAACCGTTCCTTTCTTTTTTCTTGCTCTCGGTTTCCATATACTGAGGTAACTTGACTTGTTCTTAGGTGTGACTGAGAAGTATTTTACAAAAACAAGTAAATTAAAGAAATAAAATTTGTAAAGTATAAAAACTGAGATTACTGAAAGTAAAAACTGATTTTTAAGCAGAAAACTCAGCAATTGTGAAAATATTGAAAACATCTTGGAATTTAAATTTCTAATAATTTTGAACATTAGTGAAGGGTAAAATCTGTTGAGCAAAACTATGGCATTTTAAATCCTAGAAGACAGGGAATTAGATAACATTGTGGCAGGATTTGTTTCCCTTCCCTTTATGATCTTGCAAAAATCCTAATAGCTTTAATGAAAAAAATCAAAATTCTTGCCACACTTTTTGTCAGGTTCATAACTATTCAATAATGCTGCTTTGGAAACGAGCATTAACCAAAAATGGCTGTGAAATGCACCTTTTTTTCGCCTCCCTTTTCGGTGAAAAATAATCGTGAAAACATTTTTTAAAAAAAGTGGGAAAAAAGTGAAAAATAAAAATTGAAAATGCTGCACAGTGGCAGGGTATGGGCTCGGGGGAGCTCCCCTGCTGCCCCCTGCTGCCTGTGGCCCTCTCGGGCAGCCCAAATCTTTGCAAATTTGAATCCTCGCAAAAGTCCAAGGTGAAACTTCCAAACTGCACACGCTGTAGAGGCAGGGACCTCCTTACCTCCTTCTTTCACCTGAGCCGCTCCTGTTGCACTAGTGAACACAGCTACGTGGGGCGAGGTGAAACAAGGCATCGCACAAACCCTCGTGCAAACACATGAAGTTCCGGGACTTCCTGCACGCGGAGTGTCCTTGCAGGGAAGGAAAGCAGAAGGACAGTAGACACCAGTTTATGTCTTTTGGCACCCAGGTCACTGACTTAGTTACTGACAAAATCTGCATCTCTGGCAGGTTTGCTGGGTCTTATGCGTTGCCTGATTATGGCAGCTATGCACAGCTACAGGCAGAACATACAAAAGTGTCATAGTTTATATACCATACACGAGACATCAGCAGGACATCATAGTTTTACTATATATTTATCTGTAGTAATTTTAGTAGAGTTGCTCTGGATTTATGGTATGACTGGGAATATTACGTGGCTCATGTTGTTTCATGAATTGTTAACCTGCAGGCATAGTTATTTTGGGAATCATTCCCAACTCTATAGCTTTTCTAGGTCATTTCTGAAGATGATCCAAAGATGAGTTTGCTTCTTAAAGAGCTTTATATTCACAATCATGGGTTCCAAACATAATACAGCTGTGGTAGCAATCGGTTCACTACTGGCTGTAAAACCTAACAAGGAACCTAAGGAAAATCAGTTTTCATTTACAAGCTAAATTTGTGCATGAAGAGCTCCATGCTACCACAGCTGGGCTGATGATAGTATCCAGGAGACCCAGTGTCCGGGTCCAGAGTATGGATTTCCTCCAGACATGCTAAGTACGGCCACAATAAAACAGCGTGGTTTACAAAACCCTCCTCCAAAGCTGGGCAAATGCCTGGCTGGGTGGTCTATACTGAAGTCTGCACTGTTGTAGATAGATTGCTCCATTTAAAGCTGGTTCAGATAAATCCATTTAAAGCTAGTTCAGCTGATCTGCAGTTAAATCTTTTTTGTCCAGTGTAACTGTACACAAACAGAAACCAGCTCTTTCTTAACTGTGAAGACCAATTTGGTGTCACTTTTTTGTCATATTTGTCTTTGTAGAATGGCACTGTAGAATGAGAACGGCTTCTGAACACACAGCTAAACACCCCTGTCTGACTGCACTGGGCAGATTTCTGCTCGGTCCTGTTCCCTTTCATATAAATGGTGAAGCAGGGCTAGGATCAGATGCAGAGATACATAAATTGCAGAATCCCACACAGCAAAATTTTAACTGTACCAATTTATTTCTCATTATAACTTAGAACAAAAATTGTTGAAATTTCAGTGTTGATTGGGAGCTGTTTTCCAATTTGTCCCTGAAAAGCTGACACCTGGCATTCCCATGGGATGAAATAGTCAATAAATGTATGTTACAGTGCCAGAAAATCAGTCAAGAAGAGACTATGTAAGGTCAATTAGCTCATATTCCCATCCTCAAAGGGGCTATAGTACCAAAGTCATTTGTGATAGTGGCCTTTTAAAAAGATCTTTCTTTCTTTAACAACCTCGTAACTCTGCTCCCGATGGCTTCTGAGGTAGCTATGCTCTCGGCGTTCCCGCAGAGCCCTGGAAGAGCCTGGGGGTACCTTGTTTGTGGGTTGCTCAGCTCTCAGAGAAACCTGCTTCTCAGAATGAAGCGGTGTGGAGAACCATAAGAAAAGTCTCTTCTCAGGACACTCCACCTGTTAGGATCCCTGGCAGAGACACATCTGTGAGGTTTATCCCTGTTCTTTCCCCATCACTTTCTGGCAGGGATATTGGAAACTGTTGGAAAACCTCTCAGTACCTACCTCTCAGTAGTGGCAGATCCAGGAGTTTTACTATGATTGAAGGTCTCAGCTGGTTGTGCTGAGGGCAAAGTCTGAAACCTTTGAGTAGCTTCAGGTAGGACTTGGTCTCCCAGGGCTTCCAGTTCCCCTCTCCCAGGCAGGATCTGTCAACCTGGGTGATCTCCAGCCCTGTGGAAGTGTACCGGGAATGTCATCTCTTTGTGCCTCTGGAGTCTTTGTTGATGTTGTGACACATTTAACACATTTCAGTTTTGACAAGTTGGTATTTTCAGAAGAAACACTGCTTAGTTGTGACATACACGGTACACTTCTGCGGCAGGGGAAAAAGTTGATCACTCAGTTTGTATTAAAAAATAACACAAACAAAAACAGAGAGACAGAGAGATTCCCAAGAAGTTTTAAATAAAATTCATAGAGAGAAAGTAAAGAACAATGAACTATTTCTCTTCTTCTCTGCATAACCAATAGCTAAGATACCATGCAGGGGCATTGCAAACATACTGTGCCAGGGCAGTTACATGCATCTGAGCCTGTGGATGGAGGCAAGCTAACGATGGTGGTTTAGTAAACTGTACTTTTAGTAATTGTTCTTCTGCCCACAATCATATTTTCACACTATTCTGTATTTTATAGGTGTCGTCCAACTTCCCACGGCCTGAGTGCGGCAGCTGCAGGCGGAGGTGAAGTGGGCACATACTTTGCATGGCTTTTCTCGGGTAACATGTGGAAGAGATTAGATAAGCGAGGTGGCTCCTGCTGCGGGGAGTTCTTCATGCTCGGAAGGACTCAGGAGGTTTGTGGCTCCTCGCCGCCCTACGAGCCCTGCTCAGGAGGAGCTTTGCCACAAAGCAATATGCGCTGACAATAGCTGGATAGCTGATTTAAACACACAAAAAAAAACCCACTCCTTTTCAGCTTAATTCTGCAGCTACAGGTAGCCTCAGAGGAAACGGCAGCTGTCTGCCCTGCTTATCTTTGATGTAGGTTTTGGGCGATCAAATTGAGAATTAAGAAATCCAAACTATCAGTAACTATTTTTGCAGCCGCGTGAAACGTGCTTTATGTATAGCTGTTCACGTCCTTCATTTCAATTGTTTTAAGGTCTTATTTTTTCTTTTTCCTTTCCTTCATAGCATACGAAAGAAAACGGACCGGAGCCCCTGGCTCCCTTCCAGCCGCATCCGCACTTCCCTCGGCCAGAACTTGCCGTGCGGAAAAAACCTGCGGAGCCAGCGCCTCCCCGGCGGCCGCGAGGGGGTGAAGGAGTTAAAGGGAGGCGCTTGGGAAATCTGATGCTGAGGAAGCCCCAGGAATGTTGCACATTCCCCGGGAGGCGGCCAGTCCCCGCAGCGGGCAGGGCAGCCGCCCGGCGCCCCGCACTCGCGCGTAGGTTGCGCCGCAGAGCGACGGGACGGGGCGAACGGCGGCGAGAAAAAGTCCGTGCCGGGGTGCGGGACGGAGCGGTCCCCTTGACCCGCCGTCGCCTCTCCTCTCTTGCAGGACATGCGGACGAGACGCCTGTGGTGGACGCGCTGCTGGCTCGGCCTCTGCCTCTCGCTGCTGGGCGCGGGGGGCGGCTGCGAGGCGCCCCCGCCGCCGCCGTGCCGGGGAGCGCGCTGCGCCGCCCGCCCGCCGCGCTCCTTCGCGCACGCGGCCGAGCCCTGCGCCGCCGCCGGCGGGGACTGCGCCGGCAACGGCACCCGCCGCGACTGCCAGCGCCTCGAGTGCCGCCTGCGGCTGCGCCCGCGCGCGCGGGACGCGCCGTGCGCCGCCGCCGAGGGCTGCGCCGAGCCCGCGCTGCTGCGCGCAGCCGAGCGCGCCGCGCACGTCGCCGCCGAGGAGCCTGCGCGCCCGGGCGTGCAGCTCACGTGCGACGTGAAGCCAGGTGCGTGGCCGCGCGGGGCTGCGGCGCCCCGGGGGTGCCGGGCTGGGGGGACGCGCCGTGCCCGGCTGCTGGGGAGACCCGGGTGCACCCCCGTGCGCTGGTGCTGCGGGGCTCGGGGCTGCGCCGCCCGCAGCCTCCCCGTCCTTTCCCGAAGAAGCCGGCAGCAGAGGGAGCGTGGCGAGACGGAGCTCTTTGTAACTGCTGCTTTTGAGCAAGTGTGAGACTCAAGTTGCGCTGGGGCAGGTTCAGATGAGATATTAGATAAAAATTTCTATGTGGAAAGAGTGGTGAAGCACTGGAACAGGCTGTCCAGGGAAGTGGAGTTACTGTCCTCTGGCAGTGTTCAAGAAACGTGTAGATGAGTCTCTTATGGACATGGCTTAGCAGGCATGGTGGGGATGGGCTTACCATTGGACTTGATAATCTTGAAGGTCTTTTCCAGCCATAATGATTCTATGATTCTATGATTTCTGCTTTTCTCTCTTCAGACCATGGTATTCCCAGGGTATCTAATTTATAGCAGCATCATGCTAGGCATCAGTGGGAGAGACACACCATCTGCACCCAGAACGAGTGGATGGTATTGTCAGTGAGAAACTTGCAGCTGCTTCTGAGAAACTGTCTGTAACAGCGGGGGAAAAAAATTGCACATAATTTAGAGCGCTTTTCTTCTCTTGTCAACTCAGTAGCACCATAGAAGGTCAGATACAACCATGGTTATAATCACAGGTTGGCAGAAAATATTGAGTAATTGCCTGGGATATGTGGCTTTTACCGCACAGGGAATCTCAGCAGGTCTTTAATGACCACAGAACAGTTAGGATTCTGGTTTATCTAAAGACATAAAAAATGAGAAAGTGATTTATTCTATCACCTGTTGATGGTCAAAGCTAATAGAAAACATGAAGACCCTTTAAACTTTGTCACATGCTTGTGACTATTCCAGGAAGCTGAAGCTGTTTCAGGCAGCAGGAGCCTCATCTCATTTTAAACACCTACCTAGTCAAGTGACCTTTTTCATAACAAACTCCAGCACTCTGTGGTGATTCCAGTCTCAGGGCCGACAACTCATCTCCCCTCTTCCTGTGTGTAGCGCAGTCACGCCTCCTGTGCCTTCATCTTGCTTGATGCCTTACAGAGTGTCTACATGCTCCGTGACCACCGCTGCACAGAAAATAGAGAGGAGGCTCAAACTCCATTTTCTCTACTTCTGTGCACACTTCTTTGAGCCTCCTTCCTAATTGCTGCTTCTCCCTCTTGCAAAAGGACCTAGGATATTTCCATTTTCTTTTTGCCTACCAAGATCCATCTGCGTGAAACGTGAGCCCTGATAAATAATAGGGGCACTCTGTGGACGTAAAAGAGTAGACTTATCTTGCATGGTGCTGAAAGCAGAGGAGCAATGTCTGCATGAAGATCCTTCAGAGAACATCAAGCCTAGCATGATCTTTCTCTAAACATCCTCTTATTCCACGGCTGTCATTAGAGGACCTGGATCAGCCTGTGCTGCCAATACCATCAGCGCTTACATCTAACATGGTGAGTTACATGTACCCATGATCTCCTGGGCCACAAGGTTAGGATTTCTTTTTCCATAGGACAGACAAAAACAAATAAGGGAGGGTAAAGGGGTTGGAGAGTGAAGTTACTGGGATTTTGAAGACTAAATGTAGAGAACACTGTACTCTTGACTTTATGCTCTTTACAGGCATGGTGCCAGGTGAGGTTTTGAAGGAACTGACATATCATTGGAAGTTTTCCTCATGCATCAGGAATGGATTACACCTTATGGCTAGTGGCAGTCATGGATTTTTGTGTTTACCTACCTCATATACCTAGCTGGTTGCAACCATACACACCTGTGACAGAGAAGCATCTTATGTTGGAGGGGAAGCAAGGGACGGTACTGCCCACTGGTCTGCATAAGATGCTGGAAGACACTGTCAGCATGGAGGAACGTAGTGAGGAAACCTCTGCTAGCACAGGAACTTCCACGGGGAAGACAGAATTTTCAATGAGGGCACCTGCAGTCAGAGTACAGGCAAGCATCCAGTATCCTGCTCTGCGTACAACCTCTAACACTCACTGCATTCACTAGAGACCTTCTAGCCCTCCCTTTCAAACACAGATCACCTGCCTGAGAGCAGAGATTATTGGTGTTCTTCAACCTGAATTCACAGCTGGAGCCATCATCCTGGAAATGGGCATGGTTCCACATAGCAATGCCAGATGGTCTGTCTGCTAGAACAAATTGAGCAAAAACCTGATAATCAAGCATCTAAACAGGGGCAATGCATTAACCATGGTTTGAGAAGAGCTGCAAATAGCATCCAGTGACGACCATAGGGGAAATCCAGGTAAGGAGCATGAAGAACAAACATACTTTGGTTCTTGTTTTCTAAAGAACCTGATGGTGAGCATAGAGTCCTCAGGAGAACTGTACCCAACTGTATGGTTGAGGTGGCAGTTTTCCTGCCATGAAATAGTTCGGATAAATCTCATTATGCAAGAGTAGCAGGACTTTGCCTTACAATCAGGCATACATGTATGCATGCCAATCTGTGGAGAAAGATGAGGTGCAAGGGACACAGGCTGTGGTGATCTGGTGCATAACACCAGTAAGTCTTAGAAGGAAATCTAGGCACCTTGACAGGACAAGAGTGAAGACGCTGCAAACAGCATTGGCTGGAGTCCCTGAGGGAAGCTGGAATACGTAAAGAGGTGCTGCCAGTACTTGAGGTGGCTGCTGTGTGCCCAGGTCTCTTTCAGTGCCTTGTGAGGTCAGGCCTCTCCACGTGCTTAGTGTATAACTTAAGAAAGTAGGAAGCAAAAAACACAGTATTTTATTTCATGTGCACAGTGCTTGGCATGCCTGCAGGTAGAGGTCTGTATGTTTTATGGGCAGTGGAGGTGTCCAGGTGTCCTCCAACCAGGCAGTTATACATTTAGGCTGTGGGAACTTGTCAAACAGCAGTGTAAAGCACAGACTTAAGAAAGATCATCTGCCACCTCTACAACCTCCCCTATCTTCCTAAATCTTCCTAAATTAATCACCCCAGAACAGGAGGTTTCTCTAGCAGCCATAGGCAGACAGGTTTTCTAGAGGATTTTTATTGTGTTCAGATCAAGGGTGAATGTATAGTTAATTTTTGGTAAAAGAAGGAAACAGAGGCAGTTTGGCTTTTCAATTTCACAGCTAAAATACTATAGCTCAAAACTGCTCAGCCATCTATTCAAGAAGGAACAGGTCAGTGACTCTTTCTGTTTTTCTCTTGTTTTTAGGGAAACATTCCTGCCCTGTGACCATTTCAGCACATCACACTGAGGTCTGTGTGGGAAACACCTTTGCCACTGCAGATAGCAGGGGAGATGGAATGCACTGGCCAGGTGACCCTATGGTCACTTTTCTGCCTGTGTTGAGCCACCATCTGCAGGTAGAGACATGGTGGCCCACTCCAACCTGTGGCTGCCAGCTCTGTGACCATGCATGAGTCTGAGCAGCTCCTCAGTCATTAGGAGAGGTCCCCATTCAAATTTATGTGGCAGAGAAGGCTGTGTTTGATGAGCCAGTTAAGGAGTATCCTCTACCTGTTGCCCCACGAAAGGCATTCATGTGAGGTACAGTTTCCTCAAATGCCTGACAACTCTCCAGAATACAGGCCAATATCAGAGACTGTAGATTCCCAGCACTCTGTGTGTGTTTGCTGGCTGATCTGCATGAGGCAAGTGGTCCACCCTCCACCTCTGTGAAGACAGCCCTGCTGGGAGGATTACACCAACAACTTCATCATTGCTTCAGCAAGCAGCTTCAGCAAGCATCACTGGCACCGCTGCTGTGATCTGGAAAGCTGCTGCCAACTGCTGCTGAACCACCACCTCTGCTGGCCAAAGTCCCATGGCCGGTGGAGGATGCACTTGTACTCCCTTTTCAAACCAGATGAGCCCATTCCTCTGCAAGGCTGGCAGAGCTATTTCTCAGCAGCCCAGTGAGTACATCTTGCTTCAGATGAACGATTGGTATCCCAAAAGGAGGAATGTACAGGACCTGTTCTTGTCCTACTGTTTTGTATTCCGCTATGTTTCTTCCCTCTCTTTCTTAATTGGAATTAAATGCTTCATTATTTTTCCCATCAGACCTATCTTTCTGTTGTTTTTCTTTTGGACAGACTTCTCCACAGCTGCAAACATCCCCACTTGGGCAAAGTAATGTGCAGCTCCTGTATTGTATCTCATACCTGCCAAGGCTAACGAACAAGATTGTAGATTCTCCTGCTGTCACTCGCTGTGTGCTGAAACCATGTTCATGCAGAGCAAGAGGGTGAAGCACACTTAAGGTCTGGGCGTATGAGAGCTACCAAGAAACAGTTACCTAACACTAGGTAACACGATGGTCAAAGCCTCAATATGCCAGTTATCCCAACTGTTCTTTTTAGGTTTATATGCTATAGTTGGGTAACTAAGACTGCCCTTTACTTCACAGTTTTTCTCTCTACATTGAAGGCATGACTCTTACTGATACATGACATGGGCTATTCACACTGAACAAATCACTTGTCACACGGCTCTTCTGTCTGAAAATTCTCAGTCATAAGCTGGACTTCTGAGAGCACAGATTTTGTAAAAAAGAATTCGTTAATGTCTTTCCAGCCTCAAAAACACGAGACCTGTGTAAGTCAATGCAAAATACTTGATAGGCAATCACAGTATGCATGTGACTCTTGTCCAATATCTCTTGAACCTCTGGACTGATTTCAGAAAAATTTGACAAAATAGAGATATTAGAAGTAAGTAAGGTTTAGAAGAGTTGACTAAAGACAGGAATGAGTGAGATGTAAGCATTTAAAAGTTCGTCTCTAGCTATTTTTCAGTGGGTAAGTCAAGAAGTAGCTTGCTGGTTGCTCTTCACTCTTAAGGAAAAATGTAGCGAAGGTAGTACTAGGTATGTAGTCAGTGAGCTGCAAGACAGAGAATCAGTTCATTTGGCACTGTTCACAGAACAACTTGCCCATGTTAGGTTAGAAGTATGATTATAGGATATTTCAAAATTATGAATTTCCAATTTAGATGGTGAGTATGTCCATTCCTGAACCCTGGTCTTCAATTTCTCAAATACAAAGTCCTGCATACTACCTCAATATGCAAATGAATACTGAAAAAATGAGAAGATTAATGTGTGCCATATGCCATGAATAAAACTAATTGAAGGTCAGAACATTTTAGGAACCATAAAGAGGAACTACTTTTTGTCTTTGTCTTGTTGGTGATGTTCTGCAAGTACATCAAGAAAATTCAGTGCTGTATAAGAGCAGGAGAGGAACTGGGTTCTGGATTCCTTTTCCAGCAGTGCATGCTGCAGAAAGCATGGGATGATATTTCACTAGATCAATTTTCCATCTCTGACAAATTGTAGTTCAGAGACTTCCGTAGCCTGACTCGATGTCTGCATAATTTTTAGCCTGACTTAGATTTTTATTCTATATATTGGGGCAGCCAGTTTTTGGAACCATCTGTACTTTTAATGTTTATTGTATTCATTTAATATCCCCTAATTCTTTAAATGAAAGAGACATTGAAAAGTCTTTCAAAATTCACTTGCTTTAGGACACCAAATGGCACTGTAACGTAATTTCTGCACAGTTGTCTTTTCTCCATCCTGAAAGTCCCGCTTACTTTCTCATACTGAAGCAGTTCCATATGTTGGATAATCATTGCTCTCCTTCTCTGAACCTTTTCAGGTTCTTCTATGACTTTTTTTTTTGAGGTATGGAACCAGGACTGAATACTGTATTAAAGATGTTTTGTTGATTATTTTAGTGGTGTAATGATACTTTCTCTTCTGTTATATATTCCTTTTAAAATTAGTTCTAGGTTTTTCTTTGCCTTTTTTTTAACCATTGTTGCACACTGAGCTAATGATTATGTTCCTGTGTAGCCCAAGATCTATATCTAGGTATATTATCGCTAGATCTTATTCTTGAGTGGTAATAATCAGGAAAACACAGCAATTTGTATAAAAACTTAGAATTGTTTTTTTTTTCTATTGAGTGGATTGTTTCACATTTTTTCTCAGTATTAGATTTATTTTACCATTTTATTGCTCACCCCATATTGTAGACATTACTTGCAGCTGACCCTTATTTTTACTGTCCTGAATAACTTAGTATTCTCAGCAAGTTTTATCACCTCATGTTATCACCTCTACAATGGAAATTAACCATTTTACTCTCTGCTGTTTTTGAACTTGTGCATCATGATGATTAATCTATTCTTGACCCCCAGTGATGATTATTTTTTACCTTGAAGCATGGGTCTTGACTGTGACATTTTTAGTGTTCACAACTATAAATGTTGCTCATGAAATGGAACTGCTGGCATTCTCTTGAAGGGGCTGGAAAGAACAATTAAGGAACTGGTCTTGTTATTATGACTTGAATATAATGAGACTTCTCATTAACCTATTAAAATATAAATGCATTTGGAGAGGTAATCAAGCTAGAAAATAATTTTTCTTGGACAATAATCTATCATTTATATTTCAGGAGAAAATGAAGTTCCATCTGAAGATGCCCTAATACTACAACTGCAGCTTGCAAAAGGGCACGAGAAATTTACTGAAATGCTAAAAAGTCATCAGCAGATCATTGTGGATTTGCAACAAAAACTCGCTGAACAGCAGCACGTATTGATTAACCAGCAACGGGAAATTCTTGAACAGCAAAGAAAAATGTATGAGCAAATGGATTTAATCAAAGTTCAGTATGGCATGCTTTTTGACACAGTGAAACAAATGTCATTTCAGAGTTTGCAAGAAGATATTCAAAATTATTTTGAAAGTCATCTTCAAGGACTTCAGAACCAAGTCAGAAATCATCTCCAGAAGTCATACTCTGTCCATAAAGTAGAAGTGGATGCAAAAGTGATTAATGTTGGGGAGTCTTTGTTGGACTGTGGTCTTTGTGAAAGTGATGAATTTTGCAATTTCCAAAAGACACCTTCACAGTGTGAAAAATGCACCTTGTGTCCCGCTGGATTTTTCCAAATGGCTGAGTGTTCTGGAAACTCTGATCGGATTTGTCAGGTGAAGTATAATTCTGTATCTTGCAGTTACTGTTTAGGAAGTGTTGTGCCAGACATACCAGGATGGATTATGGAAATATCTGCATAGAGAGAGTGGGGAGATCTGGTTTGAAGAAGGTATTTTGGTGATTGGGACTGTGTTTTCCTGGAATTTTCTGTGAGTTTTCTCCTTACTATTTGTTCCTCCAAGCAAGGCAAAAGTTTATGCCTGCTAGGTGTAAAGCTTTCACAAATCCACTGGCTGGCAGCACATAGATCTTATTCATCACTGTAGGAAAAGGCATCCTAAAACACATACAATTATGTATGCTAAATTTGTATATTTAATCTTAGTTCTGCACTAAATACTAGACGTGTTTGAAGAATAGAGGAAATCTTTATTAAGTAAAACTTAAGACCACACATTTATTTACAGGATCAGAAACCAAAGTTGGTAGTTTGATTTAAAATGTAGTTTCATCTTGAATGTAATGTATAAACATATAAAATGTAGCACAGTGATATTTTATTATAAAATGCAAAATAACTTGTAAACACAATAAGATGCTTCTTTAGTCACTTTCTTGTGTTTAGAAGTTCTAAGATGTATGGAGATCTTGATATTTAGAGCAATTTCTTCTTTGCCAAGTGTTTCCCTCAATTCTTAGGTTAATGTGAGCCTGAACACCTGGTGACCTAAGCCCATGTTACTCGGGAGAGAATCTAAAAGACTCTTTCTGTTCCCTTCTCTCTCTGCAAGTCTCAGTTTTCTTTAATGCTGTCATTTGAATGCAAGTGTAGCCTGTCATTCTTTCCCCTTTACCTGCTGTAGAATGAGAGCGGGGTTTGGTATCAGGAAGGATTACTTTTATTTTAACATTTAACTTTCTCTAGTGTTTTTCAGTTAGCTCCTTCCACTCAGCCTAAGTGCCTTTAAGAGCCTTTTGTAACACTTTCTTGGTTGTTACAGTGTCCTTAAGACCAGTTGAGTGATGCAGCGGTCTCAAGAATATAGTACTGCCTTACAGATCATGTATCATATCAAATAATGGTTGTACAACCAGCCTGCTTAGCTCATGACCTGCACACTAATAGCCATCTGTACAGACCATGCAACCCATTCAGATACGTGGGTAACAGAAGTGTTAAATCCAAAACAAGTTGCCTTTTTCCATTGTGTCTATGAGAGCAAATCCATTTCCCTCCCTATATAGACTTTTTGCAGGGAAAAGAGTGTCCCAGAGCCTGAGGGACAAAGTGCCTGTTTCGAACTTAAGTTGTGGGCTTGAAGTGTTTCTTGTGTTTACAGGACAGAGATGAATGCACTGACTCTCCAAGCATTTGTGGTGAAAGGATAAAATGCCTGAATACACCAGGTAAGTTATATTCTGTTATAAAGAGCAAAGATGATTAGATCTTCAGGAGCAGGTCAGAGCAGGATAAGGACTCAAAACTGTGTGTGAGTAATGACATGCTCAGCTTGCTGGAATCAAAGCGTATGAAAAATCCTCAGGTGTAAGCCAATAACAGTTCCAATGGACAGTGAACATTTAGGATGTGATATTTGTATGAGTTTGGATGCTCCCTATTACCATGTTTTCATTTTTTATATGCTTTGGTTTTAATGGCCACTTTTGACCTTTCTTCTTGTTTATGCAGGTGAAAGTGGTGTCAAAATCAAAGATATTATTCCTAATGGAGAAGCACAGCTGTCAATTCCCATCTGCTGCACGAGGCTAGCTATCTGATTTGATCTGCGGAGGTTAAATTTGATCTTATAAGGCCTTTCTCCATCAATCTCATTCTCCCTTAGTGACAATATTGCCAAATAATAAGGAACAGTAAACAGTTTTCATCGTCTGCAGGGTGGGGTGGTGGATTTTCAGACATCTAGGAGTAGGTTTGGATGGAGCTGTGCACTTCAGGCTTCTCCTTCATTAGTCCTCATAGGAATCAGGCATAGAAGAGCAAAGTTAATAAATGTACTGTGTAAATCCTATCCAGGTGGTAGGTTTCTTTCTGAGGGGGAAAGACTGTTTTCAGCACCTTATGACTGGTTTTACACTATTTCTGCCCTACCACTAGGGCAGAAAAAAAGTAGATGGGAATTGGTCATAGGAAAACATTAGAAGAGGACCTGGGTGTTTAGGTTCACGTGAGCAGGAACTCTAAAAATTGGATGGAATTAGTACAAAGACCACAGAAAGCTGGAAATGACCGGAGAAAGTGAGCACCTAGCACTGCTTTACATGGCAAATGCCATTGAGGAGGTACCATCAGTGTTAGAAAAGACGATATGGAGCCAAGATTGCTCTCATAAAGAGCCTTAGCAGTGGGTAGTGAGCCATTAGAGGCAAGACAAATCAGAGAGGCACAAAATTTGAGCCAATACATTGGAAAGGTCTGAGGCTGTATCTCCCTACTAAAAGGTGGAGTTTGGAGTGCTTAAATTGGTGGTTTTGTGGAAGGAAGTCCATGGGGCCTGTGTTAGTCATTTGGTGTTGCTCTAGCTTTTGGCTTAGAAGGGGGGACAGTTGTAAGGAATCTGTCCTGAGGGCTTTATGATGGGGGGAAGCTGTCCACTGCTGGGGGGGGATGTGAGTTAGGGGAAAATATTGCCATGAACTAGGCAGATAGATGTGTGTGTCAGACCACAGAAAGTAAGTAGCAATGGATCTGAAAGGAAAGAAGTCCTCTCCCTCTTTTTCCTGCTCTCCAGATTTTAATGGTGGCCCATAAATATGTGAAAGCAAGCTATCTCCTGTCATCTGGATCAGGAATCAATGTCCTGTCTATGTCCTGCTCTGCTATGGAACATAGTTCATTTCTTATTTTTTGTTATTAGAAAAGACTGATAGTTTCAGCCTGTTCGTTCATAAGAGCTCATTATCTTACACAAGTACAATTAAGTAGTCAAAGGAGAGGCTAAAACTGGATGTCTGGTTTGGGTAATGTAGAGTAGATGGGGATGTGAACTGACATATGAGTTCCAGATGTTGTATGTGGTTTCTTGAGCTGCACGCAAGAGTGTTGCATCTATAGCAACTCTTGTTTATGGCACAATGTGAAGAAGGATAGAGCAAATAATGGTAAAGAAACAAATAACTTGGAGCCTCTCATTCCTCACTCTTCCACTTTTCTCTGTATCATATATCCTCTTTACCTGCTGCTTTTTCCTCTTGTTATCTGGGATGAGAGCTATTGGGGTGGGTGATTAAGGGTGTTCACAGAGGAACAGTGACAGATGGAGGTACCTAATCGGTGGAGGTGGAGCACAGTGAATTGTCTCCTTCTTAGACTATCCCAGGAGAGTCTTCAGAGTGTTGTCCTTGGTATGAAAGCCACCGAGCAGAGTTGACACTCTCTCCCCAGGATGCCATGGAAACTAAAGTGGACTTACTCTAGGATTTACTGTGGGATGCAGAAGGAAGAGAATTATAGGTTTGTGTAGAAATTGCTATGGGATGTTTTAAAGGTATTAGAGGAGTGTATGAAATTTATTATGGGATGTTTAGTGGAAGCTAGTGCATGCTGCAATTGGACTATCTGGCAAGTAGTGTAAGAGGTCTGAGTATCAGCAAGTGGAGTAGGACCACAAATCTTGGGGGCTTATAGGTGGAGATTCCAGTAACTGGAGAAGATCGGGGGTCCATGTGTCAGCTGCTGGAAAGACTATCTAGGACCCAGTACTGAGCCACATTACATGTGTGTGTTCCACCAATGGACTGCAGTCCTGATCAGCCAGAGAGGAGGAGGAACAGGATCAAGCCATCTGTGCCGTACGTGTTAGTGTGAGCGCAGGGTGAGTTTGTGTAACCAGTAACAGCACTGGGGTTTGTCTGTGTACGTCTGTGTGGCTGGCCATGCTAGTTCTGTGTGCGTGTGTGTACGTGCACAGGTCCATCAGGAGGACAAGCTCAGCTTCCTTACTGGCTGCATGTAGGGACTGGGGCAGCTTCACATCTATAGGGCTGAGAGAGGAGGGGTTCCCCTGGTTCTCCAAGGCAGCCAGGTTCCTCTAGCAGATGTTTACTTGAGGGGTGAGCAGCCCAGCTCTCCGAATAGGTCTGTGCTGGGCAACCAGGCTTCGTGGTGGCTTCCCCTCAGTTAGGCACTGCCGGTTTGTGCTCTGCAGGACAAACTTTGAAAAAAAAAAAAAAAACCAGGAAATAGTAAAATACTGCAAAAGCAAGAAGTGAATAATGAGAACTTCAGTAGATAACCATGATTTGTAATTAACCAGGCTTCTGGGTATGATCTAAATCTAAAAAAAAAAGGGTTCAAGACCGTCATGGATTCCCAAGCTTAATCTTCATCAGGCAGCTATGAATAGCAGCAGCAGCAAAATATATGCATGGCCTCTCTAATTGCCTTGGCAATTGCCTGGCCCCCAGGAGCTGTGGTGGCTGGTGAGCATGCTGCACAGTACCTGATGTCACAAAAACAGCTTGAGTACAGCTGGGCCGATCTCCATAAAACCTGCTGCAGCGGTGCCCAGAGCAGGGGCCAAAAAGAGGTGGGAGAGGTTGTCTGAGTGGTGATAGAGAGAAATAGAAAGCAGGCAGAGCATATTTACTGTGCTGGCTGTTTGCTGTTTGGCTGACATTGCTTCTTGATCTCTTCTAGGCTGATAAAAGGTACTATGGTACTTTTGCCATGGTGTCCACAGTATAAAGCAGCCCTCATACTGCATTGAAGTCACCCATCTCAAATGCAGGCAGTGAGGAACACTGAGTTAGACAATGAATCAGAAAGAGTAGTCATCAAATGGATTTGTAAAATTCGATATTTACCAAAATGTTTAAGTATGCATTATTAATGTTTTTTTAAAAAAAACTTTTTTTTTTTTTTGCTCATTAAAAAAAGAAAAAAGAAAGAAAAACCAGAGACACTTTTGGGTGGAATAATGTGTTCAGCTTCTCTTGATATTTTTAATGGAAAATCTTATTTTTCTGCAGTTATCGCTTTGTGAGAAAAACATACCTGGTCACTGAAAGAACGTTCTCACACATAAGTTATATAGTCTTACATATTAGTGTTAGTGAAGAATCACTGCTTAAGTGAATGAAACATAAATAGACAAAGAGATAGAGGATGAGCATGTGACGCCTGTATAATATAACACAGTGTCTGGGGTTCTCAGCTGAATAATGTAGCGTCAGAAATGAATTTTAGCAAATACTCTGGACTCCCTTGTGTACCAGGTATATGTGCATGGCTCTGTCTTGTAATTCTTAGTATGTGTGCTGTCCTTTTCTGCTTCCACCAGCAATCTTTATCACCTACTCTGTCCTGATTTTAGCAATGCAGAAAAATAGCCAGCTGGGGTCCACCTCCAATGCTTGTATTCCCAGTTTCAGATCATATCCCAGTCCAGATATATCAATTTCCACCTGATGGATAAATCAAAAGCATGCATTTTAGGAGCAGGTGTAAATAGAATAAGTATTTAGGTTGTAAAGGCTATTTCTGAAAGTACTTTAGAAAGGTGATTGCAGAGTTTGGTAATGCCTGGCAAAAACACTCAAGCAAGCTCATTTTAGTGATTAAACTTGGATGCACAACCTGCCAGTGGTTATTCTTTAGGGTGTCTGAATTTTGTTTATTGATGTGGGCTCTAAGACCTGATGTGCAAAGGTGCTGGGCTCAGGCTGC
The DNA here is from genome assembly GCF_059628265.1 of Tinamus guttatus. Classification (NCBI taxonomy): domain Eukaryota; kingdom Metazoa; phylum Chordata; class Aves; order Tinamiformes; family Tinamidae; genus Tinamus; species Tinamus guttatus. Next base: position 4,329,667 of record NW_028289064.1, read on the forward strand.
TCCTGCGGGAGATAGTGGAAGCTGGCAGTGCACATGGAATATTACTGTAGAAAACTGCAGGCTGCTTTTAAAACCTGCTCTTTCAGTGTGCATACTTTGATCCACTGAGGTCATGGTGTGCCATTTAGCAGCACAAAATTGCCTTATTTCAAATAAAGTAATTTTCAGATAGTGCCTCTAGATATTCCTATGATGTTTGCTGCAGTATTTTATTTAGTCCTTATAGGTTTAGACTGTCACAAACACTGCTGTCCTCTGCCTTAGGGCAAGCATTTTCAGAGTTCTAAATGTGTGGACTTCTACATTAATGCTTTTAAGCCTGCTGATTCCAATTTTGCTTTTCCTGCTTGTCTCTTGCAAGCTTTTTAAAACCAGTACACTGAGTGGCTGCCTGGGGTCCATGATCCTCTGGCTGCAAAGTACTGCTTTAGCAATCACAGCTGCAGCGGTGCCACCCCCTTATCATGGCTGGGCAGACGGGGGGACATTTCTCCCATTAGCTGAAAACATCTTTGCTGCATAGCACAGCAGTCAGTCACTGTGCTTTTCACCTAAGGGAAGGGAGACAGCGTACATCATTTACTGTACATCATCCCTTACAGGTGTGGGGTAGAGTTGTCCCTATGCTGCTGTGCAGCCCCATCTTGCTGCTTTCCCTCTTTAAATCACTGGATTCAGCTTGGACAGAGTGAGGTACCTCTAGTTGTTCCCCTGACTGAAAGCAAGGGTCCTCTAATAGTGCAAAGTATCTAACCTATTAACTTCAGTTTTCTCCCTTATGTTTATGTGTGTTATCAAAAATACTTGATTTGTAGAACTGAAGAGTTCTTCTAATACCTGGTGTTTCAAAAGTGTAAGAACTAACACTTCCATTTCCTGTGAACAGGTGGTTTCCGATGCCTTGGAATTGCTGAAAAAGATGCAGCTTTGGGACGGTGTGGAGAGGAATATTTCTTTAATATGGAAATGCAGGAATGTCAGGCGTGTTTAAAATGTGAAGAAGGGATGGTGACTGTGCCTTGTTCCACCATGAGTGATACGGTTTGCTCAGCAACCAGTGAAAGCAAGTTTTCAGAGGCTTGGGCTGCAAACATCATTTTACCTCCTGCAAAGTCTGGCATCTCTCAGGTCTACTCTGGCTTAAACTTGAAGATAAAGGGAAAGTTTCACTGTGAAATCCTATCAGTTCAAGATAACAGCTTGGTGTTCAGGCAACATGGCCTGTTGTGGACTGACCTAAATTTTGCAGTAAAGCACAACTGCAGGAATTTCTTGCAGCTTTCCTTAAAGCTAAATGGCAGTGAGGAAGGTTATGAACTGAGCGGAGTTCGCATTGAGCAACCAGAGGGAAAATATTTCCAGAGCACGAGTCTAAGCAGTGCTGCTGAAGTGGAGCCCAGCCAAACACTTTCTGTGTTTTTGAGGAGCCCAAATCAATTCTGCAATCAAAGTAAAGACTTATATATTTATGATCTTAATACCCCACTCAGTTTGTTTTGGCTGTCCCATGACACAGGTGCCGTGGCAATCAGTGCGCAGATGTCAACAGCAATGCATTACCAAACCAACTATCGACCTACCTTTAAAATAATTTCCGTTTCTGACCCTTACATGCTAAGTTTATCTCATGATGGCAGAGCTATAAAGTTCACTGAAACTGGTGTCATAAAATTTGTGTTCCACCAAGCATTGTATTCCATGGGTCATACCTGTGTCCGGGAGGGCTTCTCCTTAATTTCTTATATCAATAGGAATGGTACTAACAGAGAATTAATGAATGTGTTTAAATCAGGCGTAAATTACAGAGACACATCAATATCAGCCTCTGGAGCCACAAAAGTTAGTGCTGGAGATTTGGTTAGCTTTGAGATACTTTCTCCTGCTCAGTGTAATGTTCGCTATTTTGGGGACAGTTCTGGGATTAGTATGTTTAGCCTCATCTGGATCCCTTCAGCAGTTTCTACTGCTCTGTCAGCCAGAGTTTCTGTTACAGGTCTGCCTACTGGAGCTGTGAGAAACAAATTACTGGATTTCACCCAGGTCTCATCCAGTGAGAAACAGATACAGCTGGTTTCTTCTGGACAGTTTGCTCAGAAATATTTCATTTTTACTGAAAAGGGGATTGCCAGCATTGCCTTTAACTTAAAGCTGATCCATTCATGCAATGTGCTCAAAATGACTCTTAATCAGTTGACCATGGGTCACGTGCAGCCCGCAGCAATTGCTCAGCAGATTGGTGGTCAGATGCCGGAGGGAAGCATATGGACCAGCGTTTCTCTCCGTGCATCCTTCGAAGTCCACAATGGAACTCTGGTATCAGTTTCTCTTGACTGTGTGCGTGGAAGGATCAACCAGATTGCTCATGAACATGGAACCAGTGTATCTATTTTATGGATTTCATCTTAATTTCTGTGCAGTGAAGTTGGTACAGAGCTGGGGTTTGAATTGGATTTGGATGCTACTATAGATGTTTGACACCCTACAATGTGTGGAAATGTATGGAATGTCCCAATAAAATATTCACCATCCCTGCTGTGTGTGTCACATACACAAGAATGTGAAAAGGGCATTATGCACTTGTGGCTGGTGAGCATCAACCTTGCTGAAAGCAGGAATACTATACACAACGTAACAGTAACGTAGGGGTTGTTCTGAGCACATATATGTAAAATATGTGTACTTTCCTGTGCTTGTTTGGAGTTTGTCTCACTGCTTTTGCTGTAGTTCCCTCCTACAGTTTTCTGGAAAAGGATGAATATTTGGATATGGGCTCTTCTAGCTACTGGTTCTATTTTTACTTTGTAATCTTGGCCTTAACGCCTGTAGTTTTCCTTCCCTTATCCTTTTTGTTTCAAATTTATACTCACTATATATAGGCAAATATAGGTTAAGTTGCTCTCTGCTCTGAACTAGGAACACTACTTTTTCTTTGCTTCCAAACTTCTTCCTTTGTGGCAAAGTCTAACAGCTCATTGCAGGGTACTTCACCTAGGCGTGGTACTAAAGCCAGCATAACCATGCAGACCACGATAGATTAAATCCAGGTTTCACTGAGGTCAATAACATAGGTACCAAGTGACTTTGAGTAGCCAGGCTTGTTCATTCTCACTAGGACAGAAGGAAGGATGGATTAAAGCCAATATTGAAAGTGGGCAACATTTGCAAAATACTGTTATCATTACAGAGGATTATATTTAGTGCCGAGAAAGGGAGTCTTCTGGAATTAGAGTGTGTGTATCTATTATGTACAGTAGAGTTGCATTACCTAGGAGCAAAGCATTTTCTTTCTGGCTCCTTCACTCCAGAAATCTACTAAGAAGAAAAAATGCCACAGGAGATGATATTTTCTGAAATACCCATCTACATAGTAAGATGAGCTGGTCACATCACTACTAGGTTGCTTCAAGGTCATCATACAGCATACAAACAAGTGCTTTTGCTAGGAGAGAATCAAAGAGCTTCCTCCTTATGGAAGCTACTAGCTCTTTTCTTGGCAACTATGCATGAGACACAGGAGGAGCTCTTCAGGGAGCAGACTGGGGTGTTTCTAAGGTAAGACTTTAGCAGGGGACAATGTTAAAGAAGTTTTGAAATAATATGCTTGTGTTGTTGTTTTGGAGGAAGTTGCAGATATCAGAATCTGACATTAGGCATATTCTCATATGTCTTTAGCAAAGTGTAGATATTGGATATAAAAAAAAACATTTGCCAACATATAGCATAGCATACGGTGAATCTTATGGCGTGATTTCTATGGGTATGTTATATCTGAGTGAGATTGGAAGTAGTATCTGAGTAGTATCAATGGAATTGCTTGAATAGGAAGGAGATCAACTTTTTATGGTGCTCAGATCCTGTATCCTGACAACATTGATACTTAAATGCACTGTAACTAAGGGCAGGTACAAGTAAACATATTATAGCTAAGTGAGATTTCAGAGTGTGAATTCTTCAATGTAGCTTTCTGAGGACTGTTTGTGGGGTGCCAGTAATTGCCCTTAAATTCAAAGTAGATTTGAGATCCACAGTTGCAGAAATGCAGTATTTTGCACCAATCTGATGCCGCGAATGCATCTAATGCTGTTTTGCTAATGTCATTTATGAGGAGCTCCTCCATCTGAGTAGCTCTCAGATGGTGAAAATGTTTAGTTTCTTCTAAATACTCCCATTAAATATGTAGTATTAATTACTAGATATGTACATATGCTTAACCATATGTCAAGAAAAAGATGATTGTTTGGACCTTTTATCCATCTTTCAGTTAAAAAAGCTTGAAGCCATTGGTTGGTCCACTTGCTGGCCTTGGTTATAGTAATTTGGAACAAGTATGTTGTAATCAGTGTGGGTTCATGCTGGTTTAGCTAAGTGTAGGGTAGCCTTTGGATCTATGAAAAGGATATATATTACCTGATATCATACAACATAAGTGATGCACTAAATGAGATTAAATTCAAAAGGAATCAGACTTAAAGTACATGAATGCTAATTTATGGCACTTACTCCATATGCTGTAACTAATTGCATGTTTTATTCTTGACTGATATGTTGTTTTATAGTTACCATTCTTGAAATTTTTATTCATGTTTTCGTATGGTGTCCTAATTGTAGCACAATATAATGCTGTGAAGTAGAGATTTCATTTAAAAACTTCTGTTATTTTGCATCTTTTGAGACTTGTTCTTGAATATAGGTAAAATATCTGGATATACTCTTTCCAGACCTTCCAGAGAGTGTTTTCACTACAGGTGTTCATGAAGTTAGGTCATGAAGAGCATGCCTGAGGTTAGCAGAATCTAGCCATACAAAAAGAGTTAGAGTTAATACAATTAGCAAACCATGAAGTTATTTCACCTGTGTTATGCACATGCAACAAGTTGTTATAGAAAGAAAATGCAGAAGGAAAATCATTTAGGTCTACTCATATAAGAGGAAAAGGATTTGTTTTAAAAAACCTGTATCAATTTGTTGTGAAATATGTTGCAAATTCAAATTTTACCCAAATATATATACTATTATCAGCAAAAGTTTTTATATTTACTATAAAGTCAAAATTGATTACACTATGTTAAATAGACTTTAATTTGATATTGTGATTGTTTTCTGTATTCTGTGGTTTCTGCTGCAGTTTATGCAGATTACACTGTGAAACTACACTAGTTTAAAGGGGTACTTTTTAATCAAATTTCCTACTTCCAAATATTGCCTTGTTTAAAAAATACTATTTAGACAATTTTGTGTGTTAATATTTTATCCTGTTCTTTTAGAGAATTTTTCTGAAATAAAAAAAAATAAGAAGACTTAATTGGTGTTTATGTTCTGTTCTTGAAGAAGGCTTATTGAAGTCCGTTTATTAGAGCTGAGGGAAAGATAGGTGACAAATTTGATGTTTATTTTGAAATATATTTTAAAAGAGGTTCCTCTTAAAACATTTTGGGACTGAATTGGTGTTTCTTTCAGCCTATTAAGTTAAAAGTAAACAAAGAAAAGTTTTATATGGCATATTTTTCACCAACTGTATTACACTGATTTGAAGGATTCAAATAATTTCTTTAGAAAGAGAATTACAGAAATCATTTGCTTAGTCTAGATTAGCCTAGGATGAAGTTCAGAGGAAGGAGAAAAGCAGCATTGGTGAAATACTGGTAAAAAGAGAACCATCTTCTTCAAGCCTGGATCCACCATTACCCATTTTATTCAGGCTTTCAGCTGTTGATCTGGTTTATACCCTTTCCATAACCGCCCAAACCATCTTGTTCTCTGAGCCAAGTGCACTGTGTCCCTCCCAGAGTAACAGTTCGTTCCCCTTCGGGGGCTCCCGCTCGCCTCTGCAGCCTCCCTTTGTGCCTGGGAGCATCTTTGGTGCTCAGGCCTGGCACCTCTTTCTTTGTCTGGAGAGTCTGGCTTAAAATAAATCTCAGGAGATATTGACTGCAGTCACGGAAAGTGCCCATGCTGCTGTATCAATGCGAACTGAAATAGGCAGTGAGTTGGCTTTAAAATGGCCATGCTGCCCTGGGCTGTGCTTCAGCATCTCAGTGTCTGCTCGGGAGATCTTTAACACTGTTGTTCGTGCAAGACAAATGACTGCAAAAGAGGGATTCAGGAAGCTCCTGTTCTCAGTTAATAATTGAGCTGGTATTGCTGATCCACAGTTGACCAGCTGCAGTTTGTGTAGCTTTCCTCAGCCCTACCATAGAATTTTTCGGTCATGTCATGACTTGCAAAATTGTATCTTCTGCTTGTTTTTTTAGAAGAGAAACTGCCCCCCTTCTTTGTCTAGTGCAGTCCTGTTAAATGCTATCTATTGAAAGTGGCCTTAAATGGTCTGGATGTAATTTTCTCTCCAGCCAGGTGCCTGTTTTCCGAGGAAGTTCAAAGAAAATGCCTGTTGTGTTAAAATGTTAGAATCTTTGGGTGGAGGGTTAAACGGCATGTTCTCTGAAAGAAGACTTCTGTGGACAAAATTTTTTTGAAACTATCTGCATCTTCTCCATGAAAAAGGTCCTCATAACCTCATAACCTCTCTGGACAATCTGTTCCAGAGCTCTATTGCTTTCACAGCCAATATTTTTTTTTCAGAACTTTACATGCTTCAGTTTGTGACTGCTGCCTCTTGCCCTATCAATGCCCAACACTGAAAAGAGTCTGGCCTCATCCTCTTGACACACTCCCCTAGAGTATTTATACACATTGATAAGATTCCTTCTCAGCCTTCTCTTCTTTAGGCTGAACAGGCCCAGCTCTCTCAACCTTTCCACATAGGAAAGACGCCCCAGTCCCCTGATCATCTTTGTAGCTCTGCACTGGACTCTCTCCAACAGCTTCATGTCCCTCTTGTATCGGGGAGTCCAGAACTGGACACAATACTCCACATGTGGCCTCACCAGTGTGGAGCAGAAGGATCTCCTCCCTCGACCACACTCTTCCTAAGGCACTCCAGGATACTTTTGGCCTTCTTGTCTCCCAGGGCACATTGCTGGTTCATGGCCAGCTTCTTGACCATCAGGACTCCCAGGCCCTTCCCTGCACAGCTGCTCTCCAGCAGGTCAACCCTGAATCTGTACTGGTGCCAGGGGTTAATTCCTCCCTAGGTGCAGGACCTTGCACTTCCCTTTGTTGAACCTAATGAGGTTGCCCTCTGCCCACCTCTCCAGACTGTCAAGGTCCCTCTTGATGGCAGCACAGCCCTCAGTGTGTCAGCCACTGCTCTCAGTTTTGTGTCATCAGCAACTTGCTGCGGGTGTGTACTGTCCGGAATGGCAGAAGGAAAAAGCACCCTCATGTGTTTGCTTAATTTAACGTACCAGCATTTAGCTAGTTTTTTTCATGGAACCTTCTGAGAGCAAATTCTTTATTTTCAACCAGTTCTAATTGAAAGTTTGTTCAACTGAAGATTAGTTATATGACATTTGTCTTCATTTTGAGCTTTCTCTCAAAGAATTTAGCCACTTCTCTTCCCTTCCACACTCCCCTGCTGCTTAAATTCTGTAAACTTTAGCAACATTAGTATCTCCTGCATACGTTCACATATTTTGTAGAGCTGGAACACTAAGTTGGGTAACTAGGTTAATTAGGTGGCCAGCTTCTGTTGGGAAACCTCTGGATGTAGTTGTGGGTTTTAGTATATTAAACTCAGTTTTCGTCATTACCTCTTAAGTGTGTTTACATTAAAAACTGCTTCTCATTAGACAAATGAGCCTGCTCTGATCTCCGTGTTGTCATCACTTGACTGCTAATGGTACCTAACAGTGCTCATTTAAGACTCCTTTGGGTATTTGTTTATTATGGTGTAGTCAGTAAGGTAGACATGTGCTAACTGCCTTCAGGAAAGCTGTATATGTGGGGCGACAATAGTGTGTTTCCCTGAATTGCTTCATTGTTTTCAACTCCTTAGACTTTAAAAAGTTAAAATCGTTTCAGGATTCCCTATGATAGATATGGGTTTTCAAAACAAATGTGACCTGGTGAGTGATTTAGGCTGGTTATCACATCTGAGTTGAATGATTATAGCCTTCTTTTGGGGAGTATAAAACTTCTGAGAATAGTCATAGATTAAGTGCAGGTGTCTTCAGTGAAGAGCTGGAAACTCTTTGCATCAGGTTCAAATGAAAGTCTAGTATTCTACTTGGAAGGTGAAAAAAGTAAAAAGATCTAGTGTATACTGTGAAATAATCTGTTTGCTAAAGGAGAAGTACATTTGTTTGTTTTATTAGGAGCGGAGAAAAAAAACTTGTGCTTTATGCCAAACAGATAAGACAAATTGCTTGAGATACCTTTATGCCTGAAACTGCTCCACACTTCACTGCATTCCTAGATTTGTTTAAATAGATTATTAGCAGTGATTTGATACAACCTTGATTCATGCTAAAGCCGCTTCGAGAGTACTTTGCCCTCACCTGTCCAAGTTCCAGACAAACACGGTCTGGGATTTCAAACCCAGCAGATCAATCCTGGGAAAATAGCAGGTGGCATCGCTGGTGTCCCCAGAGTCATTGGCCCTGGGCGTATGAGGCAAACTGATGGTTCCACTCACTGCCACATCCTCCAGCTGTGGGTCCATGGTGGGCAACGTTTCTCCCTTCCTTGGCATTTCTAGGAGTGACAGTCACAGTTCTCTTGCCAGGAAGCTCCAAATACTTGCTTTGGATGAGCCAGAAATCTTTTCCGCCTGACTTCTGCCCCTCTCCCTTCATTATTCCCCTTTCAGCAATGCCACTGAAATTCCACCATTCCCTCAGCCCAGCTGCTGATGTTCACTTTTGCTTCTGCTATCTTGCATCTTGGGGCATGACTGCGGTCCCCAAGCCTTCCTCTGAAACTAGTCTCTAAAACACCACATACAATTAAAATCACAAGTCTCCAACCCACTTGTACGTTTGTGTAATTGAAGCTGTTTAGTCCCATTGGAGGCTCTTTGCCCAAGGAAGATGAGTGTAGTGGCCTTCTCCATGAACAGCAGTAGCTTTAACTGTGGCATTTGTGAAGAGCAGAAGCTAGTTAACCTCCTCTAAAGTCCTCCCTCGGCACAGAATTAAGAGTAGCTTCAGGAATGTGAAAACATATCTTTCTGCTTACTTCCCAGCTTTCTTCCCTATTAGTTTGCGTATCTCAAGGTAAGGCAGCAAATGGGCTGCACATTTGTAAAGCAGCCTTGTGCTGCACCTTGCAAGTTTTGCAAACGTCTTGGTTGAAACACTCATGAGGCTGATCCTGCCTGCTTGCTGCAGGCTTCTGCAAGCCATTTGGTAGCTCTCAGTGGCTCCATTCAAGGCTGAAAGAATGTTAACATTTAATATGTTTAAAGGGAGCAACGGAAGAGTTATCCATAACCTAAATTAAAAGGGGGGAAAAATCAAGCTCACAATTTTAGATTACCCATCAACTTCATGGGACTCTTCTCCTAAGAACATTAACCTTTTATGCAAATGACATTAGGCAAAGTAAGCCATAAAGCACGAATCCAGAGTCTACAACACACTTGCAACAGTGATGTGACAAGCAGTGATTTCTGCTCTACTCAGCAGCTTGTAGTAAGAGACAGTGGCCTTCAGTGTGTCGTTGCATAGAGGCCCTGTTTGCAGAAGTGCTTTTCATTTTCTCCATCCCCATTAAAGCACATGTATATTCACTGACAGATCTCCACAGTTCTGCTTTTCCTAGCTACAACTGACATGTTTCAGAATGTGCGCCCTCGTGGCTTTCCCTCTGCTTCCTCTCCCGCCTTGCTCTAAAGAAGTGTTGAAATGCTGTTGGCCTTGGAAGCTTCTTTTGGCTCATGTGCGTGTGCCTGTGTGCACAGATGCTCACTTCCATTCTGAGAAAAGAGGATGACCTTTCTTCTCTTGCCTTTTAAATTGCTTCAAAAGTCAAGTGTGTAGGAAAGACCTGCTCTCACCCAACTTTCTGGCATCTGATTTCTAGAAGCCGAAGCGGAAAGAAGTGTATTTCCTAGTCTGCATATACGATACTGTTAATTACCAACATTATTAATGGTACCAGTAATGGTACCAGTGGTACCAGTAAAATCTATTTCAAAATTCATAATCTTTACATTTAGGATATTTTTATTCTTCGCATGCTTCACCTGTTTAAATCGTGACTATAAGTTTAATACTCCAAATGTTCTAATACTTAAGTTAATTTTCTGACTAATGAGAAATACAAGTTCTTTGAGTTTTGTAGTGCTTGACTAGGGAAATGGACAATGTTTTAGCTCATGGTTACAAATATCTTATATAAAAGCTAATTTGGTGAAGCCTATTATAAAAATTCCTTTTCTCCCAACACCACTTGTTAGATATGGTCTTATATAGCATTTATATAATGCTTTATGGCTGTTTTATTTTTGAATATATGCCAGAAGACATTTTATTTCTAGTTGCTCTTAGGGCCATGAAAGAGCAGAAGTGGATTAAAATTTTCTCCTTCCACCAACTTGATCTGCTTCACACAACTCATCTGGTATAAATCTGACAGCATTATCAGGTTCTGAGCAGATTTATAAACAGTAAGAGATCTCCTGGGTAAAATAAATATAATAATCCTTGGTACTTGCTAACTGTGGTTGGACAGTTTTCACAAAAAATATGCCCTTACCAAAGTCTCCTCCAGTGAACTTTATGCAATAAAGAAAATACTAAATACAGACCTTGATTTTGGAAAGAGTTTGCCTTTATAAAATGTATTGGTAGGTTTAAGCACCAAGTTTGAGTCCTAGACGCAATGAGAGTAGTCAGATGCACAGTAAACACGGCTGTCACTGCTATGTAAGATCTGGGGGACTTTAGCTGTAAGTGCTAGCATTTTATCATCATACCCAAGGCAGATGTTGGAGGTTTACGATGCCTAAGGGCTGTTGTGTGAGCCCACAGCCAGCAGCCATCCGGGCTCTGTCGCTGGTACCTGGTGCGAATACAGCCCATTTACCCAATAAAAGCTCACTGGAAGCCCTGGAAATGATGTACATCCTTCTGTGCTTTCTGGTCTCTTGTTTCAGGCAGTTGAGGGGCCAGAGCTAAAGAGGGACTCATCCAAGCTCCTAAATGTGCCACCATATCCATTCCTCTCCACTTTTTTTTTTTTCCTATTTTGTGAATTGTTTTGTCAAGAGAGACTCACAGTCTGGCTGCAGCCTGCAGCATGCCGTACTATGTAAGCATCCACTTCTAGGTCTGTGTGAGGGACAGGGATAATCTTGTGGGTGTGGTCCTTGATCTCAGAAGTGACAAATAAAGCCTGCTTTTGACATAACTTGATCAATGGAGTTCATTTTCTTTGTGCTTCTGTTTATCACATCCATAGCATGTGCTGCATACCACATTGCCCTATGGGGAATCAGCAGGATTTTCTGTGTTTCCAACACCGTATTTCCAATTGCAGAGTGCTGAGGGCTTCTAGTCACATATAATGTCTAAGCTTATGGAGTGGAACCTATGAAGTCTCTTCTGTAATCACTATTTTCTTTACAGCTATCTAAAAGATTCACATAGATCTGCTCTCTTCTAGCAAATAAATAGATGTGTTACAGTAATTTTGGTAAATTTGACATATATTCAGTTGAAATGCAAGCCTCAAATCACACTTTAAATGAAAATCCCGAGACCGATTGCCAAAATAGCCGGATCGTAGTAGGTAGCAGGATCGTAGTGAGCTGGCAGGAGCAATGACTGTCTTTGCAACACCAGGCACATGAGGGAGGCACCTGCACAAAGCAAAAATTCTCTCCAAAAACCACTACTCTTCTATAACAAAAGCTGAGATGCCTCTCAACATGGTCATCTGCACGTCGGGGAAGGCTGGGGATGGTGGGGCTGGAGCCCCGCCAATGTGAGGGAAGAAGTTTTCTGATTTCAAGGCCATCGATACTGACTGTGTTTGTAAGGCCACAGAGACGCTTTTTCACCCAGAAAGGCAGCTGTCAGTCAGCAGGACTGGCTCCTAGAGAGGATATTTCTTCTTTCTAGGGAAAAGCATAGAGGAGGGGAAAGCCATATTAATCACTGCCATGGCTCAGCAGTCATAAAAGTGGCAATAATAGTTAGCGGATAAAGGAAGTTAAAAAGGCAGGTCTCTATGCCCGAGGAAGGATTTGACAAATGGCTGCTCACTGGATTGGACATGTTGCTGGCTTGGAGACAGATGGGCTCTTCAAATGAATGTAGGTAATGCTACAGGTAAATGATAGAGAAATTACTGGAGATGTAGTTGAGGTGGTTAAACACTCTCTTCATCTACTGTTGGCATCGTTTGCCTTTGTAGTTAGCTCATTTTTCTTTTAAAGAGGCCTTCAGGGTACAGAGAATGAATGAGCTCTTCAGGCGCAAAGGAAAGGATGGCTTTTGATTTCTGTGCCATACATTAAACAGCTGTGTTTGTGATAAGTCTTTGCTTCAGATTGCTTTGTTGCAAGTTAGATAGGCTTCTGATTTGCAATTAGTTCATGACAGATTTTCATTTTGGTCCTTGCTCTCAATTTTTGTCTTTTTTATTTCCTTAAGTGTAGCACAATATAAATCATCTGATATACACTGTAACCATTTGTTAGATATTTCTCTATAGAAATATATAAATGGTAATTGAAAGCTAACTCAGCATACACACTCTCTTTTAAAAGGAAAGAAAAACACAGTCTCGCTATGTAGTTTGCCATGTAGAAAGTTTTGAGCAGTACAGAACTTGTATTTCTTCTATTTTCTGAATGATAAAATAATTGTAAAAGTAAATGTTTTAGATATATTTCCTTTTGGAATATGAATTTCTTATTAACTTGTATCAGTTGCCTTGAGCTCAATGCTGACTTCTTCAAAGAATAAGTTATCTGACATACCCTCTACGTTTATAGTACTTTTTTATAGGAATGATAACAGTGGAGGTAGCAGTCATTGTATTCCCTTGATTACAACTAAAATCTTTCAACTAAAGATTTTAGCTAAAACTTCATTTTGAAAGAATGGGGGGAATTTGTTCTGTTAAAAATATGTGCATGCAGGAAAGAAATGTGGGAATTTCACAGGTTTTGAAAATGTTTTGGGGCTTAAACTTTCATGACAGACTCAGAAGTATTTAAGAGTGTTTCTAAAGACAAATTAGATTACAGAATCTGAATTTTATTATCTTCTTACAGCTTGTTCATATTTTATTCTCGTCTGAGGAAAATGTTTCATATGGGGAGATGAAGTTCCTTAATCAAAAGCGTGGGATAGGATAGATGATATTTTTTAAGACTGGTTTTAGGACACAGGTATTTTCCCTTTTTGATGTACTACTGAATGAAATCCACATCAGTAGAGACCAAAGAGTGATCACCACCAATCTGAATTAATGCTTAGTTACCCATATGTCCATATGAAACAACATAAAGGGAAAGAGCACTTGCAACAAATCAACCAAAGATGTCTGAACAGACATGGTAGTGATGGCTTTACGGTGGGACTTGATGATCTGGAAGGCCTTTTCCAACCATAATGATTCTATGATTCTCTAACAGGGTATGATATTTCTTCTTTTCATAGTCTGTGTTGGGCAACTGAGATGCAGCTTCAAAAACTCCCTGTTATTTAGTAAAGTTAAGGTGCTCAAGAGTAGTCAGCATGGATTTACCAAGGGGAAATCATGCTTGACTAACCTGATAGCCTTCTATGACGGAATGACTAGCTGGATAGTTGAGGGGAGAGCAGCGGATGTCATCTATCTTGACTTCACCAAGGCTTCTGACACCGTTCCTCACAACATCTTCTGGGCAAGCTCCGGAAGTGTGGGATAGATGAGTGGACAGTGAGGTGGATTAGGAATTGGCTGGATGGCAGAGCTCAGAGGGTGGTGATCAGCGATGCAGAGTCTAGTTGGAGGCCTGTAGCTGGCGGTGTCCCCCACGGGTCAGTCCTTGGTCCAGTCCTGTTCATTTTATTCATCAATGACCTGGATGAAGGCACAGAGTGCTCCCTCAGCAAGTTTGCTGATAATATGAAACTGGGAAGAGTAGCTGATACCCCAGAGGGCTGCGCTGCCATCCAGAGGGACCTGGACAGACTGGACAACTGGGTGGTGAAAAACCTCATGAATTTCAACAAGGCCAAGTGCAAGGTCCTGCACCTGGGGTGGAATAACCCCAGACACCAGTACAGGTCGGGGACTGACCTTCTGGACAACAGCTCTGCAGAGAGGGACCTGGGCGTCATAGTGGACGACAAGTTGACCATGAGGCAGCAGTGTGCTCTTGTGGCCAAAAAGGCCAATGGGATCCCAGGGGGCATTAAGAAGAGCGTCTCCAGCAGGTCGAGGGAGGTGATCCTGCCCCTCTACTCAGCCCTGGTGAGGCCGCATCTGGAGTATTGTGTCCAGTTCTGGGCTCCCCAGTATAAGAAGGATGTGGAGCTGCTGGAGAGAGTCCAGCGCAGGGCTACGAGGATGATCAGGGGCCTGGAACATCTGCCCTATGAGGAAAGACTGAGAGAGCTGTTCAGCTTGGAGAAGAGAAGGCTGAGAGGGGACCTAATCAGTGTCTATAAGTACCTCAAGGGAGACAGGGAGGAGGATGGGGCTGGCCTCTTTTCACTGGTGGCCACTGACAGATCTAGAGGAAACGGCCAGAAACTGAAGCATCAAAAGTTCCACAGGAACTTCAGGAAAAAGTTCTTAACAGTGAGGATGATGAAGCACTGGAACAGGTTGCCAAAAGAGGTTGTGGAGTCTCCTTCTCTGGAGATCTTCAAAATTCGCTTGGACGCAGTCCTGTGCCACGTGCTCTAGGTGACCCTGCGTGTGCAGGGGGGTGGACTAGATGATCTCTAGAGGTCCCTTCCAATCTTAAGCATTCTATGATTCTATGATTCTAAAGGACCTTTACTTTACTTTCAGTAAAGGACATTGACAAACTTCCAGGCTTTTAAAACAGTTTTCTGGAATATGCTATGACTGACAGAGATTCTAACAGCTCTGTTGAAGAACTGTAAGATGAAACTAAACTTATCTGAAATCACCAAGGACTACTTTCTTTACCATGGAATATTATTCAGCTTTTTCTCTGATGCTCAAGCTGCTTATCTCTAGCTTCCTTAGAAGGAACGTAAAGGCTGTGACCATGGCCTGGGTTGTGCGGTATCACTTCTTCATCCACAGCTTGATCAGAGATGCCTGTGCAGTTCTTCTTCACAAGGAATCTAGAAAGTACAGATATCAGCACAGCAATTTCTACTTCTGCATAAGAATTAAGTTGTTTGAGTATGTGATAGACTCTAAGAAAACTCTGTAAAATAAAAGGCAAAGGAAGCACAGCCTGAGCACTAAGTGACATATCAGATGGTCTAGTCCCAGTGACTGGGCCAGTTCTTCGTAAGGATAGAGGAGCTTGACCCTTGCTTCCCACCTGGACTCATAGCAGGGATGCTGGGCTAATGGGGGAAGTGACTGGAGCCTGGCAAAAAAACCCTTTGACGGGTTTTGGTCTATCTACTTATTTCCTTCTGATCTACCTTGCCACTGCTTTTTTTTTTTATATATATATATATATAAAATTATCCAAGTGCTTATAATAAGGGTTTTTTCCTATAATTTTATTTGATTCTGAAGCACTGAGGTGCAAATCATAGCCATATCTTCCTGCTATACTCAAAGGAGGAAACGTTGCATTGCTGTTGGATTTCAGACATCTTCTTAGATGCATAGACCCGCAGCGTGCCAACACGGGTGATGGGATCAGTACTTCTGATTTGTTTTTACTGAGATTTTGGGAACATAGCTCCTATATTAGGGCAGAGAGCATAGGACGGGGTTGGCCAAGCAGTCCTACTCCCATTCCCTTTCTGTAAAAATGGGATAAGAGGCCACTGTCCTGTAGAGGCATGACCAGCTTGGGGTTCTTTCTTAATGCCTGGGAGGTATTTGGAGGCAGTGGTAATGAGGCTGTGTGGATGTCTGGAGTATGTGCTTCACTGCGCAGCTGAAGCAAAACACGTCTGTTTCCATGGCAACCCCTCGCATTTATATCCTTGTAGCTGCTCTTCCCTGCGCATGGAAATTTCAGGTGTCATTACTTGAGCTCACTCCCGTTTTTCTCCCTTCTTTTTCTACCATTATAAACTTCTCCTCGCTGCGTTAACAGTCTGTTTTCCGAAACGATGCAGTCCCATTCTGCCCTTCCCTCACCGCTTTTCCTCCCTGAGCCACCCCAGGTGCACAGCCCCTGCCCTCCACCATGAGGCTCAGAGCTCCCACCGTCAGGGGGCTGGTTCTGTTCATCTGACTGGCTGCAAATAACCCAGTACAGAAATGAAATGACGTGAGATCAGAGCTGGATGGTGCTGCCAGGGGGACAGGGACGGTGGCAGTGGGAGCAGGAGCCCCGCCTGGCACTTGGGCCTGCCCGCGCTCTCAGCTTCTCCATCCCTGGAGCCTCAGGGTCACCCGCCAAGGTAGAAAACACCAGTGCTTTTCTAACTGCTGTACAAGTGTGGCCACATAGGAACACTTCATATCCGTGTCCGTGCTTTGCCTGTGGGAAAATTTAACCAGCATGAACTTTCTGAGCAACTATTAGTGCTACCATCTGTTACTGCCAGCAGACGTACGCCACAATCTTGTGCTTGCTTCCCTGGGGAAGAGCCGAGTATATTTCGTTCACGTTACACGTAAAATTTGTCCTTTCAGCAACACAGAGCTATGTCTTACTAACTAACAGTTTTGTCTTGCCATGTGCCACAATAGTATGAGTGCTTTTACAGAAAATAAGCAGCCAATGGTCCTCCGCAGTCCTCTGAGCCATGTGTGGTTGCTGTTATCTGGGCAGGGGAAAGCAAAGTACTATATGGGATCAAGCACTCAGCACGATGAGCAAATGCTGTGTGGTCTAGCTCTGGTATTGCCAGTCAGTGTCTGCATCCTCCTCCGAGTTTGGGGTGTAGAAGTGACTTGTGGCAGCTGAAGATCTGGTCCTGCATGCTCAGAGAAGCAAACATTTCTCATTTGAATAGTTATCATCTTCTTCAAATGCAAAACTACAGGTTTCAAGAGGCCAGGTCTTGCTGTGAATTTAGCTGCATTACCATGGAGAGATACAAGAGGAAAATAGGCAACAAAGTAGTGGAAAGACACCTGAGCTTCTGAATAGTTTGGGGCAATGTTTTCTAACGGTCCATTTTGGATCTGAGGATCTTTCCTGATGATATTTTTAACCAGCAGTGATTTTTGTGGCATCTTCTCTCACCCCTAAAATTGTTGCACAATTGCTGCTACGCTCTGCTTGTCACTATACGAAAAATTTGAATCTCAGTTGCTATCACTGGAAGCGTGATATATTAACTTACTCTGCAGGCTGATTCCCCAGGGGTTACTTACACCTATATGAACTTTGCTTGCTTGCTTGCTTTTCTGTTTATAGACAGGTTAGTATTTCCATGCATCTGCAGTGAGCTATAACCCAGGGTGAAATGCCAATCAAGACTGACAAGGTATTGCAAAAGCTGTATGTGAAAATCAGTTTCTGGTTAAGAAACACTTTATGATTAAATGGAAAATAAAGTATACAGAATATGGGCCAAAAGTTGGTCCTGTTAGTTCTGGCAAGCATTGAAGGCAGGATGAGCCCTCTCTGTGAAATTTAGGAAGTTTATTCCAGAAGTTCCTCTTACAGTGCATTTTCTAGGTCTTTTGAGTTTATATCTCTCCTTTTGCCTAATATAGAACATTCCCTACTTAAGACTGTTTCTTGAATATTTGTTCCTTGCAAACACAGACATCAAGAATCTGTGGTATCTTTTCCAGAAGGCCCATTTCCATTTTAAAATTGATGCTAATTACAGTGTGACATACTTCACTGTTAACATCAGTCGGTTCAAAATTTTTATGATATCAGTGCATTACCAAACATCATTTTCCTTGATTCTAATGAGCTCCTTCCTCAGACTGTTTCATGCAAGTTAGTTAAATAGCTTTGTTTTTACATATTTATACACATACACATATATATACACACAGGCATATAGTATCTATATATGAAATGAAAAAACAATGGAAATTTGAGGACAGATAACAGGGAAATAGTAATTTTATTAAATAATTTTATAGGGGGATTTTTTTTCTGGATTAAGAAACCCTTTATCCACACAAATGTTGTTTAAAAAACAACAAATATGGAACACACAATTTCCTTTTCCACAGGACCATTATCTCCTTTGCTCAGTATCTTTTCTGACAGCCACCAGACACAGAAAATGTGTGTGAATAACATTATAGCAAGTAATTACAAGGCAACCTAAATGCAGTATAAGCTTTCTTCTGACCTTCTGATTTTGGAGCATTCACTTGAAAGATTCAATGTTCAGGTTCATCTCCTTTAGGAAAGTAGAAGGCATTGAACCTGATTATGTAAATGCAGCTTGTCTACTGTCCTGGATATTGGGACTTCAAAACAAAAGTGAAAATCAAATCTGAGAAAAGGTCTAGCTATTTAACAGCGACTGCAAATGTCTGCAGACAAACTGTAGATCCTGAAAAAACTGTTCAGCTTCTCTTTGGGTATCTAACATGTTCTAACACCTTCATCTCAGCCAGCCAAATTCCCTCAAAGTTTAAGGGCAAGATTTATCTCGACTACTTTTAGACATCTACTGAGTAGAAGTCTGCAGCTGAATAGGTCAACTGTTAGTGAAAAAAGTAGGCTGCCTGGGACCAAGTGGAGACATCTGCATTCAGGCAAGGTGACTCCTCCATTGACCAGATTGGCTAGATCTCCTCTAAAGGGAAAAGGTACAGAAGTGGCTAACACAACAGCATGCAGCTTAAGTAAAGAGATTCATTTAATCAAATGAATCTCATTGAAAAGTCTGCTTTTGAGGGACACAATAGAACTATCTAAATATTAAATAGATTGACACATAGCCTGTGTCGATTACAAGTTAATTTATATTTCCTAATATTACATATTTGTAAAGCCTGATCTGTCAGATGTTTTCCAAATGCAGTTATTGAACAGACGCATACAATATATAGCTCTGAGAGTAAGGAACGTGTCTTCTTCTTAGTGTCGTTCTGGAAGGTGCCTTTTTTTGTGTGGTTATAGGATTGCCCTTAAGTCAAAGGAGATTTGAACTGGCCTCTTCTAGTCGAAATTCAAACAGTGGGATGTTCTGAGATGTGATTTTCTGTGTCCCTTTAGCACAGAACAACTAAATTACAGGGTCAGCTGAAGAGCGTGAACTTTTTTGTATAGTCTAGATGACAGATTATTCACCCGGAAGAGAGAAGAGAGGTCACTAACAATGAATACATTTTCATATAACTTCTTAAATATGTTATAAATGCTTAAGCTGTGTTATAAATGCTTAAACTCTAAATGGAGGCTAAATAGCTCCTGTGCCCTGTCAATGTCCTATTCAGAATACCAAAAAAGGGTATATTCTCCCTGGCTTAAACAAATATTAAATTATTATAAGCCTTACAGCTTATAATGCACCTTATGAAAGAAAAGATAGAGAATCCATGCACCCTCATCTGTCTGATACACAGCTTTCACCTGGAAGATGGACGGTTCGTATTCCCCTCAGGCACAAGATGACGCTGAAACCAAATATTCTAAAACATTCTGTTCAGGCTGCAAGGGAAAATGTCATTGCTACTACTCTAAATGTCCTTATCCATATTTGTGAGACAGCACTGGCACAAATGTCTGACTCTAGCACGGGGCTCAGGCTGTTAATCCAGATTGAAAGTACTTACTTTCTGCTATTTTCATGTAGGAGTTAAAATCTGTGGAAGACATGAAATTCATCTCCTCCCCATTTTTCACTGATTATTTCAGGCCAATCCCCAGTCTTCGGGCATACTGACTTTTCTTAGGGACACTAAATGGCTCTGAAAATTATCAAAAGACTTGAAGACTTTAATCAGTAACTTGATATAGAGTAGAACAAGCGAAGCTTCTCTAAAGGAAATGTCTTGAGACTGAGTGAATGCTCCAGGCATTCGGCTTAGGTACTAGGAAAGCATTGGCAAAATGAAAAAGAGATCTTATGGTACGTGTTTACTTTAATGAAGAACAGGGAAGAAGGGCCTGTGTATGTAAGGACAAAAATACATTGCAGCAACATGGGAAACATACCGAGAAGCACTGCTCCTATCTGTACTGGCAAAAGGCACAAATGTGACAGGACCCCAGTGAAAATAAATTTTTAAGAATTCAGTAGGTGCTGAAGGGTGCTGAAGGGATTAGCAAAGCAAAGTTGGGCTTGCCCCTAAGAAAGGGATCCTAAATCCAGACAAAGCAATTAGTCCATTATATTTTGGCTGTGACAAAACTGTGAGCAGCTGGGGAGCACACTCCTTTATGCTCTAGCTTGCTCCAGTTGTGCAACAAGTTGTGCAAGACTTCTAAATTATTTCCTGTCGATAAAAAGTGTAGGATATTCCAGCTCGCAGTACCTAATTGGACTGTGTTTCTGTGGGAAATCACATCAAGCATGTATACTAGCTTCAGTAGGGAAAAAAAAAAGTTCCTTTCTTTCTTTACCACATCCATGATCAAAAGGTCCAGTACCGTTCTGAAATTTACTGCCACTAAGTTGTAAAGTTATGACTGTTCTGAGGCTATGCAATAAATCAGGTCACTAAAATGTTAAAAATAGGCACTGGAGGCTCCACAGGAGGGTACTTCTGAAACCAATTTTGTCCCCATAGTCAACATTGCATAAATGCATGATAAATGTCTTAGTTGAGTGCAAGTCCATGTAAGAAGCTTGGCAATCCATGAAAGAACAATCATGGATCAGGAATGCAGCCCACCTATACCTTCCAGCCATATAGTAAAGAGCCAGTGCCCACAACAGCAAAAAAATAAATGGAGAAGCTTCCAGAAGGCCTCCTTTTACCTATTTATAGCCCATCTGATCCCTCCACATCATAACAAGTTATATATAGTTTTGTTAACAACCTATAGTTGTCTCACAATTTCATCTTGGTTTGCAGAACTGTTGGTGGGGGAAAAAAAAAAAAGATCATCCTTAAAAAGCCAGGATGTTTTTCTTGACAATTGCCAAATGAAATGTTTCCATCATTTTAAATGGCTTATTTCAAAATTGCTTTCATTTTATTTAAAATTAAGAAGAACCAGCAACCTTAAAAAGCCATTACATCTAAACAAGGTTTCATTTCATCTGAGGTTATGCCCACCCTTCTGCTGGTAGATTTTGGCAACTATCTGAAGAAGGAGAGGATTCAACAATGTATGTAAAATCTCTCTTGTAGGGAGATCAGTCGTTCTTTCAGAAAACTGCTTTCTTGCAAATCTATCAATCATCTTTAATATGCTCATTTGTACTTCTGACCTATGATTGCAGCACTTCTAAATAATAATCTGGCATAGCAGCCTTCTTGTTGGCAGATCTTACATGCTTCTGTAGGGTTATGGGATGTAGTCATAGTGTCCAGGTTTGTGGTTTCGCAGGCAGCTCAGCCAAGCTCCTAGAAACATGCACTGAAAACAGGCATTGGGGAAATCTAGCTCAAGCTCCTGCCTCTGCAAACAGAACTAGAGGAGTACAGAAGTCAAAAAAACTCTGTAGTGCAGGAATAGTAATTCCTAATACGACACCTAGACATCTAGATACGAACAAAGTGGTGAGATGTCACAAAGTGCAAACCTGCATCTCCAGGCATGGATCAGAATGGGCTGTCTGATGTAACTCTGTGCTGCTCTCCAGCAGTTCACAACATGCTGCAGCTCAGAGGAGTCTTGGTCTGCTTTAATTTAAACTATTAGCCTGTGACTGCTTGGTGTTGGAGAGCTCTGAAGGCAACTTAAATCTCAGATGTCTATTGTGGTTCAGGGTATTTTCCCCAGTTCTTCCTGCCATGCTTGGTGTTTAAGGGTTGTGACTAACTTTAATAAATGCAGTCAGGGACTGATAACACAAGACCTTTGCAATGCTGGGGGCACAAAATTCCTGATGCCTCAGAGACCACTGTGGATATGATGGAGACATGGCTATTGAATCACTCTACATGAGTGCACGGATTTTAATACCAGGTCATTCCAAAGACATTGAAAATACAGACCTTTCAGCTTGGCTTGTAATTTATCAAGATATATTGTCTTTTTCTTAAATTCCTATTCCTTTTTAATGTCTCTCAAGGGTTATAATCCATCAAATGGAAAATTATTACTCCTTTGAGTTATATTTTGAGAGGACTTATCCATTGCAGCAAGCTGAGTTTCACATCATCAGTTGCTCTATCCCTGGATAACCGCATGTGTATAATTGCTTGGAATCCCAGGATTTCCCATCTGCTTTCGCTGAGGAGGAGCAGTGCTTTTCTGGCCTAGGGAGATTAAAAACAGACCTTGTACTGTCTTGGGTTGTGACCATCAGACATCAGAGGGAGAGGGTACTAACATTTTGTCTGAAACAAATTAAGTGTAACAGGAGCTTTCTTTAGGAGAGTTGCAATGTCTATGTGTATTTAATACATACATGATGCTTCATTGAAAACAAAAGCACAATTTCTATAGTATTTCCAAGATTTGAAAGAGTCTTTAAAGGTGAACCCTGAAAACTTGGAGGGAGACAGCATATGTTCACTTTCCAGATTGAGGATAAAGACTGAATTTTTTAGGGACAAGTCTAGAAGTGTACAGACATGAAGACATTCTGCTAGGGACTTTCTTCAATTCACTTGTCTAACACTCACACAGAGTGGCAAGGGGGCTAAATGCCCAATCAGATAAAATTCCTCGTAGCACAGGACACAATATTTCACACGCATGCCAAGCCCTGGAGCAATACGAGGAGAGAAAACAAACCACATGTAACAAATAACAGTTGCTGTCCTCCTGGAAGACATTCAGAGTCTGTGACATTATACACAGAACTGCAGGTGACTGCAATTGTGATATCAACTGCAATCTTTCTCTTTGAAGGAGGTGCTAAAACAAAACAACAGTTTACTTAATCATTCACAGACAAGATAGGTGAAAAATGTAAAACCTTGATTCTGCTTCCAAATAAAATCAGTGGCAAAGCTTCTCTTGACCACCGTGGAGTAGAATCCGGCTTTAGGTGCTTGATCTTACATTTCCTAAAAAGAAGTGTTAAACATGTAATATTTAAAGCAATGCTTAGGCCTCCTTTTGGGAGCATACCTGGCACAGAGCAGCTATAGGTCTTGGCAGAACACTGCAGCTAGCATGGGTAGGAGCCCTTTTCCATGCAGCATTGCTCACTGTGCTGATGCTGGTGAGACTCAGAGGTGTAGTACTGCTCTGTAACCAAGAATGCTAATATTTCTATTTGTCTGTATGCCAAATAATGGTGAGGGTACCCAAATTTAAGTATATTTACACATTCAGTATAGTGCAATAGTACGTGTGTATATGTATATATATAAAAAAATAATGTATATAAATGAAAACATAAAGCCTTCTATTCCTAAATATGTGCTAATTAATTTTAGGAAATGTTCAGTCATACAAATCACACCCCACTAGACAGAAGTGAATGTCCCCAGTGAGGATAAATACCCTTTTCCAGTGTTAGGTGGCCTTACCTTCTATTGCTCTTAACAAACAGATGCTGCAAGAGATATCACACATCCCTCCTGCCAGTGAGGGATCTGCCTATTTTCTGGGTTTGTGGGAGTTTCTTGACCTTCAGTGATTTGAATCCATATGCCACAGGGGATTTTCACCATTGGTAGCCAGGAGTCTGACACAGCATCTTCAAAGTTGCCCTGCAGTGGTTTAGCACACCCTGAACCAGGGAGAGATGAACTGTTCGTCAGGTCAAACCTGAAAAACGGGCTTTAAACCTCTGAAAGCACAAGCATTTAGCAGTGTGTGTTTCTTGGAGCATGGACTGCACTTCAGCTTGTTCCTTGCACAGGTAAATGTCCTCCTTATTTGGCTGTAAGGCCTTGCTTCTTTCTGTACAATTCAGTGTGCTATTTCAGGGGGGAAAAAAAAAGAGAAAAGAAAAAGGTGGAATGGCTCCAAGAGTAAGGGTCTGAGAATATGAAAGTAGTGCAAGGTACTTTCCCCTGAGATGTAGGATTAAATCCATTGAAGCAGACAAAAAAATGAGCTGTATTTGCCACATCTCTGAGTTTTGAAACCCAAACAAGAGGCAGAGGAGCACGTTCTTGAGCATGTGCCAAATTCAATATTTTGGTCCATGAATGAGGTCATCAGGAGGATGCTTTGAGGTGAGATTGTCAGAAGACCAATGTGTAATCCAGAAAGGTTTACACTGGGATAAACACCTACCTGCCTGCCTCTGCCAGTATTTAGGTTTTTCAGGGCATGCCCAGAAAGCTGCTCAGCAGGCTCTATAGACTGAGCACAGGAAGGGCAGAGGTGCTTCCAATGTGTCCTGTATTGAGGTGGGACTGCAGGCACTGAGGATATAGTGATCTACATCTGTGTTTCAGTCCAAAATAAACATCTCTCTGGCAGTGCTGTTGTAGCCAATTCACTGAAGCATTTCTGTTGTCACATCAACAAATTACGGATTATCCTGCTGTTTGGAGCTACAAGGGTTTTGAATACTATTTTTTTATTTTAATCATTATGTATAGAATATCACTGTCTCTTTTTTTTTTTGACTTTGGTTACACTATTCAGAGTTCACATCATGCTTCTGGTGAGCAGGTACAATTTTTTAGTCCTAACCTTTTATTAAAATTCTCTTCATTGGTGCAAATTCCTTAGTACCCCACTGACTCCATTTGCTGTCAAAGAAGCACAGGAATACAAGTAGAAATATCTTCCTTATGTGCACAAAAACAGCTTCAAAAAAGAAAAACCTCAGCCCCAAATGTCATTTTCACAACAATAATTAAGAATGATTTACAGTGAACAGTCTCCTTGTGTTTGTAGGTTTTGCATGGATGTTTTTTAATGAGGTAATTGTTTGCTAAATTTTCCATAACAGAAACAACCCATTTTCCCCCACCTAACTCTTCTTGTGGGCAGAAATGTATCATTAGCTTTGGCAGGGTGTGAGTGTGTTCGGACTTGCCTTTGCATAGCTACTTGAGCTTTCTGCAGCAGTAGCAGGTAAGATGAGGGTCAGTAACCAGAGATTGAGGTCACTTTTCCAGATATCACATTGCGTATCTCAATCACTAGCTCTTTCTGGAATGTTTTGTCTAACGACATTAAAGTTTAGCTACCTTTTTAAGCAAGGTCACTCAGTTTCGTCAGATTCAAACTCCATCCTGTGGCTTTTTTTTACAGAAAGACCTGAGTCAGATTTGTGCACAGATGTTTCTCAACACATGAGTGGACTTAGCTTGCTCGGGGGCAATTTGAATACTGAGGGAAAGCTGAAACAAAGCTGAGCTAGTGCTCCAGCCCAACACCTCGGCTAAAAGAGGAGGGGAAAGAGGCTCAAAGATCTGCAATATCGCAGAGCTACTTCTGCTGTGAGAGCTTCAGACACAGAACACAATAAATTTGTGTCTTTTCCCATAACTGGATGGGAGGAATCGTCAAATGTAGTAGTTGAGTTATGAATGCACATGAATAGAAATGAAACCCTTGCTTGCAGTGTGTGAAACAGGAACTTTTCCTCTTCCACTGTGATGTTTGACTGCCTTTCTGGGTAAATGCTCAGCCCCAACCCCTGGCCCGGATGGAGAAGCCCAAAAGGCTCCTTTGGGACGCACAGGACAAGAGCCAGGAGTGAAACACAGAGGCAAAACAGGGCTGACAGCCATGGGATGTGGCTCAGTGGAGATCCATGTAGCTAACTCCTGGTTGTTTGCACACTAACCCTCCAAATAGTTGCTATTTTTCACAAAAGTCCTATGCTGACAAAGCTGTGAAATATTGTCGCCTGGTGACATCAGAGCTATGAGATACGGCTCCTTTCCATTGCTGTCCAGATGATTTGTGATTTTCATTATGGCAATATGATAATAAAATCAGAGTCTGGAGAAGGAAAATGACAGACAAAAGCAGAAGCTTGCCAGTAGTATAGGATAACAAAGTCCCTTGCTCTGTCTGGAAATATAAGCCTTTTATATCAGTAGAAAGCTATTTAATTCATTCTGCTTAAATTTATTGGTGTGGTGACTTTATATAGGCTTGACACAGCGATTCAGTAAAGCTGGCCTCTGTTTTCCGTGTCTTCTTTGTTTTCAAACACTGGAATGGTTCATAAGGCAGTATGGCTTTAGAGGTTGACTTCAGCAATTAGTGGAGAGAGAACCAGAAGATGCTGAATTCTGCAAAATGATTGTTTGTAACGGCGCCTTTCCAAGGCGATACTGCAAATTTGAGAAAGTGCTACCAGAGAGTTTGAGCTCTAGCACGTTTCTCTGTATGTGCTAGGAATGATACTGGGGAAAGAAAAAGAGGAAACAAAAGTACAAAAGGCTGCATAAATAAATGGTTTGGGTGAAGGAGGAGACCTTTAAACCTTGGTTTAAAGAGTGAATAGTAAAAAAAAAAAAAGACACTAAAAGGACCAACATTTGTATAGTAAGTGGTTAATAAATGGCCATCTGAAAATAGTATTTGCACATAATCACTCAAGTGTTGAGTTTTGCAATCAGATTTTCCTTCTGGGTCTTTAATCAAATGAGGAGGAAAGAAAAAATATACAGTAGATTTTTGTCATAAAATATGCAATGGTTCTGAAAATAAGTATTTCCACAGCATTTCTCTATTGTTCATCTTGCAGAGAAGATCACACAAACCAGAGTCTACAAACCACACTACAGAAACTAAAAACATATGTCTGAGCTGCATTATAGAAGCAGATTTACATGGTAGTTTTCATTTACAAACATATATGTAACCAAATCCTCATAGTTTTCTTAGAACAAGAATTTTCTTACTTCTTGTATAGGTAGACCAATTCATGACTACCACAGAAATATTCTTGTCTTCGATGGGTTCAGAGAAGACTATAATGAACATAAAAGCACCATTTAAAAACTGACCATGTGGTTTTCTTACAACATAAAATTAGAAGTTTGTTAAAACTACATTTAATTTTTTTCATTGCAGCTATATGCAGTAAGTCCTTTTGCTCATGAAATATAATTATGACTAAATGCAACCGTGCTTATTTCTCTTATTAAACTAACACTTACAGTAGCAGCTAGGCTAAGAGCATGTATAACTGTTTTCATCGGGCAAATAATCCTTGTTCTGTCTTAGCTCAGGCTTAGAAAGTTGTTTTTTTTTTAAGGTTTAGCATTTCATAAAGGGGAAGAAATCTGTAGCATACATCTAAGCAAATGCATTTTCCAAATTATTTGTACAGCAAAACAGAAAGTGTAGCAGATTAGTCACTGGCCATGAAACAGTGGGTTTAATGGAGTTTTTTTTAAACTTCCAACAATCATCAATGCTTGTTAAATAATGTGACATACACATGCAATCCACTGTTTGGCATACAGAAAAGCATGAGCTGACTTAACATAGGCTAATGCATACTTCAAGGTTGTCATCATCCTAGTTAATCTCATTTTGATCCTTGTTCTGCTCAAAAGGTCCCAGGCACATTCCACCTAGAACTCTTAACAGAAAACATCGGTTTAAGGTAGTGAATGAAAGATGATGTTGCTGGTAGATTTGCTTTCATTTTTCAACAAAAGCTTAATTTATTTTTATATTTTGTGTATTTGCTTTGAGACTGTGAACAGAGCTGATATTTGTTCAAGATATATTTTCAAAGCACATGTGCTATCCTTGCACTATGGAATTTTACAGATATAAACTTCACAGCAGAACTAACAGAGAATGTAGTCCCTGTCACAGGGGTCTATGGGATGTTTTAAAAAACACCAGCATGATCTGGCACCTTCCATTTTCTTTTCAGTTCTGTAGGAGCACAGTGCTTCTGTACGTACTGGATTCTATAATTTTGCCAAATAAACTTCATATTCAAATAAAACAATGAAAACTCATCATTTTTAGAAGTATTTTAAAGGCTTTGTATGCATTTTGCTTTTATTCAGATGAACACAAACTACTTTTGTGATTCTTGGTGAAGAATCGGTTTGCCGCAGCACAACCCAGCCAGAGTAAGAGGCAGCATGTCCTAAAACTGGCTGAACCAACGCTGCTCAGCCGCTTCTTTCCCTTGGGTGCCCTTGGTCAGTAATTAGCATCTGTCCTTATTCCTAACCATGCAGAATGGATCCAACCTGCCAATCTCTGCCCCAGTCAATGTGAGGGAAGAGGCAAGTTGGAAAGGGCTACTTTTACAAGCCTCCTCCAGTAACCAGGTGAATTACTCAAGATCCTCTGTTTGTGGAGTTAGCCTAGATGCACCGATACTAGCAACTTCAACTTTTCAGGTCTTTTTTTTTTGTTTGTTATATAGGCTTCTGTTGATCGAATTGGATGGACGGTATCTGCAGGGACTGCCAGTTAACGACACATGGTGGGATTGCCTAGCCAAAAGAGATACTTAATCACAGAATGGTTCGTGTCCTCCACATTCTTACAGATGACATCCAGCCGCTCTCCGTCACCTTTCTAGGGATGGAGGTGAGGCCAACTTGCCTGTAGTTGCCTGGGTCCTCCCTCTTGCCCCTTTTGAGACTGGTGTGACACTAGTTTTCTTCCAGTCCTCTGGTGCCTCCACTGTTCCTCAGAACCTTTCAAAGGTGATGGAGGGTGGCTTAGCAATAACATCTGCCAACTCCTGCAGCACCCTTAGGTGCATCCCATCAGGTTCTATGGATCTGTGGATGTCAGGTTTGCTTAAGCGATCTCTAAACCTATCTTCCTCAACCAAGGGCAAGTCTTCCTTTCTCCAAACTTCCTAGCTTGTCTCTAGGGCCTGGTATTCCAGAAGGCTGACCTTAGTAAGACTGAAGCAAAGAAGGCAAAGAAGGCATTTAGTAACTCTGAGCCTTAAGACTCAGCTTGGGGGGTTAGACTGTGAGCAGACAGCATCTCCCAGTATCCAGTATCTTCACATTTTCTTGCCTTACATTTTAAAACCCTCCTATCCTTAATTCTTACTGGTGCAGGTTGGAGAACGAAATGTACTGGGCAGTCTCTTCTCTCTGTTAGTGTTCACCAGCATTAACCCTGTTTTTCCCCTCTTAGTAACTGATTAATTCCTAAAATGTGAGAGCTCACCTCCACGTCCTGCCATAATCTCACTGTCACACTATTCCCAAACCTGGCCCAGACACCTATGCTTTGAATTTCTGATTTTAAACTATATTAAGTGAAATATCTCTACAGAAGAGTAAATGTTTCTAGGCCCAAAGTCAACTACAAAATATAAATAAGGTTTCTTTTGTTTACAGTTTAGTACGTTTAATTCCACACTGCTTTTCTGCTCTGATGTGTGTCTCATTCCCATTGATAAAATACTATCTTTTTAGCCATATGGCAATAAAAATTGGATGAAGTCTAAGTATGATAAAGACACAAACATGAGCAGAAAAAGAAATTGAAAAATGAGGTAGTACTGCAGAGAGACACAGACTCATGAATTAGAAACATTACAAGAAAATAAGATGAAAGAAATGATGATTTGGTGAATTTATAAATCATAGGTTATTATCTTTTTTAGATTGAAATTTGTGGCTAGGAGAAAATTAGGAATGATTGCAAAATGCTAAAATGATGTTCAATTATAATAAAAACTTTCTTCAGCTAGTTTATCAATTTATTATTAGTCTGTTTAAGACTTTAAGAATTTAAGAATTCACAGTCCTGAGACAGCTAGTTTCTTTTTAAATATAATAAAGTCATTGATAAAAAAGAAACAAAAAACTCAGGTCATTAAATGAGCCCCCGGGTTAAAATTAGAAGGTACTATGAATACATGAGCAACACTAAGTGAGGCAGCATGGTCCAGGAAATGCCTGATTTGGGGATTTGAAGTAGCCCAGTTGATGCATGGAGAGAACTTCTCATATTAGCAAGCTGGAGTTTGATTTTGTACTCTGTATGTAGATTTGTTAGCTGACCACTTCAGAAAAGATATGAAAGATATATACTGGAGGCCAATAATGAAGATGAGTGTGTTAATGTAATAGAAATAATCACTTATCTACAAGAGGATCCTGGGCTCACAAGCTCGGGTTTCAGCTGCTGCATAGTCTGGATCCCACCAGCTCAGTAGGGCTCACCAGCTGTTTTGGCACCCTGATAATGTGCCTGGGGATGAATCCCTTATAAAGACAGTGAGCAACTCTAGGTCTTGGAAGAGACAGGATTAGAAACAGACCCCTTAGCAAACGGGTTCAGTTTGTGGGCAACAACCATCAGGGCAAGGAAACAGATCCTTGAAGTAGGCCAATATCTGTCTGTGCTTCCTGCAGGTTCTCTGAGAAAAAATGTAATGGTCTGATGGGAAATAAGATAGTCATGAGGTCATATTTCCATTTTGGGGTCTGCTTTTAGTGAAAAGAAAAAAAAATAGGAAAGAAGAAGGAAAAAGTAGTTTCCAAGCTCTATATATTCATAAAGGCACCTAAATGTAGCATATCTCCATTTCTAATTCTCAGGGCCAGCTTGCTTTTAAAATTAACCTCTCATGCTTTCTCCCATTACCCTGAAGCCATGTGCTAATTCCTTCACCGTGGCAGAGAGGAGATGTCCGTATGGAAGGCAACTGCTGCACTTTCTAGCATGTGGTAGATGCCTCTGCAGCTGAGACTATTGCAAACCTTGGTGCAACATGAAAAACAGGCCAGCTCCAGAACTTGAAAAACAAGCTAGCTCTAGGACTTGAAAAACAGGCCAGCTCTAGGACAGCTGAAAGGCCACCATGTGACACCTCTCATTTCCCTTCCAACCAAGGTGCTGCAAGCACACGCAGGCAGCAGTTGCTATCGTTTTTCTTGGTGCACAGTTTAAAAGCACTTTACAGTCTACAGTTCTGAGTGGAAGACTTTCCTCCTCTTTGGTGGATGTGTGTTGTCAGCATAATGTGATGGTGAGGCATTTTTTATGTGAGACAAGCTTTTTCTTCTTCCACTCTTTGAGCCAAATCCTTGAAAACAGTCTCAGTGGAGCTGTACCTGCAGAAAATCAGACATCTCCTCCCACCTGCCTTTTTCCCCCTTAGAAAAAACATATGGTAAATGAAGAAACACGAGCTGGCAGTACCTGTAGGAAAATGTACTGTGTACTGGGCCATGCTGTCTTTTAGCAGCAGTTATGTCTACACTGAATATTTCAGTTTTAGCCTCTGATCTCTTCTATTGGTTAATAAGAAGATCTTTCCAAAAGAGAGAGAGAGAGAAAAAAAAAAAAGCAGCATTTGGTAGATTTTCTGTCATTCCTTTTCAATCCCAAGGAATCTGGGCAGGGTCAACCTGGTGATTTTAGTGGCGTGAAGGCTACATGATCACACAATACTTTTACTTCACTGCTTCTAGAAATGCATCATTTTTGCATGGGAATGTTGCCAGGCTGCTTCCACCTGTTAACACTGATGTATTAAACCCTGATGTTCTACAAAGAAGCCTTTAAGGTAATTGTAGCAAGGAGAAAGGTTAAAAAATACGACTTCATGAGACAGAACTGAGTGCATTATATTTTCATACGCAGTAAATTTTCTCTTTTATTGCTGGCCCCATGTTTCTAGGGAGAGGATAGCTGAGGATTTGCAAGAGTAAAAGCCGTGTCTATCAGGCAGTGTTTTAGTATTCTCTCTCCTCATCAGACAACTGCTGATGAGTGGTCAGATCTGGGAAACACGATAATGTTCAGTGCTGCAAAACTTCATCAGAAACTCATTTTTTAGCTATAACTTCTTGAGGTTTGTGAAATTGAGGTAGACATTGAATTTTCTAGCATTTCCATGTTCCTCTACTCTTTTGGCTTTTAGAAAGGGTTATCATCTCAGCTGTTCATTTTGACATTCTGACAGAATTCTGACATACTCAGAAACAGTAAATGCCAGAAATTTCATGTATAAACCCTTTTTTCTTCAAATCCCCATTTTATTGCTCTTGAATTCATGAGTATTCACAGTTTGAGTAAAGAATTTGTGAATATTCACAGTCTGGATAAAGAATCAAAGCTGTTGCCATTGCCCCTCTACAAACACGCCTTTCTGTCTTCAACCTAAAGCACAATTAGCTGTGAGAAAAAATATCACGTAAAATACCTTTCAATACATTTGTTAAAACCTGCTGTATGAACACTGAAAGGTTGTGAGATGCACGTAAATCAAATGAGGTGACAAATATCCCAGTATCTTAAATTGTTTCTTCTTGCTCATTTGCCTTATGCTCACCTAGCTATCACAAGCAAAATGACAGAGAAAGAGGGAGCTGACTCATTTTATTGTAGTTAATGTGCAGATTGCAGCCTTTGGTCCCTTCAGCAGACTGTGCAAGGCTGCCTCTGTCCTTGGCTATCTCAAGGCTGACTGCAATAGACTCCTAAGATCTTGGCTAATGGGGAGGACAAAGTGAATATTGCTCCAGAAATGAAATGAAGTTTGGGAGGGGAATAGGGCGAGGGGAGAGGAAAGGAATCGCCAAAGTAACTTGAATTCAAACAAATTTATTGCTTAGTTATGGTGGACAAAACTCTAATTATAATCAAAATATTTTTGACACATATATCTGTATTTTGGTTTGGAAGGCATGACATTAATTTGGAATTTGGAAATGGAAATTTTGACGCTTTTTCGTGAAAAAATGATCCAAATCAAAGCACAAAGATGTTTAAAATTGTAAATAACCTCCAGAAAAAGCAGAACACAGCTTGTGATTGACACAGAAATTAAATAGTGGTTCCTTTTTTTTTCTACATCAATGCAAATTAATTTCAGGTCAACCTCCATAGATTCATTTTAATTTTTTTTATCACTGAATTGAAACAAACATTATTCCACTGCAAAGTCTCTTCACTCTATCCATTCTTATTACCTTATTTCTTCCTCTTCATTTTTTAACGTAAATAAGGAAAGGCGCTTTCCAAGTTGCATTATCAGAATATAGTAGCTGTTATGCAGTGTCTGATGCCCACACTTACAACCTCATGGATACAGACTTGATATTTACACCAGAAATTGTGTTTCGGTGAGGAACAAGACTTTTCATCCCATAGACCTGTGTAATCATTTGGCAACATATTACCTGCCTAGAAAACAGATGAGTGCATGTCTTCTGGCAACCATCTGATGCAGTACAGGAAGACTTGGGAGGGGCAATATGAGGACTGGACCATAGAACTAGACCATAGTTATTTCCTATTGTTCTGTCTGACCCTAAGCCTCTCCCTCCTCTGCTCAGATAACACTTCCACAAGCTGATAAATAGTACCAGCAGGAAGGCAGCTCTGAGCCACGCTCCCTGAGAAATTGCCACGACTGGAGAGTTATTTTGCAGCAGCAGTGACAATACTAGCTTCCATTTGGCATTTGTCAGTCAGACCCTGCCTAGCCCCAGGGCTCAACCGATTTGTTAGGAGTCATAAATGGCATTCAAACAGATGGACATTAGTTCAGGCAGTGAAGACATCCTGTAAATTATGTGGATCATAAACTCAGTCCAAGTCCATTATAGGCAGTGGGAATTTTGCCATGGAGTTGGGTAGAAGCTAGATCAAACTCAGCTTGTGTGCGAATAGATGAGCAGGATTTACAGCCATCTTCCTTCAACACGTATCCGTCACTAGTCTACGTTACAGGGATATTTTATCCCCTGTTCACCACAGCACTGGGTTAATTTTCAAGATGAGTTAGGGTGAGAGAGTGTCCAAGATCACTCAGCTGGAAAGACGAATTAAACAGGAGTCACCCCAGGACAGATCTAGCTTCTGTATTTCATTGGGGAGTGGACCAGGAGTGTCCTCCCATTGCAAAATTCAGTGCATCCTTCCCCTTCTCCAGGCCCAAGGGAATTTGCACCCTACCAAATCTCTTGCTTCTGTACCCCACGCTCTATTTTCTTCCCTTCTCATTCTCTAGCCTACTGTAGGAGAACTGTTGGCCCCATTAAGTTTTGTCTACTGAAAATCATATCATATCTATGTAAACTAATATGAATCTGTTAATGTGCCAGCACGTGTGGGCAAAACAAACTTAAAAGTAAGAACCCAATATACAAGATTTTGAGTTTTCTTCTGCAGTTGCATTCTTAACAGATTACGAAATGCACCCAGGACTTTCACTTGGCAGAGCACATCTGAGTGAGTCTCAGTGAGTAGTTTGCTCTCTCGTACTTAATTTGTTACCTTCAAAACTCAGTTGTGAGGATCATCTCAATTTTCCATCCTAACCACTCTCACAATACTCAGATATAAGATCCATTCTTAGGATTTTTTTTTTTGGCTATGCTTTGAAACACTTAATGATTTAGGAGGTACCCAGTAACAATATGGTTAACTTAGGACAGCAGAAACTTGGAAAGTTCACAGTTCAGGAGGTCACTACTTTACTGAAGAAAAGTAATTATTATAATCCCCTACATTTGTTATAACATTGACAATACAAGATATCTACAGATCTCTTGCTACATTAATTTGCTAAAAATTAATTTAGTGTTGATCTAGAGAACCAAAACACAGTCTTGAAAGTATAATTGAGAACATCTACAGGTAGTCACAAAACAACCCATGGCTGCTGGCTTGAGTCACAGAAGAATATAGCTAGAAGACTGTGAGGAGGCTGTCAGGTCCAAAGTCCTGCTCAAAGCAGGATCAGCTAGCTATTCCTTGCTTTCTCTTAATATTTGCCCATCCTGTTCTGAAGACCTTCATTATCACACAATCTGCCAAAGTAATCTATTCCAATGTTTTACTGCTCTTACCACTGCGATTTCTAATACCTAATTGAATCTTTTCTGCTAGAGTTTGAGCATATTATTTCTTGTCTGAGTCTCTGTAGTCACAGAGAGAAAAGATGTCCTTTGTCCCTATAGCAAACCATTAACTATTAGATTTTCATAATAATTTTCAACATTTTTCTTTTTGCAGTTCTTTCAGTATTTCTTTGCAAGGCCATCTTTTTTAGACCTCCAACAATTATTATAGCTTTTCTCTGGATATATTCCTGGAAATATAATGCCCAAAACTCAGTATTATATCCCAGTTAAGGCTCTACCAGTCTTTACTGGTGAGCAGAACAGACAGATGACTCAGTCTGTGTTGCAAGCAATTTTCCAGCTCATGTAGTCCAAAATGGCTAAGTCCTTCTTCTCTGTGATAGAACATCGCTAACTAATAATTGATCTCCTTTTTTGAAGAGCTATCACATGAATGTTTCCCTCCCTTATCTATGACTGCAATTACTCCTGCTTAAAATAACACCTCTTACTTGTCTTACTGAGAGCTGATATTTTTTTCAGACTATTTTTCCATTTTGTCGTGACTGTTTTGAACTCATCTGTTGCCATTTGTCTCTTCTTCCCAACCGTCTCCCCTCCCTGCATCATATCATTTATGCATTTGATAAGTGTATGCCATATTTTGTTGTCCAAATCATTAATGAGAACACTGAACAAAATCAAGTCTGAGGTAGATGCCTGAAGAATCACTCTCTATATGATCTACAGAGAACTCTCTGGGCATGTTTTTAACCCATTTTGTACCATCTTCACTGTAGTTCCACCCTGGCCGTGTTCCGGCAGAAGGAGATGAGAACACATATTTCTTACCCCTGCAAACACCTAATAAGCACATGTGGATTCAGGTCCCATTAGGCAGAATCAGAGACTTTAGGCAGATTGTGGTGTTCTTGAAGGTCTCAACCACCAATCTACATAATGAAATGGGAGACCTCCTCAGTGAGCATTTCTTGATCTTCATCTCATTTTACCTGGTGCTCAGTGCCTTGTTCTCTCCCTGTGGCAATCCTCATGGAATCAACTAGTAGTTAGCCCATATTCAATGGCTAAGAGCAATGACTTTGCAGTAATATGGTGAACAATGATGAATGATAACATATAACAGATGGTACATGGTCTTAGACATTGAAACGAACACACAAGATGAGAGGATTGTTGCCCAGAAACCAGGACTCACCCTTAGTCTTCTAAGTTTCTGCTTACAGAGCTACCCAGGACAGCAAGGAACTTGAAGTACAGTCCTGTCAGCTGAAGTATTAACAGAGCTAATTGTTTCCTGACTGGGATTTATTATATAAGGCAGCTAGGAACACAGTAGTTCCTATCTGATCATTTTCTGCCTCTCAGCAGAACCCTGAAGCCAAGTGACTATACTATCTGTCATGCAGAAGGGTCAACAGACAACAAAGAAATGAAGGTATTCCTTCCTGGGCAGAAGGGTAAGAGCGCTGCTGCTGCTACAGCGCAGAGTCCCAGGTCATGCTGTGCAAGAGCAAAGGTCCCGTGGGAGGCTAAGCTTCGTGAGAGGTGAGAAGCGATTGTATAGCATTAGTTTCCTCTCCCAAGAACAAGCAGAACAGGGATCTTCTTGGTTAGGTTAGAAAATAGGAAGTACAGGGAAGGGAATTTATGTCATTGCTCCCAACTGCTGCCTGGCTCCAAATAGGCCCACACAAGGTATTGAAGCACAGCCATTTGCTAACTATCCCTTTGGACCTCCTGGAGCAGCTGCCAGCAGCCTCGCAGGAGACGAATTGTCAGCAGCTACACAGAAGCCACTGTCATCCAGAAGAGCAGTTCATTCCCCACTCCTGATGATGTTCTTCATGTTGGTTCCCAGTTGGTCAGAGATAGAATTACCCCTGCGTTGTCACTTTGCAAACAATCCAACATCTCGTTCTAGTGTCTGGCCAGAAATGCTCAAAGGAAGGAACCCTGAAGTATCCTAATCCCTGCTATGAGATGTTTGTCTGGAGCACGAGTGACTCTGCCTTGTTCCTGTCTGCTGTAGCTCTGGGGTGTCCTTTGGAAGACAACCTCGGCCAGCTGGGTGGGCTGATTTATACCCACCTTGCTGAAGGCTACTACTCTCTGCAGCATATTGGCCACATCTAGACTCACAGCGCTTAGACCAGCTTTCTTCTGTGTACCATTGGGTAGTCCTGGGGTATAATAATTGTTTTTTAGCACTTTTCGGTCCAAACTGTAGGAATTAATGAGATGGTTCTGTTACATTTCCAGAATGATATGTTTGTGGTGCACGTGAGGGCGAGCAGAAGTGTTTTTCAAGGTTCAAGCCCCCTGGGATAACGTGGAAGTCAAATCCAGTGCAGCCTGCAGCTATGTGGTCTGCTTGCAATAGACTGTGTGGTGAAGTATCCTGTCAAATGTGCCAATTTTCCTATTGGAAAGGATTCATTGTTTCACTCTAGAAACAAGTCTAAGAGCAAACGAAGTTGCCTGCAATATGGAAAAAGAGACAGGCTTTATGTGTGAGAAATATGAAGGCTAGTGATCAATAGGTACAATTTATTCAAGATTCTCACCAGAGTCGCTGCAGAAAATTGCTTTCAAGAACAATAATATGCCGGTAATTCCAGCTGCATTGCAACTCAGGCACCAACAATCAGATCCAATCACTGGGGATTTGTTGTTGTTGTTGTTTGTTTGATTATTTCTATCTCTTTTTTCATAATGACAGGAGATGAAGAATCAGAAGAGGAAAAGTGATTGCAAATTGTCATCTATAAAAGACAAAGTTGATCATCAGTAAATAAAAAGCAGACTGTTTCAGAAGCAATGACAAAGCAGTAAGAAAATGGGCTGTACATACCTCTTGGGTTGCAAATATCGTATCACCAATACGTGTTTTGCTTGCAGATTTCCTGCAGCGCCAGCTCATAAAAACACGACGCTGTGAATTAAGACAAATGGCAATAGGAGAAATGAATCAACACAAATTGAACCATATTAATCACAAATAAGGCACTAGGTAAAGCATTTTCATTCAACTGACATTTTTGAGCATTACTGTTAATTCTATGTGTTTTGTGTTTCATTTAAATATGGCCAATTCTCTGAACTACTGACATCTACTGAGAGTTTAGGAAAGGTGACATATAAATAGACAGAGGTCTGCTTGGTAATACGCGTGAAACACCCATGTAGTGAGCAGCATTATAACTCATTTGTATTGAAGGCAAAAGGACAGAGTGAGATACAGAGGCACTGGCAATATTTCATAGCCCTGACATTTATTTTTTACCTATTGAATGCTAATTCCTGAGACTGATTACTGGGTCTGTAGAATGCAAACAAGAAATAATTATGTTTTCTTCCAGATTATTACAAAAAATAAGCCAATTATTATCTTCCAATCTAAAAATTTCACTACAAGCTTCTGTTCAGAATTCTCACCAACCTTCTTGACTAGTAAGAGCTTACATACATTTTATTAATATCAACCTCATTATCTCGTCAACTCCCATCAGTAGCACTATTAATGTGTTTTAATTCCCATTCTCCAATATTGAATAGACAGGCCTGTCTGGAACAGCTGTTCAAAATCTGTAGGTGCAAGAGCCAGAGCTTGAGAATAAGGCATGGGTCAGGTATGTGGAAATAGGTTAACTGTAGTAGATTCATAACTGATCTAGTTCTGTTCTGTTCCCAGGTTGGACATCAATATTTGCTACAAGGGGAAGGTAAAATATTCCATGTCTTTGAGGAAGGACAGCCTTGCTGACCTGGTCTCTAGGAATTCTCTTCCAAGACACTGTGCAAGAAAAACTGCCCTGGTTTCCTTGAGCATTCTGCAGCCATGAGGATTTAGCAAACATGAGAAGTCATGGGTATGGGGACTGGTGAGAGGAAACAGAGCAGGCCTGAATTTCCTGTGTCCCAATGTCATGATTGTTGAAAGACCAATCCAAGCAGATGATAGTCTGAAAATTTCATACCTAATTTCCATGACCTCTCCTGATCAGTTTCTGACATCCTTTCATATCCAAAACTCATTGTAAGAACAGCTGCCTCTGACAATACTACAGCATTTAGCACCATGAGGTTCTGGCTTTAGTTGAATGCCAATGCAATATAAATAGTAATGGGTTGTCTGAATGGGGACATTAACTGGATTAGCTTTAGCAGAATGTGCACTTTGGCAAAGATAGCTGAGGGGCAGACTCCTCACCTGGGGAGTGCTACCAGGCAGCCACTGCTAATAGCAAACCCTACATGCCTCATCGTTCCTCATAGACTGTCTTTAAAAAGCTGTGGTCTGATGCTATTTACTGTAACACAGACATTTCCTTTTCGTTTCTCAGAGCAGCAAAAGCTTGTTTTCCCCAAGCCCCAAACATCTGTTCCTTCTTCCAGAGCCACTTTCATTATCAGGACAGAGGAGGGTGGGCGGGAAGTTAGAACTCCACCATACAGGTGGTGCAAAGTGTGGGAAGATGGAAGCTTACTGATACAGGATATTATTAAAATGACAGTACCTAAAGCAATCAATCAAATTATGTATAATGATTCTTGTATTCCCCATTTTGCTTGTTAGTTTAATGTCTGTTGAAACTGAAATTGGAATTTAACATCTGTTGAAACTGAAATCAGAGTTTTCAGCAAGGGTTGTGCAGAGTAAAAAGAAGCGTTTTTAAAAGAAATGTTGCTTAGTTGTGTTGTTTGCAAGCTCTTTTGAATTGCAAGTCACTAAAATATTTCCACAGAAGCTGAGGAACCTTTTAGAAATTTCACACACTGCAAAGCCTTTTTTTTTTTTTGATATTTTTCCTGGACATCAGTCACCTGTGAGAAACAATCCTTCTGATTTATGGGTCACAGACTGTGAGGGGTAGACAGAGCCTAATAGACATAGCGCTATACTGAGATTAAGGCTTCCAGGTCCATATAATGAAGATGAGGTATCTGAATGCCTTTGAAAGCCTGGGCATCAGGCATAATTTGCACTTTGGAGCAAGAACAGGAACACAGGCAGCCATTGCAGAGCAGCAGGAGAACTGGTTTACTCCATAACCTAACTTGTGTCTTACCTGTACCCTGAGGCAGTCACCTTTACTCTGTTCACGCAGTGTGCATTTATGGAACTGAAGTTTCACCTGTGCATTGTAGCACAAGAATTTCAGCAACAGTATACGTGGACATTTATTTTAACACAAAATAAGTACATATTCCTTTCCCTCTGACTCATATCTCAGACCCAATTTCTTGCTTTGCTGTGGAGTGTAAAATATGTACACCTGAATCCTTTAGCACCATAACAAATAGTGCTATGTTGCAGCTGTTCTGTCTTTGTGAACAGACAAGCCGGGGTTGCATTTATTCCAGCTGCAGCACTTGACTTTCTATGAATGGCTCAATTGGTCCCTTTAGTCAGACTAGACAGGTAGGAAGCTGATAGTTCAGACATTATAAGTCTAAGAGAAGAGCACATTAAAGACAGTAACTGGCAGAGTGTCTATCTGGATGAAATTCTTTACTACAGAGTAAAACTCCAATGTTTGGGGCCACTTCTAAAATGTGCCTGCTACTTCAAAACTTCATTTGGCTATCTGGAGGCACCTTCACATTTGCTCATTTGGCTTCACAGAACCTGGTTTTGTTTCTGGGATATATTTATTGAAGTTAATCATATTTTATAAATCCCAAGGTTAAGAGCTGAACTACAAAATACACTATCAAAAGCACTAGATGCATCCAGTAGACTATGGTGTGGCGAAGGTGAGCCCTTTGGGATGGGTCTGGGCAGGTTTTGAGGGCTTCTCTGAGCTCTGCAGGGCTCTTCCTTGTCATCCTCCCTTGTTTCATAGCAGACTGGCATCAGAATTGGTGTATATTAATACTTCGCTTGACCAGTGGTGGCCAGAGATAGGACAAGAGGCACGAACTGAAACAAAGAAAACTATATCTGAAATTGAGGAAAACCTTCTTGACTATGAGGGTGGCAGAGCACTGGAGCAGGTTGCCCAGAGATATTGTGGAAATTTTTATAACCTGGCTGGACACAATCCTATGCAACGTGCTCTAAGTGATCCTGCTTGTGCAGGGGGAATGGACTAGATGCTCTCCAGAGGTCCTTTCTAACCTCAATCGTTCTGCAAGTTTTTGATACTGTGATTCTCGCAGAACTATCTTGGGCCAGGAAAACGTTATGTTGAAAAGAAGGACAGAACCTTCTCTGTCTGAGAACCCTGTCTTGCTGTAGTAAATTTTTGGCCAAATATGTAGCCTGAATTTTAAAGAAACATTAATTATCTAAAACAAAAAGAAACCCCACCATACTGTGAAGAGTGCTTAGCTGCACAGGTATATACATGCTTTGAGGAAAAGAGCCATGAAACGGTGGAGTAGGTGGACTAGCTGGGCCCAAAGGAGAGAAAAGGAAGCCACTGCTGCAGGGCACAGTGCCTCAGCAAGGCGCTTGGACTGGGCACCCAACTCAAATTTTGCTGCAGACCTTGGACATGAGACACAAAAATCTCATTTCAGGCATTTTCACAACATTGTTTTGCTTTCTCTCTCTACCTGGCATCAAGCTGAGTGAATGGAAGGAAAATAGAGCAGGCAGGTGGCAGATTTTGGAGGACTGAGGCCCAGCGCCAGGGGGAACATGAAGATTAAAATTTTAATTTTTGTATCAGTTGTTTTGCCTCTTTTATCTTGTGGCCTGTTTAAACTTTTGCCTTCTTATGGTCTGGAAAGTGCCCTCAATGCTTCCACTGCTGTGTTGTGGGCTGATTATAGTCTATGACTAATTTGGGGATAAGGACTCACTAAGTAAAAAGACCAAAATAAAACCCTATTAAGTTGAGCTTGTCTGAGGAGAATAATCAGCTTCACCTTGTAAAGATAAGGTAGAGGAATAGCAGATGGC
Source organism: Tinamus guttatus (assembly GCF_059628265.1). Taxonomy (NCBI): domain Eukaryota; kingdom Metazoa; phylum Chordata; class Aves; order Tinamiformes; family Tinamidae; genus Tinamus; species Tinamus guttatus. The sequence continues at coordinate 4,371,329 of NW_028289064.1, forward strand.
AGTTTTTACTAGCATGCCAGTGCTGTGCAATGCCTCAAAAGGACTGGATGGTAGATTTCAATCTTTTTTTTTTTTTAATTGCTATAATAACTAATACACAGGAATCTTGCCATCAAAAAATCTGGAGAGAGTTAGAATTAAACATTCTCTTCTGTGGGACCTTACACTGCAACGGCATAATTGGTAATGCTGGTGTCCTTAGTGCTGCTAAAGAAAAGACTCAGTCACATTTTACACTTTTATTTGGATTTAGGTCAACAACACAGATAAGATACTTTGGTCAAACACAAGAACAGGTTGCTCTGCTGCTCTTTGCTGGCTGCAATAAACAGCAATGTGGAAAAAATGCTGGTTCTTACTGAACATTGAATGTAAATCTTGGATTAGCACATAGAGCTAATAAATACATTGCTTGCGTTTAGCATTTTAAAAACAGAATTGCACATGCAAGATGTAACCAGGCTACTGATCACTTTCACCGTTGTCCCTTTACCATTTTTAAATTTTAAGCTCTTTCCTCACCTTGTTTTTCCCAGCAAGAAAGAAGAATACAACATTTTGCTGCTCTACCCAGTATTTCAGTGATTGGTCAGCTGATTTTGACAGATTCAGCAAAGATCACATTAAGTCCTGGATAGAATTGGCATCTCCTCTATAGCTTAACTTGCAACATTATGCACTGTAGATAGGAATGGAAACCCACTTAAGTGAGGTGAGAGATCTCCCTAAAAGCTGATGAGGTGAGGCTTATATCAAGCAAAGATATAGCAGAAGGACTGATGTGAGAGCAGTTCTTACAATATCAGGAGTAAATACTAGTACCACACAAATAATGACATATCAATAATATATTGTACAAGCTTATGCAGCAACACATGTTGATTTGCAACATTGTACAGTTTAAATCTAAAGTGCACGGCCTCAATCTGAGGTGACAAAACAGTACTATCAATATAATAAAGGCAACACAATTACAGACACAATTTATTTCTTCTTCTTACTTCATGTCCTCGTATTACATTGAACCAATACTCCATTTATCTGTTTTAGATGAAATTAAAATGACATTGCACTTTTTTTTTTCTCTTCAAGTATTTTTGAGACAGCAAAACAATATTGCTTTACAAACAAAAGTTGGCCATTTAGGCAAAGTTAAAGCCAAAACTTCAGTAGGGTTATAAGTAGACAGGCCCAAGCCACAAAGTTCTTACCAACATTTCCAGATGTTGAGGGGGGAAAAGGTATATATAAGTTTCCATGCCAGTGTCGTTCCTAGTGCTAAGGAATGAGGCAGCACATAAGCTCTGCAAGAGGTTTCTAAACCTCTGCCACGGTTTCTAAAAAACACTTGTGTGGCTCTGCATGGGCTGTATTAGGCAGATGTAGCCTTATCTCATTTTTTCAGCAATTTCAAAATCCTTTGAAAACAATGATGAAGTCCAGTAATGGGAGAAACCTTTGTCAAATCTGTTTGGCACTCAGACTCCATTACTGCCATTCAGAGTGTACTTGCATTTAATTTAGATCATATCTTGCAGACCAGTATGTTTATAAAAGTCCTTACCTTGCTAATGTAGCTGTGAGATTTCATGCTATTTTTTTAAACAGAATTTCTGTCAAATTTAATTTTCAATGTAATTTTGTATTTCTTGTAAAAGAAATGGTTATGATGCAAGCAGTTAGATATGTGACTTTTTTGGACGGGCGTTTTTAACACAGAGCGAAGAAACTGTATTGATTGTGCGTCTGCTTGGTTAGGCCATGTGGGAAACATAATTAGGAATAATAGCATCCTATTGTTGTACTGTAATTGATCTTATTAAGTGGTTTTAAGAGCTGCAGTACTCTTGAGGTTTTTCAGTAATCAACCTTGGAGATGTACAATCCATGTGACAGAGAGAAATGAGGCACTGGTACCTCTTAAAAATACATGTGGGCATATGTTTTAAAATAGGCAGTAATAAATGTTTGAGGCACCTCCATCAAAAGAAAAAGAATCCTAGTTAATTTTCGGTTTCTGTCCTTGCAGTTTCATAACCCATATAAAATAAAATCTTTAGTTTACAAAATAGGATTTTATATATATATATATATTTGCTTTTGTAAAACTATACCTATTTAAATACATTTGAAATGTTGCTATAGGTAAATTAGAAACTCTGTTCTAATACTATGAAAAAGACAAAATACTTTCACTTTTAAGCATACAGCTTGTATACTTTGTTTCTCATTATCTTCCTTCCCCCAGTTTGATTTTGTCACCATTTCGGGCAAATTTTGCATCATTCTGTCTGATTGCTTTTAATTTAAAATAGTCACTGTGTTAAAATTGGAGATAAAATTGTAGGTATCTTCTGCTCTTCCTTATATATTTAAATGCAGCTTTTTGAGTAGCTAATTATTAAAGAGGTATTCTAAAACTCAGGAAAGGACTTTAAAGGAGCCATGTTTCTTGATTTTAAACTGTACTCTACTCCAACGCCACAATATAGAAATAGATTTACTTTGGAACAAACCACAAATACATTCGCACAGTTTGTGACAACTTAATTGTCTACTTAGAGGTCCAGGAACAGCCTTTCACGCTCGATTATTATAAATCTTGTCCCAGACGTTCTATTTCATCAATCAGGAAATCAATGTCTTGATGAGTTGCTGCTGGGTTTGAGATGACCATCCGGAAGAAGTTCACTTTGTCTCCCAGAGGCTGATAGCTCACCATGGTTGTTCCATACTCCATCATCCTGGCTTTTATCACTGGGGCCACCTATAACGGTGCACAACAAAAAGCAGGGGTCATTACTATTATAGCAAAAATCAGAAGATTATTATTATTATTATTATTGTAACAAAAAGCAGAGCATGTTTTATTCTTCTATAAAGAGCTGCAAGAAGCAGTTAAAATGAAAAGAAGTCCAATCTTGAAAAAAAAATTAACTTCTGTTAAGGAATAAGTGGCTCTTTGAAAAGATGTTGGTTTTATCCTTTTCTTTGTGCTGCTCTTAAAATCACTGGGGATTTCTCCCCCCTACTTTTTCAGGATTGCTGACACACAACTGGCACACAGTAACTGCTTTCTTTTTGTATCCCTCAAACATATTGTGGCCATCATTTTCCATCTTTTTTCATGTGCTAGAGTGGCATTCTATGATCAAACTATTGTTACATTTGCCCAATTTATGGACTGCAGTTTACATGAGCTGCAGGAAAAATAGCCAGAGTTCAAGTAAGTGCTCCAGCAAAGTGACACACGGAGTACAAGTTGGAAGAGCAGAGCGAGGTGGTGCCAGGCTCACCCTTAGCATAATGTCCATGGAGGTGTCATTTGCAGAACATAGCTGGGTGGCCTTGCCCTGTGCCTCCCTGGAGATCATTTGGAGGATTCCTGCCTGTCAGGACTTCAGTGCTCATCACACGATATGCTGGATATTGTTGCTTACCTTTGCAAGGCGGCTCATCCTTTCTTCGTTATCTTCCATACCGCGTAAACTGGGAGGTATATACCAGAAGCAGACGTTTGTGTGCTGAGGCTAAACACAGAATAATAATGGTTCAGACTGTAAGAAATGCTCATAATATCTCAATTGCAATTATGCGCATGCCTTTCCCTTCTCTCGTACATCATATTGTGACAGCAATCAATGGCTTTCATTATTGTAGTCCGCTGAGAGTCATCATCATTATTAATGCAGAAAGGATAATTTTAGGCAATTTATTCCCAGGATGTCAGATGCAGAAACACATTGCCCAGCTGTGCAAATATATTTATCCCCAACTGGGAAGCATCTAGACTTTGTAGGTGCTGTCCCCTCAAGAGGCTGAAAGGAACATGTGGATGAGAAAACAGTCTATTAGAGATAATTTAGATGTGAGGACCATGTCAATTACTTTTATTACATGACTGCATAATGAAGAATCTGGTCTTGTAAACAGGCCTCACAGATGGCCTAAGCTTTTCTTACCCTTTAGAAATTCACTGCTTCTCAGTTTGGTGCAGTTATCTCCCGTATTAATATGCATGTATCTAGCACCTTGGGAGGCTTAGCTGACATGGAAACACAGGGTAGAAAGGCACAAAGAAGACTCCACTGACACTGTGCACTTTTTGCTGTCTCCCAGCAGTTGTCTGCCTTGCTACACTCTTCTTTGCTGGTTGCTAAATGGATGAGTTACAGAAACTTTCCCTGCTGTCGATTCCTTTTATCATAACAAGACCTGGCAGACCAAATTCAGCGATGGTGTGTGATTAGATAATGCAGTGGCATGTGGATGTGGAATCTCTAAAGTATGGGGACACATATTCCTGTGCTGTAGAGCCAGCACTCCAGTTAACTATACCAGGGAACAACATGCAGGTATAAAAAGCAGAAAAAGCCACAGGGCAGAGAAGAAAAGCCAGAATAGATTTTTTTTCACTCTTACAAGGAAAACCTCTGCGTGACAGAGGTGCCTGTGCCAGGCCACATGTGCCGGGAGTGCTGCAGCCAAATGCAGGACAGAGCTGCAGAGCCAGGAGCACCGACAGTGCAGGCTGTAGCCTGACCCTGCCAGACACCTCGCCCTGGGGGGAATCACTGCAGCTGGAGCTTGTGGAAACCAGCCCTGGGACATCTGTACCTGTTGCCTCTCCCACTCCGGCCGGCCGTGGTCCCCATGCACGTGGCGCGGCAGCAGGGAGCAGGGCGGGCTCCTGTACCCGCCTGCAAAGCAGATCCGATGCCCCAGCAATGAGCAGGGGGGCCCGCGTCCCCACAGCCTCTTTCCATTACTAGGAGATTGGCTGTCACTGTGTGAATGCTGCTCTAGCCTGAGAGGCCAGTGCTGAGCTCTCGTGGGGTGAGACTGTACTGTCAGAAACCCTGTGCTCAGCTGCCTCATCTCCCTGGCCCCTGGATCCCATAAAGAACGATAAACAGCTGCTCTCATAAGGGACACTGCTTTTTATCACACACTTTTTGGTTTGACCTGTTAGTAACATCCCAATACCTGACTAAAGCAAGTGCTGGTGACCAATCAGATTGCTAGGTTGCAATACATACCTTTCCATCAAACACCATTTCATAACCTTCTCTGTTCTTTATTTTATTATATAGGTACTCTGCAAGTTCCAAGCACTTGTCAATTTGTGCTTCAAATCCTGTGGTTCCCTTTGAAGACAGAGAGAGAGAGAGAAAAGAAAAAATTAAAGTTTTGTGACTATCTGTCCTGTGAACTGACACAGTGACAGGAACATGCAGCACTTGTCAAAGCAGCAGTACAAGTCACTTCTCAGGAGTCTCTGTTGGAGAGATTAAGGATCTGGTTCTGTCAGATGAAGGACACTTTCCAATGCAGAGCTCATCCATCTCTCGCTTCTGCCACTGACTCCCCTGCGATCACCTCTGTGAAACAAGAACAAGACCCATCTCAGTGCTGAGCAAAGCACTTGCAGTGCCTCTGATGAAGGGTGCCCTTGGTGGTGGTTTCTGCGCAGAGGCAGCCTGGGCTGACAAGGACGAGGGCCTCTACAAAAAGGTGTTGAACTCCGTACATGGGGAGCCTTGTATTTCTTTCAGGACAGGGGATTTTAATCTCCCAGAGGGGATGAACTGGTACCTTTTCCTAGCATATTAATTTTCTTTGAAATAAAACACAAAATGGCCAGATGTTTTCAAAGACCAGGTTAAGGCTTGTAGCAGTTGAACAGTCTATTCAGGTACTGCCCCGTCTCCACCGCATTTGCATCTCCACTTTCCTAACAGGTACTTTATAAATCAAGAGCTCCAGGAATTCCCGCTCCTTTTCCCTGACAGGAGTCACCGTCCTCTGGTTGTGAGGCTCCTGGGGTCCCCAGCTGTGAGGCCACAAGCCAAGGATCACGGTGTGGGGCAGGGGAGAAGGAGGTGAACAGCTGGGAGAGATGAACTGCTTGAGCAACATGCATCCTACTTGGTAACGCCAATGTCACAAGTGGGGTGCGAGGACAGAAAAAGCAGTACAAGAAAGTATGTGCTCTATGGGAAGACATGTCTTTGAATAATGGATGTGCATCCCGATAAACCTCGCTCTGGCACTGCAGAAGTGACAAGCTCAGGTCACCATCACTCTGGGGACAGAGGTTCTGGCTCAGGGGGGAGATAGTGCAGCCCCAGAGAAAGCCCCATGGCTTTCTAAGACCACCCACCACTGCAGTGAGGCCAGCCCGTCCCGCAGCCATTTCAGCCACAGAAAGTGGCTGCCCACGAGCCTTCCTTCACAGGCTCCCACACCTCCAGCGGTACTTGTTGTCTGTCGCAGAACTGTTACCAGAGGTTTAATGAAACACATGAGGCTCTTTAAGGCTTTCTGGAAATGAAAATATTGATGTCATCTCTGAACAAACCTGAAGGCAACCTGACATAATAGATTGAATAAATAGGTGAAAGAATTTATTTAGCAACATTCTACACTTACAAGCGAACTGATGATTACGGCTCGTATTCTCAGAGGATATTATTTTGAGGAGATCTACTGAAAGCTCACTCCACATTTACTGCATGCAGTGGAACTAGGATTCCAGTCTTGGAATTGCCATGTTTAATTTCTGAATGTCATTAAGATAAAATATCTTTATATTTCCAGAAATGTTCCTAACAACATTCTTATACATAGGATATACAGTGTTGGAGTCCTGAAGTTGCACAAAGCAAACGCGACACAAAGGCATGGAGTTCAAGTTTCAAAATGATCTGTGCTGCTTTGAACCTAAATTGTTAAAGGTATATAAAAGAGAGAAAACAGTAATATTTTTTCTTTCATGTTATATATGAGAAATTCAGGTCAGATAGATAGTATCCAAAATGGTAATTAAATAAAAGAAACCTGCATCTGGTGTGCATTATTTTAAAGCAAACAAATACATTTCAGGCAGTCCTACCTTTGCCCTCCACATGAGCCATAGTTTGAAGACATCAACATGTCGTCCACATTGCAAAGCCTTGTCTCCAGTGTCGTAAGACAGGTCGTAGTGCTTGTCTTGTTGAAAGAGGTAGGAAGCATGCATTTGATTGCAGCTCTGCATCAGTCCCTTAAAGAAAGAGAGGCACAAAAATGTAGCCTGGGCACAAATGTGACTACTGTTTCCAGGGTTGCTTTAGGTCTAAACAGCAGAAACTAAAAACATGCAAATAAAGCATCCAACTCAAGTGTACAATTGCAAGACAAAGATCTAAAAAAAGACAAAACCTGACTTAGCTGTTTAGTGGGTTCAGTTTCTTGTTTTCCATCTGCACCCTCAGGACACTTTGGTACCTGACCCAGGTATGTGCAGGCCTCTCTGGCTTTTGGCTTTCCGGGAGCCAAAGCATTTTTAAACAAATTTTGCACATTGAAGTTGTGAGCGCCATTACATGTACATTATTTATTATATACATCTCTTTATTCCTTGTTCTGGTTTCCACTTCTCCTTTCCTTGGAAGGTATAATTCAGGTTGAGTCAGATCAAGGTAATGTGATGACTAATCTAAAGAACACCACACCATTTTCCTGCCTGATTTTGTCTCTGCCTCTTTTTTTTTTTCCCTCCTTCTTTGTAGGTACCTGTCTTTTTTAAGGAGAGATCCTCTGCAAAGCCTAGTGCTGCAGAGCACTTAAGTGGTGCAGAAAACTTTAAAAGCTTTGCACAGGCAAAAGAGCCTGTGACCTCTAAGCAACCACCTAGAGCTACCTCTGCATAGAAAGATACTGTTTTGGGAGGCAGCTTTTTGGGAGGACCAACAGCCAGCAATGTGAGCAAACCTGTCTCATGGAAAGCATGAGGTTTCCTTTTTAGCTTTTAAGTGAAATGCAGACAGTCATGTTCTGTCTCTAGTGAAGTCCTCAGCCAGGTTTAAAATATACCTTACGGCTGTTGCTTAAAAGTGCGTTTTCCAGTCCAAGAAGAATCAGAACTTGGCTGTTTATCATCAAGTCTAACCTCTGTAACTCAAAACTAAGAAAAAATAAAGGGGAAAAAATTGGCTTTCACTTAATCTGAGCCATCTGTTCTCACTGGAGCTCAAGGATGGTACTGACTTCACCCAGGTAGGATTTGTCTAAGGGAACTGACCCAGAGGGCAAATAAAAGCCAGCTTCTCTCTTCCTAAGCACAACCACTTTGTGTACAATCTGTTGTACAGCTGTTAGCAAAACAGTAACCAACTTTTAGATAGCTGGGCTAATAACTGCTGGTTGTATAGCAGCTGTCCCAGTAACCAATAGTTATATGAAAATTACAGGCTTGAAGGGTAATTCAAGGCCTAGTAATAAAGGAAATGTGCACTTTTTATTCCAACTGAACTTAGCATTCCCTTTTAATTTCCATGCTCCCCAAAGTGAATATATGAATCAGAGCTGGGTTGAAATATCTCTCATAAAAGTTTGGAAAATGTAATAATGCCTGGATTCTCAACCAAATGTCATATTGCATTTACAGCATACCATTGTAAGAGGACTAGATTTTGCTTTCAGTTACAATCTATGCTACACAGAAACTAGAGAGATTACACAGCTGTTCCCCACAAATTAATTTAGAACATTTTGAAAGCAAAGCTACAAAACTGTGCAAAGCTATTCCCTATCAAACCAACTAGACAGCATTTTAATTCCCTCTTGCACTCATAGCCTAAACAAATCACTAGAGGTTTCCTTCTCAGTTTCTTTTATAATCTTCATCACATTATCAAATATTACTATGACACAGTTATGAGGAAACATGCAGGATTTTCAGAAATAAAATATCAAAAAGATCCAGGGAAAGAAGTAGATGGAGACATACCTCTTCTCTCACCAGCAGGGCTGAACACTGCAGTGGGACGCCCATCATCTTGTGCGGGTTCCAGGTCACCGAATTGGCCCTGTGACAGTAAACCACTCTCAACTGAGATACTACACACTGTGGTGAAACCATGGAGACATTTTGTAATAAAAATGTAGCAAAGGGCATCTTTCTTTTTTCTGAGTAAGCAAAGCTGGAAATAACCATGAGTGTTATTAAGAAAGCAATGCCTTCATGAGGGACCTAATTTGCTCTAGTTGCTTTTTGGATGACAATCCTGGCAATTTACCATGGGATAATTGCTCTCTCTGCTAGGCTTAATCAGTATGAAACTTTCTGGAGAGTCATCTATACTTCGTAAATAAAAGACAAGCTTCACAAAAACACCCACTTGACTGATGAACTTTCTCAAGGAAGATGGCTCCTAAAGATGGAGATAAGAAAAGGGCAATTTAGCAGATTCCCTCCCTTTGATTCTTGTTCCAGTAAGAGTTAAGTAACACAGGCATTTCTGAAAACTCCTTTAAATCCTTCTGGGAAGCTGTGAGTCTCTGACTAAGTTGGAAAACCTGTCCAAAAATAATTTTTCTCATTGCTCTGTTGATGGTAAACTCTCACATATCTTTTGACCTTAGTTGGGCTATGATAATTCACACAACCAGAGGATCAGGTCCCAAATTACTACTGTAATAAACATAGCACTACACATCTACATGACAAAGGAGCCTGCTGATCTTCAAGACACATTGCAAAACTAGCTGTCAGCCAGATGTTGTGAATGAACAGGCACAATAAAGACTAGAGAAGAGACTTTGGGACTATGGCAAGTGCTGAATGGAGAACTGGCCAGTTCTTTATTGTTTTAATCCTGTGTTATGCTCGACTGGTTATTTGTAAATTACTATTATTACATATGCTGATTAGCCAGTGGATGTATACATTAGCGTGCCATTTGGCAGGCTGTCAAGGATGCATAGCGCACATGATTTGATTTGGTTCAGTGGTTGGAGTTTTGAGAGTATACATTGGTATAAAGAAGTTGACTTCTTTATATGTAGTTGACTTCTTGGCATGTAGCTACTTAAAGGACCCAGAATGCACTTGCAGGTAGCAATTCTGTTCAAATCTGGCAATATTGTCCTTCATAGGATATGGGTGTATGTAGGCTCCTGTCGTTTCCCGCGAGGTTGCTTTTTACTCCTTCAGCGTAAGCGACTCCAAAATGCTCATGGGCACTGTGCAGCACTTTCTTCTTTGCTATTTAAAGACAACTGTGCAGGGGCCTGATGAAAAATCTGAAGGGAACAGTCTTCACAGGGAACATCTGGCCACTTGGCTGGGCTTTTCGAGTATTTGGCAGGTTTTAATCAGCTCAGAGTCAGTCATCTGATTACAGTGCCAGAGCTAATGATTCTGAACAGGCACTGAGGTCTATGGATTTCCTTTGATATGATACTTTCTCGTTTTTATCTGTGCCTACACAGAATCAAGCAGAAATTCTTTAAGAGCCTTCTAGGTAACAGTAGTGGTATGGATTTTCTCAAGCAAAAGGATTATTTACTGACAACAGCCAGATGTTAATTACTTGCCTACAAAATTTAATTTACCCTAAGGTCATCTATTTCCTCATATTCATGCCAATTGCACACACAACACAATTACTTACATAAAATACAAAAATCCATTTTTTTATTTGTTATCAGTTTTTCTGGGCATCTGCCATTAGTATGTGCTTAAATAAAAAGCAGACTGAAAGTAAGAGGGAAAAAAGCAATATGTAACCACAAGATGTTTTTTATCTTATATTTGTTTAAATAACTGATACCAAACACCTGCGTGATTTTGTGACTGTGGATCTTTCACAAGAAAGAAAGAGGAAAAGTTTTCCTTTAGAGATTCCTAGTGGATAACTGAAAAGTATTAAGACTGACAGAATTTGGCCCTCAGCCATTATAAAAGCAGCCTGAGATCCAGTAGATCTCCTCTAAAGGTGCCCACATTTGATATTTGGACAAACTGAAATGAGCTGCTGTGTCCATCAAGCAAGGGAACAGGACTGGAAATGACAAATTCCATTAATACATCGACTACCATGTGGAGGTGGCACTTATCAAAATACTGGAGGAATTCTAGTGGAGTTCTGATCTGAAGTGTAATATTTAGAAACATCTTTAATAAAGGTTCAACCCAAACACCTCATTCTAGCAGAATTACTAGAATGATTGCTAGAATGCTCATAGATTGCTGCACAGATTTTTCTAACGTCGCATATTTGGATGTATATCCTTTTTAAGTCCAATATGTAAGTTTGCAATGTTCAAGGCAGCCTTGGCTATAAATTAATAGAATCATTGGCTGCTCTCCGAATTCTGCAAATGTGAGATGTATAAGAAAGGAATGGAATCGTCAAGGTGTCCTCCTAATCCTTAGGAACAGGATCAGGAAGTTGTTTGCAATTTTAATTGGCCAGAAGCAGCAATTCTGTCATTAGGAGATAAAAAGGGCAGAGGAGAGTAATAGCTTAATCTTAAACAGAATGAGCTTCAAAAAATATACATATGTATCTGGCTAAATCTAGTCCAGCATATTGTTCCCAGCAAGAGGCCTGGGAATAACACAAAGCAAGACAAGCACCCCAAGTACTTCCCCAAGTGATCTGAGAGGTTCCAGTCATTTGTGACTCATGGACTTCCTGAACGGGTTTTATTTGTCTATGTACTTATCTAGTCTCCCTGTAAACACAAATTTTAATATCCTTTGGCAAGGTGTTCCACAGTTGAGCTATACATTTCTGAATAAACAGCTGTTTGTAATTTTAAGCTCAGTCTTTGAAGATACCAAACTAGATTGCTATCATTTATGTTCATCTGTGTGTATTTGTAATGTTAATGAGCTCATGACCATCACTGTGTACACCCACTTGCAGATTTATGGAGAAGACCTCACTAGCACGGCTTGGGGGACTGCATCCTTTCCATGAGTGGCAGAGCAGCGCTCAGAGACTGACATGACCTCTAGCCAAATGGCAGGTGCAGCCACCTTTTACATTTAGACTTCAGCATGCAAGATCTCCAAGATTCATTTCTTAAAGAAATGCAATTGCTAACCATTGAAGATAGTGAATCAGGGGGTGACACAGAAACCATGCTAGATCTGAGAATGCACATTGCAAGAACTAAGACGACAAATATGAAATGTCCACTGGTTGTTCTACTGAAAAAAAAAAGGAAAAAAGAAAAAGCAGCACCACAATGAACATTTAGCATTGTTACTTCGACCAGAAGGGCAGTTTACATGATTTTTTCGTATTTTATTCAGACCTAATATTGACCAATTTTTATTTGTCTTTATAGGCATTGCTATGGCAATCAAAAATGTGTTAAAACACCTAATAACTTGTTAATAAATCATACCTTTCAACACCATTTAACTTCCATTTGTGCTTTCTGGACATCAGCAGCCCGCCACCCCATGCTCCCTAGAAAGCAAGACACATTATCTGAATGAGGAGGAGAGGTCTCTGCATTTCCCTATGACAATATCTGTGAATACACATCAGTGAGGGGCAGATGGGGCCCGGGGCATTAGCTGAACTAACAATTTCTTTCCAATAGCTTGGAAACAGTGTTTTATACACCAGGATCTGTGTGCCAACTCCTATGGCTGTTAACTCCTCCCTCATCACCTCATCTGACGGTGACACTTTGGGTGGCCTCAGGCTGTAATTAATACCACCTAGAGCTGCTCAAGGGTAAGCTGGCTTTTCTCATTTAGTGACTAGTGATGATAACAAAATAGACCAGGATCTCAGTTGCTGTAGTGGATTTTCAGCATATTTCTAACCCTACCCCTTTGGTTTTCCTTACAGAGATGGGGGACATGCAGATACTTCATGTGACTGAGTAGTAGTTCACGGTAAATGTGAAATCTTCCTTTAAATTGGAATCATCTGGGCTAATGCAATAATCCAAAAGCAAGATTTCCATGCAAATTTGATTACTAAGCCTTTTTGGAGAAAGCATTTATAAAAAATGACCGAAACTCCTTTCTGAGCTGAAAGATGATCCTCCAGAAAGATTTCTGGGCGAGAAACCAGTTAAAGCTATGTAGCCAGCCTGATAAATTTCTATGGTATTTGCATTAATCTATTCAGTAATTTGGGTTACTTAACTCCAGACAAATGTAGCCTTCTCCTTATGCATTTATTTCGCAGTTACTGCACAAGCTGAGTATGGGCTGGATATGGTTTTTATATTTTTTCTGTATTAACAATGTTTAGAGACGAAGGTGAAGGCAAACGGCATGCAAACTAGGTGATCTCAAGTGTCCCAGTTGCTAAAAGCACTGCACAGTTACAGTGCAGTGGGACGTCCTATGACATCCTACTGTTACCTGAACTTTTCAGAGGAGAGGAAATCAGCCTCTAAAGCCTTAGACTTTAAGAGTTAATTACAGGAACCAAGCAGAGTGTTATCTGTACAAGAAGACCCTGTCCAAGATGACTAAATTCATGCTGACGTGCCTTGTAAACCCGCCTCACGCATTACATGGTACTTACATCCACGTGCATCCAGATTTTGTATTTCTTGCAGATGTCTGCAATAGCTATGAGTGGATCAAATGCCCCATACACTGTTGTTCCCGCTGTGGCGCTCACGAGGAATGGAACAAAGCCCTGCAAGGGAGCACGGAGGTGTTGGCCCCAGTGTGTGGTATCCAGACCCAGCTGCCACCAGCCACTGCCTTTCTGGCACCGGGAACCTCAACTGCAGCAATAGATCTCTGTGCAAGAGGTCCACAAGTGCCTCCTAGACGACATACCTACAACACTGTTTTTCATAGTTTAGGGCTAGCAATATTACAGTTTCTGCCTTAAGGTGGCAGCAAACTTCCAAACCAGTATCCTCCAGTTATTGCAGCGAAGACAGATGAGATCTGGGGAAGCCAATTCCACCCCGTACAATCTGCCTGAGAAACAAAGGTCTGCTTTTGGACCTTTTTGGTCCAAAAGGGAGCCGAGTCGAGTAAATGGCTCAGCTTTTATGCCAAGTAAAATGAAGCCGAGTAAAACAAACCTTTTCCACAAGGCATGGTGGTGCATGAAACCTCTCTGGTGGTGGGCTGTGATATAATGAGGCCTGTGGACTGTGTGAAGGTGCAGGCGTGTGAGGTGGTGGGCTCCCTCTGCTCAGTGACGAGCAGCACAGAGCAGGACACACTGTCTCTCATACAGCTTTTGCACTACAAGCACTGGAGTCTGCAGTAATTTCTACCAGTATTTCATCTTAAATTCATCTGTATTCTGTTATTCATAAACTGTACTCAGCAATGAGGTAAAGAGGGTGTACATTTCTTGAAGGACTGGGACATAGACTACAAAAAGGGTCTGATTTTCCTTCTGCTAAATGAAATATATAGTTGGTAAGTTTGAGTGGAATTTCTATTCTTATATCTATAGCACGTGGCACCTAGAGCACGTGGCACAGGGTGGCATCCAGGTGGGTTTTGAAGACATCCAGAGAAGGAGACTCCACAACCTCTCTGGGCAGCCTGTTCCAGGGCTCTGTAACCCTCATTGTCAAGAAATTTTTCCTTAAGCTCCTGTGGAACTTCAGGTGCTGCGGTTTGTACTAATTTCCTCTTGTCCTATTGCTGGCCACCACTGAAAAGAGGCTGGCTGCATCCTCCTCACTCCCTCCCTTGAGGTATTTATATACACTGAGCAGGTCCCCTCTCAGCCTTCTCTTCTTCAGGCTTTTGACCTGGTTTCTATTATTGATTTGTTAAATTCCAGCTTCTATTAATGGATAGACATATTATTGGCTATTCTATATAAAATCGTGTATTTCAGATAATATGTGGATGTTTGTCCTCTATTGCTTTGGTGACTCTGTAGGTGAGGAATATTTTCAATGTATGAGAATACACATGGATTCCCCAAACGATTACTCAGCTTTTGCCAATATTCTGAGGATATCCTCAGCTGAGGATAGCTGAAGAATATCCTCATAGGCTAATAATATATATTAAAAAAGAGAGAAGGTTATGCACAACGACATATAAAAAGAGACAAATAGACTATTTTAAAACATATTTTTCAGCAACCCTTGCCTTACTAAATACTGGGCTGAGAAATAAATCAAAAGTTAATGGAGAAGTCCATTCTATCACAGAAAGTAAAAGATCTGGCTGTTTTTTTTTTTTTTTTTTGTTGGAGGCAGAAATGCTAGTGCACTTACTTTTTGTTTGGCTTCAAGGATTCTTCTTTCAAGGTCTGATGGGATCATTTTCCCTCTGGAGCAATAGAGAGTTGTATTAGAAGTCTGATTTTGAAAACAGTTTGTGCTGTTAGATCCTCACTTAACAGAAAAGTGCTATGGAGCACCAGAGGCAGGAGAGCTATGGGGGAGCAGGAGGAAGCTGAAGATACTCAGCAGCAGTGGAGCACTGAGGACAAAGGGTTACATTCTTCTCATATGACCCATATGCATCTACAGCCCTCAGTGCTGCCAAATCAGGGTGAAATGTCTTGACCCCCCCAAACCTGCAGGAGATACTCCATTACTATTAATGTATCTGTGTGCTAGTGGAACAGGTAACTGAAACACATGCTCATCCAGTATTTGGCATGAGCAAGAAGGTGGGACTTTCTCCACTCTTTCCTGGCTGAAATGGACCACTCATTTACATTGTCCCAGGATAGAGCAACATAACCTGGCGACTCAGGGCGTTGGGATGGGAAGGAGAGGAGACATAAAGAAGCATGGTTGCTCATGCTGGACATGTCAGAAACCTCTTGTGGGCCTTCTTCACTCTGCCATGGGCCAACAGAAGGTCCTCCTCATCACATCAGCCCAGCACCCCACACCAGGGACGTGTGCTGAGCAAACAGCCTACTGTGTCCTGCGGACCTGAGTTGGGATTTGGTAAGACGTGCAGTAATCCTACTGTCCTACTTCAGGATGGGCAGGTTAAGCATTGTGGTCTTCACAGAAAATGGTTATACTGAGTTTGCACATGAAGAAATGGAAGATATGACTTCAGTGATATGTGTCTGTCTTTAGTGAATAGAAACAATCCAAAGTTCATTTTTATTTGTGTTGGTTACACAGATGCTGTCATTAATTCCTTTTCGAGGTGTGTTCAGTCTTTTGTAAATAAAGAGATAATAAGTCTATAAATCAATATGCAGGCACTGTGATTAGTACTGCAAATTGCTTAGCTGGTGCTCTTCTTTTATCATAAGAACAGAATATTTTGATTGCATTAAAACCTTCCATTTAAGCTAGAGCCATAAATAATTCAATATCTTATAACAATGATATTTGGTACTCATAATGAGAGCATACTTTATTGAAAAGATTTTCTGTAGATTCAATTAGAATGTTTCTATATTTTTTCCATAGAAAATGTGTTTTCCATCAAATTGAAAATATTCATCAAGACATCCTGATTCTGTTAATATTTCTCTGCCTTCTCAAAATGTTTTCTCTAGCAGGTGGGTGAATAAAATGATTAAAAACAATCTACTACCAATTTTGTGGTGCCTATTGGGAAGAGGACTCTACGTGGCTTAAGTAAGTGATTCTCTTTTCTATGGGCCATCTTCTCCCTCACTGGCCTACACTGCCCACAGTGATGCGAGGCCCCTTCCCTGAATGGACTGTACTCCACGTTGCAAATCCCGATTGAGTGTACGGAGGAAAATGTGATCCAGCCAGAGTATCAGTTTCTGAGAAGAAAGGAGGGAGTATGATGGGACAAAATTACATTAGCAAATATTTTAAGCAGTTTAAAAAGCCCATTTCAGCTCATTTTAATGGATCAAAATGTGAGACTGTTGATTTTTTTTTTTTAATTTTGACCAAAACAAGCTTCTTCATAGTTTCCTAACCTCACGTGTAAAGAATGATCGCTAGTTCAATCTTTGGCTTCACTGCATGATGAAAGAAAGACCAGAAATCCTTCAGGAAGGGAACTCCAAGATTTTTGATCACCCCCAGTAACGGCCTTGCAAAGACGCTACAGAGAGTCAGTTCCTCAAGTGGGAAAAATCAGTGTATAGCTGCTGAGGCTGACAGCGCTATGGAGAGTTACACCAGCTACTCACTGCATTCTCTAGGCTCTCTCTGGATCGAGCACCTGATCATCCTCTTTTATTAAAAGGAGAAGTGTTTGGCATCTTTACTTACCTTTCATCACATCTAATCAGAATCACGCTATCTGTACCAATACCCAAGGCTGCAGCTCCTTTCTTCACAGAAAAGTGACTCTGAAAAAGTACATTTATTATTTTGTATTATTTTTATTATTATTTCTTATATGATTTAAAGTATTACACTCTTGCAAGCCCTTCAGCAAGCAGTCCCACATATGCAATAATTCTATTCATACACTTTTTCAGAAACTCATCACTGTAATTTGTGGCTTCATATTGGGACACCGCAATCAATTAAAGCAACAGTAATCATACTAATCTGGATTTATTCCTGCAATATTAAATATACAATTGCACTTGGTGATGGACCCGAATTATGTCCTTGATGCATGCTTACAGCTTCTACCACTTGCATGCATTCATCAGTGAACTTGCTTCACTGGAACATCTCCCTTATCCATTCATTTTGTTCATGGCATCTGGAGATGTGCTTCTGCTATGTAACTTCTGGCCAAATAATATATGGAGAATAAACACAGACAGGAAGCTTATTTCTGGTCTCAAGTTAATGAAAGCTAGTAATAGCCCCCATTAATAAATAGAGTTACTTCAATTTAAAATCAGAAACAGATTATTAGTAAGATTATTAGTTAATCTGTGTGTACAGGATAAAAGTGAAAGTCCTGTATTGTAGTGCAAGTCAGTTTAATTTTCTCTAACTCATAGGATTTAACTCCTGAATTAGCATTGGTCTGTAACTCTAAGTTAATTCATAGTGATTATGACAATGAAATTGTTTTATATTAGTTTATACCACCAAGAATCAGATTTTTTTATTAACTCAAACCCTAGTGTAACAAATCTGTCTGAAATCATTTACCTACAGATTATTAAACTTAAAAAATGGAACTACTTTGTGTATACCATAGTAACATTAGCTCAGGATGTAAAACTGTAAAAAGATAAAAATGATAAAAATTAACATGACTTTTTAGGTGTCAGGAGTTACAGAATGAAATAGACACTAAGATATACACCAATCTTTATCCCCTGCCAGTGCAGGAGTAGAGAAGCAAACTCCAAAGCAAAGTATTAACCACTACTGCTTTATTAAGTGATCATTTGGCGTCAAGGAGAGTGCAAACAGCAGAGTGCCTAATGGAAAGGGTTGCACACTGCAGTTGGGTATCTGCTTCCCTTCAGTGGGACTTTACTGCAAATGACTGCTGTTTAGTAAGTAAGAACTCATGCCTTCAGCTTAATAAGCAAAGAAAAAAAACCCCTTTATTTTACAAAACAGAGGAAACTCCCATGACAGCCCTGACTGCTGTACTTGAGGTTATGTAAGAGTTTCTTTTTGAAAACCCTTTTTTTCCTATGCTATCTCACCATTTTGACTGAAAGGCTTCCAGTTTCATGCTGCCAAAAGACTTTCTCAAAAAAAAATGAGTGAGTCAAAAAGTCAACAGACCTCTTGAAAAATTTCAGATTTCTACTGAACCAAGATTCACTGGCAATACATGGACAATCTGAATATGCTTTGCCAGAAAAACTGATAATTTCATACGGCACTAATTTTTTGATGCAATGAATTGCTATAGGTTTCCCTTATGGGATACGACTGTGATATACCAAAACCATGTATTGAGTAGCTGTTAATGACATTGTCTAGTCCTGAAAACAACATTCAGGGCCATAGTACTGCAACCCCACTAGTCCTTGAACTAGGCATGTTCTAAAACAAGCCTGTGAGACTGACTTCACCTGAAGCAGATGATTAAATGAAACATGCACGTCCACAAACAGCAAGAGATTTAGGTACCTGTGTTGTGTTTGACTAGATTCACTGCAGCTAGTGTAGTCACGCTTAAGTCATCACTTGGAGAGCAAACCAGGCTGTACGAGGGTTGCTGGTCCCTGAATTCTAGCTCACCGAAGTCAGGCAAAGACTTTCCACCCCTTGCTGAAGGACTAAGCTCTGCTGTAAGCACCTACCAAAGATGCTCAGGTTCTTCTAGGAGCAGGGTACTAGAGGTCTACAAACTGCCAAATATTTGATTTTGACACACTGTTACTGTCTAGTCTATTAAAACGACAGGTTAGTGACATGCTGAGATTAGAAATGCAGCTTTCCCTGCTGTTTATCGAGTTGGGGAATCACAAAATGCTAGGAACTGTTTATACTTAGGACATCATAGGTCTGTTCATCATCATGCTGATACGCTCATGGCATGTTCTTCATGATATGTAAAATGTAATTTTATTTATTTATTTTTTTGCATAAACACATTTCAATGAACTTCATCCAGTGAACTAAACATGGGACTTCCTTTCCCAAGTTGTGTAGACTAAGACTTGGACTGTGACCAATTCACAAACCTCTATATGTGGAAGATGCCTACGTCTCTTCCTGGCAGCTCTACCGAGCCACTCAATGCAGAAATGCAACTTGATGTAGAGCAGAGTCTACCTGAGGCTATGAGGAGGCTGCTATCATCAGGAGGCTTATGATAAATTCCCAAGTTCTGGAAGATAGCTTTGACCTTTGCAAAAATTGGAACAGTATTAGATAGTGTCACAATAATGACAGTTCATTACTATGCTTTGTGAAGCTAGAATAGAATATATAGACTTTAGCCAAAAAAAAAAATTCTTTAAGCTTGTATTGCATAAATGCTTGAGTACATACTGAGTAGTTTAATATATAAATACAGGTAAAGAGCAGGAGGGAGCAATTATAGTTAGATGTATTTCACTGTGTTTCAAGTCAATGTCATTAAAACAAGGATGAATTTAGCTCCTTATTCCATCGTAACTAAAATAGATTTATTATTATAATTTGTCTTTCTAATAGAACCTATAACTATTCCAACTACCTTAAAGAAGGGAATATGGATGTGAACGATTTACTATGAAAAGAAAACTAAGTTCATGCACTCAAAAGCATCCCCTGGAATAAAGCCAAACCCAGCTGCCTCACTGAGAAGTCTGATGGAGTTGGTAAAATGTCATCAGGGAAAAAATGAATGTAGCATTGAACATCTCAGCTGTTTATAAACTGATGGGAACTTAGTAGGCAGGAACCGGTTTAGGGATAAATTGTGATGAAATATAGAGGTCTATGCAAAAGGGCAAATGCAGTTAAAATTTCTAAACAAACTTTGAATATGAAATTGCTCAATCTGCATGTACAGGCAGATATATGTAACTCCTCCTCTATTCTTGTGTCTTGAGGTAATGTCTGAGGACTTACTCAAGAAACTAAAATTTCTCAGCTAAACTTCATTGTAACCAAAGGGTTGGAATGAAACTGAACAAGGGAAAAAATTATTTTAATAGCAAGAAAATTTTCCTAGTGATGATGATTAGTAAACTTTGCTTTAGTCATCCTAGAAGAGTGCTGAAAACTTGGTAATGTAAAGGTAAACACAGAAAAGTAATCACGGTCTAGCAGACAAAATAACTGAAATATTCAACTAGGTTAACAGGGTGAAGAAGGACATCAATTATGACCCCTTTGGCAATACGGGGCTGCAGACTCTCTAGACATGCAAGGAACATGACGTGCACAATCTCCTACTGCATGGACGTGAAGGAGTGACTCAGGTCATTCTTCTGGCAGGAGAAGAGGGCTCAAAAAGGAAGAATGGGGCAGACTGATGGATGCCAGCCCTGAAGCAAAGGAACAGGCTTGGGAAAGTAGGCGGCGCCAAAATCATGACCATAACTTGACCCGCACCCTGCGCTTGCCAGGAATGGGGCAGCAGGTCACTGCAGCCTTCTCCTTTCTTGTTTCACATGGCCTTGGTGCAAAAGGTTGAGGGGAAGACTAGAAATCTAACCCTCATAGACAGCTTAGGCTGTTAAAGAGTTGGAGGAGCTGCAGTTATTTCCTAAAGGTGGCCGAAGACTTTGTATTAGTGTAACAGACATTGCAGATGTATGAGATAAATCTGTTTTATCCTAAAATGACGATAAATCTGAACAGGGAAGATATGAAAGGAATCTCATTTTCTTTTTGAAAAGAAACATGGTTAACATTTAATGGTGAAATGCGAATAGAATAGCAGTCAATTTTAGTGACAAGAGTATATTATTAGTCAGAAAAAAAAATGGTGATTTTGAGCCAGGGAAATCTTCCCTTTCCCTAAAATCTCAAATTGTGTTAGGTATAAGTTTGTCCATCCATTTTTTTCATAATTAACTTTGTAGAGTAAAAACACAAATTTAGTACAGCTGCAAGAATGAAACAGGCCTTTTGGAAGAAAGCAGGATCTGGAATAAATAAAAATCTTATGATTCTGAAAATTTTGGAAAACTATTGTTACCTTAAATGAACAGTGCTTTAATATGCTTCTATTTTGTTATTGCAGTAATCAATCTATCAGCACTTTTTATAGCTTAGTAAATCATGCAGTCATCACTGGGCATCACTGAAGCTGTCAGGAAGGATCACCCTACAAGCTGGGAACCCAAAGGCCATAGCTGGCTTTTCATGGCACCTTCCTCTTCCCTTCCCACAGGGTTTAAACAGCCAGGAGGATCCAAGGTGAGTCTCTCACATACGAAGGCCAAGTTCCTTAGCACTTAATTTTAACCACCTAAAAAATGTGTGTCTGCTCAAGGTCAGCTGCGTGGGCTCAATCAAGAGTGGGGAGGAAAAAGTACCTCCAGGAGGCACTTTATCCCCTAGGCTTTGGCACCCATTTCAGACCAGGATAAGTTGTCTTCTGCAGATCCCTCTCTCTTTTTATTGACTATAAAAAGAACATAGACTAATTCAGATTACACTTTTATACTTTAGGTGATTAAAGTTAAGTGAGATGAATACTGTCTCTAATGTCTAATTGCATGCTATAGCTTTTCCTTCAATTATGTACAAAAAGAGTACACTGTGTCCCATCTCATTTTTAAACACACTGTAATGAAGTATATGTATTTGTAATGTTTCCTTTAGACACTGCTATTAAAACTATAATATTATTTGTTAATATCAGGTGAAAAATAGTATTTTAATGCTTAAACACAACACACTGATATTTCCACCCTTTGCATTTGAAAGAAACCTCTCTATCCTGTCTTTCTAATCCAGCAAGACTCACAGTTTGTTTTTTTCCAAGGAAAACTTGAGCATTTATTACAATTTGATCTGTCCATTCTGACAGTAATATTCTGGTTTTGCAGTCCCATCTGTGGATGAGAAACATTCCATTCTGCCCTTGAGCATAGATTTGAATAGAGTTACTTGAATTAAGTTGCTCTTCAAATAAGACCTGTCTCCCTCTGGCTTCAAATACCAGCAAAAAACACTTTTCTACTTATTGCCCATTAGGCAGTGCAAAGAAAGAATGTGTAAATCCATGAATTTTATTTTGAGTTATCTTAGGTGGAAACAAAAACATTTCCTACTTACTTACTCGGTATGGTTAAAACTACTGAATTCAGCAACCTGAAGCTGAGGCACAGGGGAGGGCCTTCATTGTTGCGTTTGAAAAGACAAACCTAAATGGTCACAATTGGCATCTCTCACTTTTGCCCATCTGGGTACCAGTGCAGATGAAAGAACCACTGCTGATGTATTTGTGAATGTGCAAGATCAAATTCTCAAAGTCCTCTGATAAGCAAGTGCACCTTGGAGGAATTACACCTGGGCCAAGACTGACATAAGCAGTTACAAGCTACTTAATTATCACTAAGAGATAAGAGAATAAAACTGAAGCAGAGTGAAAGATATGTCACAGTCATAGTGATCCGCATGGGAAAGCCTCGTGTAACAGGTTCTTGCACAGCTGAAATAGTCACATAACCTACTTGAGGCACCTGGCTTGGACTGAGAATGTCAGGAGGCTGGTCTTCCCTTATGCTTGACGACCTGAAGGTGATGCAGCACATCTAAATTAATGAATATTCAGGTTTCTAGATTAGATAGTCTGAGTTTCTCTCCAAAGGTGCGCCTCTTCATTGACTGTGCACACAACAAGGCCCCTAGTTTAGGCACCTAATGCACTCCTAAGTTGGGAAGTGAACTGTGTGGGAGAAATTGCAAATTACTCTTCCCTTCCCTTTTCCCTCACTGGTGGCTGTACCTACCATTGCACCAGATTGAGGCCAGATTCAGATTTCAGTAATATTCGTTGTAACTTCATTCATTTATAAGTAATGGACACTCTATATCGGTAGAAACGAAAAGAGAGTCTGGTTTGTGACATTGACTCTGTTTTCTGGGAATTGCTCATATTGGCATCTTTGCTTCAGAAATTCTCACCAGAGAAATCTCAGTGTATACAGTAACTTCAAAGCTTTCTTTACTATCATGCCATAGATAGACTATTGGGAAATGACAGTATCTAGTTTATAGACACTTGCTCCATGGCCATTGCCTGACAACAGCCTCCAAATGTGTTAGGAGGAACAAGCATCAGACTGGGTAACCTAAAAGGAAGCAGAAGACCATCATAACACGATAAATAAAACAAATTTCATTCTTATATCTTAGTGTCTCTTCAGATCTGGAGTGACATTTCTTTTGGAAAGAGGGATTATACTCCTGGGTCTCTGTAATTCCTCTATTATTTTGAAGGTAAAAGCCCTGATTCCACATATTTTGGGAAGTTATCTTGCCTCTACTTAGCTTTGTTTCATAACTTCCCTAGATAAAGTGCTATTACCTATTTCATTGAAAAAGGAATTGGGAGAAATTAATGAACTGTAATTTCAAAATACTTTTAAAATCTAACTGACTTCAGAAGCTATTGTGGATTCAGTAGTATATTTGATTCTGGAATCTTTAATTTGCTGAGGGAGCTTCTTCCTTGTCATGAAAACACAATTACTAAAGTTCATTTCATTATTTTGGGACAGATAGCACAATTTGGTTAACATTCCATTGTTTAAAATTCCATTGCTATGAATCGAATGAAATTCTCTAATGATTAATAAAGTTTCTTATTTGAAATAATCACGTTGAACCTTATTTGCAAGACTTATTAGATCCATAGCTTCCATATGAATAATGCATCTCTAGCTGCACAGTTAACTTTGGAGAGTTGCTAACTCCTTTGTAAAATATTTTTCTCTCTGACTGATTTGGGGGCAGCAGATCTGCAATGTGGAACCTGCAGCTCTGTGTCACATCTCCGGTTGCCATGAAGGGCATCCTGAAAGTGTTTTCCTCCCAGATATTTCTGATAATTTTGGAGGACACTCAGCCCTTCACACTTGTAAAGAATGGAAACACAGTCTTTGAAAAAGTGAAAGAAGGTAGCCAGGTCCTTGAAGACGCTGTCACCTAACCTGGCAGCATCTTGCTGAGGCCCAGCAGTGGAAGAGCCTTTTCTGTCTGAGCCCACACAGATGGAGAGAGATTTAGAAGGAGACCATGAACCCTGAAGGTAGCTCACAGCCCCTTTTCCTTATAACTCTCTATTTTCCCACATTTTTCTGCACTCATGTTCTCCAGTACAAAGCCCAAATAACCCCTCCAGACAGACAGACAGATAGCAGAATGACTTCTATATGGTTGTGTGAAGAGCAAGAAGCTCTGCACGTTCCCCCATGCAGGCCCTGCAATTTCCTCTGCACCCACTGCCCTTCAGCTGCCCCAGCGGCCCGCAGCGAGCACACGGCCAGCAGCTCTCTGCTGTACACAGCACTGCGCAGCTGCTGGCTTCATGTGTGTTATTACCCTGTTATTAAATAACTTCCACCTCATAATATTTTGATTCAGAAGGATTTTCTGTTCCACTAGAGGAACAGAACAACAAGGACACTCCTGCCTGAAAATTCAGCAGCCAAATTCGCCCTGCTTGATGTGGTCTTCAGCAGAGCTTCTTTGCACTGAGCTAAACGTTCACACTGAAGCAAGTGAGAGCAGAGAGGTGCAGAGGCCTGCAGAGCCTGCTCCTCCTGCATTGCAGCCACAGCTTATCCCTCCATGTATCAAGAAGCCAGACCTTTCCCGATTTTTTATTGCCCATGAGTGAGTAACAGAAATGAAGACAGTAAGCTACAAAATACTGTTTAACTATTCTCTTCATCACGATGTAATTCATAAAAACAACAGTAACCAATAGGAAAAAAAAAAAAAAAAACAGGAACACATACATGCTCTGATGTGAAGGCAACCAGTCTGGGAATAGCTGCCATTCCTTTCTCTTTAACTTCTGGGAACATCTTGAAACGTGCAATCAACATAGCATACATGTTAGATATGGCACCACCTGGAGTCCACAGTAATATACTGTTACTTTTTCTATGCATTGTAATAGCATTGCAGTACAAATGACAAGACTTGCTACAGCTCTTCTAGTTCTGTCTAGCTGCAGAAACACGGATTCTTCCTCCTGATGTTCCTCACAGCTGAGTTACAGGGTAAGAGGATCTACTATACCCGGGTAATGGTTTAAGTGCAAAGTAATTCTAGTAAAAACAGCTGAGGTTTCCTTTCATCCTTCTTTTCTTATGGCTCCCTTCATTCCTAACCTTACCTGCCCACAGGCTACCAACATGTGCGCCCCGCTCTGTGCTCTGCCCCACTCCCGAGCAGCCGCCGCTGCAGGGAAGTGCAGCCTGACCGGGCTCTCCTCCCAAACCAGGAGGCTCCCCGGCTCCGAGTGACCCCACAGCCTGCCCGACCAGCCCTAGCACCCCAACAGCCTGCGGCGGCGTGGGAGGAGAGAAAGGGAAAAGCAGTCAGCCCACCAAATGTTTTTCTTTGTCCTCACATGAGAGGAAGAGGAAAAGTTAGGTCTCACCTCACATTATCCTTAAAATCACTGGCATACAGTGACTTAAAAAAAAAAAAGTCATTTCAAGCATCAGATGCTGAACAGCATTTTGTTTCTGAATTTCAATTATTAATTAAATTTAAATTAAAAAAGGAACTCTTCGTTTGCTCTTTTGAGATTTTTTACAAACTGAGCCTCTGTGTCTACAAGCAATGTTTGGCTACAGATTAACACTGCATGAGCACTATGGGAATATAATGCAGAACCTGAGACAAAGTGTGAGTACTTTTATATACGTACATATATCCATAAACATGCATATATATAATCCATCAGTTTTGTCCTGTGTATTTACTGTATATAGTATATACATATTATATATTTATGTAAATAAAATGTGCTTTTATGTATATATATGTATGTATATACACATGTTGATTATGATCTCAAAAGAACATGTCAGGCTATCACCTGAGGGAGTGTTGAGCAAACTCAGCTTAACTATTTTGTCCAAAGTCATTAGCTAAGTATCAGAAGAATCAAGACTGCAACACCATTTCCTCAATATCACTTTTTTTTAAAATAACATTTATTATCTAGCCATTTAACCTTAAGCATATTAATGAGTCCATTTTGCCTTTAGTTTTGCAGTTGTGCTTACACCCACAATCAAAGGCAGGCAGCAAAAGACACCTAAAAAAATTGGAGATCCTAATCAGGCCATTAGGGTTTGTATGTGTTAATACCCTATATTTCATTACAGAGAATGCAGAGAGCAAGAATCTTTTCTTTGCAACAGTAGGGTCTTAATTTGAAGCTTTGGTGGTTTAGAAATGAGAAAAGAGCATACGAACAACAATAATTTTGAATATTACCTAACAAAAATTAACCATGCATACTGGCTAGTGTTCCCTTAGCAGACCGAACTGAAAACAAGCACTTTCCACCCAGCCCAGAAATTATATGGAAAGAATGAATGAGGCCAGATAACACTCCCAAAGGACACAGGCACATATATGCCTGCTAGAAAAGTATTCCTACACTGGGCTGCAGTAGCTGAGCTGCCTGCCTCAGCTTTGGCTGTTTCAGGGTCTATTTTACTGGCTCACTAAGCCCAGAGCTGGGGAAGTCAACTGTGCGGTGAGATGGAGGGTTGGGGAACTGGAGCTTGGATTTGTCCAACACCTCCTTGCCTCACCCTCCCTGGTCATTTCTGCCCTGCTATTCTCCACCTAGAAAACCAACATCATGACTAAACAGACCAACTCCCAGAACTTGACCCACTAAGTAAAAGCCTGGCTGCACTGACGTCAGGGATGGCCCTTCTCACTGCCTTGGGAGAGACTGGACTTCCTCCTGCTGTATACACATTTTGTGACTCATGCTATCTCAGGCAGTGTACCAAACCTTGGCAGATTTCATGCTTGTGATGAGCCTTTCATCTGTGCATGCGGCCTGTTCTTGAGCTGGACACCTGGCTATGAACTGTCCCTGAGCAGCGGTCAGGCCAGCGAGGCTACCCCTGCTCAAGCTTGCAAAACAAAAAACTGAAGACCAGCTGCACCGAGCTACTTTAGTGACTACAACAACAACCAGACACTGGCCAGTTTAGAAAAACTTTACTTAGGACCTGATCTCATGACATCTGTTTAGAAGCTGCCCAGTGTGATGGAGATCATGGTCTGGGTCAGGACCTCTAAGCACTGCATTAAAAGCTGTCACAGCTTCTGCTCTTTTAGTGCATTTTTAGATAAGGACTCATTAAGAAGTATTAAAAATTCTTATCTTTTTCCCCACTTCTGGGTATAGGCATAAAACTCCTTCCACACATGCATTTGGATGTGAGAATTAAATTGCACAATTTCGGTCCATACAGCATGAATTTTACCCTTCCTACACTTGGAGATTTAACTACCTAGGCTACCAGAAAAGAAGTCCCATTGATTGATAGTCAAAACTGTCACTTCTCTCTCCATTAAGTCAATGAGCTTTCTTTTCAGAAGAGCACTTCCCCACTATCAGTCTGTGCTCTTTTGTCAAGCCAAGATGCTGTGCTCAATCCCCATTCTTTCCAGTTTTTGAAATTTGGGGAGAAAGACCAAAATTCTTAGTAACAAAGTTCCACAGTGAGATAGGAGGTGACAGAGAACATAAACCAAAAGACTAAGTACAACAATTAAAAAAAAAAGTTAAAAAATGTAGTGCTCATGAGGGTCAATGATTTCTTTAGTTCATCTTTTTTTGCTTTCCTGGCCTGTCCTGAAGGAATCAGGTTTCCGACTCTTTAGGCACTCCCAGAAACTAGTCACCCAATACCTCCACAGAGCTCGAGAGGCCAACTCCTATGTAAAGTTAAATATATAGTGTAGTGTTGGTGGGATTTTACCCATCCATTCACTTATAGGGATGTTATGTTCTTCTTCCTGGCTCAAATTTCTCTTGCAGTGATGGAGAGCTGCTTCTTTCCTCCATTATTAAGACTATATTCTATTTAATGTAATCTATAAAAGAACAGGAGCAAACAAAACTGCAAGGCAAATATCTCTTCTGATTATGCTTCCCATGTGCCAATACAGCTGTTCATAATGCAGTGTAATTTGCTCAGACACTCATATTCCCACCCCTGAAATTCATAAACATGCAATGTGTTATCTCAAAGAGGCCACTGGTAGTCATTAGCAAGAGTCCTCTTTAACATGCATATCTCATTATATTTACCCTTTAACTACAGGGGATTTCATAGCATCACCTGAAAAACAAAGAAAGCTTGAAATATCATGTACCAGGTGAAAATATCCCATCGCCACAGCCCCCGGGCCAGCCAATGATCTCTCTCATTTTCCTTAGGGTGACATATTCCAAAAGTACAAACACTGGAGCAATTTCATAGGTGAACCTGAAATGTAGCAATGTCCATATTTAATGTTTTAATCTACAGTACTAACACATCTTTTTCCAACATTACAATGCATAATAGCCATGAGATACTCCAGCTTGCTGTGGGGAGAAATCTGATTTGTAACCTTTGATAATTTTCCTTCTGATTTCTACCCATTTCGGTTAAACAACTTACAGCCACCTTTTCCAGGCTCAGAGCTTTACCCTGTGGGAAAGACCTGCTGGCCAGAACCAGATGTTAGTCTTGCAAAAACTTGTGTGCACATCTGCATTAATACACATTAATAGTCCCATTCATGATGACAAGAAAATTAATGAAGCTAAGCAGGGGCATAAATAATATTGCCTAGTCCCAAAGCCTGAAAAAGACTCAAGACAGCAATGGCTCTAACTGCTCTGAATATAGGTTATACACTGCCCTTTATATAAACGTTACTGCCTATTCACCACACTTTTCATTTTACATATTTACGCATGCAAAATACTGAAACATTTTTTCTGTGCATTTAAAGGTGGGTTAGAAAAGCTGACATCACATATAATAAAAGGAAATTTTAGAGAAGACAGTCTACAGGAGAATGTTGAATGTCTTCATATAAATAATAAACACAAAAACATTTAAAAATAAGGCAATCGTTTTCCAGAAACCTTCATATACATTCCTTCATTCATTCAGCTACAGCAGCTAATACTGTAAAACATAACTGTACCACTGCACTAAATATTACTAGGGAAAAAATGTGCTACTTACATATTAGTATTTGCTGCTGATGTCAGCCAATCTGCTGCCAATCCAACCATGTCCAATCCAGTTGAAAGTTGATTAAAATATCTAGGATGCCCTGCATAAAATGGAAAACATTACCAAAAGGCTGAAATTATTCAGTGCTGAATAGTATATTCATCCCAGGATTGTTATGCACAAGGAAGGTATGGAACAAAGCAGCAATAAAAGATTTCCTTGGAAAAATGCAGGATTTCTCCTCTTTCTCATTCTAAGATAAGTAAAACTGGAGTAATTATGTAGGACATGGAATAATGAATTCCAGCATTCTTTATTATCCTTTCAAATTGCTTTGAAAATTAGTAGGATGCTGTCTCACAAAAATAGCTGTTTGCCCCGGTTAGTGTGTCACATGTTGTTACTGAATGTGTTTTTGCCTGGCTAGGTTTGAAAGGCATGCACGAGACACCATCTGAAGAGCTTGCCAGTACATATAACATCAGTGATGAATGGCTAATGATTATAATAGACAGAGCAAAATGAGAAAATGGAACATTTTGGTGCCTGCTTTGCACATGACTCAAAGGCTGATGATTGTACAAAGATGGCAGGGAAGGTGGCAGTACTTGTCATTTCTTCCTTGTCAGAGTGCAATTATAAATAACTGCTTGTAATTCTGATTTTAAATAAACCCAATTAAAACAACATTGTTGTCACATTGGAACGATGCACAAGAACACACTCAGTGCGCTGATGGTCCATTTACGTGTGTGCTCTAATTGGCTCCTGAATTTCTCTAAAATCCTGTCAGAGATTTTTCTTAAAAAACATGTGCCGAGAGTCATTAAGAAGAGGAATGAAAACCATTAAAACTCTGTTTTTACTGCTAGCTTCTTGCAAGCCCCTGTACGTGGCATAATCGCCAGCAGGGATTGCAGAAGGAAGGCTGACAACGACCGAGGCGCCTCTGACTCAGAGAGAAGTATCTCTGCTGCAGAAACACCTGTCCTCACCCGTAGGCTACGCACAGTTACAGCCTTCATTGAAAACAAAGGATAAAGCAAGATGATGGAGGAAATGCACAGCAAGAACCAAGAGAAAACTATCTTTAGTCTCCAGTGGCCTCTTATCAGGCGTGTGCACATGGGTTGGAGAATTACACCAGGAGAATTGCTCCCTGCTCCCCACCTTCCCCTGCACAAAGGCCACGTAATTGGACTTTGCAGGCAGGGGATAAGCTGGGGGGAGGATAAAATCCAGCTACCCGCAACCATCATCTGCAAAGAAGCGGGTGCTGCTGCCAGGCAGTTCGTTGGTGCCTCCCTTCCCTACAAGCAGAAACCCTGTACCCGGGGCTCCTCTGCACCACTCCCAAGGATGTGATTTTCCATGTTTATAGCTGGGCCTCAATAACCCATCTGTCTCCCAGCTGGATTTAGGGGATCCTACATCCCCCTACTGCAACTCAGAGGGAACTTGGAGCCGAGTGCCGCTGTAGAGTTTGGGCCATGGAAAATCTCCGGGAGACCAAGGAAGGCTCTAGTGCTGGAAACTCACAGCAAAAAGCTGGGGAATAACAAAATTCATACTTATAGCGACAAAATTCATACTCATAACTACAACGTCTCAGCAGCTCTGCGTCAGGCTGCACAACCAGCCCCAGGGGACACCCTCGTTGTCACTACTTGTTTCTACAAGGAAGCCTCACACACCACCTCCTGCTCCAGAGCTGCGGGGTGAAAGGGGCCGGCTGTCAGCAGGGAAGGCAGCGCCGGAGCTGCTCTGGAGATGTCGCTCGGAGGGACCCTGCTGGCTGCCGGCTCTGCTCCCTCCTGAAAAGCCTCACATTCTGAGAGCAGGCTTTTCCTCCACACGGAGTCGCAGAAAACTTAGTTTCCCGATTAGCCCTTGATCTCAGAGGGAAAGATTTTGCCTTTTTTTTTGATGCCTTAATACCCGAGTGAGCTCTCTTCACACAGGTGACCACAGTATAGTGAGGCTTTACCCACACACAGGATCCTGGGCAGGTAGGGAAGGTCTTTGTGAGGGGCTCGAGGCACCTCTCGCCCAAAACGCAGCTCATCTGTCACCATCATCACCAAACAAACAAAGAGCTGCCTAAGCAGGGACAACAGGGGCAGGGGCAAGGAGGGAGAGGCATGAAAACATGGGAGATAACTCTTTCCTGATGGCTTTAGCAATACCCAGTTTCTCTGTGCCCCCCAAACCCACCCTGCATTGAACTGCGGCCTCTGGAGCCTTCATGAGGAAGCACCAAGCGTCACTGGAACAGTGAGGGCTGCACCGGCAAGGGCAGAGGGGTGGCGCGAGGCTGGGGCTCGCCTGTAACCCCGGGCCTGCTGCGGCCACCAGGGCCTGCCGGGAGCAACGCGGGGGGGATCCCAGCCCCGCCTGCCCTTTGGGGCGGATCAAGGCAATTTTAACTGCCTGCATTGTAAATTCCCCTGAAAACCCTTCCCCACATTTCCTCTCTATCTTTGCTGGTGTTTGCGGGCACTGTCTGGTGCTTCATCCCAGTGGAGGCTGCGAGCGAGCGGGGGCTGCAGCAGCCTGCACAGCAGCACGCACTCCCAAGCTGGCACCTGAGCATCCCCCGTGCCTGAGCTGCTAGTGAGCTACCCATCCAGGGACAAACCGGGGAGAGCGGCTGCGTTTGGGGATGCCCCCCTGGACAATAAGATTCCTCCAAGCATCACAGTTTATTTTCCAAGCTGCCTGCTCAGCCTCCATGACGGACACAGCGCAGGCGGCCCCAGCCTGCCCATACCCGGAGCCAGCGGCCACGCTCCCCCTCCACGGGCTTCCAGAGCCAGAGCGCAGCAAGAAACTCCCCCGGCCATAAACGTAGAGGCACTGCCCCTCCTCCAAGGGTATTTTAAGCGCTTTACAGCCAAAAAGCACATCATGCTGGGGTGCAAATCCGTTCCATGGTTCCTGAGCCCCCGTCCCTGCTGGACGCCCGGAGCGCTGGGATGCCCTGGAACACTGAAGAGCATCGGCAGCCAAGCGAAGAGCAAGGCAGCCGGGCAAGCACCTCTGCCCTGCCAGCCCACCCTCCCCCAGCATCCATGTTTGAACCTTTACAACATGGTTATAATTAAAATAAATAAATAAGACAAGGAAAAAGAAGGGAAAAAAAAAAAAGAATGCTTCGCATAATCATGAGGGTGAATGGATGATGATAATGTTGTTTTGAAGTTTCTTTTTGGACGCATAAAATGAAATGGGTCTATTATGTGAAGCAGAACATGACAAAAAAGCTTAATGGAAATTGCTTAAGAAACCCTATTATTCTATTTCCAATTCAGAGATCCTGTGTTTCACAGCATCCAGTGAAAACACCTTTCCTATGCTATACCGAGACACATGGCACGGATGTATTTACTGACTTTGTTCATGTGGACATTATTTATCTAACTATTTATTCCAATATTTTACAGATGTTTTGATAGCACCAGAGTCATATATCAAAAGCATTCAACTGGATAGTCCCACCTCTAAAAGAACAGGGTTACAAAAACGCCTAGCAATCTGTGCTGGGCTTCTTCTGTTCTGCCCCTTAAAGGTGACAAAAACTGTTATTATTCTCCCCTCAACCTCTGTGTCTTTTGCACTAATTGATACACATTTATTTTTAAATAATTTCTCAGTAATTCACATTTCCACTAAGAACTCCCTGGACTCCGCATTATTTTTCAATCACAGCCATAATTGTAGCTGTGCTTTTTGCTTGCTCCTCAGCGGTTTATTTAAGGTGGCCTCGGATTTGGAGCCGCCGGCTTCCCATGCCGGGCTGCTTCCGCGGGCACAGGGCAGCGGAGGGTAAGCCCAACTTGGGGGGCGGGGGAGAGAGGGAACGTGACTGATGGGGCTGTGGGCAAATAGAAATTAAATGAACCCTGCCCTTCTCAGTGAAAAATAACAAAATGGCAATTCAAACATTAAAACAATTTGGCTTTAATTTTATTGCTTGATCCTGATCCTAGAGTTGACGAAAATTCCCCACAATTCTCCTACGCTCAACGGTGCCCGATTTTCTGATTTTCCTGTCCTGCAGGTAAGCAGACAGATATAGCAAACGGCTGTCTAGAGCTCCTGTTTACAGGACCTTTATTGTGATTTTTGGCTGTCAAAGGGACTGCTGCCTGTTCCCCGCTTCTCTCCCCCATCCCAAGCAAGCACGTCCCGGCTGCTTCCGTGCTCTGCATCCGACTGCACGGCCGCCTGCAGGGAGCAAGAAAGGATCCCCAGCCCCCCATTTTTTAATGGGTAAAACGGATAAAGAGGAAGGGAGGAAGGTTACAAAGGTGGTTAAAATACTGCTCGGGGATACAAGGAGCAACTCTGCTGCACAGGAGAATTAATTTTAGATTAGGAAGAGTGTATAATGCTGCACAGAGTTACAACGGCAGGGTTGCTAGAGTATTTTATCATTTAGGAAAATGATCCTTGTCTCTGCTAAAAATTGCTTTAAACTGACACAATACAGGAACTGTTTGAATCCTTAATGCTTCAAGATAGGATGAAATGACACCTTTAATCAATGGATGAGACCATACAGGGTAGAAAATGAGCATGGCTATTACCTGTTTTAATTGCATACTTCAGAGTTGTTCTGCAGTTCAATAAAATTTCTTCCAAGGTTTGTGGCTGATCTGCCAGTTCCCAGTTATATTCCTGGAGCAGCTCGTTCGGGTAATGGAAATCAATAACTTTCGTTGATCTATCAAAACTTTTGACCACATACTGAAGTAAAATGTCCACAACATCTTGTAGGAAAGACATAGTTGTTATTTCTCCATTGCATGCTGGCAGAAGATCTGGGAAAGGAGAAATTAAAAGTTATCCTGATTTTATGTCTTTATGAACAGATTTGGGACACAGTCTTCTCCCATTTACTTTGAAAAAATCTTTTCACTCTCTTCAACAAAAAAGAACTTTCTCATTTATTAAGCAATTTGGTTAGGATGCTATTTGAAACAATGTACTAAGAAATGTAGTCAGATTTTTATTTCTTATCTAAAATGGCTATTTTTGCCTAGAGCATATTTACCAATTTTAAGACAGGGAGAAAGAGAGCAGGTAAAGAAGAAAGAAAGGAAAACGAATCAGTGGGGGAAAAAACGGGGATTGGAAAAAAAAATAGTGCTTCAAGAAGCTCTCTCAAAATTTTCATTTGCCTTGCAACAAAATTACCTTCCTTGTGGCCACGCAGCGCAATGCTTTGCAAGTAACTTGTTGATAATTTAATGCTTTTTATTTCCAAAGCCATACTGCATGGTCTATTAGTGCGCACACTGGCATCTTTTGTTTCAGCTCAAG
Source organism: Tinamus guttatus (assembly GCF_059628265.1). Lineage (NCBI taxonomy): Eukaryota > Metazoa > Chordata > Aves > Tinamiformes > Tinamidae > Tinamus > Tinamus guttatus. Next base: position 4,405,951 of record NW_028289064.1, read on the forward strand.
CAAACGCCGCGCTGGGCTGGAAAGCCCTGGTTTGGGGTAAGTCGGGAGCAGCAGGACATGCAGCGGTGCAAGTGAAAGGGGGCTGCAGCCGGCGGGCGAGAGGGCAGCGCTTTCCCTGGGCTGCCGCGCATTTCTCAGCATCTCGTTTCTAAGAGGAGACAGGGTCTATCTCCAAGGCCAGAAAAAAAGATGAACGGCAAAAATACCCTGAATTTAAATCAAACAACAAGAAAGCCCTCTTTCTCCCTCCTCCCCTGTGAACCTAATTGCTTGTCGGGCACCACAAGGAGAAGGTCGCTGCTGTGACTATTCCTACACAGAGCTCGCCGGGGGTTATTGTTTCGTTGCTGCTGCTTTGTTGTCTTTTCTATCCTGTTTTTTTTTATTTGCTTGGTTTTCCCCGACGTTTTCCAAAACCGCCCAGTGCAGGAGTGGCCGGGGCCCGGAGCCACCGGCCCGGCAGCATTTCCCTACCCAACCACTGCCTTTTTTCCCCTATTTCTTCGGGTCGGTCGTCAGGAGGAGCCGTTACCTGTTGCGTGCAGGAGCGCGTAGCCGGCGCCCGCGCCGGGGCAGCCGCAGGGCTTCTGGCCGCAGGCGCAGCGCGGCCGCCGCTCCGCCGTGCCCGGCGCCGCCGTCTCCGCGGGCCGCTCCGCGTCTCCGTAGAGCAGGGCTTGAAGCGACAGGGACACGGGGCTGAGCTGCGCGGCAGCGCAGCGCGGCCCCCCGCCGGCCCCCCGCCGCGGCCGCCCTTACCGCACAGCTTGTTCCCGAGCCCTCCCGTGAACTTCTGGGCCACCTGGCACCAAGCTCTGGCTGCAAAAAACACAACGGAGCGCGTGGGGACGGGCGCTGCCCGCCGGGTCCCCCCCAGCCGGCGCCCGTCGGGGCGCGCGGGCAGCGCTGCCTTGGCTGCTCCGTCGGGGCCGGGCCCCCGGCGGCCGCCCTACCTGTGCCGGGGCTCTCGGCGGCCGCCGAGCCCTCCTCGGCGCCGAAGGGCCAGAAGCCGGAGCCGGGGCTGGCCATGGTCGATGCGGAGCGGCGAGGAGCTGCAGCCGCGCCGGGTGCGCCTGTTCCTGTGAGCGCGGGAGCGCGTGTGAGTGCGCGCGGGTGCGGGTGCGCGCCCGCGTCTGCGCCGCGCGGCGGAGGGGCGGGGGCGCCCCGGGCACGCGTGGGTGGGAGCCGCTCCCGTGGGCGCCCCCCGGGGCGCGCTGGCCGCGCTGCCCCCCGCGGCTGGACGGCGCGGGCGGGGACGGGGGAGGCGCTTTGGCGAGACGGGCGGCGGGGGCTGCCCCGGCCTGCGCGGCCAGCGGCGGCGGCGGGGAGCGAGCGGGGTGCCCTGTGCCGGGTTCGCCCCCCGACGGCCCCGGCTGTCCCGCAGCCCCCGGTGCCTGCCCGCCGGGCCGCCCCGTCGGCGCCGTGTGCGGAGCCTGGGGGCGGCGGCGGCTTCGGAGATGCGGCTGGAAGAGGGGAAAACCAGGGCTCAAGCGCTGGTCCTGCCAACGAGAGGTCAGCTGGTAAGGCCAGGGCTTGGCCGTGCAGCGAGCGCCGCTCACCCGGGTCACCCCCGGCTCCTGGTGCCAAACCTGGGGCTCCCAGGTCCCGGGCCGGGTTCACTTTTCTACCGCATCCAGGCACCCACAGAAGCTGCCAAGGCTGTTGTCTCACGGCGACACCTTCGTGTTTATCAGCACTGCTCTGGTGGTGGGAGAGCAAAGGAAGCCGAGCCTGGGGATTTCTTTGTGTGAAATATCAGGTCTGATGCAGTTCCCAGATGGCATCAGCATTGAAGAGCCATAGAGGCCAACTCTCCGTCTCGCTTGCTCACGCCCCAGCCCACGGCATTTCATCGTTTCACAGTGTAGTTCAGACACAGCCAACCATCCCTCTGCTTTGCATGTTTTTATTTATTTTGCCATTTTAATAATACATGAGAAAGCAACTTTAAAACAGCTTTCAAAATTTAAACAGTTTATCACAGTTTTTATATTGCAGCAAATTTTTATCTGTTTTGCAGCCTTATAACTAGTTATATATACATGAGAAAGCAATGGTTACATATCTCTGGGGAAAGGTCCAAGCGTGTGTGTGGGGAGACAAATAAAACCAGCCCCCTTGGCTTATTGCTGCTGCCAGGCGTAATGTTTAGGGGAACAAAGCAGGGTGCAGGCCTTTACAGAGGCTGGATGAAATCTGCCTTCTCTTGTTTTGCAGCTGGGAACATGCAATTATGAATCCTAAAAGGAAACGCACCAATTACTTGTGTGGTTTCTGTGAAATAAGGTTTTCTGAATGAAGAGTTGGGGGAAATTTTGAGCACAGTGGCTATTACCTTTGTTTCCGCTTAATTTCTAGTGGAACTAATTAAGAATGATCATTGCACTGAGGCAGCAATCGACCACAGAGCGTTTTCCCAGTCCTTTCTTGGCATCCCAGAGATTAAGATTCCTAAAAATCTATCACAAAGGAGAACAAAGCAAACATGATTTCGAAGTTCTTCATTTAGTCACAAAGCTCGAGGCAGAAGAGAGGATGGGATATACTTGCTATACATGGACATCTCCAACATAAAGATTATACACACATTATTGACCTTTAAAACCGCCTATTAGCTTTATGGTAAAGTCGATAAAGAAATAACCTGCTATAATATGCTATCCGATTAATTGTGTATTTTTGTTTTGATTAAAGGGACACTTGCCATATACAGTTCATCCCTGAATTTAGCCATTGTAAACCTGAAATGAACAGCAATGCCCCCACAGAATTATTGTACTTTATTCCTGTGAAATACTTTTTTAGAAATAATAGCTAAGGTTTTCTGAAGGTATATATGGGAATTTGAACATTCAACTAGGAAACTGAACTGACAAAATGTAAAAAGGAGAAAAATATGCACTGAGGAAAATAAAGTATATGTATATTTAAGATGTTTCATGTTTAATAATTTTAAGCTGTAGTAGTGATATCAGAAAGAAACCTGGATTTTTATGTCCTTTTTTTTTTTTTAAGTATCCGGTTTGTGATTGACAGTGTCCCTTTGCAATGGTGTTGGGCTGTAAACTAGAGTAGTTCATATTCACGTGAACACACACGTTGTAAACTTGAAGCACTGGAGATTAAAAAAAGAGAAAAGGAAGCACGTGGTATAAAATCATAAAAAAGATTATGCTAATAAAAGCCAAGTGGCAGCAGCAGCAGCAGCTAGAACTGCTGGATAAGGCGTCGGCGCTGTGAGGTCTTCCGCAGCAGCCTTCTGTAGTCATAGGGATTATCTTCCGCTTTACCCTCTTCCAGAGGGCTTTCTGCAACCCTCGACCTAGAGATTAAGCACAGACAGAAGTGCTTTAGAAATTAAAGGCAAAATATTTACCTTGGCAAATGCTACTAATCGACTGCTTAACCTCCACCCTCAGCAAACTGAAAAAGGAAAAAAAATCAGCTGATGTTCCCAGGCCTCTTCTGTCTCTGCTGCACAGAGCAGGCACCTCATACAGCCGCATTATACCAAGAACAGGTGAACACTGAGAACAACCAGCTCTTCTAAGAAGGGGACCTAATAAAACAACACAGTAACAATACTGAGAACACAGACAGGTGCTTTACAGTAGCTTTTTCCTAATGGTTTTCCTGGACCAGATTTTCAGTTGATGTAAACTTGCTTGGTTTTTTTTTTTTTAGTCTGCTTGTTGAACTCATCTTATTTGGATACCAAATTGCACACTGGAAGGCAACTCTGACAGGCTAGAGTAGTGACCTGACATCAGATATTCTCATGGAGTTGGATTAAAAATAAAACTAAGCTACTTAGAGACAGTCTATCATGCTGAAGTAAGGACAGGAATATGTAGCGTTCTACACCGGAGGTATGCACCACCATGCAATGGCATGCCAAAAAGTATAAAAATAAAAAATGGAGATTTAATTTCTCTAGATCCAGGGGACTGTGTTACATACACACAAAAATTTTCTATTCCAGAAAGAATAACCCACAGAAAATGTTTCTTACTTAAATTTAAGACAGAGTAAAATATGCCCTCAGAGATAATAGCGTAAATTCAGTCACACAGATTTTTTTTTTTTTTTTTTACTTTGGCTATTCAGGATGTAATCAGAGCTACACATGATGCGAAGCAAGAACTTCCTTTCTGTGAATGCAGTGGCAAAAATCTCACTCATTTGAACCAGACCTCCTATTATTCTACAGCTTCCTACTGAAACTGAAAGACTTGATACAAAATCACTATCAAGAATATTTTGGATATATTTGGATATGTTTCTAAAATTCAGCAATCCTCCCAGACCTATAATGTTTCCTTTAAGCCTTTTACTTTATTTTCCAAGTTTTTCCCATGTAGAAATACACAAGCGTATAAACATATTTAACCGTGAGTGTGTGCAGAACGCATGCCCGCGCACTAGCAAACGCCAGCATACGGTCTCCTTTGCCTGGCAGCGGTCAGCAGGTCCGTGGAGCCTTCCCTTCTGCTGCTTTGCCACCCTGCATTGCCCACATTGGTGGCATCTGCACCGCTGCAGGGCAGCAGGAGAAGGAGGAAGCCACGTAGCTGTCTCAGCTGCAAGAAGTTCAACAGCCACCTACCCCATTTAAAGTATGAATCGGAAACAGAAGTTTTAGATTCTGCTTTCATTTTTCTCCATTTTAGACGAGAGATTTCCAGCAGGAAGTCTGTCCCTCTCATCTGGAGCTTGGCAGGCAGGCTGAACCCCAATCATAGTCCCCCAATATGTCCCTGCTACATGAAGATGGGAATTTTTCAGATCAAATTTGCAAGATTCCATGATTAGGAAAAAAAAATAATTTGAAAGTGCATCTTTATTTGTATGAATATGTACATGACAATATACATACATACACATATATGTGTCTATATACACATACATGTTTCTAAAGTAAGATATATAACATGTATTTTTTCCTATTTTTATTTTGCGTGACTTACCGTTCGGCGGCTCTTAAAGTTGAAGTCCTGCGCTCAACTGGTTGTCTCTTCTTTTTTGTGGTAGAACTGCTGTCCTTTGAGGTGGAATCAATGGATGAAATTTCTTGGTAATAGACATCTAAATCTAGCACTTTACCTAGACTGTCAATAAACAAGTATATTAAGTTAACAAATCCACTTTTCAACGTAGTATTCAACATTCATAAAGAAGATAACCAAATACAGTTAGTAGTTGTGTTTGTGTATTGAAGGTCTAAAGAAAATAATACATATACACAAGCAACCAATCTCTAAAATGTGACTGCTGTATAATGCAGATGTTGAGATTTTTGAAATGCTAAATACTGGCTGATCCCACCAGCAAATACTGTGCGGTAGTATTTGGTATGCAAGGATTATATCTGGCTTTGTTGTTACTGTGCACCAATATAATTATATATATACACCAAAAAATCAAGGTAGTACTGGGACTTCAAGGTCAGACACTACCAGGCCACTTTCAGCAATGTCATTTTCAGTGATATATTTCAACCGTGGTAGTAATTTCATTATGAGACTTGTTCTTCAAAGGATTTATGTTTTAATGACAAAAATATGCTTTAAATTGTAATTTAGGTGTCAAGTTTTTCAGCTCAGCCAACAAATTAACATTCAAGCATATCGGTATACTTCTGACACTCCCTAGAGGTCCTTAAAAACCAAATTCATCATGGAGATCGACAGGCCATAAGAAAATAATAATCAGCTATATATTTAACTCTTTCAAGTCTTCATAGAAAAAAAGGCAGTAAACATGTAGAACCAGACTTTTTAGATAATTTGCAAATGTGATGCAGAGATTTTCATCTCAATTACAAAGATTTATGCATCTTAAAAGTGAAATAATAGTGTCTGCACCCTGTTAATCTGGGATGTCCTGTGGCATCCAGAATAGAAAATTAGCTGCTGGTCTCCAAATAAGCAGGGCATATTATCCAGAACTTTTCTTGAAGATTCAGCACCTGGAATAAGGACAGGACTTTGAAAGCAATTCTCCGTGCCCAAAGTGAGCACAAGACAGGGAAGAATTTGCTTTGCTGTTCATCCTGAATCTAACATCTGCAGTTTTCTGTTTCTGAAATTGTCTGCTCATCCCATTAGCAAGACTAACAGAAAACTCAGTTTAAAGAACATGTCCACTACATGGAAACTGCTTATAGGAAGCCTGAGTTGGAATGGCCTTGTTGCAATGTGCTCTAGGTGGCCCTGCTTGAGCAGGGCAGTTGGACTAGATGGATTTCCAGAGGTCCCTTCCAACCTCAACCATGCTGTGATTCTGTGTTCTGAGCATAGTTTGTGCGATGCACTGCAGCTGGTATTTCAGTGAAGACACCATGCTTGAGAGCCATGGAATATGCCCATGAAAGGTGTCCAGGGCAGCAAGGCTCAGCAACTGACAATGGGTTTCAAGATGCTGCTAATTATAACTAATAGTTGCAAAAGTACATACTGGAAAGCTGAGCATACAAGAGAAGGCACTGTATGATACTGCACTATATTACTGTTAAACTGACTAATCAGTGACCTGGAGGAAGAGTTAGAATGCACCCTCGGCGAGTTTGATGATGATACAAAACTGGAAGGAGGGGTTGATGCACCAGAGGGCTGTGCTGCCGTCCACAGAGACCTGGACAGGTTGGAGAGGTGGGCAGAGAGGAACCTCATAAAGTTCAACAAAGGCAAGTGCAGGGTCCTGAGCCTGGGGAGGAATAACCCCAGGCACCAGTACAGGCTGGGAATGACCTGCTGGAGAGCAGCTCTGTGAAGAAGGACCCAGGAGTCCTGGTGGACAACAAGTTGACCATGAGGCAGAAATGTTGCCTTCTGTGGCCAAGAAGACCAAAGGTATCCTGGCCTGGGTTAGGAAGGGTCGAATGGCCAGCAGGTTGAAGAAGGTGATTCTCTCCCTTTACTCAGTCCTGGTTGAGTAGGTCACATACGAAGTGCTGTGTCCAGTTCTGGGCTCCCCAGCACCAGAGAGGCGTGGAGCTACTGCAGTGAATCCTTTGAAGGGTCACTAACATGATGAAGAGACTGAAGAACACCTTTCTTCCTGTGAAGAAAGGCAGAGGGAGCTGGGAGTGTTCAGCTTGGAGCAGAGAAGGTTGAGGGGAGATCTTACCAATGTGTTTAAGCATCTGAGAGTGTCAAGAGGATGAGGTCAGACTATTTTTAGTGGTGTCCAGCATTAGGACAAGAGGCAACAGCCACAAACTGAAGCACAGGGAGTTCTGTCTGAATATGAGGAAAAACATCTTTACTTTGAGGGTGACAAAGCACTGGGACAGGTTGCCCAGAAAGGCTGTGGAATCTCCATCCTTGGAGATGTTCAAAAGCCATCGGACCGAATCCTGGGCAAAGTGCATTATGTGACCCTGCTTGAGCAGTGGGGTTGGACTTCTTGATCTCCAGGGAGATCTGCCTTCCAACCTCAACCATTTCGTGATTCTGTGATACTCATGCATCCTACTTTGTCTCATAGAGTGGGATTAATTTCACTTTAGATGTTCATGAGGCAGACACACAGCTGAACTGGTATGTCTGGATTTGCTGCCATACTCAGAGGCATTTTTATGATATAATTCATCTGATCTGTTCTAGATATCTCTTTTAGGGATTGATGAATCATTTTCCTAAAGATGCTTATATTTTGTCCTGTGACTACAAGAAGGGAATCTACAGCAACTAGTTCAATACTGATGTCATTGATGCAGACATCTATATTTTGTCAGATAAGAGCTACCCAGTGCCGTAGGTACAAAAAAAAAAAAAAAAAAAGACCAAAAAAAACCAAACAAACCCCAACACCAATATTTAAAAGGCTAGGGGGAAAATAGTCTCCTAAAAGCTACCTGAAAAAGATGTACAGAATTCATCTCTCACACTCTCACATTGATACAAACCAGAAATAACTCCATTGATTTCTGCTATGCTAGTAGAGTTAGCACATGAAAGAAGATGCTGTCATGGAATCACTTGTCTAGATTTAAGATGAGTAAAATCAAACTGAGGCCAAACAAACAAACCCCACTAGATCTGCATTTTCTTCCTGCCAATGAGAGACACCAATATATGTTTTTTTTTTTTTTCAAGATTCACATGGCATCAGAAGAGAGCACCTAGAACTGACACTCGAGGAGGTTATGGACATTAACTGAATCTCCTAAGCAATGGTGTATCAAGTACAATTTTAGCTGTAGGTGAACGTGCTTTGAATGAATGAACGTGCTTTGTGCATGTGATCTGTGTGTATAATGTCATGTAACTTTATCTAAGATAAATATGTTACATATGGGGTCTTTATCTTGAAGCTTCAGCCAGTTTAGTGTTAAGGGCCCATTCACACAGTTGTCAGGCATCTTGCATTTATGAACAGACTAGCGCAGCATCACATGTGTCGCTAGGGAGCAGCCAAAAAGCTCAAGCAGGGAACCACAAACAAACAAAGCTACTGCTTGTACGTACAGCAGAAACTGCAAGCTATGAATTTACCAGGTCTACCTCATGTGAGGATCTAAGATATAAAAAGTAGGATATATGTACTACTTTACTACTTTACTACTACTTTATGTACTACTACTTTATCCTACAGAGATCTATCAAAATAGGTTAGTTACACTTTGAAAATAAAAAGATTTCTAGTTGAAATTTCAATGACTGCTTTTTTTTCTAGTTATTAATTATATTACAGATTATATATCCATGATCTACCTGTATATTTTTAATAAAGGATTTTAATATTCTTTGTATATTTGCCAACTAAAAAGAAGTGGTTGCGCATTTGCTTTGACTAGAATCTTAAGCACTTACAATTATTTTCTGTATCAGAACTGTCTTTGAGGTGGACCTTATCTTATTATTGTGCTTCTGTTGCCATGGTAAAGGACCAGTAAAACTAAATGACTGAACTCTGTAATGGATTTTTGTTTTTTCAAAATTGTATATTTTAACTTTTTACAGGATGCCTTTCATGTGAATCACCAAATTACTATTTTTTTATTATTATTATTTTTTAACACTTTATTTTCCCAATTGAATATGGCTAAGGACTATTTCTAGAGTACCAAAATGAAAATAGAGAGATAATGAAAAAAATTACCTGTCTTTCCTTGGTTTCCGTTTTTCATCTTGTATTGATTTCTAAGAAAATATGAAGTAGTTAATTTTTTTTTAATGTGCTGAAATGTACATTATTGTAAAGGTACAATTCATAAATGTTGAGGATAAGAGTTTATTTTTTGTTATGAAAATTATAGAGGACACCGTTTGCAGAAGAGCAGAATAAGTGCCCTGGCAAAATCTCTTTTCAGAATCTTTGTGGATGTGAATGTCACTGAGAATGCAAATATCACTGTTAATCCCAAATTTTAGTTGCCATATTATGAAAAAAAAATTAGTTGTGATCAGAATTGAAAAGCACATCTAAAACCTTCAGGTATCTATTGTTGTTTTAATAAAGCTGAAAATACTGTCTACTGAGGGACATTTCTTTGGTGCCATGACAATTTACTTGAATACAAGGCATGCAGTGGGGAAAGGAATAATCCTGTTCAAGGCAGCATTGTCACAAGCTTTAGTAAAATAAAATGGACAAAGCTTCCATTCAAAAAGCAGTGTACTAGGTGGCAAAAGTACCACTAGGACACAAAAGTCCCATGCAAAACAGAGTGATTCATAGGGAATATGAATAACTATCTCTAATAGATTTCTGTCTTTACAGAGAAAAATACTGTGCTGCAGAATCTAAAGCATGACATTTCAAAAGTAGTATTTTTAAGTGCAGAGAGTCTTAATTATGTTTGTTGCAAAGGAGTGAAAACTTATTAGAATTAATCAATTGTACCACTTTATAGTCACTGTAACAGGAGAATGAGGAATCCTAATGGACAGACTATTCGATATCCAGGCAAATACACACGACGTATAATTCCCAAGTGATAGGCTGTAAATCCAAGAATAAACTGTTAATGCCTTGTACGAAAAAAGGGCCACTGTCAGGCTTCATTTGTACCTGTGTACCACCTTACTTCTTTGGATGTGCAAGGAAATGAGTGAGAATAGAGGATATCTCATTAATATCTGTAATGCAATGGGAGAGAAATACCTATTTTTTGCAGGAGGAGCAAAGCAAATTTTGCAAAAAAGATAGGCATTCATTATAGTGAATGCCTTAACTTCCAGGTAATCAGCTGACCTGTGAATAGCTGCAGCCCATTGCAATGTTTACTAAAGCAGGAATGCATGGGAAAGCTGACCAGCCCCGGCCATCTCAGGATAGAGCTCAGCGACTTGCCTGAGGCAGGATTTTAATAACTGGGAGATCCCCTTTCCCCATTTAAGGTTAAGTTTATTAGAAGCTTTCGTTGTTTCTTCCCCTTGCTAGTGGACTTAGTGTTGGGAAGACAAGACTTCTCTTTTTCAAGCTTTCTGCAAAACACAGCTAACTGGAAATGATGTTGATGAATATCCTGAAAAAGTCTGGTTAAAAATTTGTTTAAAAATTTTTGTTAGCAAAATTCTGTAGTATGACTGAAATGATGGCTGTTTTCTGATAAGCAGCTGGCCAAATAGCAAATCTGCTTTCACAAAATACTATGAAAATACTATCTTTCTGACCATAAAACCTCTGCTTTATAAATATTCATTTACTTTATAATTACTTCTCAGAAATTTGCAGAATTCAGCCTCATGCCTTTCATTTCAGCCCTTAATCTCACCAATGTTGTTTTCCCCAAATAAAGCTTATTCTTACACTCCAATTTCTTTTTAAGAATACCATTTCTTTTTCAGAATATCATTGCTCCAAAGGTGTGTTATTTCACAACCATGATAAGAAAATACAGCCATGTTAGTTCTTTTTGCTGTGCCAGACACAACTCTCCCTAAAGGCCCTGGTGACACCTTCTGTTGAAAGGAGAAGCAATTGCTACGGTTAGTTTATTAGCTGGACTCTCACTGGCTGTTAAAATAGGTCACTAAGATACATGCACCTCAAGCAAATGAGTTTAATTGCTTTTTTTTTTTTTCTGGAACCACCTTGTGAGATGCTTTTATGTTGTCTTTCTGCTTACTTTCTTGCCTTTTTCTATATTTAAGGGCACTGAAGTCAAGAGGGAAAGTAGACCTTGGTATCTAAACTTGGACCAAGCGCTATATATAGAGATACTCAAATCTATTAGTCTCCTGAGCTGTTTGTATTTGCCAGTTCCCTCATAATCACAATCTGACACATTTGGTAAAGGAAGTTACACTGTGCATACTAATACAGCCCATTTAAATATTGCTCTCTCTGCAAGGCCATGTACTAATTTAGATACTCAAAATAGCTCTCTGAACAAACCTGTTTTTCTCCGATGACTTTATAAAGAATCTAGAGAGACTGGGCATTTATCTTTGCTGTTGAAAGTGCAAATGCTGCTTATGCATATAATTAATGTATAGATGTTATGTTACCGAGGTACAAACTGGCCTGACCTGGTGCCCCAATCAAGATAATTTTGAACCTTAATTGTTTGAAATGAACTTGAATTTTGTGGCCTGCCTCCTTTCAGCAGGACACAGCTTTTATGCTGTATTAGTAAGAAATATAGAAAATGAGGCCATTAAAAGAGTTTAGGTGGGAATTATCTGGCAGTTTTAACCCACAAAAGCTTGCCCAACTTACGTGTATTAGAGTGTAGTAGCTGGAATCCTCTGGATTATTTAATGTCTTGGGCTTCCGTGGCCTCCTCGGAGGTCTCTGCTTTGGGCGAGAGTCCTCTACTTTGGATGCAACTGTAAAAAAAGCAGACAAGAGCAATGCTTGTTTCTTCACAGATTAGGAGGCTTTTACAAAAAACAAACAGGGGAATTTTGCCACAGAGAGCAAAAAATCCATTCATTTGCTTTTATTAGTTACAAATAATTCATGAAAGTGGCTGCTTTGGACATTTCCATGACCAGACTGGAAAGGAGAATGGGTTTATTCGAGTTCCAGCCACCCCATGGATGCATACCGTGTAATGAATGTCATGCTGGAAGCACCCAGCAGCCTTCTTGGCCCAAGAGCTTGATCTCTACCCCTTTATGGGGTAAATCTTCCCCAAGGTCTCCTACTGCGGTTGTTCTGTTTCAAGCAAAATTATGCACCATTGGGCAAGACAGTGTAACAGTGTCTGAGGGTTTCAGAGTAATCTAGTTTAGTGCCCTCAACTTCCAGGCTCTATTCCTATGAAAGCTTTCTCCAAACATGTAAAAATGAGTAAACTAGGAGCAACCACAAAATTTGTCCTGACATTAGGATACAGGCACAGGGAGATCCTTTGTGAATCATCACATTTTCACATGGAAAGACAAGCATCCATATACCTCATTCTTTGGGACCATAAAAAGGTCTCTGGATGGGCTAAAGGATCATGAATATACAGAGTGGTAGGCCTGGCTTCTTGACATTCAGCTTCAACTGTGGGAGAAGTGGCCAGAGAGATGTGGCAGTTCCTTCATGATGAAGGAAGAGGGAGTTACAGGACAGCAGAACACTACGATAGAGATGGATCACAAGGGACATGAATAAGGTGATGAGGGAAATCACAAGCATGGTGAGCTGTAGGTCATAATAGAATTTCATAATTCAATGACGTTTTAGACTGTCCTTGCGGTATCACAGAAATATTTAGGTGAGACTCCATGAGAGAAGCTGTTTTCTGACTCAAAAATGAATACGGTATGAGTGAAATAAAGACCTAGCTCTCAAAAAATTATTGAAGGGCATTTTATTGATTACTCCTCCTTTGCAAGGAATGACTTTGTCTCTGTAACCCTGATGTGCTAACTATATGTGATTGTGTCTCAGAGAGAAGACTGTATTTTGCTCTAACATGGCTACCAGAAACTGTTTTACACTGTAAAATTAAAAACTCTCCCATGTACATCAGACATCTTTTTAATTAAGGGCAGAGCACAATAATTTAAAATGAAAAACGATCAGTGATACATCAGTGTTGGCTCCTGCAAAATTAGCTATGTAAGTTTTTGTTATGTGTGATAAATAAAGGCTTGTAAAGGTCATGGATATACTGAGGAGCCAGGATGAATAATGTTAATTTAAACTGTAGTTGGATAATGATTACATTTATTGTTTTAGTTTCTTATCTCAAACACAGACTGTTTCTCATTTAAAGAATGAACAAGTACCTTTTAACATTTTGCATTTAAGAGAACAACAGTGTTTTTTTAAGGTAGGATACAAATAATTCACATTAAACAATGAATTTAGATGCAATAAATTCATTTCATCAACCTCTATTAAATATAAATTACATTCTTTCATTCAAAATGGTATATCTTGGGTCTGACTGTGCTCTTATACGGGCTGTTGTTGTTCTGTTGCATTTTAAATGGACCACCTGGAGTTATCTGGGTTTCCATTTCTGACAGAGGCAAGCCTTTCCTACTTTATTTTTAAACACAACAGGAGCCTAACTTGGAAACAGTAGCTTAAAATGAGCATCGATTCAGTGTAATTAAATGGATACACTAACCCCTTGACTGTGGGGCATTTTCAAAAATTGTGTTAAAGATATTACAACTGCATGAAAACAGAAAGGAAAATGTAACTAAATTGGAGGCACTAAGAAATGCATAAGGAAAAGGGTCTCATAATACCTAGACACTTTTTACTGTCCCCTATGAATTCACTATGATGTATGCTGTTATGTTATTTAATTCATCACTGTCAAGCATTCTCATATTCTAGATTTCAGTTATTTCAACTGAAATCAGCTGTATACTTTTTGCATACTTGCTCTTCAATGAGACTCTTCTTACATTCAGAAAAAATCATTTTGACAAGGACAAGAAGTTCAGAAAAAAAAATGCTTTTTAACAATCCTCATGCCTTTTACATATGGACAAGTTATGCAAAAGAACCGAGGGGACAGAAATACTATGTGGGATCAACCATCCTTCTACGCTTGGATTTGCCATTTCTTTCCAAAATAGCACAGAGGGCTGAAAACGGAATTCTGAATTTCTTCTTCAAATTACGCAGTATGCAATTAGCAGTTTTCACCACTAGTGGATTTAGTTTTCTTTATTTCACCAGACAGTGAGCTTGTGATTTCCTTCTGCTCTTGTATTTGTGTGTTCATTGTTACTGAAGTAAAATGGACGTGGTAGAACTTGTAGTTTTGGATACCTCACTGCACAAATAAAGATTTGCTTCCTTATTAGTTGCTGATACTACCAGAAATTTACTTAGCAGGTTTAAGGGTAGAAAACAAATTTGATATCTGTGCTGGATAAATGGTGAGTTGGATGAGCTTGTTTTCCAGATGGCCCATACAGTTCTGCAGTAGGCAATGAAGCAGAAAGTAGGACTAAAATCATTCACCTATTAATAGGCCAATTGTGGTGCTTCTGCAGACCATTACAAAGAAGTTTCTTTTGGAACCCAATAAATTACCTCATAGTCTATTTTTGCCTAAAGCTCCAAGTATCTGTGGAAGATGGTGCTTTATATTTTAAAGGAAAAGTGAGCGTTTTTATCTAGCAAACATTTAAATACATACGCTGCAACAATTATTAAAAAAAAAAAAAGAAAAAACAAATTCTTGCCACAGAAGCTGTGAGCACTTCTGAAATGCCAGATTGGCACAGTTATCTCTACCCTAGCAGGGTAAATGAGATGCACAAAGCACGCACTGAGGCTTGCTGCAGATTATGCCACAGTGAGCCATTAACACAGCCACAGAGCTGGAGCGCAGCATCGCGCTGAGCTCCCCAGCCCCGCTGTCAGCCCATGCCCTTTAGGTATATCCAACTGAACAGGGGCTGCTGGCACTGCATTCTCACCTGCCTAAGAAACAATGCTTAGAAGATGAGGAGAAATTAGAAACAAGAACACCTGATACTATACACTTTATTATTATTTGTAAACTTTGGTAATACGAAGAGAGGATGAGCAAGTTGAAAGGGAGAAAGATTTTGCTCAAATTGCAAGTGCACATAGTTAGTACAAAGAGGTTTTGCCCTAGTGACGAAGATCCTTGTCTTTTGAATCTTACTAACAGCGTATGTCCAATCCATGCCCAAGAAGTTACATCTCTCTCTTGACCAGATCCAAAGTATCCCATCAAAACATGCATTTCAACAAGTAATGATGATGAGTTTAATGTAAGTGAGATCATTTTCTAAGACCATGGACTAATCATACAGTCAGCTAAGGCATATGAACAATGTGGCTGCCAGGTAATATCAAAGAAAGTTTACATGTCTAAGGAAAATGGTATCACCTAACAAAAATCAAAGCAGACCTTAGGTCTGAGTTAGCTTTGAGTTAGTGATGCCACTGCAGCTCACTACTCGGTGTCACCATTCCAGCCAAGAATATACCTAGAGTGTCAAGTATGTGCTTTAACCTCGATTCAAACTCTTGCTGCTATGGCTGTTTGCTAGTGATTGAGTTACTCCTTTCCCACTTGGGACTGACACTACACTTCTCTGCATCATGCAATGTCATTAGGGGCTGCACAATTCTTCCTTTCAGGCTAGGACTATCCATTCTCATTCCACCAGTCAGTATGTCACTTTGCTAAGTTTTGCTAAATTCCTCCTCTGAAATATTCCTACATAATGTGCACAAACATTTGGACTGTACAATATTTAATTACAGTAGCTATGACTACTTTCTTATTCAATCCTCACTGAAAATTCAAAATACATTAAAAAAAAAAAGAAGGAATGAAACACAAATGAGAAAAGAGAAAACAGACTTTAGGACTGGTTCATTTACAGTTAAGATGTGAACATTATCACTGAAACTCTAAAGAAACTCTGGTGAGCTTGTGCTCTTTTTTTTTCCACAAAAGTCAAGTATGAGCAAAGGATGATTGAATAAAGTTGAGTCAGTATCAACAGCCCTTTAAGTCAAACTGTGTCTGCACATTCTGACATACGGTGATAACCTGGAAGACAACAGTCCAGAGCAGCCAGCAATCATGGATACTAATGTAAATTAATGTACCACAGAAGATTTTATACTGAGGGCTCAAGAAAGACTGGTTACAACTATGATAAGCATCTAAGTGATGAAAGATCTGTATTTATTAGACCATCTGGAGAAACAGATAGACCTATTTTCAGGTCACTTAAATAGAATGCTACTTGTTTGGCTCAGCAATGTTTCACATGTTCTGAGGGCAGGAAACATACAGCCAGTCTCAGACTAGAGCTGGAAGAAAAACAGTGAGACCAATGATCGTATGGGATTTGTAGCAGGAGCTTGGAAGTGATCAGAAAAATGAAACATAGTAACTGGAATTCCAGGACTTGATAATGAGGAGCTGACAGCTACTTTTACATACAAAAAATATATGTACACCTTTTTACTATGCTAATTATACATAGTGTGAGGATGCAGTCAAGTACTAGATAATTACCAAAGTGGGATTTGGAAATTACTGTTGATGGGTGCAAGAATTTAGCAATCTGTAAAGATCAGAGGGATTATTCTGGTACAGATCTAGTACTAGGACTGTGGGACTGAGACCTTTCCAATTGCATCCAGGAGGAGGTAACAACATTCAGTCTCTCACGCTTGGGTATTACCAGCCCCTCTGAGCACTTCTGTGACATCCTAACTGCTATGCACTGCCATGGATCTAACCAGTTCCCAAGACAGACCTTCTACATGCTGGTTGCCACAGTACCCAGAGTGACACCACCATTGCAGAGAGGCCTAGCCCGCAGAAGCACTTGACTACCCTGCTTTCCTTCAGCCCTGCTCCTGACTGGCTATTCACATGCAAAGACGAAAGACCAGCAAATACCGCTCTGCTCAGCCAGTGCTTCCCTTTCCTTGTAAAGGCTCCCCACGAAACCTGAGTAAATCAAACAGTGCTGGGGCAGCCTGCAGCAGCAGGAACCAGGGATGGCAACCTGGCCGGCCTCACGGCTTCCTGTCTCCAACAAGGTCCTCCCGTGCCACGTCTCCCTGCACTACGTGAATTCCTTTCTATAGAGGATGGCCAGAGGATGCCACCAAGCTGCCCCACAGTCCCTCCCCTTTCGAGGGAAGCAATAAAAAATATCTTATCAGCGGAGCTGCTAAGCTCTCAAACTGAACAACAGTCCACGGTGGAAGGCAAACACTCCTGCCTGCCACAGAGCTGTGAAATGCAGTCACATGTTACAGTTGCAAGATGACATAAAAAATTACTGAAACTGAGGAAAACATAAATAAATGTAAACTATGGAGTAATTAGAGATAAATAGATGCAGCTATAGAGAACACCTAAAACTCAGCAACCATTGCCTTCATAAGGCTAGGTCAGCAAAGGCAGCCCTAAAGGAAAACATGAAGTAAAAATGTATTCTTTTGCAAATGTTTTAGTATATAACTAGTGCTGTAACACAAAATGCAGGAAACAAGACGAGGAGGCTCTTCTCTGCTCAATAAATGGTATGGCACTCACCATGTCTACCTGGCTCACTTTATCATGACAGTCTATAGCACACTATTTTAATTCTCTTTTATGTAGTTATCTGCAATCTTACTGCTCTTCATTCAGGAGGAAAATAAGAAATCCTGAATTTTGATAACTGATGAAGTTTTGTAGGTAATACAACCAAAACGCATAGAGGTGTATTTTTATTTACATATTCTGTACGTCTATCTAGATAATGTTTGAGATAATAAACATCTGCTTAAATTGAGACAGTGGTGCTTTATGATCAAGTTCCATAATGCTTAGGTTCCAGCTGGCTCACAGGCAAGCTTTGGTATTACTAAAGCATCTTCTCTTACTTCTATATCCTCCTCAGTGATCACATCTGGAAACTGTTTTGCTCTTGTGTGAGCAAAGATACATTATGTTCAAATGTAAAAAAAATATTCACATTCAACACCAGGAAAACTCCTTCAACAGACTGGCTAGCACTTATAAATATGCATGTTTGGGATGTGAGAAATCAAGACTCAGGTCACTGCCATTATCCCTTCATGTTCAAGGAGAGTAGCTGAGCCAGCAACTTCTTGGCAAACTCAGTCTGGGTTGCAGAAAGTTAAACTTCACATTATGGCTAGGTAGAATAAGAGAACTTAATGTCCGAGTAGAGCCCAGCAGGCCTTCCTTCTTACTTTTTTAAGGCTCAATGTTTGGAACCTCCCCCTGCCCAAGAAAACCCCAAAACATAAACCACATCTTTATTACATTTCTCATGATCAGCCTCACAAGGTCTTTTTTAGTACTTGGGAGAACAGAACACTGCCAGGTACAGCCAACAGAAACTAGGGCTGCTCAACTCAGACCAGCCGTGCAAGACCCAGCAAAAGTGGAATACTGCTGGAATACAGCGAAAGTTGTCTACAAAAGGCAGTGGGAGAATGGGGTTTTGAGTGGTTTTACTTATTGCAGCAGAGAATTAAGAAAGCTATTAGTTGACTAGAAAGACAGTTTGGGCCGAGATAGACTGGGCTAATCAATTTCATGCTTTAAAATGTTTACATTGCCTTGTTTTAATGACACATTTATCTATTTGCAGTCAGTTCAGTTATAACTTCTTGGTCATATACCACACACACTTCCATTTTAAATGCATTCACCTTTAGTAAAAGTAATACTTTACAAATTCTGCACTCATCTGTATATTAACCTGCAGTAATTTAATAAAAATCAAAACACCGGTCCATCACATTTATTTTAAGAATACAAACATTCTGGGTTCTTATAAAACTTTCAGGAAGCATCAAAAAGATTAAAGTTATTATGGTTAATATTGCTGACATTTTTTGCAAAGGGAAATTAATTGAATCTTAGTTAAAATAAAAAGCACTCTCTCTGTAAACCTGCAAAATTTTGTTTGCTTGCTTGTATTTCTTGTGATTTGCCAGATTTTTCACACAGATCATACCTGGTGCTTAAGAGAGCTAAGTGCTGTCATGTCAACATACTCACATTTGCGTGGAAAGGACATAAAGATAAATCCTCCTTTGGTTAAGGTCACACAACATTAGCTTGTAAATATTGTATCTCCTTCTATTCATTAAAATGAGGATAAAGTTCTAGCCTCTATGCAGCTAACAAGTGTTTTGCTGTTTTCTTAAAAGGCATTTTGACTTGGTTCAAAGAAACGAGTAACACTCTTCATGTCCATGTTCAAAATGATACAATGAGGAACTGTGACACATCTTGACACTGGAAAAAATGAGGTATTATGACACCAATGAGGTGTTGTGGGAGATTCTCAAAAACAAAGGGAAGTGGCTGACTGGCAACCACTTTAAGTAGACTTGCATGGACAGATGGCAGGTTATGGAATCCATTTGCCTCCTGTAGAGCTACTTAAATTTGCAGCAGTGTAAAGAGTAGGTGTTTTTCCATTTTGTACATAGTACTAACATTCACAAGTGAACTGGGCAAAATGTATTGGTAAGTAATGAGAAAGTACTGAGAGTAACTGGTAAAACAGAAATTTTTGTATCTCCCTTCTTTCTATCTACTCTTCTTCTCTAGCTTCTGTAGGATAGAACACATTTTTAGTTCCTCAGGTTTATCTGGTGCAAAGGTAGCAAGTTTTAATATAGAACTCAATACAAATCTGTTAATGATAAACACAAATATTTCCATGTCTAGAGTGAAACATGGAACAGCATTTTTTTCATTTCACATTTGTTTTCTCTTATAGACTTGGGTTTTGGAAATGAGTTAAAAAACACAGTTTACACTTAGAGGTTTAGATTTTGCTAAGACCAAGCCCTCACTTTAGCAGTTGGACATTGGAAAAGACCACAAAGGGAGGGTGAAGTATTTTAGCCATGGGAACAGAAGGAAGTTTTAGGACATGACAGCCAAACCTATAATGTTATAATGAATTAGGTTTGTACATTGAGGGCAATTCTGGGTCCAATCAGAGCTGCACAGAAGAGAGAAGAGCTCTTTCCCAGAGGCCAGGAAGTGTCATTGCTGCAGGGGGTTTTGGGCCAGCCAGTTATAAGGCTGTACCAAGTCAGCTGCCATGGCTGCCTTTGCCTTCCCCTATACCTATGGCTCTTGATACAGGCCGAGAAAGTCATCCGTTAAGTCTGTTCTAACTAAAAAGGCTTCAGTAGTTTAGTCAGCTCACTGCAGACCTCTCCATAGGGCTCAGGTCTTGATGAACTGCACGTTCTGAATGAGAGGTCTTCCACCTCTATCATCCCAATCCTCCCTCTCACTACCACCTAACCTGCTCCAAGGCTGGTTACACTGCGGGAGCCCTCACTGCCAATGGTAACAGGAACACAAATAACTTCAGAGTGTGTTCTTAGGAGCCATAGCCTCTTAAGAATAGGAACTATGCCAACTAATATATACTTGTTAGTAAATTTAAAGATCATATCCATCAACATGGAAAAGAGGTAGAAGTTTCAATGAACTTTCTTGAATCTCTGCATATAACTTCGCTCAGAATATATGACAAATTTTTGAAAAGCACTTGACTTAAAAATTCATTTTTTTAAGATCTATTTGTAGAGATGCTTGGGCAAAGTCTGACATTCAATGAAATTCATTCATTCATCTGAAAGAAATTCATTCATTCATCTTAATAAGCTTTGAAGCAAGTTACCAATGATGGGTGTTTCATCTCTGAATCCCAACTGGGCTTCCCTGTTTCTCTGGAAAATGTGTTGGCCAAATACAAATAGGAGGCTTGTTAGTTAAACAATCTGAATACATGAGAAGCCAGATGTAGCTGATCCACTAGTTCCCTGGCATTTAAAGACATTAATAGGAGCCATTTCTTGAGTCATGTTCTCATATGAAAGCCCTGCTAATAAATATGAAGATTCAACATTACCTGATTGACAAACACGAGAAGAAAGTTGGACATTAGTTTGCTTATCCTTGGATAGCATCACCGGTCTTAGTTGATGTGACAATATCATTTCATTTAATTTTTGTTGCAATGCTAAGTAGTCTTCAGATAATTTCGATATCTAAAAATATAACATGGGATTTCATATTATTCTATAAATATGTACACATGCTTCAAGGTAAGCAATAGCAAAACAGATAGCAAGTTTAAATGGTATTGTGCCAGTTACTTCAGTGAAGCTTCTCAGAACATTTACAGTCCCTTTTTCTAAAAAAACAAAAGGAGAGTCAGAGCCTTACTGACATCAGGCAAGGTAGGACAGCCACAGAACAAATTCTGCAGTTACAGGTACACTTCTCTGTACATGTCTAAGTCTCTGATATTGACACAGCAACTTAGAAAGTTTTATTTACAGAGACGTTTCACGAGTTGCTGAATTAAGGACCTCACCTAGTAAAAGCCAGCATTCCAACTCACAGTATTTAGACTAAATGTGACCTTATTTTTCACCAGTTCCCCAGAAAGCTTTTTGTCTTTACTTATATCCCGAAAGGGTATTTCCTTTTTAGACCAAAACATGCATTTATATACAACATGGGGATAGAGAATCTCAGTCTCAGTTTAAGGAGAAAAAAATGGTTTTCACTGAAGCAAGTAAAACATCTTTACCATTCTTTCATCACTCAGTGTATTCTGGTTCACATATTTAGCTTATAAGCTTCTTACCTGCCGTGAAAAGGCTGCCAAATCACAAGCCTCTTTCTCTGAGTCTTCCTTAAGAGTTTTATGGTCCTCAGCCTGTGTACCAGTGTTTTCCTTATGTTTTGTTGTTTTGGGATCATTACTTTGAATGCGTGCTGCCTCTCTTGACTCCTTTATAGTTTTCTCTTGATTTTTGCAAGGTAATTTTCCCTCTTTTCTGAGTTGCCCCCTTCTTCTATAACCCCGGTAATTGCTCTGAATAACCACTGCTGCCTTTTCTCTGTCTTCTGAATCTTGTTTTTCTGTTACAACTTGCTTCCGTGAACCTCTTATTGACTCTTTTCTTATAATTCCTTTATTTCCAGCAGACATCATCACTTCATGTTTCAGATGGTTTCTCTCCAGGTGCCTGTCAGGCTTAGGTTGGACCACAGCACATACTTGATTTTGTTCATCTGTTTTGACTGTGCCTTGATTAGTTTGCTCTTGCTGGTGATCAGGGTCAGCTGTGATCTTGAAAGAAGATTTTTTAGGTAACTTCTTCAAAGAGACCTGTTCTTCATCTTCACCAATCTGCTCTTTTGGTGTGTTCTGCTTCAGAGAATCTCTCTCCCCTTTAGTAGATGCCTTTGGTTGTTCCCCTGGGTTCCCTCTATCCCTAAACTCAGTACACCTGCTATCAATAACAGTATCAGCTTCATCTTGGCTCTCCTTGTTTGCTGCTTCTTCCAATGTAATGCTTTCACCTGGCTTCACTTGTGCTTCAAAGTATTCCACAGCAGATAGCTCTTCCTCCGCTAACTTTTGTTGCTGTTCCTTTATCATTTTACGGGCTCTATAGCCTCTGTAATTGCTCTGAACAATAACAGCTGCCTCTTCTTCAGTATGAGGAAAGGTGCTCTTCACTCTAGCTACTGTTTCCTCATTGTTTTGAAGTTTGATACTCTCTTTTTTTTCACTAATAGAAGTTGCATTCTTGGTTTGTTCAGTCTTTTTAAGTGATTCTCTGAAAGCAATGGAGTTTAGAAGAAATATTATAGCTGAAAGATAGTGACAAGCTTACCGCTACCTTCGGTATTACTTGTATACCAAATGACAATTTTAGTGCATGCGGTTAGAATTAAAGATAGAAAACAAATCTATGTGTTTCTGTCAGTAAGCACTGCTGCAAGTGAAAAGGGATATCCCTGTTAAACGCCTAATAGAAAATTATCAATCTAGGCTAGGCGATCTAGGTTACATGAGGACAAGTGATAAAACAGAAAAGAATTATTTGAAAGTTCAACAAAAATTTAAAATAGTTATTTTCTAGCACCTCCGCTCTGCATAAATGTACTAAACCCTAAATGTAGTCACAAAAGAAAACTGCCTCATATCTTGGTGGATTTATTTCTCTATCTTTTCACTATCAAACTAACTTAAGTCCCAAGTGAAATTTGCCACCTGTTTTCTTTCCTCTCTCTCCTGAGACACTACATTCTTTCACAGCTGTTCTCCACCTCCTTGGATTAGGTATGCACATGGTCACTGTTCCCAGAGTTTACAGCTACTGCCTAAATGCTATCACTGAAAACAAGACAGAGACAAGCAAAGTGCTCTCAGCTCCATTTCACAAACTGGAGCTATGTTACAGAGATATTTAGAATGTGATTCACCTCCCCTAACTTCTTCTAACTGCCTGATAAGAGCTAGTCATTCAGGTTCCTGCTGCTGTCAGCAAGGACAGCTATGCTCTTTCCACACAGTGACTTACAAGAGAAGAACAGTCCTCTTCAGATGCTCATTTCTTGTATGTGATTCTTCCTATGATGAGTTAGTTCCAAAAAGAGAGCCAACAACAGATGATACTAGCATTACAGGTAAACATAATATGGTTGATCTTTCCCCTAAATATGCCTCTATTTCCTGAATATGCAAGTAGAAGTAAAATTGTCTAGTGGTAGTAAAAAAAAAAAAAAAAAAAAAACCTCTAGGTAGATGTACATTACATCTGCATATATGTCTAGACTAATTCAATATGGCTTCACTTTTAGATTACATTGCAGCTTCTGAGCACCAAAGTTACTGAAACAAGGTATATTTTACTCATGTAAAAGACAGAAAATATGATTACCTTCTCTTCTGGAAATCCTTTCTCTCCTTATATCCCCTATAGTGAGACTGAATTGTTGTTGCTGCTTTGTTCCTTGACTCAGTTAGTTCTTTTCTCTTCTTCCTGAGTAAGTATCCTCTGGCAACTGATACAAATCAGAAAAGAACCTTAGGCAACAAACAAAGGGTATCCCAAACATATCTTAAACAATAACAGTATTAAATGTTAGTATTAAAAAATAAAAATACAAGGGAGAAATAAGGAAATACAAACTGAAATGTTTATTATGTTTCAGTTGAAATTATACTGTCCCACACACCCTTTTTGAGATTTTAGAATACTGGAGCCGTTCTACTTTAGGATACAAACAAGCTCTTTATTTTCTTTAGATAAAAAAGATACTAAAAAGGGAAGATGCGGAATGAGGCAGAAGCACAATGCTGTGGGAAGGCTCCCAGAGCGATGTGCTCCCAGCTTCATGCTTCCCTGCTTTGCCTGGTTCAGATAGTGGATTTGATTCAAGGGCTTTCATTTCCCTGGGAAATGTCCTGATTATCAGGTTACAGACTATTCTTGCACAAGCTCAGAACTATTTTTTTTAAGCTAAGCAGTTGCTGAAAATTTTATAGTTCAGCTCTTAAAGTAGACCTTGCTTATGCTCCTTCCACAGCAATTGCTTACCTAAAATGAAAAAAAACACCATAAAAGATGTCTGGGAGGAGGAGTGGGCAGCAGAGGGTTACTACCCCACAGTAACCAGGTGCCCTGGGGCAAGGCGGGATGCACAGCTTCAGGCTTCGGATCTGAACCAGGAAGAGGAAAGCCTGGGAACATGGGTCTCCCACTAGACATGTAGGTGCCTTCACTGGTATCTGACAGTTTAAGGGGTAGAACTGAGCTCCAGATTAAGATAACTAAACTTAGGTATGTGCATGAAGGTGTTCATACTTGTCCTCAACCTTCAAGCTCCCATTAGGGTCAATGGAGCCTAGAGAGGACTCAGCTGACTGGCCACTTGATCTAGTTGCCCGTACATGGGTATCTAGTGCCATCTGAAGTGCTCTAGAGTAGTGTAGGCATCCACAAGGAGCTGGCAGATAGGACAAGACATGGAGAGATAACAGTTGGCATCCCATATGGGACATAACTGGAGATCAGACAGGATAATTTAGGCAATCTTAAATAGCACTAGATATCAGTATGTGGGCAAATGAGCTGAGCGTTAAGTGCTTTAGAGTGAAATGAATCAAGTGCCAGGCTCTGCTGACTATAAGAGGTTTTGGGGCACCCAGATACTTTTAGCCATCCACACTGAGGTGTCTTAATTCCTCTCATTCCATATAGTTTGCACTATAATTTACACCAACTTGGCCTCCATTAAGTGTAGCAGATCAGTGTAAGAAGCATTTTGTGAATGGGATCTAAATTATGGATTGATAACTGCATATAGAGAAAAGGAACCCAGATATTTATTTCAAGCAACACAGTTGGGTTTTATACTGCAGCCTGACAGGACCTTATAAAATTGTAAAAGATGGAGAAGTGTGGAAATAAAATCTTTCCAAAGGTATTGGAATTCCTGAGCTAGTTCTCATTTCACTGCCACACAAAAGCAACTCAACCGGCATTATTTTGAAATAAATCAAGTTGCTTGTCAATACATGTGTTAATACAAACAGAGTCTGATCTTCTTAAACTTATTTAAGTTCACCTGTGAAGTTTGGTGAGGTCTGTTATGAGCTGTTAGTTGTGTAAGGATAGTTTCCAAACTGGAAGAGGGTTTTTGAATTAGTTTTTCAAATAAATGCCTGAGAGGGCTAAGTGAAAATGGATTTCACCCTTTTTTGGCCTCTCTTGTGCCAAAAAAAAAATGAAATGAAACTACAACAGAAGATACATTGGGAAGAGAGCAAACAGAGCAAAGTATAAATTCATACTTCTGTATTTGCTAAATATCCTAATATAATCGAGGAGTTTTGGAACTTTGATCATTTTTGACATCCTTCTAGATTTAATTCCTGTTTTAGATTGGATTTTACACTGGTAAAGTTCTACTGATTGCAGTGAAGTGTTCTTATGTATGCATTAAAACTGACTTAGAGTAGATAATGGATACACTCAACAATGATCAAAATCAACATTAGTGGGGTATATCTACCCATGCAGACATATCTGAGATAGCTTAAATCTAGGTAGTCTGGGTAACAGCCTGGGCAACACCAGCTTGTGTTTGGAGTAGCCACCTTTGTAGTAACTGAAAGTGGCATGCATGTTAGGCTGGTCCTTGCTTACTAGTGCTGCTGATTTCAGAGCTAGCCTAGATCTAGTTCTGGCACTTATCGCTACAGTGAAATGGGAGACAGTGAAGAAAATGGATGTTATACAGCGTATGTCTTGAGTTCAAGGTGTTTATTGTCACAAAAGAGAAGGAATATTTTCCTAGGTTGGACTGAGTGGTAGCAAAAAAGAGTCAGAGAAGTGAGTGTAATTACACATAATAATCTTAAATGTAAAAGCCATTACTGATATGTAATGGACGTATTCTTAGTGCAACAGCATGTCCATACGATTACATGCACATAGTGACAGAACGGACTTCAGCAGGCCCAGCTAGAATATTTAGACACATTGGACTAGGAGTGAAATGTCTTGCTGTGGAATTATCCCAGCCCACTTCGCAGCTGCGGAAAATTGGGAGGCATTCGGATTAGGACATGGAATACCCTGACCCAGTTCTACCACTGCATATGAACATATAATAGATAAATTATACTTAGGTAGGTATAAACGAACATAGTCTATCAGTGTAGCTAGTTAATAGCAAAGAATCTAGGTCCATGTATGGTGCATAGCACAAGAAAGCAAACAATTCTTACTTGCTTGAAGTCTTGTAATACATGTTTCCAGTTTCTGATTTATTTTTGCATTTGCATATTCTTTACGAGCAACAAACCCCCTGTAAGCTGAAAAAAGATAGAAAAAAATCCATTAGGTTATACAAAAGGATATAAAAATAAAAAGACACTGGAAGGAAATACAGACCTACATTAAAATGTTCATAACAATGCCTTAGCTTTATCTTTTGAAAGATACAGCAAACAAGCACAAGCAAAATAAAAATAAGTAAAAACTACATTTTCTGGTGAGCAGGGTTATGAATTAAATGAATCCAAAACAAGAGAGTATCTAAACACACAATAAAACAATGCTTGAAACATATTAAAAATTTCAATTAATGATGTCTCCATCAACAGCATAATTGGTCTTACTACCTAGGATAGTTATTACATTATGTTTTCATTGTTATTATGCAATCTTGTCAGAGCATGCCAGACAGCACTAAGAAGAGTATCATTTATGCAATCACTTTCCTCCATTGTTAATGTTGCCTTCTAAATGCAAAACTGACAAACAGAACTTACATAAAGAGACTGTCATAACCTGGTTAACAAAAATTTCTCTTCCTAAGAACAGATATGATCAAATAAGATGCTCTGTCAAATGTAACGGCAGGAGAACAGCAAAATCCCCATCCAGTATGCACATCTATTAACTGCACATACATGCTAGCTTTAAGCAAAAATGTTTTTAAGCTATTACCTGACTGAATTTTAATAGCACTTTGTTCCCTTTGTTCCTTCAGCTTTTTGTATCTCTTTGAACCCAGCCATCCTCTAACATAAGCTTGAATCAAAATAATCATGTCCACTGTCTCCTTTCTCATTAAATTCAGCTGTTCCACGTGATAGTATTTGAGGAATACCTGAAAAAGAGTAAGCAGAGAGGTAGTGGTTTTGGTTAATGTGGCTTAGACACACTTTCTCTCCCAGTCCCTGGATTTCCTCAGTCCATTTAATATCAACAAGAATTATATTTTGGTTTCAAATGAAGAAGACATCCTTTTGTAGTATTATCTAAATGATCATTTTTGTTAAAGATAAAAGCAATTGGATTGTTTGTGGTCCTATTTTATCTTATTCTGCCTTCTGACATCCTTTACTGATCCCTGCTTATTCATGCTTTCACTGAAAGACAACTTGAGGCTATAAGTCAATTTGAAGGACTAAGAGGTTCACAATTTTGCTAACTTCCCAAATCTGATGTATGTTACATAAGAGTGATCCAAATCTGGAATCTTCAACTTCCCTACATTCCAGTTTATAAGGTGCCAATTACATAAGGTGTTGTTCGTTAATATATCAGTTAACTACTCAGCAAAATGTGTGTTTTTTATCTTTTTTTTTCTAACCAGTACAGACCAAGGGCTATCCCAATCAAATGGCTGAAGAAACAGAACAAGCCCTGTAAATTAATAGTCACATAGTACAATAATATAGTTACAGGATAAAAGGAATTACTTTAGTTTTTCCAAGCACCCAGTTGTCAAGGTGAGCTTTTTCCAAGATGGCAGCACAGGTTTCTGGGCTGACTGGAGGATCATCATTTGTTTTGTAGCAGATAAGGTAATACCTAGAGGCAAACACAGGATTCCTCTTAAGCAATAGATACAAATGTATTTAAACAAATGATTTAAATAAGTATAACAGTTGCATGAAAGAAAACAGCACTAAAAAGAGTAAAACCACATCCTAAAAACCTTGCTGTGATTTATATACTGTACTAAGACATTTGGTTGAAAGTGGGTGAGTGTTACTTTGCACACTGTGGTGGGCATGCAACACTGGAATGCTTTTTAAAAAGGGGGTAGCCCAAGTAGGGTAGTTTGCCAGTTTGGTGCTCTCACTCTGCATACCGTGAAAGTGATTTCAGTGACAAAAGAAAAGTATTTCTGAGGATTTTTAGCTTAAATTAGCTTATTTCACATCTGCCTTGTGCTAAACCCGTCTATGCTTTTGATTGCTACTAGCAGTGAGATGTAGTCAAACTTCTGCTACCTCCTTGGAGTCAGCTTTGTAAGTTTGGAACATATGAGCAGTTATGTCGTAATATGTAAGCATTTAATTTAGCAGAGCAATTTCTCAGAACTAACTTTAGCTGGAAAAATAGGCCAAGATGCACATACAGACTTTGGAAAATCAGTTAGGTCAAAAAGGAGAGTATTGATGGCAACAGTAGGATTCAGTTTCCACAGAAACAATACATGAACGGGTATATTCGCAACCATGATGAGACAGAAAATGGGTATGCTCACTGAATTCATATATGTTCTGTGATACATAAAAATCACTCATAACATCCCAACACAGCTAGTGGGTAGGACAGTTCTTGTGCATTCCAGGACTTTCTAAAATTGATCCTACTTACCCCCTTTTTTTTCTTTTTTTTTTTACTCAGCAAAATTACATAAATACCATTACAGGTACTTCGTGACACTGTATTCTTTTTTTTTTTTTTAATTTATTTATTTACTCAGCCTACATACACAAAGCTGGGATGCTACAGACATTAAATGAGAGCAAATTTCCTTATAAGCTAATAAGAAGATAGACAATGCTAATTCCTGCTTTATCATTACCAAGTCCTGCAGCTACATTTTTTTTTTAACTACACAATGTATTGTTATATTTTCATTCTAACAAAACAAATCTGCCATTATTCCAGGTCTACTTATAATTTTCAATTATTAAAAAAAAAAGGACAAAAAAGGACAGGAATATGGGTATTAACTAAGACTCCTTTTTGTGTGGGCATCATATTCTCAGTGTTGGAGATCTGCACAGGCTCAGGGCAGTCGGGGGCACACTCTCTACAGAGCTTCCCTATTATGTTCCTCTCTTTTACCTGAACATTACAAATTTTGATAGAAAGCAGCAACCAAAAGCCAGAACACATCCTGATAACTGATAGCTGTATTTTCCCTTGAAGCATTTTTCTGAAATTGTAATAGTTCCATCAGCTCTCTTTCCAGACATATTGCCATAAAGCTACCACTTTTCTTCCCTTCCTTCCCCATCCAGAGCACTGGGCTGCTAGCTCCCTCTTTCCCATGCACCACTACTTTTAAGAGCTTTTGTCTGAATGGATGCCACTTCTTCCCAATTTTGATTTCTGTTCCATAACTCAAAGTTCTGCTACAGACAAATGTTGAGTTTTGTTTGTAAAAGAGAAATACAGTTTAAGTGATCAATACTAATTTTTGGAGGTGAAAGAGGAAGAGGTAGTTAAAGAGGTTATAACATCATAGCAAGTTTATTACTCTTCTTAAGAAATGACTAATATTTAGAAATTATATTTTAAACAGAACTATGCTCTTAATGAACTTCTCAGCCTTAAATTAGCAATTAGCCTAAATTATCATCTGCCCCTGGAGAACCAGATGCTGCACTGTGCTGAACAGTGCTAGATTAATTGTGGTGCTCCTTGGAGGCTCTTGCTCCAAATTATTTGCTTTAATTTGTAGCGTTACATTTCTATCCCCCATTTCTAAACAAGGCAATTCTTACCCAAATGCACAGGGAGCCTGAAACGATCATCCTGAGATGCCTCATCTTTCCCCATCAATTCAAAAGGGGTCACTAATCCCGTGCCTGAACTACTCTCTCTTCCTCATTCATTCGTAATGTTTGCCACAGAAAATGTTTTTGTATTTTTTCTTTAGAGATTATCCCAAAAGCCATGCTGGTGCTCTGCAAACACTGAGCAACAAAGAAAACAGAGAAGAGGCACCAACGTACCGTTTTATAAAGTTGGCAAAGAGTATACGATGTGAATAACCCTGTCTTCGAATTCTTGCTGTCTCCAGAATTCCTGTGTAACGCAGCTGAACCAACACTTTTTCTTTATCAAACTTGTTTGCCTGCCTGTCGTTGTTTGGCTTGATGCACCTGACGAAATGAGGCTGGCCCACGACCATTTTGGATAACAAGTCCATCAGAGAGTACTGAAAGAAAGTCATAAAATATTTGCCACCTGGATATTTATAAAGCATGCATGTAAGTCCACATGTATCTGAAGTTTTATTTAACATGAGCAGAACCTTGTACCCATTTGCACTTCAGTTGGGGTGATACTTTAACAGTGAAGGAAGTAAATGGCCCAACAGCAATTATAGCTGTGATCTGGTATCTATGTAACAGCGTACATACCACTTGAGAGAAACACTGACTGGACTAGATGGATTGGGGACCAAATTCCACCCAGTACATCTCACAACCTCTAATAATTTACAAAATATTAGCACTTTACAAACTTTACTTTATTTACAAAATATTAGAGTACTGATGATTATTGAACACCGGCTTTGATTTGGAAGCAGCATTATCTTTTTGTACAGCTTTAAAAAACAATCTATTTTTTAAAAGTTCCCTTGATGATTACCTAGCTTAACATCAGCTGCTACGCTGGGTCTGCCACACTGGTTCATAACAAGTAGTACATTTAGCAGCTGGAAGCATGGTGCATTCTTAGTTCCAATGCAGAAATCGGAAGGGTTAAATGAGGAATATTTTAGACAACATACCCCTCATTCTCCTGTTGCTGAAAACACACACATACATGAATACACATTTTATGCCCAATACTGAAGACTGGGAAGCAATAAGTGTTTTATGCAATCACATCTGGATTGGAGTGTGCATAAGTGACTCAACTGTGTTAGTAACAGTGTTACTGTCAAATGCAGTCAGATCTGATGAAAGGACCATGTCCCTGAAAGCTCTCCATTTTTTCCCAGCTGTATCAGCTGGATTAACATGAGACCAAAATTCTCCTTACAATTTTTGCTTCTCTTTTTTTTTTTTTCCTTCTGCTGTCACATATTTGCCCCATTCATCTAGAGAGTAAATCATCAGTCTAAGGATGGGAACTTGAAGAGCAATAAGGCAGTAAATATCATCATCCTAGCCTGCAGGAAAACAAAGTCAACCCAGAAGAGGGTCTGCTCAAGCTGCTTTGGTTCAGCAGATCCTGTACATTATATAGGCTGATGGTGATACTAGAGCTGCCTTGCCTGGAGAAAACCTTCAAAGAGGACAAACTTGAAATACACAACATCACAATTCAAAAGCTGCATTTTTCCTACCTCACCAGGGTACCAGACTAGCAGAAGCAAACTTGTAACTCCATAACAACTGAGGTGAATTTGGTTACAAGTAATCTTGACATGTTTTGTAAAATTGCTTTGTGGAAGGATCTTATTAAAATACAAAAGAAGAGACTCATTCCTCAAGATTCAACCCGACTCAACACAAAGAAGCAGCCAGGAGGTAATGCAGTTCAGCAGTAGGCTAGACACATGAAGCTAGTGTAGAACGTCAGGGGCCATATGTTTCCTATTAAAATGTGCAATTCCATTATGGACAGACGCTGCAGCATGCAGCAAAGTGTTTAATTAGTTCTTTCACTGCTGTGGCAATGGAACACAAGCAGGACAGGATAACGGATCCATTTTTTAACCACCTGGTCTGCAGTAGCAAATGTTTTTCTCACTCACCCATAGATTTCTGCATATGAGTGAACCAGTGAGGTTGAGGGTGAATCCTTCATTAAGAACATTAGCTAAAGGGATCTGGACAGGGGTTTCCATCACATAAAATAATAGCTAGAAAGTGAAAATAAAATTAAGCTCACTTGGAGGATCTGGTGATATATTTGTTCTGAAGCAAAGACATTGTCTGAATTGGAAGATAGGGGTCAATGAGAGTTGGAAATTCACAATTGAGCTGCATTAAGCAACTCTCTGCCTCACTGCAGAGAGAAGAATGTTCTTCACAGCTATTTTGTAAGGCAGGACCAAGCACACAGCCAGTGCTAGGGAAAGCAAAGAGGACCGCTGAAGAAGAGCCATAGGGATTGACTCAGAACAGCCTCTAGGTTGGGGACCACCTTCCTTATGGAGCTCCTGTTCTAAATATACTTTGGTTTCTTGCTTCCAGAACTCTTAAAGAAATGCCACACCACCAATATCCTACCTCTCTTTATCTCCCTTTGGGAAAAGCAAGTACATAAAAGTGAAGGGTAGTATTGACCATTCTGCACCACCATCAGAGAAATGTCATTGCGTAACAGACTCTAGTGGAGCAAAAGAGTTTCCTCTAGATCTATTACATGGACTGTTGTATCATAAATGCAGTTTGCAAACTCTAAATGGATTTCTGTTGAGCGTAAGTGCCCGAACAGAAGGACAGGTAGGTTTTAAAGGTGAAGGAATTCATTCTTCTCTAGAAAAAAAAAAATCTGATAACTTACTCTAAAATAAGAAGCGACTGTCTGTGTTTTCATACTGGTTGTCTCTCTTGGATGATGTCCGGTATCTCCAGTTTCATTCTATACAGATCAAGAAAGAAAATGACATCTCTTATTTCTACTGAGGCTGAAGTGCCCTTTCCAACATCACAGAAAAAAAATCCCCTTAGAAAACACCATTAATTAAAAAAAAAAGTACTCTAAACTGCAAAGTCACTGCATGATCACTAGCACAAAATTGTTACGCCAGTACAGTGCATTACTTTGCTACACAATATGCAAACACCCACACACAGGACACAATTCGATAACTGAACATCTACATAGCAGCCACAAATAACCTGTCATGGCCTGAGGCAATGTCTGAGGTCCTGTCTGTAATTTCAGCACCACTGTTATTTTGGTAGTTCTCTATGGAACATGATTGTACTTCACACCAATATTATAATCTCTCTTTTTTCTACCACAATACCATTAGGATTTTTTTTCTGACATTGTTATAAAACTACAGCCAGAAAGAAGGGAAATGTTAATTTTTTACCTCGCGGAAGGAATATGAATTGCACAACACAAAGATATCCAGCTAAACAGAAGAGAAAATAGGAGAGGGAGAAAAACCAAGGAAGGGGTTACTTGCTTACTTTTAGTAGCAATAACAGTATTGCCTTTCTAGTATAAATTAGGGTTCAATGCAGAAGCATGAAATCAATTTTCTTACCTTAGTACGACTGATTGATTTCTGGGGGGTCCACATTTGGTAACTGATAGTAGTTTTGCTTTTAGTGTGAGCCAGGTTACCTGCAAGAGATGAAAGAAAGCAACCTACCAAAATGCTTAGATCTCATTTATACTATACAGAACCACATTATTCAAGCCCCCAGTGGAACCATTTGTCTATAAAGGTTGCTGGCTTTTCCTGGGTGTGTCCTTATTTCCCCTTTCACCCTTGGGATGGAATGAGCTCTGAAGAAGTTCCATGAAGATGAAACATGGGCTGTATTTTTCTCCTTCACCACTTATGTCATATCCTAAAGCAAAAAAATAAATAAGTACACCTCCACAAAAATTAAAAAAGATGTATCTTATAGCATTCATACTCTAATGGCATTGTACTAGACTAGTTAGAAATTACGGCTTAAAATGAGGACAAATTGAAATTGCTTCCACTTTTAAGTCTTTCTTTACTAATTCCGTTTATAAATGGTATAAATTACTATAAAATAGTATAAATGGTAATCAATCTCTATGGCTACACACATATTAGCTAATAAAATGAGCTAGCACCCTTCTCTGGCCCTGAGGGTAAGCAGCCTACCATGACTCAAGTCTACACAGCTAAATTTTGTATTTTCCACCTCTTCTAATCTCCCAGTAAAAATATTGATGTCTAGATGTTTTCCACACAGGTCAATGGAAACCATTCTCTCCTGAAATGCACCTAGGCACTTCTGGGAGAATCCTAGCTGTTATGGATCAAAATTGTCCAAGGGAGGCATACCAACTATTAATCAGAATGGACAGTCTTACAGTAGTGTTTCAGCTACAGTTCACTGCCCCACTTCGTACACTGTACTACTGTACTACTTAGTTACTGGGGCACTAATTAGCCTGAAGGTAGAATTCCAAGAGAGGAAACAAATGGTGGCAGAACTTCGAGAGATGACACAAACCATGTCTGCCACCTAGATTTTCTCATTATAAGCAGATTTACCCACCGACCTAAAAAGGCAGATAGGAAACTGCAAGGAACCTGACTCAACAAAGGCACAACTTTAGTTAAGAATAATTTCAGTAGAACCAGTCACTTTCTTTTTCTCCCCTTAAGAACTCTCTGAGGAAGGGAAAAACTTAAGTCCTCCATTCCAAACTCGGGCCCAGCTCACTACTAGGATCCCATCATTTTCCTGCTGTATAGAACTGTGAGAATAGCAAAACAAAAAAACAAAAAGGGTCCTTGCTCTATCCATTATATTTTAGGTGCTCCAGCCTTGATACTCTCCTACTACAGAGAAAAACTGCACTGAAACAAAACAGGCAACTTGCATATGTCCCATCCAAAAAGAGTCAGTGTCTTACCTGAAACTTTTTGCTCAGTCCTCAGCTCAAGTGATGCACTCCAGTCCCTGTCCCGTTCCCCTAACCTGAAGAGGGGACCCTGAAAGGAGCCTCTACCACTTCCTTTGCACTTGATCAGACCAATCCCTCCCCTGCAGCTTGAGGTGGCAGGGGCTCCATTCTGTATAGATTCTAGGGTTGGAAAGTTAAGCCACAAAGTGTATAATATCATCAATAAATGGTCATATGAAATCCAGCAGTGGTCAGCACAAAGGCTAGAGGAGGAGAACAGAAGGATTACCACAACAGCAATACCTGTTTTTGTAAGAGGATGGGTTACTAACTGTCGTATCAGATTGTTTTCAGATGATCGGAGTAGCAGCACAATATCAGCTGGCAGAGTATCTCTGTTTTTGGCTAGGAATCCACTCGCATTGTATAGAACCTGTTTAAAAAGTGCAATTAGTCATCTTCTGGGCTTTTGAAATGTAACTGTAGATTTAAGCACTCTGGCTTGTAATATATCAAAAGACATTTTTTTTCTTTTTCAGCCATGAGGCTTACTCCAGCTTTCTGTCTTTTTTTTTGGTCACCAAAAGTTTTAACTTTTTCATACTAAGACCCATTATGATGCAGATCACTAAGAACAAATTTATTACCCTAAAGTAGCTTGAAACATCAGGGAAAAACTAGTGCAGATCTGTTAACAATACCTTTAGCTGGGGTACATTTATCACAAGAAGAAGGGTGCTACAGTACCCCATTACACCAATACAGGTGTTAATGCACAATTAACAATGTACTTACTTTCAGCTATATCACACAGGATTACCCATGTGATTGTGAAGTTTTTTTGGCCCATTTGGACTGTGCTGTAATAGGCACAGGACTTACTATCTCTTCCTAGAGATCTCTGTATTAATTACAGCAGAAGATTTCATATGATACAGAGGTTGATACCAAGAAGGCAGAGCTGGCTGCTTGCTTCTCAGCAGTGAGACATGTCCACATTTGTGAAATGTAATCAGTTGGAGATGAGGTTCTGAGGAATTAGCACTTCCATAGCTGACTCTCTTGTACAGGGGCAAGTTATCATCCATCACAGATAGGTGGCATCTTGCCCCTTTCCAGACCAGCTGCTGCAGAACCACACAGGCACAACTTAGTTTCCTGTGTGAAACAGCAATGCCCACTCCATACTCCTTCAAAAAGAGCCAAAAATGCTGGGAACTCCTGTTTCCACAAGTCAGAAACAGGACACAGCTGAGTAGCAGGATCTTGCCTTAATGCAACAGCAGCTGCTACATCCTCCTGAGTTTGTGAAGGCAAAACACCCAGTACAGTAGGGCAAGGCTGCTGACTAAAAGAAGAAGACGAGGTGACAAGGAAATGAGCTGAGAGCTATGGCAGGAGGTTAGGCTTGTGGTAAAAGACAGGAAGAATAGGTCTGGTTTGGAGCAGTGGCCACCTGGCACAAGGCTTTATGGAACTAGGTGGAGGGGCACAGGATGCATTATATAATCATTGTTTTTGGTTCTATGGCAATACAGTCAGTTTATTTACAAGGTGACATTTAAAAAAATACATGCTCCATTACTTTTTTTTTGTGTGAGAGAAAACAACTTTTCAATTTACTTTTGAGGTGCGTGGCACTGTCAAACTTTTCATGTCAGATCTGAATAGACGAACACTGGGAACCAACCCTGCAGTAACTGACCTCTTGCATTCCCTTCCAGCCCTATGATTGCACAAACCTCAACAAATATTACCGGGTCTCTTACCTTTCCTGCATAATGATAAATCCCAAAGGTTAGATCTACCCTTTTGGGTCTCCAAAAATATTTTGACTTCAAATTATCTTCAAATTTTTCTGCAAGGAAAAATATAGTTCATCTTACTGGCATCACTCTATATAATTGTGCTCTGAAACTGAATCCCTCTAAGAATATTACCTGGTTTCTCATACAAATGCAGTACCACAAAACAGACTCTGATGGTTTTTAGAAGAAAGGTACCATGATGGTCTTGAAATAAAAGGCACAATATGGGGAATAAAGATGCTCTTGAATCAGTAACTTTTTTTTTTTTTTAATGAGTTATCTTAAAAAATCATCTGCTTCTCTAAACTTTTGGTCTTCACGTATAAATCATGGAAGTAACCCTTCCTATCAAACTTGGCAATTGTAAGAAAATATTTTGTTATTGGTTGAGGTGATCAGTTTCAGAGCCTACATAATATGAGGCTCCGCAGACAACAAGCTCATATAACTGCTGTAGCATGGACATAAAGAACTTTCTTACTGGTCACTGTTATTTGCTTTGTGACTGCATGTTGCTTAAAATCCTAATTTATCACTTTGCACATTTCAAAATCAGTAAAAAAGGATTCTTCCACAGAGAAATCCTATTAAAATAATTAAATCAACTGTAACTGAGACTACCTCAGCAGCAATTAAATATTCAGGATTTAAATTATAACATATTTAGGTGTTCTAGTTTTACTTTATGTGTAGAAAAACAGAGAAACATGATTTGCTGAAAGGCACTGAGTTCAGGTTCATAGTCATTACCTTTACAGAGTCCCTAAAGTCTTGCTTAGAAGGTCCAACAAAAATATTGCAGCTGAACATGATTCAGCTTTGAAAGCAATGTTGCTGGCATATGCACTCAGAACTTTAACTCAGTTTGATCCCTGTTTTTCAAGCCTTGCAGCTAAAAATTCCTGCGGGTAAGACAGTTCAAAAGCTGGATCAGCAGCTGAGTTCATTTGTATTCTTGTATGTGCATGTTTCTTGTATCAGCTACAAGAACATATCCATTCCTCTCTGAAATGTATTGTGAAACTGCAATATAGGCTCACTGAAATCACAACTAGCATATACCCTAAACTGAATTCATTAAACCAGAAATCAAGACATTCTGTAGTGTTATGAACGAAATTATATACTTACCTACAAGTGTCTGATCTGTTGCTTGTGGGAATCGACTTTCCTCATCTAGTAGGGACAATAAACCCATAGGTTTCTGCAGGAACATATCTAAGAGGGGCCTGTTGTCCTCATATTCTATAACTCTGGCATCAACACCTTCATATAGATATTCATTCTGTAACAAACAAATTAACAAAGGGCACACGTACAAAGAACCACTTCACAAACTGTCAACTGTACAAAATTAAAGCTATATTAAAGAAACTATGCTAAGAGGCTAAAAACATCACAGTTTTGCAAGAACAAATGTTAGTTTGAATGTATCACAGTGCTGAACTACACATTTTAATTTGCCTTTGGATATGTAAGTTCTTCTTGTGGTGTATTTGGTAAAGATGCTTTGAATGAATATACCAGAATTAAAAAAAAAAGAAAAAAAGAGGAATATGAAAATGACTTTCTTTAATCCTTCAGCAAGGCAGAGGCAAGTGCGGATTTAACAAGAGAAGTAGGATATAAGGGCTGCAACCTCTCCGTGATTTTTGCCTGGGTTATGTAAGGCAATAGCAGTTACCCACTGCCCAGTGCTCCCATATATTCCACAGCTGCCTTTAGTCCTGTGCAGGCTGCTCCCTGCATCTTCCTTCCAAAGGATAAACTCTTTTATATTTTTCTACTCATAAGAGTGTTGTATTAATATATGATGTTACATCACACTTGTATCACCCTAAATTCACTGTTAATAGAGACTCATAAATACGTTTGATAACTAATATAAGTTCAAAGACCTCTAACTCAGGAAGACTTCTCCGTATGCATCACTTGAATCTGAATGAAAGTCATGGACGAGTGATGAAAGCAAGAAAGTGTGTGTTTGGGAAAGCAGTTAATTGCATACAACAGAAAAGCACATATTCTTAGATTTTTATCTCTAAGCCAAAAAGAAATCATAAGAAAAACACCATAACATTTTTCCTGGAAATAGAGGGCCAAATAAATATATCTGCTCATCCATTTGAAAAAGAACACAAAATATATACCTAAACCTTTCCACTATCCAGATTTACATAATTTTTCAAGCCACTCTCAACTCTATGGATAGACTATGACTTAGTCTTTGTGTGTATACATGGAGTAAGCAGTAAGAATTTTTCTTACAATCCCATAGAGGCTCCCATCTCAGGCACACAAAATGTCTACCTATGTCTCCCCTGGAGCAGTGGACAGGTGCAGTTTTGCTTTTAACTATAATCAATGACCTGAGTAGCAGAGCAAGACAAGAGAGTAATAAATGCACCACTGATATAGGCAAGAAGCTAATTATGTATCTGTAGGAGCTGGTGGCAGGAAGGGAATGAGTCTTTGTTATCTCCCAAAGATAATACCGGAGGGGCAGCTTTGCTGAGGGCTCTAACTCTACTGACACACAGATGTTTCATTCATGAAGCCAGCTGTTACGGCTTAAGATTATCGAGGACACTTAGGAGTAGGAAAAGACATATCAGAAAGCAGTGAGTGTTTTCATGCTCAAACAAGCTCTCACAGACAACACATCAAGCGATTAATTTCTTCAAACTGTAAATGCTTGTGAGAAAAGCTGGCTAAGCACACTGAAAGACGAGCTCTCCTGTAGCTGCACCGCAACAGTGATGCATGCTGCCCTTCCCTATGCTGCCAGCACGCAGGGCCTGACCTTCCAGCCCTGAAGCTATGTGACCATTCAGTCTTTGGTGACCAGGATCAGGGCCACTAAACGGCATGTCAGTGCTGACAGTCCCTGCAATGCTAACATCTGCCTGGCAGGATAGGGAAGGGGTTCATTTCATCACTGGCTGCGGGCTCCTGGAGGAGGGCTGATAACCAAGCCTTCCAGACACCACAATGACGGATGACTCAGAAAAAAAAAGATACCATGTTACATACTCTTATGCAATGCTGGTCTCCAATCATTGCATTATGAAGTTAGAAGAGAAACCTTCATGATGCACATCATGAAACTGTAATGAAATAGATCTTATTTGAATTAATAAACTGAATCAGCTATAGGATGCTGTAATCCCCAGTGACGTTTTATGACAAGAAAGCTCCTTAAACTAAGTGGCTCATTGAAATTCTAAAACATAATCTACAAGAGAGTGTTCCTATAGTTGGGATGTCAAAAGAAATGACTGAGTACTGATATTTGGGCACTCATCTCATCTCAGTATCACACGGTGTCTTTTGCTGATCAAAATTGGTATTAGCTTGTGCAAACTGGTTTCACTTACTAACAAAGAATTATTAAACGCATTAGGAAATTATCTTCACGCTTACTAAAAAAAGTAATGGCATTTTGCTGGGAATGTGGTATGATGCCTCTCTACTTTAAATGGAAGCTCTGGAGACTTACTCAGAAGCAACCTTTTTCAGCTTTAAGTAGAAGATTAAGTTGTCAAGATGAATGTAAAATAGACATTGCAAGTATTTAACCCCCAAAGTAGCATCCTTCCGACACTAACAACAAAAATACCAGTTTCCAATCTCAGTATCTTTGATATTTACACCACATTTTTAACTTGTAATGGCAGAACTACAAAAGAGAAATGAAAATGCTGACTATGTGGACCCTGCTACTTGCAGATTATGGAGTTGGCAGAGAATTAATTTACAGCACTGCCTTACATATAAGCAGAACGCTTCCTCTGGGGACAGGACTGAATGCTGCTAAAGTTGTGCTTTGCTTTATGTTAACCTAACAAAAGCTTGTCCCAGCATTCACTTCATTTAACTACAGACACAGGAAAGAAGTGATTGACAGTCCATGAAGAGAGAAATGTGTCTTCTTGTTTCCACTGGCTATATGGAATCTAAAGTAGTTAAGACTTCATTCACTACTTTGGCCCTCCTGTCTGCTCTAACAAGCACCATGAGCCTCATGCCACATGCAGACTATGCCCATGGAAGCTCTAGACACCCTCAACCTCTGTGTATGACAAAGCAGCCTACAATAGCTGTGGCAACACAGTAATTGTTGAAACATTGGGCCAGGCTGAGATCCAAAAGAGTGTTTTAGCTCCAACTTTTGTTTATGAAACCAAAATTACGAGCCAAATTGGTAGCTGGAGCTTGTATGCTTTGTTAATTTTGGACTCTAAACTTAAAAAATACTGGCTCAAAGGACAGTGGTGCTGAATGAATTGTCCTGCCTCCTCTTGGTCCTTTAAAATTTGCGTGGTGTGGGAAAATCCATTACAAGATTAAAATGTTTTATTTGATTCAAGCAAATTATATGATGTAATTCTTACAAGATTTAGATATAACCCGTCTAGATTCAGAAAAATTACCAGATTTCATTGTAAAATGGTCAAATTAAGTATTGTATCACATTTTAATCTACATAGTCACCCAAAGGATGAATTTAATTCCAGATTCTTATTTCTCATTACAAAACAGGAACAGTCTTTCCAGTTATCACTACAAAATTAGCCTTGTGCAGAAGCAGACCACATGAATACTGTCAGCTGGAATATATCCCCACAGGCATGGCTGAATGCCTAAGGGTAGGTTATCTCCCTAACCTCAACATGTAAAATACTGCATATCTGATGCTATGTATCCTAGATTGACCAGTGCTAAAAAGCAGCCCGCTCAGGAACAAAACCACACCATAGATTTAGTGATAGCGAACAGTGATACCATTTGCACAAACACTGACTTTTAATATCATTTAAAAGAAAAAAGAATATACTCTGTATTTTCAGCAAGAAGAAATTTCAAAGTATAGCCCTGAGTATTCTCTGTAATGTCAAAACACCATCTATTGTCTTGTATTCATTCTGCAAATACAGCTCTGGGCCATATATATTTTTTGACTAAAGAAGTATATGCATGAAGGGGAAAGTAATTATATTCCTCATGAAACCTTATTACAACAACCAGAAGGCTCCCTATGTGAACCTATTTTTCTGTCTGTTCTCCACATTTTTGGCACATACTGTATATATCACTAA
Organism: Tinamus guttatus; assembly: GCF_059628265.1. Lineage (NCBI taxonomy): Eukaryota > Metazoa > Chordata > Aves > Tinamiformes > Tinamidae > Tinamus > Tinamus guttatus. Next base: position 4,447,700 of record NW_028289064.1, read on the forward strand.
CTTTGAAAAGACAATTAAAACCCAGAACAACCACATTAAGAGTACAATAGAGGCAGTGAATGCTATGAATAACATTCATATAAAGGATTTTTGAATAGTGAACAATTCTTGTGAACATCATTCCCGGTAGACCATTTTCAGCATTAGTTGGTAGGAAACAAAAGGAGAAACAAAAAGCATTTCTCACCCTGGCTGTCTGATAATCAAAGACCTACGGCTACCTAAAGAAGAAAAACAAACTCTTCCTTAGGGAAACCAGATGCTATTTTCTCCATATATTACAGTTCTCTCATTTACTGCATCAGTGCAACAAAGACTAACAACGCAGATGATAACATGAGTAGCAATGGCACTTTTTCTTAGATCAGTGGATCTAAAAGTACATTAAAAAGTTTGTTCAGAATTAGTATGTGCATGTTGGAGATCAGGTTGAGAAGCTCAGAGGTAAGACCTGTCCTCAGTTTCTATCCAGCATTTTTGCATAGTGTCTTGTAAGACACTGCATAGCATACAGGACATAAAAACACCAAACATTTTATTTCAACAAGGAATACTGGTTTTTTTTTAATTTATTTAGGAAACAAAAAAAAGTATGTTTGATTCTTTATCACACCACGAACACAGGAAGGGCTCTAGAGCCTTTTGCGTGAGATGATGTGCTTGTCTGTCTGCATATAGAGATTTGCAGCACAACCTATGGCTGGCTCGGGGTGGTAGGAAAAAATGGACTTTTGTTCTTTTTCATTTTTAAAAATTCTAAAAAAGTCTGCGAGTGCCACAGGTTTATATAGTAGGTGCAACATGGGAGACAGCCCATGGGAGACTCCCCTTCCACCTGGGCTAGCTGGTTACATTTGATTTCACTTGTACAAGAGAGGAGACAGAATTATCTACAGCTGTGCCAGAGTGAAACCAGCGACAGTAACGACACATCCAAGCCTCTAGTCTAATTCATGAGTTGCTGGCATCACTTAACACCTTAGATTAGTACATTTTATCCTGCCTTGCCTTTGAAAAATACAGAAAGAGGGAATGGTACCGTACATCATATTTTTGGTATGAGCATCATTTATTGAGCCATTATATCTGTTCACTTCCATACATTATTAATTCTGTTAAGGCAGCTATGCCCAGGGTGCTCATTCCTGATGGATACTGAGGGAGTGCTCTTTGCAATTTTCCCATTTAAAGAGCAGCTTTAAGTGGTAATATAGCTCTTAAAAGGGGCTGCTTAGGGAATGCTCTAAACACCAAAACTTTGGATCACTGGCTGCTTCCCTAATCTATTATCCCCATCGCTTCTGAGGCTATATTTTTAGCCAACCACACTCCCCAGGAAAGCAAAGCTGTGAACATTTTTTGCTTTTTCCTCTGCTCCTACGCTTTCTGACACTGAACTGAGCTGCAAGTGTAACTGCATTGTCCATGAGCGAGCCTGAGTCACTTTCTGCAAAGAATTAAAAAAGCTACAACTGAAGAGAAAAAAAGTTCCTTTTAATAGCAATTATTCCAATTTGCACATTCTTCCTTCAAAAACCCTAGGAAATGGACAGAGTCTCCAACGATTAAGAAATGGGCTCTCTTACTAGCAGGAAATCTGCAAGACCTTCTTTTGCTTTGCTATGAGTTCCTAACATACCCAGGAAGAGAACCTTAAGCTTAAGTGTATGTATTGATGCTGACCTTTAAAACAACTTGAGATAAGAACTGGATACTATAAACAGTTTTGGAACAAACCAATGGAAGGAAGACGCTGACATATCCACTACTTACCATGCAGTGCCATTGGCAAAGCCATTTGCAAAAATGTGAGACATAAAACACTTATGAATTCACTTAATTTGTCTCCCTGGGTCAAGTTGCCAAAAAATGATTTGCTTCCCTTTGTTCTATAATTACTATATATTAGATTGACATGGGTTAATTGAAAACTAGACTATGATCAACTGACTTTAGCCTTGATTCACTACTGGTATGTCAACTTTTATCTACATTGATGCTGTATGGCATTGAATTAAAGGAAACAGAGAAAGAACAAATAATGCAGTTAAAAGTTTTTCTTCTTCTCTTTTGAGAAAGAAAAAAAAAATCTCAATCTGAAGAACACTTTGTCCTGAACTTCCTTGGGCAGATCTGCAGGGTGCAATGCAGTGTCATGTTTAAGATTCCTGAGATAGCGCTGAGGAATCAGACATGTCTATGACATTATCTGTATGACAGTCAGCTTGGACTAATGAAAAGTCAGTGCAGAGGCTACTGAGTGACTGCTGACATCAGACTTCTAATCTAACTCCTATCTCTCAGTACGAAAGCTACAAACTCCTGTGTGAGCGTAAAGTCTGGCTGGTGAGACTGAGGGTGCCCTATTGGTTGATTTTTAAATAATAGATATGAATACGAACAAGAGTAACGAGCTCCTGAACTTTTAATTTCAACCATTAAAAAACTGTATTTCTTTTTTTTTTTTCCCATGCACATAAAATTTAGAATGGTATTTTATATTTTTATGCAAATAGCTGTATTTTATTTGCCTGCAGGGAGGATCTATATTAATAATTAAAATATGCTCTTAGCGCTTATTTTAAAAATCCTTGCAATGAATACACAAGATGGTGATACCATCTCCTTCCTCAAAGATCCTTTTTAGGACTTAAATCTGGAACAAAATATTCCAGACAAGGGAAAAGCGATGTCCTATAATGACTACAAATCATATTGCAAATCATCCTGTGCCTTTGGGTTGTAATGAAGAATACATTTGTCCTTTCCTAGCACGGAAACAGTGCGAATTTACACCAACACTTGCACGAACTTAATCCAGATTGCTCATTTTAAACTGCTGTAGTACTATCTTCAAAGAGTGCTACAAGGTAATATAAAGAAGTTTGATAAAATCTGGTGTAGTGGTGTCATATAAATTAAAAACAGGCATCTTGGTATTATAGACAGGATGTATACCGTTGTAATTAATATGGCTACAAGAATATTGGCTAAAGGAATAGAAAAATTGGTATGAATGAAATATGAATGTGAATGTGTGTACAAATATCAGAAGAATGAGCAGTTTAAGAACAAGTCTTAGAATTACGGTCTATGATTTGAATGAAGCACATGGTTCACGGCAATAAAATTAGGGAATGCGATGTTTACATGAAGCCCAGAGGGCACATGTCTTTCCTTTTCCTACTAGCCCACCAAAGAAACTGGCTGAAGTCATAAGGATCATATATTCCAAGGGAGGTATAAGATACAAAGATCAGTAACCTTGTTTGAAAATTACAGAGACATAAAGAAGGTATGGAAGAAAAATAGGCAAATGCCCTTTTTATGTGAATTTATGTACTTAGGAAAAAAAGACCCCTAAGTAATTACAGCAGTGGAAGCTAATTTCTCTCTTACTCTTATGATAGTATTAAGGAAAAAGAAGGATTTGTGACTGAGAAATCTCCACCTTGAATCTGCAAAAATCAACTGCAAGACCAAGGACTGTAAGACAGCATTTCCTGAAATAATTGGGAATAATAAAATATGCTGACCATTTAATAGTATTTTCCATTTCACCACTCGAGACTAATATGTGCATGTGTACAGTTACATACCGACACATTCCAAACTTGTATCTGTTTCATCATTAAAACAAGTAGTGATTTAAACTGACAAAATACATTTTTCCTACTAAAAATTAAAAATAGTATTTAGAAAGATTTTGGTCCATGGTACTCAAAAAATAATAATTTCAAGAAAGCAGAGAAAATTTGAATGTTGATGTCCTGGTCGTACAGCATTCTGAAATATTTCTATTTTCAGTAAATTTCTTTTTTATTTGTTTTTCCACAGACGTTATTTTTTCAAGTAACACTATTGGATGATAATTTAAAGATGATTAATGTATTTTTTATGGAATTCTTTGCAAAGTTTAGATGATCACTCTTTGAGGTTTTTCACTGTCCCTTTGAATTTCATTAACTTTTATAATTATAATTCTAGTCCTTTTCTCTGGTATACATCCGACTATTTAGATTAAATTCATCATTATTTAGCTTAGATGGTCAAGTTCCTGAATAAGAACAAAATAAGTAAGATTTCCATTTTTTAACAGAGAATTTTCAGTTTTCATTATGCTTATTAGTAAGCTATTATGAATGCCATACTTGACAAATTATGTTACCATTCATTTATATTTTTTTTATTGCAGAAGCATACTTTGCCTTACTTGTTATTCTTCAGGAAAACAACACTGCATTTTTATCAGACTGATTACTACTGTAATCTGTTGCCTAGATACTGTATATTTCAAGTTTAATACATTTTAGGTGGGCATTTTACATGAAATAACAATCCAGCAGTACTTCACCTAATATTTTCTCAGAAATCATTTGTTGTAAGCTACAGTTTACCATTTTCAATGGAGAAAGAACAGTGTAGTTTCTTGAGACAAGTTTTTATTTATTTATTTTTTAATGTTCAGCGATACTAACCTTCATAAAAATTTTCAAAACATACCTGTTCCCAAGCAAAGACATGTTGATTGAAGTAGAACTGAATCTGTTCATTGGCAATGTTGATACAGAGTTGTTCAAAAGAATTTTTTTTGAAATTCTCAAAGCCAAAGATATCAAGAATTCCAATGTTCAAACCATCGTCATTCCCACTGCAAAGATTAAATAGACCTTTTATTGTTGTATCTCAACTATATTATACCGACTAGCTCCATTATTACTTCAATAGAGCAAGTAGTAGGCCAAGCCCATAAAGCAATTAAGTAGAATGAATTTTGCTAAACCAGATTTCTTTTAAAATGACAATCATTTTTTATTTGAAGTACAGTAACTGTACATAAATTCAAACATGACTGTATTTGTAGACCAGATAGACCGAATCATATAAGGACAAAGTCAACTGACAATCATAGAGAATTTCCAATTTTCTTTTTAAACTAATATGTATTAGTCATTAATCTGTTGGAAAAAGCTGACTACAGTTCAGGAACAATATACAGTTCTTTTTGTTGTCTTGTAATAAAACAGGCTTTACTCAATTGTACCTTCAATTAGGATTGCTGAGGTTAAACATTATTCCTTTATATTATTTCCCTGCAACAGTTAGTTAAAATGGTTTATTTGAACATTACATTCTGAGAATGAACATAGAACTTTAAGTACTGGAGTATGGTAGGATTTACACTACTAGTCAAATTCAAAAAAAAATACTACCAGCAAAAAACTAAGCTTGAAATTTTAGCTTCAGGAATTTTGAGAGCTCTGTGATCATTTCTGCAACTTGAAAAAAATACTAATAGTTTACTTATTGGCTGAAACAAAAAATAGCACAAAGACACATTTTTCTAACTGAGGCTGGCATTAACATTAATGAAATTAAAAAAAAAACCCCACAACTCCCCAACTTTCTACCCACAAACCTCATTTGAGCTATCTCTACACACTGATTTTTTCATAAGAAGTATAAGACATTAGGCATATATTTCAAGAGGCACTTGAGCCTCTGAAAAGTCAGTTTGAAAAATATGCTTTACTTTGTAGAGGCCGAAGTATTTATATGGAAATTACATTTTGTGACAAAAAAAATGTTAAAAATATAAACTGCTTTAAAATGTTTTATTCCCACAAAAAAAACAAGTCAGACTTCTCATTTTTTGTACAGTGAGACTGTCAGGTTGAACCTTTCCTCACCAACACTGTGAGTATTCAATTGAAAATAGCTCTATTAGCAGTCAGAGAGGACTTGGACCTACAAGACTTGTAGCCCAGGTGTTCATGTATTTCTTTCTCTATTTTTCCCTCTGTGTTTAAGTGCAGGGTGGGCATTAGCCTCAGAAAATATGTTTAGAAGCAGCTTTCATATATTTACTTCATAACAACAGCTGCACAAGCAACAACAAAGTTGTAATCGAGAGCATAATTCAACCTGTATAACCAAAAGATGAATGTAAAGAGTTGACCATGAGTACTAGAAGTAAATAGAAAGAGGAAAAGGAAAAAGAGTTAATATGTAATTTCAACAGTTACATGTAGTTTACAACGGACTAACCAGGTAAATAACACATAGAAAAATAGCAAATGTCTGTACTATCAACATCTACTGTAATTTGACTGGATACTATGAACAGGACAAAAACTTCTTTTTTAAATGGTGGTGTCAAAATGAAAAAATATCAGAGAAAAAGAAAAACAGAAAAAAAAAGAGAATGTTATCAGAGAAAACCAGAGGAGTTTAATTAAATAAAATTCATGCTCTCGTGTAATATGTAATTCCCACAGAAAATACCTTTTAATTCTGGAAATGTTTCCTTTTACCTTAAATGTTTGTCAGGCTTCAGTAAAGTATTGATGCGATTGACTATCCAGCTAAAGAGACGCCCATACAGAGCTTTGGCCATGGCGTCTCGCACATCGGTCGCTTTTTCCACCGTGTTTGGACGAATAATCGTTTCTCCTCGAGTCACTACACAGTGAGAGGTGAGGGCCTCTTGCAGTTCATCTGCCTGGATACACAGCAAGGAAGCACCTAAGATGTAAAGTCATAAACACAGCTCAGGGACAGATTTTTGAAGGAAAATTATTCATTGCTTTGTACTTTTCAAGTACAACATGTTAGGAATATGGCCAAATCAAAGTCTTCAGCTGTGACTAACGAGGGAATTCACACCAAACAACTGTCAGTACGTAATTTAGACACCAACTTCCCTGCTTTCACGTTAATAAGAAACTGATAAATAAGAAAGTAATTCAAAGCAAAGGTCCTGCTTAGGTGTTCTGAATTGCTTGATGATAATTGCTCCAAATTGTCTATGAAGAAATACTAGGGAATCAAGTTGACTAGGTCAGGAGCGTGAAAATTGTAAGATATGCATATTCCTCTCAGTTATAACCTGCCACTACAATCTCCTGCTATCTTTGCTTCTTCAGAAAAGGGATGTGTCTCTCCCATTGCATAATATTTTTCTATCCATGACAAGAAAACATGTAAGAAGATAGTATGAAGTCTTCATTCTCTCGCCCCACTATAGTTATTGAAAAAGAACAGCAACTTCCTTGAGTATCTGTTCCCTCTCTCCTCTTATGGCTCTTTGCAACCTGCAATGTAAGGCATCCCCTCCAAAGAATTAGTGAGCTGCATTTCCATGTGAACAGGCAGGGAGCAAATAAGGAGGCTGTGGGGAAAAAAAATAATAATAAAGAAAAATAAAAGAAAAAAAATTCAAAATGTCAATGAAGTTCTTCCAAACATCTTGAGAAAGAATATCAAAGATTTTTTTTTCCAGGCATCTCCAGTATTTGTCATGTTTCCTGAATGCCATTAGCTGGTCAGTAAAATCAGGCACATAATATGCAAAACTCCTTCCTCTTCTATTTGAATTTAGGTGGACTTGTAATTAATTCAACTTCACTACTTAATCATTCTTGCAGAATTTTTATGTGAATACGGTTTTCCTTGATAACACTCTTGTAGCAGAAAACATCAGTTAATAAAACAATAAAGGAATATAGTCTTAAATAATAAAAAGCCACTCACAATTCTCAAGGGCTACTGGATTGGAAATGTTGCTCTTGTCAATCATATGTTCAGATACCACTGCAGAAAATTCAATGTTACCCACATTTAAAATGGCAGCCAGAACACTGTACACACTTCCAAGTTCCTGAAAAGTATATTAAAAAGACGCGCACTTAATAGCCTGACAGATTTGTCACTTTGCTTTATGTGACCAGCATGCTATTCTGTCGAGCGTGTTATTTCCTATACCCAGGTCAGTCGCTTTCTCTCATTTGTCTGACCCATGCCCACTACTTTTAGAAATACTTTCTTCGGCAGTTAATCCCTATTCTGTACTCGGCACAAGTTTCTTTTAAGCATAAGATCACTCAAAGACTGCAAGACAAACCATAGCCTAATCTCTATGCTGTACATGTCTATAGGACAGGACCAATATGGAATAGGGGAAGCACGGAACAGTAGTGAGCATAACCCTCTTACATGAGAGGAATTCAGAGGTTATTTATGTGTCTGCAGGCACAACCCTGACTAAAATTTTAACACTCAAATCAACAAAATTTCAAAAATCTCCAACTAAGCTCCGTGAATCACAGAAACAACAGTGCTCCCAATGATAGCTCTGCTGCAACTCCCACTGACATCAATGGACAGAGTTTTATTGGAAGAATGAGACCTCACATGGCTTTGATTAGACATTAACCCTTTAAATGTCATTAATGAATTCTGTATGCAGTAAAGCACTTTGGGATTTCTTTTTTTTAAACACATGTTCCTTGTTTCTACAGATTTCAAGTTATTCAGTTGGTTCCAAATAAGCAGTTTGCCTTCAAATAGGTCTAATACTAGTCTGTATGATAAAATGATACATACAATAAGTGTTTTTAAGTACTTTATATAGGACAAAATTATACTTGCAATTAATGAGATAATGCTTTTGTTACAGGCTTGATTTAGATTTGAATTGTGAACTTTCAGCTGTGAATTTTCATATGAACTGTGAACATTTCTCATACTTTATGATTTCTAAGTATTTTCTAAAATATTTCCGTAAATCGGGATAAGTTTTAAGCTAGGAATTTGGGATAGTATATATTCCAAACCAAACAACAATAGTGGAATGTATGAGTTCCATAAGTTTTATAGTAGTTTTATAAGAAGCAGTTTTAAAACTTGAATTGATTGAAGTTTTATGAGGATAGACTTTGCATAATTCTACAGCAGTTTATTCCTAACATTTAGTAGTGCGCAGGTACAGTGTCTGGCATCATTTACTCAGATAAAATTCTTCATTGCTCTAAAAGACCTGATCTTGTTTTCAGCACTTGCAGAAGTTAATCTAGCAGTTAATAAATTAATTATTCCTGTGAGAGCAAGACAAATTAAACAAGCTGGCTCTAAAAAAAATTATGCTCTGGATAATTGGCTCACAGTTTGTCTAGGTTTCAAGCAATAATTTTCACTTTAAGCTTAGGAACCCAGAGGAAATGCAAAGAAATCAATAGCTTGACTTCTTCCATTAGATTGTACAATATGTATAATTGCTGACATTTTTGTGCCCTTTTCCAGTGTGTGCTAAATCTGAGTTGATCGCTCTCACACAGAATGATTCCTGCTTCCCCCAGGCAGTTCTTTGCTATTAATTTTGCCATGTGACCTAAAGTAAAACAGTGTGGCTTTAAGACACAAAGTAGTAGCAGTAAAGTTACCACTAAAGCTTGTCAGAAAGTTAAAAATAAAGTTAAAAGAAAAAAAAAAAGAGCAACAAAAAAACTCCACACCACTGAGGACTGAAATTTAATTTAAGTCAAGAAGGTTTTCTGCTGATAAAAAACATGCTTATATAAAATCTTTTCTGTAAACTGGATGAATGCCAAAGCATAACCTAAAGCATTACTCCTAATATAGTTCCTTTTGCTGCATCAGAACTTCAATGAGGAAGAAGTCTTTTCTGCTCCTTCACTCTTGCAATCACTCACTCTGCCTCAGACTGGCTAATTAACCTGTGGAGAATTTGATACCTTCAAAAATCAAATATTTTAATAATAATTAAAAATTAAATGTAGTAAACTGAGTATACAATATTCTAAAACTTAAACACAGCTACGAGAAGAAAAATAACAAGGGAGATCATTTGAATGTTTTTTGTATATAATATAGATGTATATGCACACACACACGCACACACATACATATACATATATGTATATATTTGAACTTTTTTTTGAGCAAGGTACCTATTAACATTCAAAAATAAAAGGAAAAAAGAACAGACTTATCAACACTCACCTCCAGTGTAAAACCTATGACTTTGAAGCATTGTTCAATTAACTCAAACTGGGACTTATAAAAGCCATTGTTCATAAAATCTTGCACTATTCTGAAATGATCATTTTGCAGATACCTGAAAGAGTTGACAGACACAAGTTAAAATGTAAATGAGATTGAGAATTCAATAACATTGCAATTCTTAGTCATCAATTTATGTAAAAATAAACTGCATTACCTGGGAGGTCTATATTCTGGCAATTTATAATGTGCCAATTTTTTCTTTTCTGCGAGACCAGCATAAATATAATAAAAAATATGGAAATTTTTCTCTCCTCTGAAACAACAGAAACAACAAACTGGGTTAGTAATGTAACAATGTTACACTTATTGAAGACACAGATGCTATTATTAAATGTTATTTTAACAGGCAAACTAACAAACTGCTCTGAAATCAGCTGTATTTCATAGAGTCATAGAATGCTTAAGGTTGGAAGGGACCTCTAGAGGTCATCTAGTCCAACCCCCCTGCACACGCAGGGTCACCTAGAGCATTTGGCACAGGACTGTGTCCAAATGGGTTTTGAAGACCTCCAGAGAAGGAGACTCCACAACCTCTCTGGGCAGCCTGTTCCAGTGCTCTGTCACCTTCACTGTTAAGGAATTTTTCCTTAAGTTCCTGTGGAACTTTTGATGCTTCAGTTTCTGGCCGTTTCCTCTAGTTCTATCAGCGGCCACCACTGAAAAGAGGCCAGCACCTCCTCCCTGCCTCCCCTGAGGTACTTATAGGCACTGATTAGATCCCCTCTCAGCCTTCTCTTCTCCAGGCTGAACAGCTCTCTCAGTCTTTCCTCATAGGGCAGATGTTCCAGGCCTCTGATCATCCTCGTAGTCCTGCGCTGGACTCTCTCCAGCAGCTCCACATCCCTCTTGTACTGTGGAGCCCAGAACTGGACACAATACTCCAGATGCGGCCTCACCAGGGCTGAGTAGAGGGGCAGGATCACCTCCCTTGACCTGCTGGAGACGCTCTTCCTAATGCACCCCAGGATCCCATTGGCCTTCTTGGTCACAAGGGCACACTGCTGCCTCATGGTCAACTTGTCATCCACCATGACGCCCAGGCCTTTCTCTGCAGAGCTGTTGTCCAGAAGGTCAGTCCCTAGCCTGTACTGGTGTCTGGCTGGTACTGTAGTGTGGCTGTTGCAGCCTTCGTTGCAACTGGTAGATACCGGGTCAGATCTTGTGTGCTGCCTTGGCCACTCTGATTATTTGGGCATTTTAACCTGCAGATTTTTTAAAAAGCTTCTGCCCATGAGAGAGCTGTGCATTCCTGATCTGTTTGGAATGACGTGCTCACTGAGTCCTTTAAGCCATTGTCATTCCTACTATCCAACTGAGCTTGGGAATCATGTTCTCACATCAGAGTCTCTTCTGGCGCAAGACAGAAACTGTGCGGACCAGCAACACGATTAGCTCAGCAAAGACACTGAGCTCTGCAGTGCACAAACAGCCTTCAGGCCCCCTGGGAGTTTATGCTTCAGCCTCCCAGGGTGTCCTCACTCTACAGAGTTGGTGGTATTTTCTTGTGATTTCAGACACTTAAACACCTACCTAAACAGCATCTGAGGCACCTAAATGGTTTGCTGACTTCCTATCTTAGCATGTGGCTAAATATAAACATCAACTGACTGCAACAGAACAAAGCCATGAAAAGTTAAGAGAAAGGTTTCTTAGGTCTCTTTTTTTTCTAAAAAAAGTTTCTGTGATTATCTTTAAATGGGGGAAAACAGCATTTCATAAAATTGTCTCTAACTTTAAACTGTCTGTTAAATCATTCTAAATGATACTTAGATGTTTTTATACCACAAAGGTAGAACAGACAACAAGGTCTTGCAGAATTACAACATGAGTAAAAATGAGCATGAGATCAGCAAGAGGTAAAATTTAAAGCAGTGAAAAATTCCTTACCCTAAAGTCTACTATTTTATACTATTATGACAGAAATAGAGCTGCTAAAATATTTTTATCTGAATATGCTATATATTAGGATAGCAAATACATTTCAAGAATTCAAATTAATTGGAAATGTCATTTCCATCCATAATGCCACCTATCATTTTGCATTATGATACACAAACTATGAGAGAGGATATACACATGTTCATAATACTTTTAAAACACTATGTTTAAAACAGTATTAGATGGCCTAAAACTAAAAATGAGCACTTTGCAAACAGAAGTTATAACCCTAGAGGAAACATAAAGGAATTTAATCCAAAATATGTATTAGCACTAAAATCTTGGTTCAAACTTTGACAAAGAATTTTATAATTTAAGTAACAAAATAAACAAGAAAATATGGAAGCATTTTTCAGTTATCTTACAGATTTATAAGCTATTCATATATCATTAGTGAAGAAAAAACAAAACAAAACAAAACAAAAAACAAAAAAACCCAGTACTTTTCCATCTTTCTGTTTTGTCCCAAGATAGTTTCCTGAATTACAGACCTACCTGTAAACTCCAAACTAGGTAAGTATAATTTTTATACTTACACTGCCTGGTGGACAACTCTGGATTTTTCGAGGAGATACTCTGAAATCTGAGCTCCTACTACAGTGCCACCACAAGTGAATTTCATTTCCAAATATTTTCCAAATCTGCTGGAATTATCATTGATGATAGTGCCTGCATTTCCAAATGCTTCTACCAGGTTATTCACTTGGAGGATCTTCTCCTGTAGAGTCCTGTTATTAGCCTAGTTACGAAAAAGACTTTGCTGAAAGTTATCAGTAATGATCCCGGTACGTCCATTCTTAAATGTTTCTTTCCACTTACAGTCAGTCCCCTGAAGTGTGACTTTTACTATGTATTTTTAAAATTCACCTTTAGACCTAAGAATTAATATCAGATTTACAACAGTTTGAACAGAATTTTTTTCCTTCCTTCCTTCCTTTCCTTTTTTCCTTCTTTCTCTCTTTCTCCCTTTCTTTTTCTCTTTCTCCCTTTCTTTCTCTCTCCCTTTCTTTCCCATGTAAGTGAGCAAAACTAATACAATGAAATCCTCTACATGTCTATCTTGATGCATATGACCTTGATGGGGTTACATTAACTATTATTCATTCATTACTTTTTCTGCCATCCCTCTGATGTTCTTAAAGCTTTGTTATAGACAACAGACACTTCAAAGTGCAACTGCTAGCAAGGTTAGGCACATCTCACATCTGGTACCTTAATTCATTAGTATACATGGCGATAGTTCTGAAGGTGCTTGTGAAACAGGCTAACAACTCTAAACTATGCCTACAGGAGTGTTAGATCATATTCTCATTTTTGCTGAAACTGCAAGTGAAAGAAGGGGTTCAGAGCTAGCTCACATGTGCCCATTTCAGTGCATCTGAGTAAGCAAATCAGGAAGGTAAATGATTTCACAGGGAAAAAGATTTCACCTAGTGTGAACAAATGCAGTCTTTGAGTTTTTATCAATCACACTGACCAATTAATTTTTCTCTTTAGATGCTCAGGTCCCTACCTTTGTGTATATCTCAGAGACATGCTCCTGCAGGCTCAAGAAGGCATCAAAACACAATGCAATCAGTTGTTAGAAGTCTTCTTTCTCCCACTGAATGTGCCTCTGTTAATATACACCTACCATTTGATACACCAGACTTTCACAAGCTGACCCAGATGTGGATATCTACTATACTTGTGAATAAAAAGGCACATCATCAAGCCAGTCATTCTAGCATGAACAGTATGGAAAGAAAGGCATGGATATACCATTAAACCTGTCACAATATAGCAATCTGCAGAATAAATGGCCAGTTGAAAGTGTTAACACAGAGTAATCTAATCATTTCACAGCTAATCATTTCATGTGCTTCATCATCCTGACATGGGCAGTCTGCTTTTAGGACACATGTTAGCATCTGCATATTGCTGCACTGTACCATATATAACACTGACCAAGAAAAATGGACCATCTTGCTTGCAGTTGACTTGGGAAACGTAAAAATGGCATTTGATTCAGTCAATAATGTTGGTCACTTCCCAGAATAACCATATCCCACTCACAGCAATTTAATGGGGAGGGAGGTGAAAAGCAAGAAGATAATTTTATTTAGTACAGTTTGGGTGACTTGCAGACAATCAGAGGATGAAGTAGTCACAGGCCTTAGTTCAATGAGTACTTCCTCACAGAAATACTTCCAAGTGACCCTAGTTTAGGAGGGAGGAAGCACTAAGTGGATCATCACCATGTTCCAGTCTGTCCTTATAGAAGTTCTTCAAAAAATATACTATAGTCTAGGCCCATTACCAGTGGTCAGTCTCTACAATCAGTCAATTAGGCCTCAGATATCAAAGCCTCACAGGCACATCCCCTTTGAAACATACCTTGCCCAGGACAGTGAGCTGCTGAACCAGAAGATGGGCGCTTTGTGTCTTACCAGCTCCACTTTCTCCAGAAATAACGATACACTGTAGAGGACAAGAGCATGAGTTTGAGCTCACTGCATATATCTCAGCCTGCAAAAGGTATAAATATGATACTTGATCTTTACCTGATCTGAGTTGTATGTCACCATGGACTGATATCCTATATCAGCAACAGCAAAAATATGAGGAGGGTTGGCAGTCCGTTTGGCTCCAATATAGAGTTTGGAATGCTAAGTGTGAGAAAAATAAAAACATTACCTCTGTCGCCTTCACATCTTCTTTTGCACAACTTCACTGAATTTTGTTCTATTTACCAATTAGTGGACAGCATGCTGAGCTTGCTGGTAGTGATGCTTTCCACGTGAGTGTCCTATTACTTAACTACCTGTGTCATGGATCTGTATGTATTTAGTGTTGGAGGAGCTACTTAAAAAGAGCAAACAATTTTGTATCATGTCAACCCTACCCATGCTATGAAATTTGAATAATTAGAGCAAAAATTACTTCTGATCTGGTAAAGTTCTGCATGGAAAGTGGAGGAGGAGAAATGTTCCCTTTTCCCCCTGAGACACACAGCCATGTAAAGTCATGTTACTGAGGATGCACAGGAATGGCACAAGAATGGTCTGTGCGACCTTTCAGCTATGCAACTTTTGTAATGAGATTCTTCAGAGAATGCCTCTCTGCCATGAGCAAAAGATACACTGACCTCTCTATTTTAAGTGAAAAATGGCATCTTTTTTGCTGTTTTTAGACTCTCTCCAATTATAAGACAGGATAACCTGCCCAAGTCTCTTCCATTTCAGAAAAACACACCACGGAGGACAAAACAAAAACTCTGCTTCCTTAAAGGCACAATACATTAGGGCTACTTTTTGTTGTTGTTGTTAACACTGATGTAAAACAGTGTTAACTCTGTTTTGGTCACCTGCAGAACAAAGCTAAACAAGGTAATCGAGTCCTCTTTCAGATATGCAGTATGTTAGCACATAATTCTTCAGCAAATGATATGACCTAAATTTTGGGGAGTTCATAACTTCACTGTTCTTTTTGCATAAGTAGGAGTATTTTTGTGAATACGTAACACTTCATATTTATGTTTATGTGAGTGGGTAAGATCTACTTATATAAATGTACAGATATGTACACATGCTACTTGCAAACTAGTTGCCCTTGGCTTCAATTAAATGTAGTGAAGTTCTAGTCAACCTAGCTTATCCTAAAATCAAAGATAAACATTGGAACAACAATTTCTACTAAATGTAATGAATGACTAGTTCATATGTAGCTATCTAAACTTTAAACACGATCTTCTACATATTCTACACTGCAGACACAAAGGTACCAGAGATTAACCTTTTCCAGGAGTGTCTCATTTCTAGGCTGAAATTCAGCACATAAGGATGTGTGCCGGCATGTTACAGACAGGGCAATTGTATCTGTAACTCTGTTGTTCACAGTAAACTCAAATTATCAAGAACAATATTACTTCATACTTAACATGAACATTCATACTTTACTGGAAATCAGCATGTGTAGAAGAAAAAAACCAAACCTAGACTTTCACACCTGTGAAGAATAGATGTCTATGTTCCGAAATGGATTGACAGCAATGAGGATGTCCCCTACATATGTGTAGATCTGGTCCTTCGCATAACCCTTCTGCAACTGCTCCGTTACTGTATTCTGATGGAGAAAGAATTGAATTATTGTTTCTTAGGAGAAAAAAATATTAGGAAAAAAATGTATAAAATAATAGTGAGGAGGAGAGAAAGGGCAGATACTAGTAGTCAAGAATACATATCATCTAGATCACAAGTGACTGCTATTTTCAAAGTGGCATTCATAATTTCTTGTGTCCAAACTGAATTTGAACAATACATATTTACAGATCTCCAAGTGGCGACAGAAATATTAACTAGTAAGTAGTGTTTAATTCAACCAATCAAATGCTTATATGTGATGGTCCTGTCTAAAATCCTAACTCTACAACTTCATATAACTAATAAGGCAAGAGCTATGTGCTTAAATTCTTATCTGCCATTGCAACATGTCTCGGATTACTCTCACTTATTCTAAGTTAGATCTTTAACTGTTTTAACTGCTTCTATCAGTGTAAGCAGATAAATATGTTCCTACATTTACAGCAGTCTCTCTTGTGACTCTTTTTTTGATGCGCAAAACAAGTGCTCCCAAAAACAAGGAGGGACTCATGAGAGGCATACTTAACTTCTTGATGTAGTTTTCCTCAGTCTCATCTATATATAGAGCTGGGATGATACTTCCTGCTGATCTTTCCAATCAAAACAAGCCATAGCTCTGGCTGAAGAAATCTGGAGCAGCCCTTAGACTATTCTGAGTTACACATGAAAATGCTTAGGCCTTATTTCCATTGGAGCAGAGGAATACAAAAAGCATTGCTTTCCATCCACCTCCGTCTGTTCACAGTGATGCGCACTGTGTTTTGCTTAATGCGGTGCAGCTGAAAAAAGTTGCACTACCTGCACAGGAAAGCATCAAAATGAAACCCTAGTTTTAGGCTTTCTGCTGACTTGATACAATCTTCTCTTTCTGGTTCTGAACCATACCTTGCTTTGGCTATGGCCCAGTTCACATCTTTTTTTTTTTTTTTTTTGTTAGGGGAGATTTAAGGTAATTTCAAGTAATTTCTTGTACCTATAGTCAAAATCTTGTAATGTCTCCTGCTTTGCTCCTCTGGTGAGCCTACTTAAACGGAAAGAAGGTTTTGCATACAGGAGCTAATTCTGAGAAGTTGCTACTTGTATGTGAACAGAATTATAACAGTTCATGAACAGCTCAGTAGAGGAAGGATGACAGATGTTTGTAACCACTGTTTGTCTCTAAGACCTAAAGATAAAGAGCTACGGCCTAATTCGTCTTTCTGCTTTTGAAGCATAGAGCTATAACCACAGCAGACTTCCCTCCTCCTTGTATGCATGCTGCCCCACTTACCGTGGACTTCAGGTTTAGACCAACCAGTTATATCTGCATCAAAAATTTTGTGATCAACAGAAAGCATAGCTAGGGCCCAAGCCTCATCTGAAATAAAGTGATCTCAATAGATCTCCACATCAAAGTCAGAAAGAACCCAACTTGTAAATTATGGGAAGCTACTTCTGGAGAACCCTAGATGTCTAAGCAACAAGTGAGAAGGTGCTTGTTCTTGAAGTTGGACAAATTTCAAGTTAACAGATCACTAACAACTAGATATCTAGCCGGATTAAAATCTAGTAGTATTGATCCAGTTAACCAAATGGTGCCATAACACTGCACAGTCCAAAGCTTTCTTTAACTGCAGAGGATCTTTTAGCATTGAGTTGAAACCACTCCAACAAATCTCATCCAAAGCATATGCTATAAACTGGTAAAATGTCATTATACCAGTGACACTTCTACTGTAGAAGTGCAACACTGCTGAACTTGAAAATCAATACCTTACCAGCGTATTTTAATTCCACCTGATCCCTGAACTCTTCAGGAAAATTGGAAAAAGTGCAAGCATCTTACCTCATCCAGTACTTCCAAGGTCGCTAAATCATCTACCTCTTCCTGGTTTGAAACTAGTGACTTACTGTAGTTCCCTTTCTTTGTATGAATACGTTCAAATCTAGAAAAGAAAGACAGACATACAGCTTCTTAAAGTAAGAAAACACTCAGTAGATCCTGCATCTGTAAATACCTTGAAAATGATTCAGTCAAAATATTCCAGCTTTCTGTTCTTCTGAATTCAAACATATGAACAGTTAATAACAAGACAATATAAAATATTTTGATGTGGTACATTTGGATTTGACCAATTCATTCTGATCCCCCAACTGACACCATGAAGAACTTTTACATTTTACATTCACAGATTTCTGCATGATCACATCCCTGCATCAGCTGCAGGACAGAAGATATGCACTATGAGGGGAAAACAAGAAACATACACATAGTTATAAAGCACACTACAGTTTAACACCAGCACTTTTGAAAAAAGTCTAGGGCAAAAAGAAAAATGACTTGAATCAACACTCTGGATAAGACAAAATTAGGGGTGTATAATGGAATAATATGGCAAGAATGATGTAGATGAAGCATTTAGGATGGAAAGATTTGTAGGTCAGTAAGGACAGTGCTTTAAATCCCATCTGAGATGGTCACACTGCAGGCAAATGCTAATGAATCTCTATCATAAATGATACACATACTGTCTAAAAAGAATTTTCTTGGATTCTACAAGAAAACTAATGTACCAAACAAGGAAACACTTCAAAATTTCCAAAACTTTCAATTTAAAATTTAAATTAACTTTTCAGCCCTGTGTTTTCTGCTACTTCTTGATTTGCATTTACCAGCTAACGGGTGTATAACTGCATGCAGACCAGAGCTGCAGATAATCCTAAACCCTCAACAGAAATCTTGCCCTTTTATACCCCTTACTTCTATCTATCCCTCTATCCTTTTTTAACAGGCTCAGTTTAAATTTTAGATTTGGATAAAACAATTTCTTTTTTGTTTCTGCATGAAGGTCATTTTGTGTCAGAGGATGCATCTATATAAGTTTGACTTTGAGAAGGACTTATTGACACTTACGGGAGGGAAAGATGAGGGAACTGCAGTATTGGTTTAAGCTCTGCTGTTCTATTTTTCCCTTTGCCCAAGGAAGACCCAAAACAAGACAT
The DNA here is from genome assembly GCF_059628265.1 of Tinamus guttatus. Taxonomy (NCBI): domain Eukaryota; kingdom Metazoa; phylum Chordata; class Aves; order Tinamiformes; family Tinamidae; genus Tinamus; species Tinamus guttatus. The sequence continues at coordinate 4,466,605 of NW_028289064.1, forward strand.
CTGTCAAATTATATTTACAATTTCTAGTGGGAATGTCACACACCAAATACTTTTTTTTAAAAAAAATCTTACTGCCTCAGTGAGAGGGTGGTATTTCCTAAGATTTATTTCAGCTTTGCAGGAAGGAAGGAGAAAACTCTGGTCATGAATACTTTCTTTTTGAACATTTTCTTTTTTTTCTCCCTTTAAGAAAATGATCTCTATTTATGCCAGAGAAGTTTAATTACATAAAATTGATTCTCATGCAATCCTGTTCAGCTGACATTACGAGAACACTAGTGCTTGTTAAACCAGATTATATTCTCTGTTTTCAGAGAACAGCAGAGGCAGATTTGCAGAACACATAATATTTTTCTGCTTTGTTGTCAAAGGGCACAGACCCCTCAAGGGCAGTTATCCTGCTTCACTTGCGAAAACTCCAACCACTAAAAAAAACCTGAACACATCAGTGCTGTTGACATCAATGCTGAAATTTCATTATCATCATGCACATGGACATTGTGAACTGAAATAAATATGCTACTCTGTTTTGTACAGAAATTATTTGTTGGAGGCATTAAATCCTACAGCCATGTTCAACAAGCAAATCAAGCAGCTAAAGGCCAGATGTATCAACCCAATATGGACTGAAAATATGAGTCAATGCAGCGTTGTTTCTTTGCATCCCCCTGCACATTCTTTCCCTTCATCCTTATCTTTCAAGATTCAATTAAATCAAAATGAGGCAACAGCAGCTTTTTCTTCTTCAAATTGTCAGAGTGTGTTTAAAAGATTTCTGATAGTTCCAAAAATACCATGAAAAAGGAAGCATGAGTCACGATGCCCTGTTGAATACTGCCAAACTAGTTCAAGAATCATCTACAAACTAAAAAGCGACAAGAAAAGGACTAGCCTTAGTCTGGCAGTAAAGCCAACATTAAAAATAATCAAGTTTTTTGTCACATGAAGTTGGAAACAGCTGTACCCCTTCCAGCAGTTACAAATATAACTGTAAGTGAAGAATAGAAAAGAGGCTGTACAGAAGCTGTACTGATCTGTACAGGATCAGTCATTGCTGTTGATTTTTTTTTCTAGAGGCTGCACAGAGCCATTTTAATTCACTTTTAAAATCAAAATTCCATCTGCAACAGATGAGTCTATTGAAATACATTAAAACAAAACTCTGGTCTTGTAATATATCTATGTAAAATTTGTACCTAAACCTGGTGCAATGTACAGATAGACTCCAGAGCAAAACAGACAATATTTTGCTCACTGTGTTTAGGAGATTTCGTAGCATGAGTTTAATACAGGCAATCTTGTTGAGAGCACAGTGCTGCCAAACAGAATCACAGAGCTTTGGGTTCAGACTTGGTCCCTGACTGGCCAGTTGAGTCATATGCTGCTCAGCACAGTCTGTTTGCCAAAGACTATGCTGGCATACCATGCTCTGCAAAAATGCACACCACCACTGCTTTATAAGAGGCTCAAGAAAGGGCTGCATACCTGACAAAATTCAGGACAAAAAATATGTGTTTTTAACTGAGCAAACAGGATATTTCTAAAAGTACTCTTTGACATTGTTTCCTTACTGCCCTCATGAGTCAGGACCATGCTCTAAGCATCAGAAGTATCTAAGAAGTATCTAAGTACCAGAAGAGTCTGCGGAAGCTCCTGAAGTGAGCGATGCCATGAGGCATCCTACCTGCAGGCTAAATCACTTTCTCAGCAAGTTGACTGATGCTACTGTGAAATAGCAGCTGCAGAGAATTCCTCCCAGAAGGTCCTGGAAAGAAACTGGAACCATGTCCTGCTCTGCTAAAGCAATGTGTATATGCAAGAGGCATGTGAGACTGGAGACCTACTTACTCTGTAGGCCCACGGTGGGAGGTCTGTGCTGCCAGATTACTCTGAATTGCTTCTAAAATCCAAGATCCGTTTGCAGCATAGCCACTTTACAAAGGAGTATCCTCAAAGTACTTCTTGTTGGTATAACAAAGCTGCTACCGAGTTACAGAGTAGAGGAAGAAGCGACTTGAAGTGTTCAAAGATTAGTTTAGAAGTCAGCATCTCTGGCTTAATCCCCCGCTTTATTGCAGACTTTGTATGATGACCCTGAACAAGTCAGCACAGTGACTCTGTGAGCTAATTTACTCTGCTCCTCTTATCCTTTGTGAAGCTCATGTGGTGATCTCTACACTACAGCCACAGGCTACATTACTAGTAGTGAGTTGTCTACTACTCACTGCAGAACTTAGCTGGAGGGATTGCTCTCAGCTGATTTCAACTGACAAGATGAGTCAGAGGGAGAGAGAATACCCAGAAAATAAGCCACAGAAGTTAGGGCTGTAAATCAAGAAAAGCCATGGGATGCAACTACGAATTTCTCCCTGCTTTTAATATTAGTGAATAAATTCACAACCACCCTTAAGCATGTTGTACACAAATTGCTATGAACTTACCTCTCTGGTGTTTCTAAATAGTTAAACGGAGCAGCTGTTTAACACCTTGTCACTAAATTTCAGTGCTATCCCTACACGGTCAATGCAGGACAAACTCTTAGGGGGCAACTCAGCTCACTCAAAACTCCTTGCTCAGAATAATCTTGAAGCAGAACGAGTCTCTTTCCTATACTTTCTTAGAGGACTTATAAAGATCAGCCTCTTAAACTGGGGACCAGAGTCACTTGCTGAAATCTAGGTGCAGCAAATATCCTTCATGTATGCAGCTCATTCAGCAATGAGTCATAATTCCCAGGAAATACAAGCTATACAAATCATTGCGTATTTCTACAGATAATATTATAAAAGCAGTTAAGATTAGGACAGGTAAACAACTCAAGATAGAAGTATTACAAGCCTGACTGTCAGGTGTAAATGCGGCAGTTCTGAAGGCCATTTCAAAGACAGTTATTTCTGTTGGAAAATAAAACCCTTAACAATGCATTTTTTTCTCACTTGGCCGAGCAAGAAGTGTACTTTTAGAATAGTTTTGAGTACATGTCGCATCACTCATGGCTAAAAAATATTTTGATCACCAATTATAAATTTTAATGTCTACAGTGGAATTTTTGTAAGAGTCATATTATTAGTATGGGATTGAGGGACCAGCTAAAAAGGAGAGGAAAATTAAGCAGTGCCAAAGGGTGCCAAAACTATCAGGTCCATGTAACGTAAGTGTCAAAACTATCAGGACTATGTAACGTTATTGCTTCTTCATAATAGATTTTTTTTCTTATATTTTGTTAAAAATCCCAATATAAATGCTATCATCACGCTTTTTGTGTCGTCATCAATATAGAAAGGAATTGGAATACTTGAGATAGGTGGTCCCGAAGACTGGAGTAGCAGATATGGGATGGCATGAAATTTATTTGTACAAAATCTCAAGATCATCCTACCAGGATGTAATGGAAATTACTTTTTTCGACAGTTAGTTCAAACAGTTAGCCTGAAAAGACTGAAGAAAAGAAGTATCTAGAAGATAATGAGTCATGAACCACTCTGAAAACAGACAAACACCATCTTGTGATATTAAACATTGAAATAGGCTTTTCTTGCCATCCACCATGATAAGGCAATCTTTACTGAAGCCCAGGGCCCTACTGGTGAAAATGACTCCACTCACAATGAATTTACACTTCAGTAAGAAGCCAAATGCTGTGTCCATCCTGCATCGTGGAGCCCAGAATTGGAGACAGCACTCCTGATGGGTCTCGTCAGTTTAAGAAGAGGAAGGATCACCTCCCACCACCTGCTGGCAAAACATCGTAGCCCTGGAGGCTGTTGGTTTTCTTTGCCAGAAGGGCCCATTTCTGTCTCATATTCAATTTGTTGTCCACCAGGACCCCCAGAGCCTTTTCTACAAAGTCGCTTTCCAGCCAATCACCCTCCAGCCAGTACTTGAGCATGGGGTTGTTCCTCACCATGTGCAGAACTTGGCACTTCCCTTTGCTGAACTTCATGAGATTCCTCTTGGCCCTGTTCCCCAGTCTGTGAGGTCCCTCTGAATGGAAGCACAACCAGCTGCTGTATCCAGAACTTCTCACATTTTTTTGCATTACCTGCTAACTTGCTGGAGGTGCATTCAGTCTCACTGAATTAATGAAGATGCAAGCAATACTGGCCAGTACCCACACGCAGGGTATACCAGGAGGGACTAGTCTCCAGGTATGAACACAACCCTCTCATCCCAGCAGTTCAGCCAGTTTTCAGTACACCTCACTGACCACTGTTGCATTCCACACTTTATCAGCTCATCTACGAGGATGTTATGGGAGACTGTCAAAAACCACAATAAAGTAAAAGTGAACAACACGCACTACTCTCCATCTACCAAATCAGTCATTCCATCACAGGAGTCTATCAGGTCAGTTAAGCACCATCTCCCCTTTAAAAATCAATGCAACTACTTTCAAACACCTTCCTGCCCTTCATGTTTCTGCTAATAGTATCCAGGATTAGTTGCTCCATAACCTCCCCAGGTACCAAAGTGAGGCTGAGTGGTCTGTAGTTTCTTGGATCCACCTTCCTGACCTCTTTGACAATAGTAGGAGTGACATTATCTCTCTTTCAGTCCCCAGGAACCCTATCTTCATCAAGGGTGGAACAAGTCTATGGCATGGGCAGTTTAAAAGAGCTAAGCTGAGATCTGCCTAGCTCAACAGCCTGGGAGCTCTGCTTCTCTTTCTAGGTGCTTGGAAAGGTTGCACAGTGATCCAAAGTTAGGTTCATCTTTGCTAGGTAACAATAACTAGGAGCTTCAGAGGGCCCAGTGCAATGGCCTAATGTCTCAGTGACTCATAGGTGGCCACAGGAACAGTGGTGCTAATGGAAATGATTCCAAGGTGGCTCCACACTACAGCTAGACATTACATCACCCTTCCTAAACAAACACAGATGTGCAAGGACTGGATTTGAGGATACATTTAGCAAGCAAAACATAAGATCATAAATCTAACAACAGACTTCTACAGTAGAACACAACCAGAGCCAAGGTATACCTCCAAAATCAGGTGAAGATGATGAAATTGGGACACAGCAATTGTGCACCTAAGAAAGCTGAGTGACTGCTTCTCAGCTTTTAACTTTCAGGCCTTCTACTCTTTTCTTTTGAAATGGATAATGAGAAACTAATTGGATTTCTCTGGAACTTTCAACTCTAAGTACACATTACCAATTTTCTTGAGTTTATAGGCTATGTCCACTGATAAATCATTACATACATGGTGGCCTAGGAACTCTCAAGTGCATTTTTTTCATGCCGTAAAATACCTGCCTCTCCAATGACAGCAAATAGGAGAGCTACATCATCAAATTCGGACTGAAAGAGAGGAAAAGCTGGAGAACAGAAGGCTGATTTATAAGGCCAGCTTCCAGCAACTGAAAAAAGTTCAGGAATTCTACAACAGGACCTCAACAAAACAGCATAAACGTGGTCCCAGAACAGGATAATCAAGAAAAGGAAGCCAGGAGATTTTAAGATGAGACTCAGGTGACCAATCATTACATAGCCTATGTTTTAACCTTGAATCAAATTTGCATGGTACTTCTATGCAGACTCACACTGACATAATTTACCGTGCACAGATTCAGGCTCAGTTCTGAGCTCAGGCTTTTTGCAGTTCCACAGTCTTTCTGGAGTAAGCAGACGGCAATTCTGTGCCATGTAGAACATACAAATCCAGCCTGATGCTTAAATTTAAGCCAACTGCATAGGTTTTTACTGAAATGCCAGGCAAGAGAAACTACTACTCATTCCACGTACACTTCTACTGAGTCAAACAAAAATTTAAATCATTATTTTTAATATATTATTACTATTATCCTCAAAAGATAAAGAGCAAATCAGAAATTTCTCCAAGATCAGAACTGAAGACTTCTGTATTTACTGCTACCATACGAGGAGTGTTTTAGTTTTTTTTCCTTCTTCTCATACAACTGATAATTAAAATGGTCTTTTAAATATTATGTTCCGTTAAAAAAAAAGTCTATCATCCTCAAAGCATGAAAGAAAACACACCAATAATACATCAATGCTAATCTACTACATTTCACATCTGACGCATTCCTTAGATGTAGTGGATTTTTTCTTAAATTGCAATATTGAGTCAAGCCATTTTCAGTTATTTTAAATAAAAGACATCAGCCTAAGCCATTTATGAAGAATTGATGTTACTAAATGCTAGTTGAAGAAAGTAACTAATCCATAAGACATGGGAGTTTTTAGTTTTAATAAATATTCTTAAATTTTCGAAACAACATCTGGTACCACTGTTTTCAGTTAGTAGCATCCAACTCTTGCAGGAATCTGTGGGGTTCTTTTGTGGGTTTTTTTTTGTCATTGTTTTTGTTTTATTTTCTTGGTTGGTTTAAGCACAGTTGCTTAAACTAAAAATTAACTGACTGCAAATGTAACAGAACATTCAGGACATTGGATGCAGTCCTGTGCCACGTGCTCTAGGTGTCCCTGCGTATGCAGGGGGGTTGGACTAGATGATCTCTAGAGGTCCCTTCCAACCCTAAGCATTCTATGATTCTATGATTCTATGATTCATTGCACCTAAGCTTAGCTTTCTGAAAGCTAGGATCCTAATCTGTGTTTAGTCACAGGAGAAATAAGAGGCACTTCTAAAAACTGTCTCGTCCCACGTGTGAATCATCGTGCCTTTTTATATTGCTTCTTTTGGGAGACCCCATGAATAAGCTCATTATTTCTTAGTCAGCTAAAGGTATGTGAGATCATTTTTTCCCTGAGTAGTAACCATTCTGAAATCATGCAGGTACCAAAACTCTTCCAACTGGTATAGTTTTAGCTGATAGGAAAATAATTCAGGTACCTTGCCTTTTCAGTGACTCCCATTTGCTGATGAACATCAATAAATTCCATGAGTTGCCTTTGTAACATGTTTTCCTTTCCTTCAATTTGCTTAATAAAATCATGCTGCAAAAGACTGGATACTGTTGGGCGCTTCTCATAATCTTTAGTCAAGCACCTGTACTGGCAGAAAAAGTGTATGATCATTCAGGGTTCACTGTTAGGTTTCAAAACACTTGTCTACAGTTTACAGTTTTTTTTGTACTCTATAATGAGATATTTATCTAATCACCACAGCTCTAAACTGAAAGGTTTCACAAAATAGCTGGGGCCAAGGAGTTAAATTGTTGCATTTTAAATCTAAACATTCTCTAAAGCACTACTAGAAAGAATATCAGAAACATTACATGTGTTAAAAAATGGGGTTTTAAACTAGGAGAGCATATGCTGATTACACCTCAATTGAAGCATTCATGTTCATAGATTATAGTAGTCAGGCAAACATGGGAACATTTCACCTGAAGCCCATGAGTTTGCCAAAAGCTTAATATAAAAACATATTTATTATGTATCCACAAATGAAAGGAAAAAAAAACAATAAAGATAAAAATATTTCTCTCTGCTTTTTTCTTTAATTTAGGGAAATGAAGAAGGTAAAATATTGGTAGTAACAGATTTTCACAGACGATACAAAGAAATTTTACACTTGACATTTACACATGTTCCGTACTCAGGTAGAGCGGTCTCAGTTGTTACTCACTTATTAATGAAGTCATTGAATTCAGATGACCACAGTTCAGGCTGCTGTAATGTTGGAGGTGGATTCCTGCAAAGGTCAGTATGATGATGAGTTAGTAAGTTACTCACTTGACAAAAGTAAGGTGAGAATGAAGATTGAGTAATGAATTTTAGAAGGGGCACTGAAAAAAAACTGATTTCCACTGGAAAAAGGAAGCATGGATAGATGATACCATGTCATTGATTCTCCTGCATTACATAACTAAAAAGGAGAAAGCACATCAAGATGATCTACTAAACAGAGCTAAGAATTACTGTAACTTTTTAATCAAATAAAGGAAATGAAACTTAACAATCGCTTTCTCTTTTCAAACCTGAAACCATATACCTTTTAAAACAGAATTTCCTTAAGAAATTCTCTTTCAAATTTTCTAAGGAATTACTGCATTAATCAGACTGCTGAACAAAATCAGATTGAACTAGTTTTTTAATTATTTCATCAGAAGGTAATCAGAAGTCAAATGAAAAACTAAATACATATCAATGCATATCTACTGTAAAATAAACACTATTTTCTTCTTTTCATTTATTATTTATTTCAGGTATTAATTCAATTCCATCTTCCTCCTCTCAAATAAATCTGCTATTCTCACTGAGTGTAGACACAAGCAAAGAAAGAAAGAAAAAAAAAAGGGAGACAGAGAGAGACCTATAGAGATGTGACTCTTTCTATCTATGTTCAATCTTTATAGCTTCTTTTCTTCAAGTGATGCATGCACTCTAGCACCTCTATATTTTACTTAATGAAATGAATAGGTACCGATAGGCAGAAAGGGCAGGTGCCCAAAATTTTTAAGGGTAGAAGCCAGACGTCTTCTTGAAGGCCTCCGTTCAGGCCTACCTGGCAGTTTGTCACTGCTCCTTCCCTAGCAGGGGAAGGTGAGAAGAGCACTCCTGCTCTGCTTCAGTGCCAATTGAGCCAAGTTTTCTTGAAATACAACTGATGGTAATTTAAGCTAATTTGGGTATCTTTCCGCAAAAAAACATGAAGTACTCATCTGCTACATGGTGTTAATTATTGTGGTACTAACTAGGTCAATGGTTGGAATGAAATCCACAAACTGCTGTATGGTCATACCTACTGTCTTTGAGACTGAGCTCCTTGTAAAAGCTGTAAGTGGCACTTTGGGTTCTCCTACCTCCAGTTTCAAAGACAGCACAAAAGAAGTAGCTAGATACACTGCTGGAGCACAGTAACATTGCAAGAGGCAGAAGCAGCATAAGTTGATAGTTTGGGGGGGATGTAGCATAAATCTTCAAGGGATGTAGCAGAAACCTTGGAAACAGTTGTGATGTCTCTGACAAACTGGCAGACTGTGAGTTTCTATAATAATGCATTCTAACAGAGTATGTGGAACTCAGCAGAATCCTGTCCTCATTTATCCTGGCAGCAGCCCATGTAGGGGAAGGCTCTAGGGCCTTTTCTTGAATATAGCCACATCAGCTCCGAACTTCTGCATGTGTTTCTGCTGGAAGCAGAGTCCATAGAAAATACATCTAGACAAAGTATTTCTAACCTTCTCCTAATTCACAACAATATGAAGTAGCTGTAGAAATTTATGTAGTCTAAGTGTGAACAACATAATAGTTAAGTGAAAAAAAAATCAGACTAACTGGGCAAAAAATAAACATATCATCATACTACCTTGGTATTTTGAAAAGCGCCCTCATAGGGTGCAAATCAGCAAGGGGTGGATCTCCATCTCCCAGCTCTATTGCAGTAATACCCAGCGACCACGCATCACATCTGGCATCATAGGAGCTATCTAGCTGCTGCTCACAGGCAATCACCTGTTAGAGTAAAAGATTAGAATGGTCATTGGATCATCAAATATCTAAATCTAAGAGCACAGCACTATGCAGCCACAACTGGAGGACTCTTTTATTGAACAGAGATACAAATTAACAGAACTACACACATTTAGCAAGTCAAGGCATCCTGTTTCTGAAAAAGAAATGTTTAAATCAGGGAAAAGATGGCTCTTGTGAACACCAGACTGCTGTCTGATCAGGTGCTACCTAATCTGACAAAATGGGGGAAATTCTCGACATTTCCAGTGGAAGATGATAAACTGCATCCTATGGTTCAGGAAGAGGAAGAAAAAGCAACTCAACCTGCTCTATGGAGTATTCTTGCAAAAAGAAGTAATGCAGCCATACAGCTCTGTATCAAATGAAACAAGCAGGAAAGCAGAAGTTGAATTCACTATATCACATTGTTTCCTTATGTTGACCGCTTCAAAATTAAGCCAAATTTTCCAAAGCTTGCTTGCCACTGGATTGCAGCAAATTTCAGCTCTTTCACACTGCCAGATGAACCCTGAATTTTTCACTCAGCTAGTTCCAGTGTGGTTTTCCTATAAACAGTGTAATTTCACGTGCTATAACTTTATTCATAACTTTCTGCTTCAGTTTAAAACATCTATTTTATAGCACATGACATTTCAAAAGACAGTAAGCTCCAAAGACACATAATATGTTTTATTTATTCATAATAACTTCTTCCTTCCATCTTTTGCTAATAGCTTTGTTAGAAATTTTCCAGGTGGACAAACTCAAAATCAACGCTAATGTATCACAGGGCTTCTGCCAGTCACAGGGAGAAGCCTGAACATAGTTTCAGAGCATGCAAGGTTGGAAAAAATCATTAGCAGTATTCTTTCTTCCTAAACATTTCAACGAGTGATTCCATTTCCTGCTCTTTGTAATTTCAAAAATAAACTCCCCTTTAATTTAATCTTTGCCAACATGTAACAAAATGGGTTTAAAATATTTTTTAAAGGACATTGGTAACCCATTTGGTGAAAGCTCTAGGAATCCCAAAGAAAGTCAAAGAAAGAGCAGAAATGCAGAGCGCAGCAGGACGAACGCCACTCACAAAATGTTATGAAAAATAAATCTAACCTCTGGAGCCATCCAGAAAGGGGTGCCCACGGACGTGTTCCGACGGAGACGAGTGCTGGTCAGCTGTGCAGACACACCTAGGAGAACGAAGCGAAGCTAAATCAGAGCAAATGCTATTTCCATTGGAGACAGTCCCTCGGAATGGTGCCATCCTCATCTTTTCTTGTCATGCTACAACTTCCTTTGCTGGCAAATGTCAGTTGGATCTTTCCAGTTCGCTGCTGAAGGCCGAATACTCTAAGGTATTTAGCACTTCAGGTTCTGCACATCTTTGTTTCCAGTGATTTCAGAGATACAAAGATTGAGCCTCAGGTAAGTGTTTCAATAGTAATCTGACTATATTTTGACTAGTTAATTACATTTTTTCCACATTCTGTTTTAGGAGCATAAAAACAGAATTAATAATCAGAGCAATAAAGTATTTAAGAAAAAAGTACTGTATCATATATTTTATTTTCTTTAAAGCTCAGTACTGAAATTAGATCTCTGTTTCATTATTTATATATTTTGGATTAAACATTATGAAAGATACTTATCCTCATCTGCTTTGCCATAACAAAGAAACAATAAAACAGTGCACCATCAAAACCTGTTGCAAGAACAGAAGTCTCTCCATTTACAAAGCAACACCAAATGCCTGCAAAATCAGCTTTGTAACATGAGCTGTATAGTTTAACGAATTAACTGTTTCAGGACAAGAGCTGGAAAGTGAATGCCAATGTTTGTGGTTTTAGACTAAAAGTCATCAGATTATTAGGAATTCTAATGGACTGTGGTGACCTTCCGATCATGGCAATAAAGAACAGCCCACCACCAATTTGTTCTCTTGAAAAATTGATTGGAGCATTGATTGGAAATACTTCCAGTGTTTGCAAAATCAAGAATATAACACAGAGAAACACTGTCCCTCAGCCAAGCAATTCTTAAAATATAATAGATTTGTGAATCATTAATTAATTAATCATTAAGTTTGAGATCTGCCAGAGGATATCCTGAGGTGCTGATATGAGGTGCTGGATGGTAAGAAAGCTGCTCTTTTCTATTTAATTTTCAAGCTTATTTTTATTGACACTAAAGCTCAGCTGTTTTGCTTTCTTTTGTACTTCATACTCTCCCTATGCCATTTGATTATCCTGAACATGAAACTCCCAGTACAATTTCATCTGTTTTTTATTCTAAAGTTGTTCACAGATAATCTGCATTTGTCCATCACAGAAAAGTATATAATCGCTGAAAATAAAGCAGTGAGAAGGTAAATCTGATTGGTAAATGAGATTTATCTTTGAGATAAATACACAGAAAGTTATTGCTTTTTTGGCTGGCTCCCTCCAAGCTCCCCAGCTTGAGAAAGTGTCTCACCCTCTCCTCCTGGCTGCAGAAGGTCCAGCACCCAGCATGATGGTTGCTCGCATCATGGAAAGTGGGACAACGTGCGTGTTAGCCCAAAGCCCATCAGCCATGACTCACCTCAGCTAAAAAGGGCTTTTGCTATATCAAGGAGTTCTCTGAGGGGCAGCTTCTGGCTCACGGAGTCTCTGGTTTTACCAAACCCTCAGCAAAACATATCATTCAGAAAGGAAAGCGGAATAATACATCATCACGGGTCTGTCACTGTGGTAAAGATGCAACGTGACGTCACTGCATGACCCCTGGCTTTGAAGGGAGAGGAGCCACCTCCCTCCTCTGCCCTTGTTTATGCCATGGAATTCTCCTCTGCCAAACTCTTTCTTGCAGGCTTGGAGTAGGAACCAGGATTTGGATCCACCAGGAAAGAAAGGCACTAACTAAATTTTTACTATTCCAATGTGATTTTATAAATAATCATAGCTTTACATGGAGATAGAGGCAAAATACAAAAGGAACATTAATGTGCACCGTCTTCTCTGTCTATGTACTGTTAGGGCTTTTTCTCTTTAAACTGCAACTACTAAACAAACTGAAGGATTCCCTCCATCCCGCCTTTCTTCTTTATGTCAATAAAAATGCTGATTTAATTTGAATAGTTCATCTCTACTTTCTTTAGGCTCTTGTGTTTATTTTTTTTATTCTTTTACTTCTAGCAGTAAAGTGGCATTTCAATTTATGGAAAATACATCTTATGACAAATGATATTTCCTTGGGCTTTTTTTTTCTGCATATATGGGAAAGATGATGTAATTCCACACTTAGTAACATTTCTTCCAGCATTTCAGTAACCAGTCAAGCATACAGCTGGCCAGCCTTTTTTAACTTGTATATTTTCTAATAATAACACTGAGTTCCTCCCCCATTCCCTTTACTACTGCTTTGTTGCAGAACTAATCAAATATTCTCCTAAGAAATGAGCAGCTTAATGACTAAGTGAATTAGTAGTACCAATGCACATCATGCTGGCTTTTATACGCATAAATGCTGCAAAGAAAACAAAGTCAGTTTATTTCTTCTGGTATATTCGGGCCACAGCTTACTAGTAAAAAATGGAAATTTCTTATTAGCAGCCTTATAACCATGAGTACCATGCAAGCTTTTCATTGCAAAAATTGGCACGCTGGAAAAAAAAAAAAAAAGGGGAGCCACCTGCTTATGACTTTAGCATTCCAATAAGAATAAAAAAAGGGCAGGAATAAGCTCTCTGTTATTAGGAAAGATTTGTCTCACAATAGCACCAGATCTGAGCAGACACTGTTCTGATCCAATTTGGGAAGTTGTGCAAAATCATTTTATGATTATGTCCTATGACAAAGGTATGCAAGCGCACTGGTCCATGCCAATGGGAGAGCAGCAAGAGAAAAGGACATGCTTTAAGCTCTAGTGAATTCTACTAAGCTCACATTTGACACATAGCATAGAGACTTGCTCATCCTACCCACTATATTCATGCATGAAAACACAGACCTCACCCCCAAAAAGTTTAAACTCTAAATATCTCACTGCCTTTGGCCACATCTTTTTGCAGTTGTGCCTCCAGTGTTCATTCATTCCTCTCTCAAAGTAACTCCTTTATGACCTTTGAAGTAGGAACCTGCAATTGAGCCATTCCGCAAGCTGGTCTTTGGACCAAACGCTACTCACACTGTTAACTTGGCTGACCTAAACAGCCAACATTTTTTCTAAATCTCTGAGAGCCTGCAGCAAACAGAGCAAAATAAACATCAGAGACAGAACCAAAACCCGAATGTTTCTCTTAGCTAGGAATGAGGAGGCAGGAAAGGCAGGAAGGATTTCACTCAACTGTGGTAGAGATAATTCTTTAAGAATTTTCTAAGATCTCTGAAAGCACATTTTCTGCAAAGCTGCTTTCCTGCAACCAGTCTCCAGCCTGTACTGGAGCATGGGGTTATTATTCCTTGCCATATTCAGAACTTGGCATTTCCTTTTGCTGCGTTTCATGAGATTCCTCTTGGACTATTTCTCCAGCCTGTTAAAATCCCCCTGAATGGCAACCCGCTGGTGTATCAAGCACTGCTACCAGATTGTATCATCTGCAAACTTGCAGAGCTGCACCCTGTCCCATCGTGCAGGTCATTAACGAAGACACTAAGTGGCACTGGCTTCCAGGAAGGTGGTGGTGGGGCATCAGCTACGAAGGCCTGGCCTCTAGCTGGTCTTCGAGGCATCATCACAACTCTTGATTGAGCCTGGAAGTTCAGCCAACTTTCAGTTCATCCCACACACTACTTCAGTTTGTCTAAAAGGATATTATAGCAGACAGCACACCACCACCACTGTTCTCTTCCTATCCTCCAGGACAGCCTATGGCAGAAGGCTGTCAGGTAGGTCAAGCATGATTTTGTCTTCATAAATGCAGCTGACTACTCCCCAACACCTTCTTGTACTTAATCTGTTTGGGAAGGATTTCAGGATTATTTGCTACACCATCTTTGCAGCAACCAAGGTGCGGCTGTCCTGCTGGCAGTTCCCTGGATTCTTCTCCTTGAAGGCAGGATTGACATTTTCTTTCTTCCATTCCTCAGAACCCTCCCCCTTATTGCCACAACGTTTCAAAGACTATGGAGAGTGACACTGCAATGAGACTGACCAACTCCCTCCCTTACTATTCATCTGTGCATCCCATCAGGTCCCATGCATATATGTCCATCCAATGGGTTCATAAATTCCCTAACGTGATCCTCTCCCACAGAGGGTAACTATTCTTTTTTCAGCCTTTTGATACATAAGACAAGCTAGATCCCTTAGCCTCTGATGCTGTTTGCACGCTTTCTCTGAGGACCCCAGCAGGACAGGATACCATGGGCTGCCCTCCACATGCTCCTAGCAGAACGATTTGGCACAAGGCTGATGATTCTAATGAAATATCATGCTTCAGGGCTTCAGCTGGTCTCCTGAAGGGAGGGCAAGGAACATTTGTTTGCCTGATGCACAATTGACCAGATGTATTCAGAAGGGAGAACTAGTCTTCTCTAAAGCCTTAGGGATTTGGGAAGCTACACACAATCTGGTGCAACATGCTGGTGAGGAAAATCCTCCTTTTTAGATGTTGCATTCCTTACATGCTTGGACTCAAATTGACTGCCACTTTTTAAGTCCAAAAAAGGAATTTACCCCTGTATGACTGGAAGAAACATAGGGGATTTTCTCCTTGTTACATGGCACCTTTGCTTACTAGGATTATCTGCATACTGGCAGCAGCTATGCTGATGAGACAGAGTACTTTAAAAAAAAAAAAAAAAAAAAGTAAGGACTGAAACACTTCACTGCAAACTGATTCAGTGGGTTCAACTGACAGGTAAAAATGAACAGGTGCTAGAGCAGGTGAGACTATGGGTTTTCTAATAACCTGCTCCTAAATTTTTTTAAAAACATTGTTATGAAGCAGTGTGTGAACAAGTGAAGGCCTCTGAAAAATCCAAAAGTTCTGAGAACTAGAGGGCATTCAATGAACACTACATAGAATATATAGGCCATAAGAATGTAGGAATGTTTATCAAAAAAAAAAAAAAAAAGGACTAGAGATATTTCTACCCAACTGGTTTTTGAATTACACCAAGGACGAGTAGTTATGGGGCTGTTTTAGACAATTCTTTGCAATTCAGTATTGCTGCATTTCATTTCTGTACACATGAAGTGAATAACAGAAGATGTTCAAAGTTCAGACTAAAAATCCGTTGGGTAAAGTCAGAGGTGAATCTATGAGTTCCAACTCTATCTTACCTACAAGGGTTGCCTGCCTTGTGCCAGGTGCTCACAGTCTCTGTAGGATCATATGCCAGTGATCCCAGGAATATTGTAACATATTTGCTAGCCAGGTCCTCTTGCCACCATTACATGCAAAATCGCCTGGGCTGACTTGCTAAGGAGCTGAAGCGACGACTGCTTGATCCTTAGGAGAACCACAAGGGAGTCTTTTGGGGACCAAGAGTGCTATTTTCTAGATTCATGTGGCTCTGGAATAGGATACCAGCTTTCTGTACCAGACTTCTTTAATGTTTAAGCCATCGGTGACATCTTTATGTGAATTAGTAGAAAGAATTGTTAAAAACAAAACAAAACAAACAGAAAACCCCACAATTGAACAGCTTATCCTAGATACAGCCTTTGGTCACATGCTTTCTTCTTGCTGTTACTGGACAACACAATGACTTTCATTCACACATGGCCCATAAAATATGTTTTAAAGGATTAAACCTTCAACAAAGAATTAAACATCCAACAAATGTTCCACAGCTCAGGTCAACACAATCCATCTTATCCCTGCTAACCCTAGTTTGAGAAATTTGGCATTAAGTTGATTGGGTTCAAAGCATTTTGACAAGCTGCTCATGAAGGAAGTTTTTCATTGAAGTTTTTACTTTTATTGGTTTCTGTCACAGCCCCAGCAAAAGTCGCTTAAAAGGAACATGCGAATGTCATGCTATATGGTATGCAGAAATGACAACACAATGAAAGCCTGCTCTTGATCTGAATTATTGAAGCAGACAGCTTTATTATGGCTGCATGCTAGAATGACTAAGGCAAATATAAGCCTTGCTATGACTCATTGCGTAAAGTAAGCTAAGGGCAGAAAGAAAATTATATTATTTTTGAATACTTTCAAATGAAATGTCTTTAAGTAATTGTTTCATTTTAGCAGAATGATTCATGATGCAGAATGCATTTATAGCCAGTGCAGGAGACAAGGAGACACAATAGGATATTCTGACTACACCCAGATAAGCAATTTACAGCAGTTTGGAAAATTATTCAAGGTCACACTGAGCTCCTCTGCAATGTCACCAGGACATCCAAGGCTGCAAATTGTGATATACACTAACAAGAAAAGGGACCAAGTCGTCCTTCCTCACAATGTCCCAGTTCTGAACTTGGATCCCTCACTTCTCAAGCTGTTCACTGAGCACCAGGTGGCTCTCAACTCTCAGTCCCCCGCAGCCAGCCCAGGGCTGCGCGCAGCTGCAGGACAGCGTCGCGAGCCTGTCCTCCCCTGCAACCCGCCAGGGCTGGCCAGGCTCATACGGGTCAGCCAGCCCAGGGCATCTACAGCTATAACGCGTGGCCAAGGAGGGCAGAAGCCACAAGAGCGGTTACAGCGGTGGAAGGTGACAGTCAGCGAGGCGCCAGGGCGAAGCTCCCACCGCGGCTCCCGCCCGCACCTCTGAGCCGGGACTTCGGACACTTCTCCTGCGGGCCTGAGCAGAAGGATCTGTGACCGGGAGAGGGGAGCCGTTGAGCAGGGGGAGTCTTACCATGGACTCACGCATTATTTTGAGAATGGACCTATTAATTTGAACATGCTGCATAGTGTAACTAATTTCACTCTTCTTACTTTATTGTGATGGCAGCTACCGACTTATCAACACTTCAGAAACTCAGCCTTTTTAATTTAGTTGCCAAATTTTAAATAGTTTGGCCAGTATTTCTGTACAGATTGGCAGGAGTATAATGTAACAAAACATAACAACACCCATGCAGTCTTTTTGCCTAAGTTCATATATGGACCAGTTCTTACTGATGACTAATAAGGTTGAAACATTATTAATATTTTGTAAGCTGTAAGAAAGTAATCCTTAGTTCTCTCTGTAAGAAAGAAGCACACAGAGAATGCTGCTACAATTACTCAACGCTTTTCTGAGGAAAACCCAAGGAGTTCAATTCATGAACTAAACTTAATTGTAAAATGAACTTATTAACTTTGTTTAGTGCTATCTAGATAAAATTGTAAAGAAATTTTAAAGAGCAGAGTCAATCTAGAAATATACTACCAAAAAGACAGATTCTCCTATTCGGCATGTTTTACTAATAATTACAATTTTGAATAACAAGAGGAGAGTTTGGAAACATCAGTGTTAAGGTTTCCTTGTCTTTTAACAGTAAATGATTTCAACTAGATTTAACAGAAGCATCATCATTCTTTCTGTAGCAAAATAATTATCTTATTACCTTCCAAACACAAAAGTGAACCTTTATCTAAAGCTTCCAAACTACATCAAAGTAATAGGTCACGTATTAATCAAAGTAACGTCATTTTTAAATACATCTAAATAAAGTAACACTGTACTCCTTCCCCCGTCTACTTTTCTTCCATTGAGTCACACTCGGGTTAATCTCCAGTTGAGTCAGGCTAGCAAACATCCACAATAAAACTGTAAGAGCTTTATGCCAGCATGATATCTGACATTGCAAAGCCAATGAAATTGGGACACAATATTCACATGCAACTTGCAAATGCAACACTTCTAACATTTGAAATCGCCTGCAAAAATGCGAACTAAACATATCTGAAACATAAAATGCATCCTACCCTCACTACAGACATGTTCCATTAACGTTGCAATATATGTTTCAAATAATTATGCATATTGAAATCTCATTACCTAGAGTCCTAAAGGGACTCTTGAAGTGAATATTCTATTAGCTGCATTCAGAGCAATGTAATTTCCCACCCATCTGCTGGCAGCAGTGAGACTGCCTTCCCTCTTTTCCACATCTTTCCCTGGAACCTGGCTTACCAACACTAAAGAGCTTCAGAACTTTCTTTATATAGTTGGGCTTATCTAGAAAGTTTTACACAGTGAAATGCGATACACAGTGAAATGCCTAAGAATAAATGGAAAATGGAGTTGGACAATCCTTTTGGATGTTCTCTTTCCCACAGTACCTCAGAGGAAGGGCAATTCCGTCTCAGATTATATTTAATACATAGATGGCCCCCTCTCTGGTTTCAAGAAAATAATCTGAATGTGACTCCTCAAGTAAATAAGTATTTTTCAGCCTAAGAAGACAGCATGCACTCAGGTTTCTATGAAATTGGTTGTCCATTGTAAGATGTAGATGACTATTAATTTTATTACAGAGGAGAAGAGGTCTATGTGCAAGGGACGTAAGGGCACTACTGGCCTGACCATAAAAGGTCAGGCACTGAAAGACATTTCGGCAGTAAAAACTGCCAATAGCTTTTCAGGAGATTTTCAAAAGGTATCTGACATCTAATTCAAGTAATTCATGTAATCTGGATTTACATGCTAGGAGTTTTGAAAATCTTGTTAGATTTAGTGGCAAATATATCCTTTAAAATGTGGCTCTAACATTAGGATCTTCCTCAAAAATTCCAAAATTTGAGAACCTATATAAAAGAAGTCTTCAAAAAAGAGAACAAAAACATTTCCTCTCCAGAAAGCTAGGGAACAGCTGTGCATCTAATTAAAAATATTTATAAAGAAAATTTTATTCATACTCTGCTTGTCTCCAACTCTTTCTATACAGTATGCTATTTAGCTTTTGTTCTTTGAAGTGATGTAGGATATTTATTTTAATGTACATGTGTATCTTTTTATCAGGCCCCTATCCTACACTGCAACATACCAATTGCACTTGAAAACAGTACGATTATTTATTATTTCTATTGGTGCAGCAAAGGGAAACTTGAAGCATAATTGCTGCAATTCTCACACATGTGTCTTCCCCAAAGATTTTCCACCAGAACAGCTAAACAACTAATTCCCACACATATTCCAGGGAGTTGAACTGTCTTCAGTCATCCTTCTCGAACATAAGAAAGAATGGACTTCGCAGATATATTAATCTTCTAGGTATAGAGGGCTAATAAATTCAGGCACTGAAGAAGGGATCATGGGATCTCTTTGAGAAGATTCTATTGGTGACTTCTCTTTTGTAGTCAAAGAGAATGACTTTGTTTACCTCTGCTGATCTAAACTATCACACACTGGATGGCCATAAAGGGAAAGAAAGCTTCTTTAGGAATTGTATTCCACAGTTCTTGCGATATGGACACTTTAAAATAACTCTAACCCACAGCTCTTCAATAAGCCATTTAGCTTTAGAAGCATTGGTGTGGAAGAGACTATAAATTCATTCACTTGATTCAATCAGTACTAAGAGGGGAAGACTGAGGTGTTTTGGAGCTATACAAATATTACTGGTGTAAATTAAATAAAATTGTAGCAGAATTTTAAGAAAGAGCAAGAATTTCATTCTTTAAAGGAACCTGGCTGAGACACTGCTGTGGTATTCTTTGAAACGCTTTCTCACTTCATTAACTTCCCATACCTATACGAAAGGCAAACAAACAGTTAAGACAGTTAGTCCTGGATTTTAGGAAACTTTTTCTACAGGCTTCCCATATTACCTCAAGCAATTCCATCTCTCAAAAGGTCCAGGTCCCCAACTATTAATGGGGAATTACAGTGATTTCCTTCCTCATAACAGTGTTGTGAAGGTCATCCAATACATCCAACACAGGCACAGAATACAGATAAATACTTATAATGCAACAACCATAGGCAATTTGTATAAATTGTGTCACAAAATGAAGGTTCAGGAAAGCCAGCACTGCTGCACAAGAAAGGACTCTGAATAATGATGCACTATTATACAGGGCAGGTTCGAGGAGTACAAAAGGAAAGAGAATATTCTCAAAGAATATTTAACTCATTCGAGAGGTTTTTAATTTGCAGCTCCTAGCATCTGCTAATAGCACTTTTTTTAAAAAAAAGTGACACACATGCAAATTATAGATACGGACTGTGGACATGACCTTTTCCAGTATTGTTCTCCAGAAAGTATTTCACAGGTCCATCTCTCACATGGAGATTTTATACACTCATTTAAGTGAAACTCAATATAAAAAGTATAGGAGGAAGAGAGCAAGGGTTTCTTTGGAACATAACCATCATAAACTAGCATGCAAGAGGACAGCTCAGCCGATATCATCTTCAGAAAGGGCTCATGTTCTCTGTCTGGTTAATGCTGGAGGAGCAGGAGCCGTTGATCTCTCTCTGCTCCCCTCTACACTGTCATGGAAATGCTTTGGGCACACTGCACAGAGCTGTGTGAGTGAGAGTCTTTTTTAATTTGTTCAATCCAAAACAAAAATTGTATTTCCACAAATTATTTATTGAGAAAGAGATAGTGAGTGCATCTGTTTCCTTCTGTAGGTCGTTGATTCACCAGTTCATTAAGTAAAAGCATGACTGTGGGTTTCCATCCCTGATCCAAAAAATGTTTTTGCACAGCTGTCTGTAACAGCGTCAACTTGAGCAATTTTGATCGACTCAAATTCCTGGATTAAGTACACTCTTGGAACCTAATTAAGTGGGTTCAAATCATTTAAAGTAGAAGAGAGAAATGTCCCAGCTCCTGGCTGAATACCTTAAACATCAGCCTGAAAGATGAACGGTACATCCTCCATGTTGGCTTTATGAAAACTGTATAATCCGTATTTATTTATTTTAAACTAATCATTGTTGATTTCAAATTGGTATTAAAAAATAAGGGAGAGATTTTCCCATGCATTTAGGAGGGGTGCACTTCCTGCATTCCTTAGAAAGGAAGAACTGCCGATGTTACAGCTCCTTTTTCAGCTCATAAAAGTCTGTATGCAGGTTTGTTTCTTGCGTGTGTTCTATGCTCTGAGACCACAATTTTGCTTATAAGATTTGAAGATTATTTTTCAATTATAGCCTTTGCATCAGATTGCAGTAACTGGGGAATAAAGAACTAAAGTCCTCATCCCTACAGCTAGTATGTATTGACATCTGCAATAAGTGAATTAATTTTCAGAAGCGTTGATCCTCTACAGTTCTAATTGCCTTCAGCACCTTAAAAAAATAGTATCCATAACACATGAAAAAACTGTGGGCAAAAATCTTGATTTTACCTCATACTAAACTTCCAGACTAACACAGATGACTAGCAAGCATATGGCAAATAAGTGTGATGTATCTAAGGTTAAAAAATGAACATAAATACATAAATCTTCAGAAGGATTAGTAAATCTAGCAGCTGTGATTTTTTTGTGTGTGTGTAATAAGAGCTGCACAAATACTATCTACTGATAGGAAGACACTATACTTATGTGAGTTTAAATCCCATGATTAGTTTAAATAATTGTTAAGTATCAACTGAATAAATTACTGCAAAACAGGAGGATAAAAACAGGAGGATAAAAGAAAATGAAGATTGTCCTTATGTTGAATGGAATCATCATATTTACCAATGGTTGCTATTCCATAAAGTAACAACCTATAAATTGTACCTAAACCCCAGAATTTGGAAATTGGGGATTCCTTACATAATAAATCCCCCTTTGGTGCCTTCAGGTAGCATCTCTAATGAACTGTTTACAAGTGATATGGAGCTCTCCTATTCTTCACAATATCTACAAAATTCTATCCTCTAATATGCCACATGGAGCCTTTGCCTGCCAGATTCTAATTTCACAGAAACAGCACATGGTCCCGGAGGGTCTTAACACCAACCTTATTCTGAACTATATAACCACATTTTGCCACTTCACTTACTGCATCTGCCTTAAAGTATTCGGCAATTATTTCAACTTCTACTCCCTACCCATGTTATCACAATTAATAAAATGGTTGGAAAAAACAAAGTTCTAAAAACTCTGAGCCTGTAAGTTATTATTTCTATGAAACTAAAAAATACTTTCTGTTATGCAGGTTATTTTTAATTAAGTATTCAAAATTTAAATAAAAAGTAATATAGCTCCTCTTTTCTAATTTCTTTCCTCATTTAATTTTATTTCCATGCCTCAGAGATCCAATACTGATTGAAAAAATAAACATACCAAAATCCACAAGCTTGACTCCTCCTTCAGTGGTCAAGAGGATATTATTTCCCTTAATATCACGGTGGATAGTTTTGTTTTCATGCAAATGCTGAAGGCCCTGGAAAGTAAGATATAGACATTGATTTATTAGTAACAGCTCTGTTCGTCATATTACCTTTGCAAAAAAAGAAAGGTAGCACGAAAGTATCAGAAATATTAGAACAGTTTTTTTTTTTTTAATCCAAAACTGCAGAGATTTTACTCTTATTAGAAAAACACCTGGTCCACTATGTGGAATAGCTATTTTTTTAACTCCCCCACTTTCTGCAACCTACAACTTCTATAAGAGCAGCAGCAGAAAAGCACTATAAATCTGCTATATATAATACCTTTAGAGGATAGTCAAGGAAAAGTGCTGAAGTCCTATCAAGGACCCCATAGCGGGGTTGGACTAGACCACCTCTAGAGGTCCCTTCCAACCTTAAGCATTCTGTGATTCTATGATTCTATGAAGAATTCCATTACTGAAAGTCAAATTCAAACTAAAAGACAATGGAAAAAAAAAAAAGACTTGATCTTGATTAGCTAAGATAGCTCTTCTTAGCACTGTTTGAATTCACAGGATCCGATTATCACTTTGTTATAGAAATATCTTGGATAGAACAGTATTTTTAATATATTTCTGATATGGCTCAAAATGAAAATCTGTTCTGACATGAAACAGCATTTACTGAGGAAATAAATCAATGACAGAAATCAATTTTCATTGCCTTAATAATAAAACAAACAGATGAACTGTTCTTTACCTTGCTCATTCAAAAGGAATTGTATAAGTTGCACACTATCTTGGTTTCATTAAAAATTACTATAATATAAAACAGTTTATATAGTGTAACTGATCCTCATTCATTCAAAGAAGTATATATTATCTGAATATTGGCTGTCTTCTCACTAAGAATTTATCTTACCATCAGAGCTTCATGTAAAATATAAGCAATTATAAGTTCATTCATCCTTTCACCTCTCTTCAAAAATCCTTTCACAAGATCAGTCACAGATCCACCATTGCACAGCTGCAAAATCATGGAAACACAAAAACTGGTTAAGAAATGTAGGAGTAACCACTGAATTTTAGTTTTCAGTAGTTTTCATATTTTAGACAAGTAAAATTCTATTAATCTGGCAAACCACAAACTTCTTTTTGTGTCTACCATTTACAACACAACATACATAGCAACTGATATCAAATGTTTCTTCCTGTCTCCATCTAATTCTTCTTGATCAAATACAAGTGCAGCAGCCTCTCTCTTCTCTCATATACATGGCTGGCTTTCACTGAAACTAAGTAGCTCGTAGTATAATAAATTTCCTGTGAAAGCTTGTTTCTTGGGGGCATACTAATTGCTTATATTCATCATGTGTGACTTAGAGCAATGCAGATTATGACAGTATCAATTCTCAGGTATAAAAACAACATACAATGGAAAATAGATTTAAGGCTTTGGAAGACAAGCAACAGAGAATTTCCCCCAACTAGGAAATCTGCGAAGTGAGAAGCTGTCTTCTTTACCAGGTTCCACTTAATTCTTATTTTAAAAGGTACATAAAAGAGAGATGGGCATCATAGAAGATGATTAAAGCACTCAGGTGGAGGGGGAAAAGTGTCATCTTCCACTAATAGAAGGTTGGCCAGGAACATAACAGAAATTATAGTCAAGGGGTCTAACAAATCTCACCACTGTAGCATCGACCTTGTGAGCAACTTGTTCTGGATTCAGAACCCCACACTTTATCCTTGACCCTTCCTTTTTCTCCTACCCAAATTGCAGTGAGACTCCGGCAAAAACCTGTTCTCTGCTTCCTGTACATCCAGGAAGCAGAGGTTTGGCCTTGCTTTCCAGGAAAGTTAGTAGGTACACATTACCAGCAGATTAGCTTAGAGCTGCAAGATTTCTTACGTTCATTTTAACCACTCAAAATTCACCAGCAGGATGAAGCAACAACATAACTTTTCTCAAGTCTGTAGCTATTACCTACCTTCAAAGACGAAAACAGTACTTAAGCCCTTAAACTGTTCATAATATCTCACGTGCACAAGCAAACTGAAGAGGTATTCCCTCGTTTAAAGGGTAGATGCTTCTAATAGAAGTGTTACAAATTTCAAGCTTCATATACATCAATGTAACACAAAATAGTAATTCCTTTTCACTAGAGATTTTGGAGTCTACTGAATTGAAGGGAACAGTTAATCAATAAAATCTTGCAGCTGCAGAACTCCTGACATTAGTTTTTTTTGTTTGCTTTTGTTTTTTTAACTCTGTTCTTCTAAGCCATTACATTTTTCTCTACGGTAATTACAAAAAGACTTGCACCTTGCAAGAAAAAGCATTTGATAGACCTTTGTACCCAAACATGACGATAATTTTGTGCCTATCCTTGGAAGCCCTAGGTTGCACTAAACTTGCATGACATGAACACCTACACAAATACCATTCAATACTGTTCTTGGTGCAGGATGCTTCCCTAGTCAGGTCAGTGAAGGCTCTGTTCTGACAGATGCTCTATGGCAGGAATCTTGGAATGCACTTAACCTCACCCTTAACTCAGATCACCTACATGCTTAGAGAAGGGAAAAAAAATATGCTCTCATGCTTAAAAGAGCACTTTGCTGGACAAGGGTCAGATTCCCAAGCAGGACTGAGTTTACTGGTCATTAGCCATGCTGGTTGTTTTCTCCACTAACTTTTCGTTTTACTATTTTTTTTTTCTTTTTTAAACAATGCCATTATCCTTCTAGCCTCTCTGTTATTTTAACTTTGCCACATCACTGACATATTTAATTAAACCTAACAGATGATAGCAATTCCAGTCAATTTAATGCACTTACAATTCAGGGCACTGAGTCTGGCTGGTAAGCAATGAGTGACAAAACAGTTGTGAAATAAATTACACAAATATGATATTGCTTTTCAAACTATTTTTCTTCATCATCTAGTATTAAAATTCTGTTTCTTATTGATAGATCTTCTGGTTTTGTAGCAGAATTGGGCATCTGTTAGTCTTTCTGTCTAAATTAAAGAAAACTAACCAGGTAAGGAATACATCATTTCTGCAGGTGGCAGACAAAAGAACGAACGCCTCGAAAACTGTCTAGTTCAGTATTTAGGCAGTAAAGTACTAGCCCAATCGCCCCAGACAGCAATATTTATTTTTTCTTTTTTAAACTTGTTGTTTTTAACTATTTTTTCTACTCTTCTAATAAGATATGTATCCCTATTACAAGATAAATATTTGCATTTTAAGATAAAAATTATATAAAGCATCAGCTTAAGAAAAAGAGTAAAACTGTGGTGAGTTTAGACCAAAACAGAATGGAACCTGGGTACATAAAGGATCAGCTGAGCAAGTCATGGATACTAAAGTCATGCCCATCACAAGAGAAATCTTTTACAGAGCCCCAGAGCAGCACAGCTGCTGTTACAGAGAGTTCATTGAAAAATTTTACAGCCACAGGCTCTTTCATGCACAAGTCGAACTTTTTTTTTTTTTTTTTGCTTTCAAAACAGTTGTACTTCTACTTACATCGGATAACTTGCAATTTTGTGACTACTGGTATAGCAGAAAGAAAAAAAATTGGCTGGGTATTAGAATGCAAGCAGCTAAAAAAAGGAAAAGGGATTATTGGAATACAAAGTACAATTAGAAAAGGAGATTATGGGAGACACTGCATCCCTGGGTCTGAGCTGCATGGCCTGAGGGGGAGGAGATGGTGATGGCGACGGTGACGACATTGGTTAGCATTAACCTCATTCTGTTTTTCTACAGGCTGAAGATGATCTCCTGGGTAAAATGCTGCCTCTGCTCTCATTTCCCATTTCTACGGCCTGTTTTTACAGAGGATGATGTCACATATCTCTATAACCACACAGGCAGATAAAGTTCAAGTTCAAATGGTGGTCTTTTTCCTGATTGATGTTAACAAATTACATTTGTTCAATGCAAGCTCATCCTAAGTGTAGCAAAAGTCTCCTCTCTTCCCTCTCAAAAGAAGCCAAGGAAAACCACAGGACTCCTGCCTGAGGCAGTTCTGGTTGCAGGAGTTTCTTTTTACAAAACCTGGCAGCGGCAAGTGGGAATCTGAGCAGGAAGGCAGAAAAATTATCCTCAGGATGTTGATCAAAATCTGCAACATGGCATGAAATCTTAAAACAGTCCTTCAAATTTGCAGTTCTTTAACAAGAGATTAGAGGATAAACATTATTTAGCAGTATGACCAGACTGGAAATTTCCTAGGGTGTTGTTAAATATTGCAGTTTATAATTATGATCTCTGCTGTTTCTGATTAGCATGCTGTCCTCAGCAAAAGCTGTGTATCTTCTTACCAAAATTACTGGGTTTGAGTTGTAATTGTAATTCTTGCACGACAAGAAATCATGAAGGCAGCAGGGCTAACCTTTGCAAAAGGTTATTTCTTTTTCCAGAGATTGTAAAATATTTTCAGAATACCTTGATGAAGTGGAAAACAAGAAATGCACAGAGAAAACAAGACGCATGCAGTAGAAGCCACCTGTCCAATCTGCCCTGTGCCATAGGCATGCTTCCCACCCTAGGAACTGATCAAATTTCCTTCCATGTTACATAAGACAGTTTTTTCCGGAAAGAAAGGATGAAACTTGTCTCTTTCATCCCCATGCAAACATACATACATCCTCATTCTTTCTCTTGCACACATTTCTGGAGGGTTGTGGTGATTTTATAATACCTATTTTAAGCAACTAGTAATCATGGAGAGGGGAGAATAGCATACGGGAGAAGAAGTGATGGGATCTGTTTGCTCAACTACTATAGTAGAAGATGTGAACTAAGAAAAAGCAATTCAATTTAGTTCTCGGAGTGTGTGAAATGCACACAAGAACAAAGTCAAGCAGGCCCTTGTTCCTGTAACCTTTTCCAGTCACTATATTTTCTAGATTTAGACTCTACAATTTGCCATTAATGTTTCTGAAACATTTTTCCTGAACTGCATACATACACTATTCCTTTGAATGTGTTTTCCTGCAGTTCTATTGCTTAGCCAGGTATGTTTCATTTATGTAGAGCAGTGTTTTGCATATGCCCACCAAATTTTATCTTATGATTCCAAAAAACCTCTCAAGTATGTTGCAGTTGTGACTCTGGTGCTATTCTCCAAAGTGCCTGTAATTTAACTAAGTCTCCACCACAAGTTTATTTTATTAATGAATAGAAATTGTCCAAAAGAAGATTCCCACTTAATGTTCCCCAAACCCAAAGGTAGGCCCTGTTCTTTGAGTTCTTGAGTTGTCTGGTTTGTGTTTAGCAAAGTCTCTTTAGTAACGATCCTGCTTTCTTTACCTTCCTAAGCACAGCCACCTACCAGTTCCCCTGGCTGGGTGAAATGTACTTTCATGAAGTCCACTAACCTTATACCACCGCTTTTACACCTTTCCTTTCCTCAGAAAAGGAAAGCTTTTTTCCTGCTTTTCAAAACAGATCTTGATTAGAACAGAATCAAATTGATATAGCTATTTCCACAGTTACTTCATTTGCATTCTCTCTCCAAGAACTGGAAGGACTATATGACCCACAGTGTCGCCTGTGAGTGTGAATTGTGAGCAGATGAATTCCTATTTTCTACCTACAGCGTGACACATTTCTACAACTACCTATAGCTAAAGGTCACACTTCACTGGCAGGAGCTAATGTAACCACAAATATGTCAAAGTATAGTGTTTTGTAAAGACATAAAAAGAATTAAATCAGTTTCTTCAGTGGGCCAAATGGTTTGATATCCTGCTCCTGTCTTGATAGCCTACTTTTAAGTTTACCTCAAATGGAAGAAAGATGTGCATGGTAGATCCTATTCTTACCAGCAACTGCACAGGATAATCTCTAGCCAAAAGAAGGCATAGCAACACTCTACATTTTCAGGTAAAGTTGACTGTGTTCCATTTAGTGTGAATTAAATATATCACTGAAATAGATGTCTTCCTTGTGTTCTGATTTAGCTTCACTGACTTCAGACTATTTTGTATTTCTAGTTTTGCTTTAACACAGAGCATCTTCAGGGCTGTATTAGTCACAGCCTCAGAGGCATTTGTTTGTTACTTCTGGTTTCTTCATACCGAACTGCTTTTAGCTTATTTTCTTTGTGAAATGCATGCACTGACAAGACATCCCGCCAGAGGAAAAGTTCTCCTGTTCCATCTAATGTAGTGCTGGCCTTCCTTTTCTCTTTTCTTCCTCAGTCACAGTGTAGTTCTCTACATCCTGCAGAACTACATAGTCTAAGTGGGAAAGACCACGTCTATGTCAAGATTGTGTTCCCTTATAGACCAAGGCTTGTGGCTTTAAAATCAGAGAATCTAAAACATTTTGAAGAATGTTTTGTCTGTAACATACTAAGCCAAAGCAAGTAAGTGCTGTACAAAAGGTTTACTGGAATTCAGTTAGGCTGTGCCCACTGAAATCTAATACAAGTTTCATATCCTATCATTACATAGTTTACATTCTTTACGCTGTTGATAAATACATTTACTTCCTTATGAAGTTGATAACAAAGAAATTAACCTATCCCACCCCTTCTGCCCACATCTCCTCCCTCAAAAGAATATGCAATTGAAATAATTGACATCATGATTTGGAATAGTGCAATGGAAAGCAATAAGAATCTAAATAATCTAAAATATACCAATTACAGAAGGAGCATGGCAACAACATAACAAAGCTTTACTTTATCAAACAAAATGGAAGAGTTATTTTGCAAAATCGAATCTAATCTAACTACAAAACTGAAAACCAATGGTTAACAGAGGAGTCCAGCACTTTTTGAACAAATGCAAGAAGAAGCTTGCCAAGAAAGAACATTTTAATACAGAAAACTTAGTGCAATTCATCATTTTATTATACTCAAGGAGCAGTAGTAAAAAGAACAGAGTGCAATTGCACTCTTCTTTGGTTAAGGCCTGACAAGAAGGTCAAAAATGTCACCAGAAATACTTTTAATGATTGCTTCAAACTTAGTTGAGGCTCTAGAAAAAATAAAATCCAGTAAGCAAACAGGGCAGCCTAGCTTTTATTGGCTGCTCATAATCATATAGCTTTTGCCCAGTCTTTACCAACTGAGAAACATTTCAAAGCATCTTCCTCTTTTGCAGTGTCTCTCCTATATGGAACTGGGATTCACACAGCAGTCTCAAGTACTACTACGTTCACACTACTCATAAGTAATTTTATATTAGTGTTCCTAGATGAAGACAATTAACTATAATTCACTGAATTCACTGTAATTTAAATGATTGCAATAGAAAAAAATAGAACCCCTGTTGGGTTTGAAAGCACTGCTGGGAAAGCACAGATTAAAACAACGGGGCTCCCCTAAAGGCTCTTTCTAGAGGGGGAGGAAGCAGAAACAGACACAACCAACAGCTCCTCGCTGCAACGCTCCTTTCCCTGCGGCTTCCAGCCCTCACTGCCCCAGCCAAGCAAGTCCACTTGCTTCAGTCACTAACCTTTATAAAGGAACCCAACACACAAACTGAGAGCAAACACCACAAAGCAACACTGCCCATCATAGGTCTAAGTAGGGTTTTAAATCTCAGCTGTCTGAAGATATATGAGACAAGTCTTACTCCAAACATTCTTCCTATCTTTGATGCTATCTCCCAGTAAAGCTAAGGCAAGCTTGGTAGCCTGGGTTCTACAAACGGCTATAATAATACAATGCGTTTTGTTTGTTTGTTTTATCCTCACATCTTTAACAAAGATGTGATCAAAATTAAAATGCACAAAAAATAGAGAGATATTAACTATTAGAATTTGGGGAGTCTATTACTAACAGGCTACTAAATTACATGTTAGAATAAAACAAGCAAACAAACAAAACCCATTTTTTTCCTGAGATTTTACTTTACTTGGCAAAAACTGTTAGAGGTTTATCAGAGCCAAACAAGTCTTCTGTATATGCAATAAAAACTACAGTAAGGTGGGCAATAACATATGCTCAACAGATGCCTAAAAGGATTTGGGCTGTGCAAATAATGTAATATCAAATACTAATTTTGCAAAAAGATTACAAGTATTTACTAAAACTTTGAAGTGTCACATGATAGCTGCAGACACAAATCTTTGATCTTCAGAAAATAGGATATAATTCAAGAATGAAAAAAATCTATAATTGGCAAGCAAGGAGTTGCACATTAGAAATGAAGAAATCAAGGCCATTTTAGGCATGTAATGGATCAAAGTATTGCATATTGGTCTGAATGCGGCAATTATAACCAAAGACATTACTGAAAAATAATCCACATTAAAAAAAAAGAAAAACTCCAATTTCAACTGCTCAATTTTTCTTATCCATATGTCATTTGGAAATATCTGATAATATTTTGACAAATTACACTACTCTTCCCAAAACAAAAGGACTATTTGTTTTCCGCTATGCTGATTTTCTGAAAGACAGTTTTTAATAGTAAATCTCAATCTAAAAAATTTGGATATCTGCTCTCTTATTACAATGCTTTATTATGCTATAATGAACAGCTTCAGTCTGAAGCTTTCTAAAACTCCAAAAATTGCCTTTATTTCCACACAGATGGCAACATGTCTGTATACAATAACCGTTGTATCTAATGAAGACATACTGTAAACACTCAAAAGAAGAAAAAAAGAAGTTACTCATCCATACAACAAGGCGGCACTCTAGATAAATTTCAATGTCTAGTTTAGTTTTTCTCAGATAGATTCATCTCTGCTCAGTTCACGAAAAAAATCCACCTAAAAGAAAGATCTGGTGGTCTTATTTAATTGTATGCTAAAGTTTAGACACACTAGTGTGAAATCACACACAGTGCAACATCCCAAAAGGGAATTATGTCATCAGTTGCTCTCTTGACTTTGGCCTTTCCTCCAATGGAAGCATCTGGGGCAAGGATGTCATGGAGACTGCAAATTCTTTCAGCCAAATTTTCCAGATTGTGAACAACCCAAAGCTGCTTTTCAAGAACATGTCTCTTCCACATACTGAGAAGTGCCACGAAGAGTGATAATGCCATTAGCTAAGAAAGGACAGAGATAAAGCTAATGGAGAGAAAAATGCCTCACTAATAGCCATTGGGGTTCTTAGGACACCGAAAAGCACTGAACTGCCTGTCTTGCTTTGAGCCGTTTGTTTCTGCCCCCAACCTGCTTTAGCATGAACAAAACTACCAAGCAATAGTCCACCCCTGGTTGCAGAAGAGAAGCAACATGCTGCAAAGAGTTTCTGTGCTGGGTGCATGTGACTGCACATGGTCATTAAACAAATAGCTTTTTAAAAACAAGGATCTATTTACCTAGTGTACAGAAATTATCAGTCCTACTATAGAGCTCATAAAATCAAAATTAAAGAATCAGAAGTAAACACACCATCGCTTACTGACAAGTTGGAGGTTAGTGTTAAATTTGAAGAGTCTTTTCTTACAATTTATTTCCTCTTGTTTTACCTCATTCAAATCTCCCATCTCTCAAGCAGTTAAACCCTCATCCCTGTTAAGCCAAAGACCAGCAGGAATATGTGGATGATATGTTTCTATTTTCCTTTATGTATGTGGAGTAGGAAAGAGGCCTGAATTTAATTATACATTACTACAGTTGTCTTGATCCTAAAAGTTCCTATCATGCTTTTGGCTATCTCAGCCTCAATTTTTTAAAAAATACCGATAACTAGATTTTCTATCTGCTCTTTTATAGTACACTACATTGCAATGTAAAATAGTACTGTTAGCACCTCAACTCTATAATTCAGAAAAAAACTCATTTCCCCAACACAATCTGGCATTGGACATGCTTTCACTCAGCTACTTTCTCCAGAGGCTGATGACTCTTTAGACGCATAATTATATTTCACAGATGAGGCATTATAAAACACAGCAGAGTTGTTTTTTGCTTTTAAGTGAATTTCACCAAATATTAGAATTACTTGTGATGTCTAAAAGGCAACATGAGAAATTCTTCCATGTGAAGTAGATCAGGAAGGATTTAAAAGCTTTACCAATGCAAGATCTGGCCATTAATTATATACATTTTTCTTTATCTGACATGTATGGAAATCACACTGTCACCATTCATTTATGAAACTGTGAAGAAAATGTATACATATTTCATGAATTCTAGGGCTCTTTGTGACCACAGTCAGTATTTGCAGACATTTGTAAATGTCCTATTTGTTTAATTATCCTCTCCACATACCAATTATGTATATTCTGTGTAATAGCCTGGAAGATTCATACAAGATTCATACATCAGCACAACAGTACTGATGTACATTTGAACTTTATTGCAGCACCTTCTTTTCTTGGCCTTAGTAAGGTCTTGTCCCTAACTAGCCACCCCCAGCCCTGTCGTTCTTCCTTCGCTGCTCTCCCTTCTCAGTCACATCAAGCATGGGCTGGTTGCTGTTACTTTCGAGACCTATAGCCAATGCTCACTCTCCTTTGACAGCAACAGGTCTCCTAACAGCTCTCATCAACCTGCAGCGCCAAGCATCCATTATTTGCTAATTGTAAGGATAACACCCCTTCCTTTCCATTTTGAAGGAGCAGCCAAAACACCACTCCCTTATCCTCCTTCAGATCCCTCCTTAATAACTCTCCTCTGCTGCAATGCTAACAAATTCTTGTGGCTGTTTGAGACTACAACTGACTCTTGTTATCCCCTTGGTTCTCTGTTTCTAAATCCATTTGTTTGCTCAGTCTTTGAATGTTGATGTGAGCTCTCTGCAATGAAGACTGACCTTTAGTACTGGGGCAGAGAGAGTAACCGACTACAACAGGAACAGCAGTCTGCATCTTGTGTCAGGTCCACTGTCAAGGCATGAGTTCAGCAATAGTTATTCTTAGAAAAAGGAATGGTTATTCTTATAGAAACAAATTCATAATGGATTTGCATCTGGGGATCATAGCCTGTTATGTACTCACTAGACATTTGCAACTGCCCTCCTAAGTCATAACTAAGGAAGCACTATACTAAATGGCCACTTTCTCCCCAGGCTTGCTACTTGTTTAGCACTCAGCAATACTCCATTAGGCAGGTTCTCCCACAGTTCTTAAATACAGTTAAAAGTATTTTGATTAGATGTCTGAGCTCTCCCAAGCCGAGCAAGGCACTAGGAGTAATCTGGTCTCCTGTTACCTTGGCATAGCAGGTTGGCAGTTGGGTAGCTTGGCATATTGTCAGTCTATTCTTCTTTTCATATGTGAATTAGCTGTAAAGTTGTTAGAAAGTGTCCCCGTATAGATCAAACCCTCTCCCCATAAAGGACCGGTACCTCATCTGTGCTTGCAAAGAGGGTACTAGGTGAGCTGAAGCACTACAGTTGTTTTCTGTAAAGTCTAGTCTACGTCTCCCAGGAGCTTCTAGTTACTGGATTTATTGTTTTTTCTCTTTTTGGAAAAGTAAATAAATAAAAAGCAATATAAGTAGAAGTGTCCCAATGATGTAAAGAGAGAATATAAGCATTTGTACATTTTAATTTTTCCTCCCTTAATATTAACTTTTAAAGATCAAAGTTAAATAGCAATTCTGAATCACCACAGATTTTAAATTAGCAACCATGTCTGCCAACTGGATCATAATAATTCTTCATGATAACCTTTCTATATTTCTGAGTTATCAGTGTCTGAAAAGCAGGTTTAATTAACATGAAGAAATGACCAGAAGACCAGACTCAAGGTATACCAACCTACCTGCAACAATGTAGTACTATGTAAATTTCCAATCTATTTAATGTATTTATTTTCTGATGTGAAAAGGCTGAAGTATAAAAACCTAACACGCTGCTTCTTTGGGGAAGTACGTTGCAAACACAACTCATCCCACACTTCTGCGTGATTCTTCTGACAAAGATGACACTTTGGAAGAAGAGTTTTTCATGAAAACACAGATGAATTAGGCACATTCTGGATTAAAATCAGCCTAAGTAGCACAAATAGTTTTACCTACTCAGCCATTGTTTGTGAAAGTATTTTAATATTAAAGATTGTTAGAAAACAGCTTTTAGCCCACTGGAAACTGCAACATACTCCAGTCTCAAATAAATAGGATTTTAAAATTCCAAATTCTTAATTTTTTGCTACACATTCAAAAATATTATGCTACAGAACCGCAGAAAGCAAACAGACCCTCCTTCAAAAGCATCTTCTAGGGCCGCCATAGCAGATAGTGTTGGGCTACCTGGACCATTGCTCTCACTCAGTACGATATCCAAAACCACAGAATGGTTGAGGTTGGAAGGGACCTTTAGAGATCATCTAGTCCAACCGCCCTGCTCAAGCAGGGACATCTACAGCACGTGGCACAGGGTTTTGAAGATCTCCAGAGAAGGAGACTCCACAACCTCTCTGGGTAGCCGGTTCCCGTGCTCTGTCACCCTAACAGAAAGAAGCTCTTCATATGGAGATGGAACTTCCTGTGTTTCAATTTATACCCATTACCCCTTGTCCTGTCACTGGCCACCATCGAGAAGAGTTTCGCCCCATCCTCTTTACA
The DNA here is from genome assembly GCF_059628265.1 of Tinamus guttatus. NCBI lineage: Eukaryota > Metazoa > Chordata > Aves > Tinamiformes > Tinamidae > Tinamus > Tinamus guttatus. The sequence continues at coordinate 4,501,664 of NW_028289064.1, forward strand.
TTCTCCTCTCAGGTATTTGTACATGTTGTACAGATCCCCTCTCAATCTTCTTTTTTCCAGGCTAAACAGGCCCAGCTCACTTAGTCTTTCCTCATACAATAGATGCTCCTGTTCCTCAATAAAATTCATTGATCCACACTAGACCCCCTCTCTAGAAGCTCAATGTCCTTCTTGTACTGTGGAGCCCAGAACTGCACCCAATACTCCAGGTGCAGCCTCACCAGAGTTGAGTAGAGGAGCAGGATCCCCTCCCTCCACCTGCTGGCAACGCTCCTCCTGATGCAGACCAGGATCCCACTGGCCTTCTTGGCCACAAGGGCACATTGCTGACTCATGGTGAACTTGTTGTCAACCAGGACTCCCAAATTCCTCTCTCTGGAGCTGTTTTCCAGCAGGTGAACCCCTAATCTGTACTGATGCCTGGGGTTATTCCTCCCCGGGTGCAGGACCCTGCACTTGTCTTTGTTGAACCTCATGAGGTTCATCTCTATCCAACTCTCCAACTTGTCTAGGTCCCTCAGAATGGCAGCACAGCCCTCGGGAGTGTCAGTCACTCCACCCAGTTTTATACCAGCATGTTCTTAAAGTGTTCATGTATGCAGCAGAAAAAACAAAACACCTAAACAGAGTGTTCTGTCAGACTTCCCACAGTGCAACAGAGCCAAAGAGATTTATTTCTGTATCTTTTTAACAATTCCCTCCACCCTTCCACAAATGGAAAGGTCCCTACAAAATGTTTTGATCTTGCAAAACTGTACTTTTGGGTTAGAAGCTGTTCCACCCCATCTTTCCTTCCCACCAAGTTCACTTTAACTCATTAAAAAAAAAAAAAAAAAACTTCTGATTACTATAATAAACAACCAATGCTCCCATATTTCCTAAGCATAAAAACAAAGCATACTGAGAATCGTAAAATATAGCAGAAAGCACTAGCTTTCTTTATGACTCGCAAATCCAAATCCTAAACATGACAAAATGTGTCTTTTAAAAATGTAGCTGAAGTGTTTTCTTTAAGTTCTACCTGATCTACACAGGAAGTGAACCATGAAAATATATTCCATTTCAACTCTTGGCTTCTGACTCAGAGAACCAAGTAAAAGTTGTGTAATACCATGCTGTAGGGTGTAATTGTAGTAATTACAATTACTAATTGCTGTAGTTGTGTAATACCCTGATTCAGTCCTTTACTCAGGCTTTACTATTTCTTTTTTTTTTTCCCCCCTCAGTATATTGCAGGCAAGTGCTGTTCCACTTGCTGGTCCATGCCCTTGACCTGCCTGCTCTTCTGCAGGACCTGGTATGACTTGCCTTTCAGCTCCACCTCCCATCAGCTGATTTCCATTTGCATGAGGTCCTTTCCCTTCTTGACACCCAGGGCAGACAGAAACAGGCTACAACACACACTGCCTTAGCACTGTCATCACACTGATGTCTGCTGACATGAAACTGCTTGGCTGATTCATTCCAAATATAATACTCAAGTGATTTCTTTTCATCACAGGCTGAACAGCTAATTTCTTCTGCTTGTGTCTTTGTCGCACATGACAAAGCTTAATCAGCCTTGCAGGAGTCCTCTCTAGCAATGCTCACGGCTGTAAGGGTGGCTGGAAGAGCATCCACTCAAGCACAGGTGTTCAACCTCTCCTAGCTCAGTCTACAACAAGTAGGGTGTTAATGAGCTGAGTAGGAATACTCTTACTCCACTTGGTTGTATTCTTCTTTCATATTCATTCCTGTAGGCCACTTCTGTATAAAAATGCTGAATTAAGAGTTAGGTTACCTTATCACCAAAAAAAATGCTAATCACATTAGAAGGTCTTACAATATTAGTTTTTCTTAGTTAGTTAGCTTCTAGAATTTAATTTTCTATGCATTCATGTCTACATGTACGCACAAATTAAAACCTACTGAATTATCAGTTCTACATGTGCAGTGACAGAAAACATCCAAGATTCTGCTACAGACACCATGAATGCATACAGCTTTGTGCCCAAGGAGTAAATATGAAACTTACACTCCAGTTATAGCTTACATTTTCCACACTTAAAAAACAAAGCCATGCCAAAAATAAAGTTAAATTCCTCACACAGTCTGTCCTACCTTGACTGTTTGGCATCAGCCCTGCACATGCCAGAAGTTTCACAGATGGAGGTTCAAGGGCCCAGCAGACACACTAGGACCTAGATTTTCAAAGATTCTCACTATATGAGGAGCTGACATCATCTGACTTCAGTCTAACTTAATCATTTATTATGATTTTCACAAGAAAATATTCTTTAAAAATCTATGCAAGTCAGATGTCTTTGGAAAAGCTCTTAGACCTTATATTTTTTGTGCTTGTTTCCAGGATAGGATCCCATTGCTATCTATTTAGGTGGCAAGTGATAAAATACAACAAAACCTTCAATCTCGGCTTTAACAAACACAGACTGAATCATAGGAAGAGCCATGACTGTTATGAAAGTTGTACTAGTCCTGGTAGAAACATTGGTCATTTGCCTTAGTGTCATCCTGAAGCCATCTCTGAAATACCACAGAGAACGCCCCCTTGGAGGAGTAAAAGGGAAAGTTTTGCAGAATTTGTATCAGAGAATATATAAAAACAGAAATGATTAAGCTCTTTGCTCCTAGATTAGTCAAAACTGAAGTCTGAAACAACTTACAGGTCCTGCTTTCCTCTGATCTCATTTGGAGAAATCCTGCTGCTGCCAACAATACTTGGCAAACAAGTAAGGCCAGTAACCTATTTTTTCTTTAATATTTATCTATGTATATCTGTGTATTCTAGTTGAGGGAAAAAAACTCAAAAAATGCTATCACGTCTTTTGGAAAAAATATATATATACACACACATATACATCATCATATTGGTTACTTTAACTGTTATACCATAGCTTAGTGTTATGTAAACAAGTGATACTGGAAGATTTCCATGACAAGTTTTTCATCAAAGATAGATTTTAGGCAGAAAATCCTATCGGGTCCTACTTGATAGGTAGCATTTGTACCCTATTGCTGAAGACACAGCATTACCAGTATAAATTTACAAAATTAGAATGCTGAAATCAAAGCACATTATGAATTGTGAAAGCTGAGGTAACTAAACAGCATTTACCATTACACATGCAACCACACCAAAGAAAAACAAAAAAAAAACTTGCATCTGATTTGTTGACTTATACTTGAAATAGAAAAGCCAGCCACTTTCTGAATTCCTTACCTCAAGTACCAGCCAGAGCTGATCTCCATTTTTCACATCTTTCTTATAGTACATGCCATAGAACTTGACAACATTGGGATGATCAGAGAGAGCTTGCAGAATGTTATACTCGGCTTCAATTTCTTCATCAATATCCTAGTGTCACAAATGAGAAACACAGCAGTTAGTAAAGCCATGACATACATAAAGTAGCACTTTCACACACCACTCAGAGGGCTTTAAGGCCATTACAAAGTTTGGTTCTGTTTACCTGGTACAAAATAATCATCTGTTTTTACTGGATCTTTTACCAGTTTTGCCTAAAGCACAGAGAGTGTCAGAGGGGCCCCCAGCAAGCGGGGAAAGGTGCATTTCAGGGTAGCCACATCATGGTGTGAACAAGAACCTACATGAAGTCACTGCAACCCCCAAGGGGGTTCAAAGGAGCCGGTGAGTTTTGGGGTCAGCGTGCAGATGCCTCGGGGTATCCAGAAGTCACAAATTACTTCTCCAGCCTCAAGGCTGTCTCCAGCCAGAAACAGTGCAGCTGGAATCACCCCTTTTCCCTTCTGTGCACAACCAAACCTCACTGTAGCCATATTTTATTATTTCTTTTTCTGGAATCCTCTGGAAACTTTTCTAACATGTTCTTGCTATCATAGAAACTAACAACATCCATGATCTCCTTGGCTTCTCCCTCCGCACTACAATAGTGGCTTTTTGTCAGTCTCTATTACAGTTTTCAGATTTCTTACACAGTGAGGGAAGCCTCCTGGGAGGCAAGAGGAGGGGACAAGGCTTTTCAACCATGCCCCATTTCCGGCACAAGCCCTTTCAGACTAAATACAGGCGCCAGCAACTGAAGGAATGGGCAACCCAAGTGACCCCTTCCCTCTGGGTCCTGGAAGAGTCCACAGAAGGATGCTAGCAGAGTGGCTCAGTCATGCTGAAAAGGTAGTATTCAACCCATCCTGGCCACAGAATGAGGCAGCCCTTCCATCCACTGTTTATTTCTTAGGGGTAAAAAATACTGTTATACTATTAAATCAATTGAAAGAAATAAAAGGTGAAAAAATCAATTTTAAAGGCAGGATATGAAAGCCATTAACCACACCCCAGTAGAAAATATTTACTCAGTGCTGAAAATCTGCCGTCTCTCCACTCTCCTTCCCCACTCCCATTAAATGGAAGTTACTGCAGTAGAGAAAAAGGATACTCATACTCCCAGCAACAGGTATTTCCTCTCAATACAATCAGTGCCAAAGCTATCTGCCCCTGCGTTGCCACATGAGGACTTCACTCACTTGTTTCCTATACAGATCTCTCCAATATTAAATCAAATTTATGATTTTTCTATCGAGATTACAACATTAAATCCTCTCACAAGGAGAGCTTTAGATCTCTAAAGCCAAGCTTTAGAGATCTCTCACTGGAGGAGGCCAAAAACAAAAACAAACAAACAAAACAAAAACAAACAAAAAAACTTCTCTTTTCAGAAATGAGGAACTCACTTCAAGTTAATTTCCCATAAGCACAACACAGAATATTGCCAATAAATAAAGTAGAAGAAAGGATGAAAGAACTAAGGCATTTAAGAGGGAGAGGGAAGAAAGAACGGATGAGACGTAGGGGATGAAGAGAGATAATACATCTGGTAAAACAGAAGGAGAAATCATAAAGCAAAACACCAAAGAGACAAAATCTAAAAACTACACATAAAGACATGGTTGCCTTGGGTAAAGTGGAAGAGAATTAGCTCACTGTCCTACTGTGATTTAATAGAGGTTTCTTTCTCCTGAGGGATACTCAAATTTTATGAGAGTTTTACCATTATGAGGAGAAATGGAAAGAGGGAGAAGGAAATGAATAGAATATTAATTCTATCCATAATGGAAAGGAAAAAATCATCATCTGCATTTTATGACAAAAGAAAATTTGGTAGTTTGGTTGAATTTAACATATACCTATACAGAACACAGCAAAAGAGAGCACCTTTTTTAGAAACAGCACAGGAATATCTTCTTGTGAAGTTAAACACAGGATAATTTGGCTTGGAGTCCTAAGGTACAACAGTATTTCCAAGGAGCCCTGAGGACAAGACTAAGAACATGCTCAGTCACATCTTCATCTACTCTCAACATTTACTTGGTCAGCTTCAAAAATCTAAGCTGATATTCAGAGAATCTGAAAGGTTTCAAATCATCATATACCACCTGCACTAATGTAATTTCTTCATTCAATTTGCCAGTATCAGTTATAGTTGGTAATAAAAAAAAAAGCACTCCTACCGCCTTTTTAAGTCTACCTGAAGTCAGATAATCCAGAACCTATTTTCAAAGAAAGAAAATGCAAAACTTGAAAGAAAGTCTCCAAAGCACTTTCTTTTTCTTCATTACAATGGCTCCCTCTGCAGCCACCAATAATACTTTCAGTTTCAACAAAGACAGGCAGCCTAGTAAATTCCTTTCACCTGTTTCTAATATTCTAACCTTCAGTAGCTATTTCAAGACATCCCACAAATAGGAGGGAGGAAAAGGACAGTTTAAAATAGAAAGGTGTATATATTCAGTTAAAAATTAAGGTCTCTGAATTTAATGTTGACTGTATTACTTACTTTCAACTATATATCAGTATGCTCAGTTCATCTCCTTGGTTACTGAACAAGTCATCTTTTGTATAACAGACCAAAACTTTTCCAACAGAAATTTCATTAGAGGGGGAAAAAAAAAAAAAAAAAAGAAATCTAGTTTTCAAATAAGATGAACTTTTCAAAAAACAGGTGTCTGCCGTCTTTGAAAAATATCAGGAATATTCTGGAAAAACATTTTTTCAATATTTTCAATTGAAGATTCCCATTTTATGGAAAGTCAGGTAACTAATAGGGTTTCTGGCACTTAAAATGAGACAAAAATATTTTCAAGTGATCTTAAGAAGAAAAAAATACATAGAGAGAATGGTTTTCCAAAGAAACAACAAAGAGATGGCACTCATAATCTAACTTCTTCATTAAAATAAGGAATCTGGTTTTAACAGTTCTAACTTTTCCCTCCTTAAGTTTCCAAAGTTGCATCTTTGCCCTTTGCTCTTGTTTCTTCTGGCTTCTTCACATTCTACTCTTTTATATTTTTCCTCCTAGCTGCATCTTTATTTCCTCTTCTTTCCTCTCATCTTCAACCTTTTCCTTTTTTATTACAACTTTCAAAGAATGTATAACATTGAAAGTTTTCCTGATTCCTTCAATGATCCCCTCTACAACTAATTGCTGGCAGAGAATCATTCCTGAGTTCCTGTAAAAATAGACCGCAGCAGAAGCATTTCCTGCCACACAGGCATTTAGATGAACACCAAGTGCACGTCAGTCCTGCTTATTCAAAACAAATAACCTTGTTTACATAAAGCAATAGAGTCAAAATTGTTCACCGTGCATTTGAATTCACTGAGATCCTTATCGCTTGGCTGTGAAACATGTTTGCTTTTGATGAGGTACGTGATGCTGAAATGAGATGAGCCCTTTTTGTTGCTCTGAAAGCATACGGAAGGGAACAGCACATCAACAGAAAACACACAGATAATGCAAGAGAGGGAACACGTTTCATGGACTTAATGGCCACGGGACTGTGGTTCGATACAGGCATCAGCACAGGCCTTGTGTGAGGCCGTGCGGCTGCAGAGCGCAGGCCGCAGCGCTTCTCAAGGCAGGACGTGCCCCTCTTCCTCCCGAGGAACTCACTAGGAGAGAACGCAGGACTCAACTACAGGAGCCTTTCCACTGGCAAAACAGCAACAGTGACTTGTCTGCTTTTGCAGGTTTGCAGGTTCTCAAGAAAAAACCCAAGAAGCGACATAGAACACTACCAAGGTCAATGGGGTCTGCCTTTACAAACCAGATTAACGTGCCACATTCTTCTCAACTCTGAACATTTATCTGCCATCCAACAAGTGCAAGTTATTGTGAACAAAACACACTCTACAACATAGTAACTCCAACTCCTGTTTACCTGGTACTTTGTTTGTAGGAGTCATTGCCTTTGTATTTTCCACTTGAAAAGGATGGAACATTCTGTGATATTTAAGTACTTTGGCACATTCTGAAAATGCAGAACCAATAATAACAAAAACAAAGTTCTATTCTATTTTTGAAGTGTCACTCAATCTGTCACTGACTAGAAGCACGCACTCAAAACATTTGCTTTCAGTTACATGATACCTACTAACCAGTAGGAAAGTTACGTATTTTTATGTGTAAAAGAAGGAAAAGGAGCAACAGCAGAACTCCTGGTACTGCCATGGAAAATATTCAGCTTTTTTTTTTTTTTCCCCTCTCCTGAAAATAAAAGATAAACAAGGGAGAAGTCAAAGAGAAATTTACCAAATTTAGTTCTGTTTCTGACTTTTATCATAGTATGGCCACTACCAAGACCACTTATCAAGTGAATAATGCTTTGATGGCAATATATTTTAGTTAACAGGTTGAAGCAATTTATTCCCCTAACAATTCCAGTGTAAACAACATATCAAGCTTAAAGAAAAAAAAATACATAATAATTTACAGTTGAACAGAAAACAGAAATACAAGTAATTTAAGTAGCTTACGTGAACAGGATCCAAGATTTTGACGGCTGCTTTGCTGCCATTTTTCTTATTTAATACCTTGAAAACTTTTCCATATGTTCCTTTGCCAATAGTTTCAATTATTTCCCATGTGTCTGATGGGTCAGGAAAACTATCAAATATTATTGTTTTCCCAGTTAACGGAAGCATCTCAATAGCTGGTTCCTAAGAAAAAGTGTGAGTTTTAGTATTCATTGAATAAATGATTAATAACAAGTGACTCACTACAAATATGAAAAGAAATATATATTCCAATCTCAAATGCTAGAAATGTTTTTGCATATAGGAAACATGTACTGAAAGCACACAGAACAGGAAAGACAGCATTTAATACAGGTATGTGCAGTCAGCTCAGTATCAAATAAAGGGAGATTCAAACGACCCTTTGACAAACCTCAGGCCTGAGGAAAGTCAGTGGAAACTTTCCCATAGACCTCAATAAAGCTAAAGCATTACTCTTTGCTCACAGATTACTGTTACATAAAATCCAAAAGAATTTGGCTCTAGTACCAAGAATCAGGAAGCAAGGGTGACAAATTCTCCCAAGGAGCAGCGTTAGGTTCATTCGAACTTTAATAACAACCAGTTTTATAATCTAACTCTTAATATGTATACATTTTTATGTATATTTTATACAGATAAGTCTGAACAGATCTGTTCATAGTACTACAGTTTTCTAGAGAGAAGGCATTCACAGTCATGGAAAATACACTGACTGATGTATATTCATTAGCATGTATTTTACATACCATAAAGGAAGGATTAGACCTTTGTCCAGGTCAATGATGGCTAAACTTTACTAATATTATCATTCACACTGGCATTCAGCATATATACAGTGTTAAAAAAGTAAACAAAAAGCAAAGAACAGCCCTCCCCAAGAAAACCCTACCTTTACCAGGCATTCAAACACTCAACTTACACAGTATAGAGCCAGTGACATAAATTACACCATGATACCATGTTGCTTTCTTAATAGTGAACTCAGAGCCTTTCGTTTCATCAGTGACTCCCTCATGCTGGCCATGTTTTCTTTATTCAGCAGTACATGTATCAAGCAGACATGGCTGAAATGGACGCCTACACAAACATTATCTTTGAATTACCCCTTTAAGTTATCAGAACTGCACACTGCCACTTCAGTTGCACATTCTGGACTAATTTTCCACTGGATTATATAAGCTCTTTGGGGGACTTTAATTTCATGATTATTCCTGCTGTTCTGCTCTTGGTTGCTTAGCTCACTAATCAGTCAGAAGATATTATTTATTTATTTATTTTTCTTTTATAAAACAAATATGCAACTGTATTATCAATCTCTATATTAGCTCATGCAGCAAAGTGGAGAAATACCCTCCTAACACCAGGGAACTATGAAGTCTGTTGTACCGGGAGTACTGCGATGGTGCTCAAGCATCTTGATTCCAAGGGCCGTGGGAATAAAATGACCTAATTTTACCTGTGAAATCTCCCTTAGCACAAATCCGGGCTAAGGTCAAAGGAGAGATAAGCTTATTTATATAAAGGATCAAGACTTGGAGACATGAAGCTTTTGTATGCAAATCTCTAAATTTCTATCCCACATTCAAAATTTTCTCTATCCTTCTGCCCGACCCTCCTCCAGGATTCCTACAAATATAACTCGGTCAGGTTGCACCCTCTTTCGGAAGACCTTTCCACCTCATACAGTATCGATGAGCACTAAGTAAGAGGCATTACCATTCCCAGTCAACACCATCTTTTTTCCAGAGAATCAACAAAAATAATACTAACACTACTGATTCATGAAACATTTTTCCCTCCTCTTTTACCCATAAAATGGTCCTCAAATATGAAGATAAACTGTTTTAACATACATTGTGTATAGCTTTTAACTGAGACTATACAAGATTAAAAAAAAAAAAAAAAAAAAAAAACACATTCTTTTGAGGTGATAATGGAATGTGATTCATAAACCCAAACCCTTGCTTTGAGTAATGACAGAATTTCAGTGACAGAATTTCTCTTTCTGAGCACTATTTTTTTAAGACTGAGGTTATCTATTTGTGTAGCATTTTCCTGAACACTTAGGCCATAATTGAAGATTTTGGGGGGAGGTAAGAGGGAGTAAGGAGTCATCAACAAGGACCTTCTAGAGAATGGAGATGTCCCACTCATACTGGTATCTGTTTACATACAGATTCCTGTCTACAAAATACACATAAGTGTATTTGGGGTCCCCCAGGGGTCAGTCCTTGGTCCAGTCCTGTTCAATTTATTCATCAATGACCTGGATGAAGGCACAGAGTGCTCCCTCAGCAAGTTTGCTGATGATACCAAACTGGGAGGAGTAGCCGATACCCCAGAGGGCTGTGCTGCCATCCAGAGGGACCTGGACAGACTGGACAACTGGGCGGTGAAAAACCTCATGCAGTTCAACAAGGCCAAGTGCAAGGTCCTGCACCTGGGGAGGAATAACCCCAGACACCAGTACAGGCTGGGGACTGAGCTTGTGGAGAGCAGCTCTGCGGAGAAAGACCTGGGTGTCATGGTGGACGACAAGTTGACCATGAGGCAGCAGTGTGCCCTCGTGGCCAAAAAGGCCAATGGGATCCTGGGCTGCATTAAGAAGAGCGTCTCCAGCAGGTCGAGGGAGGTGATCCTGCCCCTCTACTCAGCCCTGGTGAGGCCACATCTGGAGTACTGTGTCCAGTTCTGGGCTCCACAGTACAAGAGGGATGTGGAGCTGCTGGAGAGAGTCCAGCGCAGGGCTACAAGGATGATCAGGGGCCTGGAACATCTGCCCTATGAGGAGAGGCTGAGGGAGCTGGGCCTGTTCAGCCTGGAGAAGAGAAGGCTGAGAGGGGATCTAATCAGTGTATATAAATACCTCAAGGGAGGGAGTGCAGAGGACGGTCATGGTATCTTTTCAGTGGTGGCCACTGATAGGACTAGAGGAAATGGCCGGAAACTGAAACATCAAAAATTCCATAGGAACTTAAGGAAAAATTTCTTAACAGTGAGGGTGACAGAGCACTGGAACAGGCTGCCCAGAGAGGTTGTGGAGTCTCCTTCTCTGGAGATCTTCAAAACCCGCTTGGATGCAGTCCTGTGCCACGTGCTTTAGGTGTCCCTGCGTATGCAGGGGGGTTGGACTAGATGATCTCTAGAGGTCCCTTCCAACCCTAAGCATTCTATGATTCTATGATTCTATGATTCTATGAAGTCCATCAAGACTTAGGCTCTCTTATGTCCTATAGGGGTGTACAGTAAGAGCCCCTGACCCAGACAGCTTATTCTAGGAGGTATGTGAAAGTTGAAAGAAAAGACAACTTAGCAACTCAGTTTTAAATTAAAGGAGTCCTAAGATGTAGGAATTTAAAGATCAGCTTCACGTATTTATCCTGGGGCAGAGTCAGACAGGACCAAAGACCCATCCTTTCACCCAAAACCTTGTAACAGGCAGTACCTTCTGAAGCGAAACACGCGCCTAAGAAATAGCAGGTTCCAACAACTTTCTGGGTTTTATTAGATTTGCCATGTGTTAACAGAATGCAGCTGGAGTCACCTGGCTCTCCCTATCAACTACTTATTTGTCTCTGGAGACTAGTACAAGGAGAACTGTTAAAAGACTGAGGAAACAAGATCTAGTTTTTAATCGAGTTATACCAATTGTACTTTTATTCGCCTAAAAACACACATATACTTAAAAATAAAAACTTTTATTAACTGTCATACTTAGTTCAATAATTTAAGAATACTATTACAGAAAGAAATATTTAAACTAATCCTTTATCTTTAGATGTACTGCTTTGAAATCATGACTTGAACAAGTTATATTGAATATTTTATTTCCTCATTTCCACCATATTTAAGAACAAGCCCTAGCATATAAATTGTTCAGTTTTCACTCTATTATCAAAAAATATATTAAACAGAATGATTTCAAGTCTTCTGTTCCGAGTGATGAATAATGGTTTATTACATCTGAGTGTAGTTGAGATAGCTGATAATGATTTAATCTCATATTTCAAAATAAATAGGACTGTCTCTGAAATATGTCTGGGTGCCACAATAGCTGGGTAATTCATCATACCGTTCTCTATTAAAATTTACCTTAGAAACACAGCTTATTACTTGACCCAAACTTTTGAGATATGAATGTACCCTTGAACCTCTATAAAAACCTTCTAAAAACCCTCTCAGTGTGTTCAGGAAAATAACTAAATTCATGGTTTTTAGAAACAAACAAACAAACAAGGCAGTCGTTAGAAAAGAAGCCCACTCTGTGTATGTGTGCATGTGTGTGAGAAAGAGGCGCATCTGGCCTTGGCAATTTGGCTATAACATGGAACTGGGAAAGAGGGTTTTTTCAGATGAGCCAGCACTAGGTGACTTTTAATGGCACACTCATACCAAACATATACACTGCATGCAGCAGATCTCAGCCCACTTAGTAGAGATGCTCAGAGATGACCTAAGCCATATCAAAGAGTAAATTACTGTATTCCCCATCAGTTTCAACATCTTGCTTAAAAGGAAAGCACAAAGGAAGGGAAGGAAAATGAAAAATACTTGTGGGCCATTACATGGATGCAATGGCAACTCACTGAAGTATGGCTATCATAAAAAGAAACCATAAAGTCAGACCCCTGCAAAATTGTCAAGACCACAAAGCATTAACAATGTTAAGCAGGAATAGTTCCTGCATCTACAAGCAGGCTTGCAAGCACAATAGACCCTAAATCTCACATAGAACACTGTATGTAATTTTGATATTTGTAATAGTTAAAAAACAAACAAACAAACAAACAACACCATATTTCAGCACTCTAAGTTTCTTATTGTTTTATACAGTGAAAGTTCACAGCTACCTTCTACCATCCCCTAGGCAGTTTCTGAATGGACCTCCACCACATGTAAACATAAGCGTATGAATTTCCTCTGTAAGGAGCTAGGAACAAGAGCACTTGTCCATGTAGTTCATCCTACTCCATATAGGGAGCCAAGATGATTAGTAGTGTACATGCATAAATATGCAGCCTGTAGGTTCTCAGCAGCATCTCCTGATCATTAACTCTTGTTTTTACTGATCTTAACAATCAGATTCATTGATTCAGTTTAAAATCCAGCTACTCAGATCTTCGTAGCTCATATTTGCCTACATTATTTCCTCTTTTCAATAAAAAGATTACTTGTGTTCAACCAGACAAGTCTTGCACAAAGGGTGACCCTGTGATTTCTCAAACAGCTTCATGTTTGTCAGGGGAAATAGATGTCAGGAGCTGACAACATTAGCTTGCTTTGCCTGTTTGGTCCAATATCATTGATATTTTCACTCCCCATGGCGCTGCTTCAGATTCTGAAATTCAAATCTCCTGCCAACCGCATGCCCTCCAAAAAACCAGGCACTGTTCATGCAGAGATTGGTGAGGCTTTTTTCTCAAACATTTTTTTTTCCTACCATACCTCATGTTTCCTTCACCTGTTGTCAGTAATGTGCCCTTGTGACCAAGAAGACCAAATGCATCCTGGGGTGCATTAGGATGAGCGTGGCCAGCAGGTCAAGGGAGGTGATCCTGCCCCTCAGCACTGGTGAGGCCACATCTGGAGTGCTATTGGAGAGAGTCCAGTGCAGAGCTACAAAGGTGATTAGGGGACTTCAGCATCTGTCATATGAGGAAAGGTTGAGGGAGCTCAGACTGTTCAGCTTGGAGATAACAGGACTTTGTGGTGGGAAAATCTTATTAATGTTTAAAAGTATCTACAGGGAGGGCATCAAGAGGATCAGTGGTGTCCACCAATAGGGCAAGAAGCAAAGGATAAGAGGCAACAGGTACAAACTGAAACACATGAAGTCCCACTTGAATTTGAGGAAAATTTCTTGACTGTGAGGATAACAAAGCACTGGTATAGGTTGCTTGGAGAGGCTCTCCTTCCCTGAAGATGCTCAAAATCTACCTGGATATGATTCTGTGCAACATGCTCAGGTGACTCTGCTTGTACAGGAGGTTGGACTAGATGATCTCCAGAAGTCCCTTCCAACCTCAAACATTTTGTGATTCTCTATTTTTATTTATAAGCCCTTTGGTGGGGAACTGAGCACCAACAGGACAATAAAAGCCCCAACGTCTTATTTCCTCCTATCTTCTGAGTTTATAACTATGCTGAGAAGTACTCAATTAGAAAGTTAGTGGCTGCTTCATAGAATTCTCAGACATGCCAAAAGCACATGTGGCTACAATATGGTGTTACTCAAACTAACACCTAGAACTTACTTTGTGGATAAGCACACAAATTTGATTGTTCAAGCATTAGCATCCATTGTACCTTAGATCCTAAGCTAGTAAATATAGTTGTACATTTACACAGCACAGTTCACCCAATACTCAGAGTAAGTTTTCTTCCCGAAATCCCGATGCCATCCTCATTCAGTTCACTGGAATAACTGATTTCAGATTTTGATAATCATACAAGCAGCATCTGGATGGGAACAATAGTTAAATAGAAGCTCAATGTGAACACATTATCTAATTCCACAGTTAAAAACAAGTGTATGAAGCACTATCTGCTTTTTGAACTTCATTTATTAAAAGTTGATACAATAAACAATAAATCCTAATATAAATTTAGCCTAAAACATAAACCTGCAAAATGTCATGTTTCTTAAGTTGCACACTACCCATGTGTTTATTGTGCACTGCACATTAATTTGCTTAGTACCTTTCACTCTTTATATCCCCCAATGTTTATCCACAACTGAAAAATTAAGTCTTTGTCAGCTGCAAGAAACTTCCTACAGAAAAACAAACAAACAAACACCAACAAAAACAAAAATCCAGTTATTTATAGACATTACAGTAGGAGCAAGAAAGCTTTGACTACTACTATACTTAAATGGTAGCCTCATTTGGGGGTTTTGGCCAAGTAAAAGCCCAATAAATTATATTTGGCCTATAAGCAGCTGAAAACAAGCCCTCAGCCCTAAATTCATTTCTATAATGAAAATTTAAGGCAAACTGCTACCTTGGAATCTGTTTAGGGAATAAGAGATTGGGTTTACTTTTTGAGATATCACTGCTGTTGTCCACAAAATATGGTAGACCAGAGGACAGAACTATAACCAGAAATTTTGACCACATTTTTACTGAACCATGTGCATGTAGTGATTTCCAAATAATCACTAGCTAAAAGTAAGTGTAATGTCACATCTTTGAGAGTCCTGCATCTAAAATTGTGATATACTGAGATTTGACAAATATGTGATGAGAGGCTTTTTAACTCTGTTCTTACAGCTGAGGAAGTTGAATGTTACTGTGTAGGCATCAGCCCCAGCTGTGGCAGATAAGGAATGCAAATCAACAGCCCTCTAACATTTAGTTCATTTGCTTTCACTATAGTGTACTATATAGCAGTATAAGTACTGCTTACAAGAATAAGAGAAGCACAAGCTGTTCATCTAACTGATGTACAGCACATCTGTTGGTATCTAAGATAGGTAGAAAAAAAAAAAAAAAAAACAGTTTGATTCACCTGACCTGTTTGGCATCTACCTTAATGTAAGAAGACTCACTCCACTGATTATACCGTCTGACTGACTAAGTCTCTTCTGGCTACAACAGGTACTTAATTGTCTAGCTTCAGATGTAGATATCTACAGTGTGTTGAAGTCTGGTGAAATGAATCCTATTCTGATTAATTGTTGGAAACAAAGAGTTATCATTTGAAAACTACCAAAAATGAGTAATACCAGCTCCATGCCACAGTCCAGCAAATAATAAATAATTTAAAAAAAATAAAATAAAAAAGACAGTCTTGTGTTTTGCCTGATGACACAGACAAAAGCTATGCCACCCTGCAATGACACTGCCAAGCAAACTTTAAATGCAAAAACTGAACCCTAATTAACAAAATACAGTAAATGGCTAGTAAAGTAAATGGCTACTCTGCAGTATTTGGAAAGGACAACTGATAAATTTAACAATGTCTATTGTGGGCACAACTCAGAATATCTGTGTTAATCTTAAGGCTACTCTATTTCTGAGGGCAACTTTTAGCATTCACTCTTTGAAGGGCAAAGCAACTGTTTCTTCTGTTTCTCAAACATCCTTCTGGATCATCTCCACTCACTGTTATCCAGCCACAACTTTCCCAGCAAAGCAAAACAGCTCTGGGTAACCTGATGCCTCTAGACTCCTTGACCTTTGTCGAACTTCTACTACATGCAACATAGAAGCTGTGCTGTGCCGTACTGGTACCTGATCTCCCATTGATAAATGCATCTAAGGTGTCCACACTGACATTTCATCTGCTGATTGTTATTCAGTTGATCTTGACATTTTGACTTGTACCTGAATCGCCCAATAGCACTCACAGGAGGCTCCAGTTCTTTACTCTCCAAAAAGTTCTCAGAGGGTGCTGCTCAAAGACATCTCTATGAGTGTTCTGGTCCACTTTGTTTTTCCTCCATTTTTTCCCCCCCACCAACAGTAATGATCCTACTGCATGCTGAAGTGTACAGTTCTCATGAAACTCTTCAAGGAGGCTTTTGAAGCAACAGGCTAGAGAACTGCTGAGAGCTGCAAGCATTGAATTTACTAATTTATCTTGTGCACAGGTGTTGCTATAGGATGGCAATTCTTCAGAGGTCAAAAATGAAATCAATAGGTCCAATGTTTTAAGAGTCAACCTTTAGCTTTAATAAGAAGGTATGAAAATGCTATAGTTAATTCTTGTAATCATGTTAAAGCACTGTTATTTTGAAAACAATGAGAGCTAAAAACTTTTATGACAACTGTCATCTAACAGAAAACATTTATGCGGGGACATTGCAACCACAAAAACAAGATTAATAACTGAAGGGGGAATTATGTCATTATCAAATTGTTCTTGTACCTTGTGCCACCAGAAGTCATGAAGTGACATTAACAATCCATGAACTGAATCATGTCCAACTCATTTGGTGGCTCCCATAAGAGAGGCACTGCAAGTGATGAGAATAATTTTTCAATGACTACACGCTAGATCAATGTGTTAGCAGCAAACTTCACTTTCAAAGCTAAAGCATCACTTAATTTTCTCATTTTAACCCAATAAAACTTCACAAGGCCACAGAATCAGCATGGTGCAACCTCACTCCTTGCCTTTTTCTCAGAATCTCTAACTGAAGTAGTGACCCCAACTTAACTACCAGCTATGTCAACTGACTTTGGCAGAGCTTGAAATTAAGGCGATATAGTCACTTGACAGCAAAATAAGGAGGGCGTTACTTGCTTATCAGCACCTAATGCTAGCACAGCAGACACGTGGGGCTACGCGCACACCGGGGATGCCGCAGACGTGGCGGGGTTTCACGTTGGACATGTTGCGCTCCATAGCCTCCTTACTGCACTTGGTCCAGCCAGGGCAGCGCAGCCGTGCCAAGGGGCCAGCGCACCCCGCTCAGGACTCCCACAGTCCCGCCCTGGACGGCAGGTCCCGGGCTATCCGATCATGCCCGGCCGTCCAGACACTGTCGCCCTCGCCACCCACTTCGTCTTCGGGCAGATCGCTTACAGGGAACACGAGAAGGAGAACGCGGCGGGGCTCGCGCGGGCGGGCGGCGCGGCCATGGCGGGAGGGGGCCGCCGCCGCCATGGCGGCTCCCTCAGGCGGCGGGGCCGCTCAGCGGCCGCCCGCGCGCCCGCCCGCCCGCACCCGCGTTACCCGCAGCCAGCGCTCCGGTCCCCCGCAGAGCCAACCAGCCAGCCTGCCGCTTCCTCCCGCGCCTCCTCCTCCTGCCGACGGGTGGGTCGAGCGGCTCGCCCTGCTAATCCCCCGCCGGCGCCGTGGGGACCGGGCAGCCCCGGCCGGCTCTCGAGGCTTCCCGGCCGCTCTGAACCGGGCTCCGAACAAACCCGCTCCCAGCCAGGGCCCGACCCAGATTAGGGTCAGCGGCTCCACAGCCTGATCCGCCCCGGCGGGATTACCCGCACCTGGTGGCACAGCACGGCGGCGGAGCAGGCGCCGCGGTACCTTAGGCTCGGCTGTGTCCTCGCTGCCTTGCTAAACCTAATGCATAAGGGACTTAACCTGGGCCATTAGCAGTAATTGAGATGCGGGGCGTACGCTTAACAAACTTTATGACCTGCTGTAGAGAAGTGGGTACGTGGTGGCTGTGCACCCTAGATGTAGTGAATGACTACGAGGTTGCAGAGGGAGGTTGCAAGACAAGGTATTGAGAACTTGGGAAATGGGTGACTGCTACCTGAACAGCTCCTGTGTGACGCATGAACCAGTCCTTAATTATGCTTCTTCGGTTTGCTTTAGAGGACCTCTGCCTTATTCTCTGCGCAATAAAAAAAGTGAAACATTGCAAGGGACATCTATCCTCTGCTTCCTTGCACCAGCACCAAGGACACATGACTCCATAGTAGATGGACACAGTGAATGTGTCTCCTTTGATGCTTTGTAATAAAAATTGGTCTCAGACAAGTCTGGCAGAGGAGTGGATTTTTCAGCTCTCAAGTTTCTAAATTGTGGAAGCAAAGTAGAGAGCATGGAGTTAGTGGACTGGACTTTCCATGTGAACATAAGTGTCAAGGGGAAGGCTGCTAACCCCTTCCAGACATCAAAGGAATCACACGGACAAGAAGCCTTCTAAATGCCTTACTGTGGGAGGAGCATCCTATTGTGGGAAAAGCATCCTTTTTCCCATAGACAGGATCTATCTTAAATCCCATATTTAAACAGCCTTGAGCTAGATATCTGAGGGAAGGGGACATCCTTAATTCCCTACGTCAATGCACTACTTGTTTACTATACTGTAAAAAAAAAAAAAAGGTTTTCTTTTTACTTATGAGGGGAAATTTAAGGTGCAGCAATTTCTTTCATTTTCATTTTTCAACCTTTCATTTTTGCCTGCTCCAGAACATTTCCTTTACCCTGGTTATATCTGTATCTGCTGCCAGTAATGATAAAAGCTTGTGAATTTCTGTATAGAAGAACAAAATTAACTTCCTCCTAATTATAATCCCACTTCCTTGTGTTGGAACTAGGAAGTAATATAGTATAGAACAAATAGTTCCTATATTACTTCCTAGTATCCCACTTCATGCATTGGTGTTAGAAGCACTAGCAGAGTAGGTCTTCAGATGTAAAACAAAACAAAATTAAACAAAACCAAAAAAAAGGGTATCTTTTAGGCCTGAACTGCTACATGACTGCTTTAATGCAAAGATTTTTTTTGTTCAAATGGGAATCTGTCATTGACTTCAGTAGCAAGTATGAGTGTCTAGTGGCCATGACCCCTAGGCTTGCTGGCTGGCTCCTTGGCAGGTCACATGCAGAAGCACAGCAGTCTAATGTGGTTATGTAAAAGCTTGACCAGAGTGCACCACAAAAAACTAAAACTGGAAGCTAAAAGCCTTGCAGTAGAAACACGGTACAGAAGATGGTGCATGCTCACAGGTCTCCTCCCAAGTAGAAACCTGGAGTTAAGAGCTCAGCTGTGCTGAGCTACACTCTGAGAAGCCAGAGGGAGAACACTTCAGTGGTCAGTTCACACATCCCCTTCCACTTCTGGCAGTGCTGGCTGAAAACCGTGCTGTCCCTGGTGAATTTTGTCTGCTGCCTATTATCCTTGTCCTGATGTTACCATTTTTCTTATCTTTGAAAACTTCAAACTCCCTATGAATACTCTCTCTGCTGTAAAAGGACCCTCAAGAGCAAAAAATCATGTAAATTGTAGCAGCTAACTGAGTCCATTAGGACTGAAGTGGGCTGTGGATTGCTCAGCTGTGCAGGCACAGTGGCAGGCTTGGGAGGCAAAGGGAGACTGTGCAGGGAGAGCCCTCCAGCAGCAGCACAGGGTTGAGTAACCAGGAGAGACAATTTCTTTGGCAGGAACAACAGTAGATGGAAGAAGTGAATGCCCTATATGTGAGCAGATGCCTGGGAGAGTTTGGCTATAAGTGATTCTCCATCTTGCCTTGGCTTTTGCCACTATAGTCCCAAACACTTATGGCCTTGCTTTTCTCTAGGAGGACTTTCCAGGTGAAATTTCAAAGTTCCTGAATGAATGTGTGTATTTGTTTTACTCTCCCCATAATTAAGAATGCATATTACATATTTACACTAGGTATGTACTAGATGGTAGATTAGAAGTGCTTGTTCTTCAGCGATGCCCAATACAAACTTATGTTGTGCTTAGTGCCATGAGAAGCCATCCTTTACACTTTTTAACAGATCATAGTTACACAGGTTTTAAACTCACTTTATCTCTCTCCTTGCCCTTCAGTGTTGAACTTTTTCACTTTTTGGATAGTTTTCAACCTCATTAGGAATATTGTGGATATAACTTAAAACTATTCTAAAGTTATTATTTAGGTATATGAGAGATTTAGGTGTATGAGAGATTTAGGTATATGAGAGATGTGAAAACAACATGACGGGTGTGCTTTAAAAGTATGTTCAACATTAGATCACAGTATGCAGTAGTTTATAAAATACTTATTTTCATCATCATAATATAAAGAAGCAAAAGCATACTTTAACAAAATTGGCCATTTTTAACTCAGAACCAAAAAAAAAAATCATACTTTACAGATTGCATACTTTTCCAGATTCCTGGAAAACGCTCAGCTAATGTGACCCTCATTAGAATGACAAAAAGAGAAAATATATCTTCTTGTGATTAAGGCACTGTGTTAAGGCTAGAACGTAAAGACTAGTAATATCTATAATGAGAAAGCCCTTCCTGATAGGGTCAGGATCCTGCTGTGCTGGGCATTGTAGACCCCACACAAAATGAGGTCCTCCTGCTGGGCAAGGAGGCAAAGTCTGGACAGAGCTCAGCCACGAAGGGCTTGTGTGACCAAAAGCACACATTTCCTTTCTTTATCTATTTCCTTTTCTTTATAATTGAGCTTTTAATACTTCTCTACCCCCAGGGATGTCTTTTGATAGTTAATTATGTACATATTCAAATAACAAGCGACACAGAAAAAAACAAAAAACAGTAGGTATATCAAAAGATAGCTTAGAAAAATAAACAAGCATGTTTATGGAGCATAAGACAGACCACTATTAAAAGAATTAAAGAATTTACTTACCTCTGTTTTTTGACCTCTCTGGCTGATTAACTGAGCACAGCCTGGAGTAAATACGAGGAACTCCTCCCCTTTTGGTGTTTATTACAGAGAAACAATACTTCCTGTGACACCTGAGCAAATATCCTCTAGGAAAACTACCACGTAGTTTGTCCACAGATAGCTTACTGTTTCTTTGATCATAAATACCACCCACCATAATGAATTGCCAAGCATGTCCAAAACCAGGAGTTATTTATCGAATGCATGGATTTCTTTGACGCCAACATAGACTTTGCCAGATATTTTCTTTAGTTGATTAAAAGAGCTCTGTAACCCCTTTTGAAGGTCTTAGATGCGTGATCCTTATAATCACATCTAAGGGGTTGGTTAGCTCAGGAGATTGTTAATAGGATACAAAACCTTTCACATCCAATGCAGATGAGTACAGATGAAAAGTTGTGACCATTTAACAGCTCTTTGACATCCTATGAATTAGCCCAGGTTCTCCTACTGTTCTCCTACTGGAGAGATGTCTGCATTGCTTTTAATATGCAGAGGGTGGTTTGCAGGCTTTTTAAAATACACATAGAACACAGAACAGGGAAATATTTAAAAAATTCAGTGGTAACTAATGAATCGGAATGAAATTATAATCAAAAGAATTTTTTAAATTCCTGCTCTAAAACCATCTCCACAGTCTAGACAAGGACATGAGCACAGATAGTTCTGGTGGTGATGAAAAAACAGACATCACTAGAAAGCATGAGGAATGGGTTAGAAAACTGAGTTCTTCACTGAAATTTCCCTGTATCATCTCCTCTCACTAGATTCAGGAGCTGTATGTGTGAGTACTTGAGATTACCTTCCTTTCTAGGTCAAAGTTGGTTTTGAAATTAGCTTGGAGTCAAACCAATCAAGGAAATTCCCACATCAAAATTATCAATGTGTGCTGCATTGGGAAGTGATCTAGTGACTATGAGGAACATTTCCTGCAAGAAAACTTTCTAACTGGGAATCTATTTGCTCCACACACATGTATTGCCTTTGAATAGTAATAGCCCAACTCACTGATTCATATATAGTAAGAAAGAAAACCACAAGCAAAGATTTTGCTGAAATTTCACAATTATTTCTATTTCACAGGCTTGAGACAGCGAAGTTTATTTTTTCATCTCCTGAATCCTGACTTTGCATGTCTCAAACTCAGTTTCAAAAATTCTTATAATGTTTTATTTTGTAAAATAGTTTTGGGAATTTTGAAATATAAAACATTCAGTGGTTGATTTGAAATCACAGGAGGTAAAGTCAGAGGCCAATTCATAACAGCACAGAAGATCAATGCTACAAGATATATTCTAGTGTCAGTAGTTACTTAGTGAGTACACTTATACATTCCTTGGAACTTGCTGATCACCAAAATAACCTTAAAGGATTTTGGTTACGTGTGGTGGTGTGAACTAGTAAGAAGACAGCAAAACATTTGAGGATTGCTGCTTTCTGAAAATCTTTGTATAATTTGAAGTACCAATCTTGGAAACATGTAGGTGAATATTTGGGGTTGTAGTATTGCCATTTCCAAGTATGTAAGCAACTGGTTCCTCTCAGTCATGAAACTAGTTTGAAAATCATGAGATTAAAAAACTAAACTAAGGACTAAGCACCAGGGAGTCATGTCACAAATACAGCAATCCCCACATTAACTTCTTAGATGTCTGGCATTTCATATGATTTGCAAAATATTTGAATCAGATCTATAGAGGATCTCAGTGCTGAAATATCCATGTGCTATATAAAATATGCTGAAGCACCTGTGCAACACATAATCAAACAAAAATGCATAAACATCCTAAACATTAAGGATGGAAATCCTCAAGTTACTGTTCTTGGGCAATTTCAAATTTGTAACATCATATAATATGCAGAGTGCTTTCAGGGGGGACACACAAAATGTCTCAAGCATCCTATGTTCTGCTGCTGCTGCTTTTTTTTTTTTTTTTGCTTTTTTTTTCCCCTATTTTCCATGATTTCAGACTTTCAGGAATTTACAGAAGTCTAGGTCTTTTTCCCCTTGAAGTCAAAGGTAGCAAACACTTTGCCAGACTTCACACACTTCACAAATACATATTCAAAGATCACATTAATCACTAACAATTGCAAAACAAACAAACAACAACAAGAAGAAAAACCCAAACTCAAAAAACTAGAAAAATCTAATTTAAGCGCAATATAAAAGAAGCAGGTTATTTGTGTCATGTTAGCCCAAATAAGGGATGGCAAAATACTCTGGGAATAACTTCAGAAGTGGATCTTGGAAGCTTTTGCCATTATTCTTCTGGTACTGTTATGAATTGTCTTCATCCTCATCCAGAGGCTCTCCACAAATGATTCTTATAAATAGTTTCCTATTCCTGAGTCTGTCATTAATCTCTGGGGATGTTCTAAAGATAGCCCTCTGAGGATTTGGATTTGTCATCTTCTTTTTCTTTTTAATCCCATTAGGGAGTATAGCAAACAGTGGCACAAACAGGATTACATTTTGAAGGGGCACACACCTAGTTATGCAAAGGAACACAAATATTCTCAGTTCCAGTTTCCTGCTTTGCATTTGCTCTGTCTCTGCTTTTTCCTATTTCTCTTTTGCAGCTGGTTTTAAACACATTTTAAATAGCTCATAAAAACCCCCACATATTTATCAAAAAAAAAAAAAGAAAGAAAAGCAGAGAAGAGAAAAACAGAAGAAAGAATGAATGAAGCTTTGTGCCATGCTGCTTTTGGGGCTTTCTCTATCTTTATTACCTTACTTGTGTCCCAGTGCTCTACCAGTAAACTGGATATAGCATTTCCAGTGCTTCCTGGCCCTGAACATCAGGAAGGCATCATCACCTTGGTTGAGAGCAGGAACTGAGGTAATTCTCCTGTTTCCTGCAAGTACTTCCAGCATTTCTGCAGTGACAGTTTCTTCAGAGACAAGTTTTCATTAGGGTGTACTTTGAGTAACTGGTTGTTGTGTCTTTATCAGCATCCTAAATCCCTATGATTTCACTTGTGATTTTTGCCTTAGCTTCTGAAGTTGAAAGAAGAGCCAGTTTTCTCCGAACTTGTGTAACAGTTAGTTGAGAGGATTGCAAATAAGTTATAAAATATACAATTAGAGGGAACTGCTGCAAGTTTAATGTAAACTTTTTTACAGTATTTAAAGATTCATTTCATTGACTCCTATTTGAAATAGCAAATTTCATTAAAAACATCCAAATGTAAAAAATGACAATAATGGATAAGCAACCATAGCCTATGATAATTTCCCTAGCAAGGTGTGCCTTGATAGTTTTCTAGTTTCAACTGCTAACTGAAACTAGTTCATTTTATGCCTAAATATTAAATTGAAGAATTGTATATTATTAAAGTCTTTTTTTTCATTGTGTCCCTTAATAATTTCTCCTTTGTTAAACTAATGAAATAGATCTGGAGTCTTATACTCTAAAATATATTTTCCATCTTTTCCTATGGCTCATTTATAAATGCTTTCCAAATTGTTCATATCATTCTTAAACTCTGCACATCAGAAGTGGATATAACATTTCACTGTGCATTTGCACTTGACTGGTTATTTCCCGTGATCTAAAAATCTTTTTCAGAATGTCTCAATATAAAGTAATATCACCCAACATGTACTTATATGTGTACATGTATATGTGTACTTATATGGCCTACCTATTTGTTCTCAGAAGTATTAAGGAATGGGTAAGGAAGTTCTCAGAAGTATTAAGGAATAGTAAGATAGAGAAGACTCTATCTGCTTTTCCCTTCTTGCTAAAACACTCTACTTAGTCATTACTTTCACATACAATTGAGGCATCAGAATAACTTTTGATTATGTTGCTAAGCCACGAGGTGGTCAGAGCTGCTGCTGTCCTGTGTGCACTGGCATCATCAATTAACCTTTTCTAGGATAAAAGAAGTTGTTTTTTTTTTCTCCTGAGACAGTTTTCTGTCTTGAGGTTCTAGCTTTGATTGTGACAGTTGCCTTACTTAACAGCCACCACAGGACACAGAGGGAAAGAGAAATCAGAGCAGCAGGAGGAGGTTAGCACTCACTGCAAACCCGCATCAAAGAGCAGGGCCACCCGCATCCTCCTCTGCTTACATCTGACAATTGAGCTTGGATTTCTAGTTTCAGTTCTGCTTGAATCCAAAGAAGGAAGCTGTGTGTAGCAAGCAGCAAATTGCCTACAGATGTTCTGTGAATGGAAAATACAAACAAAATAACTGTTTTTAAAAAGAGGCTGTATCTCACTTGCTGCTGCTTAGGAGAGATTCTACCTCAAAATCTTATCTCCTTATATCCTCAAAGAGTACAAATGTACTGACCGTCTGATCCGTTTATAAATGCTCAGATAAAGAATAATGACTCTGATTCTCCACTACTAGCACCCACCTGACTTGAGAAAGAACTCCAAAATTCATTATGTAAAGCCTGCCTTATCTGGCTTAATGTCTGGTTGACAAGTTACATTGTTTAAAGCAATTCAGTTATTTCACTTACTGTGTGCAAGTGATGCGCCAAACCAATACTTTATATTTCATGGCATTTTTTATTCCTAGGATTTTATTCCCAGGATTTCTGAATGCACTACAGTCTATGCACATGTAATCAGTCCATCTGCCCAACATGCTACAATAGTTAATAGCAGTCTCCATGCTCACACAAAGCAAGCAAGATTTCTGTTCAGAAATCTGATATAGAAGACCCTCTGCACAGAAGGCAACAGGGCAGTTCATATGCCTGTCTCAGAAGGAGCAAGACGTGAGCTGTGATATGTTTTGCACCTGTTATGCAACAGAGAACAATCCACCAATTAATTCAGTTAGTGTTAGAGAGAAGAGATAACATGTCTTGGATTTCCTGCTCTTAATTTATTGAACAACTAGGCCCGCGGGGCTATAAAAACTGTTCCATCAACATACAGGAGGTCTACAGTTTCTGGTATGATAGAAAAATGCTATCTTTCAGCATGGCAAAGTACTACCTAATACAGGCCTTGCATAAAGAACATCTATGACTATTTAAGTAAATACTCAGCTCTCCCATTAAACTGTACATCTTGATGGTCAAAGTGATAAACAGCAAGGTACAGAGGAGTGAATATTTACTCATTTCTTACCCCACCACTTGTTTACAGGGATTGTCATGAGAAAACAAGGTAGGAAATAAGCTTTCAATTGCTTTCCAGCTGCTGCTGATGAGGTTTGTCACATAGGTGACAGGACACTTTCATTTCCTAGGCAGTTTTATGCCTTAGGTACCTAACAACAGCCTGACCTGACTTAGGCTCTAACCCATTACCAAGGGAATATAATTACAGAGGACTCCATTATGTTGTGAGTTCGCTAGGCAGCTTAGGAAATAACTGAGGAAATAACTCATAAAAGACTAACACAGTCATTTCTTTCTTTCTCTCTGCTGCTTCATTAATACAAATTGGAGGAACAGGTAATACAATAGAAAGTCTTTTGGCTTGACAGCAGTTCCCAGAATCTTCTCACTTTCAAACTAATAAATAAATCAAATGTTCCTTATTCATGAAGGTGGCAGTACCATCTTACAGTGTGTCCTCTGATGGCAGGTGCAAATTAACTGAAGCAGAGGGACTTAAATATTTTTCTTCCTTAGAGACAGAGGGCTTTCTCAGTGGGGTACTTGTTGCTTTAAGGGGGATGGTAACATTTTTGTGCAGAGGAGGATGCCAAAGTGAAATGATGTTGAGTTAACATTTTTTTGAATGATCTTTCTTTTGCGTAAGTTCTAGTTTATATTGTGCTTAAACAGTTAGAAAGTCTGTATTTAACCTCAGATGCATCTCCCCATCTAAAATCTTCTGGCATTGAAATGCTGAGATGGGTTTCTGAAGGGGACTAGGGAACAGGAGTCAGGTAGAACAATAAGCATATCCCACCTGGAAAATGTGGGCATCCCCTGCAAATCACCAGCAGCGTCTGTTTTGCAGTAAAGAACAACAATACTTTCAAAACTACAGTCTATTCACCTATGATTGCCAGAGCAAAGTAAAACAATCTCTTTAGTGCATGAAGGTAGAGAATACTGGAGAGAATAAACACACAGATGAAATGTCTTCTGCATGTGCCTGTTTTTCTCTGCTAACTCTAGTGGGAGCCAAGATAGCTACCATAGATCAGACATGGATTTTAGTTAGACAATGTAAGTGGAGTAAAACTTATTTGTAGTGATAGGGCCTTCAAATGCTCTCAGAAATAGGTGCCTTTTAACTAGACACAACGAACAGTTATTTTGTAATTACATGGACTTTACCACCTTGGAAGAAATACTTGGTCATGCAAATGAGGATTTTTAAAAGCCTTTTTACTTAAGTCATTCAGAAAATGATGAATGATAGATACCACCATCCTCTTCCTAGGAGATGTATTCTCTCTCTTTTCTGTTTTCCATATAGGTAGCTATGTCACATAAGCTTTGGGGCACATCCTGGATCTGTAAAAACTAGCACACAGAGTGCTCGAGTTCATTCTCAAGCTCAACAAGAGATTCAGGACTAAAAGGTTCAGAGCAAACTGCAGACATGCGGGCTGATTTCAGTTCTGCTTTTTTTCACTGAGAGAAGCCTGTGTCTTCTCAGATGAGAGATGTGTAATTCATTCTACAGAAACCTGAGAACCAACAAAAATGACTTTGCTGGAAAAGTGGAAGATGCAGCAATCTGTTAAAACCTTCAGCACTGAGGCTCGCAGGGGCAAAGCCTCCCAACGCAGAGCAAGCTGCTTAGATTCAAAGTTGCAGCGACAAATCAGAGTCCTATCTGTCCTCCAACCCCCCAAAAACATTAATATGAATCCATGTGATTTATATGGCTTCCAAGAAAACCTAATCTGCTGCACATGTCTTCAAATTCAGACTAGAACTGATTAAAAAATCATTCCAGCTTCTGTCTGTCTTCTTTGAGGCTCCTTCCCATTTGTCTTCCTGGGCCAGAAGCTGAGGTTTGTTATACCTCAGGCCAGGCTTTGGCTTTGCTCAGCAGCACCTCCCAGACTGCTAATAGAACCATGGCCTGTGCTTTTGTACTCTGCATATCTCAGAATGCTTTTTCTTCTCATGTATCAAATGTTCTGCAGTTTTAAAATCCATCTAAGTAAATGGGGATAGTCAATGACTTCAGTTATTACTGTAACATCTAACTTTTCCTCTATAATTTACCTTAGGCAGTTTCTTATTCAATAGCAAGAAAGTGCTATCTGATATATGACAGAAAGCTTTGTCCATTGACATAACACTGAGAAGATTACTTGGCTTTTTTATGTTCTGTAAAATCTCACCCACAGGAGAAAACCTCACTAGGTTTTTATGTACATTTTTATGTACTGTTTTATCCATATTTTTTTTCCTAGCTTGAGAACCAGTAGAACTTAGAAAAAAAAAAAAAACTCTGGAGCAGGATCAGACCTGCATTGCTAATGAGTGACCTGGCACATAATCATCAAGAGATCTTTGCTTCTATTCATGTAGCTCCTGTGGCTATGTCTCCTATTAATGTTAATGGGAATGTGGCATGTCACTCTTTCAGTTGTAGATCATGTACAGATGAATAAATCTATTCAGCAGCAGAACAGGAAAATACTGTCAG
Organism: Tinamus guttatus; assembly: GCF_059628265.1. Taxonomy (NCBI): domain Eukaryota; kingdom Metazoa; phylum Chordata; class Aves; order Tinamiformes; family Tinamidae; genus Tinamus; species Tinamus guttatus. The sequence continues at coordinate 4,530,181 of NW_028289064.1, forward strand.
TGTTTGAGAAACTGCAGAAATGTGAGTCATGTAATAATTGATAAATAACAACAACAAACATCAAAATAATATTTTTGACATGTTAGTACCATGCAGTATATATGTATAAAAATAAAAAAATATGTTCCCCCTCACCCGCCTCTTGCTAGCGTTTGTGGTAAAGTGGGCGATTTGTTATATAGGTAAATTGCTTGAGCCCTATTCCAGCTTATAAGAAAACCTAAGAATTGTGAGATAAATATTTAGCCTGAAATCTGCATTATGAGGATAAGGCTGTAGAGAAGACATTATGAAAACAAAAATAACAAGAAAGAAGAAGCATTAAATATGTTTGCTCTATTAAAACAAGTACATGTTATAATCACTTGTTTTCATTTTTATTTGAAGTATAAGCAGATATCCCCATTATAACATATGCATGCTTGTTTGTACTACACCACGAGTTACTTGGTAGCTATATTCTGTTTCTATGGCATGATTTCTTAGCTTATTCACAGTAAGTATTATCTTTTTACCGTTGCACTGCCTCAGTCATAATAAAATTAAGGCCCTTTGACAACACAGTGAAATCCAGCACCTTTACTATTAGCTGGAAACCAGCTAACCGGTGCGTCTGTCATCTCTTGCTCTCTGCTTTAGCTGTGGTAATGCTGAAAGGGACCGTGGTAGGGACGGTTGTGTGAAGGACCTTCATGGTGCTCAGTGGTGCTGCAGGGACACTTGCAGGCTGCTCAGGGGCAGTGGGGGGACACAGTGTCCAGCCGTTCGGGGTGCCCATCCATGTGCCCTGCCAGCAGTGGGCTTCCTGGCAGCATTTCTCATTTAAAATGGGGAGTAAACAGTTAACCAACTTGTCCTATTGTTCTGCATATATTTAAATGTCAAAAACTGCAGGCACAACAGCAGCATTTGCTAAATATATAAATACCGACTACTGCTTTAGTCAGATTCAAAGCCAATCAAAAAGACACAAGAGATGAGCAAAGAAGGAGTTTCTGCAATGCCCTGAAACGTAGGTCACCCCTGCAGAAAGTAGCGGGTGCCTCTGTGATCTCCTTTGATGCTAATGTGGTGCTGAGTTATCAAACGCAGCTGAGTGGTTCTGTCCTGCTCCCTGAAGGAGGAGAGAGGGCAGTGGAGATGCTCAGCAAGGCTCACAAATGCATCCCAAGGACTTCAGGCAGCCTGTGGGTGCCTTGGAGGTCTTTCAAAATGCAGAGGACCCCACACAGTAAAACTGAGACATTTCTTGATGAGATGAAAGCAGAAACACCACAGAATAGTTGCCCCCACACACTTAAAGAGACACTTCAGGCATTAGCTAAGCTACCAATCATCCATTTCCTACCAGAACTAGAGCTGAGTATGTTTGTTTGTTTCCCGTGCACCCCACACCGTCTTGCTTTTTTTGTTGTTGTTATATCAAAACCCCAAAACTTCAATTTGGCCCTAGTGAATGAAGTCAAAATATTTGTGAAATCTCTTTCCCTGCAACAGTTTCAAAGTGATAGTGCATCTGTCAAATTATCTACATTCAGTTCATTCACCATATTTTGGAAATGTATAAAATATATTTTTTCTTGTGACTCAGACTGAATATCTTGTTGGATCCTCAGAGTGAGATCCTTCTCTGGACTGTGGTTTGCTCAATAATTCAGTAATTCAAGCGACATCCATTCACCAGAGCTTTTTACTAGGCTTTACTCTTCCTCCTTCTGGCAAGGACTCTCAGGATTCTTGGGATTTTTGAGGGTTAGCATCATCCTGCTGTCCTCAACCACCCTCCTCTCCATTCTAGACCCAGAAACAGGGAAACCTTTGCAGCTAAATTTGCAGGCCACCTTCTTAGTTTGTCAAAATGGAATCTCTATATAGTTACTATGAAAAACTAGCCCAAACTACCTCCTGTACTGCTGGGACTAATCTGATGCCCCAGACAGTTTTTTTCACTGCAAAAAGTACACATGGATGCTACACATAGCATGTCTGTGGTTTAACTGCACTAGTCAGATCTGACTAACCCTACTTTCTAAAGGCCTGGGTTCATTTCATGCACATGGAAAATGGAGGCAATTAGCTAGATGATTCATCTGTCCATCAGGCTTGAAGTTTGGTAATTTATTTTCTTCCTCTTAAATTTATGTTTTGTAAATAATCTAGACCTTAAGGACAACTTTGGTGAGAATCTTCACTCTCTTACTTCTGCCTCAGAGCAGCATTCCTGTCAGTATGAGTTACTAGGATCATTTCTTTCAATGGTAAGAGGACTTGGTAATCTTCTCAGACAGATCTATTCTGCCCTGTTAGCCTTGGGCCTAGACTTTTGCAAGACCAGCTGTCCCATTTACCCCGCTGCCTGATTTAGCACTCTGGCTTATCTGAATTTAGCCAGATACAGAACAGTGATGCATGGAAGGAGGCACTTGACTAGAGGTCAAAACTGGCCATGCCAAGCACCATGGTCACAAGCAACTTCACTAGTCTGCAATGGACTAAACGAAAATAACAAGTTATCCACTTAATACTAAAGGAATGAATGGAAATGGTGATATTCTGGTTGAAGGACAATGTGTCAGCCAGAGGACTGGCCCAGGGGGTGAGACTGGAGCATTCATGGCATGTGCGTGACCAGCTAAGGTATCTTCAAAGCTGTTGGAGATAAATGAATGAAATACAAAATAAATACAGAAAACTGCATGTAAAAGAACTGGCCAAACATAGCTACCTTTCTGTTTAAATTATCAGAGATTACATTTTAGTAGAGACTAGCTAATGAGAGGGATTAGCTAATGAGAGAGATTCATAGTTGGGCGATTGCATGGCACAGACTGTCAGTGCTGCAACGGAGCTTCGGCGGAGGTTTGCTCGCTCAGCATGACATTTCGGGTCAGTGAACACAACACTGTGGCTGTGACGCCTCGCTACAGCAATTTCCTTTGCTACATCAGCTGAAAACATAGATCAAAGCCTGCCTGTGTGCAGTCATATATGACTGCAGAAAGTCAAGACTAAAGAGGTAAAGAGAATTTGCCAGCCCAGGCAGACCAACAGATTTGAAAGATCCATATATTGATCAATAGCAGAAATACATGTTGAATTTTTTAGTTGCTGTCATTGGCTTACATAGTTACAGACAAAGAGACAATTTTTCACATGTTTTTTGAGTTGAAGACAATAAGACCTGGGGAAGTTTAAAAAAAAAAAAAGTAATGATATGCCAGGAAGGTAAGACAAGAAGAACTACTACAACACTGCATAACAGATATCGCACTGCAAATGGGGAATATGAGAGCTAGTCTTGCAGCTGCACAGAAACAACAAGCAGGGGAGAGAACTGGGTTTACTGGAGAAGCAAAAAACAGCTCCATAGCTGCCTGACCCTACCCAGCACTGTTTATATACTAATAAAAGTGATGCAGACTAACACAGCCTGCTTATGACTGTGAAATAGCCACCTGGAGTAACAGGCTCTGTGTGGATGCTTTGTGAACAAAAGCAGTCATCTAATCTATGGGACTATCAAATGGCCAAGCCCCTAACAGACATCAGGATAATATAAAATAACAATAAAAACAATAAAATGTAGAACAGCTTCTCACTTATCAAGGATAAAAGTATCTACCTGTGAACTGAATTTCTACACTTCTTTTGTGTGTTACATTAGCTAGTTAGAGCTAGCAAAACTGTGGGGTTTTCTAGCACTTGTGTGCATATTGTACCTTCTCCATGGGCAACAATCTAAATATTATTTATTTTAACATCCCAAGCATAACTATACAGTTTTTTTAAAAAAACAAATGCTGCATTTAAATGCATGTGTGTGCAATTAGACCTCCTCCTACACCTCCTTGCAGGTGGTTTGTAACTGTGAATGACATGAACCAAAACAATGCCTTCTGTTTAGGAAAATTCAGACACAGTGGTAAATGTGAGGAAGGATTCCAGAGAAACACAAAGCACTTTGAACAACCTGAGGCTCTCTGATATGCCAAAGAACAGAAAACAGCAGCTATCCTATGAAGAACTGAAGTGTTGACAAGGGTCGGACCGCTGTTAACATGTCTTTGTGTTCAGGGTGAACCACAACAGCTTTTATCTGACTCATGTCTTGCTGAATCGTCTTTTCTGCTTGCAATAAATATCCACCGAACAAATCTAAACCTTCTGTTTATGTCTCTTTTCCTTGAAATAAATGATTTTTAAATTACTATTATTAGTTCTGACTGCATTTTTATGAACCAAGATAAATGTGAGTTGTTAACATACTCTTAAAGCACTTAATTCAGGTGGCTAGGCTATGAAGAATCAGGCTAAGTATATCGGTGAGACGTCTGTATACAGCACACACAGCATCTATCTCATCGGATCCTAATTCCTCCACTCCAGGATTAAATTTCCAATGGACCATGTCTTGCAAACCTTTCAGAAAGCAATTTGCAAAGAGAAGCTATACAGAAGGTTATCATATAGCTTGGCATAAGGATGAAGGATCACGGCTAAAGTAGTAGTGTGTCTCTTGATTCTTGTCCTACTTGGCTTGTGTTACTGAAGTGGTGAAGTGTTACGTACTGAAGGGATACAAATGAAAGATGTTCAGGGGTTTTGCTGGCTTACCCCTTCCTGTTACTGCCCAACTAAGCCACTGCTTCAGTCTGCTGAAGAGCCTCCCAGTGTCAAAGTCTGCAGCTTTAAACCAACTTTGTAATCCCATCAAGGCTTCTCTTTAACTGTTGTCTAAATTAAATAATTTTCCTGTAATAGATAATTTTCCAAATTATTCCTGCATAAGAAAATATAGATGTTTTCTGATTTGCACACTGCTTCTGCTTCAAAATCAGAGCAGTTACTGGGTTGGTTTGGACACTGCTTGGCTACCTGGTTTCGTGATTTATATTTGAGAAAAGGTACATGTTTATTCCATCATTCATCTTACCCTATTAAGACTCAGTTTGAAATTCCAGTCAATAACAATATAAAAGAGACTGCAACTGCTGTAATCAGCTCTATCAGATTCCCTGCTGCGCAAACATTTAAGGAAAGCACCCAAGGTTCTGAGCTGTGAAACTGCGTGCAGGAAACTGCTCCTGGGAAGTACTCTGCGCTAGGGACAGGTTACAGCTAACACTGGGCAAATGATGCAAAACGGGCTGGGAAACTGTAAAATCACATGCTAACATGTGTCTTGTATTTCAAGACATTACTTCTAGCCGCTGGTAATATCTTTTTTAGGTGAAGTACTGAATCACCCCATAGTCACAACAGACCTATGTGAAATATTTTAACAGTCTAAATGTTTCAGATGAAGCCAGGCTATTAGCAAATTATAATACATATATTCACAAGTAAAGGGAAATCTCTTTACCACACCTGGCATAGAGTACCATGGTGTAATTCTTGGCAGCTTATTCCTAATGTAACTCCCAACTAAAAACTCACCAACATTACCATGGCCTGCTGAAATTGCAGAGGGCAATTTACTACAATGCAATTATGCAAAGAGGAAATGTTTTGAGAAGTAGAACATAATGATCCTTCTTATGCCAAACGCATATGTTGTAGGAAATAATGACCAGCAAAGCCAGAGTTCTCCTGGGCTTTTCTTTGCCTCTTCAGGTGCATAATGATTGCAGTTTTTATGGTCACTGGGGCATGTAATTTCCTCTGTATATTTACCTCTTCCTTCTATAGCTATGTTATTCTTCAGAACTATGAATACTTAACTGATCCCACAATATTTCTAGCATCGGTTGGACACGCTCACACTCTATTACAGGAGCATATTAACACATGGAAACTAAGGGCATTTTTAATAGCTGTGCTATTTGTTCCACCATGGAGCTGGAATCTCAAGATGTGGATCAGTACTGGCTAGGATGCACTGAAAGCGCCAGAGGACAGGTTACTAGGAGAAGATTGCAGTCAGCTGAATCAGTAGCACTACCAAACACATGAATCATGGGTGCATGTTTTCCTCTAAATAAAGCCTCTAAATCAAGAGGACAAACCTTAGCAGGGGGCTTGGAAGGGCTGCAAAGTGACTGAGCTTCCCCTGGGTAAACTCCTGTTCTTGCGCAGAGGCTGAGGAGAGAAGATGAAACTTAAGAGCCTCTCCTGCAGAGCAGGGCAGACCTGCTTGAGAAATCTCTACGTTTCGGAGAGGGGCTGTCGAGACGGGAAGGACAGGAGAGGTAATGGACAGCGGTGGGCAGGTAAAAGGGATTTTTGTCAGCCCTTTCGTGCCTGCCTTGTTGGCAGTCCTGGGACGTGAGCCTGGCTGGTCCTGGCCCAGCAGAGGGCAATCCTAGCAAGTTGCTCAGGAATCAGCTTTGGTGCTGAAGTTCAATTCCCCTGGAAAAAGCGCATGTTTTAAAAAGTGACAGAGCCTCTGCTGTGCAGCTACACTCACCTCCTGGGGACCCTTCACCAGCGTTGCTGATGAGTGTGGGGCAGGGAACAGGGAACACAAGGAAACGGCCCACTCCCTGCCTATTTTGGGTCAGCTTGTGACCTCAAGAGCACTGCCCCAGCGCTCTTTGAAAGACGTTTCCTGATCTTAAAGGGTTTGTAGGTGACAGGGAAGCTGATGGGATCAAGCCCTGCTGGAAAGACGCCAGATTCTGCAAACATGGAGATATGCAAAGACTCATCCTGGGATGACCGTAAGTTAGATCTCATTGCTAAGTCTTTCTTTTTGCAGATCTCACTTGGACAGCTTCAAATCTTCTCCAGGCCTGTCTGGAGAAATCCGAGTAAATAAAAGAAAATCCGACTAGTTCAATAATCTGACAACTGCTGCTTGCTTATTTCCTCTCCTTAAAAAAAAAAAAAAAAAAAAAAAAAAAAAAACTTCAAAGCTTCTAAGAGCATGCAATGCACTCTTCCAGTACACCCTAGAATCGGGAAATGTTTTTACCATAAAGCCACTGATAAGCTCTTTTTGCCTATAATTCACTGGAAAGTGTGCAAACTCCTACTCAATAATATAGATATTGGCTTGTTTATTATTTTAGACAGTTTAGCATTGAAAGGCAGAAATAGTACGGAAAAAGGCAATTGCAGATCTCACTATATCATTTTTATATATAGGAGAGAAATTATTTGTGGTTAGAAGTATAAATATATATGGCAAATCACAAAAAAAATCCACCATACCTAATTGGGGTAATCTTTCCAGAAGGCATTTGGTGTTCCCTCCATCAGCGGTGCTGCTCAGCAAACTATCCAAAATATTTGCATTACAGTGGACAAACCTGGCAGAGACGGAATCGTTGTTGAATGCTGTAAGGTCTGCAGTCTCTTGGCCAGCCAAAGGTGATTAATAGCAATGGACTTCTGTACTGTTCCTTAAAAGCCGTAACAGAAAGGCAGGCTGGCCAAGGCAGAGATGATTCTAGGAAGCACCATTAAGCAGAGGTCAACAGTGCTAGGACAAGGTTCTCTTGTCCTAGTGACATCCCTCATAGAAGGAAGCAATTGCCCGCAATGCTTTAACATTGATGATTATCCCACAGCACCAATGGTTTCAGTGTGGACTATTTAATGCTCTTTGAGGTGCACCCTCTGGTATTTTATATCTGACCTACAGTGACAAGATAGGATTCACAAGAGCCCTTAAGGAAGAAGTGTAGTTTCTAAGCTCTCTTCTCTGTCCCTTCTTAGCAGCAAGTCAACTAAAATGCAGGTCCTCAAGTAATGATTCATCCATAAAAATATATACATATATAGTTATTTGATACCATTTCTTTTACCATCTAGGTGCTCTATACCACACCTATGTCACCAAAGCACTTAAAACTTCAATGAGATTTAAGAATTGCTTAAAACCGAGTTTGTGATTAAGTACTTTGCAGACTCATTCAGCAAACTCCTTCAGTTTGCAATCAGCCTAACGTGAGGTAGGAAATTATATCAGATCATCAACCCCATCTCACAAACCCCACAAAGAAGGAAATAATCACAAGAAGAGGACAGATTTGATATTGATTGGCTATTGAATTAATTATTAGACCAAGAGGGAGGAACATAACTTTCTCCTAGTAGTAAAAGAAATCAGTAATACCACTAATACATTAATTATGTAAAAACAGCTTTGGTTTAAAAGCCTTTGTACTGTAATTTGATTTTCAACAAGGAAGGCATTCGCATTCAGGCATCCTCTGCATTATGTTAAACTGATGAAACGGGTGATTTTGCCTCATTTCATAGTGTGTCATCACAGAGCTTCCTCTTAATTTGAACAGCAAAACCACAAAAGTCTTGTAAATGATATAACAAAAGGAATATATAGTTTATAAATGTGTTCTCTAACACGAATATAATACAAATATGTAATTTGAAGACATTTATAGTTGTGTAGTGTGTATGCCATATTGCTGTGTACAGTGACTTTTGCTGAAGGCTTTGGACTCTAGCAAGAAAATGATTTGGCCATATATTATATAGCCTACTCTTAATTGTGCTCTAGTTAAAGATCAGACAGGGACTTTACTGTCGTTTTCTCATTGAAGAGAAAGGAATGGAAAAAACAGCTCAGAAGCTGACAAATTACTGGAAAGGCCAAGATTAGGGGATTCCAATCTGGAATGGTTTTCTGTTTGGTTAGCGTTTTCCAAAAAAATACAACTATTCCATTTTGCATCCAGTCATTAAATATTAACAGAGTCATTGACGTACACTGGGAAAAATGCACAAAAAATAAAGCAGAAATTAGAAACTCGGACTAGTTTCATACAGCCAACCACTTAAAGTCAGTTCTAGAAGATGGCTGGCTCTTTGTCATGTAGGACCTATCCACATACAGTGAATTTGACTCAAGGTTTTGTAACCGAGCTGTGCATTTGAACTTGGTATTTCTCTGTTATCTTAGTCCCCTTTTCTGCAGGATCTGGCAGCTTGCCTAACTTTAAGGATAAGAAACACCACAGATTTTGCATTTTTATCTCTTCTTTTTTTCATATTTTGCATTTATAGGGCATTTCACCATGTTGAATTTCAAAGGTCTTTATTGCATCTTCAGCTGCAATGAAAGCAAGAGAATAAAACAGGTTATGATCAAACTACTGTGCCTGGCAATATGGCAAATAGTTATTTCTCAGAGTCCAATGAATCCCCAAAATTTTCTTGATTGCATTTAGGAAGAGCAGTGGTGACATTTATATATCACAGCTGTTCTATTGTGACTTATAGAGAAGTAGACACTTCCAAAGGCCACAGCTGATTCCTGATGACTTCATGCAGAGGATCAAGGTATCTGTCCTCTGATTTGATGTTGCTCTCTGCTTTCTCTTGCATAGTTATGAAAGACACAGCAAAGTCTTTCTGGGTGTATCTATATACTTCCAATTCAGATATATCCAATTCACCATTTGTCTTTGCAATTTAGGCCATTGCTCCATACTCCTGCACAAGTTTTTTTTTTTTTTTTTTTTTGTTTGTTTGTTTTTTCCAATAAGTTTTTAAAATGCACATTTTGAGATATAAGGCAAAATCTGGATCTCTATCTGTTAAATGTGCAGTGAGATCTTAACCTTTCTGAAACCACAGGTATCTGAAGACCAAACCCTAGAGCTTCATTATGGAAGTTAATTTGCTTTCCCTTAACCATCTAGGCTCAGAATACTCTCCCCAGACAATTAACAAAAAGAGGAAGATATCTTTTATTAGCCTTCCAGAAGGATCTCTGAAACACTTTGTCACAGTGCTCCTGGGTCCAATCCATCTCTGCTTCCTAAGATATCTCAACTCTGATGAGGCTTCAAACTCTTTCTGACACAGAGCAGTCTGACAGAGCAAGGCACCTGATCCTCCTCCAGGCATTACATGACAGGGTTTTCAAGGGCACGGAGAACATCCACATCGCTCCTATAGTCTCATGGCAAGTGCATTCTTACCAGCAGTACTGTGAATAAAACTAACATTAACCATGTAGTAGCAGTAATGCATTTATCCCACATTTCAGAAGGTAGTGACCTGTTGCACAAAAGGTGCTTTCTTTCACCTGTTTTAAACTGATCTCCTACTAGTTTTATGAAGCCCCGCAGTTCTCGTATTGTGGGATTTGGTGAATAACCACTACCTGCTCATCAATATGTGTAGGTCAAGGTCTGCTTGTGTAGTTGTGTTGTGTTTATGGACATCAGAGATCTTGGTTGGCTGGTCGGATGCTTGTGCTGAGCAGTTTGCAGAGAGGAATATCATGCAGGTGTTTGTCTGGCTTGATATAACCCAGTAGTAGTGAGGATGCTGCCTTGTGGCTCTACAGCAGCCTGGGGCAGCTTGCAGTGGGGGTTAACTCAGGCACTAATGCATTTACACATTGCACAAAAACTTAAATAAAACTCTTTCCAAATTTCCATGCTGCGTAAACCGTAAGGAAACATTGGTTCATATTTAGTTTGTGGCACCTCATATGTATACATATAAGGAAAAAAGAAAAAACAAGCAAACAAAAAAGCAAAGCAAAGTGCAAAGGATCTATTTTAGCTTTTTTTTTTAGCTACATAAATTACAGCCAACATAAAACAAGGTATCAGTGAGAAAGACAGCATGAGTACATGGCCCTGAAAGGGCCAAACAGAGAAGCAGCCAGAAAGTGTAATCTTTAGTAAAGAAATAGGTGTAGAATGATGCTGACTTTGATGAGTCTTTATCACAGAAGTCTGCATGCATCATAAAATATGAAGAATGAGAAAATAAAGAAGTCAAAGGCAAAAGTCTATGAGAATCATTAATCAATGATAAGGAACAGAAGGCTGTAGCACAAATCAAAGAGCACAGAATGATGGCTTTAGTACTTTATCACCTAAGACTGGTATATTATATCATTGAACATAGAAGAAGGAAAAAAAAAAAAAGAAACAAAAACAAGGAAAAGGGTCATTGTAGCACAGTTGTCTCCCTGTGTCATTAACTGTGAAGAATAAAAGAAGACTGTTCCTGACAACAGGAGCTCCTACTGTTTGAACTTAGGAGGGAAGCCTCGCAGCACGTGTTGGCTTCATCAGTGGTAAAGAATGCAAAACAGATCATGACATAGAAATCCATAACAGTAGTCACTACTATTTTCCATAGCATAACCATTGCCAGACTAAAGATCAAACTGGAATGATACGTGGCTCAGAAGATTAGTGTTTCAAGAATTATTAGTCAAGGCTTTGCAAAGTTGTCCAGGGGAATTAAAATGAATGGCAGGTAGATGCCAGATTCCCCTAGACAACTCTTAAGAGTTTCCAGCAAATTGATATATCTGTCCAGGTGGTAATTTGCTAATAAAGCTGTATATTTCAAAGGCATTTAGCCATGGTCATTTGGTTATGACTTCCTGTATAACATAGCTACAAACTTGCATCCAAAGATTAGTTTTTTTTTTTTTTTTTTTTTTTTTTTTTTAAGAAAAACCTGCAGTCTTAAGAGAAACCTCTACATTTCTAGTAAACAAGTTTGAATTATTAATTACCACATAATATTAGGGTTACACATTTTATCAAGCTGACAGATCTATCCAGTTGATACAGAATGCAGTCAAGGTAAGCAGTTGATCTACAAAAGAAAACAAAGATAATTTGTAATTATAAGATTTTTCTCATAAAAAGGTTAAATTATTAGTGCATCATCTTGGACGCAGATATTGAAATTTTTTGTCATAAAATATAATCCTTGAGGATATTTCTCTCTCAGTCTATAACAGTGAACTAGAGAGGCTAGCAGTGCCTTCTTATACAGGATCTGTGTTATGAAAGCACTTGCTTTTTATACAGGAAGGGCAAAATGGGTCTCTTTTTTAAGTGAAGAAAAACACTCTAATAGTAATAATGTTCTCTAATACTATTCTCTTTACTTTTCCCAGAAAAAATCCCTATTAGTTTCATCTTCTTTCTCTTTGGAAAATACCTAGAACAATTGGAAAAGCAGACCCACTAGTAGTAAAATTTACCTCACAGCATCATCAATCTGTGTATCCTGAGAAATAAAAGACAATTTCAAAGAGGGGAGGATTTCAGACTAATTTTGTTGTTCATATGTGACATACCTCAAAGATCTGAAGGCCAAGCAGATTTTTTTAAAAGACAATCTCAATTAAATCTCAAAACACCTATGGAAGGCCCTGAAAAAACACATGAAAAAAATAAGTGTCCATATTTGAAACTCCTCTTAAGAGCACAATTTATCCCCCAGCATAATTTAATTATTTTGTTACTAAGAGAGATCCAGTCATACAAATGCCATAAAGCAGCAATTTCAGCATAAGACGGAGGAAAGAGGAAAAATTATCATACAGCAGCTGAAGTTCTCCATTTACTGGTAGATATACAAAAACCAGGAGAGAGAGGAGAGAAAGAAAGGAGAGAAGAAGAAGAAAAAAAAAAAAACAAAAAAACAAACAAACAAACAAACAAAAAAAAAAAACACCCACCCAACATAAAACCCCCTTCCATTAAAGGGGAGCCTTGTTTATATAAATACCCATTTCTAGCAATTTACAAGCAGCTGCTAATCACAAGTGTTTTAATCGCCACTAACCTATTTCAGTTGCTAATCTCTGCTTTATCCCCACCTCTCTAAGGCTGTTCTGTAAATTATTATAATTTGTTGTGATGGACAGCATCAGAATAGCATCTATTAGTGCTTCTATAGTTAAGAGACTCTCATAATGTTTATTAGCCACACTTGCAGGTGATGGCAATGATGGAGGGGAAGGACATTACCATATATCTACTATCACCTAAAATTCAGGCAACCTTGATGATTTCCTCCATCCCAACAGAAATATTAGAATAAGTAAAGAAAACTTAGCTATGCCAAAATGCCTACTTAAAAAAAAAAAAGAAAAAAGCTTGCAATATTTTATTGCCCTCAAAGCTATTTAGAAAAAAAATTAAGCATTTTACAGTCAATGAGTGCTTTGTGTGCTTAATGCTGATTTTTAGTACCTTGTTTCAAGTGTTGAAAGAGAGTAAGACGGCATTTTAAAAGGTAACAGGAGGCCTATTATCTGGTGGGTGGTAAGAGAGAATGGACTAAGGAGAGACACAGCTTCTCTGTAACCTTGCTGACCCCTGCAAGCTGTAAAAATCAATAGGAGAATCAAAGCAATTAAGGGATACCAAGAAGTTCAGAGAGGCTGAAAATGGAAGTATAGGATGCAGCCATTGATTTATTATCATGGAGTGACCCCAAATAATAGATTTATAATTCCCTTGTCTGCTATTGGATGTTTTTCCTTCTTTAAAGCAAGGAACATTATAATTACAGGGTGAAGTGTGCTTTCTGTCCTCTTTGCTGCCTGAAGTACTTAAAGATTCACAGAGATAAAAAGAAATAAGTAGAAATGGTTTATGGTGCAGTAGTGGAAAACACCATTCTCCTCTTTCTGTGTGGGCAGGAGGAAATATAAATGTGAAAAAAAAATCTGTAAGAAATGTGCTTTGTACTATCACTCCTTGCCTAATGATCAATACCTTAGAGAGTGGCCTCCTGGGGCATGTCCTCATCTTGAATCGCAGAGAGGCGAGAGGCCTCTCTGCCTTCTCTTAGGTACTGCTACCTCCTCCAGCTCATCGCCAGCATTGCCCTTCATGACTCTTCTTTTTTCCCCACACAGATATATATATATTTTTTGTTCTCTCTTATTAAAATGGTACAAGTCTAAATGCTTTCTACAGGAGCACTGGTAGATGGCATTTGATGCATAGCATTTAGTGTCGTTGCACTGGTACATGCGTTACCCACCTGAGTATTTAAACAGGCAGCACAGGAACTTAATCACTTAAATTATGTTGTTAAGGAGATATACATCTAGCTACACAGGTGCAATAGCCATATGCTGTCTCAGGATCACTTCAAACATTGACATTATACCTACATTTGACCTCTGTCTGCTTTAAAATGGGTCCAGATTTTTTGGGGTTTCCCAGAATTATCTCATGCTTTAGCCTCTCTGGGATCCTTCCCAATTATTTCTCAGTTCTCACTCCAGGTCCGTGCACATCTTCTCCTCGGCTAGGATCTTCAGGAGATGAATGGCTCCATCCCTTTCTTCACTTCAGATCATACAAAAAAGAAAAAATAATACACCAATGCACAATCTGTATCTCACTGCACTTGGCACTCTGGTGTGCAGGCAGGGGGCTTTGTTACTTCCCTACACCAAAATGTAGCTTCTTGTCTGAGCTTCTTCTGTCTTCTGTTCCTCCTCCTGCTCTGCTGGTTTCCTTTCTTTCCACTGGACATGATCTTTTTGCACCATGCTTTTTTTCAGTGTTGTTAACTCAAGAACAGTAGTAGGTATGCAGAAGAAACTAGAGCATACCTGGCAAAGCTTTTTCACAGTAAATCTAGTTTTTCTCCCTGAGGGAGAGGGTCTAATGAACATTTAGAAGGAGTAGCTGAACGAGGATAAAGGCTCAACTGATCTGTGAGATGAGGAAACCAGAGCAAGATCACTCATGTATTTGGTTTGATGCTGCTGACAGGTTGGGTTATTTTAAGCATTTCAAGATGCTTTTGACAGTAACTGCTGCTTTGTCAATTAGCCCTTCCTGGTGACCATGGGTGCTGGCATGGACAGGCCATAGCAGGGCCCTCGGAAGCTGTGCTGCAGTCTGGGCAATCCCACACTTTGTCCATGGGGGTCCTGGAAGTTTCTCCTAAGCCCAAAGGAGATAGGCAGTTCATAAAAGCACACTGCAGCCTGTGTGTACAGAGACATCTTGCACCTCAATGTGGTATTTTCTAAAAACACTGCTATACAGTTTGCCAAGGCTCTGAAACTTTGCCAAAACGCATAGTAATTCTGCCTTGGTGCTCTAGAAAATATTTTAAAAGATTTTGGCTATGCATGATGAGAAGCTATGAATTTTATTAGTTAATCTTTACAAATACTTTAAAAATAGTAATAAAAAAGTCAGTTATTGCCAGCAGTAGCAGTCGTTGTACTCCTATGTTGTTCTCGTTAGTAGAGAAAAAGGTTCCTTCTCTAGACTGGATTTAATTGAGGAACAGAAGGGAGGTAAGCACAGATATATGGGTTGCTATTGATCTCTCCTCACCACTCTGCATTAGCATTCAGATTCCTGTTCTCATTTGTTCAGTGATTTTAACTAAGTGAATCCCTCTATGCCAAACACCATCAGAATAAAATGCCAGTGCACTTCTCTGGCACACTTCTTTTTGAATGGTTGTATATTACCATAAAATATAGAATTCTTTAAGAAAAAAGAAGTGTAAATTCATTAACTGATCCCTGGGAAACCGCACACCCTCCTGCTTGCTAGCAGGTAAGTGGCACTAATCTTTTATTGGATTTATGAAGCAGCTTATCTCCTTGCAAGAGCCTTATTACTCAACTATATTTTATAGACACTGTCAATCAGGCAACAGCTAGTGGACACAAATGCCTATGAGGTTTGCATTCTGTGAATTTTTCACCCCAAATATGTTTGATCGATACAAAAACTAAAAGGGAGGCCATATGCTACGTTGTTTCTCAGAGACCTTGCCCAGCAGTCAGAAGCATCTTACTGGTGAATAAAACAAATATGCTTGGTCTTTTACTGCGCAGGAATGAGCTAAAAGAAGTAAAACATCCCGTGTTCTTCTAAATGCATTGAAAGAACTTGTTACCTCTTGAAAATGAATACCTTACAAAAACAGTCTAATATCTTGTTAAAATCATTCCATTATGAATATATTCAGCATTATTATACATTTCATATTGGTTAATAATATTCCTCCATTTGTTCCTAAGCCATTTATACACTACCGCTTAGTATTAGTGAAGCATAACACTAGCAAATGTGCCTGCAGAACTGAAATAAGGGCATACGAGCGAAAACCTTGCAAGCCCGCCAGTTAATTGACATTATGTGTCCAGGAGGATGGCAGGGAAACAGCAGAACATGACTTTAATTCTTGACCAGGATTTAATGCAAAACCACAGCTATAACAACCTGCTAATTTGAACGGCTGTGTCAGGAGATATTCCCTCTGGTTTAGTGTGAACTTTTAAGGATTCAACTTCTTTATTGACAGGAAGATTTTTATCCTTACTGTATTTATATATTTTATTGGAATTAGTGATTGCTATGAATTAGTAATTGCCCTGTGGGAGATTATTAAACTCTGCTTTAGCTGGATTTAAGTTTTTTAAGAAGATAGTTGTGCCCCTTGCTCCGCCACCCCCACTCCATCCTCCAAATGACAGTCAGATTAGAAGCAGAAATGCCAAATAAAACACATTGACATTTTTAAAACCCAGCGTATGACATACAATTAGCTAACCTCTTTTATTTTCTAACTGCCTTTGTCTGTCATCTTAAATAAAGCACTGGCATCTGCTTTACATTAGAGATATATGTGGATGAAGATTGTCCCAGAGGCCTGGGATTTTCCCAGGAATGATCGGCCACCAGCTCCATGAATGGGAGGCAGGTCTGCATCTTCTCCACATCCGAGGCTGTGGAGCAAAGGCGAGAGGTTGAAGCTCAGCAAATTTAATGAATTAGAAATAAGTCCTTTGTTTTAAATAGGGAGAGTAATAAGCCATGGGACCAAATGATTCTAGATGAAGTGTCCTCTCTGGCACTGCCTGAAAATGTAACCAAACCTTGAACTTCTTTCTGTTTTCTCTGGCTCCTCCAGCTGCTGGGTATTACAGCCAGTGATGATGGGAGCGGTTCTCTGTCCTCTGTGACAGCAACAGTCATTCTACAGCGAACACAACAGCCTCCTTCTGCCTTTACTACACACCAGTGTGTCAGCGGCAGAAAGCCCCTTGGTTACCAGTGATGTCTGATACAGAATTGTCAGTTCCTCATTTGACACCATTTTTTCCTGACATCCAAACAAGTGAATAGCCACCGCCTGTGCTGGGGGCAGGAGAGCAGCAGAGCTGGTGCACGCACTCAGGGACAAATGTGTTTTTGGATCTTTAGGCCCTAAGGTTTAAGTCATTAGCAGAAATAAAAATGTTTACATCAGCAACACTTTAAATGTTGAAGCATATGGAACATTAGTTCTCACAACCTCAGAGAAAATGTTATTCAATAGGAGTTGTTGTCTTCTCTTTAGCAAGACTAATTTTAGTCTTGATTCGTATTCCAAATGACATTATTATTCAATAAATAGAATATGAGGCCAAGAAACAGAAATTGCTCAGATCTTGGCAAGTTTCTTTCTCATCTTGCTCAATAATCATTATTATAATGATTTTATTCCCAAATCACGTTGCATTTTTCCCTATGGTTAAAATTAAAGACAATGGGAAGTGAAAGATCAGCTCCCTAAATGCAAGGCTAAAAGTAATACATCTTGCTGCTACATAAAGCAATCATGCTTATGCTCTAGCTTGTTGATGACTGGTTCACAAATGAGTACTCTGATGAACCCTGGCATTCAAATATTCTTTTTTTCCCCTTGTTTAATAGCAAACAAAATGTCAGACAAACAAATTAAAGCATAAGTATCTCTATGTGTGGAGACCTTACAATGTCAGAAAGATTGATCCTTAATTGTTGGATGCAGAGTAATCCATGTCAACTGAAAAATCAGAATGCAAGAATCAAACAGGACACTGAGCAGATGGATTTGTGCACTGCTTTATTCCAAAGCATATGTGATCAAGTCAGCATATTTCTGCTGGACTGAAAAGAAGAGTTTTATGATTGAGGTGATATTTTGGTATGAACATTTTACTAGGGAGTTTGGTATAAAGAGGAGGCATAATGTAATATACTGAGATTTTGTATTATTAGAAAATTAATTCTTACAATGGGAAGGAACACTCTAAAAAAAGATCCCCAGGTGGAAGTGCCTGGAATCTAAGGTTATCAAGTAATATGTTAATTATAAAAAAATGCACCATCAGTTCACTATTGCCTGGTAGGAGGTGTCGTGGGCAGCAACAAGATATCTCTTGAGTCATATGGGACAACTGTACTAAAGTGAAATAATCTTCACTGTAAATCAGCTGAGTTCCCCAGGAGGGAGGCAAAGAAGAGCAAGATCGCTTTGGGATGGACACTTTACCACCTTCCTTATCAGGAATATCCTGAGCCTGACAAAGGACACAGAAAGCAAGAAGATAGGTTGGAAGTTCTCATTCAGATTAAAAAATTGCAGCCTTGAGAGGTAACTGACTGATGCATTTGTGAAATGCGCTGCAGTTGCTTTATGTTTGCCTGGCATTCAGAGGAGGTCAGACGTCTTGGTTTCTATCTGTCAGCAGCAACCAGAGGATCTCCAAGGGAAGAAAAACTAATACATCTGCAGAGGCATATATGAATAGGAAAAGTGCTGTAATAACCGTGACATTTCCCTGAGGTATCTGCATTATTGTGGAGAAATGATCACATAGAATTTATGGTTCTGATGTTCAGCAATTCACCAAATCTAAACCATGCTTGATTATGTTTGGATGATATATATAGCCTTAATCAACAATATGGCTTGTCCAAGACATAACTCTTGGAAAAGGAATGTCCACCCCAGTGCTTTGGAACACAGTTAAATACATGAGCTGATTATGCATCAGGAGAAAGCACAGTACTACTCTGCTTATTAAAATATAGTAATAATGAAAGGAGTCTAAATGAGATCAAAGCAGTTTACTCAGGTACTCTGTACTGCAGCTCTCTCAGCAAGCACATTTTCCATAGCATACTGAATCTTCAAAAAGTTTTGCCCCTGGGGTATTTCTGACGATTATCTTTTGTTAGCTTGGGAAAATTGATGGTAATTCCCCAGGCTTGTGTGACACGGAAAGGATTAATGAAGACTGTGCTAGACACTACCACTATGTCACCCACATTTGTGTTAGTGCACACACTCACAGTCGACAGAAACAGCTGTAATGATGTACATGTAGGATAGCCTGATCTGAAGTGTGTGGGCCTAGGAAATGTATGGGGCTGGGACGCTGAGATTAGCTCAAGGGCTGAAATGCATTAATTAGGCCAAAGGAAATTAGAAACGGAAACCTTCAAAAAACTTAACCGGGCTGTTACCAGTGCTGCAAGAATCATTGTTTGGCTTGCTCATGACACTGCTGCCTGAAAATAAACTGAAGCAAATGGTGACATTGCTTCTCTTGTTCATTTGTCTGTCTTTCTTCCATTTGACCAAACTTCAGGAATCCTTGTCTGTCTGGTTTATGCCAAATTTTTGGTACTTGCTGAAGGAAGTTGAGATCATTAATGAGGTCGTATTGCCCAAAATAAGGCAGTTAATTGCATACTCCAACACCGAGCACTGTAAAAGCAGCACATCTAAAAAAAACCCAAAGTTTCTGCTAACTTTTCATGCATAGGTATGCCTATTTGTATGGGGAATGAATGAGAATTTATATTTATTTATACCTGGCATGCCTCTGAATATCAGATACTTCCTTAAAGGAAAGAATATCTCCTCTTTTGACATCGTGAACTAGTTCTTGAACTACATGTGGAAGAACATTAAGATTTACAAAGATATTATAACTGACAGATTAAATTTCATGGAGACATGTATTTTAATTGATAACCATAAAGCCAGTGTAGTAAAGGTTATCTTGTAACTATATTTGGAAATCACTTTCATAGCATCACTTACTTCTCTAGAAGTTATCTTTAATCAAATAAGCTCTTAGGCTTTTTATTGATATTATTAAATATATTTTATGTGAAAGTGACCCTATTTTATCTTATGTGTGACCTTATGTGTGATCTAGCAAGAACAGGAACTCAATTACTTACCACATTTGCTTCATATATCTTTGCGTGGATTTTCTATCCACAAATCGACTAACCCAAGCATATAATCAGTTGCTATGATGTACTGAAATCCCTGCTTAAACAAGAGCTGACACTTAATGGTGTGTTCAAGTGACTGCCTACATAGCATTCAAAACATCACAGAAAATTGATTTTATTCTCCTGCTTTTGGTAAACTGATTTTTTGCAGGGGTAAGGCATTGACAAAAAAGCTAAATAATATTGCATAGTCACGTGTTAAAAATAACATAGAATTATTTTCACTGTAAAAATAAACAACGTGGTCTTTATCTTGCAAGCCTGACTCATAAGTCTCTCCGTAGCCCCAGGTGGATAGTCAGCATTCAACGTGCCGCGTTCAGCCACCAGCTGTGCAGTTTTCATGCCCTCACCCTGTTGGGGATCTACAGCCTGAATGGTGGTAAGAAAAGAAACAGCAATTTTAAAATCTCACTAGACTGTGTATGAGCACCAGAATTCCAGGGAAATATAACATCTTGCAAGGCTATTTGCCTTGCGGGGTGAGCTTCTGGGTTTCAGTCTATATTTTCCCTCCTCACTATTAAAAGACCTCAGCTATGTGCCACCCAGATGACTGCAGAGGTGGCTGTGTGAACACGGGAAGACAGAGGGAGTATGTGTTTTAGCAGACACTGAGTAGTATCGGACTTTTGCCTACTCTACACTAAACAGGACAGGCAATTTTGTGATATGTTCCTCAGACATATTTTTTTCTTTCTCAAAATGGTAATTACTGTATTCATTAAATATCGTATCAGATTGTTAACAAAGAACAAGTTTGTGTGTGAGAGGTGTATCAATATTGTGCGTGAATGGACAAGTGTGTGGATTACTTTTAGAGGTGAAAAGACATGAAAAGACAACCCTAGCAGTACTCAGATTATTTTACCTTCCATACTCTTGGTACAGCATGTGCCAAGTACAGACTCTGCCCCAGTTGCTGGTTAGGGACTGACAGACTGTATTGGAAACATGTGGTAGCAAACACTACAAAAAGTGGAGGCACCCTGGGAAAAAACAACATTATAAAGCAAATGAAAAATAGAAATCAATACATACAGTTTGCTAGATAATAATACTGAAAGAATAAATGTCTATTCACAAGAGAGAAATTTGTGTAGGATTCTTCCCAGGAATCCTTCTCTAGGGGGACTCAGCAGAGATTCTGTCCAAATTAAGAGGTCCATAGAAGAAGTTATGGAACAAATACAGACAAACTGTAGTGCAACAATTTGACAAGACCAGATGGCATCCACCCAGTCCTATAGGAACTCAGCAATCAAATGGATGAACTAATAAGTAGGATGTGCAGCCTCTTACTCAAAATGAGGTTAGTACCAGAGGGTTAGAAGACCAATGTGATGCCAATGCTTAAAAATAAAACATAGTGGCTCAGAGAACGACTGACCAGTACAGACCTGACATCTGTAACTTGCACATGAGTAGACATTAGAATAAAGAATAGAATTAGGAAACAAATGAATGAATATGATACACGAGAGAACTGTGTAAGGCCAAAAATAGTCAAGATAGATAGTTTGAGAATCAGGAAATCATGCCTCACAACCCTACTGCCACTTTCTGAAGGAGCCAGCAAACCTGTGTCTGAGAGACTCAGCTGATGTGGTGCGCTTATGTTTCTAGAAGTTTTTCGATAAGGTCCCTTAACAAGGGCTTTTCAATTGTAGCTAAACTACTGTTCAGCTGTCATAGAATCATAGAATCATAGAATCATAGAATGCTTAGGGTTGGAAGGGACCTCTAGAGATCATCTAGTCCAACCCCCCTGCATACGCAGGGACACCTAAAGCACGTGGCACAGGACTGCATCCAAGCGGGTTTTGAAGATCTCCAGAGAAGGAGACTCCACAACCTCTCTGGGCAGCCTGTTCCAGTGCTCTGTCACCCTCACTGTTAAGAAATTTTTCCTTAAGTTCCTATGGAATTTTTGATGTTTCAGTTTCCGGCCATTTCCTCTAGTCCTATCAGTGGCCACCACTGAAAAGAGACCATCCCCGTCCTCTGCACTCCCTCCCTTGAGGTATTTATATACACTGATTAGATCCCCTCTCAGCCTTCTCTTCTCCAGGCTGAACAGGCCCAGCTCCCTCAGCCTCTCCTCATAGGGCAGATGTTCCAGGCCCCTGATCATCCTTGTAGCCCTGCGCTGGACTCTCTCCAGCAGCTCCACATCCCTCTTGTACTGTGGAGCCCAGAACTGGACACAGTACTCCAGATGCGGCCTCACCAGGGCTGAGTAGAGGGGCAGGATCACCTCCCTCGACCTGCTAGAGATGCTCTTCTTAATGCAGCCCAGGATCCCATTGGCCTTCTTGGCCACGAGGGCACACTGCTGCCTCATGGTCAACTTGTCGTCCACCATGACACCCAGGTCTTTCTCCGCAGAGCTGCTCTCCACAAGCTCGGTCCCCAGCCTGTACTGGTGTCTGGGGTTATTCCTCCCCAGGTGCAGGACCTTGCACTTGGCCTTGTTGAATTGCATGAGGTTTTTCACCGCCCAGTTGTCCAGTCTGTCCAGGTCCCTCTGGATGGCAGCACAGCCCTCTGGGGTATCGGCTACTCCTCCCAGTTTGGTATCATCAGCAAACTTGCTGAGGGAGCACTCTGTGCCTTCATCCAGGTCATTGATGAATAAATTGAACAGGACTGGACCAAGGACTGACCCCTGGGGGACCCCACTAGCCACAGGCCTCCAACTAGACTCTGCACCGCTGATCACCACTCTCTGGGCCCTGCCATCCAGCCAGTTCCTAATCCATCTCACTGTCCACTCATCTATCCCACACTTCCGGAGCTTGCCCAGGAGGATGTTGTGAGGGACGGTGTCAAAAGCCTTGGTGAAGTCGAGATAGACGACATCCACCGCTCTCCCCTCGTCTATCCAGCCGGTCATTT
Organism: Tinamus guttatus; assembly: GCF_059628265.1. Lineage (NCBI taxonomy): Eukaryota > Metazoa > Chordata > Aves > Tinamiformes > Tinamidae > Tinamus > Tinamus guttatus. The sequence goes on from NW_028289064.1 coordinate 4,552,863, forward strand.
CATCATAGAAGGCTATCAGGTTAGTCAGGCAAGATTTTCCCTTGGTGAATCCATGCTGACTACTCTTGAGCACCTTCTTGTCCTCCATGTGCCTGGAGACAACGGCCAGTATGAGCCGTTCCATCACTTTTCCGGGGACGGAGGTGAGGCTGACTGGCCTGTAGTTGCCTGGGTCCTCCTTCTTGCCTTTTTTGAAGACTGGCGTGACATTGGCCTTCTTCCAGTCTTCCGGCACCTCCCCCGTTCTCCAGGATCTTTCAAAGATGATGGAGAGCGGCTTAGCTATGGCATCTGCCAGCTCCCGCAGCACTCTGGGGTGCATCCCATCAGGGCCCATGGATTTGTGGGTATCGAGGTTCCTTAGGTGCTCTCTGACCCAATCTTCCTCTACCCAGGGCAAGTCTTCCTCTCCACCAGCTTCTTCTCTTGCCTCTAGGGCCTGGGGCTCTAAAGGGCTGCCCTTGGTAAACACCGAAGCAAAGAAGGCATTGAGCAACTCTGCTTTTTCTGTGTTATTTGTAACCAAGGTGCCCATCCCGTCCTCCAGCGGACCCACGTTTTCCCTGATCTTCCTTTTGCTGTTAATGTATTTGAAGAATTTTTTTTTGTTATTTTTAACGTCCCTTGCCAGCTTGCCTTCCAGACGTGCCTTAGCTTTCCTTGTCGCATCTCTGCACTCCCTGACTATGTTCCTGTATTTCTCCCAGGGGGCCTGTCCTTTTTTCCACATTCTGTATACCGCTGCCTTCTGCTTGAGCATTGCCACAAGCTCCCGGCTCATCCACGCAGGTCGCCTGCCCCCTCTGCCTCCCTTCCTACACACAGGGATGCACTGTTGCTGGACGTGGAGAAAGTGCCGCTTGAAAACTAACCAGCTCTCTTGGGCCCCCCTGCCTTCTAGAGCACTAGCCCATGGGATTCTACCGAGGAGGTCTCTGAAGAGGCTAAAGTTGGCCCTCCTGAAGTCCATCGTCGCAAGGCTACTTACAGCCCTTCCTCCTCCTCGTTGAATCCTGAACTCCACCAACTCATGGTCACTGCAGCCGAGGCTACCCCCCACCTTCACATCTCCTACTAGGCCCTCCCTATTTGATAGCACGAGGTCCAGTAGCCCACCTCTCCTCGTCGGCTCCTCCACAACCTGCGTCAAAAAGTTATCGTCGACGCTCTGCAGGAACCTCCAGGACTGCTTATGCCTGGCTGTGTTGTCCTCCCAGTTGATGTCGGGGTAGTTGAAGTCCCCCATGAGAACCAGGGCCTGTGACCGTGAGGCAACATCCAGCTGCCTATAGAAGGCCTCATCAACCTCCTCGTCTTGGTCAGGTGGCCGGTAGCAGACACCCACCACAGTGTCTCCCACATTAGCCTGCCCTCTAATCCTTACCCACAAGCTCTCAACTCGCTCATCCTCGACTCCCAGGTTGAGCTCCATGCATTCCAGTTGCTCTCTCACATAAAGAGCAACTCCACCACCTCGCCTTCCCAGCCTGTCCTTCCTAAAGAGCACATAGCCTTCCATGGCAGCGCTCCAGTCGTGCGAGCTATCCCACCACGTCTCTGTGATTCCGATGAGATCATGACGCTGGGACCGCACACAGATCTCCAGTTCATCCTGCTTATTCCTGTCGGGGAGAAGACACATGGACCTTGCCTGAATAAATTAATTGGGTGCAATATATGAAAGAAAGGCACTGCCTGGTGAGGTGACATGGCCTGCTGGTGACACACAGCTGTTCAGAAAGGAAAAGACAAGGGCTGCTTTTAAGGACAGCAGAAGACCCTTACAAGACTAATTGACTGAGCAATGAAATAGGAAATGAAGTTGAATGTAGATAAAATGTAGTGAGGCACATAGAGCAATACAGCTGTGTTTTTATACTTTGTAAAGAGAAGAGCTCTGAACTAACTTCATTCAGAGAAAGGGAATAAGGATGGTTATTGGTATAGCACAGCTTCTGTTTAAACACTGATTAAGTATATTAGGTTCCTTTAGCTCAGAGTAGGAACTAATGAAAAGGGTAAAAACCACGAGTGGCCTGGGGAGTATAACTATAGCAGTGAGGAAAGAACTAACAGGCATCAGGTGAAACAAATGACCTTCTCAGAACAAAGTTGCTTTTCCCACAAAGTAATATAAAGCTGTGTAATAACTTGCTGCAGAATTGTTGTGGGTTCTGAGTGTTTGTGTTGGATCAAAGATACAAAATAATGAAAGAAAAAGCCAGTGACAGACATTAAATATAAAGACCTTATCTCAAGTAGCCCCTGAGGTGCAAATTTTTGGAGCCTGGAAGAGTTCTGCAAGCATGTTTCATTTCAAGCTTGCCCCATAGTCTTACTGCCCTGGCTGTTGGGCATCACTCAGGGCAGAGCACCAGGATGTTTGTACCTTTGGGCTGGCCAGAAAGACCAGTCCTAATGACCTGACCTGATATTCTTTCACTCATTTAAAAATAATGATTTATTTCAATAAAAGTATAAGGAAACAAGTGAAAAAGTGGCAAAAAGTGGCAAATGGACAAATCTCTTACAGTGCAGTAATGGATCCTGTGTAGTTGCTATCCTGCTGGTATCCATTTAGGCTATATTTTTCTATGTTTTATCCATCTGTGATAGACTTCAGTATTTTCACTTATGATTAGACTGAAAAAAACGGGATTTCTGTAAAGCAAACCACTGTTCAACCTGGTAAAGAAGTCAAAACCAAAATTTTACAACTGACCTAATTTCATGAATCTGCACTGCCTGTATGGAACTGGTCAGAGAGTGACTGTGCTCATCCTAATTTACCAGCTAGGATAAAAAAAAAAAAAAAAAAAGTTCATGCAAGATCACAAAATTAGATCGTTGTTGGCCTTTATGCTACTGTTTGCAGAAAGTATATGGGGACTTGCTGTCCTTCTGTTATTTCTTAGGGTTGATTCAGATTAATCGGAAAGCTTCTGAAACCTTTACATAGTATTAGAAAGATTATTAGAGTTCATCAGCATCTTCAGTCCAAGTTTTCTGACTGCATAACAAGTATATGTAATTTCCCTTCCCCTCCCTGGGAACTGTAATTTCATTGAATTAAACACAACAGTTGAAAAGTTCAGAAAAAGTAGAGACCTATCAGGGAAAAAAAAGAAAACAAATGAAAAATACTATCAGCTAAGTGAATTAACTTCAGGAGCATAAAATCTTGTTCACTTTGTTCACTGATTAAAGACCAGTGATTTTGATGAAATCACATCTGACTTCAAATAGGCACTTACACCTGAACAAATCTGCTGTAAAGAAATAAGGGCACTTATTTTGGGGCCACTGCATACCATGTAGTATATGCAGCATATATCTCATAATTGTTGTTTGTTCAAAAACCCTATAGAAACGCATCCTAATGAGCTTTTCCCTAAAATAGATATTCTCCTTTTCCAGTTGTTTTCACTGTGTATGTCTTCCTATTCTATAAAGGGCTGTTTTTGGACTAAAGCTTTCTCCTTCAAAAGCCAGGCATTGACAAAATAACACTGCCAAGAAATCCTAATCAAGATTTAGAAGGGCCAGTTGCTATGGAAATAACTGGGGTATTATGTGTTCAACAACATGACTTCTGCTTTGCTAAAAATGAGGGTAAATATTGCAGAAAAATCTGAGCTGCCTAAAATAAAACAACAGTAAAATAGTGGAGTAAAATATATCAAGACTATGTTAATTGGGAAAAAAATAGTCTTTATTAATTATGCTTCCATTGGCTGCTTTTTGCATACAAGCCCAGGCAGGGGGATTGCAGTGGTAGGGAGAGGAATTACTTGCAGCTACGTGCCTAAAAGGAGTTCAAACTGCTTTGCTCAGTGTATATTTAGTTGGGGTAGTTTTGTCTGCTCTCACCTGGCAATGCCAACACAAAACACCCCAAAATTATGACTCAACCCTGCAAAATCATGAGACTTCAGAGCTACAGGAGGAGCGGGTGCCTGTGCATGCTGACACTGGTGCGGGTCAGCTCTCACTGGCCCCACAACATCTCGCCCACAGCCATCTCCCCACACAATATTCTGTGTGCCTCTTAAATCCAGATACACTGCTCAGGTATCATCTCTATTCCAACAAAGTCTACAACCCAGTTCTCACTAGCCTCCCTGTTTCACACATCTCTTTTCCCCCCATTTCCGTCCTTTCAGGTCTTCCATATCCCATCCTTTCCCTTCATTTTAGCTACCTAAAATAGAACTGCAATGTCACTGAAATCAAGGCAAAGGCAACATGCTGCACTGCAAAAATTGACCCCAAAGTCTGGAATAGGAATCCTTACTCCTCCTTAGTCAGAATCTAATCCTAAATCTATCACAACTGCAGTTCTCAAGACTATAGTAGCCCTCTTTTTGCTCAGTTTGATCCTTAGTTAAATGATTACTGAAACTGAAGATATAAATCGCATATGTCTCAAGAGATAACAGTCTCATGGGTGAATCTGAGTGCTTTGCCTCTCTCAGTGATTCAGGGTGTTTTCCGTTTCAAGTAGGTCTCACCACCTTGGCCATGTTTGAGAATACGGAGTCATTTTAAAGATGAAAGCTTGGGTTTATGGAACAAGAGTTCAGTGGCTCCTGTGAAGAAAGATGGTCTGATGCTCATGTGTTTGCAGGTTGTTGACAGATATATGGAGATTGTGGGCACACTGGTAACCGAAGTCTTTACAGCAGTGACTTTATTGCACTTTCACACGTGATGCAGGATTGCCCTTTGCTGTGTGGGTCAGCTGCAGATGTAATACACAAAAGATTCCTTTTTAAGCATCCTGCATCTGCACATCTGATTTCATAACTGAGCATCATTTAACTACTATAGTACTTTCTGTGAAGCTGTATATCATATACTTTTGAAGGAGGACATGGAATTTGAGGTACAACATAAAAAAAAGTCCATATATATAGGATGCCTAAGTTTAATTTTGGCAGATGGATCTTGAAGGACATTGGCCTGTGTGCTATGAACCGGTGCCTTAACACCAAGCTGACCCAATGCAACCTTTTGTAAGCCATTTCATGCCTGTGATGACTGCAGTGAAGCTACTTGGAGCTAAACTGTCTATTTATCTCAAATGAAATTCCACACCTTTTAATTTAAACTGATATGACCTCCATCCCTCCACCCCCCCCACTCTCTCCCAAAAAAAAAAAAAGGAAACAGAAAGAGTTAATTTCTTTTTTGGTAGAAAGGCATGCTCTAAAAGCCTGATTATCCAGATGGAACAGATAAATCTGTTACTGTTTCTCCAAATATCAACACTGCATAATTAGCAGCTGCTAAAATAATGGAAGCCAATTGAAGAAAAACATGGTATGCTCTACATTCATTTATTAAATACCTTATGTTTCCAAACAGAGCTTTCCATATTTGCTGCAAAACTGTGTAGCTTCATGCACTACACAACTGAGCAAAGATGACAGCACTGAAATGAGCTATTACTATTTCCATCAGGAAGATACGGGAACTAGTCTATGCCTTTGAGACAAAAATATATATTCATCAAATGGAAAAGCTTTAAAAAGCAGTGCTATCTAAGATATCAGCATCCTGTCTCCCTTGGAGACAGCTAAACCCCACATTTATCTAAATTATCTTGGTAATATGACAGAGTGATTGCTCACTAATGGTCAGTAACAGTTTTCTTTGTCATTTTCCTAGTCATTACCTCCTCAGAATGAACTCCAGAATAAACTGCTGATGCATCGTGACTAGAATATAAAGCACATTGTTACAACGAGACAATTTCTATTAAACTCACCAACCCGTACTTTGGACTTCTGACATTTTCATTTATGAAAACTAATACCCCTCTATTACAAACCATGATGAGCTAAGAGATATTTTATGCTTAAAACAGAAACAAAACCATATTTATTTGGCAGAGCTGTCTTCTATTTTCCTCCTTCTTTTTTCCCCCTCACAGCTACTAATACACAGAACCTGGCTTCTCTGCAAAGCAAAGAGCAGGTTCAAAGAAAGCTGTTTTTATACATACTGTATTTCGTGGCCAATTCAGCAGAATTTTTTAATTTGGATGTTTAAGTCTATTTGCCCTTTTTCAAGAGACAGAGAGAATCACTGCTTCCACAGTGAGCCTGAATCTCATTTCCTCTGCTGGGTGTGAGAAAAGCTCTCATAGAAGACTCATGCACATGGCATCTCCTTAGGGACTGCTTCTCCTCGTGAAGTGTCATAGATGGAGTCCTAAAGGCAGAAGGAGCAGGGAAATGCTGTAGAACTTCTACACTTTGTCTGGCTGCTTTCTACACCAATGGGTGTTGCACAGGGGTAATCCCTGAGTGATGGAGTGTCACATCCTGTGAGCATGCTCATACCTTGTCGCTCTCAAATGCTCTTCCAGACTTGTGAGAGAGCATACTGATACAGATACAGAAAGCTAGCAAAAATTTCTTTTCAATCTCTGGTGTGAGACAGAAAGTGGTTGTGAAGGTTATCTGCATGTTCTGACTCCAAAGAAAGCAGGGCCAACCTGAAAAGGCTCCCATTTCTCAGTTTTGAGAAACATTAAATTATTATATGCATCTAATGATTTTACCAAAGGTTTGACTGATGCTTTCACAGTTGACTAGTGTGTTAGAGCCACATTTTAATCCAGGATACTGGCAATAGCCTTAGGTCTCCTCTAGAAATTCTCTGAGGAGAAGGAAGGTGAACACTTCAGCTTCAGTTTGCCCCTGTGTTACCAAAAAGGAGTTATCAACATAAAGTAGGGTGATCTTGATTCCACCAAAAGTGCCACATGTCATTGCTGGACTAGCTTGACCGTGATGTTTGGGTCAAGACATCTTTGTGCAGTTTAGCTAATCCAGCAGGGTACAGTTTACAAAAGGAAAATCAGACTTGGGTTACCTGAAGGATCACAGAACTTCCCAAGGTAGCATTTTGTAGCCGATCCACATGAATGGGAAACGGTTATTTAAATGCATTCAGGTTCTTCCAGAAAGTGCCAGCTGGCAGCGTTGGGAAACAGAGTGAAGCAACGCAAAGCTGGGGAGGAGAAGAGCCCTGAGCAGAAATGAAGTTGTTTACCCTGCCAAAGCATTGACGTATCACTGCTTGTCATGTCTATCCAAATTTTATCTTTTCTTAAAGAAAGAAAAAAAAAAGCACCTACCATCTGAATGTATTCGGTCTCCTTGAGGGCTAAGAAAAAAACGGCACATCTGTTCCACATGCCAAAGGGTGCATGAGTGCATCAGGCTAGGGCTGGTAAGTCATCTCAAACCACATGACTCCTGCCCTCATGGGGTGAAGGAGTTAAAGTACTCAGTATATTTGGAATAAATAATAGTAAAGATTCCCACTACATCTACATTGTAGCATAGCCTTATTTGCTATCGGATATTCTGAATCTAGATTAATTCGTAAATTTTCCAAATGTAGGGTAATAAACACCAAACTTCTGATAATGTAAGATGCAGCAGACTAAGTCAGACTGACGCTCAATAAAGCTCATTATCCTATCTCCAATGCTCAGCATTACATGGACAACCATATTTGGCGTTTTGTGGCAGGCACAGTTTAATTATACATTCTGTGTTGAAATGTCTCATTTTTTAAACCTGCTGGAAATGTCATTTAATGCTCTTTATTTGCTGGATTGTGAGAAGCACCTAATTTTTCACTTTATCTACCTAATCATCATTTTATAGGCCTCTATCTTCTCTCTTCCAACTCAACTTTTACTAAGCTGATCTTATGTGGAATATATACCTATAGACAAGATTTTAATATTAAATGGATGAATTTTAAGTAAATCAATTTGAAAAAATGTTTTGAAATAATGCTAATATGCCTAAGAAAGAATGACTATTTGAAGACAGAGATCAGGAAGCACTAGGATGAGTCAGATTATTTTCACCATTTAGCCTTTTGCTCTTGAAACGAATTGAAATACTGAAAATTCAAATACACATGTATACGGCTATAGAGAAGCAGCAGCATTATCAGCAGGAACCACCTAAGTGTGTGTGGGAGAGATGAAAGGAAGTGGGATGAAAGGGAGAACTTGAAGTCAGCATATAAAATTCCCTCATGAAAATTGTTTGAATGTAATAAGAAATTAATCTTTAGAAATAAATCATTCTACATATTTCCCAGGATGATGAGTTATTTTTGCCTCAGGATGCCAAAAACTGTGTGAACAAAACCCTTGAACCTGCAAATGGCCTTCATCACACGCTTAACATGAACTGAATATCTACGCTTAAATGTAATAAAGGGTTAGAAAGTCATATGGCAAAGTTTTGTGAAATTTATCCAATAGATGACTATTGGAGGTAATTTATAAGAAAATAATCTAATATTCCAGGGTGCATTAATCTCTTTCCCTTTTATCATTGTGTCTGAGACTTTAGCAGGCTGTACAAGTGCAGTAATTATTTTCAAAACACACATTGGAGACTGCAGACAGATGTTTTGACCCTTAAGGAGAGTTTAATCCCCGTTTATGCAACCCTGAGTGGCTTGTCAGCAGGAATGAGCCCCGTGTGTCCTGGGAGCCTTGCCTGAGGGGGAAAAACAAAGTAAAGCAGATAATAATACTTCAAAGAAATAATGCAATACCAGCTTGGCAGAAGGGAGAGAAATGCAGAAAGAAACCAATGCATGAAATCATGTTCTCTTCCTTGTGTACTCAGACAGAAGTAGGAGGCATATGAGACCTGGAAATCAAGTTAGGCTACAAAATGTAAGCACAGAACTGAGCAGCAGCTTTTCTGCAGCTCAGAAAGCAGTCTGGTGACAAAAATACGAGTAAGATGCGGCACGGAGGGTGACAGGAAGCGTGCTGTAAGTGGATTAGTGGCCGGAGGAAGACCACTGAAGAGGTCAATCTGCTGTTCAATGGAAAAGCCTGGGAAAGACTGCAATATAACAGGATTTTTTGTACCAGGCCTCACTGCATAAAGAAACCACAATCAAGTGGTTAGCGGAATTACTAGTGGAGTGACAAAAAGTAAAGTATCGGCCTGAACTAAAGAACAATTCCAGAATGGAGTTGCTGGGAGGACAGGAGCCAAGGGGTATGGATTCAGGTGCCACGTGAGGGACAGACGGGATAAAATCCCAAGGAGGGGGAGACGCCTCACACTGCTGAGCATCTGTCCATACTGCAGACACATCCAGCTCGACCAGGCCCCACTGCGTGGGAACAGGGCACCGGAGAGGGTTTTACGTCACGAGCTGAACTCTGCGTGCACCTCAGGACATCCCCTTAGGGGTTAAAGCACAAAGTAGTCATCCTGGGCATAGATTGGCACCACATTGTCCTCTGAGGCAGGCAGAAGATATCTTCATTCTTAACATTATGCATATTGCTGTATTTACCAAGAAAATAAATGCTTTAGGAAAATAAATATAGATGCTTTGAAAATGAATGCAAGACCCTGTTGACCTTGGATGACATGCACAATTCTCTAATCCTCTCAGAAGCAACGTCGTCATGCTGCACTAGCAACTCAGAGGAACTCAAGGCGCCTCTAAAATCAGGGGGCATATGATTAGCATTAAACCGAAAAGCATTTTAATCCTGCTGCAAGATTAAAAGGGTGCTGAGAAGCAGAGTAATATCCCTGGGTCTCTCTAAAGAAATATTTTATTCCATAAAAACAGGCAGTCCTAGGATAGAAATACTTGTAAATTGGTTTGGGCAAGAGTGTTATTCAGCTTTTATCCACCCATCTATCAGCCTCAGGGAGGTTGCTCCAAAATCTGCACCAGTGTCACAGAAAGCAGAATTTGGTCTCCAGCCATGAGATGTTGGTCAGTTCAGGAATGGCTTATCTGTAGCTCCCTAATAGAGAGGCTTACAAATAAGTGGCTCAGCTCCGTAAAAGCCACTTTATAAGCTGCCTGCTGCAAGACAAAGCTTCCTTCTTTGATTAAAAGGTACTAGATTTGTAAGAAGATGGCAATAGTAGGTGTTCCAGTGGTTAATGAGAACACACTGTTTTATTTAATGCAACAGCAGAGCAGCCAGTAGAAAAACAGAGGCTAAGGCAAAAGTGCCTTGATACAGCTGACATTTGTGTTTTTAGTTAATGTTAGGTGGTGAACTACATGCTGGGCACAGACGCACAAACTGAACCCTTGTAAAAACCCCCTCAAACTTACAAGCTGTGAATGGGAGCCTGGAGTAATCCTGTTTAATTATGGCAGCTGAGTAGAGAGAAGACCTTGATTTCCCCTATGAGAAATGAGGTGAAATGCAGATGCTCTGTAGATGACTATACATTTATACAGGACTGAAGTATCCTGGGGTCCTGTCATCCAAAAGTGTACCTGAAATTCCTAAATTCAGGCCATAAACTGAAAATATGAGAAGATATGATTGCTAGCCTGCCCTTGCTTCGCTACTTTATTTCTTTAATTTGGTTTTGAATCAACATTGGAAGTAGATTTTCCTTTACTATCTATCTGTTTGTACAAAACCTATAATATACATCACAGTAAGAAATGAAATCCAGAATGCTATGCTAAGACAGAGGGCGTGTACCTATGCTTCCATCCACAGTCCACAGTTTTAGTGGCAATTTCCATTTTGGCCTACGAAAATTTTAATATATTAATGCAAGATGATTATTCGACATCTTACAAAGGACCGAAAAGGCAGAAAAATTAAAGGGGAACTTGCAGGTTCAGCATCCTTATGGCAATGCAGAAATAACCAAAAATATCTTTTATTTTTAAGTGGTTTCATTAGCATGTTACTTTCTTGGGTTTAAGAAAAAAAATCTTAAGCAGTGGTTGGCAGGAAATGTGCTGCAAGAGGAGCTGAGTTCCAAGGCACATTAGCAGGGTTTTCCTGTAGCCCTACATCCAGGATGTTTTACTTTACTTTTTTTTTTTAATCCGTGGTCCAATGAAGTCTGGGAAGCCTGGACTAGAACCTCAGAAAATGTAATCAGAGGCTAAATTATATCCTCATAGTTGTTTTAACACTTCATGTTAAAAAGAACCTTCCAGTCTAATGATTTTAAAACTGCTCTAGAACAGGGCTTCTTTCATCTTTTGCCAGACAGGAAAATGATTTTCACAATCATTTTTCTCCTTTGTGAGAAGAAGCCAAATGGAGACTGTGCAAATAAAATTATAGTCTTTAAAAAATGAAGATAGAAATATTGAATATCTTTGTGCATATGAAAACCAGCCTTAGCATGTTAGTCAAGAAACGTGATCCATCTTTTTCACAGAACTGCATCGAAGGGAATTAATTCCCTTTCTGTTTGCAAATTGGTATTTAGAAAGTTCTAAGTAGGCCTGCATACCACAGTAGTACTCAGATTATCGAGGCCACAGCTTTCTCAGAAATGAAACACAGTTTAAATGCAAGCATTTACACATTCAGTCACCAGAATAACAAAAGAGATGCAAGACAACACCTCCATATTGCTCATGCAACATTTTTGCCTGTTATTGGAGATTGATCAAATTTGGGGCTTAAAGAGTCTGGTGGGACTTTTCATTTGCTAAAAGTTAAGCAAGTGCAAGAGATATAGCCTCACGTTAAAGATAAGTTCTGAAGTATCTGAAGATATTTGTAATAATTCACCTGTGTAAATCTCCTCAAGGAATGGAGGAGATTCTTAAGAATAACAAACATAAGTTAAAGGCAATAGAACAAATATACTCTGCTAAAGAAAACACAATCTGTAGGTATGCTCAGAATGACAGAATCACTTCTAGGTTTTTTTCCCAGGAACATTTTTCTCAAGAGGAGAAAAATAATTCTAAAGTGATTATAATATTGCTAAGAAATTAGCAGCCTAAAGATCTAGCTCATTAACACACAAGCCAGAAAAGCTCATCTCTCCTCTGTGATCCCCCATGTCATCCACTGATCAACCATAGATCAGTCTTAGGTGGATCAGCACTAAAGCTTATTGCTGGTTATGCAAGAAAATGCCCACCAGTTAAAAATACCAGAGGTAAGGTGAAGGAGAAATCCTTGGTGGTATTGTTCACAGTATACATGACAAACATGTACAATATAGCGAAGATCAAAGCTATTTAAACAAATTCCTCAAATTCCTCAAAAATCCTTGTGCATGTACAACATGGATGAATAGCTTTATAAAACCAATATTTCTGAAATTAAAGCCAAGCTCAGAGGGTATTAAGAGGTTCAAATTTAAGTTTATCCAGCACGTCAGCAAGGTTACATGGTCTGCCCTAAAAATGTTTCCAGACTGATATTATTAACCTATTTCAGAATTAAGAAGAATAATTGAAGTTTGATTTATGCTGACAGGAAAACGTTTATGTGAATGAAGCTCAACCAACTAGATATTGAATGAGGCACAGACACACATTTTTCCCTCACAACTGTGTTAGAAATTTTTACAGATGAAATTGTACTTTAAAAAAATAATCTGAGAAAGGAAATGATGCCATGTGTTATTCAGCCCACTGGTCCAAAGTGGGCTCGAGTACCTAGTACAGGATCGCAGAGGAGCATGTCCTCTTTTTGGAAACAACCTACTTGCGCCAGTTCTCTCCTGTCAGCATGAGCATAGGGAATAAATAAGGTAGATCTATATTGTTTGGGGAATGGAGGGAATTACGGTGAAGGAGAGCTTTGCTGCCTTAAGGTTACATCCAATAAAAGAGTCTGTTCCTATCCCAACAGAAGTGACCTTGACCTTACTGATTGCAGGTGATTGGGATACTTATTCCAACTCATCATTCAATTCAAATATAACATGAAGGCACCTCTCACCTCCTTTCCCAAACCTATAATTTATACACTGAGTTGTTAAGAAGCCCTCTTCCAAACTGTGCTTTTGAGTTCATCTTTTTTTGTCTCAATCAGTAGGTATTTAAATGACCTTCTGCTTTTATAGTGATTGGGGAATTTAAGCCCTGCCCATATTCATGGCTAGATGTTGGCCTTGCTGTCTTCAGTATTTCTCTGGTAGCTCCTCATTTCCCTGCCTGTGCTCATCTCCTGTCCTTCAGGACATCCGTCCTCAAGCACAGCCTAGAGAAGGCATTGCGGAGTGAAGTGCTGAGCTGCTTCAGAAAGTCACTTGGAAAAGGAGCAGCTAAGAACAGATTTCCATCACTCAAATGCGTCTGATGTACTGATCTAAAAATAAACCTTTTCGGTCTGTGAAACGTGACAGTCCATTACAGCCTCCACCATCCATTGCTCTTTGTGTCCTCACAAGTTATTGAGCAGTACAGCTTTAGAGGCTTGCCGAAACTAAGCCGAGTAAGTCTGCTGAAGCCCCAGCAGCTAGAATAAGTAGCCACTGAAAAATGAAAGCAAATCTTAGGTTTTGTGTGTGCAATGCTTAAATGCAGATAGCAGTCTAGACAGCAGCCTAAAACGGATCAATATCTTTAATAAGGCTCATCATGCTCCACTAACTGCTGCAATCTGCATAGAAAACTGTGCTCCTGGGGGAAAATGCACTTAGGAGTAAATTCACATTAAGTGAATATTATTTGCTGATGAAAGATCAAAACAACTGGCAACTGGACAAAAGATGGGGTGTGCTATTGAAAGAGCACTCAAAGACAGTTTACACTGATATCCATCCATAATGTTTTCTATTAATTAGATGCAGTGTATATGCTGCCATTATTCAAAGGAATTAGCAGAGAGTACGGCAATATTCCTGTCATGCACAACTATTTTTTAATTCCTTCTTCAGAGTGTGACCACTATTCCTATGGAAGAAATGAAGGACAGATTTATCACAAAATCATCGGAAAGATTATTTTTCTATCTTTAATAAAATATTACAAATAAATACATTTCAGAGAAAAAATTGTGATCAAGTTACAAGCTTTTTTTTCAGAAAAAGTTTGGTTAGAGCTTTACTTGTTCTCTTAGAGATAAGGGCATTCGTGATTCTCTGCAGAATCGGAGATCTGATGATACAGCTTTTCCATTTACATTTCAAAGAAGAAATTGGACATGTGAATTGTGAAGGAAAAGAAAAATAATAAGACAGGACAAAAAGAAAGGATCGAAGGGAGAAGAGCTTGATATAGATAAAGATACCTCCTAGAGATATCCCGAGAAGAAAAATGTTTGTAGCTCACTGAGACTTTGTACATGATTAAAGAGGAAGAAATGTAGACCATTTTTTCTCTGGACTTTCTCTGTGTTTGGGGACTGCAGGGAGCATTTGAAATGCTGTATTTATTGAGTGTTGAGCTCATATTTCTAGTTAGTGCCTCTTTACAAATGCCTCTTGTAAACATATCAGGAGTGATGCACCCACTCCAGACAGTGCCTTCATCCTGTCCACACTGGCGGGAATTTGGAGTCTACTGTCTCCAGGAGTGCAGCCTGGTCTCCAGAGGCTCTGCAGGTCTAAACACCTGGGCACAACGCTCCTGGATCCAGCGCAGGACCAAGAGTTTTTGTTTGCTGAGGGAGCTGACACATGTGAAAGATTTGCATCTCCCCCGTTTGCTCTTTCCACAGCTAAATAAGTAAAACACAAAGCAGAGACAGCATCTTTCTCTCCCTGCCACCCAATCGCTGAGCCATTTAACTCCTCGCTTTGCTTTTCAGCCATGAGCAGACAAGAGCAAAATGAACAAGACCCAGCCAGGAAAGGCACAGCTTGGGAGACAAAAAGTGAGTATAATGATTTAAATAGAGAAAGTTGAACAGTTGTCAATGGAAAAGAAATGATTTGGAATCTAAATCTAACTAAAAGAAGCCACCCAGATTACTGACACTGTAAATTGGATTAAAATTAAATCTTACAGGAAAATCAATGGAAAGAGACAAGGAAGTAAGTTAAAATGACAGCGAATGACATCCTCAGAGACATTATTAGAGAGAATGGGTCAGCAGTAGAAGAGGAAAATTAGCTGCGTCAACCCAAGTCTAAATGGTAGAAAAATAAAGGGAAATTGTAAGGGATTGGGAAGGTAAACATTTTTTGAGTTGGATATAAAAAAAAACAGTATGCAAAATAAAACTGGGAAAAAATAAAAGAGAAAAAAGAGACAATTCTAATTATGTCTTAAAGTGAAATGCTTAGGAATAATTTTTATGCTTGGGAATAATTTTTATATTATGTGTTTATTTACATGGAAATAAACTTCGATTGACATGCAGGTGTCGCTCTTTAGAAAGCAAGCAATGTGTTCTCAATACTCAGAAAAATGCTTTTGCCCTCTCTTCACTTTCGTAGGTTCATTCATTTCTGAAATGCAGAAGCAGGTTCTGGGCTGCTGAGACTCCTCAGAAGGGGCTGGGGCCCAGGGAGCAGGCGCGTGTCTCAGGGAAGGCTTTACCTTCTCTTGGATACACCTACAGTACCACTGGATGTCACTGTTGGTTCATGAAAGACAAAAGTTTCATGACAGCTTTTTGACGGATATTTCTTTTGGTAAAAAAATGTGTGTATTTATATTTCCTCCCCATGAATGTTTTACACAAGGTTCAAAAATGTCGAAAGAATGTGAATCCTATACCTGTCATTCCTGTTCTTATGGCGATCTTACATTGATTTTATTTTTCGTTCCTTTTGTGGCACGTTTGGTTCCTTTTGTGGCAGTTTGAGAGTCATCTTTTCCATAAGGAATTGCTTCATGCAGCAGTAGAGGTACACTGTGGCAAAGTTGCAATAGCATATTACAATTCTATTTTTGATTTTTCAATTCCCTTTATACCAGTTTCCAAAAAATATTGCAGCAATCCTCAACTGGACTGATTGCAGACGTGTTCAGGTGAACAACTGAGCTACCCCCTTAGCAGCAAGGTCACCTTGGGGTGTCTCTTGGCAGTTCCTGGGGAAAGGAGCATTGCCAGAAGGCAGCTCGGCCCACGTAAATCAGAATTACCCTGGTGATGGCTGCTTTTCTGCACCATTATAGGGGAGTATGCAGTGATTCTGCCCCTAAATTAGGCACCTGATGTACAAAGACGTAGTGAAAAAGAACAAACCACGTTTTTCTCATGGCCATACAGTGTTTTTTCCTCAAGTTGCTTGAGGTGGTATTCAGATGGCCAAATGAAGACACAAGACTCTCTAAAGTCAGTGCAGAGGAAAAGGCAGTTCTAGGTAAAAGAGTCATCCCATCTTGAAGTACACTTCTATCAAATACATCAGAAGGGGAAAGTTTTACAAGCACCTATTTCTCCCCATTGACTTTTCAAGAGCCTTTAGTGACCAGCTAGGACAAGTCAGACAAGATGAATCCCACCCAATTATTCCTAACAGAGATATCTGAAATGCAGGATTTTCTTTGAGATAAGATATATACTTATCTTCATACATACATCTTTCCCTAATGTTAAACATACCACCAAAAGCATCCAATACCCATTGCTCTACCTCAAACTGCCTCCCAGGAATGGTGCTTGGCTTGTGCTGCTTTCACATGGATCAATTTCAATCAATGCTATTAAAGTATTTAAAAAATGGCTCCTGGAACACATGTTCATGAAAGTTTTGCTTCAGAGTCACTAACTGAATTGAATTTGCTTCAGCATACAGGTATTAGTCACCTAACACAGCACCAACAGGCCATGCAATGAGATATCAGCTGTTGGCTTCTGTATAGAAGAACAGTATCAGGATCCAGCTCAGCTTCAGATGTTAGGCAAGTTCAAAATCATAAATATGGAGAATAGGAAGTTTCTGGTAGTTTCCAGAATCACTTGATGCTAGAGAACTAAAAGAAGAGACAAGTCCTGAGAATAAAAAAAGAAAAAAAATCCAGCAAAGAGGTAACAAGTTTGGGGCTAATGATTAAGAGCACAGGCCTACAAGCTTTGCAAATTTAAAGTAAAAGTGATGGCAAAATCACTAGCTGGAATATTGCTAATTGCGCAAATTTAATAGGAACACTCCAGTTGCTGCTGTTTTTAGCCTATCTATTTTAATTCTGTATCCATAAATAAAAGATTGTAGAAAGACTTGTGTAGGACAGCAATCATTTGATAAGGCAAAAGAAATGGGTGAATCATGCAAAATTAATGGAGATGAAATGCAAAGACATTTCCAAAAATGAGGCATCTAGAAATAACCTCATGGAGTATGGCTCTTTTAGTCTGTGACAGGTATTTTCAAACTGCACTAATGATCCGGAGTTAAAGGCCAGTGTGAAACATGACAGTACAATGGAGAGAGAACTAAAACAGTGCTATAGGGAGAAATGCCTGCTTGGGAGCTTGTTGGGCAGGCAAGAATAGAATTGTAGAATCATTATGGTTGGAAAAGTTCTTCAAGATTATCAAGTCCAGCCGTAAATACTTGCAACACTCACACTGGGGAAAGTGAGATGAAGCAACCCAGCAGGTCAGCCTGCGAACGTTCATCCTCTTGCTGTAGTACTCTCTGCCTGTTCCCCTTCACAGTATCACAGAACAGCTGGAGTTAGGAAGTACCTCTGGAGATCATCTAGTCCAGTCCCCCTGCTCAAGCAGAGTCACCCAGAGCAGGTTAGGTAGGACTGTGTCAAGTCAGGTTTTCAACATCTTCAAGAACTCCATGTCCGTTCTGGGAAACTTGTTCCAGTATGCAATCACCAGTCAAAAATCACAGCCAAAATATGTCTTCTTATGATCAAGTGGAATTTCCCATACTTCAGTTTGCACCCATTGCCTCTCATCCTGGCCTGACCTGTTGTCTGGGGATGTCCCAGGCCCATTCCCTCCTGCCTGGACAGAGTTTACATGGGACTAGCTCTGGTACTGATGGGACGGACATCTGCCATCACTAGGGTCTTTGGTCTGTTTGTACCTACAATGATGAGGAAGGAAACTTGTCTCCATCTGCAAATATGATGGTGATTTCTCCAAGGTGGCTGTCACTTGATCTTGGAATTCTAAGTTTTCCTCTTTCCATGACAATCAACAGGATGGTACCCTCTCAGACATGCACAGCATTGCTCTAGGGGTGCAAGGCTCCCTGCAGACAGCATTCGCAGTGCTGCAGGCAGGGCAGAAAGCTGAGCGCACCACACAGCAGCTCCCTGCAAACCCTACGTGCTCTGTGCACCGATGTCCAAAGCAGAATGCTGTGCTGCTAGGCTTAGTCAGTGTGTGTGACAGGCAGAGCTGCATGCACAACTATGCTTCTAAAATTCAACAATCTGCAAAGTGTTCAGGGAGATGCCGTGAGCCTGGGGCAGCCTGAAATTATAGACCTCCATTGCCTTCTGATGCTGTGGTCTTTATAGCAGGCCACATGGGCCCACAGACCCCAGTTACATGCCCTCATCTCACTTTTTCTTCAGCTCTGAGGCTCTTCAGTGCAATAGTCAAGACTAAAAATATCAATTTATGCCTACACATCCATCTCTTTTTTCCCAGTTTCCTGCCATTATTACTTTGTCACCCAAAGCATGAGTAATAAATTGCAGAAGAGGAGTAGGCCTGATCCCTGCACAGGAAAGCTCGCTGTGCACCTACTTCCTCAGCTATTTCACAGTACGTGTCCCCATTACAGCAGAGGGAATCAAACCTGGCTCATGTGCGTGACACAGCCACGAGGAGCTCATCATGGGGCTGACATTTTTCTTTTAGACTCAACAGTGTAAAAAGGTTTGGAAACAAGCAAAAAAAGCCCCAGTGTAAGGAATCAATGCGACGTGTGAGCTCCTCCTCGTGGCTCTGAGGATCCTGAGAAACAAGTGCAAGGGAGCCCCAGTCCTGATGGGAGGACTTCAGGGAGGAGAGTACACCCAGGAGCTAACGGCATCTCTGTGCAGCATCCCTTCAGAAAGGGATTTTTGAATTTTCTGTTATCTCCACGAGTTAAAGGTATGCAAATTAAACATGACTGGTAGCTGCTAAATAGATTTTTTTTTGCCAAAAATATATGCTCTCTGAGGTCTCCACTTCTCTTGCATTTGCAAACTGAATCAGGTACTGAGTAAATCATTCTCCAAAATGTGCTGACACCGATACCAATATGAGGCAAAAGTTCCCAGCCCTTGCCTCTTTTTTACTTTAATATTTTTGTCATAATTTTAGCCTTCTGCTTTTACATTTCTAAGCAATTAATTTCTTGGCTCCCCAGTATGGTCAACAGGTGTGGAATGACTGACATGGCACTGATATGCTCCATCTGCTTGCTGCTGATAAGGTAATCCTGAGGGCTGAGGGTAATATCTTCAATAAGCTTGAGAGGCAGCAGCCTAATCTATTTGCGAGGGAAGAAAAAGCCCTGCAGCTAACATTGTTATTCACCAGGAACAATTGGGCAGAGACAGCACTTTTACAGGCGCAGTGGGGAGGCTTTCACTGAACTCTTTTCCCACTGAGAGTGATGATTCACCCAGTGCAGTTGTACCCCCCGCCATCTAGAAGAAGAGAAACCTTCGTGAATAACTTGCTCCCCAAAACAGTGATTTCTGAATCAAGCCAATCAATTATTTGATTTTTTACCTCCATGAACTCTTGAGTCCTTATTCATTTATCCTAAAGCGGTAGGAAGACTGTTTTGTTTTTATTAAAAAAATACTTTATTCTGTAACTCGCATAAAAATATTCCAGTTTTCAGGATATGAATATTGGCTATGAAGAGGACAATTTGGGCATGCTCAGGGTGCTCCCTTCAATGTAAATAACAGCGGCAGGCGAAGGGCTCTATTATCTGCTCTGTGCACATTTGTGCCTGTCATTAAGAGCGGCAAGAACTCTGCATGCACAATGAGCCCACACTTGCACGGAGGCAGGACATTTTCATGGCTCGCACTACAAAACACCGAGTGTAACTCTGGGACAGCAACAAGTCCAGGGCTACATATTTTGCGCTGTCCATTTTGTGAAATTCCAGCCAGCAGCTTTGTGCCTTATTTGTCAGATTATTTCTGTTGTTAGTTTTCATTGTGTGCTTTCCTTCTTCAAATACATCCCGTAGCTTCCTCTCAGCCAAGCCAAGAAACACGTGCCTCGCTTTAGGCAGGTAAGCCACCAGATTGCAGGCAGGCAGGGCAGACCTACCCCAGCTCCTAGGGTGTTAGACATGGGAATTAGCACCACTTGGAGGTGGACTTGTGCCCTCTTCTCTTGGCTGGCACAAATGCAGAGGAAATTTCTCAGCAGGTCTCCACAGAGGGAAACAAGCAGGCTGTCCCCACTTATACACTTACAGGGAAGGGTGCCCTGTGTCTCACGGCACTGAGGGCAGGAGATACCTGGATCCAGTACCAAGGTACTGCACAAGGTCCTACGACTCCAATAACAAGTTCAAAAAAATGCCACTAGCAAATGCTGCACCATGCAGCGATGCTGGGTAGGTCACCATTTCTACACCACTTCTGCCGGCTGCAGCTCTTCCTTGTGCTCATGTGCACCATGAGTACCCTGAGGTGTGCCAGGGAGGGAAGCACCGTGTGCTAGGCCTTCCAAACCAGGGAGGGAAGCCCGCAGGTTCTCCTCCAGGGATAACCGGGAAAGAAAAACGCTTTTCATCTCTTCTGCCTTGTGTGGCAGCAACTACACCACCTGCTGGTGAGCTGGCCGCGAGATTTTACAGCAGCACAGCAGTGTTTCTGCAGCCATACCTGCTCCTTTCCACGGGATGCATTGCAAGGAGCCCTCCTTTGGTGCCTCTGGAATCCTCCGGGCTGCTGGAGGCGGTGGCTGGAGCAGCAGCACCCAGCCAGGCCGGGCAGAGCAGAGAGCCGCTTCATGGGCTCCCTTTGGGCTTCCCAACAGCTGTGCCAAGACCTGACATGAGGACGAACGTGCTCAGGGCTGCGCGATGCTGTCCTGGTAGTGAAAGCTCTGAAACACCAAAGCCTCAAAATGATGGGGGAACACATCCGGGGATGGTTAAGATGCAGCCCCATCTGGGAAGTGTGGGGTGGTCAGAGGACACTGCTCGTTGGTGGGATGCTGTGGCAGCAGTGTTGGCCGGAGGTTAGACCTGCCTCTTGATTTATGGCGGTAGCTGAGCCATGGGCATGACAGCTTCAGGAGGCACATCCACTTTTAACCAAATACAGTCTTCCCGACCTTCATGAATTGTGACATTCATGGACTTATCAGATAAGAAGCTAAGATTACCAGATAGGAAAAATATATATACATATGCAGCTTGCTCTCTACTCAGAGAGCTCTTAATCTCCAGGCTCCCTCTCCAAAGAACTCAAGGACATCTTTTGGCACTGAGACTCCCATCTCCCAAGCAAGAAACAGATAGTGCCTCTGTAAAACACTTCTAAAATCGACTGCTTGCTCCCAGCCCCAAGCAGTCCCATGAAGAGGTGCCCCAGCCTCACATGTCCTACTTTCCCTCAGTCCAATGGATGCTCACTATCGCCGAGCACTCATCCACACTTGTGGAAAGCTCTTATTTCTGTCAGAAGCAGGTAAGTAAATGAAGAAGGAATGAATATCAGTAATTACATGAGAAAGTTGTCTGCAAGGCTTCATGCCTTTCAAGAAACATGCAGGGTAAATAGGCAATTGGAAAGGTCTATGTACTGTCATCACGTTTCAGACAGAAGAGATAAGGCCAAATCCTTGATTACTTTTGCACCTGGGTAGCTTCACTGTTGTTAATTAAATTGAGCAAATAGAAGATCCGTGTAAGCAAGATTCAAATTAGACACCAGTATTTAGCTTTGCTTCAGTTCTGTACAGCTGAGTTTTGCAGTCGTATAGGATTCCTTCTGTCAAAGTGAAGAATGAAACAAAGAGGGGAAACCTAAATAGTGATTAATGAAGAACAGTCCATATTTAATCACAGCTTTCAATTCAGAGTTTATAATTTAAACTTCACTCATTGTCTTCATGAATTTGGCATCCGCTTGTCCCAGCCTACACACTATCTTTGAACTAACAGCATGGCTTATCTTTGCAATTAAGCATTCAGTGTAGCAACAAATCTTCAATTTGGTGTGAGTCACTCAGCTGCTAAATCAAACAATGTGTCACTAAACAAACGAGTTTCCTCCTGACCTCGTATGATGATAATAATGACTTGTGCAACCATCTTGAGATTTCTTTGGTATAATTTGCTGGTACTTTCTGACACACTCATTTTCATAAATATAATTGGGTCCTGTGTTCTAAGTGGGATAGAGCAGTACACAAACAATTGATGATAGTTATTATCACGGAAATGTAGGCAACCCACCCCAAAACTAGTTGCTAAAAAAGCAAGATAACTTTCTAAAAGTAAAGGGTGTAACTACAGAGTGAGCTAAAGTTGCAACGGAATAGGCTGTGGCCAGCTGCATATCCAGGCACCTGCTATGGAGATGGGGAATGTTGGGATGAGCATGCTGGTTGGGATGAGCCAGCTGCACACCAGCTGCTCTGCACCACAGACATCTCTATGTGCACAAGCACTATTGGAATTAACCCATGGCCTTCAACCCAATGTAGTCAAGGTGCTAGTCAGCGATAAAATGTCTCATTACCTAGAGACTCCATCTCTGCATTCAACAGTGTTGGTCGGAGGAAAGCAATGCTGAGATGGGAGTTATGGTGTACAGTGCTGGAGCCAGCTGGGATTCCACAGAAACTGATGCGTTTTCAACTACAACCAAGAACTAACTGTGCAATTTGCTGAGCTGGGTAGAGGTCTGGTGGCCTCCAGAACAAAGAAGACAGGGGATTAAAAGGCTAAGATGACAAAAGGGAACCGCCAATTTCAATTTTTTTACAAATTTCAAAGCCTTTTACTAGCCAGGACAAACCTTAATGGACATAGGCAGCTGCTTGAGGCAGTAACACTGCTTCCATGCAGGCAAGTGTTCAGTGCCAATTAGCACAGGCTTTGAGACCACAAATTAAGTCATGCCATAATATAATGAAATACATGTTTAATACAGTAGTGGATAGGAAGACTTGTGAGTTCTCCATAAGGAATAAACATTTCAAGCAAGGTGTTTGGAATACATGTCTTACTGTCATATCGATGCATAAAGGATGGCTATTTTTCCTAGGGTTTCAACTGAGATTATCTGTGTGTTTTGCTTTCCATCCTCTTGTTAACATGCACCTCTGTTCTTGGGAACCAATCCTTTTTTACTCTCAGATTGTCTAACTGAATAATATGTAATCCAGTTAAATGCAGAACAATTGTTTCCAACCCGTATTTGACTTTGAAGTTTGCTGCTTCTGTTTCACTCTGATGAAGGATTTCTATTTCTAAAAGCTTGTATGCTTTTCCTGGCTGCATACCATTTGGAAAAATAAAAATATTTTGCCTTCCTTTGACCTTGCTTCACTTCTATGTTGAGACCACCATAGCTGTGTTTTTATACTAGTTCTTTTTTCACTTATTTACAACTACTGCCACAGGAAAAGAGTGGAGTTAACAATCCTTTAGTCTGATTTCTCGGCTAGTTAAAGTCCTTGAAATTTGTGTCAAACAGAAATTGGTAGAGCCCTTTCAGTTTCTTAACCTTTTTGTGCTCTTTCTTCTCTGCTCTGGAGGCTACCAGTACTATGCCTTTTGCACAGAATAAAATAAACTTGATAATTTGAAAAATGTGCCCCAGAAGTACAAAAGTTTAGAAATCATGGTGGCCTCTCTCATTGAGGTCTTCCTATTTGACAAGTCACAGAGGTAAAGGTGCATTGCCCGAGTGATGAACTGCATGGAGGGAGTGTAAAACAAACTTTACATCTATGGACAAACAAACATTTAGGGATTGTGGAAGTGATCCATGGGCTGGTGACACCTCAGGGAAAGATGACTTCAGTGGCCGCAGTGGCTTCCAACAACAGCTCTCCTCCTTCTGCCAAGGTATCAGAAACAGTCATCATCATCACCATGGGACAGTTACCATCATTACCTATGGACATTTCATAACGGATTAATCTAAATATATAGTATTTAATTGGATTGGTCAGATTTGGTTTTGTATTGCACTGTTTCACTTCTTTTTTTTTTTTATGATTTGCAAGGGTAAATTTCATTTTGCCAAAGGAAGGGCTTGTACCAGAGAGTAGGAGTTTCAGTGCTAGACCTGGGCCATTGCCTGCCTACCTGAGTGAATAAATGAGCCCTAATAAATAGGCAGGAGAGAACCACTTATTAACACAATTTCATATTTCAGTCAATCATCTAAGGTGGAATAAAATAAAAAGTCACTCAATTTTGGCAGTAGTGCCAAGAGAAATAGGCTTCATGCTCTACATACTCTTTAATTATTTTCTTTGTCTCAGAAATGACATGAGGTACAATGAATATTATTAACTATCGCAGAACTGCCGATCTGTACAAAAAGAAATATGATCAGATGCCATCAGGAAAAGGAAAAAAGTTTTTAAAAATGGTTGTTCCTCATAGAAAGAAAGCGTATTTCTAGAATACTTATTCCAGATTTACAGTTACTACAGAAAAAGCAATCATTTATGGAAAGCATTAAGGGGATTAATGCTTTCTAATGCTTATTTTGACCATACACATTTTTAAAGTTTGATTTTACTAATCTTCACCTTCATCTGCACCACTCACTTCATCTCTGTTTAGTGGCACAGGTTTTGCTGGAGCAGAATTGTCCCAAATTTGGATTGCTTCCAAATCATCGCATTGACTGTGGAAGAATTGTTTGAAAGCGGGAACTGAGAGGAAAACTAGGGTCTAACAGAAGTTTTGGCATTACAAAAGCTTCCTTGGGGTGCTACACAGTTGCCACTTCCAGGATGGCTGGTGTGCGCGGACTCTGCTCCTCCACGGTTCCCTGGGCAGCACAATCTGCCCTCCTCGCAGCTGCAAAGGGGAGTAAGGGAGGATGGAGCGGAGTGAAGACACCACGGCCAAACTCTGTTGCACTCCTGTGCTGGGCCACTGATAAGCCGCACAGTAGCTGTCTAATGAGAGATATATGATAACACGTCCGGTGTTGAGTGAGCAAAGGTGGCATCACTCCTTTTGGATGAACTTTGCTCGTTATAAGCTCATTATAATGTCAAAACACACCTCCATCCCCATACCCTCCTCTGAGGCACGACCACCCCTCACCGACCATGAGCTCTAGATTTTCGATTGACTGTACCTTTAAATGAAAGTGTGACACTTTTTCTCCAATCAATAACAATATTAAGTATGACTCTAGTCACTCAAGCTCCACCTGAACGTGTTTATTATGGTTTGTATTCAGCTGAAGAAAAAAATGGAGAAAAATATTAGAAATACTAAGAGGACATCCAGGTGGGGCAGCCTTTTATATGCCTGCTTGAACAATACAGGAAGGAAATGCAAATGCATCATAAATTCATATGTTTAAATCATAAAAGACCAGTGTCCCTTACATGGCTACAGCTGGCGTATTTCAAGATGTTGATTCAGTTATGTTGAATTCCTATGAGGATTGGTGAATACAGTATCTGATTTACTCTGTCATCGTGTCACATGTATTTAAACACTTAATCACCTGCTTTGCCCTTGTACAGAGATAAAACCTTTTTAGCAGAAAACATTTAAAATGGAGAGCACTTTTATACATACAAGCCACAACATGACAGAATACATTTGTGTTTCAGACATTGCAAGAAAGGCTATAGGCTGTCAAAAAGAAATTCTAATTAGGCTGTCTCCACATTACTGGTAGCAATGAAAATATTTCAGAGGCGAGATGGGATTTAATATCTCTGGGGGCTACTCTAAAACGGAGGTTTGGCAGCCAGCACCACACGAGAGTGTGGGCAGAGTGCATCAACTCTGAGGACTCCCCCTCTATCCCATTAGCCCTCTGCAGCTCTAGTCCTGTGCAGAAACCAGTCCCATTTGTTAAGTCGAAGGTTTGGCACCATAGGACATTTTCAGGATATGTTGCAGCTGGGATCACTTACGCTCAATTGAAAACTGTGTTCTGGCCATGCTGGCATCAACTTGGGCTGGCAAACTGCCTTGGTTTCCTTCTTTTGCTGCAGCTTTTCAATGAAGAAATAAATTGCAGTTTTGCCACATGAGTGCAGGAGGCCAACCAAGGAGAAGAGCTTATTGCATTATATTCTGATGGTCCTGCACCATCTGGGAGTGTGTACTGGGTAGCACTAATGTGCTATATCATGATATCCCCATGTCAGATGAAGCAATAGTGGCCTGCCTTATTCTATACAAATGTGCCAGTCTGTAGATGTCCTCTACAGAGAACAAAACTGCTTTTATTGACTTTTAGCTTGAGGCAGTAAACAGAACCATTACAAACTTAAGAAGAGCTTTCACAGTAAGCTGTTATCTTCTCCTAAATTCACAGTCAGTAGTACAATTAAGCCAGAAATCAGTGGTTTGATTGGCTACATGGGCCTGGGAACTTTGTGGATGTGGGATTCAGCATGGGATTGATACTGATTCATGCCTAGATATCTGCATAAACATATCTGTGAGCTATATGTGTAAGCTTTGTTATAGCTGATGGAGTCAATATTGCTAGTGAAAATCAGGATGTTAGTCAAGCAGTCAGTCAGTTGGGTTCTCAGGTAGTGTGGGCTGAATTGCTGTCTGGCTCCATGGGCTGAACTGCCCGCAGTTAACATAGAACATAGAATGCCTAAGGTTGGAAGGGACCACTAGAGATCATCTAGTCCAACCCCCCTGCACACACAGGGTCACCTAGAGCATGTGGCACAGGACTGCGTCCAGAGAAGGAGACTCCACGACCTCTCTTGGCAACCTGTTCCAGTGCTCTGTCACCCTCATTGTAAGAAATTTTTCCTTAAGTTCCCATGGAACTTTTGATGTTTCAGTTTCTGGCAGCTTCCTCTAGTTCTACCAGTGTCCACCATTGAAAAGAGGCCAGTTTCATTGGCTGTTATGGGATTACAGCAGTCAGACTGGGTCAGGCACTTGTGCTCACTAGCTTGGTGGAGGTGAAGTTGGTGGAGCACAAGGCTCACTCACATGTCCATTTAGGTGCCTCAGACCTGAGCAGAATCCCATTGTGGCTGACACGCAATTTCTCTTTCTCCTGCAAATCTTGTAGGGCCCAACTTGCACAACACTCAGTGATGCTGCCTTCACCTGGGGCTGGAGCGGCTAGCACTTCTGAAGACCTCCCTGATACCTCTGCATCATGCTCTGAGGGCAGTCAGTAATAACCTTTGTCATTGGATTAGATGAACATACGCTTTGCTTTGTATCTTTGTACTTGTAGGAACATTGCATCTTAGCCCTCATGCAGTAATTTCTTATGCTGTGCATCTATACATGAAAACAGCTGGATAGCATTCACATTTAGGAAACTAAACTTTTTGCTGGATAGAAATAGAGTTAAGTGCAATGATTTAAACACTAAGCACAGAAAACGCCATTTCAGCAGAAATGAAACTATTTTCAGACTTCTAATGAACTTTGCTACTTGCAGCATTTCTCTGGAGAGTCACCTACTTTCCCGATGGCTTTTATAGAACATTATATAACGTTAAGAGCCCTTGAAAGTTAGGTAATTAACATTATTTTCTCTTCTGTTTTCTGGTCTTCATGCCTTCTGTCAGTAACCAATGGGCAGTAAAATGGCCCAGGCTCAATTTATAAATATTCCAACTGAAAAAACTTAAATGACACCGGTTCAAGTCCCCATGTGTTACTTTGGGAAACTTGCAGTACAGTATCTCCATACTCGTGAAGGTGCAATACTGCTTGCTTGCCAGACAGGAGCTCCCGGTAAGAACCCAGCTGGACAAACTGAGTTTTCTGAGCTAGCACTGCACTCACTGCACTCAGTGCACTGCACTGCACTGCACTCACCTTGCCACCAGCCATCGCCTGACGCTGTTTACTGAAGTTACAGATGCAGCTGTGATAGCATAAATACCTATTACATATTTCCTGGCTCTGAGAAGAGATGAAAAGTATGAGTTCTGTATGTCTTCATGTAGCATGCTGGGCTCATCAGAAGGGAAAAAAAAAGACTTTTTAAAAGATAAACCTTCCTCAGTTGAGACAGGCATTTGTAGGGAACATTTAGTCACCACTTCACCATAGATGCTTAATTTTTCTGAGCACTGTCGTTAGGGCAGATGTGACTTGCCCTCTCCTCAGCAATCTCCTCTGCTAACCCACTCATGAGGAAGATGTCCCTTCAGAGGAAGGGGGGTTATTCACCTTTGTGTCATCTCTCTACGTGGAAATATGGGAGAAGAGCTGTTCCCATGCAGCACACACTGCCTGTCAAGAAGTGGGTACAAACATAGGGACTGACAAATATTTCCCCGAATCTAGTTGAGTATAAAAATAGCTATTTTACTGCTTTTCCAGGCTGTTCCAGGTGCATCACTTAAGCTGGTTCATTCACAGTAGCAGGAGATAAAGTCAGTCTCCCCGGGAAAACAAAGACAGCAGATGCGCTACCACAGCTCATTAACATCGTTTTACAAGGGCAAAGTCTTCCTATGATGATGGAGTAGCAAGCGAGGGATGCTCAGATGTTGTTATGACAGAAACAGGTCAGATTTTGTCACACTCTTTTAAAGTTTGTTGTAATTTTACTGTTGTTTTCTCCTGGTCACTGAAATGGGAAAAGGCAGAAAATTGGCTTGTAACGGGGAACAAGGGGAGGAGAATAATTTTCCCAATATCTAGATCCACTGGAGGTCCCCCTAAGTTTTTATAATTGGCGCTGCAGCTTTAATTGACTTACCCCATAAGGAGGGCATTTGATAAACTACATACCCTTTTGATGTATGCTATTGCTTTCAGGCTTCTTTTCATAAATATTTCCTTGGATAAAATAACCTTCAACCCTTATTCTAGAAACATAAGATCTGTGCTTGTTGGTCTCTTTCTTTCTCTAAGATGAGTGAGGATATTCGGTAAGCAAAAGAGGGAACAATTTTCACATTATTTTATGCATATTAAAATGAAATGTACAAAATATTTATATTTCATTTATTACTGTATTACTTTCTAGTTTTTACATACACAGAAAATTCAGACAACTCCTTCATGTCTTTTAGTATGTTCCATCCATTCTTTTGGGAACCTAGCATACCTGGACTATTTCCATTCCTCTTTCCCTAATATAGGAAAAAAACTAAGGCGATTTTAACTGTATTTTTGGCACCTTTCTCTTGTGATATGGTTTACATTAACTCTGGAGGGGAATTTTATACCAAACAATTACACTGGAGGAAGGAGTTTCCAACAAACACAGATTTTATATATTAAAAAAAAATTCTCCACATTTGGATATAAGTGAGAAATTAGTAATGACTGTAATGAAAATGGTAACAAATATTTCAGTTTGTTGCCTTACCAGTACATGATGTGGGCCAGGACACTGCCCTACAAAACAACTTGCTCTATTGTGCACAAAACCTGCAAATCCCAGAGGCAGCACAACAGGCTGATGCCAAATAAATACTTCTGAGTCAATGTAACATATAAAGACTTTTTAATTCAGATGACTTTTTTTCTTTTTTTTTTTTTCTAACAGCAAGTGATGATATGAAGATTATTCAATATCTATGTTGTTAAAAAACTTGGCTTTTTTTTCTAGGTTTTGAAAAAATCCTATCATCTGGAACATTCTTGTGAGAAAACCATTCCAACTTTTAATGAGTATTACAGAGATAGGAAGTACCGCCCATTTTGCATCAGGGCATATTGTTTGTTTCCTTTTAAAGAAGCAGTGACATTAATGAGGAAATATTACTATCATTGGCCCAATCATTTCCTGAAGGTTTGAATTTCCCTGAAGGAAAAGCCCTCTGCAGAAAGAAATGTTCCAGCCCTTGTTCATGTCACATTGCCTCTCTGCTTTCTTTTCTAAGCCAATGCAACCACATTGCAACGAAAATCTTCCAAGGGTAAATGTCAGTCTTTTCTTCATATAGTTTAATTTCTGAAATTATCTGTATTGTTTGATACTTCATGAGTGCCCAATGTTCTGTAAAAAGCAATTTTTTTCAGAAAGAGAATGCATTTTAAGTCTGTTTCTAGAAAGAAATGCACAATTAATTGCAAGTCATAATAATTTAGATAGAGATAATCTACAAAACAAACTGTACTGAAACGCTGGTCTATAATCCTCAGGCACTGAAGTCAATCAAACAAAATGGAATTTTTCAACAATATGGAGATTTTTTTTTTTTAAAAAATAGGACAGGGCCACAGATCAACTATGCCTTTGAATGCACTTGGTTGGGAATAAACATCTTTTCATCAGCAGCAGTGACGTGGTTCTCACTGTGCCAAAATTAAATAATAGTCTTCCCTCACAGATCCCACAGAGAAAGAAGAATAGATCTGCTGAGAACATTTTGCTTTGTAACAGAACAGATTTGGATTATGACTTTGAGGTCAGACTGAAAGAAAGTAAACATTTCCCATGAATTTTCTGTGGAAAGCTCACTTAAAAGGGAGGCAGCTATGCTCATTCTTATCCCACTTCTCTTCCTCAACTCTTTGTTGAAATGCAAAGGGTCTCAACCCTTCACTTATAGACAAAAATCTCAAAATCCAACCCAGCTGTATTTTTTTTTACTTCTAGGGGTCTTGTTTTAAATAAATCAGTAAAATATGTTTCATAGTCTTGATTTTGGAGGTTTTTATTAAGTCATAATTTATTAACTGACAGCAGCATTTCTCTCAGCAAAGTCCTTGATAGGAAAAAAAAATCACTGTGTTTTTACTTAATAAGCAAATCTAATTCTCTGAATTCATATATGGTGTGGATTGCTAAAACTAATATGAAATGCTAAAACTAAGAAGATGGAATGGCTACATAAGTATCAGGAGCCACTGTGGAAAACAGGGCATCAAATATGCAGTTTTTATTTCAAAGTGTATTCAACACCCCCCATGCCAGACATCCGAGCAGGTTGGGCTTGGCATAACTGCCCCAGGGTTTTGCAGCCCGAGATGAGGAACCGGTGGCACATGCCCGGGGGAGCTGTACGGGACAGTGCCCGTGACATGTCCTGCCACGTGCTGTCAGTTTGTACTTCAGGATCTTCCTGAGCAGCCTGGGTGTTTCAGGAAAGCTGGTGGAATGCTTTCATAAGTGTGAGGAGTGAAGGTGATCCAATATAATCACAATGCAATCACGAACTTACACAATGTATAAGTGATATTTCATCTTCCAAGAACTCCTAAATATTCAGTTTTCCTCCTTGACTCTTACCAGGATCAAGGCCGATGTTTTCCTAAAACTACAGGAACTCTTTTTTTTTTCCCCCCCACCAATTTGTGGCCTATTTTAAATTTTACACCTTGTATTCTTGCCCAGCTTCCAGCATCACTATACAAGTAGTACATGACTACTGGCACAATCTGCAAAGATTATATTGGTCCCTCTGAGGTCTGGCACCCTAATGCTGTCAGGATAGTATGTGGTCTTCATTGGCATCACAAATTCAAGAGTTTGTTGAGAATGAAAGCCCTAATTTTTTAAACCCACAATTGCACTTACTAAATTGTAGGCATAAGACAATAACACACCACTGAAGTCATGATGAGCTGAATTTTATAGGTGGGACATCCCTTCTTTTGGCCCGTGGTCAGCTCTTCGTCTTCTGAAGAGACTGCAATGCCATCTCAACCCTCAGATAGATGTGACTCTTCCTCTCTGCATTTAAGTCCCTAGCTCTAAAGATTTTTTTCTCTGTTCTTTAGTCTGTGCTGTTCAGTGCTCAGAAACCCGAGTGGAAGTATCTGTGATTTGACCTCTCTTTCATGCCTGCTCAGAGCAAGTTACTGCACGTGTGTGAGGAAGCGCCCGCCCATGCAGTGCTCTGCATCTCCAAGCCCTGAGCCCTTGCATGTTCCAGATGCAGCCCTGGCCAAGGTGCAGCCCTCCTTGCCCTTGCACTGCATTTACCTTAACACTAGCACGAGTGCCTCTGTCCGTAACATGCCTTGCTAGAGACACAAGCAAGTCCTTTTATTCTAGAAACTGGGCAGGGTATTGAAGAGGAGATGCACAAATATCACATCACATCCTTTATATGTTCACCCATTTACATTGTCCTTCCCTTTTTTTATTTTTAGCAACCATTATATGAGTAAAGGATTTATTTCCCCACACAGCTATCCACACCTTTTGCTTTGAGTTGCAATAAGCTTAGAAACCACTTGGGGGAACTTCTTACATTGCAGTTAATGACAAATAGAGAAATTGCATTGTCACAAACACCTATTGATCTGACTCAGCCACTTTAAAGAGCACTGGATATCAGAGAAAACCATTGGATTTCAGTGAGAAATGCGAATATTTAGCACCTCTGAAAATAAAGTACTCCATATGCCCTACTCTCATTATATAATCAGGAAAGTTTGGATTTAAGTGAGTTCTTATGCATCAAACTGCCACAAAAGACCTCTTCTTTTGGAACCCTTGAACTGTCCCTTGATATATAAACAAGAGGGGAAATATTGTTCAATTACCAAATGACATTTTGTAGTTTCTTAAAATAACTATTTTAGATGTTAGGTAGATGTCATTCTGGAGATGATTCAACACATGCCAGAGAAAAACCTGTAGGGCTCTCCTACCCTCCCAAAAGAAAAACTCTTGCCTTTAACATATTGAACCCTCATAGGCAGAAGCTTAGAAAAGGAGCGGGAATGGGCAGTAAGATCCTTTAGCCACAGCAAAAAAGAGGGAAAACAGAATATTTTCTAATCCCACCCGATCTTGGTAACAGCAGAGAAGCACCAGCAGATGGAGCCAAGCCATTTGTTTCTCCTTGAAAATCCACCCTGTATATCTTTCCTTCATTTCACAAAATACAACTTTTGAGAAATGTCTTTCAAACTTCACTCTGAATGCCAGCCGTGCCCAGGTTGCTGTGTGGTAGCAGTGCGAGCACATGCACTGTGTGGACAGAGCCGAATGGTGCCTGTCCTCGGGTAAAGGCATCGGTGGGGGCACAGGACATCTGCCACCAACAGTGGGGTCTCCTTCTCCAAAGGGAAACTGCCCTGAGCGTGAGTTACTTTCATTGTTTGCACCAAATGGTTTTTGCAGTGAGCATCAAGCAAACTCAAGTCCACTGAGACAGTGGTTTCCAGAGTCAGAGGACATGAAATCGTGTGTGGTGACTTGAGGAGGGGAACGACTCTGCACCCTCTCACTGGCAGCCCTGTGGCTAGGACGATTGCTCCGGGTTTGCACTGCTGAACCTGGTTTTCTCCTGGCTCTGCCCACACTCCAAGCTCAGCCCTGCTGTCAGTGCTGAGCGCTGCCCATTGCATTTGCCTCCAGGTACTCTCCTCTTTCCTCTTCTGTTCCCTGTACGAACAGCCTTCTCTAACCCACAGCACTTCACAGACTTAGAGCACTTCTCATGCTGTGTTTTTTCACAAAGCCTCATAAAGCTTCTACGTGCTTCTAAGAACATGAGAAATATGAAGTTAGCTAATAGGGAACCCAGTTCTGTCTCTTGTGCCTCAAACTACAGCTAACTCCAGAAGTAACTCTACTTAAAACTGTTGGACTATTAAGGCTTTTAAACAAGTATTTAAAATCTTTTTATCTGAAGCCAATTTTTGGAAATATCCAGTTATATTGTAGTGAAATCAATGGAGTTAAAATCTTCCGAAATTTGGCACATGGCTGGTTCCCCCTCCAGGTCAGAACCATCTCCCCCACCGCTCATCCTCACCTGCTGAGGCCAAGTGGCAGGAGCATTTTCCACGGGGAGGCTAGTGAATTTTGGGACCTGAAGAGCAGGGACTGTTGGGAGCAGGTCCTGGAGCAGCCGGTGGACTAAAATGAAGGGGTAGCTCAACAAAGCTGGGCACACCAACACTGTGTGAGCAGCAACAGATGCTAGCAGTGAAAAAGCTAAAAGGCTGAGCCAGAGTTGAGGGAAAGTGTCTTGTTGTACACTAGGAGGGAGCTGATACTTCCAAAAAGTGCTAGCCACTGACCTGGGAACAAAGATATTCCCAGGACTAGAAGTGACAAACATGACATCTGTGAAGAAGTTTGTTTGTTTGTTTGTTTGTTTTTCAGACACTGGGTACTCCAGGCATCACATAGATATGAATTTATGGTCTTTGGCAGATCATTGGGTAAACCTCAGAGGATCAAAGCACAGCTACTGAGCTAACACAGCTTCCCTCTCTTGAAGTTCATCACTGGGATGTGCAGGAATGTGCTAAAAGGTTGGATTTTGACACAGCAACCATGGGATTTCTCCCCAAGAAAAGCAATAAATTGGGGTTTGCTATCTCCCTGGTATGGCTTTACACAGATGACAGCAATTCAAAGGTGTTAATGCCCAGCAGCTCAGAGGTACAGAGGTGCCAGATCAGGTCTCACCAGTGATCTTCTGGTTTGCTCAGCACAGGAGACCTCAGTGACAGTGGCAGGTACCTTGGGAAAACCAGCCAGAAATCCCTCAGCTACCGGCTGGGCCATCAATGCAGCTTGAGAATTTATATCATCCTTTAAATGTATCCAATGTTTGCTGGGAATTGCAGCAAACATATCTACATTTAGGAAACATACATTTATGTACAGATGCATTTATGAATAGAGATTTAAAGGATCGTTTTTCTTCTTGCTGTAGGAGTGCACATTTTTCTTTGCCTCCTAGTCTAGAAGTCTTAGGGTTGCCTGGTTACTCTGACTCAGAATCTCTGTGAGATGTCTCTTGATGAAGGAGCAGATACAATTTGGCAATTAGAAAAGCTGGATTTGTCATCTAAATATAGAAATCCTTAGGAAATAAATAACCATTTGAAAGCAATTGTATAGAAATTACAATGAGTAAACTCTTACAACGTATTGATAGTGAACATTACTGTTTTGTTTATTGTAGATGCATGAAGGTCACTGATAATACAGCTAATATTTAGCTAATGTTTTAAAAATATACAATTAATATAATGTTGTTATAGCATATATGAATTGCAAATGTGATCAAAAAAGCATTTTGGTTTAAGACTTTCCCCACACATCAGCACTGTTAAAAATTTGTGTTCAGCTGCTAATCTATTCATTTCAATCTTGAGTTAAAGGAACACCGTGTATGCAGCTGAGCACACACAGCACTGACAAAAGCAATCTCAAAAGTGTCTTCTATGCTTAAGTAGGTATGTGCATGTATTTGTCTTTACATGTAATATATGTGTCAGTGTATAAACATGTGGATGTGCTTATGATTATAGATTTGTGAAGATCTAGGAAATTTGTGATGGCAGAAATTGTTTCATTTTGCAAATCATACCATTTAGAACTGAAGCCTTGTTGTTTTAGTACTTGCTTAATGGAAGTCCTTTTATTAGTTGCATTTTGATGAATGAGAACAAATGCCTTAAGGGCAACAAGGGGCACATAATGGTAGGGAAGCTGGTGAATGTTTGTGGAAAAGTGAAATCTGTGGATGAACGATTTTGCTTGGAGTTCATTCCACAGGGGAGAAAAGGCTCTATCAATGTGAACTCCAAAAGGTCAGAATTTGATATAATGAACTTAACCTTCAAGAAAGCAAGCCTTCTTCATGCAGGATATTTCCTTAGGCTGGCTTCATTCAACTAGCAATAAATGCAGAACAAACACAAAGATGAAAAAAGTCACATTTTGTAAATCTGTCCATGTTTTACATCATAACTAACAGATTTTATAAAATACTTTATATATATGTGTGTGGGGAATATGGCTGAGGAAGAAACTTCCCAGTAGGCTGGGATCATCACTGACAAAGGCTCTGTTTGCATTCTTCCACGAAACAACATATACCACTTGCTCCTTTGCTGACCCAGTCTACTGGTCTAGAGGTGCAGAAATTTACCCTTAATGGCAGCTCTCAGAAGGGCCAGACTGGCGGAATGCTGCATAACTCATTTCTACACATTTAATTTATTTTTAACACAAGAAAAAGGATTTCTATGTTGCTCTTTCTTGCCTAATTAACGATCAAAGTTGTCCACATCTTTGGTGAAAACTTCCTGGCCCAATTCTTTTTCCTCATTGGTGCTCATATGAAGCAGTCACAATCTCTCTGTGCTGCTCACATAGCATTACTTGACATTTGGAGTACAAACAAATAAATTAGTGAGTCATTTGTGTGAAATACACACAGATATAGCTGTGTGGTCACACTGTGCTCCTTTCCACAGGCTAATCCAGGCACTTTTCTTCCCAGTCATTGCAAGTTAGAGAGTAATATCCAGGGACTTCCGATCTGGAACTAATTCAGTTTGCTCCTGTTTAGTAGATATATCAGGAGCAAAATATCAATGATAGTCTCAGCAAATGAGAGGAAGTGCAAACAGCAATGCTGACAGACTAATAATGAACGAAGAAAAGGAAGTTTGTACTGGAAAATCAGAGCCTCCAAAGGAGAATTCTGTTTAAAATATTATTTTTTAAAAAAAATGATACATCCACTGGATGGTTTTCACCTAACTTAAATTGAGGTCAAGGAATACTTGGCTCTGGCATTGGATTTGGGGTGCACGTGTTGGCTTTTTTCTGAGGCAGTACCATAAAAGAGTCTTACAGAGACCTTGGAAATTGAGCAGCCAACATCAGTTATGCCTCTGCTGTGTGGGAAATGTCTCGGCCAGGACAGATTTGTGTCATTAAGTGGCCTAGATATTTATCCAGGTGTACCCATCTGCACAAGAATGATGATGATTGCCTGGATTCTTGTACCCCAGAGATGAGTGCTGCTGGAAAAGGAGGAGGAGAGATGGAGAATTAACTCATGTGCCCAGTGAAAGGCTATGAAATCTGTAATGGGCCACGTATGGATTGGTAGTAAGATTTCTGAAGCAGAATATAACCAAGTCCAGGCTTTGGGGTTTTCATACTGTTCTGCAGGATAGAGCACATGTTGAATCTCCCTGTCCTTGAAACTGTGAATGCCGAATGACAGTATGTGAACAGGACCCCTAGGGACTCTTAAACACATTTCTGACAAAAAAATAGGCTGCATGTATGTGTTGCTGCATGTAGGAGTTAGCTGCTCTTCTGCCATGAAAGTATTCTCCTCAAAGATATTTCTGTAAAGCCTCTCTCTCAGCATGTGCAAAGCCTCAAGGTTTTGTTGCCTCCTGATGTCTGAGTCTTTAGGATCCATATTATTATGATTCTTTTTGCAGCTATTTAATTCATATAAATTCATGTAAATGAAAATTGTTTTTTTTCCCACCAAATAATGTCTCTTGAGCTTAGATAAGGAAACTAATTACATAATTCTATCACACGAATTGACCATTCCAAGTGTTTTTCTCAATTGTTATTTAAGGAGGTGGGAGGAAAGGGAAGAGGAGGAAGTGCATTTCTCTCTGAATCGTAATTTTCAAGGTGTGCAAACCATAAGTGAACCGTAAGTGAAGATGATCCTCTTCCTAGATAACAATGTTTCTTAGTTCAAGTCATTTTTTCATCTTATCATTAACTTCCTCGACATTAACTTGGAGGAAGAGGTGTAATACTTTGCCACATTCTGGCTTAGTGGAGAGAGCAGCAAAATCTGCAGCAAGCTTCTCTAAGCCTCTCCGAAAGCAATGTATCAAAGGGCAGAAGCTAAGCTGGAGAGGATACTTATCATGCCAGGACAATAGCAAAAATATCTTCAGTGGAAAGCTAGTTAAGGCTTTTTTCTTTCATGAAACTTCTTATGCACTGTCAGAAAATGCTGACTAATACAAGCTTTTCATAGCAATGCACTGATGTGCCATTCTTCAGTAAGAGCTTCTTTAATTCCTGACATTCATCTGGTCAGACAAAGAGAAGATACCTCTCCCCAGTGCCCCCAGCATTGGCATCTTCTCCAGGTTGCAGTCACTCTTCCTAGATTTTTTTTATTAAGCTTCAAAAACTCTATAAGGAAATAGTGATACTCTTCATGGTCCGAGGATTTCGTTTTCCAGGTTAGAAGGTTAGAAGAAAATTTTTGTGTTAGATACCTCTGTTATGGATGGGAAGGTTAACAGCACCAGAGTAGTCCCCCACCTTGGGGAAAATACTGCCAGATAATAAATCCAAAAAAAATGAGACGGAAGTGGACTTAGATTACCAGCCTATTTTAGAGTAGATCAGGTGTAGACTTCTTTTTACATAAAAGTCTTCCCAGAACTAGGCCGATGTTTCATAACTTCTGGATGTTTCATAGTCTCTTATCTGAAGGTCCGCCTGCAAAAAGAAGGAGTTCACTCTGAAATGACTCACTCTAGCAGATACAACACGCAAAAAACCTCTCCCCAGTGCTTTATTCTGAGTCACATTTCTTCAAAGTATCATCTACTGAATGTACATGGACTCAATGCCACTTTGCCAGGTCTATTAAAATCTGGAGCATAGTATGAACACCACTGGAGAAAAGGTATAACTTAAAGAATTTGCAACTAGAATGGTGAAAGAATATCTCTACAAAGGCAAAAGACAAAATTAGCATGTAGTATTATTTTCTTTTTAGAGCTTTTGTTTATTTCTTTTTTTTTAATAACTGCTTTTATATGTCAGGATCTACAGGCAGTACTTACGAGATCTATTAAGGATAGTTGAGCATACTGGGACTTAGAGAACGCACCATATTCATGTGTTCATGTGTATATTTAAATGCATATTATGCATATTGTATCATATCAATTACCTTAATGTATAAATTGCTTTGGCTGGATATTCATAACATGATGGTCTATGAGGAAGCACTAAAACTGCTAGTGGGAGAGGAGTGGAGACTCCCAGGACTCACTGTTGGTAGTGTTTGATCCATATGCAGAAAGGGATTCTTGTTAAAGCCAAAGTGGCATTGGTGGGACGACATAAGACATCTCAATGAAGAACTCAGGAAGATGAGCAGGGTGGAGGAAGAATAAGGATAGGAATTGAAATAAAAAACTTCATTCACATCCTGTCAGAATTAGTTGAATTAGTGAAACTTGGAGATCTCGCTAAAGCACTTTCTGTTAATTGTTTCAAGCTTGTTCAAT
This sequence comes from Tinamus guttatus, assembly GCF_059628265.1. Taxonomy (NCBI): domain Eukaryota; kingdom Metazoa; phylum Chordata; class Aves; order Tinamiformes; family Tinamidae; genus Tinamus; species Tinamus guttatus. Next base: position 4,591,676 of record NW_028289064.1, read on the forward strand.
ATAAGAAGATTAAATTTGAAAATTATAATTATGAATAGTACAAATATAAAATTACAGTATAGCCATAAAAAATAAATTAGCACTTAACAAGAACTGTTACTGATAAACTACACATACACAAGTTTTGTTACTCATCATTAAGTATTAATCTTGCTTGATAGTGCCTTGGGAAGAAAACTTGGCTTCTTTGGTAAAGGCAGCAGTGGTGGGACTCATCTCACCACACATCTACAAGGGATATCCCCTGCTGCAAGCGGGGCGGTATCTATAAAGGGAGCCTAACGTGACTGTTAGATATAGGTGTCTGAGCTTAGTCACGTGCAGACTATTCTGGGGAGTCTTAGCAAAGAAAGTTGCTGATACTTCTCAGGCTTCCTTAATTCCCTCCCTCACCTCTCCCACACGTGTTTCGTAGTGGAGCTCTTGCTGTTCTTTCTTCTTTTTTTTTTCCCAACCACCCCAGCACCAGGATATTGTGACTTCTGTCAATTTTTGGATAGGGGATTTGGCTAGAATATGGTGCAGAGGACATTTATCTTGATACACTCTCATGATCCGTCCTTCTTTAAAGCAAGGTTTATTGGCTGCCCTGGTGGGCTCACAGGGACTGTTTTGCCTGTGTGCACCTGAGTTTGGCCATAACACCAGGACATAACCCAACTGGCCATGACAAGACTCCAAAAGATGTGAGAGGAGGTTGGGTCGTTGCAGCTGAGCACTGTGATGAAAGAGCATGCCCCAGGGCTGCACAGATACGTCAGGTTTGCAAACACACAGCACTCTCTTATGAGGGAGCTCATTCATTGAGTATTGTCCCTGTACATTTAGGAGGGGACATCCTTAGCATTTTTTTGGAACAAGGAATCATTTGGAAGATCATGGCTTGCCTACAGTCAAGTCGTAGTTTCTGTTTGTTGGGCTAATGGTGCCTTCAGGGGACATATGGTGTCACAGCATTTGACTGTGCACGTGGATTATTGCACCACAGGCTGCTCTGGACTGCATGCTAGTAATGCAGGGCAAAATACAACACGCATGTACAGAGGAATGTATGGATATTCCTTCCTCCAAGAAAGTGTATGATAATTAGCTGAGTGATATAAAAGATTGCCTTCAACAGCAGGCAGGCAGGCCAGCCTCAGGAGGTGTGATCACACTGCATATATCATACCTGTGCCATGGCACATAACAGTCTTCGAGGAAGAGAAAGAACTTAAATGGCTAAGCTGACGTGCTGATTTATCTCAGCGATGAGTGATATTATCACTGCCCCCCTTCCTGGGGGCAGCAGGAAGGGATGGGTAGATACATACTTCTGAGTGGGCTGGAGTGAGATGTACTATTTGTACCCTCTTCATTGATGTGTGGCTACTCAGAGCTGTTCCTTGTAACTAGGCAGCAGTTGTCCATCTCTCTGCAATTACTGGTGCATGGAATACCCTTTAATCCCACCTGACATAAAATGTGACCTGCCAGAACATTAGCACTGTGGTCAATATACTTCCTAGATAATACATTTTCACTGACATACAGATTTCCAAATTTGGCAAATCATGGACCCCAAATTCATCATAGTTACATTTAATAGTACCAAGTATTGGAATCATTCTGTACTACTTAGTGCTTAATACCTATGATTAATAGCCTTAATATTCAACTCACTATACACGTATATTTTACCTGATACTGATAATGCACCAACACCCTTAATTCCAGTAATTTAAGGTATTCTTTCGATATTTAAAAGCTATATCAGTTGCAAGTGAAAGTGCAAGCCACATGTTGTTTAAGTCATTTCAAGCTTCAAGTCACTTTATATGTCATCTTTTCAATTACATCCTGCTCACTATATAGAGCACTTACTCATAAAACAGAATGAGTTAGTCAGATGTGCAGAGTTTTCAAGGTCACTATACTGTTAATGAAACTTGTTAACTGACACAGGCATTAGTCATAAAGCTGAATAAATGTAATGATTAAGCCACTCACACTCATCGTTCCTTACAACCCTGTTACATCCTGCCTTCTAAAGAGGGAATTGTTATTTTGGGACCTGATTCAAACGTACTTAAGTCAGTGGAAAAACTCCCTCTGGCTCACTGAGCTTCAGATCAGGCTGCCAATAAGTAGCAGAACTGCACTCTTAAAAGGAGCAGGCAACATGGTGGTAACGTGGGCAACCCTTGGCCATCCAGATTTCTACATAGCAGCTCCTCTCACAGCTTATAATACAACAGTTCACAGCTATAACATTCCCTTCCCCAAAGCAAGTGGATCCCGATCAAGCTGACTGAATTATGTGGTTGCCCTTTAGATACCTCTTACTACAGGAAGCACAGAGTTCCCCCGCTGCAGAAGGCATGTGACAATTCTTGTCTGGTCTGATGGGTTTTGCTGTGCTCCCAAAGGTGGATTGTTATTCATTTGCTAGGTGCAAGGAACCAAACGCGAGTATACATGCAACACTGCAAAATGCACACTAAATATAATGGTCAATAACCAGATGGAGACACTTCATTTTAATAAAATTCCCACTCAGCTCCAGGGAGAGATCAAAACAGATCTACTGCATTTTAACGATAAAGAGTACATTATCCCTGTGTACATTACCACTTACTGTGAGTAGTAATGAACGCTGAGTGTGAAGGCGAAGGCTTCAGTCTCACCTGAGTCTGACATGCATTAGTCAGACAATCACCCATGCTGCAGGGTTAGGAATTTGAATGATCCTTGCCAGCTGAAAAGCTGGGAAGCTGGAAAGGCTATTAAGGCTCTGCCAGTGCAGGTGTGTACAATATATGATGAAACATAGCAAGTGTTTCACCTAGTGTGAGATATATTGGATACTTCTAAACTAAGAGTGTCATTCTAATCTTCTTTTATGGCCACTGGAAAGAAATAGGCAATTTTAAGATGTAATTTATATGATGTGACGTGGGCATCATACTTAGATGAAAGCAATTAAGCCTAATGACTGCACTGAGTAAATTCCATTGACTATACAAGAATTTTATGAAGGCTCATTCATATGCAGCTTTTTACTTTGTCGACATTCTTTCAAATCAGTCCTACCTAAGACATCTTCTACTTGGACCTGGGAGGCAATGGAAAGACAAAGTTGTCAGTAGAAGACAGTGGGAGGCAGGTAGCAGGTCAGACAGAGGCTGATCTGGCCTGGGCCAGCAGAAGGGAGGACAACAACTTGTTATTAGAGGGAGCAAGAAGAACTAGTGCATGAACAGCATCACCAGATTGCCACACAGCTGAGGGACACTGACAGCAGTATAAAAGAACTCCTTCTACCAGTACTAATAACAAAAATGAAGTATTTCATTCACAGTTCAAGAACTCAAAGGATGAAGAGTACCCAGAAGGTACAATAAGATGTCAGCAAAGACTGCATCATTTAGCAGGATTTGTTTAACACTACAGCTCCTGCTACAAACATATGTCTGCTGAAACAGCTTTTCTGAAAAAAAGAAAGTGAATTCAACATAGGAAGGTCGTGGTTCAGAAAGTCCAGAAAGAAGCACCAAACATAGGAAGGTCGTGGTTCAGAAAGTCCAGAAAGAAGCACCAGTCAATACATGTGCACAGAATGTTAGCTGCAAAGCAGCTATAAAATAATTACCTTAATAATAGCACCATTCATGTAAACAAACATGGAGTTTTCTTAGGTAAAGAGCATGAGGTTCATGAAACAGATCTTCTGTTCAGTCAACAGTATTATTTTGCTCTGTTGAAGTATTTTGGATCTTTTTGGTTCTTTCTTGATCTCCTAACTTCATAGAAAAATCCACTGTTGTCTGCTAATATGGTTAACAAATCTTTAAAAATATCTTAATAGGCAAATACAGTTGGGTAATAAATCCACTGAAGTGGTGAACAAAAAATGTTATTGACAAAGATGCATTCATCATAGTCACATGAGAGTCACTGTGTTTTCTCTTTCATTCCTTTCTTCCTTCCTCCATAATTCTAGACTTGTTATGTGTGCATTTTCGATGCTCATTGTTCCTGTGGATTTGGATTTGGTGGGCTGGACCTTGAGGCCAGACTGAGCCCCTGGATTGTCTAATTAGACATTAAGACATTCACCCAAAATTATCTCTGAATGGTACCACAAGAGATCTTACATTGGCTAACCAGCACCTGAACACTGGTATTAGAAAGAGAGACAAAAGAATATTCCAAAACATTTCTGTTCCCAATAGTTCTCAGCAAAGGCAGTGGAAGGTGCAAGGTAGATGAGGTGGTTCAGTGGAAGCGGGCCGTACATCTGCACCAAAACACGTGCATCAGTGGGCAGAAGAAAATCCAGTGCAGAAATTACGGACAGGGACACTGAATGCTTGGGCTGTGAGGGCAGATGGGCTATTTAACTGAGATGAACTTGCAACAGTAGGAAAAAACAGTGGGGTTTAACAAAGTCAGGAGAGTGGGATTAGTGGAAAAGGCAAAGAAAAATCATAACGCAGAGTTTCTCTTTCAGAGATAAAGATGATGATGGAGAAGCTAACATTCATCAGGAGAGAATAGTTGGAGGCTATGTTAAATAGATGAATGCAACTACCATAGATGCACGATAATTAGATGGCTATGAACAGATTAAATAGGATTTTTGAAAACACCTAAATCTTTGGTGCTTCTAAGTCTCTTCTGTTTTCAGTGTGTTGTTCCTGAGTAACAGGATAGAGTGGAAAAGTAACAGGATAGAGTGGAAAAGAGCTGAGGGAGAGCAACTTTGATCTCATCGAATAACAACTTGAATCAGGCTGAGCAAGAGCTCGAGCAGGGCACACAAGAGGGGATAGAAAATAAAAGAATAAAGAAAAAATGAATAAAGAAGCAGACTAGGAAACATCTATGCAGCATGTGTTGTTGAGTCTATGGCAGGAGATGAGCTCATTTACATAACTTTTTCTAAAGGAAGGGAGAGGGACAAAATCCCCAAAGGAGAGCAATAGAGCATATCTGGAAGGAGAATCAGGAAATCTACTTAAGGCTTTCATAAAGGCCTGTGTTTATTTTGATTGAAGATAGTTACAGTGACATTAAATACAAACAAATTGGATTCTTAGGACAGATTTTAGCACCTCGTTATGCCACAACTTACCTTTCTTCTGAGGACATTCAGCTCTCTGCTTACAAAGCCCGGCTATTTCTGTTAAGGATGTAAAGAGCAACAGGTTGATATTATTTGTTTGAATTTACCTAGCTCCATGGATTTGAAGCAATGAAGAACTGCTGAAATTAAACAGATCTACCAAACCGTACCAGATGTACCAGCGCCACAAATACCTAAGACCGTCCTTGTGACATTTGGATAGTATTTAGAGAGCCAACAGGATTTCTAATTTGCTCTCTCTGTTTACAGTGGGACATCACTATATAACCAGCAAACTGTGAATGTGTGCAAAAAAAATTCCTGATACCACTGATAAAACAAAACAAAAACCTAAATATTCATTTCATACATTTGAGCAATTCAGGAGACTATAAAAAATTGAATGTAGGAAAAGGTCAGGTCATTTTATCTTCTGATTTCTCTGGATTTTATTCATTTTACTAAGAAAAAGCGTAAATTATAAAAGAGTCAAGAAGAAACTTTCTCTAGCATAAAATCATTTACCTTAATGAAGTGGCCTTAATTCATAAATAGATAATAATGAGCTCAGTAATCCTTTGTGAATCAATACACATTTTAATGATGCCCATTAGATATTATAAAGCCAGTGCATTATAAAAGGTGATGAGTAGCATTGCGCCTGTTTACTATCACAGCATACACTGTAGAGAAGTCATCCTTCTTCCCAGCATCTTTAGGAAGGAGTCATGTTATCCCCACACTCATGATGGGAAACTAAGGCATTGGGAGTCTGGGAGCCAGACCGGTGCCTACAGAAAGAACCTGGTTCCTAAATAATTTGCCAAATTTTGTGATTGGTGGTTTGCAGCAGAAAACTGAATGGATATGACTTTTTATTATTTTTATTATCTTGGGATTGTGTGTAGCAAAGGATTTTACTAAGGTGGCTGTATTTGGTAGGAAGTGATTTAAAAATGAACAAATGAATTGCAATCCTTGGAGAAGGTTAGCACAACCGTACTGCCCTCTGTCCCATGCTCGTTGATGTTGGGGCTCTCTGAAACCATCCCCTCTGCAGGCTGGACAAGCCCTGTTCTCTTAGCCTCTCCCCACAGCACAAGCTTTCCAGCCAGCTTCTTCCCAAAGGATCTCCGTTTCATAAAAGGATCCCAAAGTAGAAGCAAGAGGGTCACAGAAAATATAGCTATTCATCAAATATAGCTTTTCATCAAATTTCTACTACAGTGCATGAAAGGACCATGACTTTTTCTTTGCCTTTGTCACAGAATCACAGAATGGTTCAGGTTGGAAGGGACCTCTAGAGATCATCTAGTCCAACCCCCCTGCTCCAGCAGGGACACCTAGAGCACGTGGCACAGGGTGGCATCCAGGCAGATTTTGAAGATCTCCAGAGGCGCTTCCACAACCTCTCTGGGCAGCCTGTTCCAGGGCTCTGTCACCCTCACAGGAAAGAAGTTCTTCCTCACAGGGAGGTGGAACTGCCTGTGTTTCAATTTGCACCCGTTACCCCTCGTCCTGCCACCGGCCACCACGGAGCAGAGCCTGGCCCCATCCTCCCCATCACCCCTCAGGTATTTGAACATGTTAATCAAGTCTCCTCTCAGCCTTCTTCTCTTCTCCAGACTAATCAGGCCCAGCTCACTTAGTCTTTCCTTACATGACAAATGCTCCAGTCTCTTAAGCATCTTTGTGGCTCTCTGCTGGACCCTCTCTAGAAGCTCCTCCTGATGCAGCCAGGATCCCATTGGCCTTCTTGGCCACGAGGGCACACTTCTGACTCATGGTTAACCTGTTGTCAACCAGGACTCCCAAATCCCTCTCCACAGAGCTGCTCTCCAGCAAGTCAACCCCTAACCTGTACTGGTGCCTGGGGTAATTTCTCCACAGGTGCAGGACCCTGCATTTGTCCTTGTTAAGTCTCGTTAAGGTTCCTCTCCCAACTCTCCATCCTGTCTAGGTCTCTCTGAATGGCAGCACAGCCCTCAGGAGTGTCGGCCACTCCTCCCAGTTTGGTGTCATCTGCAAACTTGCTGAGGGTGTGCTCTGTGCCCTCGTGGAAGTCGTTCAAGAGCACCAGGCCCAGTACTGACCCCGTGGGACACCACTGGCCACAGGCCTCCAACCAGACTTGCCCCATTTATCACCACCCTTTGGGCGCTGCCATCAGCCTCAATCCACATTTCCTAAGCTTTCCTATGAGAATTTTATGGGAGACTGTGTCGAAAGCCTTGCTGAAGTCGAGGTAGACAACATCCACAGCTCTCCCAACATCCATCCAGCTGGTCACCTCATCGTAAAAGGCTATCAATCAGGTTTGTCAGACATGACTTCCCCTTGCTGAATCCGTGCTGATTACTCCTGATCACCTTCTTTTCCTTGACATACCTAGTGATGGTCTTTATGATGAGCTGCTCCATCACCTTTCCAGGTGGAAGAGGCTGGTGGAGGTGGTGCTGACCGGCCTGTAGTTTTCTGGCTCCTCCCTCTTGCCTTTTTTGAAGACTAGAGTGACGCTGGTTTCTTCCAGCCCTCTGGTACCTCTCCTGCTCTCCAAGACCTCTCAAAGATGATGGAGAGCGGCTGAGCAATGACCCCTGCCAGTTCCCTCAGCACTCTTGGGTGCATCCCATCCGGGCCCATAGATTTATGGGCACCCAGTTTGCCTAAAAAAAAGCATATTGTTTGTGTGTGAATGCATGTGTACACAAATTCTTTACACCAACATTATGAGACTACCCATGAGTAGTCCGTTCCCCCAGAATTCAAAGCAATAAACCTTGGAAGTCCTTTCCTTACTTCTTAGATCTGTGAAGATGTCAGAAGCTGTCTTCAAAAGGCCACTATGGGTTATGTCCCCTGAGTATGAGAAAGCCAAGCTGCCTTAGAGATGGGTGGGCTCTATGAGGGGTTTGGTATGAACTCTTTCAAAATTTATTTACTGAATGTAAATAACTCCCTTCCCTCTTCTCTCTACATCATGTTCCTGTCACTCCTGAGTATCATGACTCAGAACTGGCAGTGTGTAAACCCAGGAAGTGCTGGATGGCGACGCATTCATTACAAGTGAATGTAAGCCTGTAAAAGAAATTATCAGATCTCCTACATAAATAATGGGGCATTAAAAAAACAGGAATGACAAATGAAAATAAACTAATTAAGACTAACTAGCTGTATTTATGCAGACATAAGAACACACAAAGGTTGTACTGGATTGGATGAAATGTTTATCTAGCATCATATCCAGGAGTTAATGCTAATGGAATGAAAACACGGTGATTCCTGCTAAGACAAGTCTCCCACTGTTCAACATTCTGCAGATCAGGAATTGATTAAGTTTGTGCTCACGTTTTTTTCATGGAACTTGATGTATTTCTCTTCCATGACTTGTCTAATGCTTTTTGAACTCTGATTTTCACAGCAATCTGTGAGAATGAGCGCAACAACTTAATTATACCATATGCAAAAGAAAACTTAATTTATTGTAAACTGCTGCCTGATGACTTCCCAGGATCTTCCGTAATTCCCCTCTGTTGAAAAACAGCACATAACTTTCTAATGACCTTCAGACCATTCAGAAGTTTATACTAGTTTCTCCTCACATTAGTCACTCTTCCACATTAAATGATTTTTACTTCTCATGCACAAGTATAACACAGGTGAACTAGAGGCTTTTAATGTTTTCTAATGCTCTACTTGCCCTTAAATTCAGAGAGAACATACCATGGATCCGGGGTTTTAGTCTATAAGTTACTGCTACTGAAAAGAGGGAGATGTTCTTCATGCAAGGTTTTACTTCCTTAATGCAAAATCCTGAACACGATACCACATTTTGTCTAAAGGTTACATCCAGAAAATGTGAGGTAATGACATGATCAGATCACATACACTGGAAAACTCATTTTTACTTATAAGTTTAATGAGACATCTGCTTAGTATTCATCAGGACTTCAAAAAATTACGACACCAAAGGTCATAGACAGCTTTCATATAAATGTGCTTTATTGCAGAGAAGTTACATTATTTACATGCTGCAACACATTACAACATAAATCTATTAAGTATTTCATGGTGGATGCTGTAGGTTGCCAGATAACATTGTTATAAGAACCACATTATAAAGTGAAGAGACTTACAGCTTTATATACCCTACAACTTGGAGTAGCTAAAATGTTAAAAGTCAAAAAGGCAGTGTTTTCTCAGGCCTGCCTGTTGTCATAAGCATGCAAAAGCCTAAGGAGAGCAAATATAAAAGTATTGTCCAGTTGCAGGTCTATGATGCCACCAAAGCCGATGATAGGTGTGTATTAATTTATATTTTAAAGCGTATAATCTTGCATAAATTATACAAATCTAATGAAATTGGTATAAATCTAATTATTTATAAACCATGGCTTAGAAATAAAGAAGAAATGCAGCTTGCACATGCATTTAAAAGGACAACCTAGCAAATGTTTGTGACTTTATTATTTATTATCTTTTCTCTTAACAGATCTGCTAGAAAACATCTTTATTCTAGAGTTGCACTTCTCTTGGCTGAATAATGACAATGAAACTCCAGAAAAAGACAACTAAGCAATCTAGCCAATTTATGCTGGTGGAGAAAAATCTATGAAACACAGAACATCATTTATGTCTAACTTAGTATGTCTTCATTAAGCAATGTTTCTAGCAGCATCATAGTGAAATATAATAGTTGAGTGAAGTTTGGCCCCTCATTTTCTGAAGTGCAAAATAACCTAAAGTACCAATTATATCCGTAGCCCACATATCAGTTGCTAGACAAACTAGGGAAAGCCTCATTGCATTCTAAAAGAAAGGGCTCCAATTGCATCAGGTTTAGGATATTTGACTACAACAAGCCTAAAGAACCATAAAAGACATTTTTTAAGAAGTGAGGGAAAGGATGAAAGAAAATAAAAAACAAGAAGAATATTGCAGCCAATACCTTGCATGGTGAATCACTCTTTTGTTTGCAATGCAGCTGGGATGATTTACACCACTTTAGGAATGGACTTTGTTTCTGAATATCTAATAAAGAGAAAGAAAAGGAAAAGAGAGAGCGTCGAGAAAGAAAGCAAGGAAGTGATCAAGCAAGAAAAAAAGGAAGGAAAGAAGAAAGAAAATAAAGGAAGAAAGAAATAAAAAGAATAAGGGAGAAAGGAAGAGAAAGGGATAAAAAGAGAGAGTGAAGGAAGGGAGGGAGGAAGGAAGGAAGAAGGAAGGAAGGAAAAGGAAGGAAGGAAAAGGAAGGAAGCAAGGAAGGAAGGAAGGAAGGAAGGGGAAGAGAGAGAGAGGAGGAAGAAAGAAAGAGAGAGGAAGTGCAGACGGATCAGTGGTGGCTCATGCATGAAGGGCTTGATCCTGCCAGCAGTGCAGGGACAGGGGTGCTGCCTGGGTGGTTGCTGATGTGATCCCCTGCCCTTGACACACATGACACCATCCATGACCGCCACAGTGCAGAGGCTGAGAATCCTTGCTCAGCTCCAAGGCTAAAAGAGAGGGCAGGATGAGTGCGGGTGGAGGGTGCTGGGACCTGGTCCTTGTGAAGGGCTGTGAGTTTGTACAAAATATTCCCTTCCACAATTCCCCCGCAGATGTCTTGTGTAACATTAGCACCTGGCTCTGACAAAGTGCTGACAACTGGCTGTGAGCAGGACAACCTGCTGCAAGGGGTCCCCTGGCCACACCGATGCCCACTAGTGGAGCTGTGGAGTCTCCTGGGGCACCTCCACCTTTCCAGAATAGGAGAGGCTCAAGGTAGTTGCCAGCACCCTGGAGAGACAGGGCTCGGTGTGGGGTAGGACTCCTGAAGAGCTGAGTTCTCAAGACAGACTTACACCACGCAGGGAAATTTAGGGGTACCTCTTCTCTGAAGGCTCGATCAAATCCTGCTGAAGTTGACAGAAAAACTTCTTGCCAAATTCTGTGCTTGGGACAGGGAAGGGAGAACCTGGGCCCACTCACTCCAACCTGGTCTCTTTCCTGCCACACGCACAGAGCTGGGTTTAGGCTGTCCTTGGGATGCCTGTGGCACTGTGTGTGCAAGGTGGGTTTGCAGTTGTCCAAAGCACCCAGGATCAGATATGCATGGAAGTCAAAGACCAGATCTGTTAGGCTGAAAGCACAGCCTACAACACAGTGGTGGGAGGCAGATGATCCCAGGATTGCTCTGGGTTGCCCAGCAACTTCAATCTGGGATTAACGAGCTCTGACTTTCAGTAGAGTTTATGAGCAAGGCTAATGTGCCCATATCTGAGCTGTCTTGTCTCCGGCTGGCTTAGGTGTTTGCATGGCCCAGGTTAGGCTTAGCAGAGGCAGTAGGAGGATCAGAGCTGTCTTGATCTGTCAGGATAGATGTGCCCATACTCTCCAGTCCATTTTAAAGGACAAGAAACATCTTCCCCATGCCCAGGTGTCCAAGTCCCTCTGTTCAACAAGCTTTATCTTAAGCCACCTTTTCTATGATGCCACAAAAATCAGTTTATACTACAGACGTGTATGTGCATGTGTGTATTAGATATGACATTATATATATATTAAACATATATAAATATCTATTTTATATATATATTATATATATATTAAACAACACATCCTACCAAATCATCCTCATTTCCTGTTCTTCCACTGAATCCCATCACTTCTTTCAAATTGCACAAGTTCTTTAAGACTGGGTCTGTCTTTTATTTTGGGTTACTTCATGTACAGACAATTCTAGTAAACAGCACTTTACTGGAATTAAATTTAGATGGAAGAGGGTGGTATCTGGCTTTTCATTATCAGTGTTACTTCCCAGAACCTCCGCAACACCTCTTAGACCCTGATCCTACCATGAGTGTTTATGCACTAAAGGTCATAGATGTGAATGGGCCATCTATGAATTAAGCTCATATGCAGGATGAGGACTGTAGCTATTACCGAAAATTAGCACTGTATAAAATATTAACTTTCACTATAGATGCATGTATAGATAAACACAAGTCTAAGTATTTTGGACAGCAGGAGAGAGATGCCATCATTTCTAATCCCACCTGTCTCTCTTAATTGCATATATGGGGAAAAGTAATGTTTTGGATTTCTCTCCTCAAAGGCCAATTTTTGGAGGATTGCCATAGGGGTAAATGTTAAATGTTGTGTTAAATAAGCTAGCCAACCTATTTGCCAGAGCTGTGTATTTTCAGTAAAACAGGTTATAAGTTTTTGGTATACTGTTGTCATTCTTGTTTGGTTCTTTTAGTAGGATATGCTCAGTATGAAATACTGAAAAAGGTCACAAGGATTAAAATAGGAATTCCAGTTTGTTAGATTATATTTTTCAATATTTAGCAAACAACAGATAAGTTGTCCTAAGATTTATCAGAATATGCAGCTCAGACGACTTGAGTTTTGCTAGTAACAAAGTCTATGAGGATTGACAGGGAAGTGCATAACAAGCAACTTATCTTGTATAAAACCCCTGAATACTACAGTATCAAACTATAAATTTAAATAACAGATAGTAAAACAAAACAAAAAAATCACTAGAGAAATCACAGGAAAGGAAAAAAAAAAAAAAAAAGAATCCCTCAAAGCCCAAAGGAATTTCCCCATAAAAGTTACGGCTTCCCTAGCCAGTGAAAGATTACTGTAATTCTATATATAAACAAAAAGTCTGTAACAGGTATTTTAAGTTGTAGTAAGAATAAAGTATCTGCAGATTGCATAAATGTGTTGTGTCATATAATATCAAAGTTATTTGCAAAAATTATACAATCTGGAATGCTTCAATATGAGACACAACAATGTACTTAAACATACATTAATAAGAAAATGAGAGCAATCATTATATAAAATGTATTTTTGGGATGCATTGAGTTAGCAGTGCTATCAAGATTCAATACACAAAGTGAAAAGTCGTCATTATAATAAGCTGCTCACTGATACCCCATTTTGCCATCAGGACATTTTCTGTGCCCTACTTCCAATGGATCTTTAAAGTCCCAAGGGCAAGTTAAAGCCAGTTGTGGGCATTCAGAAACAATTGTGGTGAGATTTACGGTGTGCACTTGTTATCGCCATTTTTTTAAATTCTTTTGAAATAGTGACTTCACCAAGGCTGGTTTCTTTCATTGACTCAGTAAATTCCTTGCAGCAGGGGCCACATTTTGGACACTGCGAATCACACTGTTGGCACTCAAAAAATAAACAATAAGAACAATAATAATTTACTTTGCTTATTTCCTGCTTATGTGTTGTGCTGATTCTCTTGATTTAAGTGATGCTCCTTAGGAATTTTCAGATCCTTCTGGCCTAAGTCTCTTCTCTTTCATGTTGTCTTTCTTCTCAGTGTTGCTACTCTCCTCAGTTCAAAACCTCTTATTTTCGAGGTGTTGCTGTTTTATTTGCACTTATAGTAGAGGTTTTTGATAAAGCTACACTTCTTTCTGCATTTGGTAAATCTGGTGTATCATACTCCCAAGGGCAGACTTCAGCTCGAGATGCTAAAGGTTTCTGTAAGTAACTACTTGGCTTATGGGAGTCAGAGGAAAGCGCATTTGCCTCAGACAATTTATTTTTTTTCTGTTCTGCCAATTTATTGAGGTTTTCCTTTTCTGTTGCTTTCTGGGGTTGTTCGTCATATTGCCCAGCACAAGGAGTGGACACGTATCTATTAACATTCTCACATTTCAACCCAGGGGTGACCTGAGACTTGGAATTCAACTGTTTTTTCTCATTTTCAAAAGCCTGCTGCTCTTGTGTCTCCCAAGGGGTTGTCTCCAACTTCTCTGAGCTCTTTTGATTGGATTGTTGATACCCCTCAGCTGTCTTCAGCTTATGATGAGATTTCCCCTTTGGCTGGGAAGGGTGGTTTTTCTCTGACTCTGAGGAAGCAATAGATACATGTTTTTGAACTTTAGAGTCAGAAGGCACAGGACCAGGAATTTGGTCATATATCTCCCAAGGACAAACTTCTCCTATGTCAAAATTGTCCTTGTGCAGAGACTTACCTGGCCCTGTGTCAGGATTTGTAGGCGTCTGACTAACCTTTTGTTGTTTCATAATTCCAGATTTATGGGTTTTCTTTGTCTCCTCAGAGTGCGTAGAGTTCTTCCACTGAGAATCCTTATGCTCCCCTTTCTCAGAGATTGAGTGTTTTTTGTTGATCTCCTTATTCTTTTGTTGAGATTTATGGGATTTAGTGCTTTCTTCGAGACTTTGCGTTTTACCTGTTAAGCCTAGGGTCTTTTCCTTGGCACTAGCAATAACACTGAGCGATTTTTGTAACACAGATGTTCTTGGATGCAGAGGCTTCTTATCTGCACTTAAGTTATGTGCGCTTACTGATTTGCACACCAAAGGGACTGATTCAGTGGACACTGCTTCAACTTTTTCAGTAGCTTTTTTGGTTAATTTATTCTCAGGCAAGGAATCCAGAAGTGAATTCTCAGCAGTTAGACCTTCCACGCTTTCTCTAGTTAAGCTGTTAGGTTCTTCTGTTTGATCCCTAACATGATCATAAGTGCTGTGGGACTTCTTTAATGAAAATACTCTGTTTTTCAAAGTCTCTTCTTTTGGCTTTACATAAGTCGTGGAGTCCTGCGGGTTTTTCTTCAGTGCTGCAGTATTCTTTACAGCACTGTGCTCCACCAGGTCCTTCTCATCCCTGGAGCACTGCCTCGTGACTGTCTCAGGGATTTCTGTAATACGTCGCATTATTGATCTCCCCAAGCCCTTCTTAGAGCACCTTTTTTTCTGGAGATGTGGGTTATTAGCAATCATCTTTTTCCTCTTATAGATTTCAAGCTGGGCATATAGTTTCTTCAGCTCATCCTGCAAAGCAAAGTGAAGGCAAAGCTAGTATGTACAGAGTGAATCCAGTCAACTTAGCACTCCAGTGAGTGCCTTACCTATTAGAATAAAAACATATTAACCTTCTTTCCCTGTCTTTTCTAATGCTTGAATATGCCATTTCTCCATGAACTTTAATCCATTTTTTCTAATTTTTAAATAAATTCAACACTGAAATCATAGCACAACGTGGTTGCCCTGCATGGCAGCATAGCATACAGCATGCAAAGGCAATTAATACTCATTTACGCTGCATGTTTTCCTGCTGAACTCTACCACTATGCTTTAGTTGGGGAATGTTAAGTCAGAGAAGCTACAGACAGAAGAGCCCTTTAATCATGTAGGATAGGATGGAAGTTTTTTTTCCGTTTTTTATTGTGTTTGATAAAATTATATATTATATAGTGATGGCAAATGACTAATCCCACTGACATCAAACTCTGTGTTTCAAGCTAATTCAAAGAACCTATGTATACTGATAAACATCTTTTGCTATGGTTTCCTCCTCTTCAGCCTCCCATATGACTTTTTATAACAGCTAATGCAGATTCTCTTCACACAAGCACATTTTTATCTAAAAGATGTTACAGAACCCAGTACCACAATCATTACATGACCTATCTGGACTGTTTCATTTAGTATCTGTAAAAACAGGTCAAATGGATGCGATTCAGAGTTAACTGATAGGGAAAAAAGCACACGTTCTTGAAAATAAGTATTTTATAGTTATTATATACCCGAATGTCTTCAGGATCCAAACTATGTTCACTCCATGCTGAATTGATGCTGCTGTTCAGATAGGATCCAGAGCGACCCATGTCAAGCTCATCTTCATATGCTTCTGTAGCTATATCATCTCTTGGGTTATTGCTTGAATGTGAAAACTGCAATAAGTATTCATAAAAAAGATGCTGCCATCAGTGAACAGTAAAAGTTTACATCAACTATTTTAGGTGTACGATGATCTTTCTATGGATTTCATGTGACTTGTGTTAACTCAAGATACCAGCTACAGGCATCATTGACATAAATAGCATCCTACAGAATACCAGTATTGAACAGAAGGAATTCTTGTTATTTATGACTTAACTTGAAAAGGCTTAGACATCTACAATAGAAGAATTCCTTGTGCTTAATTCCATGCCTATTTGAACCTCTTTAAATTGCTTTTAAATTAAACTAGTATGAAAATATACAGGAATAGACATTCAACCTATGTTTCCAATTAGGTTGCTCAAACAATAAGACTATTTTATATCCCATACAGTTGAATGATCTGGTAGAAAATAATTCTTTCATTTAGATTCTGACCAAAACAAGGAAGAAATGAGACAGCAAAAAACAAAACAAAACAAAATGAATGAAGAGAAATTAGAACGGGACAAATTAATCCCTCTCTCCTAAGTTTCAGCAAATGTTCATACCCAAAGTCAGATGGAGGTTGTGTCAGCTCCTTTTTGATTCACATTAATTAACTGATCCCTAGTTATCACTGCACACATAGTCATCTGGCCTCATGATTTTATATCTATAAATGGAACGTTGTGATTTTCTTTTGATTTCCTGAGTTCTTTGGGATGCTGAAAGAAAAGTCTGTGTCATGTTACATAGATAATAAAACTAAAAATAGAAATGTTGATCACTAGCTATGAGTCAGTTCCTAAAAGGTTAACACACTTTCTAGGCTGGTGTCAAAAGGCATCTCTGAAAACAACGTAATAATAGGCATACGATAAAAAAAATAATAAAATTATTGTTAATGACCAGAAAAATCATTAAAACAAAGCAAGGCTGTTCACTGTTAAGACTGCATCACTGTGTCCTCTTGTGACTGTTTAATGCATGTATCTTTGACAGTTATCAGTATACTGTTTCGCCACAAGCAAGTGATAGGAAAAGCAGCTTCACTAACATGAAAATCGCCTTAACTGGAACTGTGCAGCATTCTTATTTATGGATACCTTTACATCTTTAATATCCTCTTTGGTTCTTGATCTTTTGACTCAGAGAATTGGCGATTTCCAGAGTCATTATCAAATTATACTTTGTTTGCCAGGATACGGCACAAGAAAGAAGCCCAAGTGAAATCCCACGGCTGGCACCAGGCACAGGAGGAGCTGCCTGTGGTATTCTGGCACCGCAGAGCCCGACATGTTTTAGTTTCATTTCCTGAGGCAGATGGGAAACAGGCTGTAGAGCTCAAAGCTCTGTTCTGCTCCCTGCATCCCGCCTTTCTGCCCCTTTCCTTCTCCCTCCCATGTCCATCCTCTCACCAACCTCCACACCTGGCTCTGTATTATGAGCCAAGAGTCTCCTAGGAATGTCCCAAGCTTCTGACTTGCAAAGGTGTCTCCACTATCGGCCAGGATAAATCCCAGCCTCCTCTCTCACAGCCAGCCCGAGCTGCCCATTGCAATTTTATTTAATGGTCCATTCCAGTCTCCCCACGCCCTCTTTCAAATTCTTTGTCTGATTTCAGATTACACTGGCAGACACACAGCCACCCAAGTATCTGAAATCAGCAACTAGAGAAAATGTCTAATTCAGCCGCTGTAGCCCTGAGTACACGTTGTGCAGGCTGAATATGGCACATTTGGTTTCCAAACTCTACCAAATCTCCACAAAGCATGTACAAGCAAAAAAAAATGCAAATGCAGTTGATGTGGACAAATGTCAGCAAATCTATCTAAAAAATGTCAAGCCTTTGCTTCAAGGTGAGACACTACAGTGCTCACACTTGTCAATCAGGTAACTCAAGGAATGATCTCATGTGGCCACAGCAAGCAAATGCCTTCTAAATTTGAGAAGTGGCACAACCAGTTTTGCTAAACTTTTTAAAAGACAGAGTCTTAGCATGGTAGGCAAAATGAATGATTTATACCTGCATAATAAAGGAAATTTTCGGCAACAGAAAAGTGGACTTAAAAGTACAAAAAGCAGGACTGCCTCATATATATTTTCATATTTTAGGCATCATAGTCAAATTTTGCAGCTCCCTTTTCTTGTTTGCTAGTGAATTTTCTAAAGAATTTTATGAAGAATTGCTTCTACATAATAATTATATTATCTTTCTTGGTCTTGGCAAGAGAAAAAAAGACAGAAAAATAGAATACCTTAGGGATCAGAAGTAGCCCAACAGTGACTGTCACAGTCAAGTGTGTGTGTGCAAAGAACAGCATCAGCATCCAGTCAGACTGAAGTCTTGAAGCAAGGATGAATCTGAAAATAGAAACCAGGGTTGGCATTTCATTGCCTTATCTCTGTACATTACACAATGTTTTTAATGTTCCTTAGGATTCTTTCACTGAAAGACCAAACACAACCATTTTTGTTTTGTACTGCTTTCGTAGTGACTAAAAATTACATCTACAACATGCTTTACTTATACACCACAGTTTCAAAAAAAAAAAAGAAAAAATCCAAAATGAAACAAAGAATGAAAATAGAGGGCCTGAAAGGATATTGCTTATTCAAGCTGCCTTACTCTATTAAGCTGTTTTTTTTTATGGTGCAAATTGTCACAGCTTCTTTGGCTTGAACTAAGATATGACAGCTTATATTCATTAAAGATCTGAACTGATGATTTTAGTTTATCCAGTAAGCTCATGCACTAAGATCATTTGTAGTGCATTTCATAAATGCAGGATGGCCATAGATCGCAGCCACTGATAACCATTGAAGAGAGAACTGAACTGAGATGTGTTTTAGTGGGGAGCAGAGAAATGGTCTGGACTGCAGGAGCTCCCAGCTCAATACTACAGGGCCTAAGAGCTTTGCAAATGCTACTGAGTGACTGAATCTCCTAAATGAAGCAATTCCTTGCTGAGCTTTCTGAAAAAGAGGCAGAACAAGCCGAGGCATGCTTGACTTATCTGCTTTAGCGAGTTCCCAAAGATATAAATGGTAAGCAGCATATTGGATGAATGGATGTACCACTGGCTTTTAATTCACAGCTTTACAAGAATTATTCAGAATTAAATGACATTTGCAACTTATCTAAGTCCACAGATGCATATTTTGCAAAAGCTTTTCTTAACAGAAATACTCTAACAAGAAAAATTGGCTTATATGTCATAATCAAACAGGCACCAATTCTTCTTTACTATCTTATAAACATAAGGTTTCATCAACACAAAAAATACTATAAATTCTTTTTTCTTAAAAAGATGTTGCTGTTAAGGTATGCAGACCCTGGCCTGAAGTTTAGCTAACTGAACAAAACCTGAGAAACTACTGATGATGGCACAGGAGGATGATGGATATAACAAGTAATAGAGTGAGAAGCTAAAAAAAGTTACAAATAGTGCTGTGAGGAATGCTAAGATTTCACAGGGGGTTAAGGGACAGTTATTTGAAGGAAAGCCAAACTTTGCAGTAATTGCATAGAGTATCAGGGACATTTCGGGGAGCAGAACCTGGAAGGTCTGCAGTATCTCGGTATTTCAGCAATAGCAAGGCCATGATTACCTAGGTAAGGATGAAATACCAAAAAGCAGCGACTTATTTTCCCAAAATGGGAAAAGAAGTAATTAAGAGTTGATTATATGGGAGAAGACAAGGGTGGACGAAGAGTAGGGCAAAGGAGAATAAGAATGGAAAGATGGCGAAGTGCAGAGTGATAAAAGAGGCCAGTGGCATGTAAGCGAATTGCTACTGACTGAACGCTGTACGTGATGACTGTGGTAGGTGCAATCTTCTCATAACATTTTATTCCTTATTTCTGCGTGACCTCACTATTTACGGTGTGTGTGTATATGTATACTTTGTCAATGAACTTTGGGCTGGATAAACCAGCAAGTTGGAGGGACCCACATGTGCAAAGTTTGCTGATGATACAAAACCGGGAGCAGTGGCTAATGCACCAAAGGGCTGTGCAGCTACTGAGAGAGACCTGGACAGGCTAGAGAGATGGGCAGAGAGGAACCTCATGAAATTCAACAAAGGAAAGTGCAGGGTCCTACCCTTGGGGAGGAATAACCCCAGTACAGTTGGGGGTTGACCTGCTGGACAGCAGCTCTGCGGACAAGGATGTCAGAGTCCTGATGGACAACAAGTTAACCTTAAGCCAGTAATGTGCCTTTGTGGCAAAAGGCACAAATTGAAACACAAGGAGTTCCTTCGGCGTATGAGGAAAAACTTCACGAGAGTGACAGCACAGTCAAACAGGCTGCCCAGAGAGGCTATGGAGTCTCCTTCTCTGGGGACATTCAAAACCTACCTGGTCACGATCCTGTGCCACGTGCTCTAGGTGACCCTGCTTGTGCAGGGGGGTTGGAATAGATGATCTCAAGAAATCACTCCCAACCTCAACCACTCTGTAATTCTGTGATATAAATATGATTCTTACATTTCATCTCCTTCACACTCAGAACTTAATAGGGAAGACAGAACAGAAATGTGAACTTCAAAGAGACTAGGTTGAGAAACATGTATACAGAAGTAGACATATCTCAGGAGGGATCATGTATTTCCAAAACAGGTTGCTCATTCCTATTTATAAACTGTGTACTATTTCATCAGCAAACTAACCTGTATATGAGAAAGAGTAATGAAGCAATAGAAAATATGTATTTTTTTGTAAAAAGAAGAAAGGAAAAAATCAGTAGATCTTACGTGGAAGGAACAACTTCATCCTTGCTAGAATAAGTGGGAAGACCTTGTTCTCTTTGGTCTCCTTGTTAAGATATGCACTGATTCCTTTTTCTGATTTATTATACATGCCCTAAATGAAGGCATTCATAGAAGAAAAGGAATCTCTGCCTAATTCTGTGTTTGGTTAACTTTGTCCAGTGGAAGAATATTTCATTAAAATGAAAAAAGTCTGGATATCTACTCTATAAAACCAAACCACTGAGGTGATCAGAAATGTAGCAAAAACCTATGTAAGAGGGAAGAATCCTTTCTTTTACACATGTTTCTATATGTTTTTTAATAAAAATTCCCATGGTTAGGAAATTACATTACCTCCCTTTTATCTCCTTCAATTCAAAAATATTTTCATCTTGTTCTATTGCTACACTTACAGCCCAAACAATATCAGTACAACAAACTTTATCTTCTACCATGGCTCAAAATGTGACTTGGGAACATTAATTAACAGGGAAAGCTTTGCCAGAAAAGCTGTCATACTGGTTATAGACAACTTACAGAACTTTAATACCTGGGTGTTTTGAATGCACTCTGTAAACTGGGAATGAAAATAAAAAGTAATTTAGCATTTTCCAAATCCAAATTCAGTTTTTGAAATTATTTTTTCAGATTTTGTGTTAGGAGTAAAACCCAAGATTTTGAGAGCATATGGATTTGAGACAGAGGGTTACGAGAAGATGAAGGAAATAAAAAGTTGCAAGCTTGAAAAGTGTAGTGAACTTCTTCACAATGACAGGGAAAAAACATTGCACCTAGAGGGAATAGGAATGAAAGATTTGCTTTGGTGATGTTTGTTTGGAAAAGATGATGCCTCATGGAAGAAAACATGAAGGAGGCAGAAAGAAATGTGAATGTGAAGAACGACCAGAAAATAAGAACTGGACTTGAAGGCTGTCAATGGAGAGATGAAAAAAAAAAATCTGAGTGGATAAGATCTGTCAAACAAAAGAATGATGTAAGAAGACAAGAAATGACAGAGGAGAAAGAATGTCATAAGAAAGTCAAAAGAATCTCTTACAGCATGAACTGAATGAAGTTTATGCTATCTTGTTATTTAGGATTTTCTGTGAGCAATTTGTTCTT
The DNA here is from genome assembly GCF_059628265.1 of Tinamus guttatus. Lineage (NCBI taxonomy): Eukaryota > Metazoa > Chordata > Aves > Tinamiformes > Tinamidae > Tinamus > Tinamus guttatus. The sequence continues at coordinate 4,613,346 of NW_028289064.1, forward strand.
ACACAGGTTTCTGTGGGGAAGGCAAATATGTTAATTTGTATGTGGCTCAGTTACTAGTTACTTTTCTAATAATTTACAAGTCTGAAATGCAAAGATTATTATAACCTTTGTAAGGAACATGTGCCCTATATAACTCCTGCAGCATCATGACAGCTTTTCATGTCAGCATAAAAAACCACTATGCTTCATGCATGAATCAACACAAGTATCTGATCATATTGCACTTTGGCAATGTTACACACCAGGAAAACGTTCACACAAACCACCACTCTTACCTGCTATTTTCCTAGAACTACAAACCAGGGAGAAGTATGTAAATGAATCAAGACTGCTGCAAGTTCTGCTACTTTTAATTTATCATATATACTGAACTTACTGAAAAAAAATGATTATCAAGTTGACTGTATATACTCTTGAGTCCTATGGGAACAGTTTTAAGTTTAGCAATTCCTTTATTTGTAGAATTAAATATTTATGAGTCCTTCCATAATGCATCCTATCCCGTTTACCCATTTTTAATTGCATCATGCGAAACCTGAAAGACAGTTTATTACGAGATCTACAGATCACTTGCCTAATTGTATGGAATATAGCAGAGATAATGAGCTCATTGTGAACTGCAACAGCCATATAACGTGGCTCATGAAATGCTGATGGGACTGTCCGCACTGCATAGCAGAGATAAACACCCCACAAGAGGAATAAAAATTCAGCTGTGAGAAGAACAAAAAGAAATAATTTGCAATTAGTTTTATAGATGAAAAAGGAAGGAAATATGAAGTACTATAATATCTTCTGTACATGACAGCATGTATATAAAGACTGCATATACTCATAAATATATACATATATACACAAATATACATTCAAACACTTTTGGTTATTGTCACTGTGCATCACACATTTGGTTTACATTTTACACACTTCTTTTTTTTCCAGATGAGGAACCTTGCATTCACGGGGTATCAGTTTTTCAAATAACAAGCTCTAAGACAAAGTCTTCCTTACATTCCTTGCTTTGCTTTTTAATTAGTACTACAAAAGCTTGACATGACTTAAAATATATATATTTTTATCTATAGCTTTGCTTCTTGTTACAGAGCCTTGTTATCAGTGTTACTACTGGTCTGTAAGGTTTTTAAGACAACAGCTCAATTTCAAAGGTTTATAACTCAGACATAACAATATTTTGGGCCAAAAAATTCCTCAATTTGTGACAGTTAATTCTGCTGGCGCCCATAATATTATGAGTCACCACTGAAGACCTAATACAATTATAACAAATTATATGCTTGTCTCTGTTATGAGCAAAATAAATAAAAGAAGAAGGAAGCAGAAGTGAAAGGTCAGGACGGGCTGCAACTGTGGTGTTAGAGCAACTCATCTGCACCCTGGACTCAGACTTCAAATCCCAGTAGACAGTAAGTTGCGACATCATTTTCACTGTGATTCAATCAAAATAATTTTGGACCCACTTGAAAAACACCCCCTTTCCTCCACAGCTCAGCCATGTAGCTGTGGGTTCAGATGCCACCAGGGCCTCTGGCCTTGCAGTTTGGGTTGATGATGGCTCCAAGTGGTTGAGCCTGTCCAGCCACACGCTACTGGGCTCCCACAGCACTGCCACGGCTCTGGGACACCATCAGACCTGCACTGTGGCGCCCTGGTCCTCACTCACTGCTCTTGCCTTGCTGAATTCTGCAGCTACTCCATCAAACACAGTGTCCCCTACACTCGTGAGTGCTACTACGGTGCTAGTGACCCTGTGGCACATACAGCTCTGTTGCCGGCAAGTTCCTACATGTGGGAGAGAAAAGTAAAATAGCAAAGATGGTTTTAACTCTCCTGCACTCAGCCATTTAAAGCCTGGTTGATGCCCTGCTCCTTCCAGCACCAAGGAACAGCAATAGCCAGTTCTGCAGGGCAGTATCATCTCACCCTAGCAGAGCAGGAGGCGCTTGCTCACACCTAGAGTACTGAAAACATCCTGAAATCCACCTCACCTAAGTGTCTCCATAGGTGAGCTGAAACCTACCGTAACTCTTAATTCATCAGCTGTTTGAGCTAAAAGGAAAAATATTTGCATGGTCTAGCTCAGGAGAATAAGCCCTCTGGCTACTTCTAACAGTCTGTTAACCGTTGTAGAAATACATTGCTACTGTGTTTTGAAGCTTCTAATTTTACTATGGGTCTCAGCTAAAATCAATAGGAACCAAAATTAAAATTGTTTCAGTTATGAAGTTTTGTCTTCTGGTAAGTTTCTTTTTGAATTTGAGCAATACTTTGGACATTTTCTATTGTATTAAAACAGAATGCCTAGCCTTAAACTCATTGTTTTTACTTAAACATATTCAATATACCGTGCAGTTTAACTAGCTTTGGAAAAACATTGGAAAAGGTACAACTCACACATGTTGCTATTTTTTTATGTCCTTCCTCATCAAAGTGCATGCAATAATAAACTTTTAGACTAAATAATAGTTTGATTTGGGATCTCACGGAGAGTCAGTATAAATAAAACATAGTATAAATCTTCAAAGACTGGGTCCCTGCCTGGTTTTGAGCAGGTATGTAGGTATATCTTTCACAGATTCCCTATAAACTGTTTGGGAACACTGGTAGCAGAGCTGATTTTCCAGTAAGTCCATTACTCTAGCTTTGTAAAAAAAATCTGGGCACGTAGAATATAAATTTTGCTTCAATGAAGTATGATTAAAGACACCTTTTCAAATGAGAGTGGTTGCGTTTTTTCTCTTTAAGCATACTTGTCCTGCATATGTAGAATCACAGCACTCAACGGTATTGCTCTTCAAAGCGCTGACATCCATTGCTCTAATTGCTCTGCATTGATTTAAAAGAAATTGAAAAGGAGAAAATATAGACACAAAATGAGGCTGCTGCAGTCTCATTTCATCATTGGGTCTTACTGTCCTGTATTCGATGGAGACCTGCGATATCAACGCCATCTAGCAGGGATTCCCTGGATTATGATGCTCATCCGATTTCCTCTCATTTGGCCTTTCACCCACGTCCACCACAGTAGGAAGGGATACTAGCAGTGATGTTGAATAAGGTGACTTGAAGAGTTAATTGCCAAATGTGCTAATTGCCAAATAACAGGGATGGTCCACAAAAGTGCCTGTGGTCTACTTGCCTTTCTCTGCCACAACAGTGAGAAGTGCATCAAGTCTTAATTGACAGTAGTTTTAAATATGAGTGCTGAGGGAGGTTATGTCAAGCATTGACAAGTGTGTGAAAATATCTGCAGTATAAAACTCCACATTTTGAAGGTCTCTCTACTTAAAGAAAATCTCCCTACTTAAATGAGCCAAGTTTTGCTTATTCTTATCAGAAAAAAAAAATGCTGTAACTTTGAAATTTTACAAGAATGGAACTTTTTTTTTCTATGCAGATTGAATACAATCATTGAAGGTACCTCAGGATCCAATCAAAAGTAAAAAAGACACATCTGCAATAATAATGATCAGTTTGAAAGAGCTGGTCTAAGTAGGAATGAAGGTAGCATTTGACCTCCAGAACAGAGTTATTCTAAAATTTCACAGTTTTCATTTTCACAAGTGTATTTATGTGAAGTTCCTGCAACCACAAGAGTGGACGCCAAAGTCCTGATATACTGGAGTGTAACAGCAGTTTGCACTACTTAATCTACACTTTTATAAAAGATTCACATGTTGAGCAACAGTGGCATCCCTGTCTGCAGATAACAATTACTGTGACATCTTGTTCAAATAGGAAATAGCTCTTAAAACAAGCAGTAAAATTAAAGAGTTGCTATAGCTGATAAGCCCAGCACTACAATAATTTCATTAGCAGTAACAAACAAAACATACAGTTCGAAAACAATTTGGTATCTAAAGCACTAATTATATAGCTTAAATGTATCATATAGAAGTTGTGCTTGAGGAGGAAAATTTAGTTCAAATAATTAACTTCAGACTTGTAGTGCAATTTGTAATGAAAATCTGCAGATGTTAACAATTTTGCCGTATTATTTTTGTGTCCTTTTTCCTTTCTTGACATAAAATGAGGTGATATATTTATGTATTTATTATACTGATGAAAAACACAGACATAACTAGCTAAAATAAATAAATAGAAATTGAATAAAGATGAGGAAGCCCATTTGGCCACCATGGAGCATGTTTCTTTACATATCATACATCTCCAAGATCTTACTAGTCTTGTTTACTGTGTGCTCTTATGACTGTCCTGTACCAAACAATCTTTAATGATTAAAATTTGAGAATTCTGATATAAAATTTATTTTTGACTTGCTAAAGAATTCATCACTTCAGGTCTGGCGTAAACCTGCCAAAACCAAAATAAATCTCTAAACATATGATCTTGCTCCTTAAAATACAAACTTATCATAAGGCTTTCAAATTATCCCCTTTAAATTTCAAGCACAAGAGGTACCTGCATATTCTCTTCCCCTCCTGAAAAATGGGGAAAATTACTATGATTAGGAGCTGTCAATAGCTACCTTGAAAAAAAAAAAGTGAGGTCAAAAAATCAGGTCTAAAAGAGCTCTTAAAAATTTTGCAGTAGCTATTTTATAATTGACCAAAACAGGTGCAAATCTGGGACAGATAAGTGAGTAAGAAAATTAAAACCTGCTTTAAATGCCTTCAATGCACTGGACCAGACACATGCCCAGTGCAACTGGCCTGTTATATAAGTGCAGCGCTTGCTAATTTGGGATTTGGATGTGGCCCTGTACACACTCCACACATTTTGGCAATGAAGGACAACGATATGTTCACAGTATGTGAATACAGAGTTGCTCCATAAGGAGGGACAGGTTCATGGTTGATTTTATTAAGCAAACTGAAGTTCCTGAACATGGGGGAATTCTTTCATGTCTAAAGCCAGTACAAGGTTTACCAGAGAGATGCTCCGGAACATCCTGCAGTGCACAAGGCCTCGCACAGCAGGCGACTGCAGGGTGCCCCCCACATCCAGCCCCCCAGCAGCACTAACTTCTGGCTCTCCCCTAGTTCCCTGCCTGCCCTGCAGATGCCTGCACTGGGGTTGATGGAGCAGAAGTGCCCACTTGTCCCTCCCGCAGAGCTCCTGTGAGAAGGGAAAGAGTCACCACCACTCACACCACTCGTAAACGTGATCACTGACTCTCCTTCTTGCCATTTGGGTACCCACGTAGAAATTTTTGCTGTGATCTGCAGCAGGACCAAGCATACAAGACTGTATTTGTAGTGGGAAATACATAACTCTACATACAGTCAGCTAACCTCTGCAACTGAGCAAAAAGCACTGTAAAATGGGCACTCAGATTAAATGGACTGTATAAGCCTAATTTTATCGTGCCTCAGCCCCAGCTGTGTAAAATGGGGATAACAACACCTTGTCACTGCAGGATGGCACTGGAAGTAAATTTACTTTTATTCGTGAACTGCTTAAATCCTGAACTGTGAGCTTTCCTACCCTCCTTGTTTTGGAAGGGAACGTGAGTTATTTTAGGCTGTCATTTCTTATTCTCCACTCTCCTATCCGGTCAGGAATGTCTTTCTTCCACGATTTTTCAGGCAAGCGTCTAGACGGGCTGTGGCTACAGCCGCTCAAAGCAGCTCCCTGGAGCCATGATCCCTGCTCACACGTTTTCTAGCACTCCCCTGTCCAAACGCTGTCTGCAAGAGGAAGGCAGCCCAGAAGCTTTAAAGCCAATTTTTGTGACTACATATAATGTCCTTTTATGACTATGTTGATTTTATTAAAAAGCACCATTATAGAAGAGGAACAGGCTCCTGCTCTCCAGAGATGGAGAAATACTTTGGCGACATTGTATTTTTCCTATATTTTTATAAGAAGAGACAGCCATTTTAAATAGTAATTTAGAATAAGCTCATTTGGAATTCTGAAGTTTGCTCTGTTTGCAACAGCATTATTCCAACAGTTATTGACCTTCTCTTTCATCAGAATTTGAACACAAATTAGGGATTATAACTCTAATTAAACAGCTAAGCTACAACAACTCATCCACTTCTCCCTCACATTTTATTTCATCAGGCTACTGCCTATACTTTAAATTCCCTTTACTGAAATGAATCACTCTTTGGATCTGGAAGCATAGCTGTTTCATCCATTTATTCACTCAAATTGACTTCTGGAGCTGAGAGAACACCATTAAAAAAAAAAAAAAAAAAAACCAAACAAACACATGTCCTAGATTGCTTTTCTATTGCCAGCCAATTGAGTCTCTTTTCTGCCTCATAGCACTCCATCTCCCACCCGGAGAGTTGCACCATGCCATAGAAGAATTTTCATTTTTTTCCTTAGGCTGAAAGGATTTTCATATATTTCAAGAAAGCATGATTACATGTCTAAGTCTTTAGTTCTGAATTACTCTTAAGAAATTTTAAATTACCTACCTAAATTGCCTATCTGTCCCTCTCATCATATCTCAGCATCGCTTTAATTAGTTAAGCATAGCAATAGAGTTCTTTATGGCACACTGCATGGAGTAAGAATTAACAGAGCCAAGTTCTGACCTGCTTCTTTACCAGGATTGACACTGTTGCTGTCCAGCAGAACAGCAGGAGCCTGTGGATGGTGCAGGGGACCATACACCATCTCCCGAGGTAGCCCAGGGCCACCTTGCGCCAGTCACACTAGTAACGCAACGGACACACTGACCCTCCCAACCTGGGCTCAGGGGTGACCTCCTGTTCTCTTTAGCTGGCAATGAAGACACATCCACCAGTTTGAATGTGAGCAACATGCCCCTTGCACTGCATAAAATGGATGCCAGATCTCAGGTTTGCACTTTTCTGGAATTACTCTCATTTTTGTGCTTTCTCACTTTCTTAGGCCTTGCAAATGCCTTGCAAAGGAGGATATACACAAATGCCAATGAGATCAAAAGTGTCTGAAGGGCTGTAAAGATGTGGAGCATGACCAGAAGTGGGTTCCAGAAGGGGAAGTCCTGAAGACCTCCCAGACAGCCCAGCCCAGCAGTCCTGCAAGGACACATGGAAATCAGGGCAACTTCCAACTTCCACCAAAGCCAGCTCCTCCTTGGGGCTGCACGTGGGAGTATCTGGATATAGTCCTTCCAACAGGCAAATATGTGGCTAAAACCACACAGATGTGGTTTCCTTACATGAAATGCTTTGTAGAAATGGTGCCTAAACAACAGCTATGTGATTTAACCTGGGGTGCAGCAAGTGCCAAGAAGGAGCAACATTATTGCAGGGAGTAATGCAACCCAAACTGAGCAAACAGAGCCAGGCTGGGAACTAATTACAATTATAACAAACAAAGAATCAAGACCACCAAAATCCCATATATGTGATGGCAACCATCATTCAGAAATATATTGTGTGTATGACAAATGATCTAGTAACAGTTTATGACTCCACTTTATAGTGGAGGTTTTCATCATTTAGTAAATTTCGAGTACATACAACAAGGCACTGAAAGAGGGATTTCTGAAACCAGCTTATTTTTTCTCAAGGACGAGAGCATTTCAAAAAAAATATTAATATAATGCTTTACAGGTTTAAAGAGGTAGATAATGGCTTCAAGGGCTAAACACCTAAATTTTGAATTTGTAATTGAGACATTTGTTTTTTTTCAGTGTATCCGGCAAATTACTTCATTTACTAGTTATATGAATGCTCTAATGTCGTTATCTGTTGTATCTCCCACCCAGATGGGGGTGGGAGAAGAACCCAAGGCTCCCTGACACTTTCCATTATAAGACTGGTTTTCAGTAGAAGCTTAATCATTTTGGTAAAAAAATCCTACAGTGGGTGTTTTCCTTAACAGTCTTTAATTTAAAATAGTTCTGCAGCTTTGGAGAAAGGAGACAGAAAACTTGTGACTGCCCATTGTAAAAAAAAAAAAAAAAAAAAGTGTTTTTCTGAAAAGCTCAATTCTCCCCTATCCTTCAGCACGTTCTATTTTAGATTACATGTGCAGAAACAGTTAGTCTGAGATGAATTGTCCCACTTCATTTAGTCTCTTCTCATAAAGATGTTCTGCACCACTCATCACCTTTCCTGCTCATCCGTACACTGTTTCCATAAGATTTACAGTGCCTTTTAGAGATGATGGACCTAAACAATTATTGCTGATGTGGGCCAGGAAAGAGGTGTATGTGGGAGGAGGAGTGGGTTATAAAGAGAAAAAGGGCAGTTTTGAAGTGAAAGCAATTGAATGCTCCTCTGTAAAAAAGAGATTCTTTTCCCATATCTACTGCATTTTCATATAGTCCTGATCACATCAGTTAGTGCCGGCTTTTCACAAGTGATCATTATTTTTACACAGTACATTTTCTGAGTAGGTAATGTGATAACTGAAGCCAAAATCTGTATAAGTGCTGAATGTTAGCAAGTACATCCTGATTATGCTTTCAACACAGAAAAGGCTATAAACATTTCCAAATACTCTGAAAAATCAGCTCCTATATGTTTCAAGATAGGCAACCAAAATGGATAGCTACTGTTGACAATTTTGGCTTTAATCTTTGTACATCAGTGCTAGGGAGAACACAGCCCAAAAACGTCCATGTGGAAATTAACAATTCTTCATTCATTGCAGACTCAGAACAACATACCCCAAGTATGGCAGAGGGCCATTAATCAGACGTGGATAACAAAAATAATCACTCATTTGATGAATGTAGTTGAGGGCCTGTAGAAAATGCAATAAAGGACCTTGTAGGACTGTATTTCAATGCACTGACTCAAATCTATATGGATGTTCTTAATGCTCAACCTATCAGAGTTTCTTTTGGCAACTCGTATCATTTTTAGACACAAAGATTATTTAGCTTAAATATTAACAAATGAACAGTGGGAGGGAGTTCTTTTGGGAACACACACTGAAACACTTACTTTGTTCCTTTTTCTGGCTGAGGGCATTCAATAATCAGGATATAGCCTTTTGTTCAAAATTCTCTTGATAACAGGACCAAAAATATGAACTACCAATTAATGCCATTCTAGTAGCTTGGGCCAACTGCACTCGAGAAGAACAGCTCGTGCCAGCTGGGAACCAAGCAAGTGCCGGGGAAAAATATCTAGCTATGTTTAGTGAATATCTGTCATTCATCTCTAGTGTAAATAAAGTTCTGAAAAAAACACACCGTGGCTGTGTGGGAATTATTAGCAACTACAGTACAAATGCTATTCATAGCGGATGAAACCTTGGCCCCACTGAACTGGGAAACATTAATCTACTTTAAAACTATGAAGATTTTGCCCATGCTTTCCATTTGTGTTGTTACATGCATGTGCAATCTCTGTGCCTGTCCTTCTCTTCTATAAGGACTCTGTTCATTAAACTTTTTTTTTTTTTTTTTTGCTTTCCCCCCCTCCCCCCCAGTCTTGCGGAAGTTCTTTGAAATCCTGTGCTGTTATACATTTCATTTACAGAATTTTCCTCTTAGGATAAATGATAATAGTTTGAATCATAATACTGTGGGCCCTTAGGTGCCATAAGCTTTTCGGCTTTGCTTCTATTTTTCAAAAATTTGAAATCAAAAATCTGGCTGTGGCAGTTAAAAGTATAACATATATTCAAGACACAATAGAAAGGCTTTGTGGAAGAGCTTGTTCAAGCCCTCAGGTCTTTCTCTAAAGTCTCGGATTGTTAGCTGTGCCATAGCTTGTCAATGTGACAGATGCAATAACCTAGGAAGTGACACTGAAATGCACAAGAAGGAGAAAAAGAATATAGGCAAATAAGTGACAAATATGCTGCCTATAAGTATCTATACTCAAGGAAAATGCATATTATCTTACACTAGGTTACACAGACAAAAAGACATTTACTGAATGCTGAGTTTTCTCATCAGGGTACCAAAGAATATAGAGGGAATGTCAGAAATGGAGACAGCCTTAGTGTCTAAGTCTCTACTTGAGTATCCTCTTAAACTTAATGGAAATGTAAATATAAAACATTCATTGTAATAAAAGTCTCTTGAGATAGAGGCTAAATAACATGATTAGTTTGGGAAATGCTTCATAAATCCTAACTCCAATAACCTCTGTTAGCATAAAGGCTTCATCTCATTATGACTTTCTAACTAATTCTCACTTCACTAATCTGCGACCTTGAAATTTCCCTCTGCTCATTTCAGTGAAACCTTGACAGCAGACTGCAACAGTGAGGTATTCTAGCATCGGGCTACATTTGACAGAATATGTTAAAAAACACTCACTAGTGCTATTTAAAAAATGTGCCAAACTGTAACTGAACTACATAAGATATCTTTTATAAATCAGCATCCTGCATTTTTATTTTAGCATTTTAAATCAAGCACCATAATCTGTCTATTAATTAATTAACAATATTAAATCTTTTTCAAGGATGCTCCCCATCAATGATATGAATAAAAGAGGATGTGAATTATGTATATTTCTCCTAACATATCTCTGAGATGAAGTATCTGATTTTGGAATTAGACCAAACTGGTTTTAAGGTTTTTGGGCTGCTATTAGCAATAAAAATCTTACAGTGCCTATACACACACACACAAACACACATGCACATATTATAGTACAGCCTTACAGCTGGTTATCTGCTGATGCCAGTGATGTGGTTACAGAGTTTGCGGAAGATTTGGACAAATCTAAGTGTGCTTATAAGATAATATAAGAAGTTCTTCCTATTTTGTTCAGGCTTGAAAACTAGTCTTGTCTCTACTCCCTTAGAATATATTTTGAAACATTAATAACATCCTCTTGATGTAAACATACCTTAAAACATGAACTTTATCATTTCTATCACTAGGCAGAGAGCAATTCATATCATTTCCTCACCAAAAGGAAGCTACTGATCATATTTAGGTATTAAAATCTGAGTTGTTGATCATTTCACTGCTACAGCTATAAGCTTAAGAGAATAAAAACACATTTGCCATAATGCAACAACCACCTGTATCATTTTTTTAGTAATATGGCACTGTAGTACTGGAAAGCTATAGGATTTTCAGGCCAAACAGCTCCATGCAGATGACACCAACAAGGGCTCCATATTTAATTTCTTTTTGTTATTAGTCTTTACAACATCTCCAGGGATAATACAGATCCATTATTGCAATACATAGCTAGATTTTATCAGTATCTCCCCTCCCACCACTGTGAGCCCAGACCCAGGCACATTTCTAGATATACCCATTTACGCTCATCTCTCTGCAGTTTGCCAACTAGAGCCCTAACAGGTTCTGTGGCCGACCACCTCCGAGACCAGAGCAGAGGGACGAGAGAGGGAATACAGCAGTTTAGAGGCATCTCTTTCCAATAGCAGTTAAATCCTTGGTGAAGGTGGAAATTGTTGTTTGTCCTTTAAATTTGCTTCATGATACCATGTATACATAGGCCTTCTGTACATCACTCTTGGAAAAAACACTCCTAAAACCTAGAAGCTGCTCCAATGTCTAAGGGGCACATCTGTGCTGTGCTGGAAACAGCAGCTCTTGGTGAGGAAGCACTGGAGCCATCCAGACATCAGGGGAAGCCCATGGTACAGGGATAGCTGAACTCTGTCATGGGAGATCCACCATTTGTTACAAAACAAAAGAAATAAAAATGTTTTCTCCCCAAAGAGACAGAGTTCTGCAGGTTGACATTTTTAGCTCTTGTCTACACCAAGCACTGAGAGCACATCTAGCAAATATTTGCAGCTGGAAAGTTGGATATGCATGTCATATTCCCATTACTTGCATATTAGTTTATATAAGAATAAACAAAAGGAGTCTTAGGAGTCCTTTTTCTTGCCACACCAGAGAGATTTAACCAGTTCTGCAGAGCAGAAACTAAACCCACCCCCCCCACAGTAATCACAGGGTCTCACTTTAACAGAGTAGCATGCTAGACACATTCTGCCTTCAGAGATTTTCTTGAGCATTTCTTGAGCACCAATAATATTGTTATTACAATCAAAATTACAAACCTTTGAAAGTCATAAAGTTTTCAAAATATTTCGATGTTTTAATTCTTACCCCATTTAAAAACATGCATTGCTAATACTTCATTCCCTAGATACTTTTCAAGTGATGTTATGTAGACTGACAAAACTTTAGGTATTTTAAAAGAAGAGGAAAAAAGACAGTAAAAAGCAGCTAAGCTTTAATTTAACAATTAAATCACAAGCTAGAAAATGAACATACCAATAGCCATCATGTAATCCCAGCGGTCTATGAGGCACATATTGAAGATCAGATGGTCAGATGTTTGCCCTTGGCCAATGAGTGGAATGTTTCTCTCCAAATTTTGGTTTATTGCAGAAGTCCAGCCGATGAGAAACCAAAAGACTACCAGGAGAATTACAGCCAGCATCCTCATCACTCGTCCACCTGTCATGTATGGAATACGCTGAGCAGTTCGGGACAGGAATACCTTCAAAACCCTGGAAAATTCAGACAGTGCAGAATTAAAAAGAAGACTAACTGTGTCGCAGGCATTAGATTTTCACTTTATTTCACTATCAGATTATTTAAAAGAGACTTATCAATGTTCTTTCCTTAACAGTATGGACAAGAGTGAAATCTGTAGCATGATTACTTTCATATTCACCACATTTAAATGCATCTGATTGCTGCCCAGAGATTGCTACACAGCAATAATGGAAAATATCAGCTATATTTATGTTAGATACACCCATTCGCATGCTCTGTTGTCAGGCTGTTTTGTACATTCCAGTACAAATCTATCTTCAGGAAAGGGAAGGTTATTTCCATAAATCAGCAACCATGTGTCTGAGATTTCATTTCCCTTTGATACTTTCTGTCTGCTTATCCCCAGCCATGTCATTTCCAGCGAAGGAAAAAAAGAAAGCCTTTTTTTTGATATTCCTCCTATTGAGTATGACACTTCTGTGACAACATCCTACTCCTTGTAGAAATAACTGTGGTAGTTACTTTGCTGATACAGTGGCTCTTGACATGTTTAGAGGCAACAAGATGTTTTTCTAGCTGCGGGAAGCCTATTGGATGTAGCAGGGACAGAAGCATCCTAAGAAAAGCCACATCATCTATGAGACACATCCATCATGTAACAGGTACTGAACACAGAGCACTCAATCTAGAAATATTTGTGCCTGCTCTAAGGATAACATTACCCACCACTGTTCAAAGAAATGTCCCCTGCGTTCTTTTCTACCCCTCACCATCTGCTACAGCAGACAAGGGTCCTGCTGGGAGCACAGCACCAACAAAATCGGGGAAAGTCACCTCAGGAGAGGAAATAGTTTGACTCTTCATGTCAGGGTATTTCTTTTCGATTCTGGCAGTACAATTGGATCTGATCTGCCAGTAGGATCTAATTCCCTCCTGGTGTTTTACTATAAGAAAAAGAGCCTGCAGTGGCTACTTGAGCCAGTTCATAGTCACAACATCTGTGGACTAGTCCAGAAATTGCAGGAAAATTTCCTCCTCTCCTCCCCACTCAGTGAATTCTCCTTAACCCTGCTAACCTTTTCCAACCATAATGATTCTATGATTCTATGACCTACCTCACTGGGCAGTGAGGAAAGGTTATCACTTAAGTTTTTGTGTACTCAGATCTTTAGAAGTGGAAGAACGAAGTTTAAAGGCTGTTTTAGAGATTGCAATAAGAAGGCTCTTAAAATGACCAAGTGAAACAGATTCAATGATTTTATCCTCATAGATCAGTTCCTGACTCCGGAACATAGGCACTTTCAGGGAATATTGTTGACATCCATGAATGGACAGATTATTGCTGAGGTTGAGGGGACTTCAATTTTTTAAGTTGAGTTTTAAAAAATTTTTGTCAACTCCCAAAGATTTTCCAAGCACCTAAGCTATATCCCAAGTCATGGAGTATGCATTTTCAACAATTAAAAAAAAAATCACACCCCAGATTAATATTTATGTTCATATTTGTCTAAGAGAGGACAGAAGTAACTGGCAGTGTGTCTCAAACAAATAATAGGTCGGTGTCTGTTAAGGCAGACGCACTAAAGCTTTTCCACATCCATATAAGTGAATCACCCTTTGACTATAAACGCAACCTTCACAGTGTGCATTAGGTGAAGGCAGAGATCTGAATATGTTCGACATTATTCAGCCTCCCTCCCAACAGTTACTCCACAGGGAGTCACAGTTTTTGATCTTTCCATGTGTGATAGATGTCTTGCTCTGCCTTTACAGATGCAAAGTATTCTAGGCTTGGAGCAGATTCTCAAAGTCTTCAGGCAGCACAGGCAGAATATGCAGAAGTGAGTCAGGTAATTTCCCTCTGTGTTTATCAGTCACAGTACTACTGTCCCAGGACAGTACCAGTAAACTCTTATTTTTAGAAAAAGATTGTTGGAACACTAAAATTCAATATGAGCAAAGGCTTTCATGCTTAATGTTGTGAATGCTGATCAATACTGAACTTCTTTGAAGAGAAGAAATAGATATCCTTCCTGTGCTGGACTAGAAAACAATCTTTTCACAGCTGCTGTTTACCTTTTGAGAAAAAACTCATTGCGCATGTTTATGAAGCTTTAAGAACTAGAGAAATCACATAATCACCTAAGAATTACTGTTAGCTTTGCCTTTCTTCATATTTGGCTCTCCAAAGTCAATTCCTGGTGATTCTACTGAAAGCCAGTATGTGAACCTTTTCTGGACATAATAAGCCCAGACACATTACATTCTTTCCAATACTAGACCATTGACTTCTGACTGTGAAATAGCTTTTTTAAGCGAATGGGGTGGGCTGCTGTTACATTATTGTTGTATATAGAGTGAAAAAAGCAACGTTTTACAGTACAGCAATCAATCCCCCTCCAGTGTAAATCAAAATACACTTCAATTTTCTCATCTGTTGCACAAAACACATGTCTACGACCACCCATATTATCCCCTTGAACATGAAGCTTGTATGTCACCCAACCTGCACAGTTTTAAGTTTCATTTTTCTGAGCAGCTAAGATGTATTTTAGGTTAAATTTGCAGTGTTGAAAATCTAGGCTGTGGCATAAAAATACAAGCTATAGAGTAGGAATTTCCCTCATCTTCCTATAGGGATCTGAGTCCAAACCTGCATTACTCACCACTTCCGGACACTGGGAGAGATGTGCTCAATTGCCTCTGATTTACTTTTTATTATTGAACATGTATCAAAGCAGAGAGGTGCCTGGGAGTTTTCACTCCCAAGAGCGTGTTCATCCCCTAGCCTGGAGCATCATTCTTCCTCCTTTATCTCTGACTCATCTGCTATCTAAGTTTATCATATTCATTGCACTGCTGCAATATAAAGGCATGATATCAAATTGCCCTGAGATGAAATTGCCTTAGAGAAAGTGTGGTCTAATGATCACCAATGAGGATAGCGGTCAGTTCCTGGTTCAAATTCCTGCCCTATGAGTTCCTGGTTCAAATCCCTGCCCTAAACACTGGGCTGATAATACTCAGTCCCGTTTTATACATTATTCTATATCTATATAGGAGGTTGAAATAGCTAATGAGCAAATGAGATAAATATCTCACTGGGAGGTTAGAGGTGGAACACGTGGGCTACAGCCTTATCAATAAATTAAATATGCCCAGAGTTGTCCCCAGTACTGAGGACAATCAGCACAGAACATCCTGCATCAAGAAAATAACTTTCAAGGTGAGGTGGCTGTATGTGAACTGCCTACGGCAAGGGTCTGTGTCATCTCCTGAACCATGCTAGCAAACTGCGTACGAGCAGTCAGGGTAGCACAGGCCAAAGGCAGCCCAGGGACCAAGAGAACAATTTAACAGGACAGAAGATGGAGTTTGAGTGCCCGGAATCTTCTCGACACTGCTTAATTTATGAACATAGATGTAGTGCTAGATTCCAATCCCTGAGCAAATTAATATTTAATTATGAGTAGGAAATAAAGCAATTCAACTGGAAAGACTCCTCCTCCTCCTGTTCTGCGTACCCTTCAAAATGCCTGACAGCGAGAAGGCTAGGGCACTGTTTGAGAGGTATGGGCTCCAATCTAAGGCAGAAAATTTAACTGTCCTCCTCATCTTTCAGTGCTTCTTCCAGCTAAAACCATTGAGCACATGCAATCCACTTTTCTGTGCCATTCTTGGGTAATCAAGTCATCCTTCCCAGAGAAATGCCATCACAGATGGCAGAACACAGAGGCAGAACACCTGCTTTGCTGATAGACATTATTGGATGCCCTCAAGCAAATTTTTGACCTGTGGACAGCCATACACAGCATGAAAGCTAATATGATACCTAATAGCTATCCTTTTAACAGAGTAAACAGGAGACACAATGCAGCCTGAAAGGACTAAAATGGCAGAAAATTCTCAAATCAGCCAGCTGTACTGCCAAGTCTGGGGAGAATTAAGCTATCTGGTCTGAGGGGTCTTTCAGGGCCTGGATCCACAAAAATGGACAAGGGGATGGACAAGCTGCAAGCAAGATGAGAGCCGAGCACTGAGGGAAGCCCAGCAGGCAGGAGGAGAAGCAGTGTTGTAAGGGGATCTGAAGCAGAAGGGCAAAGGACACTGGTTCACAGCCCATTTAGAAACAGTGCAAGCGAAGCACGTGGCTGCTGCCCCAGAAAGCACATCCTGGGATGCAGTGTGTAATCTCTGCAAATAAATAAGATCCTACTAAACCTCCACCTCATATCAATAATCTGTCCTAAGAACAGAAACAACCTAGTAAAGCCCAGACTATTAGTGACTGCATAAGCAGCAGGAACAATAGGTGAAGGCTCCTCCTTTAGCAGCAATGACCTAGCACGGTTTGCTTACCTTTTATTCCTAATGCTTATCACTTTATGCCTCTACTGAGCCATCCTGCCAAACTGTTCTGTTCCAGACTGATGATTTTTATTGTGATATGAAAGCTATAGCATAAAGATAAGAAAGAGGTCAAGCTCTTAGACAGTATATTGCCTTCCTAAGGGGGGTTAAGTCTGCTTTTTTTCTAGAGTAACAGTGAATGTTACCTGTGAATGTGGTACCAGGTACCTAGAGCTTCTAAACAGATGGACAGGTACCTATGGCAGAGGTACACCATCGTGACAATACAAAGGACAGCGTGTGCTTCAAACTTGACACGTTCCCCACCCCCCAAAAAAAAAAAATTAAGCATCTTTTTTTCACAGAAGGAAAGATTACTGAAGAAATAGTGTTAACACTTAAAAAATGCTGCTATAATTTCAATGTGTTGGACCAGATTGAGAAAGATAAGAAATTATGAGGGGGAATTCACATGCAGTTTCAAGAGAAGGCAATAGCAGCAGGCAAAAGAAGTCCAGTACCCAGCTGCAATCAGAACCACTCACTGATTCCCATGGGGGTAGGATTGGGCTCTCAGCATCATGCATTTTTAATAAAATGGAAAAAGTCTATAAAATAGGATTTGCTTTGATGAAAATGTATTGATTTGAAGTAGCTTTCATCTATCAATCTTCAGGTATACCTGGTATGGAAAACTGAATGATTTGTTGTTTCTTTAAACGTAACAGATTATAATATTTTTCATGTGGGACATATGCTTTATTTTCATCTTTTACCTGTAAGTCAAAATGTCAGCATTGCTCCCACCTGAGGAAAGCAGGGGAACACAGAATAAAATGATCTCTGTCTGCAGCTGACTCCAGAGATTGTAGCTGGAGTCCTCTGACAGCTCAGCTGAATTTGCTTTTCCCCTGTGCTCCTCATTCCCCAGCTCAGTGCCCTGCTGCATCCATCTGTTCTGCTTGGCTGCCAGCGCCCATTCCAGCAAAGGCTGAAACTCTGCAAATATGGGGCTTTTTAACGCATTTTTGTTTTTATCACCCTAGGTCTCATCAAAAATGGCTATTCCTTTACTGGATTTGCCTGTCTTGGATACGTGCAGAAGGATGTAGAGTACCAGGGAACTGAGAAGTAAGAAGGCTCAACAGGGTACCTGCCATGTCACGCAACCAGGTTTCAGTGATGCAGACCAAGTCTCCTTATTTAAGAAATCCTCATCTGCTTTGTGCTAATTATCTTTTCCAATAAACCACTTACTGCACTAATACCCCCATGGATCCTGCTGCGATTAGCGGCACTACACAGTGAACTACACATCTGACCTCAGCTGTCAAACACTCTGACCACTCAGCACCCTCTGAACACACTATGACTCTGTAAATCATTAAATAACGAGCCCATCAATCTGTTGCCAAACAATAAATAGTGTCAATTCTCCCATTTGTAAACTATTCACCTCTAAGTTTACATCGTTGTTACTCTGGTAGCACCAAAATCAACAGCTGATAACAAAAAAAATTTGTGAGATGACTTTTGTGAGATTCATAAAATTCCGAAAATCAGATGATGTTGAGACAGACACTGATGTTACGTGTTTCTGAATCTGTTACTGGATAGTTAAAACATTTAATGATGTTTTGATAGGTATATCATGGTAGGTATATTTAAATAATTACATCCTTCACTTGCCAAAAATGAGGTCAGCTCCTTAGTCACTTTTTTTTCCCCATAAGCAAACCAATCTTGTAGAGCTTTTTTCTTCATTCAAATCTGAGGTGATTTTGTGGGAGAAACCTTAATTCATAGGTAGTTAAGACTCCTGTTGCTAGTGCTTTAGTCTGAAGATTATAAACCCTTCAGGCTACACAAGCTTTGTCTTAAGCTAATTATTTGGTTCTTAAAAATCATCAGATGATTATTATCCTTTTGTAAATCTAAAGCCATTCAGTCCTTTACCATCGCTGAAGACTTTTGGAACAGGCAGCACAAAAGGCCTTAAGGTCACTATTTCTCAGGAAGCCTGCACTGCAAAGATAGATTCAAGCAATGCCTCCTCGTAATCCTTCCCTACAAGAAGTCAGGAACATTTTCAAAACTTTCTTTACAAATTGTGCTTCACATAAGGCTGATGGAGTTGAAGCTAAAATACCTACTACAAACCTTGCTGAGCTGGGCTCACAGTGCTAACTTTAACAAAGTTTGATGAATAAGACCAGTGAGGACAATGCAAATTCCCTTTCACTTTATGCTACTTGATACAAACATTCTCGCATGCTGCAAACGTTTACAGACAATTTCAACCATCTTTTTGAAAGTCACAGGCATTTTATACTGATCTTCAATAAGGTAGTTGGCCTAAATCTCATGCCAAAGCATGTATTTTATTTTTTAGTACAGCCGTACAGTACACTTCAGATACATAGCCCAATTCTTGCCATGGATAAAGCCCTAATCTAGGACGAAGTATATTTGCGGGTAACTACATGGCTTGATCCCCAAAGATTTCCTTTTCTTTCTGCTCTTTCTTACTTTGCTCGTAGCCCTGTGCTTCTGAGCAGAGAATGGTAAGCACAACTGAAAAAAAACACAGTACCTTTTCAGCATTTCAGCCACGAAAACAAAATATCTTCTTCCTTTTGAGCTAAAGACAGTAGATATTCTGATCCATTCAAATGATTTGAAAAACTACAACTTTAAGAAAACAATAAATAAAAGATTTTCATCAAGACTGTAAAAATAACCATCAACAGCAACTACACTGTCTGCTTTGCCACTGATAGAAATTTATTCAGATTAATTTTATAAAGCACTATACATAAACAATGCAAGGTTTTATTGTAGATCAAAAAGCAGTGGCTTGTACACAACTTAAAATTTAATGAATTACACTGAATTACAATTCATTCATTCTGCTATCAGATTTTTACTGCGAAAACTAGACTACACATTAATAGCATATTTGCAGATCACTATACTTTTTGACA
This sequence comes from Tinamus guttatus, assembly GCF_059628265.1. NCBI lineage: Eukaryota > Metazoa > Chordata > Aves > Tinamiformes > Tinamidae > Tinamus > Tinamus guttatus. The sequence continues at coordinate 4,633,062 of NW_028289064.1, forward strand.
AATGTGCTAAATGGCACTTGGCAACAAAAGTAAAACTACAAACCCACAATTGTACAAATAAATGTACTAAAATTAATAGAAAGTTACTCCAGTCTTTTCCTCTTGGTATCATATTACGCATGTGGCTAATATGATGTTGTAGCTATTAGTTCACCTGTGCTACACAGTAAGACAAAAACAATTTCATTAAAAAGCTCCCATTACTTTACTGACTTTTCACTTTCTAATTAAGCATAAGTTTTTATACTAAAGTACCATAAAATCAGATTTCCCCTTATATGATCCCCTTTGGCTTATTAGCTACTTTAAAAATATCAGAAACTATTAATAGTGCTCTTACTGCAATATGCAATTCTGTTATTGAATTTTCTAGTGCAGGATCATAGAACCTATAGCTTGAAGGCCACACATAGCTCCCTACTTAATTTCATATAGACTGTGGCTAACATCCATAGGAATGCACTAATCTCCAGAGTAATACAGATATTTGAACAGCCTTGCAGCCCCAGCAAGAAAAAGTTTCTCTATCCTCAATCTGAAGGAACAATTTTACAAGATCTAATCTTGTAAATTTGGGTTTGTCATCAGATAAGCATCAGTGGCCAAATGACTACTCCAAAACTTGCGTTTGAAAGAGGAAATTAAATGCCAAGTAAAGTTTTTTATTCCTTAAAGTCAAATTGTGCTCTCCTTTAACAGCTTCTTAGACTGATGAGATTTTATTGAGGGGCTTCAAGCCATATGTGACATCTGGTACTAGCTTTACTTTTAAGTTCCTAAATATATAGTCCTTTAAGAAATGAAGAAGTCCTATGAAGACAGGAGAAATAGCCCTTTCTGTTAATGAACCACTGAGCAAGCTCAGCGAGAGAAGGCCTGAGAGACTGCAGTGCATTATAGTGGGAAAGTTGGAATAGTGCCAGGAGCCCGAAAGTGAAACTCCCAAGAACTAGAGAGTTTGTGTAAACTTTGGAGAGTCTCATGCAACTCAAAAATTCCTTGAGTTGAACAGAATCAAAGTCCTGCTGTGCCAGAGCACAGTACGCTGATGAAGAATTAGGTGCAAACACTTCTATTTCTGTTCTGATTTACCTATCTGCCTTGAGCTTTCTCCATTAAAAAAGTCAATCACCTTACCTGTTCAGATAGAACCCTGATTTTCTGAGTTTAAACCTTTGTGTCTTTTGGAGGGAGGTTTATAGTAGGCACAGGTTTATGTGCCTACAGCTCAAAGCTGTGGCTGATTTGTGAGTCTGGTTTCATTGTCAAAAGAGATTCAAGAGAGGGATTTATCAAAATAAACTGGTTCTCTGAGATATAAGGCAGGTTAGAGGAAATTCAAGATCAAGTTTACTTAAATTGGATTTGGCATTAACATATCTGTTTTAAAATATATTGCCCAGGAGAAATTCCGGTGAAAAAGGAGAGATCGGGAAAAGTACTGTATCTGTAAAGTGCTCACTAAAGCACTATGCACAAAAACATTTGGCTCTAAAGTATCTCCTCTGGTGAACTTACTTGCAAGCATTTGTTTCATTTTCTGTAGAGAAAGGATGTTATCAGACTCTACTTAAAAATGGCAATCCATTATTAAAGATGCGAGAAGCAAACATCAGCAATCGGAAGGACAGGAACTTCATCTCCTGTCTTTGCAAAAGTAACACACCACCACTTTCAGGCTCTCTCTTAGAATGTAGTTCTACCCTTTCACCTTCCTTCTGTCATACTGTTTCGGGGCTAGAATTACTGTGAACTGGTTGGGACAGGTTCATTTAGCTGCCTCCATATCAGATCATTAGGAGTCACATTATACAGAACCCTTAAATACCCAAACAAAGCCATACAAATGTTCATACTTTTTTTTTTTTTCATGTGCCAATCTCCCAACCTTATCACTTCAAGATTAATTACATGCAGACAGCATTTTGAGAACCTTACTTGTAAGAAACGAAGCTACCAAATTCTTGAGATTCCTCTCTGCACATTTCTCCAGTCAAGGTCCCTCTAAATGGCAACACAACCCTTTGGTGTACCAATCACTCCCCAGAGATGACACGTGAGCTATATCATCATCAGCAAGTTTACGTAGGGCGCACTTTCTCCCACCATAGAATCATAGAATCACAGAATGCTTAGGGCTGGAAGGGACCTCTAGAGGTCATCTAGTCCAACCCCCCTGCATACGCAGGGACACCTAGAGCACGTGGCACAGGACTGCGTCCAAGTGGGTTTGGAAGATCTCCAGAGAAGGAGACTCCACAACCTCTCTGGGCAGCCTGTTCCAGGGCTCTGTCACCCTCACTGTCAAGAAATTTTTCCTTAAGTTCCTGTGGAACTTTTGGTGCTTCAGTTTGTGGCCATTACCTCTAGTCCTATCAGTGGCCACCACTGAAAAGAGACCAGCACCATCCTCTGCACTCCCTCGAGGTACTTATAGGCACTGATTAGATCCCCTCTCAGCCTTCTCTTCTCCAGGCTGAACAGGCCCAGCTCCCTCAGCCTCTCCTCATAGGGCAGATGTTCCAGGCCCTTGATCATCCTCGTAGCCCTGCGCTGGACTCTCTCCAGCAGCTCCACATCCCTCTTGTACTGGGGAGCCCAGAACTGGACACAATACTCCAGATGTGGCCTCACCAGGGCTAAGTAGAGGGGCAGGATCACCTCCCTCAATCTGCTGGAGACGCTCTTCTTAATGCACCCCAGGATCCCATTGGCCTTTTTGGCCACAAGAGCACACTGCTGCCTCATGGTCAACTTATCATCCACTATGACACCCAGGTCTTTCTCTGCAGAGCTGTTGTCCAGAAGGTCAGTCCCCATCCAAGTAATTAATGAAGATGATGGACCCAGTAATGATCCATGTGGTACACTGCTGATTACTGGCTTCCAGCTAGACATCATGTTACTGATCACAACCCTCTGAGCTCTGCCATTCATCCAGTTTTCAGCCCACCTCACGGTTCATCTTCCTGCGCTGAACATTAGCAGCTTGCCTGTGAGAATGTTGAGAGAGACAGTATTGAGAGCCTCACTGAAACCAAGACGGACAACACTCATTCACCATTCTGCTCTCTACCCAGGCAGTCACGTCACAGGCAGCTCCCAGGCTGGTTAAGCACGATTTCCCCCTCGTGAATCCAATGCTGACTACTCCCAATCGCCTTCTTCTCCTTGTCAGCTTCTGTCCTTCCTCAAAATATATAAATACCCAATGGAAGGAAATAAAGAAGACGGAGCCAAACTCTTCTCTGCTGTGCACAGTGAAGGCACAAGAGGCAATGGTCAAAAACTGAAATGCAAGAAATTCTGTTTACATGCAAGAAAACTTTTTTACTGTGCAGGTGGTCAAATGTTGAAAGGCCGTGGAGACTCCATCCTCGAAGATACTCAAAACTTGACTGGTCGGGGTCCTGGGCAACCCTGTCTAGCTGCCCCTGACTAATTAGGTGCTTGGACCACATGGGGGTCCTCCAGTCCTAATTATTCTGTGATCTTGTAATACTTGTGCAGTCGGTACACAGATAGATAGATAGATAGACAGACAGACAGATGGAAGAAACACAGTAGCCATTAAAATTTCTGTAGTAATTTTTGTGCAACAAGCTTTATATTCAGGCCTTAAATCTTAATAGGCCTTAGCTGTTGTGTTGGAAATTATTTTGTATAACTTGTTCTATGAAATTATTCCACAATGTTCAATGAAGACTCAAAGTGCCACAAATTTTGAAGGATTCTAAGCTGATCTAGAGAAATAGTGATATCGTGTGTCTTTTCCAATATAAACTGAATTAAAATCATTTGGCCATTCTAAAGACACAGGACAGTTAATCTGAATAAATGAATTTTTAGGAAGAAAGAAGAAAATTTTCTTGCTAAGGATAGAGCATATTCAGATTTTTATCTGAAATCAAATGTAAAGTAACCTCCTTGAACACCCAGGTAATCACACACATACAGCAGTGAGACCCTACCAACAGCACAAGAGACTGAACAACATGAGAGAAAAACACAGAATGGTGGAGGCTCAGGAAAAAACTGCAAGGATGAAGTTCTCAGGAGTAGTGCCAGCTTTGAGGTGACATACACATCAGTAAAATTTTGCTAGCTGCAATTCATTTAACAAGAGAAGTTGCTTAAATAGAAATATTCTAATCAGACAGACATTAAACAATGCTAAGAAATGCACCAGCAATGGCCCTGTTTCACAACGAGTAATCCAAAGAAACAAACAGGAAAAAAGGGGGAGATGGCTAAGAGGCTTATTAATAGTTGGACCTTGATCCAAGTTCAGATGTGGCAAGATCCATGGAACAAGAGCTAATCACACAGGAACATGACTTGGACTCCTGCATATAGCAAATGGATTTTCACATAGCATAAAAAAGGCAATAAAACAAATCAATACAGTCTGACTGAACATAGAGACAAAAGGGAACAGAGTATCTCTGATGTTAATTATAGATAATATTTATTTTTAAAATAGTCTTGGGATGCATCATTTGGTTTCTGTATTCTAGCTGACAAGTCTTGAAAATGGCATTGCTGATTCGGACTTTGCATGGTAATGCAGATACATGATTACAGAGCCGAGGCGTTCCAGGACAGGGCATGGGGCCAGCTCTTCACACATCTGCCCGTGCTAGAACTGCATCCCAGCTGCAACAAGCTTGAAAATACCTCAGCTTACATCTCCATCTCCTTCTAAGATGCAAGCTGCAAAATCTGTCTCCCAAGGTTGATTTTAGATATTCTTCAGGTCACTCAATTATGCTCTTCAAAAGACTCTTTTATAGTCTTTGAAAAGGCTGAAAAGCCAACACAGGAAACACTTTTGGGATTGGGAAGAACTAGTAGTGTTTGGGTTTGCAAAGATGAATTTAACAGTGGCTTTATTATAATCTCTATCCTTTCAGTAACAAGGTGCAGAAAACAGCTTTTCTTTATGAATTCTACCTATTTTTCTTATAAAAAGTCCCACAGCAGACTCCATTATGATGCTGCTGTTGTTGTTCCAGAAAGCATACGCACTCTGTCTAGAATGCAGGTTTAATGGATACATAGCATTCCAGCTCTTATACAAGTCTTTATAAGAACATGCTTGCCAGCCATGCAGAATTGCACCTTTAGGGAGCTTTAGCAGGAAGGACTGCAGCAGGACATGCAATGCTAACTGCAACGTGCAACCGGCATTTGGCTAGCAAAGAAATCACCAAAACAGAATTTGGGATGGGTAGAAAATCCAACATATTTTCAGAAAAAGCAGCTGGACTCAAAAGGCCCATGGAGGTCAAAGTAGGATTCTGCCCCCAAAACTACACGAGCTGCTCACAGTGTAGCTGATGGCACAAGATGGGGCTGGTGTTTGAAGAGACTCAAGACTGACAGGAGTGTGCAGCTGTGGCAGAGCCCTCCCACGATGCATGGGGGAAAAAAGCACAGACGGTGAAAAAAAAAATAGTAGTAGTGAGCAAATAACCCTTAAGGAAGTTAAATGTATGTATGCATAAATGACTCATTGGAAAAAACTCAATTTATAGTTTCTACCAACAGAAGTGTATAAGCATTATAAGACTGGAAGCATGTCTTCTTGGTGTCCATCTCAGTATCAATCAGCAGTATCTTTCTATGGAGAGGCAAGGAATGGAGCAACTGAGGAAGATCCTTACAGAACACAGAATGGAGTCAAGTCCAAATGATGTGTCATTTTATGACTCTGGGAATTTATGCTGTTTTGCACAAAGTGACAGCTAAAGCAGAGCAAGCTGCACTTGCTAATCTGAGGATAAGGCAAAGGAGTGGGAATTCTGGCTTTCCACAGGAAAACAAAAACTAACAAAAGATGCAACCCTGTCCCTCTACAGGTAAAACAAGAATGTGAAAGAAGGCATACTGATACTCAAACTATTAAAACCCTGCAGGACAAAGACAAGGAAAGGGTTCCAGTGCTTTCAGGTACCTCACGACACTGAACTGTGTAGGTGAAAAATCAAGTGTCAGCTTCTGATTGCTGCCCTGTGCTCCAGGGCATAGCCCAGCCTCATTGTCCCCACATGGTGCAGATACAGGTTATCTTGGGTATGCTCAACTTTGCACTCAAAACTACAAAGGTGGTTTGTTAGCACAAAGTTTATTAATATATGAAAGTGTCGTTTTGGTATTGGAATAGCTCTAAGCATCTTTCATGAAAGCCAGAGGTTCTGGGAAAAAATAAATCACACAAGAGTAAAGCAAGCCCAAGAACAAAGTTAATATGGAGGATTATAAATAGTCAGTGCCCAACACCACTCTGTTTTCCCCTCAGAATGGGAGGCGGATACAAAAAGACATAGAATGGTGATAAGGATATTATGTCTAATGTCTTGGCCCATCTCAAGCAATCCTGACATTCTCAAAAAAAGAGTAGGAAGAACTGCAGGAGTCTATTAGTTCAGCTTGCAGCCCTCAGGGGTCATCACAGAAAACAAATATTTTTAGCACAAGCTGATATTTCTGAGGAAGGTTCCCGTCAAAGTTTTGTTACAATAGACTAAGCCACAGAGAAGAACAGAGACCAACACGTTATGGGACACACAAGTCATGGCAGAAACCTAAACTTTAATATGTTCAAATGATAAAATGGCCAATGCTTCTTTTTTCACGGTTGTAAATAGTCTTCTTGATTCTAGGCCAATGTTGGCTGATGCTCACCAGAAGCTATCTATTGTCACTGCTAAAAAGAGTTTGACAGTTTCCACCCACGTGATTCTCAGAGGCAACATATAGGACGTTTTCTCAGCTAGTGAAGTAAGACTTGCAAATTGAATTAAAACCTGGCAGAGATTTGGTCATTGCAGCCACATTCTCCAAAGCATTTGAAAAAGGAAAGAGGAGCAAATTCCAGAGCTAGATTATGTTAATCAGATTTAAAACAAAAAAAGCCTGTTTAGTCTTAGAAGGAAGGCAGACCTATTGCTGAAGAAAGATCCTACATAAAGTAATCAAGGATGTTAACAAGGGGTAGCTGGGACAGTGCAATTCCAGCCCTTTCAAATACTGGACAGAGTGTTTTCAAAGCAAATGAGGGTGATTTCCAAGGCACTGAAGAAATATGGTGGAAGAAATATACGAAGGTCATGTAGGGTCTGAAAGAATTGATAGGAGAGTTGGAAAATACAAAGTTGAATAAAAATAATATAAAATGCAACATGTAATATACAACTTTATAAAAGAAATATAAAGAGTACAGGAAAAAAATTATAAAAGCTTGGCACATAGGTCAAAATTACAGAGGTAAGTTAGGCAGAAGAATAGAAAGCCTCCTAAAAAAATAAGGCATGGATTCATTTGTAAAATCTGGAAAAACAATATATCATACGCTTATTTTTAGCCTTATTTCTGAGAGACAGTGGTGCTGTTTCTGCAGCTGAGAAGCTGGCCACACACACCAAATCTGTTTTCACATTAGCCAAGGTGAAAGTGGCCCAGCACCTTGTGCCAGTGGCCCCTGTTCAGTAGCTCTGAATTAACACAGGTGGAACGAAGCTTCATTTTGGACAGGTAGCTGACAGATCCCATCAGCTGCAACTGAACAGGCTAATAGGAAATCATGTCAAAGCAATGATGAAAAAGGCATCAGTATCGGACACTGGTCCACATATAGCAACAAGGCAGCACTAGTGAAAGCCCAGCTGCCACTGCCTGATGTTTTGTAGAGTAGAAAACTGAAAACAAGCATGCTGCATTGGCAAAAATTGATGCCAGAGTCAGAGGGGGCCGATGGATATAAAAGGACAGGTATTTTAGGTCTGGGTACAAGTAGAGGTTCTTCCTTAAAGTGTACACAGCTAATCATGATGATGGGCAAAGGTGTGTGTGACACCCATCAGAGATGTAAGTCTCAAGTTAAGAAACCCAAATTCATAAGGCTCCCCATGTCTCTGGGATTTCAAAACAACACAACAAGTCATGTAAAACCTTCCAGTGCCTCACACTCTAATATAATCTGGAATAGCAAAAGACTTTTAACTATTAAACCAAATAATTTGTGGTAGTTCTTAATCAAATGCATTACAGATTAGCTTCAAAAGCAACAGCTTGTTAATTGAAACTGAGTTAATAAATAGTGGCACTCTGTTCAGGATCTGATGTTTCTGTATTCCTGGAACTTCTAGCAGCCAAGGCAGCAACTGGCCTTTCCAGTTCAGACCATGAATCTAATTCACTGCATGCAATATTCTTATAGTCCCCAGGCTATCTCTCAAATAAGTGTTTGCAAGGACAACTCACCAATGGCCAAACTGAACAACTGCTACTGAGCCCTATCACTGGGAAGTGTAAAGCATAGTTACATCCCCTTGAGAGATTTACTTACCATAGTTACATGATTAACCATCCATCAGCTGAATAGCCATAAATTTTGTGTGCTTGCTTAACAAACCCTTATTGGAAAGTCAAATAGGTTTATTGAAGTCAGTCCTACTCTTTTTGCTTTGCAATTAGAGTGCTAACAGTTGACTTGTCAGTCAGGTGCCATGGCTCAGCTGATGAACTATAAACTCCATCGTTATAGTCACGACATCCAGGTGTGTCAACACAGAACTTTATGTCACTATTGGTTGGTTACCACAAGTCAGAGAGATCCGTACTTTCCCAAGAAAATAACAGTAATTTCTGGCCTTCCAGATAATCCAAAAAAGAACAACCAATATATGAGAATATTTGGACCAGGTGCCAGTTTTCCCAGCATTAAAGATTTACAGTAATATAAGTGATCAGAACCAGCTTCAAAGTAACAGGTCTAACTCATTCAACAGCACAACAGAAATATGTCATTTCAGTGCACGAACATGGGTCAACTGACCAATACTACTATGCATGCTATCATTTCTATTGCATAAGTCTGTAAAAATTAAGGCCAAACATAGGACTACAACACTAAATTAGATGGTTTGATCCATTGCATAACAGAGACCATATTTTTTTTCTATAAAAACTCCAGCAAAGTAGTAGTTACTTAGCTAAAGCGTATCTTCCAAGGGGCAATTCAGTCTTGATCTAAAAGCAGCACAAAGATTATCCCACTTGTTTCCTGGGGAGTTTCAGTGGCTAAGCACCCTCACTGAGAAGAATTTATGCCAGATGGCTCATTTGAATTTCTTTGGCTTTGGCTTCCAACTACCAGCTCTTACTAAGCCTCTGTCCACCAGATTAAAAAGTCTTTCATGTCTAGTATTTTCTTGCTGCTTGATTATATACCATGCAAGATGTCATTTCTCAGTCTTCTCATTGATCTAAAAACTGGACTAGCTTTCACAATATCAGCACTCAACCCAGCTCTCAAATAATTTCTGTACCATTTTGTTCTATTTCACAACTCCTTTAAAATACGCATCTCACAAATATGACATAACACAATTGTATTAGTCTCAAACACATCTTATCCTACTGTGAAATCAATTCCCTGCTGGTAATCTTTAAAACGCCCATTCCTCTCAATTTTGTTTGAATGTTCTCTTTAATTAGTCCCTAACACCTTGTTTTTGACTGTATTCAAGCATTCCTGTTTGACTAAGTTCAAGTTATCAAGCAAAAAAATGTCACTTTTCTGCAGGAAAAACTTAGTACTGCACCCGGCTTTGCATCATTCATACATTTTATGAGTAATCATTTCATATTGGTCCTTCTTCACTGTTGACACTAAATAGTATCATCAGGCCTACTACTGACCCTTCACATGAGCCCACCAGAAGCACTCCCATTCAGTCATGATTTCTAACTGACAATTAGTGTATCTGATCTGTAAATCTTTTCTTCTACTTAACCGTGATCAGCCCTTCTGCATGGAGTGTGAGTCATACACTTAACTCCCTCTTCATACTCCTCCACAGATGAGTCTGTAAATCATGTCTTGCAGTGCGGTACTTGGCTTCTCTTTCACGCCACGATTCCCTCACAACCTGCAGCCTGTGGCTGGGCTTCACATTCTTTGATTCACCAACTGATTCCTTCCTACCCAAAATACCATGTAATTACAGAGGAAGATTGTGGAGGTACATTATTTGTGTCACAACTGCATGCAAGCCTACCGGGGAGGAAGAAACTGCTCAAAGTTGAGTTATCAGATGGGACCCTGTATGTAGAGGAGGTCTCTGGGAGGATATATTGTCCCTTCTGCTATCACGTAATCTGATATGCAAAATCAATCCTTTCTCACATTATCTGCCATGGTGCTGTTGCATGTAGTCAAAGGAAACAAGATTTGAAAGGTATCATGATAGCTGTGGGTCATTGCAGAAGCCCTTCTAATGCACCAACTTTGTCTTTTTTTTTCTAATCAGCATAGCAACATAATTTAATATTAAAGCACCAGATACTTTCTTTATCTTCTCTTGGAATTTTCCTAGCCAAACCTAATCTGCTGTGATCTAGCAGAATATGTGCTATATTAATGTGAGAAAAAAAGCACTCCATGGAACTGTACAGCTGTATTTACAATATTTTTGTATAAATTAAATATTAATATGAATATGGACAAAGAATATTTTCAGGATCAGAGCGCTTCAATAATCTTATGCATTTTACATGATGCTGATTTTTTGCTTAAAGATAATGTTTATTAGTCCCACTTCTACACTGTGCTCCATCAAGATTAACTCTGCACTGAGTTTTTTATAGCAGTTATATTAGTTTATACATATGAAAGTAGATATTTTATTTAGAATTATGAAATGGAACCATTATACTGCCTAGTTAAGGCTAGTTATTACTTGAGAATGGCACAGATACAAAAGAGCTAAATAGGATTTTAATAATGCAAGTTTTGCTGGGGAAAAGCCACAATAAAACTTAATGTGATTCTGTTATTTAATTTGGAAGAACTACCAAAATGAGGAGTGGAATAAAGGAATGCTATATGGAATTTACTACACACTGTTGTCTAAGAGTATTTTTTCTTACACCCTAAAAATAAACAAACTAAAAAAGCAGAGGACTGTGTCAGTGGCATCTACACACATCACAAAACCTTGCAGTTACAGCTACCCTTCCCACAGCAAATATTGGAAATATCAGGATAAATGTCTTGGTTCTACTATGACAATTCAATCAAATACAGGGTTTGACTGAGGGTTTTCAGGAATTAGCCCGGGAGTTCCCTCTGCAAACACAGTTCATTCCTTGAGGATGAAGCCTATACACAAAAGTAAAAACAAATTAGAGGCACTTTAAGATCTCAGCCTATGCAACAAACTTCTTTGTCCTTAGTAATGGAGTACCACAATACACCTTGTTCCGAAAGCACAAGGAGTTCATAGCAAATTTGTTTCAGGACGGGTGGTGTTTGAAGGGGACGTCAAAGTGTCAGGTCACGTGGCTATCTTGCAGCTGATGCTGATCACAGTAATCCTGTCATCCATACATCCCACTTGCCACTTACATTGCAACACAAATTTCAGGCTGCAAGACCAGAAAAGCAGCAGGTAGGGTGATCTCACCCAGCACCCCTGTAGCTGAGACAGCCTCAGTTGCTGGGCTGAGAACCTGTCTGCAGCCTCAGATCGTGGCCCACCATATTTTCAGGACTGTCAGTGTGTTTGCTTATTCAACAAGTAGCTTTGCAAATTTCTTCCTGTCTTCCCTGCTTGTCATCTTCCCCAACGCTCCTCCTTGTCCCCAGCCTCCTTGCCTTCCCCTATGGGAATCCCACCTTCTCATCCTGAAGTCAGCAATTTCTAATGTGTGCAAGGCTGCCTGTGCCTACTACTATTCCTGAATCCTCTGCCTTAAAATGCTCATTGTTGCTTGGTATCCTTGCTGCCTTTGCAGCACTCCCCGTTTAAGGAAACATATACAGCATATGGGACTATGGGACTATGATCTCTTGGCACTTTGAGCAGTGAACTATTGACCATGGGATTATGATAGTGAACTCTGCTGCCTTATTTAGGCTGCTTTTGGATCCACTGAGAACAAAACAGAATGAAGAGCCTCAGAAATGACTCAAAAGTTTACAAAGACTCTGAGAGTCTGCAGGCGCAGAGACCAGTTTGCCTTTATGGGAAGGGCAGAGCTGGGAATAACCAGCTGGGCAGTGGTAACCCCTTACACAAACTGTGGATAAAACAGAGAATCTGATCTAGGAAGCTTTTAAGGAGAATGTTCCTAGCTGGTCTCTAGGAGCTACTTGGTATCTTGATAGGTCCTGTAAAAAACCCTTCAAAAAAACAAGGTTGCAAGCAGAACCTCAGCTCTCTTCCAATGGTTTCCTGATTCAAAGACTTTGGATTCTTTGTTCTGTGGTTTTCACATTTTTTTTGTCCCATCTAAGCTTAAGGCACTTCAGTAAATCACCTAAGCAATACTTCTAGCTGCTGGGGACTCCCCTCAGTGCTTTATCAGTGCAGGGAGAGAAGCGTCTCTTCCATCACTGGAGTACCATGTCCTTCCCTGTACTGGCCTTGGAGGGAAATAAGACCAGATGTTCTCAAATAAGTGACCAGAATTAGGAGGCTTTTAAAGGAAGTCTTCATTCCCAGAGGGCAGGAGAAATAAAAAGTAGTTCCACTTATCTCCACAGAAGGTATTTAGGGGTAACATACACCGTCCAGGTAAGAAAGAATGGAAGCAGTCATCATTACAAAATTACAAACGTCACAAGCTGGTGGGAGTCACTAGCTCTTTGTCTTTCTTGCTTCATCTCCAAAGTAGGCAGGTAGGTTCCAGAGACATTCAGACATGAAAGAGAATTGCTTCGCAACTGCCAGTCAGCCACAGTTCCTCGGCACAATTGCACCCAAGATTTTTAAGAGTTTACACAGCTTCTTCTGACATGAACAATGATGTCAGAGGCCACAGGCCTTCCTTTAAATCTTTTTCAGCACCAGAAAAAAATATTCAAAAACCTTTCCATGCCTATGCCACTATTTCCTAGGCCATTCTGCCTCAGTTTATTTCCCCTTTTGCTGTACAGGCTCCAGCAATGGTACTTTCTCTAGCTCTCTGCACCAAGTCCCTACCAGCCACCTCTAGGTAGAATCATCTTTATATTCTTTCCCACCACCCCTGACTATGACAGGAGGTTACACCGTGTGTCCTTCTCCTCTTCTTTCCTTTTCTCACAGTCAACATACACCTCCTCCCACGTGCTTCAAGAAACAGAATGACATCATTTTTGTTTCTCTGCTAGCATGAATCTCCTTTTCTTTAGGATATGAGCCATGCTGCATGGGTACTCCCCACGCTGTGCTCCACACTACTCAGACTGTTGTATCTCTCCCGCTTCCAATTTCTTTAGCACCTACAGAGATCTGTAGGAAGGACCAGTGACTTGCATGAAAGATGGCATGAAAGCGTTACACTATACCAGATGGCAAAACGCAGCAATGTAATCTTAGCACAACGTCTAAATGAAGTGCAGAATTGCCTCACAGGCTTAATGTATCCTTGTCCCCTTCCCTACCAAGTAGCCTCCCAAATTGACCAACACCACTTGTAGAAAAGCTATTGTGTATCAGGGTCTTGTTTTCCATACCCGAAACATTACAATCTCCACCCTCTTCTCCCCTGCTTCTCTTCCCCGCTCTCCTTTTCTGTTTTAGTACTGAAAGAAACTGAGGTTGCCTTGAATTAGAGATCCCAGGAAAGGACAGTCTGTAATTACTCAGCTAAAACATAGGTAAGCTATCCTATGTATGTATATATGTGTGTATACATATATATATTTATAGTGTATAGCTATCCTCCATTCTTCTGCTTTAATCCCAAACCAAGAATTCTGTATTAATCCTGTAACTAAGATGATAGAAGTTCACAAAATATTAAAAATGAGGAGATAACCTGCTTTTTTAAAATAGAGAGCTCAAAAAGGCAGAGTCTTCAGTCAGAGAAATACACTGAAAGATGCAATATCAGTAGCTCTTTTAAATCCAAAAAGCTGAATTTGAAATATCCTTTATTGAGATAATTTAGAAATTCATTGTTGATGTGACTGCTGAGTCCTATGTTCACAGCTCTACAGTAAAATTTCTTAAATTAAGCTCACTTCCTTTCTCCCCCACTCCTGTAAACATTGTATTATTATTTTTAAAATGCACAATGAACAAGAAAGAGGTGATTTAAGATGAGGCACTTTAGAAATTGTCTAGGATGGGTTGAACGTGTCAGTATATACCTTTCTTGTTCTTTTGCTCTTCCTTAAGCATCTGCTTGCGGCTACTTTACAGATTTCTCTCTGCTGCCTGACCCTAGTGAAATCTCAAAGCTCTCTCTGAGAAGTGGGAAGCTATGGGGAAAGCAAACCATGGAGACATTAAAAGTTTTCAGGGGACAACAAGTGAAATAAATGAAGGAATGTTAAAATAAAAGTGTCCAAAATCAAAAAATAAAACAGAAACAAAGCAAACACAAAGACAGAGACTTGAGCAGAGCAGCCCTGCTCAAAGAGCAGGGCCACACAGCGACCAGGGCCATCTGGTGTGAGAAGGTCCTGCAACACAGCAAGGCCTTGAATGGGGGTATAAAGCTTAAAAGGGTGAGGAGAAGTGTGCAGCCAGAATCTCAGTGCAAGTTCTGGAGGATCCGCAGGAGGGACTACAACTTGTTACACTCACTGTACATCTGTGCCAGGCTCTCCTTCTCACTTTGGAAAGGAGCATGGTTGGGAAGACAGGCTACCGGGCGAGATGACCTTGAGTCAAGATGATCCGGTACAACTTTTACCACGTTGTTTGATGCTCTTCATTCTACCATCTTTTCCACAGTAGACCCAACAAGCACGTTATGGATATTTGTATCGCTCTCATCTTCTCTTAGAGCACCTGATCAGATCGGGCTTGGTCATTTGGAGAGTCTCCAGCCTACTCTTGTCTCCCTGTTTCTTTAGCCGAGTCACTTCTTGCCTCCTACTGGCTTTGGGTAACCTTTATGCCTCAGCGCTGTTTGAAGCACCTCATTTGCTGAGAAATACAGCTTTGCACTTTCTGGTTATCATTAATAGCTTCTTCTACAACATACTGGTATTCCTCCTTAAACAAAATCACCAGGTCCTTACTGACACCAACTCTTCCCCCCAGTAAAGTGTCAAACCACCTGCAGGAGGTATCAATGTTTGTCATGAGTATTTGCAGTGCATGCAATGAACCATTCCTCAATGCTCTAATGACTGGGGACTAAATTCGATCCGCCAAAAATTCCTACCATTTTTCTATGAACCTCATATTATTCTGAATTAACAAAATCGTTTCAAATAAAACATATATCTATTTTGACTCAGTCTTTTGCAAGACAAACACCCCATGTGAAATATTTCAAACTAAAAAAGCCTGCAATGTCACACATGTAGGAAAGACTGGTCATAAAATCCCAGTGGAAAAGTAAGATTCTGAGAGAAAGTAATTCCATATTAATATATGAAATAGTGTTTTTTTCTCCCAGTATGTTACATCGAAATTTAGAATTAATTAGGTTGGAAATGTCCATAGAAGGTCATCTGATGCTCAAATCAGGGCTAGCACTGAATTCAGACCCAGTTGCTCAAGATTTTATCCAGATAGTCGAAAACTTTCAAACAGAGAGTTACTCAACCTAATGGGCAACCAGTTCCACTGCTTCATTCCCCTCTTAGCGAAAATGTTCTCCATATATAAAGTTGAAATCTGTCTTTTCAATTCATGATCATTGTCTTTTGTTGTCCCAATATATACTGCCGTAAAGAGCCAGGCTCTGACTTCTCAGTAGCCAACTTGCAGATTTTGGATAGCAACAGCTGAGTTCCCCTCAAGTTCTCTCTTCCTGAAGTTGAACAAGCCTCCTTGTTCTCTCAGACTGTCCTTGCAGGGCAAGCGCTCTGTCCCCCAAGCACCTTGTGGCCGAAATCCTTTGAGTTCACTGTGTCTTGGTGGGTCCAAAACTTGATCCAACAGTATTGTAGATACGGTCTAATGAATGCCAAGTGAGGAGGAGAAGCACTTCCCTCCCTCCTTTACTCACTTCACTAAGGGAAAAAGCAAGACTTTATCCAGCATGCCCAGAAAAGGCTTGAATTTATTAAACTGCAGGGGTGGGATTTGAAGATAGGTCTCTGAATCTTGGTTTCTGAATCTTTTTTGAATGTGCTGCCAACGCAGGGGAACTTCCCCCAGCATAACCCAGAATTTCCCACACATTTTTGCTGGCAGGAGCTGATGTTCATGACTGTGTAGCCTATCTGCTGTCAGTGCCTGAAGAAAGCAGCCCTTGACTTAGAAGAACACAAAGTAAGTATATATACTATTGTGTGATCTATTTCAACCACCATCACTGTACCTGAACACTTTAAGAAAAAAATCTCTATGGACACTTTACAGGGCAAGCTAAGATATTATACATTCTTTTATATTCAAGTAAAATACACTCCCCTGCTGTGAAATGAAACTTTTTGCACAATTTTAGACCTGATGTATAAATTCTTTCTTAAATCCTGGAGCTCCAGTTCAACACTTCTGACACATAGTCTCCTTGAGCAGCCATTACTATTAATACTCTGCATTTATAGTCCTCTACTGGGGCAACTAATTTCACCAAGAACAGTGAGAAAAAATAAACACTGTTTTTAGAAATCAGAAAAGACTATTGTTTATGATAATATTTGCAGCTCTTGCTGCTGAGTACCCACACAGATTGTACACACTCCCACAGAGATGGAAATTAATAATATGTGAAATACCTGTGCAGCTTGAGCGTCACAGTTCCATAAACAGTAGCAAAGCCCAGAAGACGAACCCATCTTAGGAGAACACAGCGAAATACGCTTGGCTCAAAATACAAAATGACAACCTATAGAACAGAAAGATAGAGAGAGCTTCAGTACTGCTTTAATGTGAAAGTAGTTCTTCATACAAGCGCAGAATAATTACAAAACAGAACAGCAGACATATTTCAATTCGTACTGCTGTATATTTAGATTTTCTAGTAAAGTGACTGGATGATCAGATGAACCAGCTGGCACAGTTTTCAGCACCAGCTCCTTTTGAAGGGAGCTGGCAAAAGCCCTGTGACAGACTGTGAAGTGACAACACCTTTAAATGCAATTCTACTGACTTTTCTCAACCAAGGGAAAACATGTACCCAGAGAAGATGAGAGAACAGACGAGGACATTTTCCTTAAGCTACTCCAATAATATGCAGCTGGCCTAATTCTGGTTTCGTGGACTGTATTTACTAAGTTACACTTCAAAGTCACTCTGTCTAATAAACCTAAAATGGAGCTGCTCATTTGTCTCTCACAACCAGTCTGTCACAGTAAAGATGCCACTCTCTGTCAAAACCCCCCAAGTCTTGATGTAACTTCTGGTTCTTCCCTGTTGCATCCCATATATACTCACTAAGCTACACTGATTCTGCCTATGCATCAGCACTTGCTGAACCAACAATTTGTTTATTCTTTTGGGTTTTACTGATCTCAGCAACAGAAAGCTGCTACTGGCTGAATTCTCTCTACTACCCATTCTTCTAGACCCCATGAAATGTATCTTCTCTTTCCTCATTGCTCCAGCCTTGCCTCCCTTCTCCCAGACACTTTGCTGCTTTCCTCTCAAGTATTTTAAATTCAGGTTTTCCTTTCTCACTATCAAGGCCATAACACATAACCCAGTCTGCTGAGATTCCTCCTGAGATTGCTCATTGGTATTCTCCTTTCACTCCTGCCGTAGCCATCTTTCAGCTAAAATCTATGCTTTTAACTTATTTTTGTGTATGCAAGACACTTCTTGTTCTCCTCCATTCTTCCCCCATATCATTTGAACACTTACAGGAAAGCTTTCAATTTAAGCACTGGAGAGATGGGCAAAAAGATCTGTTCCACTTTGAGATTGAATCCTCATCCCTGTCTCTATCTTTTTCCCTGCCTCCAAACTGCAGTATCGGGATAAGACTGTTCTAGAACTTTTTATGAACTGGAAGGCCTGTGTCTATACCCACTGGGTACTGCACCTAAGGACAACACTCAGCAAACAGTAACATAAAACAACCTCTGCGGGTGTCATTCACATAAAAGCACCTTTGGCAAGCAGAATGTCACCCTTCATGTAAAAGAGGGCTACGCAGATGGCGGACTCCAGTCACAATCTGAGCCATGAACACATGTGACCTGCCCCCACCAGCAGGTGTCTCTGGTGCCCCATGTTCCTCCCCCCTTGCCTGGCCCACCAGGACCTGCCGCCCAGCGGCGATTCCACCTTTCCCTGCAGATCCTGCCAGGCCCAGCAGCACCACGGCGATCACATGCGTCCTATCTTTGAAGGGGGACCTGCTAAAATAGACCAGCCTGCCACAGTCCAAATTAATTGGGTAATCCTGGTCTAGAGAAAGAAAGCACTGAAACATTTTAGGCCATCTGCCACTTGGCTTCATTTAGAATCACTGCATTCTGGCAGTAAAGGTAGTATTGTGCCTACCAGCTGCCACATATTATTTTCCTAGGTAAATGCTTTTCTGTGTGGGAATTCAAGCACAGGATACTGGCCAGAAGCCCAGGACTATGTCCTTTGGGTGACATAGATGTATTTAGGAAAGTGGGGGCAAAGATGGCAGACGTGTGTGTTGAGAAAGAGAGAGAGCTAAAAGAAACTTCTGTGCTTCTCTGGCATACCTTTTCCAGCAGAATCAAGCTATTTCTTCAAAAGATATGCTGCCAAAAGTCAAACCACAGTGCAAAATTTTGTGTTTTTTTTTTGTTTGCTTGTTTTCTTTTACTGCTGTTGGACTGAAGATGTTGCAAAGCAGACTTTTTCTGGGAATTTGAAAAATGCTGCACAAAGCGAAGGGAACTGCATGCCCTAAAGCCCACTTTCCTCTCAAAGGTCAACAATAAATCCATGCATCTGTGAACATGTTTCTGTAAATCCAGCATCCATCAAGAAGTATCTCAGAAAGACCTAAATTACAGTAATGACCTAATATCCTAATACACAGTTTTACACATTACAAGAGCTGAAGAACCCTCCTCCTGAGGTTTGCCAGGGGGGTAGAAACCATCCTTGTTTCATGTTTAATTCTGCCAAACTATAAAAGCAATATCAAAAAGAGAGGCATGCAGTGACTCTGGAACATTTCAAAGTTGATTTTAAACCAACTTTTTTTCAGAGGATTGAAATGAGGTGGTCTAAAAACTTTCCAGGCACAGAATTTTCTCAACAAGCACAGTAGCTCTCAGCCATGAAGCCTGACATAGCAATTCTTTCTGCAATTGCCTGTTGAAATATTAACTGCTGGTGTTTAGAAAATCTCATTGATTTACTCAGAACCATTTGTACAAGCAGCTGAGGCATTCGCCTAATGATCAACCAAGAAAACCCCACTACATATGCAGCATGGAGTGAGCTGGCAGCTCGCTATGAAGACTGCAGAGACCTTCTGCTGTGAAAACCATTCTCATTTCCCCATTTCAATACAGATACTTTTTAACCAGTTCTTCTCCCATTGGGCAATTTTATTGGAAGTTGCCAATGACTCAAGCCAAATCTGACTTTCTTTTCGGTCTTTTGGAAAACCTCTTCCTATATTTAAATGATGGAGATTAGTTGCAATGCCCTCCCAAATTGCCAGCATCCATTTCCAGCTCTTCACCTGCAACTTACACATGGTCTGATACGGACCAAGGCTCACTGGGCTGTCCAGCTGCATGCTCTCTCTAAGCTTTTGTCAGCATTAAGTCTTTCATAATCGCAGTAAAAGCACAGGTGGTATATGATTTGCTTGCTTCTGTTATTAATGGTTTGACGTTTTAGTGGCAAATGTTTTAAACAGAATAATCTTTAGTGACCTGGAGCCGAGGGTCTAGAGAAGCATTCTCCTGGAAGCTCAGTGCACCAAAAGCCATGTCTTTCATGAGAGAGCTTTTCAGCTTAGTGGAATAACATTCCTACAAAGAGCTCGTGTCTGATCAAAGTCCATTTTCTCTATAGCTAAGAAAAAAATAAAGCAGAGATGTCTTGTTTTATTTCATATCAACCTCTTTCTGGTTACCAAAACTCCCATTCTCCACTGTTCTTCCCAGAGGTAAGTCTTCCTTAAAGCAATGTATCATGTGCATCATGTGTTGGCTAGCTCTAAACTAGGAGCATAGGAGGAGCACAGAATTCACCCAAATAGCCAGGCTGCTGTCAGTGGAACAAGAGAATCCCTCTGTAACTCTAATGACAACTCTGGTCACCAAAATCATGACAATAATTAGTTTTCCCTCTTTTGCTTTTATAATCCATTAGACCAATACAGCAGTCTAAATCTCATGAAAAATCCTTATAAATTTGAGGATGGATGTCACAAAACTTGTTACTACACATTAGAAAATCTGATGCCCTATTTTCCCAGTTCCTGCAGTCTACTTAAATTTAGACACCAGTTTCTGTTTTGAAAGAAGGAAAGAAAAAGAAGGAAGGAAGGAAGGAAGGAAGGAAGGAAGGAAGGAAGGAAGGAAGGAAGGAAGGAAGGAAGGAAGGAAGGAAGGAAGGAAGGAAGGAAGGAAGGAAGGAAGGAAGGAAGGAAGGAAGGAAGGAAGGAAGGAAGGAAGGAAGGAAGGAAGGAAGGAAGGAAGGAGGGAAGGAAGGAAGGAAGGAAGGAAGGAAGGAAGGAAGGAAGGAAAGGAAGGAAGGAAGGAAGGAAGGAAGGAAGGAAGGAAGGAAGGAAGGAAGGAAGGAAGGAAGGAAGGAAGGAAGGAAGGAAGGAAGGAAGGAAGGAAGGAAGGAAGGAAGGAAGGAAGGAAGGAGGGAGGGAGGGAGGGAGGGAGGGAGGGAGGGAGGGAGGGAGGGAGGGAGGGAAGGAAGGAAGGAAGGAAGGAAGGAAGGAAGGAAGGGAAGGAAGGGAAGGAAGGGGGGAAGGAAGGGGGGAGGGAGGGAAGATTTGAGGAAAAGAAAATCAGAAACAAAAAGCAAAAGTCCGAAAGTGCCTGTTCCTCTACCAATTACTGCAGGTGAGCGTGAGACTTCATAAATTGTGGCTCATTTTTTGTCATTTGGACAAATGCATTTAGATGTTTGCTTTTAACCTCACAGTGTTTCGAGCTATTATTACGCTTGCCAACATGTTGTCCCAGTCAGTAGTCACACTATTGCTTGTAGTCAGACGGAAGGACTTTCTAAGGTCAAGGATGCTCAGAGCTGGTGAATTACAGACATGGAAGGGAGACTCAGCATGCTGACACAGCATTCAGCAGCTCAGTTATTCAGCTGACGTGAAGAACAGATACATTTGCTGTCTAAAAACAATAGCTAAAATCACTCAGGCAGCTCACACATAGTAGTGTTTTTGTTAGCACGACAGGTGCAATAATGGTGCAAACAGAACTAGCATTGAACAAATTAATACTCAAAAGCAGAACAGACATAGTACTCACAAATAAAAGGAGCAAATACATGAGTTTAATGGCTTCATTACAATATTTTCTTAAAAGAAAAATACCATATATTAAGTTTTCTTAAGAGAAAAAGCTTCTTTATCAGACTTCTGCTATGTTAATAGTGAACACTAAGTCAGTGTTCGGAACACTAATTCAAACTTCTTTTGGTTCTCAGATCAACGCTACAGTACAAGTCATAAGACAATAATTTTGGAAAAGATTCTTTAGCAAAAAATATTCTTTTCCCACAGATCCGGAGGAAAGTATTTTAATTCATACTGTGCAGTTCCCCAAAGTGCATTTATGGGACTTGATGCCTAAATTGGACGTACGTTTTCGCCTAAATTTTAGATGCCTACTAAATCTAATGCCTAATTCCATAGAAAAGAGCAGGTGCCTTTGACAGCCTTGAAGAAGTTCAGAACTTAAGTTAGTTGGACAGAAACTCCACCTGAAAGCTTTCAAATACACGCCCCCACAAACCAGAAAGGTACTTAGGGAGTTATTTTAGAAAAGTAGCTTTGCTTTATGTCCATTAATAACCTACCTTAGGAGGACTGAGCAAAACACTCTCTAGCCAACTCTCACAATCATATAATGTATTTAAGACAACTTCTTTCTTACTTCAATTCTTAACCCATAAAAATCAAATGTAGATATCAAAATCTCATTTTCCTGTTTAATCAGCAAAATTCTATCCTTCATGTTGTGAGAGAATGTACATACTATAATGGCTCAAAAAATCAGATGTGGAAAAGAGGATCCCACAAACAAATGTTTTTTAGAAAACATGGAATTGATAGTGCTTCAAATCCTAAACCTAAATATTCAAAATTTTGAGCAGAATTTTATCTCAAAAAAAATCCAGAAGTGTTCACCTATGAATAGTTTTTATTGTTGCCCTCAGCTACCCTTGTTAGATATGAGGAAATGAGACCCACAACTTAGAACTTAAGCATCAGCAAGTCCATCCCTCGTTTTGGATTTGAGCTGAAATTCATCCACGTTAGGCAAAGGTGACAAAACACTATTATTTCTTTAAAAAAAAAATCAAATAATCAAATTTGCCTTAAAATTGAGCCCAGTTATAAAGCTTTACTAATCCTAGAACAAAACTACGTATGCTTTCTTATATGATTTTAGAATTTGCTGCAAGTGTTTTGCACATTTTGGTGCAGGTCATTACGCAGTCTGTTCATTGCTATTTAAGATAATGTCCTTTGGGCTAATTCCATTAAGAGGCCTCTCTGAGCAAGTGCGCTGGGATCTATCTGAGCTGTGCCACGGCCCAGCAGCAGCAGCTGCCCTCGCTGCCCTGCCGGAGCTGCCTTGGGCTGTCTCTAGGCAATTAAGCAGCAGAAGGAGCCAGGAGGAGCCATCAGACTCCCAGGGATCCTTCCGCCTTTCGCGCCCGCCTCCGACGCAGCTCGGCCTCGCCGCATCCCGCTGGGGCCCTGACATGGGCATCCTACTTTCTGCTGCCAAGTTTGGACAGGGTTTTTTTAATAAAAATAGAATGTTCCTCCAGGATATCCCACCACATCGGGTGACCTATCAGTGCTCCAGCACCAATTCCGAGCTGGGATTTCCCACAAGGGAGATGTTGCTTGCAGTGTTAGCCGAGCTCACCATCCAGCTCCTCGCAGCCTGGCGTTGAGCTTCTCAGAAAAGAGGCCAATGCTCTTGTATGTGGGCACGTTGCCATCCTAACAGATGGGCATGAATGAAGGCATTCAGGAGCCTGTGCACACCATGGGCATCACATACCACTGCTTAAAACATGATTCACAGCTCAGAGCATCTGTGTAGGTACTGGTGAATGCACAACTCATTACCAAATCCCATACTACCAACAGATACTTCCGGTGCAACTACACAGAATATTTTAGAGGTATGACAATAGCTGAGTGTAATCTTGGCTAGTTATACAAAAAGAGTATTTCCTTCCACCTCTCTCATTTTTTTAAGCCACCATGTTTTACGCTAGTAAGCCTGTGGCTACACAGCACCATCACTCTCTGTTATTCTAGCAAATCTCACAGTTTTAAAGAAGAGTTGTGCTGGATCATTACCTCAGTGCCTCTATAAAGCCAATAGTTGCTGTAGGAAACCACAGTAACTACTCACTAGGTTTTCTTCTTGCCTCTGAACTGGGACAGAATCAACTCCCCAGTGCGCAGAGCTGGAGGACTCTGCTGCCAGGGGCAGCGCACTGCAGGTAAGATGTGGGTCAGAGTCAAAGAACCTGTGGATATTTAGAGATTTTTTTTTCCGTAAAAAAACAACTTTTTCTAGTCACCCACCCAAAGTCCAGCTTTGAAAAAATGAAATTTTGTCTACTGATTTTTTTTTCTCTCCTCCTATCTGCTACGTAGATTTTTGTACTTCAGCAAATAGTTTTATGGGAGGGGTTTGTTTGTTTCTTTCTTTTATGTTTTTCTATTTCCTGTCTTAAAATGTGTATCAAGCCTCAAGCTTCATTTCAACAAAATCTCGCCTGTAAAATCTTTTGGAAATCCATGATGCCATTTAAGTGAATAAATATCAGTACTGATATAAAATACAAAGACTTAATTTTAGAACTTAATTCATTAGAAAGCTTTGGTATCATAAAATTTTATTTACTTTGGACTCCTCCTCCTCAGGCAGGAATGGCAGATCGCTAAAGCTCTTTATGGAAAGGTTTTTTTTTTTTTTTGTAATTAGGCTCATTTAGCTTCCTGAGAAATTTATCTGGCATTTAAACAAATAGAATATTCGACATACTTCTGTTTTGACACAACACTGTATCCCTATGATGCCTTTCGATTCATGAATATTCAAATATTCCCCTCCTCCCCCTTTTTTTTTCTGCTTGTGAGGCAGATCTCAATCACAGCTTGAATGGCAAATCAGAATACTTCATTTTGAAGAAAATAAACATCCATGTGAACTCCAAGAGGTTGTCATGTCTTTCTTCCAATCTGAAAAGAAAAAGTGTTATGTCACAGATCCTATCAGCTCTGGAAACACCTATGTATAAGCGGCTTCAGTACCTGACCTCAAAATGCACTTACTTACTTACCATAAAGTTGTCACTATAAAGAATTACTAATGATCTGCCTTCGCTATTCTTGTTTATCATGGCATAATGAATAGTTTGTTTTAAATATAAATTATAAAAAGTCAATTTATAATCTCCTGTGTCTGTAAAAAGAGGCGTCTTTGCACTGTGTAAACAGATTTATTTATAATAAAAGAAGTGTTACGTCCAAGCAGACCCATTCCATACCCAAGGGCATCCCAAGTACCCTTGAGTAAGACTTGCTGAACCTTTGTCAACAAGAGAAAGAGGAACACAAGGACAATAATCTAAGTCTCTGACCTCTATGAGGAAATAAATATCTAAGAAGCTGGATTACAAAAAAAGAACTAGACCCCTGCTCCAAGCAGCTGTATGAACCATCCTGGGAATTAAAATGAATGTGTTACTGGAAGAGGAAGCAGAAACCACCTTGAAATCAAGCTAAAGCAAGAGATGTCTTATCATATAGTTTCTCTATTACTTACCTGCAAATACAGAAACTGATGCTTAGTTTTCCACTGAAACAGAATAAACTGTTTAACCATAAACTTCCCAAATGTAAATGTTTTCAAGGGATCTGGCTAACCCCAGATATTCCATGCCCCAGGGAGCGGTGACCCTAAAACAAGTAAGTACATTCATTCATGTTTTACTAGGTTTACCAAGACTCTGTAGGCACCAAACTGTTGGAGGATGACGCAAAACAAAAGGTTTTTTCAGGAAAATATTTGCCCAGGGAAGTTGTCTTCCACTGGGAAGTGTGAGTTCCTGAAAGCCTCTGCAACATCTGGTACAAGACAGGGAGAAGTTCTCCCTGTCAATACTCAAAACTATTTACTACTATACTCAAAACTATTAACTACAATACTGTCAATAGTCAAAACTACTGTTTTTAGTTTTGAAAATGTTTTCCTGATCAAGTTGTCAGGTTTCAGGGGAGATTATTAAACGAAATGTTCTACCAGCAGCAACTCTGAAAGCAATGATAAGCTACGGTGTCAATCAGGGCTCTATAGTCACACTAAGGATGAGAAGAGAAGGACAAGTGAAATGCAAAGGAAGAGCTGGACTCCTTGACTGTTCAACACTTTTATTTTTATGGTTTGCATTGCATGGAAAACCTGTAATTCAAAATCAACAGAAGGAATTTCATCAGCAAGTTTTACTTAGGCAATAGGTATGTATGCATCCAGGCACTTTTCAAAAATTGTTTGTACCAGTGCAAAATATGAAATTGTAAAATCAAAGAAAGATGTAAAGTCAAAATATCTCCTGATTAAAATATTTACTTCTTCCATCAGTTATCTTTTATAATCCAACTATTTCTTTAATCTGTTCGTAGAAGTTATTTCCAGGGTGAAATGCCACTTTAGTAGATGACAACAGTAAACTGAATGCCCTAGTTTACTTCTTTCAAATGTGAAAAAAATAGAAAAGTTTCCTATTGGATGCACTATTATCATCTTGTTTTGGCACAGGTATGGTTACCAAAAATCAACGTTTATGGAGTTGAAATATCTCAAATGAAAAAGATAATTATCCTTCCAAACCAATCATTGCAAATACTTGATGTATATTTTTGCAACAGGGTTAAGAACAGGCTGGTCTTATTTTATGAATAATGAAATGCAATACGCAGTACTATATTTTATTAAAAAGAAGGAAAATTTACCAGTTCATTTTTAAGACCACATCTGTGATTAAAAAAAAAAAAAAAAAAAAAAAACCTTTTTAAAAACATGAGGGTAGTCTATATTGAAATAAATTTTGCAAGAGTTGCAGCTAAATCAAGACATAATAGACTAAATTATTCAGAGCAACTTGCCAAGTATACTTAATGCAAGAATCAGGTCATAAAACAGAGTCTCACATAGATTTTTGCATTTTATTTCAACATGGCTAAAAGCTGTACAAATGCATAGAAATGCATCTGACTATTTTCAAAAAATTGTAGACAGTTTGCTTGTCTAAGAGGATCACTGTGATCATGCTCTTTGGTCAAAAGCATAATTTTGATTTCTTATCAGTCCAGGGAAGAAAAATATTTATGCTGGGTTGAGCCAGTATTCATAAATGCAGAATCAGGCTCGAAGAGAAAAGACAACGCAGAAAGAACCGGGCCTTGCCAACCCTGCCTAAGGAGACCTTCTGCTGGGCCTTCTGCAAGCAGCCTTGCCTTTCCCGCACCGGGCTTTTTAGCCATCAGCACGCTTGCAGCAGATGTAGGTAAAGCCCTTCCCATATCTTCATTTAGGAAGCCTAGCCATGATGATGATTATGGGAGAGAATTGAAAGAAATGTAGAATAAGAAATTGCTAATAGATACATTCAAAATGAGATATTTTCTTGATCACGTATGAACCCCAGGTATTTATTATTTTAAAAGAGCAGCCTCAGTGCCCTCCATTCCTCTCTGTCACAGCGGAAAGCAGCAGCCTGCAGAATCTCCCTCCTCTGTGCAACCGGCAAGCGCAGGAGCTATCGCTGCTCCGCTCCGGAGACACAGGCAGCACTTCCTTACCTCAGCAATGCTGCAAAGTTATTCCAATAACTGCCTAACAAGTGGGAAGTGAATGTAAAATGAATGTGAATGTAAAATCATGAGTGGGATTAATACCAGGCTTGTTCAAAAGTGTGGGTGACTGATCTCCATGATGGAAGAGAATTTGCCTGTTCTGTGTTCCTAAAGCAACGTTCATCCTCTAGATTTCCATTAATGACCTTTTAGTCATAGAATATATAATCTCTGTTAATTTTTTACTTTTCTAGTTCTTAAACATATTTAGAAAAGAAAATAAAAGAAAAAGGTCATCTCTACAATTAGAAGGTGCCTGAGATTCACAAGCTAGGGCTAGAAAAAGAAGCCTCTCACTAGATCCGTAAGGGCAGAACTTTAGCTGAATAAATGAATAAGGAAAGGTATGGCCTCAAGCATGGCTTCAAGTGAACAAGCTCCTCGCTTCCTCACTGCATTTAGGCTACAAGATGCAGGCAAATAAAGACTAGAGCACAGTTCCTGACTTCCTATTTCAGCTGGCTGCTAAAAGACAAACACAATAGAAATAAATTCTGCAATTGCACATTTGCTGTCATGAGGACCACCATTTGTCTAGGTTTGTAAAGCATCCAGCCCATTTATGACTATTGCTCTTGCCACGTGAGATGAAATGAGAGTTGAAAGTTCTTCCGAAAAGCATCTCTTTGAGGCAGCAGCCCAGAACATTACTGAGACATTACCTTCCTTGATCTGCGTCTGGCAAGATACTGCCAAATCATTTTATCAATAACATTTTTACTCTTTTAGAGCTAAGATCTCTCCCATCTCCCAGAGTTTTACCAGCACATTTAACCCTTAACTGGATAAATCGGACCCACCAGCCTTACAAGTGCTTGAGTTCTACTCCTCCACCTGCCACAGAGGTGTAGAGGAAAACATACATACACACACACACACACATATATATGTAAATATGTGTGTGTGTGTGTGTGTATATATATATATATATAAACTGCGTAGAAGTGGATCCTTAGACTGTTCAAATATTAATGCTTAAAAAATTTTGAGATACTATAGAATATATTCTATGGCACTGCAGAATTTTATTTTAAGTATATCCCTATGAGGGGATAGTTATAAATCAAACATAAAAAGTGCTTGAGGTTTTTTTGAATGCAAGGTCTATATACACAGATATTTCCTAATCCCTTCTCCAGGTGTTGTGTATTTAAAACTAATTGCCTGCTTGTATGCATATTTATTATCTCCACATTTTTATTTCCTTGTCATTTCATTTTTTGCCTGCTAAACTATGATTCCTTTTCAAAATTTAGCTACTTTTCAAACTGATCTTATAGCAAATTGATTCCAGAATGCCAGCATAATTCAATTTAACCAATATTTTCTTCTTTATGAAAAACAACACAGAACCTCATCAAATTCAGTCTCCTGCTATCCTAATGAACCCTAAAATAGACACTTAGTGCCAGAGCATTCACTGAACACCTCTTCTCCATCTCTCTATTTACCGTCAGTGGCAAAACACTGCTCCACACACTATGTGCAGAAACTTCATCTAGCTTTTTTTCCTTAATCATATTCAATGGCTGAGAGCTGATGTGATGTGCTACTATAACAAGGAACAGAAATCTGGAGTAGGATTTGTATGCAGCTGAGCTAGGGAAGGTACCTGAAACATCCAAGCCCAAGACAGGCAGCCTAAGATCCCCATATATTCAGTGGAGAGTCTCACATCTCCCGAGGGCACAAGTAATGTCCTCCTTCCAAAGGCATCTCAGGTAGGATAAGACCTGTCCTCCAGACGTGCCTGTTTTGCTCCACAGATTATGAAACATAAATTTGCCATACAAATTGTCACTCTGCAGATTTAATCTCACTTTTCAGTGCCTTTGCACATGACAAAATCTTTTCTACAGTTGACAGGCAGCAAATAAACCAGAAGACCATGCAAACCCAGATGCTCCACCTCAAAACACTGTAGATGGCAATGGGCTGGAAAAGGCTCCAGAATTATATGGCTTAGTTTGGAGACCTTCTTTCTGTGCTAGCACTTGAACTTTTATATTCAGCTTGACTTCTGCCTTGTTAGTTTACAAGCAACAAAGCAGTCAATATTACAAAGAGAAGCAGTAGCAACGATTTTTTTACAGAAATCTCCAAAATTGTTAACTGACTGAAGAGCAAGGCCTATACATTCTTAATTCAGAAATTAAGTATACAAACAGAGAGCTTTGAAAAAACAAGTAATGAGCTCCAACTAGCTTATCTAGTCTGAACTATCTATCTCGAGCAAAATGTCAGCAAGACGCCTGGATGAACTCAGAGAAGGCTTACAGATCTCTAGAGAAACATCTCTAACGGCACAAGAGCAACACACACAATTCTGAAAAATCAGTCTTCAAAAGCTTCGGTACATGTAGGTGGCAGGCAACCAAGCAGAACAATAAAAGTCAGGACAGAAATCTCACACAGGGAGATCTCATGCCTCAATGTGGAAAAGCCGGAGAGATGGATATTGGAGCACATCTTCAGGAAAATGTGCGTGGAGCTGAAAAACTTCACCAAGGCTACAGAAGTCATTGAGCAGTTCGTGAGAAGACTGAGGTACAATGGCCCAGGAAAGGCAGGATTCAGATGAAAGGGGACTTGTAAAACGTGAAATCAATGACCAGGAGAAACTGAGGGTAATAAATTCTTCTTCTCTGGAAAACAAAGTTTCACTGCTTCTCAGTGATTTATATTGCTACTCATTACCCAAGAAATCAATGAGTACAGTAAAATTGCTAAGGGGTAACTGGCACATTGCGTCTCTCAAATATTGTATTTGCTAACTTTTGCATACATTCTGTTTTTCTGCAAAACTATGTTGGTAACAAGCATGAGTAAACATATTGATGAGTTCTTAATTCTCGACATGGGCATTTTTTTCTCAGAAGGCACAGATAAACCACAAAAACATGTGACCTGTAAGATTTTACCTGATGGGCATAGCTTCCCCCTTTAATATCTTTTTTAGCTGTCATTAAAAATGTTAACCTTCTTATTCTCTCAGGTAATAAGGAGTCTTTTCATATCTTACAGATTTGAACTCAAACATTCAGAATAGCACCAACATTTGCCTTTTTTTTCCTGAAGTATGCTATCTTCTCTCTAAGGTGGTTTTTTTTTATTAAAATTGCCTTTTATTCTGAACTTGTAAAATAACTGTAGTGAAATATATATACTATAGTGAAGTATTTATACTGTAGCATATAGTACTAAAATAAGTAGAGCAAAATAAATTCTCTATAAGAAAAAAAAAAAGGCAATCAATCGTGTATCAATTAGCAGGTTTTTGAAGGAAAGCAGTTGCCAGTAAAATTCCCAAATCCACTCTATGTTTTCCAGGGATAATTCTTCCTGTTTGGTAGTATAGCATACAAATCAGTTGTTATGAACTTTTTTTCAGTTCTTCATGTATTTTGCAGAGGTCCTTGTGAGCAGGTGAATAGGACTGTTTGGGCCCTTCCCTATATAGCACTATTTGCTCCGAATCACCTTTCTCTTACCTGCTTCTAGCTGTCCTGCTGAACATATTCTTAAGACATGAAAGTAATAACTTAAACTTTTCCCAGAGCAGGCTTAGGAGGCCATGTGTTCCCTTTTTTATGTAAATACCCTAACCAATAGGTAAAACACCTTCCCTACTATATTGCAGAGTGTGGTTGATATCTGTGCTTATACTTGCACCCATTTACTATTGCTTAGTGAAGCAACATGAAGTGCTTCAAGAGATTGAGAGATTACTCGTGCTAGAAGATGTTAGAGGTATAACTTTGGTATAACTTTCTTCAAGGAGGTCCACGTTCATACTTTTGAGATAGTGAAGGAAGCTGAGCCTGAGGCAAGGCTCACACGGTTCACCCAAAGCCAGACCCTGGTGAAGGACACACTGCCTGAGAGGCAGATCCTAAGCCCCAAATCGCTCTTCCATGTGTCTAGCTGATTAAGTTTGCTAACGCCAGATGAGATGAACTGCCTTCTGTGTCTCTGATTCTTAGCACACAGCTATCTAATACAAACAGTGCCCAGATGCCCAGCTAGACCTCAAGGCACCAAAAATTTGGCACCACAATCTAGAGTTGCAGTGCTTAACCCTGTTGTGAGTTGAATCCTAAAAGACTTGCTGTGATAAAAAATGTAACTGACTCTGTTAAGAAAATATATTCCTATACTGATGACCGAACTACTCAGCCATCTTTGATCTCCTCCTTTCCAAGGTAGTCACCAGAATGACATCTGTTCCTTCATGTTGCTGTACCTGAATAAATAGAGCATTAGAAACACCAGTTTGGGGCAAGGTCTCTTACTTGCGATCCTGACACATCTCACTTGCAGTCCACAAAATGTGCATATTAATGGATGAACAAAACAGCAGAGGGAGACTTCGTCAAGTGTTCCCTCCTTTCATCTCACAGTGGGAGTCCTCCAAACATTGCACTGATTTCTCAAAGAAAACGTCCACCCTCTGCCAGGAGAGACATATTCTATTCTGTTTTGTTGCTAGGCAGTCCTTTGCGTTTCACAACTATTATTTATTTATATAAACTTCCTTCCCACCAGGCTGCTTGAAGAATTGAATAAATTCTGTAATAAAAGCAGCATAAAAGCAGAAGGAAAAAATATTTAAGAGCAAAATGAACAATTATCACGAGAACTAAGCCTGAGACTGTAAAGAGAAATCAAAATAAAGCAACTTCATGGAGGCAGGAAGAAAGACAGCATTTTTATAAAAGAGGAGGCAGGCTGGGAAAAGACAGGTAGGTAAGCTAGTTAGATGAGATGGACAGACAGACAGACAATAAAATAAAATACCCGTATAGCCAGACCCCACAGTTGAGACTGGCCCCAGCAAGAGCTCAGAGATGCACCTTTGCATGCAGTGCATGGAGTACATAAGGTCACCACCTTCCTTTTCTTCAAGTTCTTGAACACTTGCTATATATATCACAAGTATTTATGATTTAAAACAAGCTCATTCAGGCAAATTTTGACAGGATTGCTTGTGACATGTCTGGGAAAATGCTTTACTCCAGACAGTCTAAGGAAATGAACCCAGCACACTTTAGCTTATCACGCTGGAAAATTTCACGTACTGTATGAAATACATGGTTTAAGTAAAAGACCAATTTATTTGTATGTGTTTTAGGAATCATAAGAATCTTGGTCTGCTCTCTAAGATAATATAGTGCTCAGACAGTGTTTAGCAATAAGGACTTCTTTATTTCTTTTCCTCTTTTTCACTATGAGTAGTTTCAAGTTTCTTTTTTCCCATTGTCTAACCTATTTCTCCTAGTAAGAACTCTGTTACAAGGAAACCTAATTTGAATTTAGCTCGAAGTCCCAAACCCCTAGTTTTTGTTTTTTGAAAATAATACAGAATGAGTTTTCCCAACTTTATTAGTTTTGCAATAATTGAATCACTGTCTTCCTAGGGCAGGGGTCAGAACAGATGAAGTCTCTTTTCCTTTAAACCTAGTAGTGTTGCATGCCCTTTAGTTCCACAAAATTACACAAAGAGCAGCTAAAAATCTAATTTGATTTTTTGCAATATTCTTGCTGAGATCTGAAATTGGCAGGTAAGCTTCTGTTACCATCATCAAGACTTACATTGTAGATAAAAGGTATTTAGGGTACTGCGTGATTCACCTATCTGCCACAACTCATGGGTCATCATTAAGTGGTGCATATGTAACAGAGCCGTTGTCTAATTAATGGCTGATGTAGATCTTCTTCAGGGTTTAAGAGACTTGTTATGGTGGCATTTTGCCTTCTTTTTTAGTTCCTGTCAGTTCTTTGAAGATAGAGTGCCTGCTTGGATGGCATTACCTTACTTGGATTATGCTACCAAAGATGTGAATATGCGTCAAGGTTTTGCGAATAGATGCAAGTATTATGAATATGGTTATCAAAAGCTAACTAAATAACCCACTTTGCAGATATTTACAGATTGATTAATTCTTCATAGATTTAATGGCAAAGTCATCAATAAAGACAGATTAAAAAAAAAAAAAGGTCTGACAAAGAGTTTCAAGACAATATGTGGTGATCTGGGATTAGGGAGCTTAAGACAGTGGGTTGGACACCCAGGATACTTCCTCTGTACCCAGTATATGTTACATTTCAGAAAGATCAGGCTAGTTAGTAAATAAAGCAGGATTAGCAGATTTAGCAATACGCTACTGGAATATATAAAATTATTTTGGACTCAGACCAGTCTTGCAATTCACACACTAGTAGTGACATGGATGAAGAGATGTGAAGATGAAATCATACCTACGACATTGCAAAATTTTGGCTAGTTCAACTATTTCCTATAAAACATCCCAAATTCAAAAGGAAGACATAATTCTGAACAAATATTTGAAGGAAAACTCAAAACAACTTTCAGATGGCAACAAAAACTGCTCTTTTTTCTCTTGAAATAATCTGTATAGGTACTAGCTACACAAATGCTATACAAAATTTAGCTATGGAATGTATAGATAACATGATTGAATATTTCAATCAAAAGGAAAAGCAGGAAAAGCAGCATCAGCATACATTCATTTGAAAAAAAATAACATAAGAACTATAATTTTTCCCATTATCCCAAAATATATCTGCACCAAACTTTGCACACACAACATCAAGTAGAAACATAAATCTTTGTGATATCCTTTCAAACAGCACACATCTGAAATGGGGATGTGTTGCTCTTTTAAGGGAATCAGCAACCAGGGCTCCAGAGAGCCAGGTGTCTTAGGACAAACTCGTAACAATGTATTAGTCCATCCCAAAGGGCTGAGAGATCATCCCAGGCACATATTCTGCATTCACAGCTAATCTGCCCATGGGTACCAGACGGATGGATTCAGGATATCTTGGAATTAATGTGTATGTCCTGCACACTGTTACTGCATTTTGCCTCTCCAATGGATTCAGTGCTGCAGTAGCAGTAACACAGGAAATTACTGCCAAATGCAATAATACAGACACTCTGATAAAAGCTCCTAGGTATTCAAAGCGACTCCTTTAGGCTTACTTTTGGACTGCTTTGGGGTTTAGTGTCTTTCTTACCACCCATAAACCAACCCGGACATATAAACCAAGAAATTTCTACTCTATATAGCATGCAAGAGGAGAATATGACAAGTAGATATTAGACTTTATTCACCAACGTAACTAAGGACTACATTAATATTCGCGCGCTGCTGGTGCCTTGCCTGATCTAGTATGCATCTAAACTCTCCCCAGCACCTACCACTACCTAAATACATAAATCACAGAATCATAGAATCAAAGAATCCTTAAGGTTAGAAGGAACCGCTAGAGATCATCTAGTCCAACCCCCTGCACATGCAGGGTCACCTAAAGCATGTGGAACAGGATTGCGTCCAGTTGGGTTTTGAAGATCTCCAGAGAAGGAGACTCCACAATCCCTCTGGGCAGCCTGTTCCAGCACTCTGCCACCTTCACTGTCAAGAAATTTTTCCTTAAGTTCCTGTGGAACTTTTGGTGCTTCAGTTTGTGGCCATTACCTCTAGTTCTGTTGGTGGCCACCACTGAAAAGAGGCCAGCACCATCCTCCTCACTGCCTCCCTTGAGGTACTTATATACACTGATTAGATCCCCTCTCAGCCTTCTCTTCTCCAGGCTGAACAGGCCCAGCTCCCTCAGCCTCTCCTTGTAGGGCAGATGTTCCAGGCCCCTGATCATCCTTGTAGCCCTGCGCTGGACTCTCTCCAGCAGCTCCACATCCCTCTTGTACTGTGGAGCCCAGAACTGGACACAATACTCCAGATGTGGCCTCACCAGGGCTCAGTAGAGGGGCAGGATCACCTCCCTCGACCTGCTGGAGACGCTCTTCTTAATGCACCCCAGGATCCCATTGGCCTTCTTGGCCACGAGGGCACACTGCTAATCCACCTACTTCTTGACAGTGCTGAACTGTTCAGCATCTAAAGACCACCTGAACCCTTCACAGCTTTCAGCACGTAGAGGCCAATCTCACTGGTAACACTTGATATGAAAGATGAGAACTGAGGACAGCTAGGCAGCACAAAACACAGCTAGAGAAAATGCTTCCTTTCTGCTCAGGAACGCCACTCAGTAACCATGAAAAACACCTTTTAGATGCCTGATTTAGCTGAGGGAGGTCAAACACACTTTCCTGGGTGCACACCCTGGCTCCGAAGCTGCCTGGCTCTTTGAAGCAGGCCTGTCCTCAGCCCGTGCCAATGCAGCTCTCCTCGTTCATGCCACGTACCAGAGCGTATTCACGAGGAGAACACGCACCTTGGAGGTTAGGTCAGTGCCCTAAAGATTAACAAATCTGAGTCACAATTAATTCTTCCATGACTGCTCAGTAGAAGATTCTGAAATATTAATTTGAGCAAAATTTGGACCTCTTCTAGCTCTTTCCCCTTGACTTTGCAAGACACCCACTGTTCCCCATGTATCCTAAATCCTGCAGGCTACAGCACTCCAGGAGCAGTGGTAGATTTGATTCACACACCAAAAAAAAAAAAGCACCTCTGCTTTTTTCACCAACTAATCTCTGTCATCTAAATTGGGTGCAGCTTCACAGAAGATAGTTCTGAAATAAAGTCCACGAGGGACTGGAATCAAGCTTTTGTCTCTTAGTATTTTTATAGTTTAGTGTTTTGAAGCCTACTCAAATATTCTCAGATCTCCTTCTCATACAAGGCCCATCTTCTGTAGCAGTATAAAAACAAGTACATGTTACCAGACATTTGCAGAGATGAAAAATTAACTATTAAATATGTACATATTCACACTTTTGAGAAAATATTTTAAACATTAACACTTTATTGTTAGTAGCAGCCATTTGTAATGTGATTCTTCCTCACTGATCAATGCAAGGCACAGCTAAGCTCAATACCCCTGTACCAAAGAACTCATAATTTAAGTGCAAGATGAGAAATCACAGGTTAATACAGAGAAAGTAAAGAAAAAAAAAAGAATAAAAGATTTACTATCTACGTTATGTAAGCGGTGGTTTAGGAGAGAAGAAAGCTTGCAAAGAGTAGTGAGAAACCACTGTATCTATGCAAATAAAGAGCAAGCACTGAACGTACAACCCATAGTTTTGCAGGTATCTTCTATCCCATGTAATTGTGACAATGCAAGAAAGTCAGAATTGTATCAAGATATAAGATCACACATCTGTCCTGTTTTCATGTCTACGTTGTTTAGCTGCTCAATTTTGTATTAATTTTCTTGTTGCTCTATAACACTTTTTCTGGTGCTTACTTCTCAAAGGCAAAGCTCTTCATTCTGTTTTCTCACAATAATCCTTTCCTTCTCCTCTTACTTGTTTTCACTTGGAAAGCAATACAGGTAACTGCTTCACCGCCCCTCCCTGATTTGAAAGATTAACACCCAAGAATACTAAAAATTGCAGATGTCCTATATAACTTTCTTTGAAGCCTAATGTATGTAAGACACACTATGAGAGAACTGGGTAAATAAAAATGTTATTTTCTTCCACTTGCAACTTCTGTGTGATGAAAATAACAGTCACATCTCATCTTATTTAGTATGTTCTTTTGTCTATGCATATTACCTTGGAATGAGTTAAGATTTTGGCCTGGAAATCCTCTCAATGGTTAAATTGCCATATTTCTCTCTTTGTTCATTCTTTTTTTATATGAAGAATGCATACAATATTATCATGCCTTTAAAAGAACTACACTTTGGATTCAGATTGCAAAGAGAAATTGATACACGATATTATATATTGGTTGTGAAGGACATGATATGCATTAATAGCTTTCCTCAATACTTCTACATGTTTGCAGAACTTGGTCCCACATATTCAATGCACATAAAAATTAAAAACCTTGTATGAAACAGTGTTTAAAGGACATTCAACTGCTTTTCCTATGTGGTATTAAAATACAGAATGGTACACAATAAATTAGGTTTATTGCACATGGCAAAAAGTTGTTTCTTTCTCAGATGTATTTACTGGCTACTCCAAGCCCAGTCCTACACTTAATTCTAAGAACAGGAATCTAATCTGTCCTTATATGATGTCTTGTAAATTTGATCCATGGGGTAATCTTTTAAATGTCTCATTTTCAGAAATATATCAGCCTGTCTAGTTTCAAGGTGAACTTGTTATCTGCTGGTTCCTAACTTTTCTTTTTTTGTTTAAGTCTGGCAAATTAAAATTTTGACTATTTCTGCCAAATGACTCTATTATATCATTCTCAATGTTAGAGACAAACCTTATACAATTGCTGATAGGTTTAGATCATCTTATACTGCAGCTTGCATTTTACATTGTATACTTGTCTCTGCTTTCAGAGTTATTTAAATTATTTCTTTCCACTTCTATAAGCAAAAAGCTAATTTATTATTTACATGATGATAAGCAATCTTTGACTTTGAGTAACAGCATTGATTAAATCCTACTTATCTCACAATCCAGAGTTTAGAAGTGAGAAGTTTAAAATGTTAGAAGGCAAGGAAATTTTTCCATTAAGAGTATTAAATTTTGTATCATTTTTCCTGCACAAATTTCACTCTTTCGCAAATCACTTTGCCTGTAGTGTATACACTACAGTGTATAGTGGTTGATACTGGATACCATAAAGCTATCATTCTTTGTATTTTTTAGATTCTGAGCTTGCCAAATGAATAGGTACAAGCAATCTTGCCTTTGGCTGTTGAAAGCCTCCTTCTTATAAATATCTTTCAAACACCAACTTTACTCTTTCTCTGTTGTAATTCACTGAGTATCTAATCTCTCCTAATCATTAATCATTGATCATCTGTTTCACTCAGACAGGTTGGGCTTACAACTGCATTCAGTTTCACATGACAAACAGCTGGGTAGTATTATCAGATTATCTACATTAAAGTTTCTTAGGCACGAGATGATTCTACTTTTATTTTTCTTCACATTTTTGTTGATGAGAATCACAGCAGCCCTGAACTAAGCAGCCAGACAAGAACTGAGTCTACCTCAATGTCATAAGGAAGCTCTGCAATATTTAAAGAGAGCCTATGGACCTTTCATTTGATTACAGTTGTTGCTCCTTGGATCTCAGGTATGAAAGCAGAAATAAGTAATGAGAAAAGAACATTTGGTGGAAAAATATTCCCCTAGCTTTCACTAAACACACTTGGGCAAATGAAAAAGGATGATTGGAATTTATCTTCCACCAATTTACAGTCTCTCAAGTGCTAAACTAATTAGGGAAGTTAAACCATTGACGTCAGGATTGTGCTTTATTGAGACTATGTCAGACGCTGACTACAACTTCTAATATCTTCCTTTCCGGCACATTTCAATTCTAGCTCATCTGTAATATAAAAAAAAATCTTGTCTCTTTAGTGACATGGTTTAATAAATAAATTGGTTTATTATTATTCATTATTATTTCCTGCAAATGTTCTATCAAATTTATATTTTGTACTAATACATATGGGATCCTCTCATTATGTACTGATTTCTGCTCAGGCTTAAGTCACTGTAACAAAATTTAAGTACATATTTAAGTATATTCTAAAATAAGCACTGTGCCCATCATCTCAACTCTCTTGCTCAGTGGTCAATGTGATCATCAAATCATGTAGCATAAGAAAAATATTCATATCTTTTCTAGTCTGTATACAACAGGAGTTATATAAAATAATATGCATAATGACTCAGCAACACTGTTCTCTGTTTTCTTACTCTAATTCAGCAGGAGCTGGGGGGCCAAGTGAAGACTTTCACTAATTAGACTTCTTTTTTTCTATAATTCACCAGGTATTCCTCAATAATTCCCTTGGGTTTCCTATGGCACCAGTGTGGTCTCTCACCCAATGCTAGTTAAGCCCCTAATGGTTCAGCTTTAGGAAGCAGAGCAAGGAGGATGGAGTCATTACTGGATGGTTCCAGGCCTTAATAAGAGGCAGGGAATGACTGTTCCCAACACGGTTTTCCTCCATGTTAGTTCACCCACATTTTACCCTTTGATCACTTACAGATTAATGTTTTCTATCACACAAAGTCAGAAGTCAGCTCTCAGTGACTATTACTTTTCAAACACAGCAGGTTTTTAATTTTTAAACATGGTATTTATTACATTGCAGGAAAAACAAACAAACAAACAAACAAAAAACAGAAAGTCCTAGCTAAATATTTTGCCCTGTTTTCTAGGATTTGTATGTCCTGCAAACTGCATCCTTAGAAAAACTTCTGGAGCAACAAAAATAATAGTGCCCTCCTATACTCCCATCCTGCACCTTGGGATCAGTGGAAGGAGGAGACTGAGTTTTGTCCTGGTATCACAACCAGTGCCCCATGAATGAGCAGTGGAGTCCAGGACATGGAAGAATGGTAACATAGTACTTCTGCCTTCACTGATGTTATCTACAGCCCACTATTTAAAAAACCCACTATATGTTTCAATAACATCATGTATTTTATAACAGGATTCAAAAGCTACAATCAGTGCGACCATTCTCCAGTTGTAAACTCTCTACTCCTGGAGGTTTGGAAGTTTTTAAGACCTACTAGAATAAAGCCCTAAGTAACCTGGTCTGATCTAACAGCTGACCCTGCTCTAAGTAGGAGGCTGGACTGGAGATGACTTGATATCCCGTCCAACCTGAGTCATTCTCTGAACACAGCACAGGACATACCTAAACACACTGAACATGCTCCTCACCATACTCTACCCTCATATTTTTCTACATGTTATCATGTCACAGCTCTTTGTGGTTTTCCGTATCCCAACCATTTGCTAACTGCTCAGAGATACTAATATCTAATCAAGACCATCGAGTGCCTTCCAGGATGTAGATAAGCATATAAACAACAACTTCAAGTTAACTCCTTAATAGTAGCTGCTAGATTTTTTAGGATAGCGGTAGGGATTAGTGAGAAGCAGAACCATGAAGCACTATTAATGTGTATCCTTTTTTACTTGTTGTACCCAACATCCTTATTCATTGAAAACAGATGTTTAGTGCCTGCTTGCTGTTATTAAGAGTTCTGACACAACACTTTACTAGGGCCAATAACATTGGTACAGTGAGGTCTGGAGCAGGGGCAAAAATGTTTCTAGAGCCCATGAGACTCCTGTATTTTGGAGCACTATGCCAGCTGAGTTTGGGTTTATGCATTCAAAACAAGATGGCTTTCCAAAAAATTCTACTGGTTTACTGCTTAGATGTTGACCTCAAAAAAATCATTTGCCCGACACTGATGCTAGTATGAAAGACACAAGCTATTGTATTTTTTTCCCCAAGCCCTTAATTCTCTGCACCAGCAAGAGAACAGATAAAGAATTCTGGCAATATGGTGTTTAAAATATACCTTCTCCATTGTCTGGTTACCTAATCTGCTTTGATCAAAATAAAACGGAAAGATTCTTTCTAGAATATTAGAGACATCCCTGGTGATTATCTCAGAGCAGATACCTACTCTGTGGTCCTGGCCTGCAGTGCCAACAGTTGAGGTTGGAAGGCCACTCTAGAGATCATCTAGTCCAACCGCCCTGTGCAAGCAGGGTCACCCTCAGCACGTAACCCAAGCAGGTTGTGAATACCTCCAAAGGAAAAGACTCCACAACCCCTCCGAGCAACCTGTTCCAGGGCTTATCACCCTCACAGTCGGGAAGTTT
The DNA here is from genome assembly GCF_059628265.1 of Tinamus guttatus. Lineage (NCBI taxonomy): Eukaryota > Metazoa > Chordata > Aves > Tinamiformes > Tinamidae > Tinamus > Tinamus guttatus. The sequence goes on from NW_028289064.1 coordinate 4,673,654, forward strand.
TTCCTCAACTTCAGATGGAACTTTCTGTTCTTCAGTTTGTGCCTGCTGTTCGTCATCCTGTTGACGGACACTACTAAAAATAGCCTGGCATCCTCCCTTTAGATATTTACACAGATTCATAAAATCTCATTTCAGTCTTCTATTCTGCAGGTCATTCTTTAGCTACTGTGAAAAATCAGAAGAAAATGATAGGTTTTCCTTGTAAGAACAAGCCTTCATGAGAAATACCTTTTAAATTTTAACAGTGACAACAGCATAACCTGTTGCTGAACCTATTTGTTCTTTTTCAGAGACCCATTTCTTAATTATTCCTTCCTTGTTCATGACAGTAATTATATTTTGACAGGAAAATGTTTAGACCTTCAGAAGCACCCCGATGTATACGAATGGGCAGTGCTAAATGCGATGGAAAAAGCAGACTCTTTCAGTCTGCATCAGAGAACATATAAGGAATAAACAGTCAGTGAGCACACATAATGTATCACTGCCATCACTACCAGCTCAAATCCATGCAGTTGTAACAGGCAAAGCTGATCTGCCTGATTATAATTCAGGGAAGATTAGTGTGTTGTCACCAGTAGAGCAGAATTTGAATAATAAATTTTGGTGAAGATCATCATTTGCACTTCCTGTTTGTTTCTAAGGGCATCACAACAGCTGTTCTTCTCGCCAAAAGCAGCTGCTTGGTGATATTATTTTTCAATTAATGACAGTACACTTTGAATGGATTACAGCATGCGGCTACGAAAACAATGACAATTAGTGAAAGAAATCAAGCAATGTAACAAAGCAGGTTTTGGTTTCCATTTAATTGGAGGGTAGGGAAAGTCAGAGATGCAGTATAGTCCTTCTGAACACAGAAATTTTTCCATGCTGAAGGCTCTCAACACAATCTAGGATAGACTGGGAGAATGGATCAAGCAAAAGCCAGAATTAGGAAAGTATACAGGAATAGGGAATAAAGTTTCAAGAGCCTTAAGAAGCAGCATCGAGAAAACCTACAGGGATTTTTTATTTTTAAATAAGAATGTAATTTTACACCAAATCCTTAAGTGAACAGAGATTTGAGTTATTTAGAACTGACGTTGTTGATTTATCTCTCTGTATTGTACATGCACTAAAACAAGCTGTGTAATTCTGCACTTAGTTGAGCGTGAAAGTTAAGCCTTCTAGTTTTGCTTTTCAATTCAAAACAGACAAAGAGATTATACAAAATGAAAAAAAAAAGCATTATGTTAAAGGAGAAAATCTTACTGCAGTCACACTTGCCTGGCCAAAACTGATAGGAAACTCCATTTCATATTTTGACTTGCACTTTATGCTAGATGTGGAAAACATATCTGAACATGTTTTTTTCTGGAATATAAGAGGTGAGATTTATATATATTAGATTTCCAGCCCTAATGTATTCCTCACTTGCAAAATGAAGAGCAATTTTTAACGCAACACTACTGCTGCTTCCACATTTCAAACATTTTCTGAAACCATTTATTAATACCTTAACCATATCACAGAATTGCAGAATATTCCCTGTTCTTTTCAGAAACAAATATAAACACCAACTGAGACAAAAGAACTAAAAAAAAGAAAAAGAATCTGACCTGGGGAACTGAAGATCCTTTTGCATGTATGTGACTTAGAAACTATATGACCATCAGTAAACTATGCTCTACCCCAGCTATGAGTGAATATGTTTAAACTCAGGTCTTCTTTTTTCTTTTTCATTCCATCTTGTTCTGCTTTGTGCTCCCTTTTCCAAACGCAAAGCAAGAGAGCACAATTAAGTAACACCGATGAACAGCAAGATGTCGAGTTTACGTTTTGAGAATTTAACTGCTCTAAGTCATATGTTGCAGAAACACGGTCTTCTCTTTCTTAAAGATTATATAATAGACCTTGCTGGACATATTTTGTATGTGCTCTCACACTTCACAAATTTATTGTTCCTCTTCTCTCTCGTGATGCATTGGCAGATATGGATAATGAAATTCTGACACTTCTGACCTGGACCCAATCGTCTTTGTTTTTCACAAAACCATATTCTTGCAGTTGGTGAAATTAAGTTTAAACTCTTTGTCTGAACATGAATATGACCTTCATTACCATAGTATCTAAGACCCTTCCCCAAGAATTTTAAAATAGAAATGATAAAGTTCTTCTTTTCTATTTCAGCTTGTAGGAGTAACAGCCTGATTAGTAACTACCTACATATGAAAGAAAGAGAGCCGAACAGAAAGAGTGTGGGAGCGTAAAATTACTAAAACAGAAAAGCCAAGTTACATGCTTTGCATTTCAGTTCCTGACAGAATGTGTTATCAGTGGACAGTCTTATGTAATATGAGAATGAGATTTGCAGAGAAGAGAAAGCTCTAGTCAAATATCTATATCCCAGCTGGGAAACAGGCTAATCAGGAATTTTCAGCAAAACATTTTTCCCTAGATAATGCCAATCTGCTGTTTTGTACATTTAACATTGATAATGTCAGTGAAAAGGGGGATTCAGTTATCTGAACCCTCCTGCATCTCCATTCTCTCTTCCCCTGGCACTGAAGGGTGGTGCAGGGCCAACTCTTCCCTTTATCCCTAAAACTGAGCTGGTAAAGTCACCGCAGGCAGGACATCTATTCTGAATGGAATACAACATCATAGTTGAAATTATGGGATCAAGACAAAAACTGGGAAAGAACCTGAAGAACCAGTCGCAGGTGAGCACTTTACAGACTCAGCACAGCATGAGGGGAAACAGGCTGTGAAGAACTTCTACCGTTCTCCAGGGCTGGTGTTGTGGAAACGCCGTGTAGTTCTTCTGGAGCCTCTGCCTTGGGAAGCAACTAACTGGCTCCAGGACTCTCTGAGTAACTGGGAAAGCAACTGGGGGACAGCCATGGAAAGGAAAGCCCTTATATTATGTTTTATGCTATGTATCTCTGTAAATGCTTCACCCCATTTCTACACCAGCTAAGGAAGTGAAGCTTGGGCTCTCTGCTCTCCTCACTTGAAAAGCATCTCAAGGAAGCTCTGAAAACGAAGGCTTGCAAAAGGAAAAGACATTTGTATAATATGTCAAAAACAGAACTTCCCTCCTGACACATGCAAATTGAAAGATGAAAAAAGCACAAAAAAGTACGACTCAATCTTTCTTTATAACTTGAAAGACCACCACCATTCAAAAAATAATATATACCAGTTGCAGTGGGACTTCTATTTATTATTGCATACCTCACCATTTACTTCACTACAGTGTATCTGCAATTTGTTCTAAAAAGGCTAAGGAGCTTTGCCTTCCTGCTGCTTTTCCAGGGAATATGCTTCTGGACTGTAAAAGTACAGAAGGTTCTGACCACTGAGGAAAATGGAACGTGAACATATTTTAAAATAATACACAACTATATCTTTGTTTTTGCCTTCTCTGATCTGTGTGCTTTCCAGTCACTTTGCTCAGCTTATAGCTTGATGTCTCTTTACCCAGTTGTTACACTGGATTTATGTGGAAATTAATATACTGAAGTATTCTCATATTTTTAAGAGAAAAAAAATATAGATTTCTATGACTTTCATGACATATTCCTCCTGTGAATGCTAAATTAGTTTGTGTTTTTTTTCCTGCTTACAGCATATGGAAAATACCATCTCATTTTCCCAAACACTAGATATACCAGATGTCATGTAGCTTTAAAACACTTAATGAAATATATGCCAGAAATGCACTGAAATAATTATTCTTTGTACTAGATTGCAGAGAAACACTAAGTTTGTCAATTATTTCCTTTTACACATCCAGCATATTTTCCCCTAACAAGTGAGATATTTTCTTTCAATGTTAATTCGCAGTTCGAATCCAAGAAAAGACAACAAAATAACTAAAAACTTCCCAAACCAAAAACACTGAAAATGTTCCCCTAAACAGAACATGGAGAATTATCACAAGTAGAGCAAAACATTCAAATGTTCTCAACAATACTTACAGCAAACAGAACATTTTGTTAATCAGATTAGACTAATCATTACATAGCAACTTCAAATAACTGTACTTGTCACTGGAGTGATTTATGTGATGCCTTACAGTGCTGGCAAGGATAACACTTAAAAAAAAAAAAAAAAAAGAAGTTATAGTTTAGCTTACCGGGAAGTACAGAAGGAGTGATCCAAAAAGAATGGTTTCCAGAAGAACCAGCCCTGAAGCCCTGATACTCTAGGGAATAAGAAACAGAAAAGAATACAAATCATTAGAAAACTCCATGTGTGCACAATTTAGAAGCAAAGCTCTTTGTGGAAGGCACCTGCCCTTTTATCAGTACAATGTTTCCATGGTAATATTAGTATAGTGTTGTCTGCCATATTAGCACATATAGAGAAAATTCCACATTCTTTAATTCACAGGCACATTACAACAGTTGTGTTTTACAACATCCAGCCTCAAAAATCACCCTTTTTCATGTTAAATATTATTTGACACACATTGCTGGAATATGTTTTGAAACTGCTAAGTTGTTCTCAAGTGTGAAGAATTGGAGATCATGGGATTTACAGATATGAATTTAACTGCAGAATTTATTCTGTGCTATTTGAATTTCAAGAAGTACTTTACACATTTTGACCTACCTATTTAATATTTATGATTTGACTTCAGTAGTAAACATACAGGTTATTCATATATACTAAGTAGAGAATATGATCTTAGATTGAAAGTATCTTTATTTTTTTCTTCAAAATTTGTACAAAGATGTTGATTCAAACATTAACTTGTCAGGATTCTACAATATCATGCAATTTTTCTCATTGATTCTCATTGATTCTAATGCAGTCTCCATTATAGTTTTCTTATACTTTAAAATCAAAAAATCAATTATTTTTTCTTGCTATAAGGCTTATTCCAGGTAAGTTTAATGATTTATATATAGCACATCTACAGCTTATATTAGAAGATAAAATATTAACATTGCATTGCTTTCCTTTAACCAACTACTTTCCTTTGACATTGCTCTATATACTATTTTGGAAAAACACAATGTTTTCCTAACTGCAAGCAACGTAGGGCAGCTTACTCAAAAATCTTTTGAAAAATCCTTTCACTTCCCATCACTGAATCTTGTGAACTGATATCGGTGATTCAGAGTAATCCTTCTGATGGTTATAGATGGGAAAAGTGTAGCTTCCATATATAAGGCAATCATTTCAAAACATTTACTCAAAAATCTTTGCCCTGTGGTCCAGTTTTCACTTGAAAATAACCAGTCTATTCTAGATTGATATTTTAATTGACATCGTAATCGAACTCAGAATTCTTATTTCTTCATTATTTTTTTCAGTTACTTTTACAATTTCTCATGTTCTTAATACAGGTGGAAGGGCATGGAACAAACTCTCACAGAGTCTTTCTGGCATAAGCCAATTATGTAGCTACCTAATTTCTCCTAACAGTGACATCTTGCACTGAAGGTTGTCCAAAGCTTGCATATTGACTAAGACATTGCCAACATCCAACACAAGTATCCAACTCAAAAGCGCAGGTTTGTGCTAAGGACTTTTTTAAGGATATGGACTTAATTAACTTAATTAACACCTGGACTCAGGATTAGGAACATTTTTTTGCACTGGTCTTGAGATGATAATGGTGCCTATTTGGTCATATGCCATAATTGAACCACCTGAATGGTTTGAGTCCAGTCTACAAGACTAGAAAGACAACACTCAGCAGCTGATTGCTAACACCAGGGTTTTAACATCAAGTAATTCAGCGCCACAATCCTATGGAATCTCAGGTAACTATGATACTGTTCTCTATATATGCAGATCTGGATACAGTATCAGTGTTTTTAATTTGGCTGTGATTTCTGTACAAACTGCTGCCTGGTTTGTCATAGTCTAGGGAACAAACAGGCCCTGCAAGCTCCATGTGACCCTTTGAGCAGATTATGCTCCGCATACTCACAGTCACGTTTGCTGCCACAATCATGGTTAAATAGCCAGTGTAGAGAGGCAGTGGTAGATTTTTTCTACCAGAGTTCCACCAGTTCTTTCCAAACTTTCAACAGTGAAAATAGATGTCAACACTAAGGCCCATAAAATTAAATCTATTAAATTCATAAAATGACACTTTCTAAAATGATTTACAGATTCTCACCTACTTCACTGGCGAATCACAGAACCACAGAATGGTTGAGGTTGGAAGGGACCTCTAGAGATCATCTAGCCCAACCCGCCCTGCTCCAGCAGGACACCTAGAACACGTGGCACAGGGTGGCATCCAGGTGGGTCTGGAAGATCTCCAGAGAAGGAGCCTCCACAACCTCTCTGGGCAGTGAGGGAATAGCTAAATTTGAATCCTTCTATATGAATCTTGTCCTTGCAGATACCAGATACCAGTGAATTCTCATCTTGATCAGGTTTAATGATGAAGCACCAGAAAAATGATGAAGTCTTTAAGATAGTGCCTTGCACAATATAACTATGCTGTATTCCTCCTCTGCATAATCTTTTCTGAAGGTGCTGTGTTATATAATCACTTCCCTCTATTCTACAGTATTAACATTCATATTCTGTGTGAAGTTAGCATCTAATTGCTTTTGCATATAACATCAGGGAATACAGTGTGTGAAAGCAGACTGAAGTGCTTATTTTCACCAAGCTTAACAAGAACGCAGGCTAAAGATTTTAAATTCTGCCTTTTTTTTTTTCCTTTCTTGAAAGTGTATTTTAAGACTCATGCAGAAACTCAGTGATACGTAAGTGTTTGGAAAAGAAAAATGACTATGAAGACTTTGCTAACTCTAGCGAGTAACAGACTCTGGTTTTCAGATTTCTGATGGGAATACCTTATTTCTCCTTGTATCAAGAATAAATCTCCATGTGTGCCCTATGCCCTTATTCCCTACATCTACCATTAGAAAGTTCTTCCTAACATTCCTTTTTCCTGTAGTGCAAGTTCATGTTCTTGTTCTATCACTCATAGACATTCAGACCTCTTTTTTAACAGCAATTCTTAATATATTTGCAAATCATTATTATGGATCCTCTTTCTAGACTTTTCCCATTTACCCTTCATGTTTCCTTGTAGATTTTAATTTTGGACATTCAAATTTGAGGTTTCATATTAAGTCTCTGTTTGCAAAACTATTCTGCCAGCTCTCTCTAAAATTGCACCCTGGATCTGAGATACATTTCTAGCAGAAGCTTCCTGGAACTGATATGCTCTCATAAAATATTTCTTAAAAAGGCAAAACAAAATACCACCAAATAGCTAAAACTTCCTTGCTTTCTGAGTAGAACACAATGTATGACTTAGCAAGTGCTAAAACTTGAAAATTGATCCACAAGCAGAGCTTATATTTACACTTTGACCACTGGGTTCCTGTCATGCAAAGCATTTGTTTCAGTTAACCAAATTAGACTGCTTTTTATTTCCCTCCCAATAACTATATTTTCATGTTGGGTAAAGCATAAACACAATCTCAAATGCAAAAAGATAGACTGGTCACTGAAATGCCAATGTCATTTTTTTAAGGTCATATGATCCAATTTCCCAGTGATGTACCAAATTTGCCCGAGTCAGTACTAAACTTATTTGGATAGATGTGGAACCTCACCCATTAGTGTACCAAGGTGAGGATGGTCCAGTGCTCCTGCACTGGGGTTCCCCACATAAAAGCCCTGCTTCATTTCACCTGGAGAGGCACTGCAGAGGGCACGCACAAAGCAGATACACACGTATGTATATCAACGGACAAAAAACAGCCCCCAAAACATTGATTCTGCATTTGGAAGAAATTCATTTGTTACAAGCATCTCTAAACAATAAACAGAGACCCAAAGGGTCCTGCAGTAAAGTTGTGTATGTACTCTGTATGCAATTGCATTCTAGTCATTCAAACAGCACTGTAAAACTCAATACATATGGACTACTTTTCAAGCTTGCTTTCAGCAGACACTTCTATCGTAATCCAGTATAACACCAAAAGGCTGGAAGTCAGCTTTAGACACCAGTTATGAAAATATTAAAAGGGATGTTTCCAAGTGACTTTCATTAAGAAGAGACAAGAGTCTTCCCAACTATCTTACAGTTGGAATGTTTGAAGCTAATGAATCATGCACATTGCTTGCACAATTTATAAAGCTTTTGTTTATAACAAAAAGTATAAATATTTCTATAAACTATAAATGATGGCATGATTTGGCTCACACCTCTAACGAAGATGTAACTTCCATCTGAGCAAGACATAATGCCTGTGCACAGCAGATGACAAAGAAATGAAAAAAGCAAATCCTACAAAGTTTAGTGAGGAAAAGAATCTACCTCCCACAAAACACAACAGGAGAACTTCTATACCACAGGTTATATGATTGGATGGTAAAATATTACTGAATACTTCAGACATGCATACTTTATTCACACTTTATTCTGTAAAGTTTCCAACATTATTAGCAGGCAGGAAAAATGTATTATAACTTTAGCCCAAGTTTCTGTATGTGACCCTTGATTCTGCAGTTGCTGAGGGCTCCACAGATTTTGCTCTATTTTTTCTTCACAGTCTCTTTGTAATGCATCCCCACTTCACTCAGTGGGGAATTAATACAGAGGGACCTTGCTCATGCCCATGTGAGACACTGAGGGGTCAGTGAGATCAGGTCTCCTGCTGTCAGTCAACACTCAAACAACAGAAGCATCTGTCTTCTGTTTGGTTCAAAACATCTGCATATGAGGAACAGACAAGAAAACAGCTGATACGGATATCCTATGGGATGATAGAAATGATCCAAAAAAGCTCTGTCAAACAACTTCTGTGTGAACATCCCTTCATAACAAAATCTTTGACCTTTCCTCACTGAGCTATTTTCCTGGATGGCGTGATCACAAGATAACTTGCAGGGATCACGAATATGAGCCTTTCCAACATTTCTCCCATAACAATAAATTAATCTCTGATTCGCTTCTCACCTGTGCTCTGGTAGCAACCACTGTCCATGATTTCTGACAATGCATTTCCCTCTCCTGCTCTAAGGAAAGTGTGGTTTACAAAGCAACACGGGAATTCAAAGCAAACTTGAACTCACGTTGCGATCGTGCCTTTATCTCAGACTTTGAAACTCAGAAAATGGAGGTCTTAACCTTACGGTTACAGATTCCACAGCTTTTTGTAAAGGATTCTTCAGCATTTGGGGTAGATATTCCAGCAGAGATGAACAGCATCCACGAAGAGGAGAAAAGTGTTAATGTTTGAATAAGAAATATTACAAGCAAAGAAGAACTATTTTTGCATAAGAGTAGGTGGGAAAGAATGAGAGAAATGAAGTGATCAGAATTCTCACAAACTACAATTTTCACAAAATGGTTGAGGTTGGAAGGGATCTCTAGAGATCATCTAGTCCAACCTGCCCTGCTCCAGCAGGGACACCTAGAGCATGTGGCACAGGGTGGCACCCAGGCGGGTATTCAATGTCTCCAAATCATTCTTTACCCTCACCCTACTCCCACTGAGTAGATATTCAGGGGAATACATGGCAAGATCACTTACCATTTGACTTTGTGTGCCTTCTACATATCAAAATAGCGCTTAAAAGACAAATATTATGAATACCTAAGACAACTGAAACATAATTAAAACAAGAAAAATCAAGCGGCAGTACTTTGAAGTGGGCTAGAAGCTTTGTTTCCTTTCTGAGATAAACTGATGGAATTCCATAAACTGATGGAATGAGAGAGTTGAATGGAGAAAAATACAGTGAAAAGCAGTGGGAGGAGAACAAGAGGGAATAAACAGGGAGGTGAAAGCACCAGAGTGAGGTAATGCTCACAGCTATTAACACCATGCAGGGAAACCATGTTTAGACAGACTCTGAGGACAGACATATGGATGGTATTGACAAAAATGACCTTGCTACAAAGTAGGGACAGCAACAGCTCTCGAATACTGCAGGAGATGTCCTAAACAAGCACCATGTTTACCTTCCAATTGCATAACTCATGATAATTATAACTCCTTTCAATTATATTTCATAAAAAAGAAAAAGTTTTGGGGAAATGTAAAGCAAATTAAGGGCAATTCTTTGTAACCTCTAAGATTTTCAAATATCTATGAGATTCTGATAATTTTATCACTCCTAACCTGCCTTTTTACCCTCCCTTTATTCTCAGGCCTACTCCCCCTCTTTACCCTCAGGCTCTTCCCTCTGCTTACTCTCAGTCCTACTCCCCCTGTTTACCCTTAAAATTTTGAAATTTTACTTTTTAAATTTCTTTACTGCCATGAAAAATAAATATTTTGATTACAAAAAAGTAACAAGGAACCTTTTGGTTTTGAAAAAAAAATCAATGTTGCATTGCTCTAAGAACTGTATTTCATCTGACTCAACTTTATTTTCTACTAATGATTCCACTATAAGTAAAAAAGATGAGGACTACAAAGAAAAGTCTTGGATCATCATTCATGCTCTAATAATGTGGAATTGATAAAATGGGGGAAAAAACGGGATGCTAGCAGATAGTAGCTATTAGATAGAAAATATTTATCTAAGTCCAAAAGCACTTGTTTTACCATCAAAAATTCAGATCTTTACTATACATATTTTACAAAGATAGACACCTAGGGCATGTAAATAGCACCACAACTACTTGATTTTATGAGAATTTAGAACATACATAGAAGTGAATATATCACATATCTTCAACAACAAAATAAACCTTTAAACTCTTAAGAAACTACAAGGAAATAAACAATAATTCAAAGCCTTCTTCAGTCAGTTTCCACCTATGCAGCCTGCATAATTAAAAACCTTCTATGGGACTCACTGAAAACAGGGCATTTTAGGACAAAGCCCAGTGGAATTTTCTTCCAGTTGCATGCAACATTGGCTGATTTTTTTTCCCTCTTTAGCAGTTGCATTTTTTTTTTTTCATCTGGCTTGCTTGTTGGCATTCATTTTGTTTTTCTCCTAATTTATTTTTCCGGCAAAATACTGTTCATCTTGTCTACAGTTTGCTTATTTGCTGATTTGTCTGTGCGCTCATTTCCTTTTCAGGGTTTTATTTCTATGTTTACTTATTTGTGTCAGTAAAACCGTCCTTTCTTGTTTTCCCAGTCTCACTTAATGGTTACACATTGCTGACACTTGAGCAATACTGCAGTTCATTTTGCTTCTAGTTGACTTTCACACTTAGCTTAGCCATCTCTTTCATACACCATAGTTTTCTTTGCTTTTTAATTAACTGACATATTGATTTAAAATAATAATTATTTTCACAGAATCACAGAATGGTTAAGGTTGGAAGGGACCTCTAAAGATCATCTAGTCCAACCCCCCTGCTCCAGCAGGGACACCCAGAGCACGTGGCACAGGGCGGCATCCAGGCAGGTTTGGAAGATCTCCAGAGAAGGAGACTCCACAGCCTCTCTGGGCAGCCTGTTCCAGGGCTCTGGCACCCTCACAGGAAAGAAGTTCTTCCTCACATGGAGGTGGAACTGCCTGGGTTTCCACTTACACCCGTTACCCCTCGTCCTGTCACCAGCCACCATGGAGAAGAGCCTGGCCCCATCTTCCCTACAGTCACCCCTCAGGTGCTTGAACATGTTCATCAAATCTCCTCTCGATTCTCTCTTTTCCAGACTAAACAGGCCCAGCTCGCTTAGTCTTTCCTTATATGACAAATGCTCCAGTCTCTTAAGCTTCTTTGTGGCTCTCCGCTGGACCCTCTCTAGAAGCTCCTCCTGATGCAGCCAGGATCCCATTGGCCTTCTTGGCCACAAGGGCACATTGCTGGGTCATGGTTAACCTGCTGTCAACCAGGACTCCCAAATCCCTCTCCACAGAGCTGCTTTCCAGCAAGTCAACCCCTGATCTGTACTTCCTCGTTGCATCCCTGCATTCTCTGACAATGTTCCTATATTCTTCCCATGTGGCCCGGCCCTTCTTCCACATTACGTACATGCTCTTTTTCTCATTGAGTTTACCCAACAGATCCTTGCCCATCCACGCAGGTCTCCTGCCCACCTTGCTCGACTAAGTTTAATATCAATATTAAACATATTAATATTAACATAATTATAATTTACATAATTTATATTTATTATATGATTTGTATATTTGTATTATTATAACTTAGATGAAGGAGGAAAAATAATGACAAAATTAAACATTAGCTTCAGGTTAATTTCTGTCCCAAAACACTGGAATCAAACCAGAAGGAATCAGTTAAAAAATACTGCATATAGCGTACCAAAGGTCAAGGCCAGATATCTACAGGTCTGTACAATCCTCTTCAGCCTGAGCTGGAATTCCCTCATGAGTAGCTGCAACTTTACCTTCCTTACCAAAATCTGCCATGAACAGTAATGTCCACTAAGGCATTTCCAACAAATCCAATGCAACTTGTCAACTCTGAGAAAAATACAAGTGAATTTCCAACTACTCTTTCACAAAAAGCTATCTCCATGGCCACGTAGCAAAATGCAAAGTAGTTTTAAGTACACGGTACCAAATGAAAATAAAGGAGTAGTGTGAGGACACAGAACATAGAGTTCCTCCTTTGGTAACAGCCTGCTAAAAGCAAGTCAAAAAATACTCAAAGTTAAAAAATATTCAGAAAGTCCTATAGCAGATGAGGAGTTAAGTGTCTCTTCCCTGTGAGATTCAGGATTTGATTGCAGCTCTGTATCAAGGTAAGGGACTGGCTGATACAACATGTTTATTCTATAAACAAGTTCATGAGCAGCCCTGAAATTGCTTTTGTAGGCTTAACCTTGGCTGCAAAATCAAAATAGTGGGCCCCATGGCAGGTTCTTCTATGTGGCCAAACAAGCAGTGCTGATGAAGAGAAGGCAGAGCCCTGGGGCAAAGGCAGGGAAAGCAAAATCATCATGGTCTGAGGTGGAAGGCAGCCTGTGAAAACCATAATCTTATTCCTGCTAGTGGGGCAGTCCACACTCATACGTGTTTTTTCTTATAAACTGTGTTTTCAATACTGAAATCCCCATCCAGCATGTAGACAGATGTTCTGAACAAGGGAGTCTGCAAAGAAAACTTTGCTTTAGCTTTCCTACCAGACAAACATAGCTGTCTCTCTGGAGTAATTCCTTTACAAAATGCCATTACTCAGTGTTTATTACAGAAATACAGCTTTATTATTATTATTACCTCCTTATATATCTTTGTCATAAAAAAAAGCCATTTACCCTAAGTTCGTGTTTTCCTGAGAGGCAGTGAGGACCCCAGTCCCATGGAGCCAAACGCGCCCCAACAGCACCTGTAGCACAGAGTGTAACTCACAGAGTCGATCCAAAGCCACAGCCCACCTTGAAACCTGCCTGACGGCTTGCACAGAAAAAAGGAAACATGAAAGACAGTGCATGCTCAAAGGAAATTTGTTACATACTTTAAAAAATATCTTTACTAACAAATGTATAAGAACAGCCAACATATTACTGCAATATACAGCATATTGTGCAACCACATGCCAGTGCACAAACAAACGCCACATACTCCAAGTGCAGATGCTCAACAGCACCCAAATGCTGACAGGTCTTCCTGACCTGCTCAGAGGGCACTGCTGGCCCATATACAGCTTGATGCTCACTGTGACTTTCTGGCCTTTTACAGCAGGACTACTACTTAGGACATCTGATGAATAAAAAGGTCAGGCTAAAATAAGGATACCTGCTGAGATGTAACATAAGAATAGGTGCCTTTATTAAGATAATAGTATCAAGGCAAATGGTTTTCAAAGAGTTTCCTCACCAATCTCATTCCAAAACTGGTTTTCAACCAGCAGTTTTTATCTATCCGATTACTGCTTCCAGGTTTGGATGCAAAGGAGCTGGGAGATATATCTGCATCTGCCTCAAGAATAAAAATGGAGTTTTACTCCGTATTCTTGGTATTGCCATCAGGTGCTTCACAGAGGAACTGGCCAGAACAAGAGGGCAACAGTCAGGGAAAGCTGGAGTGGAGGCTACAAAAGCTGCAGAGCAAGCACACCTAAACAACTCCCACGAATCATCTGAGAAGAGCAGGGAAAGCCAGATCACGTTCATGTCACAACACTCAAGGGGAAGAATTTACTGTTACTCTGTTGTTTGGTTTGCTCTTGAGCCTTCCTCCATGGCAGGAAGGAACAAGGCATCAGCTTCACACATGCTATTACTAAGTGGGAACTTCTAGGTGGCTGGTGCTGACTTCTTCAGTCTTACCCTCTCAATCTTATCATTCCTTACCTCATTCTCAGTCTTAGCTTTTCTTTCCTTCCCACCAATTGCCTGAGCCTGCTTTTCTTGAGCAAGTTTGCAAAAAAATACTATTTGTGACATGCTGCTCTGTGCCTTGGGATTTGCTCAGTCTTCAGTCTATCCATATTATGTAGACTCCATCAGTAGTCTTTCAGATAAATAATCATACCTTATCCCCATATCTCAGAATGCAAAAACCGTTTCTGTGGCAAATCGCATTTGGAAAGGAAAATCCTACGTGCCTCTTGGGCGCTGCTAGAGGGTCACAAATAAATGCCGAACAATTATTTTCACAAGGGAAATTAAATATATATATATGTAGCCAGCCAAGTTACATCAAATGTAACAAAATAAAAACCTAAACTGATAGATAAACAAGCATAAAAGATTTCAATTCTCTGAAATTTCAACTCTCTGTGGTCCTAAGCTATTCAGGAAATACAGCAACATGAATTAGCATTGAACTTCTGAAAGTCATCACAAAAAGTCAGTGATATGAATGTCAAAGGATTTTTAGAGAAGAGAAAAAAAAAGAAGAAATTAAAAGACAAAATAAAATTAAGGAAATTCTGTATCCACCATATTATGTATTATGGATTAGCAGAACTATGGACTTTTGGCGATAGTCTAAGAAGAGGGCAGATTTCTCCAGGACTGCATATCAGTGTCCATAATATACAGCACAGTAAACTAGTGAGGGAAAAAAGTGAAATATATTGGTTGTTTTTCACCTTTATTAAACAGTTCAGCCATTTCTAAAATATAAAGAATTGCTGACCGAGTCCATGATTTAAAGAAGTTTTCCTTTGGCAAAGGTGGCTACCACCAAGATGTGATGCTGCCTCCCACATAAACAAGTCCTGTTAAGTCGTAACAGATTTCCTCATTGATCCCAACTCTGAATGCAACACATTCATGCTTCCTGAATTGCAAAGGGTGGCTGCCTCTCAATTTACAGCCAGCAAGGAGGTAGGGATGCATGACAGAATGATCAGAAGAGAGAAGAGAGGAACAAGAAGAGAGGAACATAGAGAACAGATACAGGATTGCACTGTCATGCTAAACTGATGTATTCAAATCAACTAGATAATTCACCTAGCAAAACTATCTCAAAACAAGTGAAACAAGTAGCTTAACTAAAAGCACATATGATGCAAGTCTGTTCATTCTTTGGTGCTTCCAATAGGAATGGCTCTGGAGTGATCCTCAAGTTCCAGGTTTGGCAGATCCCTTCTGCTGTGCAGATGAGGATAATCGAGATGTCATGAGAAGCTACTGGATCACATTCCTAAATCTGTCTCTTACTTTGCTGAAAATTCTTCCTGCTCATATCTTTGTTTCGTAGTAGAGGTGATTCTTTACAGGTAATTCTGTACTGGTGACCAGATGATGTCTGGGAAAGGAGATTTCATCAAGTTGAATATATTCAGTCTGAGGTGGAGCTGGTTGAAACATTTTATTACCAGTTCCTCTGCTTACTAAAATAGTCTTCCCCAGAAAATGGATTTTTTGTGGTTATATTTGTATGGATATATTTTTGCTTTGATTTCTATGTATTGGTGTTTCTAAGAAGGCCCACATTATTTTTTTTCTGCCTTTCATTCCATACCACTTTTCCCAGTTATAAACACATTGTTATCTTCTCAGTGAAAAAAGCTGTGTGAAAAAAATAAAGTGCTGATTTTCAGAAATTTAATTTCTTTTGAAGTTTTCTTATAAGAAACAGAAAATAAGTTTAAGACCATAATGAAGAGCTCACATAATAACTTCAGAGATTTGTTTTTAAAAAGGTTTTAAAATCTTTTAAAAAGGTTTTTTAAAGTCCAGTTTAAGGCTGGATTACAGCGAGCAAAATCTCTGGCTCCTCGGTTGGAGACAAAAGCGGGACTTGCTAGTTCTCAGTCAGCTTCTGATACCAAAAAGAGCAGAAGAGAGTGGGAATTGCCCTCTGTTGCGGCATCTGTCTTCATGCTCGCATTTTGACAAGGACTAGGCAGACCTGAAGAATGGACACAGATATTCATGCAGACTCAGTTATGCACGCTGGTGTTTAGATAAAAATCCCACTTTCTGAGAGAGTACAAGTGTCAGAAATCCACTTTGTTTCTGATATAGAGCCCTTCTGAAAGTATTTGTGAAACTGGTAAAGATATCGTCACTCCTTGGGAAGAGGGAACCGACGAGACACAAGAGAGATCTGGGTCACACTCTACTTTACATGAGTATGGATTCCATACTGCAGACTCCATATTATAGATTCCATTCCATAGAACATTGGCCTGTTGTCTATAGCAGAAAAAAGGGTTTCTAGCTTAACAGCAATGAGAAGTCAAAAAAAAAATAATCACCCAAAACACATTCCCTCACTGTAAAGGCCTTTAATGAGTTAAAAGATTAGAAGATCTTTGTCTTGGAAGAAGTAGAAAAGTAAAACATGCTTTTTTATTTTCCCTGTAATAAATTCAGGGACTGATTATGACTGCCACACAGAAAAGGGGAATTCTGAATTGCTGTAACAAGTACATACTTGGTCGACACGAAATCAAGGAACCCATTCATAACTGACTAGATGAAACTCTTCAAGGTAAAAATGGTTGCATATCTGTTGCAAATTTTGGTGTGTCTTATTCAAAATATTACCACACTGACACATACCTAACACAATAACTACTCTATTTAAATAATAGCCTCCTAATAGGATATGTATCGCAAACAAAGTAAAATTCACATCAAAGTCATTTTTTTCAAAAATAGGCTTATAGTTATATGTTGACACTTACATCGGCAAACATTAATATTTTCTGGCATTTTCCTTTTTTTTTGCTATATTTCTAAACCAAATAATTCTCATATTTTTCTACTTCCCATTAAAGAATACTTATGTAAAGGTCATTTTTTTCTATTAGTAGTTATATGTGAGTGCAAACAGAACATAATTATTAAATTTACTTTTTACTTTTAAAAAAGTGGGAAAAGCAAAGGTCAAGCACCTATCAATCATAAAGCAATCTCATTAAAATAAAAAGTACACAAGTGGTCAGGGAATCAAGAAATCCCCAAATACTTTATTTTTCAGGTGGCCCTCAATCCTTTCTGTTACACAAGCAATGAAATCCACTATCATATATCACAGTGAAGAAAAACTGTTCTACATTTTGAAATGCCACATACAAGTGGCACAACAGCACCTACAAAAGAAATGTGAGTAAACACAGTATTTGTTGGTAAGAACCTCTCCTTGTGAAAATGTAATTACTGTTATAATACTAGGAATTTCTTCCCTGGGAACATACAGGTTCAAATCATAAAATTATAGAATCATTATAGCTGGAAAAGGCCCTCAAGATCATTGAGGCCAAACATAAGCCCTTCAACACCAAGCCTGCTAAATCAAGTCCCAAAGTGCCTCATCCGCACACTTCTTGAACACTGCCAGGGACATTGACTCCACCACCTGGAACAACAAGTTCTAGGGCTTGACCACTCTTTTCATGTAGAAATTTTTCCTCATATCTAACCTGAACCTCTGCTGGCACAAGTGGAAGCCATCTCCTCTTGCTCAATTGGTAGTTATTCTGGAGAAGAGACTGGCCCTCAACCTCTTCTACCACAATACCTGGCCGTCCCCAAATAGTGATGTGTATGTAGATGAAGAAAAGTCAGTATGAGGCAAATAATGCCAAAGGTGTATTCTCATCTTTATGTTTCATTTAACAGCTGAATATGTAAGACTATGATCATCAAAATTCTGTGTCACTTAAAGTGCCTATTTCACTAGCATACCCGATCAATTAATGTAGAAGTGAAAGGAAAATGCAGAGCTACTATGCCCTCCAGGAATAAAATACACTGTCATATTGATAGTTATTTTATCAGAAGTAGATCATGCAAAAAACCAAACTGAATATAACTCCAAATTTCACTAGCAGGAGGAGGGTTTCAGTAATCATGTTACACTGGTTGAGTTTACAAATAGCTTCAGAATACCTGAAGTGAATTTCAGCTTAGCTTTCTTAATCAACATGGCATCAAGTATTATAGAATGTAATAGGACAGTTCATTGAAACAGTCGGTATAAATTTTAAATCAATCACACAGAAATAAATAGTTTATGGTAAATTATACAAGAAACAAACAACCTGATTGCAAAGCTCAAGATTACCAATACCTCAGAGGAAAAAAGCGGAGAATGATGCGAGAAGGGATTGGATAAAATTGATAGAGAGAAAAAAAAAACTCATTATTCATTTGACTGAGAAGGCAAATGAGCTATAGATGAAGATCATTATGTTAATTTCAAACCAGACAAAAACTAATGATTCTGAAGATTTTAAATCTCACTCCAGTTTATTTTATGTATGAGAGCCTAATGGCTAAATTGATCCAAACTAATTGTTTCTGACTGGCCCTGATATATACTGATCCCAAAACTAAAATCATGAGATTTTTCAGCTCTTCAAAATTTATTACACTAAGTAATATCTTATTAAAAAGCTTAGGTCATCAATAGTGCATTTCATGGGCAATGACAGCACACTTGCCTTTGAGGAAAACATTGCTAGGTGAATTTTACTTACTATTCTTACTACTTTTTTGCTGTAAACCCCAGTTCCAGGTCAGCCTTACCTGTGGAGAAAATAAAAAAGACAGTCCTTCCTCCACAGAATTAAATATAAGGAAAAACAGAGAGATAAGGTTGTAGGGAAAGGACCACAAAATAACAGGGAAATATCATTTAGCCTGAAAAGCAGCCAGTATTTTCAGTCTATCAATAGGCATCCACAATCAAATATTTTTTGAACTTTCAAATTTGATGGATGTTCTCACAGCATCCCCTACCAAGCATGAGGAAAATGCACAGGGAACAAGAAGATATTTTTGAAAGTCTAACAAGAGGATGAGGGAGGATGGTCTTTGCACTTCTGCGTCAAGGAAATGGCTTTACAAGAAAGGGGAGAAATGCATGTAGGATTTTGAAAACAAAGAGATACAGCTCGTGTGAAGCCCACACAGATAAAATGGACTACTCGATATGGCAGGCTAGAAAATTGTTTGCAGCATCACCTTGAATGGGTGCAAGCAAGACTCGGCTGGATTTGCATGGCAGGATGAGAGGACATTGCAGCTGTCAAGCTACAAGACAACAAATCAAGACAAGAACTTTCGCTCTGTGGATGGGTGGAAATTGGGTATTAAAAGGGAACTCGGAAGGAATTCAGTAAGGCTCAGACATCGCCTGAGGCAAAGTGAGCTCGGGAGTCCAAACTGATGTCAGGTAACAAGCAGGTTGCTACAGTAACCAAACAAAAAGTAGCTGGGAAGTTTTTAAGGGAAGCAGAAGGAGACTAAGGTTTCACTGAAAATGTGAAAGGTGTCAGCAAAAAATAGCTTTTATTTCACACAGAGGGATGCATGGCTGGGGCACAGAAGGCAGAACGCAAACTGACCATATTCATGGCACAAAACCATTAAGGAGAAGCTGGCAATATAAAAATGCTTCTTGTTCAACTTTTGCCCAAAGAAATGAAGCAAAGAATGGGAAGAGGCATATGTTTTTGTTTGAATGATCTTTGTTTCTGCATATTTCACTGCATGAGGTGAGTTCTGAAGGCTTCCGCAACTTGGCATAGCCCCCACATAATATAAAGTGAGTGCAAAAAGTTTCCCTGAAGATGCTATCATTAAATAAAAGTTTCAAAATTAAAAAAATGTAAAAAAGCAGGTAAGACTTTTTCTAGGATAAGATATCCAATATAGTTTTACTTCTGTTATTTGAAGATACTCATGCTATATTACTTTCTAATATTGTTTGTTATTTTTCTCCCACTTTCTTCATTCAGGTGATTTCCAACTTGCCTCTCAGTGAGGTTTTCACTTACTTGGGAATTTATTTTTTAATCTTCAAAAGTTCTTCTCCTTTGTCATCCAGTTTTTCACTGCCAACATCAAGCCCAGGCACACATGAATACAAATCCCTGCTGTAATCAGAAACCAGGTTTTAAGCCTCATCCCGAGGCAGCCCTGTGCTTTGTCTATCGGCAAAACATGGTGCTGCTCAGGGAACTAAAGAAACTTCTTCCAAACAGCTCATCGAGGATTCAGCTGTCACTGAAATTTTGCAAGAACTTCCTCTTTGAAAGGTCCCTCCGCTATAAATCGGTCTCATGCTTCGAACAGCTCTTTACATCCCGAACCACAAGCCTTCCACTTAGACCCTTAGAATATAAAGAAAAGTCTACTTCAGATAGAAGTCTGTTCTTGGAAAGGGAGGCAGCCCAAAGACATGACAACAGCCACTAGGGATTTGGCTATTGCTATTGATTGTACAAGGAAAGTTCGCAGAGGCATCCAGCTCCAAGACAAACAGCAGGATAAATAAATAATGTCACTGTTATTCTGCTGACATGATAAGAAGTTCCCTCCCAACAAATCCATTAATGTCAATCACAAACCCAAATAGAAGTTCAGGTAAATGTGACCGCCCTTAAGTTACTGCATCAAAGAATCAATGAGGGAAGTTTATTACGTTGTGAAAGTTCATTTGACCCAGGCAGTGTCTCTTCAAGGGGCACAAGCAGGAGAACCATCCAGAAGCAAAGATGGAAAGCCATAGGAGAACAGAAATTTTAGCAGTTTGCTCAATCGAGTTTAATTTCTAGCTCCAAAAATGATATGGGAAAATTGTTCTATGCTGTAACAGCTCTCATTGTTCAGAAATATATGCTGAAATTCAAGGATTCAATTATCTTTATTCTACAGAATTTATTTTAGAAGAGGAATCATAGTGTAATACAATCACATTTAACATGTGTCTTCAAGTCTACTATAGCCTTGCCTCTGGTGACGGCTATTTTCATGGGCAGCATCCTACACTAAAAGTGCTCTATTATCAGTTCAGTTGATGTGAACACTAGGTCTCTATGCTGCACAGTTTTGTGGAATACTGGTGTATTCCACAGCAGAAGAGGACAAAGATTCACGGAGTGCAAGGTTCTGAATACAAAAACACTAAGGTTCAGAAAGTGAAGGTCAGGAATCAGTCTGAGAGGCTCCACCACTGATTCATATCACCTAGAAGGTAGCACAGTGCCCCATAAACTACACGCTTTCTAGCTGGCCCCTATTTCAACTTTGGAGAGACAAAAGTTGGTGTATTATAAAGATGGCTGCAGTTTTGGGATCCTTAGAGCTACTGCTGAGGCCTCCTGGAAGTTCTTGTTAAGACCTCATCTTGTCCATCAGGGCAGATTCTCCCCAGTGAGTATTGCTAAATACCCTGTTTGTGCTTCCCAGTGCCCGGCTCTTCTCATTAGCTCTTCCTCATGAGACTGACTGCAGTGAAGCAGTCTGTCTATATATGTCTATGTCTTTATTCTCTTTGCATTTGAGCTTAATGCTGGGGCTTACATTGTGTACAATGGAACTAGATTTAGTCTTCTGCTCACAAGTACTTAATTCTGCTATGTATTACACTGCCACCACACCTCAAAAATACAAGGCAGTAGCCAGGCCTATCAATGCACATTTTCCTTTGGAACTCCAGCAGCCTGCATGTCTTTTCTAATTTTCAACAGTTAACACAGGCTAACAGCCCATGCACTTACTATCTTTTCAATCTGGCATTCTGCAATTATTTATGTGAGAGCTAGAGAAGTACAGCATCCCTAAAGGCATATCTTAACTATGCAGAAAATGGGAAAGGACATTTTTTTGAGTTCTGTTTTATGAATAAAGAAATGAGAACTCCACTAAAGGCAACAGCAATTTTCAAACATCTTCTGTGTCTTTAAAGCTGCACACCTCAAGACAACAATAAAATTCCCTGAGAAAGAAACGAGGTTCTCATTCCAAGACACGCTGAAGAAAAGGTTTACAAAGCACTGCACAGAATCCGCACGTGCTGAGTGCACTGACAGCTATGCCCACCAGCACAGCATACAAGGGCTGCTGCTCCATCTGTGCAAGATCTCTCCCCTTTACAAAGTTTCCACTTCAGCTGAAATGTCAGAAATTGGTGTCTAGGGAGAGAAAAGCAGAATGTGCACCAAAGATGAAAGGCATCCAGGCATAAGCACATCAGGATGCCACTGTAAAGCTAAAGAAGAGAAAGAACTGACTGATTTATATTAGCAAAAAAAGGTATGTTTGCAAAGCCAGAAAGCTTTAATATTTAAAGATGTATGACACATCAATAGCCTATGATTATCTCACTCTGAATTGCCACATGCTATCACAGCTGCAGTAGGGCAGAAAAGGAATATTTGATTTTTCACTATCAGAAAGGGGAACTACAGTCTTGATATGAATATTGTCTTTCCAGCTATGCACAGTTCTGTGCAGTGTTCAAAATGCATTTTTAAGGGATCCTCTTCAAATTTTTATATCATATTTAGCAGAATATTTAAATAGGATTACACCGTAGGAAAAACTAGGAAAGTCATCCTGAACATCAACCTCTGTAAATATGAATTTAACAGAAAAAAAAACATACAAAAACGTTCAGCTGCCATTATATGCCACAGTTCCACCAAAGGTGCTAAAATAATCACACCAGGTAATGACTAGTTGTGTAGTCTTGTTAACTTCCTGTTCCTCCTTGACCAGGGTTCTAGATACGTAAATGTTTTTTCTCCTCTCATTATAAGTAGTTACATGGCCAAAGATTCTTGAGAATTCACGAAGGGGAAATAAAAGAGCCATAGAATAGAAGGTGGCTAAGGCAAAGACCTTCACTTCAACAGGATTTACTGCTGCTCCTTATCATAGTTAATGCCATGTGACATCATTCCAAGCTGCTATATTGAAAAATCTCTTGCAAACATTGTTTATAATATTTCGAACAGCTGAAAAGAACCTTTTCCAAATGTGCTTGTTGCTTTTAACTTCACCTTGAAATGCTGGATTTATAGATAGAGATGCTGAGCACAGATACCTTGGGAATGTAGAGATAACTGAATTTCTACAGTTTTCCTCACTTTTGCCTGTAATTCTCCTTCCCACTTAGAACCTGGTGCACTGCAATGAATGAAAAGGAAAAGAAGATGTAAGCAAATACTCGGAGACCTTAGGTAGCGTTGAGCTGAATGTGAATTCACAGCAAGCAAGTCCTAACTAAATACACATAGTATGAATCAAGGCTAATGTCATACTCTACATACTCTACATCCCTGCTGCTGAAGTAGCAACTAGCCTCTTCCAATGTAGTGTGTCTTCTCTGCTCTCTTCGTCAACAGTTGTTCTTAGCATTTCTCACAGTTCCCCCAGCAGCTGTATTCAACTTGCTAGCTCTAGGGGTGAGCTGGTTGCCTCACTCCAAAGGTCAGTTAATTTCAGCTCTTATTTTCGACCCCTTTGAAGGCAACCTGGTAACTGATGAGCTCTTTAGTTTCTTTGCAGGCGATATCCTTTTACTGACCAGTATTTTTTAAGAACTTATAGCTTTGCTTTCCTTACATTATGCTTAATAAATAGTGCAGAAGTTCAGTGCCACTTTGAGTTTTCCAATGGTTCATATAATATGATTCACATAGATCACTTCTACTACTCTGTTGAGGCCTCTTTGAAAACCACTGCTCAGCTTGGGAGTATTTGTTTAAGCATCACTGGTTTCTGTCCCTAACTAGACAGCTACTTTTGTAAGCCTGGTCTCACATTTTTGGACATGTTTTTAGTAGCAATGCTTGCATTTTCCCATCAATAATAATGCCACACTACACAAGGATGTTTGCTAGTGTTCACTTTGAGCCAATTTGTTTTGCAGTTGTTCAGACTAGGAATTTTTTGCATCTCTCCATACAGCCATGAATATCTGTTTCCACAGGGTTGAAAGATGTTCTAGAAGATCAATTCAGACAGTCTGTCAAAGTCTTTTGAAAATCAAAGAAGAGAAGCCTATTATTCTATACACTGTTCTACAATTGTTAGCGTGAATATCTAGTCCATCCAAAGTGTTTTAGAGCCTAAGTTCAGCCTGTTCTCTGTTTTGTATCCACTGTCACTTTATCTCCTTCAGTATCACCCCACAGAAGCCTCAGCCCAGTTGCAGTATTCAGCAAGATCTCTGTATTTCGGCATTTGAAAACACTCCAACATTTCCACTACTGAGGAAAAATCTCATTTTCCCAAGGTTCATTAAGTAACTTCATCAGTGTCATTAAACTGGTGTTGTCAAGCGTAGTTAGCACTTCTGAAGGGATTTGATTGATTTGCATCTCCTGGGTGTTCTTCAGCCTCTTGCAGATTGTGCTAATGACAAGTTAAGAGTTCCCAACTTTGACTACAGTTTGGCATGAGAGTTGTCTAGAACAGTTAAAAATTTCTTTTAGATGATCTGCACATCTGTTTTCCCTTCTGTATTAGCTCTGAAGTTTTCCTCATTTTGACTTTGGCACATTTCCTCCATTTACTGTCCTGCTAAATTGCTTGCATTTTCCTGCTCCGGCAGCAGCATCTGCTTTCTCTGATACCTCTTCCAACTTGTGCCATCTTTCCTTACAATACCTTTCGTTAGTAGCTTGCTTTTGTGCCTTCTTCCAATTTTTTTATTCTTACTCTTGTTATCATTTGCATTCTTCTCTCAGCAAAGGGCTACATACTCAGTTTGATTTTCTCCACTTACAGATCTTGCAGTTAAATGTCATTGCTGCTGAGCTATGCCTATTTTTCTTAGCCTGTTACTTTCACCTGTGTTTGGCAAAGTCTCAAATGAATTCCTCAGTATTGATCTGAGATTTCTCACAGCATCCTTCTGTAGTTCCATTTTGTACTGTTTGCCAATGCCGATTACTGCTTGAAATTGCTTCTTTTTAGTTCCACTTACAGGTTGGCAATGCCAAGATTTTGCTCAGTACCATCCCAATAGCTTGGCATAATTGCCTTTTGGAAAAATTACTCTCTGGTACTTTGTTTTACCCTCTATCAAATGCTAACGTGCCAGTCTATAGCATCATATCTCAGGTCAAAGCCTCTTATTAAAGAAGGAGAATTATTAAACAAGAATAGCAAGCAGTCATCTTTCCTGCTCTGTTCTCCTGATTTCCAACAATAAACATGGAGTTTCACCAAAACCATTATGTTTAAATAGTCAACAAAGAAAACATCCATGACATGATTCTTCCTAAACTCTCTTTGTGAGGATTTATACTTTGGCCTCCCAGTAAAAGGAACAATAAATATATGTTCACACTTCATCTTCTCTATGCCATTCATGGTTATATACTATATAGCATCATTTTAAAGAGCTTATTGCAGTGGATCTTTGAAAAAAGTGCTCTTACGTGTATGCTCATACTGCATCTTCATGGAGCTATAAATACAGGACATCACATTCTCCCAAAAGTCCATTTCTCATACTTATCCATGTACCTACTAGTTATAGTCTTTATCATTGTTTCTACACATTTGTTAGTGCAAGTCAGACTTACCAAGCTTTAGTTCTTCTTAACATTACTTGAAGTCTTTTCAAATGTGGATGTAACATTCCCTATCTTTCACTTCCCCTATATTGCTATAAGCAGTGGCTTATGCCACAATAAATAATACAGTAATTTTGTACAGGGTTCTTTTAGAAGTCTTGGGTGAAAACCATCTGGATTTGCTGATTTAGTACCATTCATTTTGTCAAGATCTTTCACTCACGGAACCACTCTGGCTCTTATTTACCAGGTTTCGCTGTAAATTATTATTATTACATGCTATATTACTAAGAAAGACCATGTCGTAAAGGTTAAGTTGTACCTTCACATTCTGTCAATAACACTTTAGAAGCAATTACTGAAAGCATCCTTCCCACTGCTGTGTTCTCCTTTTGGAGTGGAGCAGTAGATCCTTACCACACTTTCAGTAACTCGCTTAGATCTGGCACGTGCTCTGCACTGCTGGTGAAACTGAAGTTGGGAAGTGACTCTTCCACAGCAGTTTCTGAGTACTGCTTGGTCTTAATATGGTAATCACTACAACCTGAGTAGGAGATATATCCCTCCCTTTTTCTAAAATACTTCCCATCTCCAATTCCTGAATGCAGAATTTGGGGATGAAGGTTGCCACTTCCATCCTGATCTGAAATGTTCCTGTGGTCTGAATTATTCTGCTGTCTGAAATATTATGCTCACAGTATGATAGTTAAGATGCCTGAGGTGCATTTAGCTGCCAGGCTTAAAAATTTCAGGACTCTGGCTTTTTAAAATTCATTTTTACTAGTAGAAGCAGAGAGCCATGTTCTCTTCTGCACAGTCACTTTTCCTAGAGCAGTAACCATTCGTTTCCCCAGTTTAAGGAGCCTTTGATCAGCAGCTCCACCAACACGCTACAGAGCTGCACTTCACTCTTTCCAGCACTGGGGCCTGTAGAGAGCATTTCTTAATTCTGAGCACTCTATTTTGCATTTTTCAAAACTTTGCAGATTGCATCCTAATATGGTAACAGTACATAGTTCTTCCTGGTAGAATTCAAAATTAAAAGTTACTTTTGCTCAACTATTTGAATATTGTAGTTCCATATGTGGGACGCGATACCCTTCTCCAGTGCCTACTTATTACAGTGAATATGAGCAGTCTCATATAGTAACTTTAATCCCTCACACATACATTAACCTAATTCAGGTTTTTTCCACTAACAGTTAGGAACAACTCAGAGTACAGATATATTGAATATTCCAATAGCTTTTCTTTCGTTTTCATGACTTTTCCCTCTTGGTAGGGAGAACACAGCCAGTTACCAATTTTGCTCATTCTCTCCAATTTTCTGTCATTATCCAACACAACCCGCAGTTTTGTCATGCAAATACTCATTGTTCTGGTTATGTTTGCCTTTCATACAGCTTCTCATTTCATGTTAATCACACAAGATCTTTTTCTTTTTAAAATCATGCTGTACCAACAAGATAAAAAACATAAAAAGAAATCAAGAAAAAAATCACCTGAATGACATGAATTCAATGGAATATTTATTTTCATTTTCTATTCCTTGAAAATACTGATCATTCAGGAAAATATTATTAGCATTATTTTTTTTGTCTCTTCATCTTTTCCTTGTGAGATATATATTTAGAGCAAAGTCAAATATTTTCTAAGATAGTCAATTTATAATTAAATCCATCTCTGTCCAATTGAAACAAAATGTCATGTCTAAAAGACAACCCTTTTCTGTCTGGAAAAAAAGAGTATTTGTTTTGTTTGATGTCTAGTTCTCATTTATTCAGATGTCACTACGAATCTCTAAAGGTAATTTGGAAAAAAAAATGGGTTTATTTTTTTTTATAAAGACTGGAGAATTCTTTAGAAACAAGGAAGGACATGGTGCTGTCTCGACTTGTTTTGGTACTCAATATTCAACTCCTTCCTGGTTCTTTGTTCACAGTTTACTTTAGAGGAATGGTTGATCACCACACAAGTATGAATGTACCTTTCACTACCATCATTTTTTATGAAATACAAGATTTCTAGAATATGCTTAATAAAGATACATTTGTTTGTTACAGTAGTAGATATGAAACAAACTTGCAATAGCTAGATATGAAATCATTTGCTTCATTCACTTTGCAGGCTTACAGCCTGCTTTTCACTCATGAGGAATAATTCTTTTCACTATTCTAACACAGCCATTAAAAGACAGTAACATTACAGACTAAAACCTCACAGCATTGGAATGAACTTCTTTTGCTTAGTTAGTATTAGGCAACTAAAGAGATGCTTACAACAGGCATTCCATAATGAAAAACCTTATAAATACAATCAAGTCTGCAATTTTGAATCAATTTCTGTATTTTCATTAAATACATAGCCTCTATCAGAAACAGAAGAGAAAAAAAAAACAAATTTACAGTCCATCATTTTCTACCAGGATATTAAAATCACACACATTCCCAATACACTGTAGGATTAGGAAGTTTGTAGGATCAGGTGTTTCAGAAAACCATATGTAAATGTTTATCCAGTCATGGAAACTGGATGAAGCTATTAATCTCAACAATATAGTTCCCTGTGTGCACACCTACATCCTCCAAATGTAGGTAGTGAAGATGTGCCAGATTCTATTCCTTTTTTTTTTTTTTTTGTAAATTCCAAATTTTCAAGACTATTCTACATTTATCAAGGCAATAGCATGATTGCATGAGATAATGCACATAAGAAATATTTTGAATGAGGTGAGAGGAGTATATGAAACATAACTGTACATTGCAGCAGTAATTTTCAGATACTACTTAACATGTTCCTACTTTCAAGAAAAAAAAATAACAACAGAATTAAGTTAAATTTGTCTGTGAACTATAGCTAGTTGGAAAGATTTCTCTTTCATGTAATTGTCATGCATATATTGAATATATATGCAATATATATATTTTCTCTCAAATATATTGAAGCCAAACACCCTTCCCAACAGTGGTAAAACAGATGGAGACTTTCAAGATCCAGAGACTATAAATACATACACTGTGACAGAGCCCTGGAACAGGCTGCCCAGAGAGGTTGTGGAGTCTCCTCTGGAGATCTTCAAACCTCGCCTGGATGCCACCTTGTGCCACGTGCTCTACATGTCCCTGCTGGAGCAGACGGGTTGGAGTAGATGATCTCTAGAGGTCCTTTCCAACCTCAACCACTCTGTGATTCTGTGCCTTGAGTACCTGCATGATCTGCCTGATTTTCTGAAACGACTTAGGGCACAACAGATTTCCTTGGTTTACACAAACTGCCTACCAATGTAGGCAGGTTTCATTGGGAGCCACAAGTTGCTCAGCATTATTTTAAACATTGCATCACCTCCATGCCCAAAGTGAAGCATTGCCGTTTGGAATATTCTCCCTGAAAAAGAGTTGAGTTCTTTAAACTGAGAAGTTGATTCCCAAATGAGAAGCTTTTCACCCAGCACAAATGACTCTGCACCACAGTGAGCAGAAAAATTAAAGAAAGACACATCTCCCTACCTTTGCCTTGCGAAAATGGTAGACCACCAGCATGCTTATGAAGTCGAGCAGCATACAGAGCGTTTGGAAGGAGATGATAGCGAGCCGCAAGTACTTGTCCTCCTGTGCGTAGCAGGGGGTGTCGTCGGTACAGTACGAACATCCTTCCCTGCAGGGCAGGCACGTGTAGACTTCCTCTGACAGGTCACCCCCAGAAAAGCGGTTATCTGCGTCCTTTCCTGAAAATATCAAATGGAGCAAGGAGAGAAGCTTTTAATTGCACATCATGGGCAGTTCATCAGAGAGAAGCAAAACAGCTACTCCCTTTCTTTCCCTCTTCTTTTTCATTAAGTTACAGGAGGGTTATCCAGGGCTGCTTTTGCCATTTCACCTCCTTTTGCTACATTCGGAAAATGCACACCAAAGCAGCCATGAGGGAAAGGGGGCTTATTAAATGCCACCTCTTTTCCCATTGTATTGAAAGGGGCAAAAATTGCACAGGTAATTCTTTAAAGGTGACTTGTGAACGGGTGAAAAATCACATCATTTGGGAAGAAGGAAGGGATTTGACACAGGCACATGGAGAGCCAACCTCATCAACTACTTAGTGTCCATAGTACAAGCTCTCATCGTATTTCAAATTGTTCCTAAATCTCAAAAAGATGTTTCCTAGTGTTCAGCTTCAAATTAGACAGAACCCTTCTTAAGTAATACTTCTGTATGATTATCGTATTCTGTGCCCAAAGAAGCTAGTGCATTTATATTAAATAAAATCATCCACTGTCCTCACAAGCCTGACCAGGAATGCTAGAAATTGTATTGGCAAGTTAATATTTTGTCCATGTAAATCCATGTAAATACCCTTGATCATCAAAGCAAACCCCTCAACAGAACCAAATGGGTGAATTCTTGTTTTTCCTCACCCATAAATACTTGTTCATAGCCTCCTGCAGGACTGGTTATGCAACTGGCATTTAATGAAAGGAGAAAGGAAGACAGGAGAAAGGAATAATGTTAAATAAAAGGCAAGATGGACTTGCTGAAAATGTGCAATATGAGGAAGAGAGGTTTAGGAACTCCCCAGTTTATCAAAATGCATTCATGCTAATTTTATCTTTTTCACATGATTGCAAAATTTATCCAATATCTTTGATCAAAATTATCTTCCACTGGCAATTAAGGTAATAAATCTAGTACTGCTCAGTCTTAATTTAAGAGACAGTGCATTTCAGTGACCTTACACATGCCTGTTGGCCTGTAAAAGCCTTTTTGGGCTTTTACCTTGAAATATTTGAAACAGAAGTTTATCTGTAAGGGTAATTAAGTCTTCTTTTCTTGAAGGCATGTATCAATGTGCATAAGCACACGTCCGACAAACAAAAATTCCTTTCCTGGGAAAGGAATAAACAGGGCTGCTTCTTCAGTGGTCCTTGGTGTAAGGGTGCTCCTTCCCCGCTTCTCGTGGGGTACAGAAAACAGGCAGCTATTTTTCATCAGGAGTGTGGAATTGTCTTTGGAGTTTTACTCCAAACAGAGATATTGGAAACCTGAACATAGCAGAGTGCTGCTGACTAATGATAGTAGGCAGATTTCCTTAGATAAAGCAGAGACTAGAAGCGATTTTGGGTCCCTTTGACCTAGAGCAAGGCTGTAGGAGGTAGGAATGGAAACACTGGAAAACACTTGGGCATCTCAAGAAGATGCAGAGACTCTAAGGAAGTTGTCTACTGTTTTTTCAACTATTTTTTTCAATTGGAGGAGGTAGGGCCAGCCTTAATCTCATCTAACAACCATTTTTAGTCCTGCAGCCCGGGCATTTCTTTCCACTTTGCAACATCCCGTCTTTATTTGCTCACTATCATCCAAGAGATGCACTGAAACCCCTCTTCTATGTCTATCTTTATTTCTCTATTTTCTAAGCTACAGATAGAGCAAAGGAACAGCACTGTCCTTCTGACAGAGCACAAAGTCCTGCCAGGTACTTCCCATCTCCACATCCAAATTGAGAGTGCACTACTGACAGTCAGTTTTCTATTTCATTCTATCTACATTTACACTTATGAAAACCTACTTTTCAACTGCCCAACTGTTCCTTTAGCATTTCCATAAGAAGGAATCGCCCTTCAACTAGTCCATCTCCTAATTATATCTCATTTTATCTCTTTAAACTTGACACTTCTGAACTATTCCTTAATGCTTTTTTACTATGTTAACTAAATAAATTGAAGTATTTTGAGAGTAACAACTTAAACAGTGAAAAAATATAATTGAAAAATGAGAGTTCAGAGTTTAAGTCAAAAGTACTAAATGACTATGGCTTAATAATTTTAGTGCTCATAAATTCAAAATTCTTACTTTTTCTACCGTGTTTAGCCTTGAAAGCCATTGAAAATAGATTATAATCCATTTTATCACACATTCTCTTATTCTGGTATTATCTCTTATCTCTTATTCAATTTAAAGTCTGGTATTGTGTAGAGGGACCAGTCCTGCTCCATGTCGAAATGGTTTTAGCACTGATATATACGGGCTAGAATCAAACACTGCAGTCCTGATCCTGTGCTGTAGGACTTAGACTTAAGGACAGCAGGAGGAAGGTAAACAGAACAAGACAGAAAAGGCAGTAGAAATAATAAAATTCAAGGAGAAAGGAAGATATAGAATCAGCAGAAGGAAAGAATATGGACACCAAGTGATATGAAGGGTATTAGGGAAATGCTGGAGTACTAGAAAAAGAAAACAAGAAGCTTAAAAGGGACCATGTCCCCTATCCTGTATTTTTTTTTCTTATTTTTTTTCTCCCTAAAATCCCAGCCTTCTTCTTTCTGACCATACTTCCTAAGAAAACTTAATGAGGGTAGCTCTTCTTCTGCTTGGGACAGTCTACACCGTGCAGGACTGCAGGCATTTCAGCATCTGCCACATAACCAGCTGGGATGCTGCCTGCAAAGGAAGCAGGGTACTACAGCCTGCTAAGTGCTTGGGCGGGAATCACCACCATCCCAAACAAAATCATCCCATTCTGCTGCCAAAACCCAACACTGAGGAGCATGCTGAGCCTTGAGCTGATTCTGTGGGGCAGAAAACAAGGGTTTTGGTAGAGGGTGTCACAAAATACTAAAAATGCATATATTCACTGATTTATCTCTTCTACCTATACTAATAATGCTGAAAGACAGCTACCTAAAAGCGAGCCATTAGAAGAAAGTCCTTATTCCCGTATTTAAACACTTACAGGCTAATGTAACTTTCATACCTGAAATAAATATTTCTAAATCAGTTTCTATTCTCAAAAGACACCTTGGAAAATGGCAGCTACTCCATGCCCCACTAATGCTCAGGGTCCTCACTAACCAATGTGGCAGCAAAAGGTTTTACACATTTTGGCACTGCTGGTTCTTAAGAATAAAGTCAGCTTTTGGAGGGGAACTCCTCTCCCATCTGACTTCCTTATGAGTAACAGAACAGCCTAAATTTCAGCCCCATATGCTTCTATTTACAGTTCTAAAACCTTCAATGGAGCCCAGCATCCCTCCACAGCCATTTTCACATGATTGAAATCACCTTTCTGATTCAGAGCAAAACATTCAGCTGCACCTAATGCAAAGTCCTTCCTCCGCTAAAACTCGGTCACTTCAGGTCCACTGTGTAGCTGTAGTTTAACTTTGCTGTGGTGCTCAGCCCCAAGATCATTTAGATAATTTATATATGATCTCATTTCAAGATAAAACATACTCAGCCCAGGTTTTAAATCACAGAAGTACAAATTGCTTATTCTTTTTTCTATCTTTCTACCTATCTACTCATTTACATATTGAGACCTCCAAATCCTCTCTATTTTCTTCCCCCAGGGATATTTTATAAATCTGTAACACTTCTATCCAGTTTCATCTCTCCTATCATTCAGCCTCACCAACCTATCTCCACAGAGATCTTCAGGTCAGACAGCTTCTGTCAAAACTGCTCTCAGGATTCATGCCTAGAATTCTTTTTATTAGCGCCACGCTGAATCGTGAAGCCCTTACTGCAGCCATTTTAACCTTGTTGTCTTCCACCTTTTCTTCTTTTCAGAATACAGTGGTGACAGGGCTGAGATGAACCACAGTTTCTATTATTTCTTCCATTGCTTCACAGTCCTTTCCAGTCTCACACTAGCTGTCTCTCTGCACAGTGTTTGAAATGATCTGCAGAGTTGGGCACACTCAGCTGCATCTAGATTAATTAAAGTAGTTCCTTTTCAATGACTTTTTCCAAACTCATGTTTATGACAGCTAACTCTCAGGAATGAGGGAGGAGGAATGACATTTAATTACATCCCTTTAAGTATCAGCATAGGCAAATACTTTTGTGAGACAAATTTGACTCATGTTAGTCATTTAGGAGTCTAATATCCAATACAAATTAGCCATATAGGCTACTCCATGTATAATAAGCCAAGCAATAAGGATACTTGCCTGGAGAGACACTTCTTCCACCTTAGGACAAATACCTGCAGAGGTAGGACTGCCCTCCAGAAGAGCTGTACTCTCTCCACGAACCATAAAGGAAGCCTAGATGACTAATACATGCCAAACACCTACATTTTGGACAGCGAGCATGGCATAGAATGAATCCCATCCCTAATGATCAATGTTGCTACTATCTTTAGCTGCATTATTCTTGTATGTTTGGTGGACTCGATATGATAAAAATCTAAGACTGATTTTCTTATTCTCGCTCAAGGAGCTGAATTCTGACTCTATCATAACCCACTGCACTCCAATAGCAAGCAAGGATCAGCCTGGCTCTATTAAAAGATTCATACAGAGCCCAGAGGAAAAAAACACTACCACTGGGCTACACTGAACGACTCTCTACAGCATGAAAAAGCAAGGGAAACAAACATTCACCAGATAAACTTTTGAACAAAGACATTGTGATATTACACATAATTACAGGAGATTTGACAGATGTTGAGTTAGGACTGACATGTTTGGCTGATCTACTCCCAGAAGGACCAACCCATAACATGGATCAAGCAAACTAATACCCTGAACACATGATTGAGAAAAAAAAAAGGGGGGGAGGTTAGGGTTCTAAAGCTTTATTAACAAGAAAATATCTACGCACCTTTCACTATGCTTTCTGGTACTTTCTATGTAAAAAAGAGAGCTTATGAGCAACTAATAAGTAAGGAATCCTGGAAACTCTATTTGCAGCACTCAAGTTCACACTGAATAATATATTTAACGCAGTTATCAGGTACACAGTAACAAGGGCTATGTTTTCACAACTGTCATGTCATATACGCAGAAGACTTACCAGCCTAAAACACCTTAGTAACTATTTTCATATTCATTTAAGCAAGATGAGTTTCTTCTCCAGTTTTCATATGTTTCTTTTCCAACTTTGTAACTTGTGTGAAATTGTGAAAAAAAGGAAAAACCTAACTCAAATGTAGAAGGTGTTACAGCAGAGGTTCAAAATACAGCTGTTAAGTCTGTCCAGTCTTCTCTTTATGGTGTCCTTTTCAGCTTGCATTTAGGCAAATTTTCCCTTATATCTAAGTATTTGGTTTTTTAGAAGTTGCAGGGAAGGGAAATAAAAAATAATTGTATTTTATGTCTAAATCACTAACAAGGAAAAATGTATTGAAAATCTCTGGCATGTCTGCACAATAAGCTGGGCACCACTTTATCTACCCCAGCATCAGCTGACGTGTCTGTGATACGGAGTATCACCGAGGTGCAGATGAGTGCTCAGTATTACCAGAGCTGTTTCTCTTCTGGAACAGGAATAGCTATATTCCCTCAAGGCAGGAGATAATGCCCACGGTTCTGGACCAAGCCAGATGAAAGCTTCTCATTGCCATTCCCCTGGGCATCCCACAGGAACTGCTCCATCAGCAGGGCAGTGAGGACATGAACCCTGGGCTAACGATGGTGCCGAGATGCTGCAAAGAGCAACCTCTGCCACGAGCCAGAGCACAACACCCTGTTACACCTTCGGGCAGCTCCTTTACAGCTGTCACCACAGTATGAGTTGTGCTAGTGTAACTGTAACAATTCTGGCACAACATCTGAGCAGAGATTGCACCTAGGGCATATGGTGAAAGTAACAGATATGTAGGAAACAGTTTATATATCGGCTTCCCTGCTGTGGATCATTTTAGTGCTGATGCCCTTCCTGTGGGCAGGCAGGATGACATTTGACAGCTTGTTTTCTGGGAATGTGCAGGGTCTGGGTCATCCGCATCGTACAGCCAAGACAACAGATCTGCAGACCTGACCCACCTCTTGCATCGCAGACAACAATAAGAGCCTGGACACTCCCGTGGATTCTCCTTTGCAAACGGAGTAAAATTAAAACAAAGGAAACAGAAACAAAACCTGAGGCTGGAGCATTGCAATTTGCCCTAACAAAAGAGAAAAAGAGTACACTTATTTCCCTGTGACTTGTGCTCTCGACTTGTGCTGTATTTCCCTATAGCAAGACTTCTTTTCATATTTTAAAATTTATTTACAAATCAATTATGCTTAAAGAGGGTGTGTTTTACAAGATCCTCATGAGTATCACAGATGACAAACCAAAGGCCTGGAACTCCTTAAGTGATTATATAATCTCAGAGTTGCAAACCACTGGGATTTTACTGTGTAACCCTGGCTAGGATAAAAAGGAACCCTGCATTATTAATGTTCTGTTTTTTTTTTTTTTTCATGCAAGCAAAAGCACTTACTCTGAAAGCTGTTCACTGAAAAGATGTTGGGATGATAGAATCCAGCCTTGCAAATACATTTGTAGGCTCCAAGCACAAATCCAAGGCCTTTAATTGGCATGCACTGCGAGAAAGGGAAAAAAAGCAAAGTAATGTAGGTAATCATACGTCTTTATACTCAGATGTATTTTCAAGCATAAGAAAAACATTACAGGATACTGGATACTATGAACAGACTTCTAAGAATAAATATGTACCCATTGCAGTCTAGCAGTATGTTCTCATTGACTTTTCTCATAGATATTTACCACTTACTTCTGTCTTTTTTTGTAGTTCCTCACCAGAAAACAGCAGTGACAGTTATAATCAAGCCGAGCCCACTGACACAGCGACCAAAAGGCAAGTTTGGCTTTTGCCTCTGTGGAGCGCCAAACCACACACCTCCTTCCCCAGCTGCCAGGCCATACTGACATCGTATCTTCAGCACAGCCCTCAACCCGAGCTCAGATCCCAAATCCTACCTCTAATTGAGATAACATCTAGAAAACGAGGAAAAACCTCAGACCCAGGCAACATTTTACAGAAGATCTAAACACAGCTCTGTGCATACAGGGCCACCTCTGGCCAGGTCTCGTTCAAACCTTGCTGGGACACCTTATGGCTGCATTTTTCCTGAAAGGCTCCCAATACCACATACGGTTCCTGATCTGGTTTACCCAGAAAGCCTTCCAGGCTCAGGCTGCTGAGGAAGACCATGGACCTCCACGGCCAGGCTACAACCGTCCAGGGGCAGCAGGAACGTGCGATATCCAGCCCACCCCTGGACTCATCGTCATCACCTGGGGTAGATTCACATCAAAGCAAAGCTAACAGTTTGTAGGAAAAAAACAGCTGTGGTCTGACATCTGACAGGTCAAACAGAGCAAACAGATGAGAACTGGGAGCTCATACACTTCTTCCAAGTTCCTGTATTCCTTTGTCGAGAAAGTAGTATGTAAAACAAGTTTTGTTTTAATCCATCTTTACTTCCACTCAATTTCACTATCAGGACCACCAGGGAAAATTTATTATAGCCATACAATAAGTGTCAGACCACTTCTCCACAGTAAATGGAGTACTGTGTCCTGGTACTCCTCCAGTACAGAGAGGAAGGAGTGTGAATGATTCAGCCATGTAAAGATGGAAAACACTGGTAAAAGGGTTTTTCACCAGGACTGCTTATTTCACTCTACGACATCAGAGTATGCTACAGGACCAGGCACTTTCCCATCAGTTCTTACCTCTATGAACAACTGAACAATTTCACTAAAATACTCTCTGTCCTCCCATTTCCTCGGGTTTCACTTGCTTGTGACTACCCATGATTTCAAAATATGTTTAAAATTCTGTCTGTAACTGGGAACAAGATGGAAAGGACAGTGCTTGGTAGAAGATGAGAGTTTCCAAAATCAAATGCAAACCAAGAGAGGGCAGTCTGCAGTGACCCTTAGGAAAAAAGCAAACTTTTAAAATCAAATTTCAGCTTTGTTACATAATTCTGTGTGATGCTGGGATAGCCACATTGCTTTTCTTTGCCTCAGTTCCCCAGATAGCATCTTCTTTTCTCTTTTGCCTTGATGGGCAGAATCGTATATGTGTATGTGTGCACAGTGCCAAGCACAGTACCTCAGCGAGGGCCTTTGGGTGCTATTGGAAACAACTAATCAGCAAGAAACCAGCATGTGAAGACACACTGTGAAAATTCATTCAGCCCTTGCATAAATGTGAACGTAGGAAAAAAGAAAGAGAAAACACAAATCATTTTCATTTTCACCTTCACCATTGAGATGTGACTGTTAGCAAGCTGGAGGACAGGAGAAATACAAGTGGTATGAGTGTGTTCGTGAGTCCAAAGACAAGAAAACCTCTTTAACGAAGCCTAAAAAGGCAGTTAAAGAAGTAAAAAGAATTTATAAATTTTGAAATCTGAAGCATCTTTTAGTCCTCAGGCTTCAGGAAATGCATTTAAGGGGAAAATTCTGTTCTGGTTTCCTTCTTTATTATAGTAAATTATACTTTCCTATAGATAACGCATTTTCTTTAGAAGCTGAGGAAAAAAATGAAATAGATTCTACTGAAGTCTGCACACACTGTGGCACCCCAGTAATCCATTCCGTAATCCATTCTCACTGCACAAACTATTCATATAAAAATCTGTCACAGGCTCATGAATCTGCCCTGCATTGAAATAAATGCTTTGCTGATGATCCTGTCACACACCTTTTCCCCCATATCATACCAAATAGAAGTTTATATGCTTTTATTTTATTGTTGCTGACTAGTCTAGAACTTGAAAATGAATATTTCAAAGGCTTAGTATCTTTTCATGGTCTGGAATATTATTCTTTTTACCAATCTTTGATGGCAATAGTGTATGACTTTAGGCTGCTGATTAAATTCCCAAAAGTTAAGAGGAATCATGTAGGTCCTGAGCCCAATCCCAAGCCCAACCTCAAACCATACGATGTTTCCCCCTCCAGCCACCAAGCCTGGCCCCACTGTATACGTTGCTGTTTCCCCTGAAGATTGCATGGGGATTTCAGTCCTCCCCAAAATCTCTTCCTCGGACCATGACGGGACATTGAATTTTGTTTAATATAAATAGGAAGCTGGCAGCATTTCACACACATTTTGAAATATTCATCTCTGCTAAGTGAGATTTGATCCATATAGAACTTAGCAGTGAAAAAAAGCAGATGTGTGAAAAATATCCACCTCCACTTAAGCAAAAAAGAGAAGCATGAACCTGACCTGGTTTCAGATTTTCAATGTGGAAGTAAAGCTGCATGAACAAAATCATTGTATTCCTAACTGTTTTTTAATTCAACCAGCAGCCATCACCTTTAAAAAAAAATCATAATTTGAATCATACCTTAGGTTAGGAGCTCCATTTATCCCTGTATCCCATCTCTTATGTGGCCACAGCAAGCAGCTAGGAAAATGGTAAAAGATGCAGGATGACTGAAAGAGACTCCTTCCCGAGTAAACCCTGTAGGCCATCCCTCCTAACTAGAATTAACTTTAACTGTCAGCCACGAGCACTTACAGACTGCTTGGTTACAGTCCAGATCAAGCTTACAAGAACCTCTGCTAAGAAGGGATTATTAGTCATCTGTACAACAAACAGCTTATGTATTCCAGCTGCCTGACCCCCACTTTGCAAGCTTTTTTCCAGCTTTGCAGTGTTTGTATACTTTAATGTCTCCTAAGTTTAATGCAATAGACTTCAAATTTAAATTATGAGTTCAAAAAAAAGAGTATCCAAAGACTATTTTTCTTTAAATTGCTTACAAATAAATAGACCCTTAATCAACACAGTCACATCATCTCAACCAGCCAAAAGAGGTCATATTCAAACTTTTTCCAAGATAAAGTTGGGAAAATCTAACTAGAAGTAGAATATCTGTTAGAAAAGTAATCCTTAATGTAACTGTATGCAATTACTTTGCAAGCCTGAGCCAAATCTTCTGGCGTAAAACAGGCAAAGGCAAAAATAAACTAATAGTAAAGAGAAAATATGTGGCATTATGTCCTACATGAAATTTTGAAGCTTATATAAGCCAACAAATGGATTTGGCCAGTGGCATTCTGGACCAGTGGTTAAAAACAATAATTTCAGAAATACATGCACATAAGTACAGTAAAAATGTAGCCAATCTTGACTCCGGTATTTCAAGTATTTCAAAGCACAAAAGAAGCTTTCAAAATCCATATTTTCGCATGCATACAGTGATGAGGATGTTTTTCTATTATGAAGTTGACTCTCTGGACAAAGTATAAAATAAGAATTTAGACTTGCTAGAAAAATCTTAATGGAAATAGCATAAATAACCCCTCATTTCTTTGCTTTGGTTGGGAGCAGCAATTGTGGAATTTCTAGAAAAGTCCTATATATGTAAGAGTCATTTTTGCAGGGTTCACGCAAGCAGCTGGAGCAGGATGCGCCCGCCGAGACCCGAGAGCTCCATTCTAATCTTGTTTACCATGCTGTCAAGCACGCTCAGGCATAAAAATAAATGAGAGAAGATAAAAGTCAGAGAGTTAAATTCTGTCTGCTGAAGTCAGTGACAGTTTTGCCATTGACAAGGTTTTACACATTATATTTTCTCACTTCATTTGTCCTCCAAGAGCAGGGTTTAATTCTGAAACGTGTTTCAGGCCTCCACAAAGTGAATAGTAACCACATCCGTGCGGCCCTCGTGCACACGCCGGGAGCAGCAGCCACGCTCCCCACGGCAGGGGATTCAGCCTGCTAGCAAGGCTGCTCACAAGCTTTTTTTCTTCAAAGATATTATTTTGTTTTAAGAGAAAATGAAGGACTGGCCACTCCATAACGTACAGATCACAGTTACCTGGTAGGGCCCTAGAGCTTTTCTCTTTCTACTGAGTGCTAATGTTTTAGAATTCAGTTTTTAAAAGGTGTTTCCCAAGAGCAGCGTACTTGTAACCACACGGAACTGCTTAAATTCTCAGTCAGACAACGTATACCAATAGTCCTGTTCTTATTCAGCTTACAGTAAAGGCCTACCTTTACTGTAGCGTTTGCCCCAGGTGCCTACAGGATAGCTTGAGGCCTTACCAAACACTCCACGCTGCTTCTTAATACAACTCTAACTACGTTAGTTCATAGGGTGAAGTTAAATACTAAGGGTGAGGTGTCTCAGCTTGTCCACAGAAATTGCTACAAGCTACCTGTGAGTGTTAAAATTAAAAGGTCTGATTTTTTATTAATTTGGCAGTTACACTAAACACAAACCAGAAAATGAAACAAGCTATTTATGTTGAAGTTGTTTACTGGGATACTTCGGTTACTATTGACAAGCCACGAACAGAAAAGTTAATGACAAATCAGCAGTGTTAGCAGGAAGACACTCACTGAATGCAAGAGATTGCAGAGTCTTTAATTAATCCCTCTTACAATGTGAAACAGCCCAGTGACCCAGGAGTTTGGCTGAAGAATCTCAGCCCTAAGAGACTGTCCTTGGTTCCCATCTTCATTACGCTCAAAATGCCAATGCTATCATCATATTATCAAACAAATCTTCTCAAAAATTCACAGATGTTCACAATTGTTGACAAAAATTCAAGTGCTAGGGAAAAAAAATGTGGAAATTGCACATTTTGCAAAGGAATGGAAGAGATGAGAGGATAACTATATATACATACATGATGGTACTTGTTTAGCAGACAGCGAGAGGGAAAGAAAAAAAAAAAGTAGAGTTTAGCAGTGTTTAAATGCAGGTTGTTTCAAGGAGGGGCTAAGCAGGAGAACACTCTTCATTGAGTATCATCATGCATAAGGAGAACCCAACATCTCCTTAGGATCCATGTTTTTTCCACAGTTCAGATCCTTTACAGGAGGATGGAAACACAACAATTACAGCAATGGTAGTTAGGACACTCCAAGAAGATCTGCAGGACAGCATATAAGATGGATTTTTTGTTAGTACTGAAAATAACCATTGCAAAGTACTATCACATTATTTCTTGAAAAGTGAATACAACCCCTTTATGGGAAAGGGCAGAACTGTCTTTCATACCATGAATATAATTTTGGGATGTGTCAAAATTTGCTTCCAATTAATGTGCTAAAAACAAAAATACAATTCCATCTATCCTAGAAGACTGCATAGCAATTACATAGGAACCTGTTAACAGACACCAAAGGGATAGGTAATTTTACAGCTATTACATAATGCAGCATGATTAATTTGAAGGCACTTTCCCAGAACCAGATATCATTGGCTGTGAAGACATTTTTACTTTTAACAAAGACTTAACTGTATTAAGAGCTAATTCCATTCCTTACAATCTTACCTGAATTAGAGAAAATTCTCTTAATCCTGAAGCACTTCCTAACTTTTTTTTTCCCCATTTTTATTTACAGGATAAATGTTTTTTCTGCTTTACAGAGCAGTCCTGGGGACACCAAGAATTAAGCAGTACCAGAAGACCTATACCTGATCCAACAGATATCTGGAATACACCAAAAGATGTAGAAGTCCTTTACCTCTACATCCTCTAGTACAATCCTTGCACCTCTGGTACTCACACCTACTTCTGTATTCATCTGTGACTTGGCAGCAAGCATTGCAAACGTCTGCCTGTCAGATGGGCCAAACAATCCCATAGGGGAGGAAGAAAACTTACCAAAAAGTGAAAATTGTGAGGCACCTTTGGTGGGGGAGAAGTTGCATCTACTATCGCACCTAGTATAGTTGTATCTACTCCTGTTCCCCATGAAAGGTGGAGTTCTGAGTCCTGGAGTGCTCATTCTCGCCTATTCATGTTTCCCTACATTATTAATAGACTACCAGGCTATTGAAAGACTGCAATATCTATGGTCTGTAATTGCTGCAGTTCAGCAATGTCCTAAAAAATGAAAAACATCTCAGTTCTGATGTTAACTTTTTTAAATCACATTTTCACACTCGGGCTACCTCTGCCAATAAATGAAATTATCAGCACTTCTGTTGCCATTGCAACGATAAAAATGACTTTCATTATGAAATCCATTTAATAATGTTAATAAAAATATGTATTTACCGTATTAAGAAAAGCCATTAA
The DNA here is from genome assembly GCF_059628265.1 of Tinamus guttatus. Lineage (NCBI taxonomy): Eukaryota > Metazoa > Chordata > Aves > Tinamiformes > Tinamidae > Tinamus > Tinamus guttatus. The sequence goes on from NW_028289064.1 coordinate 4,716,069, forward strand.
CATTTTCTTCTAAAGCCTAATTGGAAACACTAAAATAGTCATTCCAGGCTAGTGTCTCAGCAAGGAAATGGTGCAGCTTAAGCAAAGAAAACGCATTCCGAACAGGAAAGAGTAACAGAGGGAATCACTGCACTGGAGCGGCCCAGGCCATCTCACAGAATGGCAGGACTCACTGTCTTGCAGACTGCACAATTCTTCTGAAAGAGCCTGACCCATAAAATCCCAGAGGGAGAACTTGTGGGCCCTGGTTTTAGGAAAGGAAAATATTTTCATCAGCTAATAAATAGCTGCTATAATAAATTAGTAATATAGATGCATAAACCAAAAAGAGGAATAAAATATTGAAAAATGGTGTATTTTTAAAAGTTTCATTTAAAAACTATTGTTTAACATTCATGTTAAACAGCTGCTATCTCTGTCACTTCTATTGCACTTCATAGCAACCACTAATGTAATTATTTCTTGACTTCAAATATTACATTTAGGCTGATTTCAAGCACCATTCTGAGCATCACCCCACGGCCAGGAGAAGCTCCAGATTTTTGCTCTCAGAAAAACATCCCCAAGGACTCTCAGCACTTGACAGTGCCGGGCTTCACAGCCGGATGCAGCACATTCACTCCAGCACATTCACTCACTGCAAGGCACGAGTCCCACCAGGCTGCCGCTGGGCTATGGAATGGAGGTTCTCTACCACCATGAGAATAGAGCAGACAACATGTACCACATCTATATAGCTCTTGCAGCCTTCTCCCTACTCTTAGTCAATTGTTTTAAAAAAATGTGTTTGGGCAAAAATGCATTTGGGCAACTATACTTATAGTCATACTTTTGGGTACTAAATGAGGTTAAACAGCATATACCGCATATAACAGCAGGTTATAACTAAAACAAATATGGAACAGTCATACACTTAAAACACAAATACCTCTCTAGTTGCTTACTATCTTTCATCCAGGAGGCCAAAGAGAGAGATCATCCAAGAAGTTACATCATGAAATCCTTTTTGCTCTCAATACTGGCTTTCTGTCTCCTATATTGCCAGCTTTGAAGACCAGTTCAGAGTAGTAACCACCCAATAGGTAAATCCTCAATTCTAGGTTGAAGGCTAGTCTTTAGGCTGGTCATCTAACGCCCTATATAGAGTCACCATACTCCAGGCCTTCCAGACAGCCACCACCTTTCTTCTCCTGCTTCCCTTTTTTTCAAACCAAGCTTCTTAATTTTTATCCAAATCCATTGCAGCCTTGATGACTCATAACTAAGTCCTCCATTGCCTTCTGGAAGTGGAGGGTTTATCTATGAATGTAAATTCCTGGGAGGCTCTCTCTAAACGACGGCCTGTGATAATGACGGTTCTGTCCCCGCAGCTCCCATTTTTTCCCTCAGGTTTGTACTTAATCTGACAACGCTATTCCTGGACCCAGGTGATGAAAAGGCATTTCTCTCCTGTTTGTACTGAGACTGCTGTTTCCTACCAAGCCAAAATCCTGCTTTATACAATCTACTGATACTCTCATATTAACATCATAGAAAACACCATTATGAAGATGTTCTGTGAAGCTCTGGTCTAACAACAGGTTTTAAACCGACTGATCAGCTGTGTGAGGCTCTTGGCCTATCAACAGGTTTTAAACAGACCTATAAGATGTGTTCTTAGTCCACAGGCTGGGGAATAATTACTGCGTCTAGAATGTATATGAAAGTAAATATTCCCTTGTCTTGTCTCCAACAGTGATCTCCAGTGTTACAGAGTCCTGCTGCAGGCATGGAAGTTTTAAGCGGGTTTCAAGGCTCTATGTGCCCTTAACGCACATGGCTCCCAGGTTCCTGCTGGGGACTATAATGGCAGAATAATGGCAGCCCAGCCTCACAAGTGTGCCAGGGTGACCTGAAATCTTGGTAGCAAAGCTACGTCTCTCAGCTGTGACAGCTCCAAGCAGCACTGTTTTCTTCTTGTACAAGTCTTAAATAAAACTAACCTTTGCCACTGGAGGAATAACAACAAATAATTAATCCTCCTAGACATACAAGAGATTGCAAAATGAAGGGCAGCTTCCAAACAGAGCTGAGAGGAGGAAATGCACTTTTAGGTGTAATATGCTGAGCACTCTTCTTTTCTCCCTGTTCAGCAATGAAGTTTCTGAGCCAAGGTCTCAAATTGACGGACATTTTAACCAATTCAAAAATGAGTTCCCTGATGTACTGACCCTGCTGACCTCCCCGCTAACTCTGGTGGCAGATGGCAACGCCACAGAGTAAGGAGAGAGATGAAGAGTGTCACAGTTTGCAGCAGGAAGCCAAAGCAATGGATCAAATAATCTCTAGAACCAGAAACATTGCAAGTTTTTATTCCTTTTTTATTCCTGGCAGGGTAACTACTGATAACATTACCCGAAAAGCATACGACTGCAGATTTGGAAGCCAATTTTCTTGGGATCATTAAGAACGTCAGAAAATTCAGCAAGTTTATTTGCACGGTAATTATTTCTTTCTCAAGCACTTGCAAGTTTACAGTGTCAGAAGGGGAACATTAAAACATGTAAACCGAAGTGGTCCCCAGGCAATAAGAGGGTACATGTCACCCACACGTTCTGTTAATGAACTTCCACAAGAACAGGGACTCGTGAATAACAAGTAACACAGTATATCCGCTGGAGAGAAAGCAAGCTAGAGTTTGTTTCTATTATTCAGCAGCTGCCAGAAGCTGGTTCCCAAAGCATCATGGACTGGATCTTTTCTGACATCGTTAAAATTAAAAAGGAAATTGTTTTCTATTATTAATCATAGCAGTTTATCTCTTGTTTTCAGAGCACATAGAAATAGCGAAACAGCATCTGGTAACACTACATTATAGAAGTATGATCTTCAGTGCACAGTAAGATGTTTGGAAGAGTTTTCCTCAGACTCATAAAATGTCAGATATGCTCTTCATCTGGCACAGCAAACCTATTTTATGGGAAGCCAATACTGGTGAAGTTAACGACTGAACAAATGAAGGCAGAATGACTTTCTATTCCAAATTCTTGTGTTTTAGTTGACAACATATAGTTATTATAAAGATAACAAAAAATCTGGATTCAGAGAGAAAATATTTGGTCAATAACTTTATCGACATGCAGTTAATGGGATCAGATTTTGTTTTCCTTTCATAAATAAATAATTAGCATATGTTTTCCTGCGTAGCAGCTCCACGAGCTCCACCACATTACAGAGCATCCTGCCTCGCACAATTGCCACCCCGTTACTTTTTTTGCTCTCACATTCACCTCTCCGTCCTTCCGACCTTGTGTTCTGTTGCAAAACATCACACGTCAGAGGAAATCAGGCTTGTGACTCACCTCCCGAGAAAAGTCTCTCAACACGGCCCTGGGAACAAGGACCTCCTGTCCTCCTCGCTCCGTCGGAACAGTTCGGTTCACAACCCTAGCGAAGCGAGAGGCGGGCGAAGGCAGCGGCCTGCGCGGCAGCCTCAGCAGGCCCACGCGCAGCAACCAGCCCCACAGCCCAAGTACCTGCCCTGCAGACAGGTCTTATCAAAGGGTTTCTCTACAGTAACTGAATTTATCATAAGCCAGCCAAGTTTGCAGACTGAGCTGCCATCAAGTTTTTTTGAGTTCGGGGCAAATTCTCCTTAGTATTGTCACTGCTACACAGTTTCCAGGAAGGTTTTGGATTCCATACGCAGAAGTTTCTGGATATGGTTATCCTATTATATGATTGGGCTCAGCTCAGTATTTTAGAATTATAAAACTGCACGAAGGGACTATAATAGAAGCTTAAGCTGAAATCCTGTCCCCATTCACATCAATCTTCAAAGAGATTAGCTTCAGAAAACACGGGGAAAAGTCTGAAACCCAAAGCAATGTTTTGAAATTCCCAACGTCAGAAACGTCAGGTGAAGAAGAAAAACTCTTTATGAACCTCATGGAAACCCCGTTGACCCTACTGACCTGCAGAGCCCACAAAGTTCTAGGACAGGTTTAGAGGTTCTTGATCAGATTTAAAATGCCCAGAAATTCAAAGGCATCGACATGGTCACTTCAGGACAAATACTTCAGCAAACTGTCAATATGACTTACCTACTAGATTCCTTACCTAAGTTTTTTACCAAGAAAATATCTGTCTGCTTATCCAACAGGTTTTCTTCTTGTTTATCTTGCAAATTATAATGTATTCTTTTTTTTCTTCCCTTTTTTTTAGGACATCATTTTTTGATCCCACTTGCATATCCTCAAACCATCTCAAGATTAGATATCTTATAGAGCTTTATACAATGAGGAATGTTTTGGTGTACAATATAAAAACCAGGGTATTTAGTACTGTACAGTATTACCTGTACAGAAAATCAGGGGAAAAAAAGAACAGAAAGGATCCTTGCCCTAACATGTAATAATTGGTCCCTATGGTGTACATACTATTACAGTATTACCATGAGACGTGAGAAGGTTCCCTGACAAACTAAATTGCATTTACATTTTGCTATAACTCTTTACTATCCTTATTAGCTCATTAGAGACCAGCATGGTGTTTATAATTGCCCTGACCTGTACAGAATAAAACCTGTTAATATTGGCAGTGAAGTTGCTACTGGCAGTGCAAGCTAGAGACAGTGAAGTTAATCATATTCAAACTAAAGTAAATTTGGGAAATGTGTTTCAATGTACTCAGCAATTGGCTACCTTTCAAGGTAGAATCTCCTGTAAATGCACAACTTCATTTCCCCAATGAACTTTTAACAGGCTTTTGTTACAGCAATTAGCAGTTTTGTCAAGGAAAAGTTCCCTGGGTAGGGACCAAATGTATAGAAGTGAGCTGGCAATTCTATATCTCCATCTAAAGAACCCATCCTTCCATCAGTAGCTAAGTGAATTCAAGTGTCAATTCATTCACCTTCAGCTTTCATCCCTGAGGAAGTGGAATGATGTGCATTTATATACTGCAGTGAAAATGCTTTTTATTGGTATAATTTCCACAACTACAAGACAAATCACTAACAGAGAATGCTGGCTATCAATGGCACTCTTTAGCACTTTACAAAATTTACTCAGCTATTCACAGAAACTGTTAGTATCCTGAAAACTGCCTCCCTCCCTAGAGATACATTACAGGCTCCTCAGACATGTTCAAGCTAATAACTCCCACTATATGACTCCTGCATATATCCATGGCAAGTGGAAAAAACAAGACATTCCATCTTGTACAAATTCCTTAGTAATAAAAATAATTATTAAAGTTAATTAAAAAGAAGAAAAAGTAATTATATAAATATACATAAATAATATCAAGTTAATATTTAAAGTATTTACTAAAATGTACAAATGTATAAAGTTATAAAAAGGCAAATAAAGCTATAAATATTTAACTATACAATAAATATTTATAATATTATATATATGTTAGGCTTGCACCTTAAAGTCACATGTTTAGACCTGCATTAAAAAACAAGAATATAAAGACTAGAGTGGATATTTGTTAATATCAAAATTACATCATCATGAATAAATAACAATAATGTCTCTTTTTTTGCACGACAAGGATACTTCATAAAAATACAAGAGAAGCTATCAGATCTGTTCTAACATATATATTAGAATATATTACTTCCATATCAGATATAAATATACATAGCACAATTTTTCAAAATTCCAGTACAGTCTTTGAATTTTTCCAAACTCCATACACAATGTGAAAGTATTATTAGGGTTGATAAGAACTCAAATTCTAAATTCCTGGCCAGTTTCTAAAGAACTGTTTATTGTCACTCTAAATTTTTTTTAAAAAAGCAAATTTCTCATGAAGCAATATTCTGAAATTCCTTGTTGATTTTACTAATATCTCTATGCTATAATGTACTGCACTTGCTTTGGATTGCCTCTTACTGTTATTCTAGTCAGGATTTGGATTCAAGTATGGTGTGGGAATGAGACATTTCTCGCTGAGATGATATAACGTAAACCCAAATTAAGGAAAATTCCCCCCAAGGTGTAGATACAAATTAATATTAAAATGGAGTTCAGGGGAAAACTGAGGACAGGCCTGCACGGAGGGAGCCCACTGGCATAGCAGGTGGGTTGTAGGCCAACCATGCACCAGGTTGGTCTCCTTACTACTGGTGCCCAAAGTTGAAGAGAATTGTTAATGTTCCCCCGTCACCACTCAAAAAAAGTAATCTGAATCAGCATTTTTGATGAAAAACTCTCTCCATCAGGAAAAGGCAGCCCATCTTCCCTTATTTTAGGTTCTCCAGTGTCAAATTAACAGTACAGATGGGTAAAAATCTTCAGTATAACCCATCATCCCAAGAGCAGCAGCCAATACCTTTCTCCCTCAAACTCCTCCATCAACCTTGCAGTCTCTGCGTCTCCCAGATAAACTCACTTCTCCTCACAGGCAAATGTGGCGCTGAACCTCAAACTACAGAAAGGGGAAAGCATCTCAAAAGAAAAACAGCTCTTGGTGCAATGTCAAAAGCTGCCAAAAATACAGAGTGGTTCATCAAAAAGGACAATTCTTCCAGAAATGATTAGGGGATTAGGATTATTTTCTGAATTATAATAACATACTCAGAGCTGCACGAACAAAAGACATATATGGTCTCTATCACTCGAAGTTTATTGTAGCGGACACTTGAAAGACAAAAGGAGAAGGATCCAATTCTGATTTCATTTGCCTTTCATTCAAACAATCAAGATTCCAGTAACTCTGTTGTGTCCCATTTACCGCAGTGTTATTACCTCAAGAGAGCCTCACTGTTATTGCCCATTAACAAATATCACTGTTTTAGCCTTATGATTTCCCAGGTTCTTTTACAAATTCCAGCTTTATCAGTGGATAATTTCCCGAAGTGTTTAATCCTCAAATATCCTCTTTTTAAATCCACAGGTTCAGCAAGCAAACCTCTCTCCTTGCATTAAAGAGCTGAGCAATCTTGCCTTGGGGTGCTGACTGGTTGCCAAGTTTTACCACAGAAATTGTTGGAGTTCAGGGTTTATGTTAGGTGAGCTATACTTGGAGGCAGTCAAATGGACTATAGGATGTTTCAGGAAGAAGAACTGTTGCATGACTCTGTGATGTTGACAGGACTGGAATTACTTTTGCTAAACACCCTATTCATCATATTTAATGCCATGGAGATTATGTAAACAGCCTGAACATCACTAGCCAGGCGGATAAAGATAAGATCTTTCCAAGAAAAATGAATATTCTTTGGAATATGCATTGGGAACATCATTTGAGATGTGGATGCTTCATTTTCATAATGGAAAAAAGCTGACTCAGAACATAGCAGACTGATTCACATCTTTATTAGACAATCAAAATAGCTTTGACATTGCAGAGGCCTCTCTCACAAAAAGGCAGTTTCACTGGCAGAACTTCTGACATCCCAGAGACAATTTTCCACTTTCAGTAAATCAACCAATTTTTTTTTTTTCGCATTGTAGTATTTCTTCCATGAGCTTTGAGGATTTCAGTATTTCAATAGTAACCAAATCTCTACTAAGTCAACATTCTCTCCCACTGTCATACAGACCAACCACACTTGTCCACGTCCTGTTTGATCTTTGATGTTTCTTGCCCGTGGGGTTGGCAGTGACAGCGTCCTTTCTTGCAGAGCACAAGCTGTTTGCTGGCAGCCCCTAGCAGGAAGCATCAGTCACCTTGGCTCCCCAAGGCTCACAACGGGCATCCCCATGGCAATTCTTGCAGAGATTTCCTGAAAGATTCCCTATTCATTTTGGAAAGGTCCCAGTTAAGGCTCTCTTTTCTCTACTTTGCTTCATATATTCCTTATTCCAGCTTTCCTTCAAAGTCTAACACACATTTCTTTATTTATATAAAAACCAACAGAAAGTCGTGACATGTTTTTAGGCCCTTATTTCAGCATTCACATTCATCGCATATTCTTAATTAACTGAATGCGTCAGCAGCTCCTTGGAACTGAAAATCAGTAGAATATTATTCCCATTAAGACCATACAGGTTTCAATCAGGATGTTCATTATGAAATTCTGTCCTCTAAAATAACTTTGCAGAATTACATTAAACTTATTGTCCACACAAATTACCTCTTTTAATTAAGACACAAACTTCACGTTTATTTCCTCATCATTTTCTCTCAGAGATATATGCTACAAAGCTAAAACTGAATTTCCTTCTCTGCATGCAAGATTATGTCATCTTTCTCTATACTGGTTTGCATCTTACTCTGAAGAAGTCCCACTGATTTTCGTGATGGCTCTGTTGAGTAAGGAACATCTCAAATGAACAAGACAATCAAAATATAGCCCTAAAATAAGAAACATAATAAAGCTGCTATCCTGATATCTGTGGAGATGTCAAGCATTCCTCGACTTTTTTGAAGAATCATTTATACAAATATTTAGGCCCTTGAAGCCAACACATTTACAAATCATTTAGGCATAATCGTCTTGTCACTTACATACAGCTCAACAAACATGTCATTGGGGAAACCCTACAATGTAATTAGCGTCGGGTTGAATGACAACTGAAGAAAAAACATTAGAAGCATTTCCTTTAGAAGAGAAAGGAAATATCTCCTATGTTTCAACACTCACTTCACCAGGAAGATTGATTTTTTTCCCACTATGGAACCTTCCACATGGAACCTTTCACTTAATTTCACTGAGGGTTTTTGTAATGGCTTAGCCTTACGGTTCTCTGATTAGTAGTGCAGTCAAAACTTTATTCTCAAGAACGCAAGAGATTAGGACAAGTTGCCTGATTACGTAACTAAGAGATTTAGGGAAGAAAAAGAAAAAAATACTGAATTTTTTAGAGACACCAATTATCTAGGCAAATTTAAGAAAGAAACGGCAAGTGTTGGTTGAAATCAATTCAAACCTATTTTTCAAAAAAAAAAAAAAAAGCTGTTTTCTGAGTTCTCGTGACCTTCAAAGGTCTTATTTTGGAGATTGTATTGTAAAAGTCCATACAGCAAAACAACTTGCAAATATGTTTACCTGTGTTACAGTATATTTGCTCGCAATTGACAGCAAAGATGTAAGAGAAGATATCTGCTCATGCATCATTTTAAAATACATACACACCTCCTCTCTAAGCAGAACAGCAGACTTAAGCTCCTGTCTGCAAAAAGGGCTCAGCAGCACATCTGAATTCTATAAAGTGCCTGATCAAATATTAATAACAAGATTGTAGTTGTACAGCATCTGACTGGGGAAAGACCATTAGTGAATCACAACTTTTCTGCCAAAAAATGCCAGCCACAGCAAAATGTTTCTTTGTGCCATATTCAATAGAGACCACAAGTTGGTAGCAAGTGGCCTGAAAGCATCAGCCATACACAGTGGGGAAAGGCTGTGGTCCAGTGTCCTCCCTGCTCCTACAGAGACAAAAAAAGCTGCCTATGGAGCACTCCTGGGAGACGGGAGTAGGATTCATGGCAGCAGAAGCAAGATCGAAATTCTCATTCTCACAAGAAGCAGGGCCATTATGGAGAGCTGAAGTCACCGTTGGCGCGGACGAGGCCTCTCCCCCGCTGCCGGCAGTTGTGCGCGGCCCGTCCTCCCGGCACGGTGCAGGGCCGGCCCGGCCCGGCGCTGGGGCGGCGGGGCCGTCTCCAGGCAGCCACGTGTGTTTGCTCAGCCTGTGCTCCAGCGAGCAGAGCGGACGGAGCCCACGCGGCCCTCGTCGCGCACAACCGCAGCCTGCCCGTTGGCTGCTCCCCTCGGCCTGGGAGCTCTCCTGGGCAGAGCCAGAGCTTCCCAGCACAGCAGTGACCCGGCCTAGTCAACAACTAGTCTCGAAACCACTGTCTTGGCTCCAAAGAGCAAAGCTTTTCTACTGCTGCTGAACTTCTCACTGGAATTCAATTGGTATTTTCCATATACATGCGTCACTGAGGGCTTATTTTGTCATTTTAGCACACACTCTCCTTCACATTCCCATGAAGTTCAGTGATTCCCTTAAAATATCACTGCTTTTTCTCTTAGGAAACTTCGGCTGTTTGATCGTACAAACACTTGAATTCTATAAGCTGAAGAGAGTAGGCTTGGTGCCTCTGCTGTAAAATGAGAGTAATTCATATTTTGCTAATTTACAGAAACAATATAAGGACTGAAGGAATGCTCAGGCACTACCACAGAAAGGTCGGAACAAATTTTTCCAAATATTGTTTTTCCAAAAAGGTATTTCTTGGGTCATCTTTAAATTCTTAAGTATCATAATTCACTTCAGTTTAACAATGTTAGCGAGGAGAGGGAGAGCCCAAATTCCGTATTATTAAAACACAGGCTCAGTAATGACTGCGGAAATGGTGGTCTCACACTGAAAGTCAGGAATACCTACACGTAGCAAATAGGCATCACAAGCTCAGGATCTTCCTTTCTGTAGAATGATCTGAACTTCCATTTCTCTTAGCCCCAGACAGCTTGAACACTCAAAAATATTCTGGGAGTGTTTTTTCAATCTCTGCTGGAACAGCATCACCAGCAGAGATGCTGATCTCTGAGCATGTTATCTCAAGTCTCCAAACATTTCTCAGATGAACCCTTTAACTACCAGGCTACTAATCCATTCACACTTTCTCTTCTTCCATGACTCATGGCAGTGTTTTATTTGATTTACTAAGTGATAGAGGCAAGGTCACAGCGGTAGAGTCATGTATAAAATTTACTTCCTTTTTTCTTACACTAAAACACTAAACTCACATTTTTTTCACCACAATTTTTGTGCTCAAGGTGCCCTCTAAATTTTGGCATGTTTCATCAGAGCACAGAAATATTTCATGACACTCATGAGAGTGCTGGATGGCAGAGATGCATGACCCCAGCCAAGGAACTTAGAGCCTCCAGCAGCAGGCAAGGGCAAGGTGTCCATGCATGCTGCACACTGCAGGCATGCAGAGCAAGGTTACTGAATTCTCACACGTGCTCTTATAGGGCTTTCTCACCTAGTGCTGGCTCCTCTCCCTGACCCTCTTCCAGAGTCCTTGTTTTCCTGACACGCCTTCATGGCCCTGATCTCAGTTTCCAGGGGTCTTTCTACTGCTCACTTGTATTTTTTTTATTTCCTTCACTGTCTTGCCCATCATCTAGTCTGTCCCTTCACTATTTCTTTTACATTCCTTTGTTAGATCTCTTAAAGATGACTATGAAATGAAGACTATCCTCTCTTTTGATTAATGAAGGGAGAGCAATTACAGCTCCATTCTTCTTCCCAGTCACACACGACAGATATTTAATGCTTAGGAATTAGTAAGTCATCAAGTAGGTTTATGTGAAATCCTGGGTTTTTTATCTTCAGAGAAATCTATATAATCAAAAGGATTCAGAAGCATCTTTGCACTGACTGGAGAAGCTGGGCATCCTCGGTTATGGTGAACTAGTTCCCTAGAGGCCAGTACTTATCCTGTCAGATTCCCAAGAAACTTCCTCTCAAATGATTCCTAGTACCATATTTTCAGTACTTCTGTGACTTAGAGTGGTTGCTAATGGAAAACTAGCAACGTCTGAGGTGATTAGGAATGCGGCATGGGTAGAGTACCGTTACATTAGCAACTCCCAAGGGCTCTCTGCAAAGCACTTCTCCCACCTGGTACCCCTGACAAAAAACTGTAAATAGCGTCGCATGTGGAAGTATAAAACTACTTTTAGTGACAGAATTTGAGAATGATTTTCCACTTCACACATTCTTTGTCTGCAGTTTCCTTTAATACACATGAAATTGCTCCACATGATCCAACTTCCCCAATCCTTCTTGGAATTCCAGAGTAATCAGACAACCAGAGCTTGCAACTGCTGTCTTAATTCCGAGGCAGCCTTACCAGATTTGTTTTCTGAAAATTTTCTCAGGGTGGGATTAACCTATTAAGAAATGAATGCAAAGGAGCCCGACGCAGGCAGGGCGCAGCCAGGCGTTCTGCAGCTACACCTGTCCTGTGAGAATACAGGCCTTTATTTGCAGATAGACTTGATCCTGGCTTATACTTGTAATTATTTGGCACTGCTTGTTGTCACAGAAATGAAAGGATTTACATTTTTTAAAATAACTGTTGTAGAACAATAGGAGAAGTTTTGATGAATTTTAAAACATGTGTTATCACAACAATTAAAATGTTCAGCCTGTATTATCTAGAAGAACTGCTATAGAACAGAGGGGTAAGCAAGTATTGCCCCTCCCTTCCTTTATTAATACATTTTTATGTTCTGCATAGTTATGTAATTAGCTATACACTTTTTAAAATGGTAAAATAAAGAGCTGCAAGCATGGTATGTAATGTTACATTCTAGAATTGTCGTGCAATTCTCAGGAGTCACAGTGAAGCTTTTTATCAGGTATTTTCCTCTGCATTACTGGTCTTCTTGCTTTTTGTACCTTCTTTCCACTTTCAGCCAAAGTATTTAAAAACAAAGCTGACTAAGAAAGCCCAACAATTAATTCCAACAGTGAAGGCAACAACAAAAAGCACTGTAATAGATTTGAAATAGGCTAGTGCTTCAGTGTTCCTGTCTTCCATAGCCCATAGCCATAAGCCCTAACTCATGCTTTGAAGCCAGAATGAGAGTGCTGATGCAGGCAGCTCCGGTTCCACCTGGGAGGTAATGAGGTGAAGTCATTGCATAGCACAGAAAAAAACAGAGCCAGCCGACAAGGCACCGTTTAATTCAGTGGCTCCCCAGAGAGAAGCATCAGCAGCAGGGGCACCGCTGACAAGTGAAACGCTGCTCTGGGTAACACTTTATTGCCCATTATGTGGTATTGGAATAGCAAATAGTTAAAAGGTCACAGGGGAATAGAACCATATCAAAGAAATCTGTACAAGTACCCTCTGCGGTTAGGCAAAAATTTGGCAAGTTGGTGGGTTGGCACAGGGCTTTGTCGCTTGAATTTTGTTAGAAATGGGTCTTCTCAAAAACATCTGCTGGGATTGTGCACTGCTTTATAGTATAGATAGCATAAAAAGACCTTGCTCTTAGTCCTCATATAGTCTTCAGACTATATAAAGGGTGGGTAACAAAAGACAGCAGGATTTATATTTTTTTAAACCTCTTTGCTACTCGGATTGCTTTTGTTACTATCTAAAAAAAAACTTCTAGAAGCAATTGAAAGATTTCTTAACAGATTTGTCTCATGTTATGAACTCCATTATTGAAGGAGAAATACACTCCTTGTATGCTTGGGATACTTAAAATATCTCTTGCATCTGAGACTGAATCAATCCACAATCCATCCCTCTTGGTCAGCTACAAGCCCCGCTCCCCGTGCAGGTTCTTGGCTTTACAGCTCTCTGAGGCACTCGTGCACTACCACGAGTTCCCTTTCATGGTTGGGCTCCCGCTCTGTTCAAAGCCACTAGGCAATGTTAATGATATAGCCCTAACTAATTATTGATGGATAATTAACTAGGTTATCTTTAGCAAAAACTAGCTTCCTGGGCAAAATTTACCCAGTAGCCCTACCAGGAGTTATTTCTATCCTCCCCTCCTGAAAATGGCATTAACCGTTGCCATAAACATGGCTATTCTGGTTTCTTCACTAACCTTCCCCGACCAGCAGTGACACTTGCCTGCAGGCTAGGAGAACCTGCCCAAAGATCTAAAGCTTTCAGGAAGCTGCCAAAACACTAAACCACTTCCACGAGCCCCACTGCCCTACCCACAGCCAGCAAATGCAATAACATTGGATTCCTCAAGTGCCACATTTGTAACCTTGGAGCAGGCTGTGCAGCCTGAATCCGCATCATTTAAATTTGAAAACCCCTGGAAATTTCCTCATAGCAGGGTAGCTCTGCCCCTCGTTGAGACAAACATCATTAACAAGACTGTACTCAGTCTTGAAAAGAAGCTGTTGCAACTTCACTAACAGAAAAACAGAATAGAGAAAACTGTTTATGAAAAAAAAAAAAAAATCCTAATCTTCCTATCCTGGTGGATTCCATTCAAGAGATTCTAATTTACCATACTTAAAAGTAAGCCCTTAACAGGTAACCTAAATCCTCTTCTTCCATATCAAAAGTTGTCATGGCTGTCTCCCCTTTGCTGTCTCATAAGTATTTGAACAAAGGTTTGAATGAATTTCTAGGCAAAATGAAAGCCAGAGTCTAGCATATGGGCAACATCCATTTCTTTTTTCCTCCTAGTAAGTTCTCCAGAGCTTTAATAATTATTTGATGCCTTCTCCAAAAAGGAGTTTCACTGTCAGAACAGAAATAGCCAGACAGCAGTAAAATGCTGAAGTTGAAATGTCGATTCACTAATGTAATTTCTTTTTATTAAAAAAAAAAAAAAATCAGGTCCCAGGTGAGTAAATGACCACTACTGTTTTTTGTCATTATTGCTGCTGACAGACCAAAATGTCTTTGATCTGTGCACAGAGCCTCTTCCCAGGGAAGATGTGGGTACATGTTTGCACATGTGCTTAAACTTCTGTTTGAATTTAAGATTTGCTTTTCAGAGTAGTGGGAAATTCTAATAACACTCTAATAAGACTTTTAATTAGCAGATATGTATTTACACTTTCAGCTAAATTAAGGATTTTTTTTGTCTAGGAAATAGGTGATATTTCATTTCATTTCTCAATGGCTGTGGACTGAAAGCATATTGTGCTAGTATTTCTCTCAGAGTGACTTAAATCTCTTAAAAGGATTTAAATTTTATATTCCTTTTGCATTTGGAGTTGTTCAGTTCAAAACCTCTCCAACCTAGAAACCATGATGTGTTTATATTAGGATCACTCTGTTGTTTTCATAAATAAGAGATCATGCTACCTTTAAGTATCTGGCAACAGAAATGACTGCCATCACAAATATGCATTATCTTGTTCATCCAAGCCATAAGAATGGCTTGGAATGTTTAGAAAGAAATTAATGTATATTTTGGTACACTGTATTTTTCATCCAATACAGTGGATTACAAGTTTCAGTGAAATTTTATTTATCTATTTTTTTATTTATATTTTTATTACTATTATTTATTTATCTATTTTTTTGAATGTTGCTTTTCTCCAATATATAGTCAAGCTGTTTAAAATGGTGAAAAGAATAAAAACTGAGAAATGAGAATACTGTAAACCTAGTCCAGATTCTAGACATTCATAATAAAAATAAAGGTACAGAACATACCACATCATAGGTGTATTCCAAGAAAACCAAAAGAAATTGCTTGATTTTGAATATTGAATTGTGTAGAAAAGCTAAGGTAAAGCAATTATCAGACACCAAAATGTTTTGTGTATGTCTGAGAAAAAAAAGTACCTGAGAAACCAATTTCTAACTGTACATATACCTGTCATGGAGGCAGAACAACCTGACGTATCAGTATGTATCAACGTGAAGACACCACTGTACAAAAGGCAGTGGAATTCTGGAGAAATCTAAGCAGCCTCCAAGCTGCTGGGGGCTTGGCAGATAATTTGTTGCAGGTTTCAGATTTGGCTGAACTGTATCTGCTGCTTTGCATCTTTGCATCACTCTTTTATACCACTAAGCAACAGTTACTTGAGACAGGGTAGTTTCCTATTTTTTTCTTTTTGTCTTTTTTTTTTTCCCTCACCAATATTAAATGCATATTCATATATTACCACAAATCTTTCCAAGATCGTACGAGAATAATTTTAATCTGCTGGAGACCATTTCTGTCAGAATCATTTCCGTTAAAATATGTTATCCCATTCCATTATTCAACATAAATAATGCAATCCTGTATAGTCCTGACTCTGCACCATACTGATACCAGTTCGTCTCCTGCAATTTCAGCACTTTGGCAGCAACACAAGGAATACCATCCAGAGAAAGATTTCAAAGGCTACTCCTGTGCAAAGGTTGCATGGGGACATGCAGGTCTACCCACTGCTCTGGACATCAGAACAGTATTAGGAGAAGGCCATGGAAGGACAAATGTGGTCTCTACATCCATACTTTTAGACTAAGAAAAACAAATTATCTTCCCATCCTTTAAATCTTTGTTCATACTTTACTCAGAGCCCTTTCTACAGGGGAGGTCAACACAGGTTCTCCTGATAAAGCTGGAGAGCAAGAGGCAGCCTCACTCCATTTCTCCTTCCTCTTCTGACCTTTCAAGCAGCGCTCAGGAAGACTTGGCACCATGCCACGGGATAGGGTCTCCGTCCTGTGATGCTCCCTCCTGCTTGTGCTCCAGCCTTGGGAAGCACCATGTACCTTCCAGCTGCAAATTCTGTCTCTGGACTGTCCTTTGGGGGCAATGTCATTATCTGCGTGTCTGACTGCCATAAACGGTTCCATTTCACCAAGCCAAGTACAGTAAGTATGACACGCAGACTTGCCTCTAAATTCATTTGACTGATTGCTGTTTTACAGATGACATTCAGCTTTATCCCAGCACCATTTCCAGCTAAATCACTTGACCTTCTCTACATTTATTGCTGAATCAGCAACAGAGTTGCTGGGATGACTCCTCTGACATTTGAAGGCTCGCAGTCATCATCAGAGACTGCTCTACGGCATCCTACAAGCTCCTCAAACATTGTGAGACCTTCACCTCCTGACGCCTCATCTCCAGCACAGTCACCCTCTGAAATTATATGCCATCCCCTCACTCCAAAATATGATTTTTTGGTCTTCTTTTATTTCGCACATTAACTTCTGTATCTATGCTAATATATAGGAACCAAACACTGGGCGGGGGGGGAAAGAAAAAGTGAATATGCGCAAATTCTGCACCCAATACACGTAGCCCAAATTTTTCTTTCTCCAGCAACTCATAAAGAGAATCCCCCCGATTCTCCAATTTTCCCGGTCCATCTCCAGCTTTGGGTCATTTACATATGTGGTGTTCAATGTAAATTATTGATTTTCATATTTCCCAATAATTTACATAGGCCTTTTCTCTCCACTTCATCAATAACATGTCTCTCCCCAAGCAGTGTCTCTCCCAACACAGCAATACAATAAACTCAACAGCTGTGAGAGCGGCCCAGCACAGCAGGTGCCATGGAGGACGCTGAGCCTAGATGTTAGCCGAGGAGGACTTTGTGCTGGAGACTTTCAGAGAGATTTCAAAGCCGGTGCTATGAGATGTGGCAGGGAGCAGAGCAGACACAACCTGCGCGTGGGCTACGTCCCTCCGCTATGCGTGAACCACGTACCACGCGTGGCTGAGGAGATGCAGGCTCTGCAGCAAAGACCCGCCGACCGCCTGTGCTCAGCGCGGGGCCAGCACAAGCAAGGCCAGTGGCTGTTCCCGCTGGCACGCACCGACCTGAGCCCCACAGAGCCCAAAGGGCTTCCCGCTGCCCTCGCAGGTGCCCCCCGGCTGCCGCTCACTCCTAGCCAAAGGCTTCCAAGAGGCACAGGGAAAACCAGCAAGCCCAGAGAAACCCTGTTGCGGTCTCCTCTCCTTCTCCCAGAGCTGCAGCAATACATTTCACAAACAAATCTATCCAAAGAATGACATTTCCATATGGCTGTCACAAGACTTACTGAAAAACAAAGCAACCCTGTACCTTCATTTTTTTTTTTATCATTTTGTTCTTTTCGAGGGCTGTCACATCAGGAATTTCACCACTGTTATCAGAGAAATGTCAGCATTTCTTTTTTTCTGCTGTCACTACCTGGTTACTGTGCCTAGATTACTGATGATTAAAAGAAAAAAAAAATGCTAGGAAGAGGGTTTTTTTGTTTTCTTTTGTTTTGTTTTTAATAAGGTCTGTTTGTGTGAATCCAATCACACGCTGGGAGAGTTCATGCCCTGTCTGAAGGGCTGCTGTGAGCGTGGTCAGCTATTCAGGTTGGTTCCCGAACAAGGAGCAAACAAGAACACCATCCAGCAATCCTCTGAGGACAAGAAGGAAAAAATACAGTTTTCCAAGAGGCAGAAATCTGCTCAAGCCTCTGCCCACTAAATTTTGGTTTAACCAGAATCAACTGAAGCACACAGCACGGGATCACAAGGAAGAAACAAGTGTCCATCAGATGACACTGGAATCGTATGTCTTTGTTGCTGGGGAAGGGAACAGCGGAAGCCTCCAAGAACCACACGTGCACAGCTAGCCCCAGGGACAAGGAGAAGAAGATGGCATAGAAACAAAGCCCAGGAGTACCTGATGGAAACTAACTCGAGAGAGAGCTGCCTAACAGCAGCAGTTTCTGTACAAACAGTCCTCCGGGAGGCCTCACAGGAAACTGAAAATGAACTACTAGAGCCACCATGCTCAGAGGCCTGCCTCTGGTACTACTAGAGCCACCATGCTCAGAGACCTGCCTCTGGTCAGAGGCTGGAAGCACCCAGGCCCCCGAGCAGGGGGCCTTGCAAACTCACGAGGTTGCAGATCGCTCTCCCGAACCTGCCTCCCGGCAGCAGCCAGGGACTGCGAGAGCTCCGGGCTCGCACAGCCGGAGCGAGGCCCACGGCCCACATCAGGAACTAGGCCCAAGCCCCTCCGCACGCAGCATCTACATCCTGCAGGAAGGTAACTCCTCTCATCAGCTCCCTAGGCTGGCAACAGAGAATAACTGCTTCAGTACATATCTATGAATATATTTGTATGCAATAACATTATTCCAAAGAGCTCTGAATAACCCATCGAGCAAAAGGTGTGTTATGCACTTAGTTTTACTTACATAGCACAGCATCTAAACTAGTATTCCCAACAGTACTTTAGAGTTGAACTAATCTGTAAATATTCTATTCAAAACATTAAAAGGATGCAGACTGTGCTGTTTTATTTTTAAACAGGCAACAACTGCATTTTATTTTAGCAAACATTTCTCTTCATTTTCATTAATTGGAAAAGCTGTTTTCACAATGGCTGATGGAAGCAGGGTAAAGGATGCCGTGTCTCATGATTCCAAAGAAATTCCCAGCATTCACAAGCCTTTGAAGTTAACAAAATAGGAACCAACCCATCAGCCAACATTTTGTATAACTTAGCTAAAAAATCAGGAACAAGCTCTAGGGGTGAATGTGGCCTGAATGACTCCAACCATAACCTCACTAAGAATTAAGCTTCAAACAAAGAGTTTGATGATCAGATGACACACACTGAGGCAACAAGCCGTATGTGTCCTCAGACACCTTGAGTTTTCATTTTCCTTCTCTTTCGGATGATCCCTGACCCCTGCTCGGCAGTGATCACAAGCTTCAGTTCTTCTTTTATCTAAAAAATCCTTGAGAAGGTTGCAATAGGTGAAGTGATAATACTGTGGACATAGCCTACTTTTGTGTGAGAGTTCTCTGAAATACTCATAAAATATGCATGTCTTATGCTTCTGTGTGGCACTTACTATTGTGCTGGCCAGTTTCATGAAAGCCATGCAAAAGCACCATTTACAGGAACACTGCCAATGGGTCTGAGGCCTTGCGTGTTGTTTGACTCAAACCCAGCCTGTTGTGTTTGAAGGTCAGGATGTTAACTTAGCCCAGTACTTGCAAAAATGCAAGTTGCAACAATTATTTTAAGCTTGAGTCAAAAATAATTAGAATTCCTTCAAATTATCTTTTATGAATTTATAAAGGACCTCCCCAAACAACACTACAATAAAATTAAGAGTATAGGAGAAGTATAATTTCATTGCCTTACTCAACTCTGCAAACTCTACATTATTCAAAATGATGTAACTTTTTAAAATTATTTTAAATGTTTTCTCTATTTTTGCAAAAACATCCACGAACATAGATTTTTGCCTATTCCAACGGTGTTATATTCTATAAAGATAAGCTCTAACATAAAGGTAATGCCACAGGAAAGTGCAAGCATTTTGATCAAGTTTGAGAATTTTTCAGTTCCAATGCCAAATTCTCCAGTGAAGGTAACAGCAACAACCAAGTATCCATTATCGCAATACATGCAGGACACTTAGCAACATATCTAAAAATTAACAGGTGGATTTTAGCTTTAACATTGCTTCTATTGACTAGAAGGATTGGACTCGACTTGATTACCATCTCTTGCCTCAAAACATACCCATAATTTCATACGCATAAGTCATACAACACTGAAGGCCCCAAATCAGCTGGCAGCATCCCTTGACAAAAGTTTAAAAAAAAGCTTCCATTGTTTGAACTGCTAACACCTGAGCAAGTTGCAGAAACCAAATATTCTTGAAATTACTTCTAAAATTACATGAAAGTGGTTTTCCCAACCTCGTCCAATTTGACCTGAATCCTTGTTTACACCATGGCATATCTTCAACAGGAACACAGATGAGTGTCCTAACTAAGAGCAACATCAGGCTGGTGGCTGTGTTAGTCTGATTTGAGCGGACTTACATTCACTCAAGATGAAGAGTATTAGAATTGTGTCTCTTCATCCTGGGCAAGAGCTCTAATTACTGAACCGTTACAAAATAAGGACACAAGCAGTAGCTTTTCCTCCAGCTATGTTTCGAATTAAAAGAGTGAGCCAAGGTGGGTTCCATGGGAGAAAGTTAAGAAGGCACATGCACTGGTCTATAATGAAAGGGGGTTCAGCACCATGAAAGGAAACCTCTTTACCACCTTAGGTGACTTGTCAGAAGTCACACGATGCATCAACAGCATCTCCCAATGTAGTGCATCCTCTACCCCATCTTCCAGACTCCCAGCTTATGGGGCTAGCAGCAGAGCTCAAATGCCTAAGATTGCCAACTTTGCAAGTGTTTGCCTTGCAGAATGTTAGGCTTAGGCTCTTTTGGTCCAAGAAAGCATACACACGCTACTCCTGATTCTCTGTCGAGGTGCCATTTCCTTACTTGGAAGAGAAAAGGCAAAATGGGGGAGAGATCCAGAGAGACAACTTGTCCAGGTCCCTGGGGTGCTTTCTAGGAATACCTGCCTATTGTGCAATGGCTAAAGCAAAACCAATTTGCTGTTACCACATTTTTGGGGGTCTTTAGAAGAACACAGAGACTAAGCTGACAAAAGTGTAAACATTTGATCTTGTAGTTTGCATATTATGTGATTACTATCTAGCTTCTTAGGTTTTTGCTACAGCTGCTAATTTGCTTCCTAATTATTATACAAGAACATTTTAAAACATAACTATCAGAGAGGAGGGAAAGGCTTACTTTCAGATTTCTGCCATTGCAGCCCAAGATTTCTCACATTTAACAAGCAAAGAGTCTCTCTTTAACATTTGCTTCTCATCTGCTGCTCATGGAACCTGGCAGTCAAATGAATGACATCTGCTAGTGTCACCAGACTAATCTACACTTTATCATAATCATCATCCACCTTCCTCTCTCCCCCGAAAGGGGAAAGCAGACTAACCATCACTTTCTTAAAGGTTTTTCTTCTCCTCTATTACAGCTCTCTGTTGTCTACTTAAAACTGTGTGGTTCAGAACATTTTCTCAGTGTACAGCAGATAACACACTGACAGATAGTAGGATAGTCTTAATGCCAGAAAATTTGGAGTGACTCATCTCCATGAAAGCAAGCCATCTGAGTCACAGCCATGATGACTCAGAGGAAGCCTGAGGAGAAGGCACCTTTCTGGAAGGAAGAATTTAAACTGTCCTAGTTTTCCAAATATATAACTTAGAGAGGAGCTTCCCATAGAGGAAATTTTTGGGGTGAGGAAAGGAGAATTAAATCATCAAAAAGAGAAGGGACAATATATATATTAATAGCACAAAAGAAAACCACCAGTTACACTGAGATTCACTATATTTTCATCATTAGACCTCTTATTTAATAAATACTATCATTATTCTCTTGTTCTAACAAATTAAGTTGTGCTAGGCTTTTTGATAAACTGCTTGATTGCTTGTTTCCATTGACCATTTAATGATGATTTCAACCACATAATCATCAGTGGCCACAGGGAAAATAAAATGTAGAAGACCCACAGTTCATTAAAGCTGTCAGCACAAATGGATAAATGTGACACATTGGATAACACACTCAAATGTTTCGAGAGGTAAACACAGTATGACACTTATCCATCAAGCTTCACTGGATAGTAACAAAAATATCAGTCTGTATCATCTGAAAGATAAACAGTGCAAACTTGTAAGTGTTCTTATCATGTTATATGTAATCTACATGTTAAGTTGTAAGTTTGCTTATTGTGCAGAGATCTGAATTAGCAAGGCCTCAAATATGACGTCAGAAATCATACAAATGTCCGTCTAAGGCCCAAAATGTGGTCCACACTACATGAACTCCAAGACAAAGGAGTCTTCATCTATATAGGTTATAATACTTTTATTTCAGGATCTTACACAGAGCTACGGAAGGAAGAAAATTCAGTCAGTGGAGAAAATCAACAGAGATAGGTGGTAATCTGATCTATTACCCACAAATTAAATAGCCAGCTATCTTACCTAGCTGAAGAAGTTGGCCCAAAACGGTATCTGATACCCACACCAGCATGGTGGGCTTTGTGCTGCTGGGCAGTTGTGCCAAGGTTGAGGGGACACTGAACCGCACCTCACAGCTGCTCAGACGTCATCCTCTTGCCTGATGGATCAATCAATTCACTCTTTATGCTGTTTGTCTTCTTTACTGGCTTTACAAGTCTGATTTTTCTGCTTTCAAACTCACTGTGCCACCCGCAGCTTTTCTGGACATGTCTTTTGAGTACCACTGTCACACAGATTAGACTGATCAATGGCTGCCACTAAATACCTTCTCTTCAACCTATTTTCCATTCCTCTAAAATTAGTCTTTTATTTTAATACAGAGTTATGAAATAATGAATCTTAGCTTAAAAACTAAACAGATATTTTATGGTTTATGCTAATATGTTTTATACAGGAAGACCAGGAACATACAAGTGATCTTGAACTAGATGACCTCTTGAGGGCCCTTCCAACGTGAGTTATTCTATGATTCTATTAAACACAGAGTTATAACAGCTTAAATGAAGAACAGAAGCTTGTTAACGCCACCATAACTCAGCAATTTTCAGATTCTGCATCACCATTACAGCACAAACCTTTCACACTGGGAGTCACAAAAACAGCTGCATCATAGACTAGGTGTTCAGATACTTCATAAGGGCAGGAAGTCCGTATGTATGTAAAATAGGCAAGTTCCACAGATGTCCCTCCAAGGGACATCATAGACCTACCTGCTGTAAATGATTTTGAGTATTTAGCCTATGGTCCTTGACAGGTACTAGTGCTGGGTCCATCTGCACTCCTGCAGGTGTTTACCCTGGCTCTACCACATCCGAGTCACTCCAGCCTCCAGTCTGGTCTTACCACAGAGGTGGGTTTGCATTTAAATCTGGGACAGCAAGTGGGTGCAGGTGAGGCATGTGCACTTGATTCCTTCCTCACGATTTGCACAGGGGTCTCGGCCAGGCCCTGACAGCAGGAACAAGCAGACAGCTGGGGGCAGCAGCGCTTTAACCTACCACATGTAATTTTGCTTGCAAATCTTCCAGAGCTTGGAATATCCCTTCACTTAAACTCTGATAATTGCCTGTCTTCCTATAGACTCAGGTAGTGCAACACTTTCCTCCCACAGTCTATTTCTATTATTACCTCATAGATATTTATAGATTTTGGCAATGTTTTCCACAGTGGCCAGTTCTTGTATGTACTCTCATTTCAGGCTGTCTCCACTTCATTCACCTGTAAAGGCCTGATTACGTAAGGCACTAAATAGCAGCTCTCCCCAAAACCAGGTCATGCTGAGGAGTCTCAAATCACCAGTCACTTCTCACAATCCAAACATTTGATCCAGCTCCGTGGCCGGGCCTTTTTGTGCCTGTCAGGCTGGATCTGCAGCGCTTGTGAATCAGCAGAATTCCAGCTGCCTACAGAAAACGTTAGTATCATCTTCTTCAGGTTTTCTGCTTCAGCTGTTACAGACATTGTGCCCTTCAGTTTTCCATTTTCTCTATTTTCCCTCACCTTTTAGAAACTCACATGTCCGTGAGTACTTATCTTGAAGCAGCAAGTAACGGCAGCTTAGAAGAAAAAATGTAAAAGGACCAAACAAGCCCATCTGACCTGCTGACACGTGGGGTTATACAGATCTGCTGCTGCTTCTGACATGCTCCCTGCCCAGTAGTCGCAGTTTGCTTTCAGTAAGAGAAGCAATTGATCACAGATTCATGAATTCCTTTGACATAATTTTGTTTATTTTTATAAAATTCATGTTTTCCTGCACACAGGGGGAATTGAACAGCAGGAGACGGTGGGTGTGTTTGTGCTGCAGAGTGCAGTGCGGCGTGGAGATACCATCTTTGAACAAGCTGGTTTGTGCACCGGGAGGCCGTGTTGCCGCAGCGGCACAGAGCACCGATTTAGACTAGCACATGGGCACAGGCTTGCAAGTTAACTCCTTAACAGTTCTTATTTTTTTTCTCTTTGCTCCCTGGCTCTTTTAAGTGAAGTGTTAAAAGTCAAGGAAAATGTTAAGGAAGCACAAGGGAGCCGCTGCAATCAGGCTGCTCAGTGCAGTAAATGGGGCTGAGCTGCTCCAAAGAGCCTGGGATCTCTTTTCAGACAGGCTGTGGCACAGAGCAGAGTGCCAGGGACTCCGGCACAGCCAGGCAGGCACATACACACACACACACATAAACACCCACACAGCTCCAGCCATGCTGCAACAGGAAAGCACAAGCATTTCCCAAGTCAGAAGGATTTTTCCCTCGATCTGGTACCCTGGTACTTAAGTGTCCCCAGTGTAACTGCAGGCTGTGCTGCTATTATTTTCCCCATACATGCAGAAATCAACACTAGGAACCATTTATATGAGAATTAAAGAAATATCACAGTATAAAACTGTGTGTGGGTACCGTATAGTGCTTAAAACACATGTTTATACCTTGGACAAGTACACACATATTCCTAAGGTGCTCACAGGTACCAACAAGGGAACTTCAGTGGCTTTAACAGCTAAAATACAGATGAGCTGAGGCCTGCCCACCCTCTTGGCTCCATGTAGCCCCCAGACCCATGCACGGATCCTTGCGCCCTGCTCAGCCCTGGCCTTTCTCTCCTGGAAAGGATCATTCACAAACGCGGAGCGCACAGTGCGGATGCTCCCCACCGCCCGCAGCACCCCCAGCTTCACAGGCCACTCCTGCACGCAACTGATCAGCAAAAACAGACAGTGCTGCACAGCAGCATTCATCAACTGCTTTGGGAATCCACAACCAAAGGCAAAATTCACTGTTGAGACCTAGAAGAGATTCCAGATATAGCCCAAATCAGAAGATATAATAACAGTGTGTCAAACGATGTCATTGGATATCAAATTATAAGGTATTCCTACAATTAGACACTTAAATTACTTCAGAACTTTGACCCACAAAAGCTATATGTTTTAATTATAAAGTTATTTATAGTCTTGATAAGAGGATAAAACTAAGTCCCTTCTGCCTATCTCTGGTTGTTGACCAAATGGCTGTTAAAGATCCCCCTTGCAGTCAGGACTAGACAACCCTACTTACTTTTTCAAAATAATTTTGTCATCAAAACTGATTTCACATGTACTGGCTACGTGCTTGTCATCATGTTTGAATAAATATTGTTAGGGACAACTGCCTACATGTCAATTTACTGTAGCAGTGTAATGCTACCTTGAAAATAAATTAAAATGGCTTAATTTTCAGTGTTTAAAAATGCAGCTCAAAGTACAACGCTAATATGAAAGCTGTATACTATAATCTTTGCTCTATCTATAACTTAATTGTTCTGATCTAATAAAAATCAGAAGTCATACTTATAAAATTATTTACTACAAGAATAGAAGATGTAGAAGTGGATTATACTGTGCGTATTTGCAGTCAGCTGAAAAATAATCCAAAGTTATTTGGGAAAAGGAGCAGCATAATCAAATTTACCCCTAAACATCTGAGAAAGATGTAGTGCTGCTCCTGAAATAGAAAGACTCATGGAAATTCAGAAATTATCTCTGGAAAATCACTTGCATAGCTTATGGATTCTGACAGAGTAGCTGGGTGTACAAAAAATGATGCCACCATGTTGCAGGCTGGAATTACCGTGTTGCATTCATTTGTAATTATATTTTTATATACATATTGAAGGGGTGAGACAGAAGGATGACATTAGGGGAAATAAACCTTCCCCCCACCAAAAGTATTTACTGTTGTAAGTATTTTCTGTTCTTGAGTTCAGTGTCCAGAAAGTCCAGCTGCCTATGCCTAAAAGACACTGGAATATAAGTAGAGAGAAAGGAACCTATGAGACCCGTAAGTCAGAGCTGAGCCTTGCAACACCAAGCCTTGCTAAGCCTCTGTGAGTCAAGGAGATAAACACCTACTATGCACCTCTTCCACAGTTCCCAATTCAAAATATAGATGGGCTGTGCAGTCTTAAATTCCCACTTAAGTTGCAATAACTAATGTCTTCCTCTTTGAGAGTTTTGCTATAGAGCTTCAAGAAATGTCCTTGCATGACAAGCAGAAGCTTAAGAACATTTGGGCAGGGCTGCTCAAATAAACGTTAGAGACAGCTGTTCTGAAATCTAAACCAATCTTTGTAGTTTTGTATGAGTAATATGCTAAAAATGGATCGTAAGTGTCCACGCTCTGTTCTCAATCAAACTTAAACAACCTCAGTGATTTCAACACTACTACTCTAATTATCTTGGTTGATCCACATCGCTTCTGAAGACTGGCAAGGAGGCTAGAATATTCACTGTATTACACGATGATGTACTCGGGTACTTTCTGCAGTTGAAATTCTTTTCTTTCTTTGTCTCCTCATTGGTAATTTCATTTCCTGCTAATCTTCTGTCTACTGTAATTTAGTCATTTCATTTCACTTTGCACATTTTTCATCAAGTTGAGAACTACAGATTGAAAAAAATGCACAAGGAAAAAGGCACAAATGGAGAAAGGCTGGCATTAGGATACATTTAATCCACTCAAATCACACCTCTGTTCAGTTCAAGGGAAGAGCATGTGCTAGTCACAGCTATGAGTAACAAACTGGAATAGATACCCAAAAGCAAGTAGGGAATTTGTCATCAATTAGTCTTTAATTCAAGAATGTAGGTTTCTCCAAAGATGTACCTGAATTCAGCTACTATTTATCAGGCTTGACAGTTTTTACTTGCATATCAGAAAGATGAATTTCCTCCACAGCAGGAATTAGTGAGTGACATTTTGTTCTTTGAATGATGCAGGTGATCAAACTAGTTATTGCTATCTGGTCTATATGACCTTGAAACCAAGTCAAAGGTGAGTGCAAAGTGCCCCTTTTGCTGTGGCCTGGACTTGTCCAACAGCCGTTTGACTTCGCAGACCAGGATCTGCCCAGAAGCATTTCAAGTTAGGTGGCACAGCTCATCAGCTCCCGATCGACTCCAAGTGTAAATACTCTTGGATAGGAACATTTTTCTTGACATTGGCTTAATCCCTGTCCAAAGACAGGAAAAATTCCATGTATGCACAAGCCCTAGCCCTAATGTGACATAAGAATGAGTTTCAGATTGTAAAAAAAAAGCAAACCAATATTTTGTTTCAACAGCATGAATACATCCATTCCTAACACCATTAACTTGTTGTAATTTTGAGACAGAAGAATGCTAAATGATTTTGCAATCTTTGATGTATGCTTTGCATGGCTTTGAACTATTCAAAGGATAAAAATTACACTAGTGAAAGATTCAGTGAATTCAAATTTCCACAGCTCCCCATAAAAACATTCCAGTCTGAGGAAGTTAATATCTCATAGACCATCACCAACAAAACATCCCTTACACTAATGGAGCACTGAAGTTTTTGATTATCAAATAGTAAAAAGCATTTTATTCTATTCCTGGCTACAGCACTGTATCAAACAATAAAATCACATAATTTCATTTTTATAACATTTTTACTTTCCTTCCCCCTCATTTCCATTTGGATGTGATATTAACTGCCAATAATTCAAGAGCAGCTAGAAATAGAAACCGAATACTTGTACTATCCAAGAATAGCACAGAAACCATTTCAAAGGCTATGAAGCACTAATGTTCTGTATTAACTTTAAAAAATGCTACATACTGGATTCTTATGTCACCTCTGAAAGGAAGGAGGAGGAAAGGTCAGAACAGATATTGAAAGGTCACATCTCACAATTCACAATGAATAAATATTTTGGCAAAGGCATAAATAATGCAATGTACCTTGTTGGTATGCTTTACTACCTATCATCTCTTTCAGTAGCATCACCATAAAACATCCGGCAATAAACTACATCGTACTCTGTCTCATTATTTTTCATAATACAGTAACAAGTGCAATGAAAATATATATATATATATATTTAAGGCTAGATTTGGCCAGAGCAAGTAATCGGGGACCACCCTCTGCCGCCCTGAGAGCCATTCCAGAGTTAGTAAAAGGGGGGGAACACATGAGACTACCTGATACTAAGCTAGAGCCAACCGAATGGCTGGAAGTTGAATTAAATAACATTTTCTTGCCTTCTGTTGCAGTCTGAAGGGTTTTCAAAATTCGCCAGATAAAGAACATTTATTAAAACTCTCACAGAAACAATATAGAAGTTTTAGTAAATACCCAGGATACCCATGGTTCTGATGCATAAAATTAGAAATTTCTAGAGATTCTGTGCCTACACAGAGATAAAAAAAATAAATAAAGAAAAAAAAGTATCCATATAACTAGTTGGACTTAAGCAGTTTCATTTTGTTCTAACTATCAGTCTAAACTGATTGTCTGAATTTTGTAGTATTATAGTCCAGCCCAAGTTACTGTGAGAAACTCTGTTCCAGTCTTCTCTCAAACACAGGGCAAATCAAACCCTGCAGCAGGACTCACAACACCCTGTGCAGCAGCGTGTCCTGGTCATCAGTTCTGCAGTACTACAAGGATCACAGGAAGCCTTGCAACTTCTCCTTCATTTTCATCAAAAGATACCACTGAAAATGACCATGGGATGTTGCTAGCTGGGAATATGGATATTGGGTGGTGGGATTTTGGGGCTGTGTTATTCAACACTCATCAAGGTCTCAGACACTTGAATGCATACAATATGCATAGAATAACCTATACTGTGGAGATTTGGTTACTGTAGATTTGGTTACTGTATAAGCTACAGCAAGTGGCAGGTTTCATATAAGCTGGTGTAAGTTGCTAAGGCAAATGCAGGCCCTACACTGGGGAGAATGAAGAGCCACTTTGCCACCAAGAATGGGGTGGTACCATCTATGGGGTTTGGGGGAGATAAAATCCTGAGATGGCCTCAAACAACTGCACCTCAACCTACACAGAAGCTGCATCTTCAGTGCAAAGCACAAGTCTTAACGCACCGAGTCCTGCAACAGAGTGTAGTGCGGAAGCCCTCAAATCACCACAACCTGCTAAGTCTGTGCAAACAACCAGGATCCAGCTGGCTGTAAGCACCTGTGGCAACAGGTGACACTGCTTTGCACTGGAAAGGGGACATGCAAGTTGCGCAGACCTGCACATGAGTTCAACCCTTACTGACGACACCATCTGTATCTAGCAAGCAGAACTAACACAACAAAGATGAGGAGCTTCTGATTAAACTTACTTTGCTAAGTGTGTGGTTTTAACTGAAAAGAGCTATCTAAGGTATAAGACTATGAGTTATTTGCACACTAGAATAATTTTAAGCAGCTGTAGAGCTATGTATTTTAGGTGTATTCAAAATGTGAAGAAGTAGTGGGGACACATTCTGCACTTTTGTATAGATAAGCATGTAGTAGATGAATATCTTAGTAAGAAAAATTACCAAATTCATGATATGAAGTATGGGTAAAAGAAGAACTATAATTCAAGTCACTGGACACTTAAACAGAACCTGCGTGGGCTGCTTGAGGTACTGAGCGTGGTAACTCTGCAACTGAATTCAGGTCATGGCTAAAGGGTTGTGGGATTTGAGATGCTGGAAGGGGAAGAGCCAGCTCACACACCAGGCACAGCTGCATCACGCAGAGCTGCTGCTCAGCTCCTGATACAGTTCATTTGCTCAGTGCTGTACACAAGCCAATAAGCCCTCCTGACAGCAAGAGTTATCATCTCAGGATAGCCAGAATGGGTTGACTAGTTCTTAAAAAGCATACAGGTAATAAAAATGCAAAGAGAAAACAGAAAACCGTTCATCTTCTTGCTTCTTCACCCTGCAAAAACAATGGTGTTGTATGAAAGACCTTGTATCTCCTGTGGCGCAAGCCCAGAGGGGTTGTGTCAGGCAAAGGAGGCATTAGAAAGAAATCTCGTACTTGAGGTGCAATGCAGTTTGTCTGCAACAGAAGTGAAAAAGCTATCAGCACAATCAAAAGATAATCAAAAATAATGATAAAGTAGACCTGCTTTGCTAATAATGTAGAGCACACACACAGAAATGCAACTAGATTCAGCAACTAACTAAAAATTCTTAGTCTGTCCTTGAATTTTTCCGGGAACTGTAAATAGTGCAGATTGCCGATTTTTACACAGATCTTTTTAATTCTTGAGCTTCTAGAAATCACTGTGCAAGTGTGGCGGTTCAAAAAGAAGCTTGCAGGAGGATTTCTTGACAAAAAATACATAGGCTTGGCACTCAGTACTGTCAAGTGATTGGCACAAAGACCAGAGGGAGATTTTAAAAAGCTAAGCAAAAAACACATGCAAGTATTGAAAGAGAAGCTCACTGATGTTCCTAAGCCATTATACTCCCCTAAAAAATAGAAATCTGAGGTTGCATGTTCCAAGAAACCACTCTCACTTTCCCACCATACAGAAATTGGTTCTCCTATCAGCATCCTTTGAAGAAAGTTCTTAAGAGCTCAGGAACAGCCATATTAAACTAGACCAAAGGTCCATAGAATTGTTAAGGTTGGAAGGGACCTTTAGAGATCATCTAGTCCAACCCCTCTGCACACGCATCTAGCCTAAAAGTCAATTTAGTAATGTGAGTAATAGCAAGGGTAAGAAAGCATGTAAAAACAGGAATAATACACAACGATAGTTCTCTAGGACATGCTCCCAACTCAGGGGTAAGAGGCCATGTCAATAGATTTGATACTTCCCTTTTGATTTTACTGCCATTATTGTGCCCAGACATTTTTGAACATATTTAAACTTTTGGCTTCCATAGTGTTCTCTATGAAGGAATTTCAGCACTCAGCTATTCTGTGAAGGAATCCTTTCTTTCCTTTGTCATCTGTTTTTTCCATTTGCCATCTTCTTTCCCCAAATGCCCTTATTAGGGAAAGAGAAAATATCTCAGGAATTCACTGACAACTTGGAAAAACAGCAGCAGCCAGACCTGATCTCCTCGCGTACAGTCAGGACCCAGCGCTGTTCTCCTGGCAGCCTGAAAAAGCAGAGCTTTATTCTCCACAGGACAGAACTGCACCCCAAAGGCTACGGGAGGAGGTTAAAGCTGTTGTCGGAGCTGCAGGCAGAAGCAGAAACTTCAGGGCTCGGCCTTGCCAGGCTCCGAGAGGATGGAGAGGCAGATCCACAGGAGTGGAAGCAGCGCGGCTGCGGAGGCACCTGCATGTGCTCCATAGCCCAGCCCACTGGGAGGGATGGGATGCAACACTCAATACGTTTACCAGACTAAGCAAAAAAAATGTTTACATTCAAAGGACTAGTGTACATATTTCAGAGTCTATTTATATCCAGTCTTTTAACAAGATTATTACATAAATGCTGAAAGAAATCTCTCGAGTGAAAGAGAAATGCACAGCATATATCCATAGAAAACTCCTTACACATGCATATCACATATGAACCTGGCAGACAAACTGATTAGATATGCCAGGATCGATAAGCGTAGACTGAGGAAAGTTACCTCATGTAGAGTTCAGAAAAAAAGCAAAAGCAATGAAGAAACCATACAATAATCGACAAAATTTCAGGTTTTGAATCTCCATAGGCTACCAACAAGAGCAAATAACAATATGTGATCCTGGCAGAGAGATGGCAGACAACAGGCTTAACAGTAACCACTGTGATCCACAGTGAAGGGAACTGATCTGTAAGAGCTTGGAAAAGGTGCAGTCTTGTCCGATAAAGCTGGTAACAGACCCCGGAGCAGGTGTAAGCGCTCACCCCCAGCAAGGAGGGGATCTGGGCTCTGCACTTCTCGCACACTCACACAACCACCCATTGCACTTTAGAGTACTGCTTAGCGTGTGGAAAGCTTGGGATGCTAAGCTTTATACAAAGCAAAACCAAGACAATTCACACAGAGAGATGTCTTTGAAGCCTACATTCTTCTTATTCAATCACTTGTGCTAAAAGAATACACAAAATCCCTAATGGACATTTAGTCCATATTGTGCTGAGCTATAAAAACTGCTACACATCATGTTTCAAGTGGAACTTTGCCTTGTTCTGTTTTATTATTTGGGGATATGGGTAGACATCCTTTCCTGTTACACTTTGCTTCAACTATTTCTACAAAATAAAATGCAAGACTTCATCACCTATGTTCACAATACAGAAGGCTGTGAAGGTACATACCCAGGTTTGCATAATGCATTATTTTACTTATGCAGTCAAGAATGTATCTTTTAACATCCACTGTTTTCAATACCTTCTTCAAGACACATTTACTATAGGAGCCATGATCTATTCCTTTTTCTTATGCACCGTATCATATAGCTACTCATTTATTGAGAACATCAAACCAGGTATTTCATCAACATAAAATGCAATTTATTTCAAAGCTCAAATAAGAAATAATATCCAGGCACTCATAACTAGGATGACTTCCATTTTTCATTCTTGATTTTTTTTCCATTTAATTCAGTTCTGATTTACTAAGTGTTTTTTGTACTTTTTCATACCTCATTGAATTTTGGAATGATGCTCACTGACAAATTGTACATTCTCCTTTTTAAGCGTTAGACAGTGTGTTCTGCTTGTGTTTATAACACTAGATACAATTCTGCTTGTGTGTTCCAAATATTGATCCCAGCAGCTTCTTCTTAAATTCATAATATTAGTGTCTAAAAATTTTATTTAAAAGACTACTATGAAATTACTAGCCTTTATAATATAAGATGTTTTAAACATAAAAATAAAGAGAAAAATATATACATATACTTCGGGCTGCATATGGACCAGTGCAGTAGAGAGTGAGGGTAAAAGGGGACATCACGGCCAAGCGGCCACTACCAGGTCAGCTGATCCAGGCTACAAACACCGCTCCAGGCAATGC
This sequence comes from Tinamus guttatus, assembly GCF_059628265.1. NCBI lineage: Eukaryota > Metazoa > Chordata > Aves > Tinamiformes > Tinamidae > Tinamus > Tinamus guttatus. The sequence continues at coordinate 4,749,116 of NW_028289064.1, forward strand.
TTCAGAGGTGACAAAGACTAAGACTTTTAGTCTTAGTTCCTACTTGTGCTATTGGTCTAAAATTACTGAAGGATGTTTACGTCTATCCTAGAATTCGAAACAAAATATAGCTTAGATTATATTTAAGAAATGAACCATGACACAGCTGCTTTAATCCCCTCCCCCGCAAACCAACCAAACAAAAAAATTCACAGCAATGGGCCTTGCTACTCTACACTATAGTCCTTATAGAGTAGTCCTTATAATTTCATTGAATACAGTGTATAGATGTATACCCTGAATAATAATATCGACATCAAGAAATCGACTGCTAATGGCAGCCGAACCTATGGGGTTCTTGGCTTCCATAAACACAGGTCAATACTTCAGAGAAACTAAGTGGTCGTCACAGAAAAACACAGGAATACTAGGGGAAACACCCAAGGCAACCCAAGAAAAGAGTGGGGACACGCTGGTCCTGGTGGCCTAGCTGTCTCTGGTGTCTGCTGTCTGCTCCTGGTGAAGAAAGCAGCAAATGCCTCCCACAGGACCTTCCACTGGCAGCTTCCTTATGCCAAAAGCATATTGCCCAGGTGAAAAAGAATTTGAGGGACAAGTATACACAAAGATGAAAAACTGAACAGAGTAAGATACGTCAGCTTCAGAAAGAGATGCTTCAGCAGTTTCCATAACACAATTAGGGGCTGAAGCTCTAAAAAACAAATGAAAGGAAGTACTTCTGCATAGTATGTAGCTGAAACAGGGAAGTCTTGCCAGAAGATTATAATGGATGGTATTAAAACACATATGGATTCAAAAGCAAACAGATATAACACTGGAGTATAGGTCTAGCAAGGACCGAGATGTGGATCCCCAGTTTGCCTCAGGAAGGTGGTGATCACCAGGAGCAGTGAAATCTGCTCTTCCTTTCCCTCCTCACAAAGTACCTTCTCCGGGCCACTGCTGGAGACAGATATTTTATATAAATTTTATCATATTTATGATATGCTCATTTCATATAATCAGTTTTACTCTTAAATAGCTACCAAGAGCTGCAGTATGATTACCAAAAAAAAAAAAAAAACTTCAAAGCTAATGTGAAAGGACACCTTAAACATTTATTATATAGCACCAAACTCTGTGTGCAGCACAACTAAACCAGTAGGAGCAGGAAGCTGAGACAACTCATCCCAGTCAGGTTAGCACCAAATTCTGATCAGTTAGGATTTCAAACATCTGCTATCATGTAAAAATCACAGTTATGAATCATGAGGAGTTTTCGTGTTTTTGTTCTGTTTCAGCATAGCAGGATATTAATTCTAAGAAGACTTCTCTAGAAGAGCAGAAACGAAATTTCACAGGACTGGAGGACTAAAAGAGCTTTCTTTTGTTCTTCAGAATTCTTTCTTCTGTTCTGCTAGTGACAGGCTGAGTAGATCAGATTTTGTTTTCCTGAAGCTTTGAAATTTGTCTATCAAAATCTATTACCACAGCAGCAGCCATTCCTACCAGAAGCCATTACCCAGCAGGAAACAACAAAACTGTTCAGACACAGGCAAGAAAAAAAAGTGCAAAAATTGGAAATGTGCTAAGACAAGAAGAGGCTAAAAATATCGGCAAGCAAATTTCCTAGGTATAACTGGAACACATTAATAGAAAACACATCTATTCCCCACAAAAGGTGATGCTTGTTCTGTATGGGCAATGGTCACTACTAACCTGGGGGAAATGTGCTTTACAGGGAACTTGTTCATGACAAAAAAGAAGATGGAATTTTACAGATGGAAACTCTTCGCCACAAAGAGGGCAAAGCTGATCTGATCACTGTCCAAATAAATGCCTACTAAAAGAGATCTTTAGTTTTGGGACATGATAATAATTGTACATATATAATATTTATAATGAAAAGAAAGCTAGAGAGACTCAAATAATAATGTCTCAAATAAGAGACATATACAATGACAAAAGTATCAAGGGCCAGAGAGATTCATCATTTGAAATTGTTAAAGCAAGAGCAGATCTCCCTTCCTACTGCCAATGTAAGTGCAGAAGTTCATAGGTAAAACTCTATAGCCTGTGCTGTATCTACCTTGATTTCTTTACTTAGGAAAATATTGCATGCAGTTGTGTCTCAAAAGATGCTACAAATGAATTCTAGAATACTTTGAGTAAAGGCTGCTTGTTTGCTGCAGTCCATACGCTTGCCTCTGCAGGATTTCTAACTGTGTCAGGAGTTCAGCTGGTGCCTTTGGTTTTTGTTTGGTTTACCTTTAGGTACTTATAATCTTGGCTGTCTATAAAGGTAGAGCATTGTGAAAGACAGAGCAGCTGCAGTCTATTACTATGATAATACACTGAGCACAATCACCAAGACTTTCTTGAAAGCAGGAGAAAAATAATCTAAAATAAAAGCAGCTACAGACCAACTGAAATTAACTGTACCTCATGCAAAGAAGAATGACATAGTCCCTTTGCTTTTTTTTTCATTTGAGTTTAAAAGATGGCTCTGCTTTTAATGTTCATAGCAAATAAGGCTAGCTGGGAACAGGGAGAGAGCTAGAATCATTTCTCCTAAGAGATAAGGAATTATTTAGTAACATTATTCATTAAATAAATAAATGATTTAAGATGCAAAAAGACATGCATTAAAATCTGTATTTTTTGTAATTTTATGAAGCCTTAGTAAAAAATGTGTCTTTATCCAGTGGCAAGCCTACTGATCCTAATCAGAACAAGCTGTGAAGCCAGAGTGATGGCTTTTATCTGTGTTAATCACTCAGTAAACATCCCTCTCTCCCTTTTGAGCAAGGATTCGCTTGGAATCAGCTAACACCAGACCTTGCAAAAAGATTGCTCAGACTCTAGTGTTTCTGTATTTTAATTAATTTGTGAAGATTAAAGGGAAAAAAAAAACAGCTTAAAATAGCTTGTATAATTTCTTATTGAATACAAACGGATGTTTTAAAATGTGTCTTATACTTGGTGGCAAAGAAAACAAGATTGCCAGACTCTGTGGCTCTTGCACTGAATGGCGCCTTTGCTCCAACATTATCTCCCTCTAGTCAATACTCCCCTTCCCTTCCTGTCCACTGAGGTGCAACCCAAGCACAGCAAGGTCTTATTCAGCAAATGGAAGAGGAATGGTCCTTTATTTTGTTAACTTACATTCATCATACCTCTAACTGTAGATTTATCAGTAAAAACAGTGTATCATTTTATCCTTAAAAAAAAAAAAAGGCTTAAAATACTAAGAAAAGAAAGAATTTCCAGATTTCTCCTTAACAATGACAAGGAGCTATACAACGTGACCATCATAGCAACAGGAAAATTCCAGTATTTCACTCTGGTCTATTAAAACTAAGAATCAGCTCTACTGCTGTGGCAATACTGACAAGTTAAAATGTGAATTTTACTCAATAGGGAAATTACCACTTTTGCAAGAGAACTGAGAATGAAGAGACTCTCAGTAGATAATAAGGTCCACAGGATTCAGCCCATCTGTTTCATTTCCCCAAACTCTATCATCATTCACCCTCGCCAAGAAACACAACCCATACCCATACTGTTTTCTTCACCTAGGAATCTCACCCAGCTCACTAGATAATAAATAAGTGTTCTCAGAATTCTTGTATACACTTATTAATCTTCAAATAAAAATATCTTGCTCTGTGTTTGCCAGACCAGAGAAGCTTCTAGTGTTCAATTACTTGCACAAATGTTGACACATAATTTTGATTGCCACAGGCACGTTTATAGCATTCTTTGCAACTTCTCCTCTGTTTTTCTCTTCATATAGCTCATATTTTCATGGCATCACTTAGGGGGTATGGTGTCCTGTCACTATCTCTACAACTCTCAGGTAACAGGCCTTCAATGCAAAGAGGAAACCTCTGCTTTTAGTCTAGACTAGTGTAATCTGTCCCAAAATTTCTATTGCTTGTCTTCGCTAGTGCTGTTACCTGGGCTAGGTAGTTGATAGTTGTCTTATGGATCAACTTCCTTGATTTCAGTGTAGAAATACATTGGTTAGATAAAGGCCACAAAAGAGAGCGCTACCATATAATCCTGCTTGCTGCTCAGACTGTCCTAGCAGGGACCATGTCAAAGATCCACTGCAAGGACAGGCAGCCCAGACTGCCGAAGAGAGCGACCCTGGACCCTGTTCTGATGAAAGAGCCGCTTTGCAATGTCCTGACCTCGCTTCACCTGGCACTTCCAAGCTAAGACTTCAGATCAGGGAAACACTGAAAGCTTGTGCTGAAAAGGAAGGTAGCATTTCAGTCTGGCTGAGGCTTAAACATGCTCCTCTGTCCTGACCACCAAGTTTTCCTGATTTAGGACCCTGAACTAATGTGAGATCAGACTGAGAGTGAAAGACATTTTGACTTTAGACACCCCAACTTAGTACTTTTACTGTTGTTTCCAAAGTTAAACAGGAACAAGGCTTTCAGCCTTTATTTTTCTTTCTTTCATTTTTTTTAATGAGATCATTATGGTCAAATCATCCTATATCCAATACACACAACGCAGACATTGGCATCAAATTCTCTGAAAAATGCAACTCCTAAATTTGGTCTGTGCACATGAGGATGGCATTTAACACCATTTAATTTGGAATTTTTTTTTAATATTTTTGCATCATATATAGACAAATTCAGTCAGACTGTCTGTCCAAAATGTCTTCTCTACTTCCTTAGACAGAAAAAAAAGAAAAAAAAAGCTTGCATGCTCAACACCTATCAGTCACAGGAGAACTGAACTTCCAAAGCCTCCAAGAACTGAGCTCTGCTTCCAAAAAAAGCTTGTGTATTTACAGTCATGCTTTTTGACCTACTTTTCTTCTTTTCCAAAGGGACTGTATAACCTAAAAAAAAAATCAGAATTTCATTATAGTAGTGTTTCATAAATGAAAATTCCATTTCAGTAGAGTCAACTATATTAAAGTGAACCCTATAACCAATTTCACAGGATGCATATTAGTTTGCTTGCCCTTTATTATTGGCATAGCTACTTACTGATTAATTGACATATATTGTAGATATAGTGTCTCCAAATATTTTGGAAAAGCAAGGTCAAATTAATATGAAAACTGAAGTATTAAGACACGGAACTCATTGCTTACATACTGATTTCCCTTTAATACTCACTATTAGACAAAATACAGAATTGTGCAAGTTTTTCTAAGTTCAGTCTTAGAATACTCCTGGGAGGGAAGAAAAATGGTATTTTCTTACCTAGGAATTTTGTTCTCCCAGATTTTGCTGCAACACACATACAACTTTGTAGAAATGTGCTCATCAAATACCTTGAAAACCAAACTTTGTTTAAAGTGGATGAATAAATTTGGTCCTTATTTCTGAAGTCAGTTATTAGCATCGATATGATCAAATACAGTCAGGTTTAAGTGATACAAAGGCAAACCTGATTTTGTCTAAAGTAGCAGTGATTGCATAAAAGGAAACAACACCTAGATTTATTTTGAGATACCGAGTTAGCAAGTTAACTGAGATGCAAGTTAAAGGGAAAACATTTGTAAAAATATTAATTATGAAAATTAGGTAGCAGTTGCAAACATGAAACAGAAAAATGAAGGAAAGTAATAGTATAAAAAAAAAGATCTCAGTCATCTTTTGGGGACTTGTGGGAAAGCTAAACACCTTAGACATGACAGTTACTAGAGCAATGCCTCACATCAAAACTGGTCAAAATTATAAGGCTCAGTTATGATCTGACAGTTTAACTCTGAAACAGTTCCTTGGAATCTATGTAATCAAGACAAAAATTGTGTGCGCAAAAAACACCCTCTATTAACCCTTCTGTATTAACCTTTAATAACCTTTAAGTATTATATTTCCTCCTACGATGTCAGAAGTGACATTTAAAACAAGCAGGAAGGCTGTTCCTTACCCTACACTATTTCAACAGGACTCTTCCTTAAAATAGCTAGTTCTTAAATAACAAGTCTTTCTCTACCCATTCAGGCACACATTTATATAAAAGTTCAACAATTCTAGAAAATGATGTGTGGGTTCCCAATTTAAAACTAGATTCAGTCTTTTCACTTTGTGTAAAACAGATGTTGATCACTGCTTCATTAACATCAGGCAAATTCAGGATATTCTAACTGAAATTCAGCCTTTATGGTCAATTACTTTTCCATTTCAAGTACTGTAAGAATAATTCATTTTACCAGGAAAAAAATAGTGATCCTCACAATACCTATGTACTCCAGGTCCACATGGTGGCCTAACATGACTTTATAATGAACTTAGCACTCTGTTTTTTTCTTACAAGTCAGTATTGGCAAAAATACTGTTTAAAAACAAAAAGCTTACCTGAGTACAAGATCAGGAGCTTTTTTAGCTTCTTCATTAAGTGGAAGAAAATCATATCCAAAATGCATGAACTTAGAAATGACAAAGATGAATAATGTATCCTTCACATGTTTGCATAATAGAATTATTTGACTTCTCAGGCAGAGCAAAAGAAAAATATAATGGTTCTACCACCCTCCTCCAGAAAGTCCTCAGCAACTACTCTCCTCCAGAGGGCCAGAGGATGCTGTAGAAAACCAGGGTACTTCAGGATGGTGTGGGGATACCAGTTCTTACCCACTACACTCACAGTGTAGACTTTTACCTACCCACCACATCTTCCTGATCTTAGGGGAGAACCTCAAGGATTCCTGGAGGGAGGTGCAAGAAAACATCCATTTGTGCTCAGATGTCAAGAAAAGAGAATTTGCAAGGAGGAGTGAAGAATACAGTTACTTCAGATTTTTTTTTTTTTATGGATTTAGGGCTCTCGTACTTATGGTCAACCCATCCTCTTGTCCACTTTTAATAGAGTTGTTTCTCTTCATCTTAGAAAGCTCTGGAACCTGCCGAATACTTCCAAAAACTTGGAAAGGTGAAAAATAATAATCACAGCAGAATACTTCAGACAGCTGGTACAACTCTATGGTGTGCAGAGACTTAACCTAACCTTCCTTTCCCTGGCTGTCTCTGACAGCTTTTGAAAATTTGCAGGGCAAAGTTCTCCAGTTGCAAGTTCTTGGAGCTCCTGAGATGAGATCTCTGCAAACACTTCTTCATTTCAGTGACAGCCCTGGAACAAGCTGCCCAGAGAGGCTGTGGGGTCTCCTTCCTTGGAGATCTTCAAACCCTGCCTGGATGCCACCCTGTTTCATGTGCTCTAGGTGTCCCTGCTGGAGCAGGACGGGTTGGACTAGATGATCCCTGAAAGTTCCTTCCAACCTCAACCATTCCGTGATTCTGTGTCTCCAAGTCAAAGCACTTGGTTGGATTGGCTTGAAGTCTACTTTGAATGGAGAATAGCTAAGGAAGGAGGTAGATATAGGACACTTCTCTTGCTGAAGCAGGGTGTTCTGATTTTCTGCCACAACCTAATGTCTTGCTTCACTTCTGGTATGTTAAGAAAAAATAAAGCAATATCTACAAAAACAACTGGGAGGGGATGACTATTTTAATCTTTTATTTTTAACTACTCTTATAAGCCTGACATTCACTTCGAAATCAGGAGCTAAGCTTCCTCTCTGCAGCCACTCTGCAGGGATATTCTGCAAAGGGGAAAGGATTGTCAGTTTCTCAACTAAAGCTGAAAAATGCTTTCACATAAAATAACATAGTCATGCAGAAATCTGTCAGGAATATAAAGACATTTCTGAGTACAGAACGCCTCTTTTCAGTAAGAGGAATTTCCTCCGAAATTGCAACCAGCTTTTCTACCCACTCTTGCTTAGTTCAGTATTATTTTCTTGATAGCATTCTTTGTACATTATTTGTTGCAGGAATGCTTTTGTTTTTTTAAACTGAAAAAAATCCTCTATTATTAACCAGAAATTTGATAAGAAATATTTTTTTTCAATATTATCTAATTCAAGGTGCTTTTAAGAGAAAGAAGTTTATATTCTGTTTCTGCACTAAGAATAGCTTTGTACATCCTTTCAGACTTAAATCCTTGCTGCTAGCATCTTCAGCTGTGAGCTCTGAGATTTACAAATGACTCAGCAGCACGAACTTCTGTAGCAAAATGTCAGTGAGTAAGGAGTTAAACAAATCATAATGTTCAACCATTGTGGGGATTGCAGGGTTTTTTTCCTCATCAAAAAACATGCACAGAAGTTACCAGCTGGCAGACTCCTGTGGTTCTTCAGGTGGTGCTTAAAGACGCAGGACCACGGCCTGCGGCTCCAAGGACGGGTCCTGTGGCTGGCAGGGACTGCCTGGCCTGCGGAATGTGCTTTGGCAGGGTTGGCTCCTGAGGTCTGTAAGGTGCATTGGAAAGCCCTGAGCTCAGATGTGGATCAAATAACATTCCTGATGCACCCAAAAGGTGCTCCTTACCATCTTTGATGGGAACAGCTTCCTGCTCTGCTGTCTGAGGAATCCTGGTCTCCTGTGACAGCAGAAATTGACCGTCTCTCACACATTCCTTTCACTGAGTAAAGGATGTTGATATATCAAGGAAGTCTAAATTTAAAATCCAGACTATAAGTTCCAAGGTATAAGTTCTAGCCACTTCCTAGGTAGTGCTATGCTAAATAAAAATGGTTCACTTATCTTGAATACAAGCAATTAAACTAGCAGCTGCATTCTTCTCAGTGTTTACTGATTTGATATTTAATAAAATGGCTGTTTCATCATGCGATTTGTTTAGTTAATATCCTTACCATGCCCTCTCTAATAATTACATCCTCAGGTGAGAGACTCCTCTTATTTATCTTTCATTACACTTATCTGTGCTTTTGCTGAGAATCCTGCTGATCTCTTCTCTTCATTACCTCTCACACCTGAAAGCACCATTGGTTTTTATCAGGTAAAATATTGTTCTACCTGAATTTTCAAGTTCCAGTGCGGGGCGGGGTGCCCTAAGAAAGCATCTTCTCATGATCTGAGCTGCTCCACACAGCAACAACCCATAGCAAGGTATATGGCAATATCACAGCAGCACAAGGCTTCTCTTTCAGAATTCACTTACAAGTAGCAGCAATTAAGGCATAAATACTCATAAATACTTTAATCACTTCCAACATGACTAAGCACAGCCAAATACAAAGTAATTTTTAAATCACCATCCTTACACAACAGCTAGGTTAATATATCACAACTTTAATGCATAGGACTTGATCAAGTAGTTCGACAAATTTTATCTTTAGTCATTATAAATATTTTCAGTACAATGATATAAAAAGCAGTTTATTTCCAAGCTTCCTGCCAGCAACCATGACTCCAACATCCAGCATAAGGACCATGTAGTCCAAAACTACCCATTTGGTTCTAGTTCAACCCCATTACTCTTAATGACTCTGTATGTATTGCCCTAAGCAACTGCTTTGTCACTGGTAATCCGATCCATGGCAAAACAAAAAAACCACCACTGGGGGAAAAAATAAAAAATAAATAAAAAATAAAAAATAAAAAAAAAGGAAGTGTTGACCCTTTCCCATTAAGTGGCAGGATTTTTCACATCAGTCTATCCTCTTTCCTTAGCTTAAATTGAGTCTATTTGACTGCAGATTCTTTAAGTCTGATTTACAATTGCTTTTAGCAGCATTTACTTACATGACATAAACATGTCTGCAATCCTTGTACCTGCGATGTAAAACCTGTCCCACATTTTCCCCAATATAAGTGGGCTTTTTGGAAAGAGATCTTAACACTTGTCTTCACTAGAACTAGAGCAACTCTCCCATTCAGCATCCAGTTAGAGAACACACCTTCATCTCATGCTCTCATGCACCTACACAGGGGCCCCGGCTATGAGAATCAGGTTATGGGCTGCCTCCAAATTCAGGACTATCCAATTTGAAATGCCAGTTTATGGCATTTTGACAGAGACAACAGAAAGCACTGTAATTCTTCATGAGGAAGAGCAATAGATAATAACAATACTGTCTTGAAGAAGTACTGAACAATATGCATTTTGGAAACTATATTGTAAATATCTTTAGACACTTTGATAAATGATAACTTCGCATGCCTCAAATATATATTGCCTTTCAGTCAGAGCAGAGTGTCTTGTGCTGAATTTCAGGAAAACAGAGTTAGCAGTGGTTTGAGGGAGGATCTACTTAACACAAGGAAGGAGGAAAGGAGAAAAAAAAAACAGACTTAAAGCCTAGCATCAGCTCATCTGAAACTGGACTTTTCTCTTACAAGTGTCTGGCCAATGTGTTTTGAGATGAATCTGCAACCAGCATTGGTTGCCTGCCTCAGACGAATATTTCCTTTTTTTTTAATCTTCTGCATAATGAGCATTTAAGACTGTCATTATGAGATTGTATACTGCCCATAACTCTCAGTTCATGTGTCTGTACCTTTTCCTCTTCAAAGCCAAACTGGCAGTCCCAGGCAAGTATCCAAAGTCTATTTTTGTCTTTGTTTTTTGTTTTTTTTTTCCTTTCTTTCTTACACACTGTCTCCAGGCAGCAAAAAATCTGACCTGTCCAGGGCTTCCCTACACAAACTCTGCAGATTGCACTTCACTATCACAGAGCTACAAAGCACTGCTTAATATCTCACCACAAATGAAGCATAACAAATAAAGACAAGATCAATGCTGGAAACAAAATGTAGCAGGGCTATTTTAGAAAGCACAAAGATGTCAGAGGGACACTTTTCCCTGAGTTTCACTGTGAATTAAAGCTCCTAACTGTCCACTAAGTTAGCAAGCCAAGGTAAGATGCATGAAAAAAAAAAGTTTCTTCTACCCATATCTCTGTTTTTTTTTCTGCTGTGTTAAAAAGATTCCACATACGTGAGCAGACCTGGTTCAAAACAGACACAAGCTGACGATTTGGTGAGAAAGATGCTGCCATTTCTACATATTCCCCTTGCAGAGTCGAGACTTTAAAGCTGAAGCCACTTGTCTGAGCTCGGTCTCTTGACCAACCTGTGCTGGGCACGGGAGTGAGCAGCAATTTTAAAGCAACCACGTCAAGTCTCATCTTAATGAAATCCATTACAGAGTAGTACTATTTTAAAGTTTCTAAGAAAAAAATATTTTTAATGTGTATTAATACTCCTGTCCTCTTCACAGAAATAAGTGCCTGAAAGAAAAAGAAAATGGGCTCTGAAACGTTTAGCCCTCTCATGGATTTAGCCTAAATAAAACTGCCCCGACTTAGTGCAGAATTGTCTGTTTTAGAAGGCTCTCCACAAGTGATACAACACAGAGAAGTCCCTTTTACCCTACAGAAAAAGCCCTCGGCAACTGAACGAGCAGTGAGACCCAAGGAACATAGGATGAAACGATTCACCCTCCTCTGTGCCCACAGCCACCAGAAGAGATTTCAATAGGAAAGCAATAAGAGAGAAATAATAGGAAGGCAACCTAGAAGAGATCAGAAACACAGCTAGAAACAAAAGATGAGGGAAAATCCAAAATATTTCTCCGGACAGTTGCATCTAGAGAGGACGAAAGCAAAGCAAGCTTTAGGGGAAAGGGGGGTGCAGAGAGCGCTATTCGCCTCTACACACTGCCCAGGACCAGGAGGACAAGCCTAAAGTCACCTCTAAGCTTAGCCAGAAACTTCCATTTAAATAAGAATGTAGATTCGATAACACAAACTTTTACATCTCTCTGGAATTTTTTTTAAGGGAAAGTTTCTTTGTTGTTTTATTTATTTACTGCTTTTCTATAATGGATAGGAACACATTATCCTAATCACACTATTGTATCAGGAGACTATAATAATTATTGGTAACATCCAGATAGGCCAAATGCCTCAAGGTCCCTTTGCAGTAGGCGCTGAGAAGACTCACATTCCATCTGCACTCCAATAAATTTCTAGTGCAAGAAGACATTAAAGTCACTTCAGTGCTGACCACCAATATTAAGCTTCCTCCTGAAAAGCAAAATATGATCACCACCTGAGGGCACTTCAAAAATTAAAGGAAGCCCTGAGATCAAAACAAGTGGTTATTTTAGTTTGGGAAATAAAAGGGTTCTCCTTTAAAAAAAAAAAAAAAGGCAGTAGAAATGAAAACCCTTTTTTTGAGAGCTCAGAGGTGTCCCTGAGGGCAGGCTGCACCCACCTGCCAGGAACGGAGCTGACCTCAGCTCTCTGAGCGCAGCCCCGGAGCTGCACTTGCTGAGAGTGCTCCTGGTCCTGCTGTTACACTGAACAAGGAGATCAATAATAGCCGAGAAGGTGATAAAGGAGGCACGATCCACTGAAGGCTGAGCTGATTATCCTTTCTTGCAAGAGAAGAACGTATTCCACTTGCTGTCCTTCTCCCTCCAACATCTAAACTGCCTCCTTGCAGAGGATACTCCAAAAAAGCCGAATACAGGGATGGAAGGATGCACAGCAGGGCCCCCCTCTGAAGCCCTGGGCAACAGGTCAGCTGCTCCACTCCTCTCTGGAGCTCTCAGGTTGCAGCTTCTGTTCTTCAGCATTAAACCAGCATTTACAGCACAGGAGTGAGAGCTGTCTGCATACTCCAGAGTGCAGCAGTAATTCCTAACATAAAGTTATTATTAAGAAATCACACAGCTAAGAAACATCTGAATGGATAAACATCTTGGTACTTGCACAGCACAAACTGAGACTTAATCAAGGCAAGAAATAATAACAATAATAATAAATGAATACTGTTCAACAGTATTTATATCTTCTGAGGAAGCCAAATGGAGTGAAATAAGAGCAGAGATGAAGACAGATGTCCCTATCAGATGCTTGCAATAGACAAGAAAGACACTGTAAACAGAGCCTATGTTAACAGTGCTATTCTTGTCATATTATATAATTCTATATAATTCAAGAGTTGTGTAGAATATGTTCTCTTCAAGCCTTCCTTCTCTTCCCCTATTCTTCAGTCGTTAGACTTGCAACCCTAGTTTAAGGGAACCTTCTTCAGCCATGGGATCCCACTGACTCACTCGGAGTTTCCCACACACCTAACTTTGCCATTCATTCCTTATGTAACATTTCATATTTAAAAATACGCATATAAACACTTAAACATAGAATTAACTAAAGGACTAGGAAAAATTCAGTCAGAATTTAAGATTTCTAAATCAATACATCTCTTATTTATTCCAAGCATTCAAATATTTCAATCGTCTAACAGTGTAATAACAAAGATACATAAATATCAACTGGAAAGATTCTCTAAAACTGGTGGCCCTACAGTACAATAATAAAAATATAAAATGTCTCCTAGAATGACAAGACCGATGAAGAAAACATTTCTAGCTTCTACCTGTAACAGGAATAACTTATAAAGTATCATTTCTGTTCAGTACTATCAGAAAGCAGCCACAGGAATCTACTGAAAATAACAAGCCAGTCTCCATCACATGTGGAAAAAGCAGTAGCAGCAAAAAACGAAGTAAGTATGACACTTGTGGAAAGACTTCCTCTTTAACTGGTTTACTGAATAGTACTTCATAAAGATTGATTTTTATAATTACAGTGACTACGCAGTAATAACTTGGTTGCTTGGAAAGCCATCCTTACTATGGACTAACTTATGAGACTTTTTTCTTGGTGGGGAGAAGATTCCTTAACTTCAAAATAAAGTTTCAATACTAGGAAAAAGAAAATACTAGCCTTGGACTTTTTTTTTTAATACAAAAATAGTCTGAAAGACTAACAAATTATTATAGTGTTTCATGTGAAATATATATAGCTCAGATTTTGGAGGAGATGATAAACACTAACATAATTTAAAAAACATGATTACATGCTTAAAGTAAATTTGTACTGCATCTTTTATATACAGGAATATAAACACATTATATACAGAATTTTTTTTATAAGCAAAAGTTTACAAATTCTGTACTACTGCTTTGACTTCTTTGAAGAAAAACTAAAACTGCTCAGCACGGCTAAAAATTAGGAGAACTGCTCAGTGATATACGATAGATATAATTAGTGATGGAGCTAGATAAAAGTTTTCTAAATATTTTAGAGGGGAAAAAAAAGGAGTTGGGGGGCACTGACTCTGGCAGATTTCTATTGTTGCTCAAAATGTTATCATCAAGAGGCTTTCCAGCACCTTCCAGAACTTTCTCAAAAATACATTTTTAATCTAGTTTTACCAGTCCTTAACATAACAAAATTTCTCAGCTCCTGCCTGACAGCTATTTCCCAATTAATAGTTTTTAATTAACTTTGGAAAATATACTGTTTTTGTAAGTTTCACTCCATTTAAGCATGAAAACAGGCTCAGAAGGGATACCTCATCTTCCAGATATAAATTACAGAAGAAAAATGAATAGGGAGACTGAAGAGAAAGGGGAGACAATCACAGAGACGGAGAATGGCCAAAGTTGGAAGGAACCTCTGAGAACATCTGGTCCAACCTGACTCAAACAGGATGACCTGGAACAGGTTGTCCTGGACAGTGTCAAGTTGGGTTTTGAGCATCTCCAAGGCTCTGGGGAACCTGTTGCAGTGTTCAGCCACCCTCACAGTAAGTATTAATTCTTATGTTCAGGTGGAATTTTCTGTATTTCAGCTATTGCCCATTGCCTCTTGTCCTGTCACTGAGCGCCACTGAGAAGAGTCTGGCTTCATCTTTTTTACTCCCTCTTATCAGATATTCATCACCCTGAGCCTTTTCTTCTCCAGGTTTAACACTCCCAGCTATCTCGGCCTCTCCTCACTTGACAGATGCTCCAATTCCTTAATCATCTTCATGGCCCTTCACCGCACTGGCTCCAGTATGTCCATGTCTGCCTTGTACTGCGGAGGCCAGGACTGAACCCAGCGCTCCAGCTGTGGCTCCTCAGTGCTGGGCAGAGGGGAAGGATCCACTCCCGCCACCCTCCAGCAATTTATAAGCAATAGGGACAGTTCAGTTCGTTTCTCAGGTCAGGCCCACCCATTTCTCAGCTTTGTTTTCAAATATAGACCTGAGATCACAACTATTTTGGATAAAAGTTACAGCACTCACTTTGCCTATATTACAATGAAAACTTACACCATGCTGTAGAAATTAGGTTTTCTTCCTGGCTAATCATCTTAGAAAGATGAAAAAGTACTAAGAAGAAACTAACAGAATGGTTAGATGGATTTTGTTATTAAAAAAATTTAAAAGTTTACTCTGAAGTCCAGAAGTCCATAAGCAAATCCTACTATTTTACATGAATAAGGAGAAATGGACTGGCCTGCGACTAATAGTTGTGGTAAATCTAAGGAACAAATATTACTGCAGACAAATTCAAATCCTTCTTCCTAAGCAGAAAACAGTGCAGTAATCAAATACAAAATTGTCTCAAGTGCCTCTACAGCAGCATCTACTTTTCCTCAGTATTCTTTCTGAGCAACAGGAAGAGTCAAAGATATCAAATACCTTATTTATCCTCAAAACTTTGCATGCATAGGATGGTATGCAGAGGTGTTTTGTCTTTCACTCCTCCTCCACTGATAGAAATAAAGGTAAAACCCCTGCAGGAGATGAATAAGCAGTGCAGTAATAAGATGAACCTCAGTAACAAATTAGAAACTAGCCAAGGTATTAAGTATAAATAATAGATTCAAAATCAAATATTCAAAATCAAATACTCCGAATTTCCATGCTAGGAGCACTGCTTAACTTTTCATGCTCTAAAAAGAGATAGGGTTACAAGTGATGAAGAAGCACAAATAGGAGAGACTGTATAGGATAGCAAAGACTAAGCAATTGCTGGAAGACTGGCCACAGGTCAGCGAATGGATGACATAAGAATCATCAGTTTACAGTATGGCAAATGCAAGCTAGAAGAAAAAAAAAATCATATGAATTACAGGGATCTAAACAAAAGTACCGAAGAAGCAAAAGGAGGTCATTTCATCTGCAAGCACACTGCAAAAAAAAAATTCATCTCCTACCAGAAGTCACCAACAAAACTCACAGCATTTGAATATCGAGTGCTATGAAATTCTCCTGCAAAAAATAAAACTAAATGAGTTTGCTTCCATTAAAGCTATTACCTCAGCACGGTATATTGCTTGAATATGAGAACTCAGTAGTTATTCTCTCTAGTTTTTCATCTGGGGATCTTTAATATGTTTTCAATCTAATTTTAATTTGTTAGAGGGGAAGAAAATGCAATGAACTTTCTCCTCAAGGCTAAATTAAACTTGTCTCTTGTGCGGGTATCGTGAAATATAAAGAAAGGCAGGAGGAACAGTTGCTCCATCTTTTTTAATGGAAAGAAAAAGGAAGAAAAGGAAAGGTTTTTTTTTAAAAAAAAAAAAAAAAAAAAAAAAAAAAAGGATGGGCAACAAGTTTTTTCCATAGGTTTTGTCTGAGAACAGTATATACTGTTTACCAAATCCGTATTTTTTCAGTGAAAAATAATTCACTGCAAAATATTTGTGCAAGCAGAGCTTTTGTGTCGTCTCTACCAACGAGGCCGCTGCCGCACACGGACTGAGCAAGCGAAGGGCCGAGCAGGCAGCTCGGGAGGGGGTCGGCAGAGGCCGCCTGAGGCCCGGGCCCTTCGCAGGGACGGGACGGGCTGCGGCACCGCGGGCGGGTGGCAGGAGGTCGCCTGGGGGGTGGTTTTTGATCAGGACGCTATCACAAAGGAAGATCACTAACTGAATCAATTTCTTAGATTTGTGAATGGCTCTTGAGAGCTGGAATTAAGCCCCAGCTCAGAGGTTTCAAGAGACATCACAAGACTTGCTCTTCCTGCGGGCTTCAAACGTGTGGGGTGGCTGCACACTGAAGCACCCCAAGGCCCCATCTGAAGATGATGCCGCCTGGCTGCAGCACTCCAGGCTCCTGCTCAGTTTGCTTCAAACTTTGGTTTGAGTCCACAGGTCTGTCAGCTTAGAGATGATTGCTACACCTCAGCATCCCAGCAGTACAATGAGGTTAACAATATTTTTATTGCCTCACCAATTATGGGAGTACTTATGAATCTTGCAAAATTAACACACCGAATCTCACACAAGAGCCAAGATACTTCAGTATTGAAGTGCCATATATATATATCTCACCTATAGCTATGCTTAATGCTACATTTTGCGGACAGTATATGGAGAGGAACAGCTGAAAGCCCCAATAAACCTGTGCCCTGTTTATGCTCAGATCTGATAGAGCTGCTGCTACCGAGGCAGCTCCCAGATGCCAAGGGCCGCAGCCCAGCCCGCCTAGACGCTTGAGGCTCTTTGCTGGACAGGCTGCTGGGGCTCCCAGCAGACCCTACTCTCCCATCTCTTGCCCCAGCTTTGAGAAGAAAATATCTCAGTCTCTCTCCAAGGAAGAGGGAAGGCCTCCACATCCCACATCCATCCTCCCATGGCTTTCCCTTCACTCCCACCAGTCACACTCTGCCCCAGTTTCCCCAGAGCTAACTTAGCTTCTGGGCTCCCAGCACTTAACTCTTTCATTCCCAAAGATAATGGGCAGACTTATTTCGCCACCATCCACAGCTGTTGCACAAGTTTTTCCACACAGTTTCACATGCTTTCCTCCAAAGCAGAAAGGACAGGAATGCCCCCTGCCTCATCTGCCCTGTCTGCTCTATTTTGGTATCCCACTTGCAATGGTCACTTGTACTGTAGGGAAAAATGACCCCATCTCCCATCAGCTTTCCTCCAAGACAGATGCAAAGAGTTGTCCAAAGAAACCTTTTTCTCTATGTGTCTAAAACATTTGCAAGAACAGAACACAAGTCTACAACTTGAAAAATCAATGCTACCTTTTTTTCCCCTGTGAACTTCAAACATTTGGCTGTACAGGAGAAAACTTCATACAGAGAGCAGTAAGAAAGCAAAAGAGGCTGAAAGCAAAGACTAGAGGATCCTAACTGTGAGCTACTAGTGCTTCCCCAGAACGAACGCATGAAGATGTTCCTTCAAAATTTGTTCATTAGTCACTGGACTGTCATTTCATTCACATGAAATGAGAATATCTGGTCTGGACCTTTGTGAGGACATGTCTAGGTTCTGCAAATTGAGCAAGGCTGACTTCTACTTCCAAAAACACTGCATCTCATCCTGCAAGGACTGTATCACCAGTTAAGCTAATCAGCATCAACTGATGTTATGATGTGCTCTCCAGCAGAGAAAGCTGCAGCGACAGATCTGAAGAAAACACCAGTAATTGATGCAACGCCATGATTGCCTATCAACTGCAGAAGGAAACAAATACAGTCATGTTATTTTAATTTTCTCTCAGTCAGCATCATTCAACCAATCACTCCTTGCTTTCTACTTCTTAACTCTGGGGAAAGGAGAAGAGCAGCAAATAGAACTGACCTAGATGAACACTCAATACCCAGGTTAACACTGCTACCTAAGATGAAAGCAATTGTGGCAAAGACTCTTTTCTTTTGAGGAAAGTATTAAGAAGCCAAGCTTAACTCCTGCAACACAGCGGCCTTCAAGATTTTTTTCTAAAAAGGCAAAGATAGCTGTCTGTAGCTAAGCAACCCGGCTCTTCTCCCAGCTGAAAGTTGATTCTCATAGCACCTTGTTTATCACTGAAAGCTCTGACAAGCCTCCACCTCATTTTATGTAATTGTCTGGGGGAGTGCCAGATCAGATTTGGGATCCTGTCAGAGAGGGACTTTTCCCACAAACACAGATGATGCAAAGCTATTTTTAAAATAGCATCTGAAATGCTCTTTGTGTCTACTGAATGCTCTTCAAATACTCAAGAGTTGTATGAGCAGCCATCAGGCTGACAGAACAGATATATCTGCCTGCCTTCGGTTCCAAGAAGCACTAGCTGCATTTTATTTATCCAAGTACTAACAAGAGATGCTCCCATAACTCTAAGATTATTTACTTAGTGGAGGATTTGATATAGTATTGGGTAACTATATTCATTCCACCACTAAAAGATCCTGGTTTCTGCTACAAGGAAGTATATCCTTGCATATGCTTTATATCCTACTTTGGGTATTTCTCTTGCCATATCTTGGATGAAATCCATAGCTTCAAGGATGATGATTGCTTTCAAATTAAAAGTTAAATTTATTCTGCAAATCCTTCTCAGTGTGAAATCACATCACCATCACACTGCCTTCCCCCCCGCCACCCCCAAATTTTCTCATTCTGAATATATCTTTTTCCTAGTGGATAGGGCAAAAAATACCTGAGAATAATAACCCCCCTCAATCCTTCTACCTTTTCAGGTTTTGGCTGCCTGTAGCATTATGTACAGTACAATAAAATGCAATAGTTCAAGATGTTCTGGCCAGCTAAACAACCAAAAAAGGACTGTACTGTTAATTTCCTTCAGCAATTGGCTATTTGTGCTGATTAAATACCCATTCGGCAGGCATAGGTATTTTTGTACATACACAGACAAATGCAGCATTTCTGTTTACTCTGCCTCTCTCATTCCCTCTAGATATGTTTGCACTCTGTCATTTGTGGAATACTTCTGAAGCCCAAGGGGATGTCGGCTGCGCCTGCCTCGCGCTACAGGCTGTTGGCAGCCTCATCAGGGATGGAAGAGGCTGGAATCCGCCGCAGTTTGCACAGGCGGCTGCGGCCACTGGGACGCGGGCGGCAGAGCCGACAGGCTGCGCTCACTGGTTTCCTCAGACACCCGGCGCTCCTCCCGGCCCTGACTTTATTGCTGGTGTCTCAACAAGGATTCTCAGGTCATTACTAGAAGTGCCAGCAGCTGCTGCCAGCATGTACAGAAGGTGTAATTCAGTATGTTAAAAGAAAAATCTTGAAGGATTCAAATCTGCAGGTTTTCTTTCTCCTCACAATGAGTCTTTCTTGTACAATGGAAACGATTTTAGACTTGTTATTAGGTAGCCATATTTATTTTCAAAATTATCTGCCTCATTTTTCCCAAGAATTGGGAAAATTCTCATTTTCCCAAGAATTGCCCAATTCTTTTGAATTCTTTCTAGTCTGCAGATATTACTCACCTTGTCCATGACAGCTCCACCAAATCCAAATCCTCTGCCCATATATTTTGTTCCTTGTCGGAGTGCCAAGGTAGAGGACAAGGGAGAATACAGCTCTCCATGCTCCACCCTGCACTGCCCGCACTTGCAAGGCTCAGGAGCACCTGTGCAAAGCCCCAGACAGGCAGAGCCCTTTGCTTGGGGCCATCCCTGGAAGAGGGGTTGTCCCAGGGCGCTCCCCAGGACTTACCAAACCCGGGAGCACCATGGCAGGGCACTATAGGGATGTGGTGGCCCAGAGGCACAGCCTGCAGTGACCTCACGGCTGACAAGGGCAGACAAGATGGGACCACGTGCACGCAGGGAGAGCAGTTGCTGGCGGTACTGCGCGCCTGTCACTGCAGGAGCTGGGGGAGACCGTAACGGGGCTAGAGCAGTCACTGTGCCACACGATACCTGGGATTTAACCACAGAGCTCTGACATGCATCTGTGTTTTCCGTTCTGTTACACCTCTGGCTTTACTTTCAGCTTTGTTATAATCTCTTATTCCCAAAAAGTTCTACTTGAGAAATGATGATCTCTCGGGTTCAGTACAGCTAACCCAGGAATCTGAAGGTATCCAGGACACTCTCCAGTGGAGTGTCTCACCCCCTTCCTTTCTGGTTGCTACAGAATAGGAAAACAAGAAAATAAAATAAACCACAGCTGAAAGACTTTGACCACTGCTGCAGTTTGGCTTCACCCTGCGATGCCTCATGTAGCTTTCTGCCTAATCCAATTGGGCAGTTTCCAGTCATCCTACGGTTGGAGGACACCCTTGCGCTCTCAGTTCATCCAGGCTGCTCTGACATCAGGAATATATGAGCCCTGGGCACAAACAAGAACGAATCAGGAGGAAACATGACATTAAACAATAATTTAGGCAGTCACCTTAAAATTAGGTTACAGTTCCTGTTCCTTGAATTTACTTGTGTGTTTGAGTGCAAAATACATAAAGCGAGATAAAGGACAGGTGGAAGTTAGAGGAAGAACAGGATGTCTAAACACTTAGTGCATTTGCACCATAATATTCTTTAATTACCTAATCATACACTATTTTTCTTTCAAGCATGGATTAGCATATTTTTTCTCCATCGTGCAATACTGGCATCTCCTCATGACTCCATACCAGCAGCACAGCAATGCAGTACATCAACAGAGAAACTTGTTGAAAAGTAAAATTCTGGTCCCATCCATTCCTTCCTGCTTGTTGTCTGGCCTCAGTACATACCCACCACTGGTTTCCTCAACCCCAACATGCTTTCATTCACTATAATGGACCACAACTCATTTTTATCTAGATGATAAATACTTCAGGACTTCTCCTAAAGTAAAATTTGTCTGTGAACTGCACAGTAGATTTTAGCCGCTGTAAAAAAGATGGAACTATAGTACAAAATAAAGCAGCAAGCAATTTATTAACTTGAAATTTTTGTTTTTCTTCTGTCTGTTCTATAAGTCTGCTCCTTTCCTTCTTCTATGTCGCTTAGAATTCCTTAGTGTTACACATGGAAGAGAGCATTTGGATCTCTGAAATACTGGACTTTATGCCTCATATTTAATGATATTGGTCCCTGGGCCTAGCAGCAAAGGTAGTGCAGGGGTACACACCACTCTGAATGCTCAAGTCACTAAGCCAGTCTAACTTAGAAACAAAACAGTTACTCTACTGAAAACGCAGAGATCTGCACTTTTGTCCCACTCTGCTGAAGAATTTGTAATCTGGGACAAAACATTTCAGCATCAACAGGTGCTTCTGTAGCTCTAAGATGATAAAAGGGAAGATGGAGAACACTATTTCATTAGCATTTATAAGACACACTGAGTAGATAGGTATTATTGCACAACCATGTAATTTATCCTTGCTCTGCAGGGTAGATTCCTAAGAAACTAAGCATGAAACACAGCATATGGGCTCTCTGTCTGCAAAGACAAAGTGGAGGTTCCCACCAGGCTGACCTCTCCTAAAGTGGTGGCCACAGAGCACAGAAATTGCTCCTCCACAGAGTCTCCAGCAACTTCCCACCCCACCGCTGATGTTACTAAGGCACTTGGCTTCTCTCCTCCTCAGAGTTTGGAAAAGCACTCCCGACTGGCAAGCTTCATTCTAGGAGAAGTTTGTGTGACCTATAAATCCTTCTTATAGCCATCAGACTCTTGGTGACTTTGCCCTTTAAGTGCCATGGAGCGGGACGCACAGTTGGCAGATGGTTACTCTGCACACAGGCTGGAAAGCCATTAACGAGGCCGTGGTCACTTCCTACTCCACGTTAAGTGCTTAAGCTGTGGACATTAACTCATCTCACAGACACAGCATCATTCATTGAAGAATTCCTATTCCCACAGTTGCACATACACATTTAAGCAGATCTAATGGAGGGATTTGGTTTGAGATTTGGTTGAGCATTTACATCTAGGTGTCACTAGATGTCCAAATGCCCCAAATACACAATGAAGATCTAGGTAGTAAAATCAGTGCAGCCTGCTGGGGCGCCCAAGGAAATTCCTATTTCTTGTGTCAGTGAGGAATAGAACTTCCACCATGGAACATACATTTTAATTCCTTATTACATCATGGGAACTCATTTATGGGCTATAGTACCACAGTAAGCTAACTAAAACAGAAACATACAGCCTTCCAATATGAAAAATAGAACATCTTTCATTACGTCAGCAAGCATTACACTTCCTGTTCTCCAAAATATCACCAACCAGCTCTGGCACTGCGGTGACACATCAAGTGGGACTCAAAAGTATAAAGTATTGTGTAAAAGCAGCATGCTGAAGACTTTCTACAGCAGTCTGTTAGCTCTCAAGGACAAGGAAAACACTCTACCAAATAAACAGAGACCAAAAAAAAAAAAGACAAAAGACAAAAGACAACAGCATCAATGAATATTGTAAATAAGAGTTCTGTAAATACACTTTGGCACAAGGAGCTTTACAACAAACACCAAATTTCAACACGAAAAACTGATCCATTGCAGGTATTTTAAGTATAAGAGATGTTAAACACTGACTCGGCAGAAAAACAACACTCATTATCCCCTCTGTAGTCAGGACACTCAGGAGTGAGAATCCTGTGATGTTTGGAAGCTCCTTCCTCCAGCAGCACCAAGTCTCTGCGCCTGGCAGGGGCTCCAGCCCGGAATCAGCAGCCCACAGCAGTCACCTCCCAGGCACCCGTTTGTGACACGGTAAAAGGCTAAACCACAGACGTGAAATTTCCCAGCTTTCCCACTGAAATATAACAATTGTGGAAATAAAGTATATTTTGCTAGTCCTGTAGCTATTAAAGTCTTCTTCAGCACCCATTTTCCTAAATGATATTCCACTTGCCTCATGTGCAATAATCAAGTGGAAAATAGATTTTAATAAATGTCATATGCATGAGGAAAGCCCCTTTTCATACTCAGAGTGAATTCTACAGAGAAATAAAAACTAGCTTTTAGCCTTATAAAAGTGAAGCTAGGAGAGTAAAGAAAGGCTTTTACTTTTCCCCCTTCCTCCAAAAATTGCTTCCAGAGTGAGCAGCTTTTTCCACTCCTAAGGGGCACCGTTAAGGACTTCCATTGAGTTGGATTTTGGAATTACAGCCGATTTGGTTGACATTCATTCTGTCTTCCTAGATGTTATAGATATGGTGCATGATTTGGAGTCCCTTACAACAAATATGGTCTGTAATTGTGTCTTTGAACATAATGCAAGCTAAGTTTGCTCCCATCCAGCAGAGTTGCCGCAAAAGTTAAAGCAGTCCACTACTTCATTATATTCATTTTACTTTTGTCTGGATTTTTCTTATTCTTAAGATTCTTCTTTTTTTCTTGTCGGTTGCAGGAAGAGGTGCAACTTAGCATCCCAACCCTCTGCTGACATTTCAGCTTTTGCAAGCATTCCTTGCACAAATGCACAATAATATTACAATATAAAGTTCACCTTAAAAGCAGTGCTCACCAGATATCACAGAAAACAGTATGTTCTTTGCAGAAGAAACATGCGATACTGAAGAAAATGTTCTCCTCAAATTCAGAATGTAAAGTTAATTATTAACCAACAGAGCAATAAAACCCTTTTTCTACCCAAAGAAATACTATATTTAAATATAGTGTTTTTTAACGAAAAATGCTTGATTTTACCTCCAAGAAAAAAAAGTCAGGTTTTCAAATGAAAAAAGATTTTACAACAATTTAAAGCTTTTCTTGTCCCCCCAAAATAATGAATTGATTAAAACTGACTCTTCCCTAAGTTCAGATTTAGCTTTGATAATTGTACCATGAAAAAATAATGTCTCTTACTTTATATATATATATATATATATATATATATAGCTGTCAGCTTCCCCTATTTTTTAACTCTCTGTATCTTAAGGATATATATCTCCCTATATCTTAGTCCTTTTTGAAAGTACACAAGTGCGTGAGGTATAATGATAACAAAAGGAAAATCACTGAATGCAATTTGGTTTTAAAGTTTCACTGAATCCATACAACTGGCCTGCCAAAGTGATCTATGATACAGTAACAGGCAGAGCCAGACAGAGACCTTTGGGAGACAGGGGAAGCAGGAAGGAGGTGAACAGAAACATTCAGCCAGCTCTGTCAACATGTTGGATTTCTATTAAATAAAAAGTAATTACAACATCCAGTTCTGCAAGATATTCCATGTAAGTTAGGCTTCCAAAAGCCTAAGTATTTTTTTTCTGAATACAAGCAGCATTTCAACCACTTTTATTGTATTTCACAGATCTATGCAGTCAAAACTGATAGACTCTTCTTACAAGACTATTCTATGTGTAAAATAATAGTTTGACTTGCAAGCAGAACTTCATAAATCATTTCACTGATATCTTTGTCCCTCCAGCTAATTTCTGCACAATAAGCTAGATTCAGTTTTATTTAATGCCAATATTCCTTAAGCAAGGGCAGTCTTAAAAATCAGGTATATCATTATACTCTGCACAGAAGGATCTCTTTAGTCTATAAATCACATTTAAAGACCATAAAACCACTAGATTTTTACTATACAAATTTATAGCAAAAAGATGGTTCTTTTACTGAGGTGCAGGCCAGTTCCTTCACGCACTTACCTCAGAACTGTTGAGATGACATTTGTGAGTTCCTGAAAACCACCCCTCGCTTGAACACTGGTCAATATCCACCTTCTGCAGATTTATGTCAACTTTAACAACACCTCTGAAAAAAGGAAAACAGTCATGAATACAGTGACTACGGAAACAACAGTTAAACTATTTTATGCCTCTATAGCCTCTAAAGCAGCATGGTATTTTTCTTCCAACTATGGAATTTGATAAAATGTCTGAAAAGAAAAAGGAGGAGTTTTATGTTCCTGAAATCATAATGACAGATTTGTATGTTAGAACTTACTGAAATACATTTATTCAGTGCTTTTAAATTTACAGATTCTTGGGGTAATATAGGACAGTAGGTAAGAATACATTATATACTCATATAATTCAATACCCTTCATATTTCATGATGCAGCAAAGAACTAAAATAAACATGGCTAGTGACTTACACTTCTAATGCTGAGATGGGCACTGTTCCCAGAGCCCCAGGCCTGACAGGGCAGTGCCAAACATTGGCCATAGCTCCCACTGAGGTGACTCTCCTGCCCCATGGCAATGACATCCCACTCTCACCCGGGGGGTGCTGTTGCCAATACACATGCCAACAACAGGCACCACCCTCTTCCCAAACAAATGTCTTTTATTTCTGCATTCCCCCAACTCCAGAAAGTGCCTGGCTGGGGGTAGGGCCTCTGGGTACTCAAGGGCAGCATCACCTCTCTGCTCCGCAGCTCTAGCTTCAGCCCCATGCACTCTCCAGACCCCTCTCATCACTGCTCTACACTGAGATACGTTAGCATTTTAATTCCATTCACGGAGACGCAAATAACTGGAGAAGGGCAGCGACATGCAAAGGTAGGCCACGGATGTCCAAAAAATGAGAAAGTTTCCTACATACACCAAACATAACAAAGGACTGTCTGAACTGCATTAATTCTATGCCAAGAACATTTCAGTTCTCACCAAGTTTCCTCAAAAATGTTCTTGACTGAAAACCTACCAACCCACTTTTATTATAAACAACTCAGAAATCATCAGAAGAAAACAATTGTCATCTCGTAGTTTCATATCTGAAAACAACTTCAGTTTCCTTACTTCCTCTAAAATAATTTACAGAATTACTTTAAGCAAGGAGACATTATAGTGTCTCCTTGAGATACCAGAACATGCATCTGTGACTGTTCTGCTGCTCTCTAGCAAAACGTCAGTATAAACCTTTCAGTAGTTATACCATTACATGGACTCACTCATAACTGAAAAATTGCATGGATTTTCTATACCTCGTGTACCATTTTCAGCCATCAACTTCCCCACTTTATATTGAAGTTTTCATCTCTACAGCCTGAACTCCCATTACTACAAGCATCAATACCCTTTCAGGCAGTGGACTATCTTCCCAGCTCCAAGTTATTAATCCTTGCCTTCACTATGTCCACAACAAGGACATAAAAACAGTGCAACTTCAACTATGTTTTCTCTACCCCTAACTTGCTAATGTCAGACTTGAAGTGAACATTCAACATAAAAGTTCCACTTTACTATATCAATGCTACTACACACAATCAACTTTTTAATACTTCACAGAATCACAGAATGCTTAAGGTTGGAAGGGACCTCTAGAGATCATCTAGTCCAACCCCCCTGCTCCAGCAGGGACACCCAGAGCACGTGGCACAGGGCGGCATCCAGGAGGGTTTTGAAGATCTCCAGAGAAGGAGACTCCACAACCTCTCTGGGCAGCCTGTTCCAGGGCTCTGGCACCCTCACAGGAAAGAAGTTCTTCCTCATATGGAGGTGGAACTGCCTGGGTTTCAGCTTACACCTGTTACCCCTCGTCCTGTCACCAGCCGCCACAGAAAAGAGCCTGGCCCCATCTTCCCTACAATCACCCCTCAGGTGCTTGAACATGTTCATCAAATCTCCTCTCAATCCTCTCTTCTCCAGACTAAACAGGCCCAGCTCACTTAGTCTTTGCTTATATGACAAATGCTCCAGTCTCTTAAGCATCTTTGTGGCTCTCCGCTGGACCCTCTCTAGAAGCTCCTCCTGATGCAGCCAGGATCCCATTGGCCTTCTTGGCCACAAGGGCACATTGCTGGGTCATGGTTAACCTGCTGTCAACCAGGACTCCCAAATCCCTCTCCACAGAGCTGCTCTCCAGCAAGTCAACCCCTAATCTGTCCTGGTGCCTGGGGTTATTCCTCCCCAGGTGCAGGACCCTGCACTTGTCCTTGTTGAGTCTCATTAAGGTTCCTCTCTGCCCAACTCTCCATCCTGTCTAGGTCTCTCTGAATGGCAGCACAGCCCTCTGGGGTGTCGGCCACTCCTTCCAGTCTGGTGTCATCTGCAAACTTGCTGAGGGTGCGCTCTGTGCCCACGTGGAAGTCGTTGATGAACAAGCTGAAGAGCACCGGGCCCAGTACTGACCCTCCGGGACACCACTGGCCACAGGCCTCCAACTGGGCTCAGCCCCATTTATCACCACCCTCTGGGCTCTGCCACCCAGCCAGTCCTCAATCCACCTCACTGTCCATTCATTCAGTCCACACTTCCTAAGCTTCTAACTTCTTACAGCATTCTTCTGCAGAACTTCCAGGGGCATTGTACAAACATTCCACCATTTTCCAAAGCTTGGTCAGATTAAGCAGAGTCCTATTTCTTTCAGAGACCACCTTCCCTGGCCTTAGGATGTTAAGAGATTTCCTGGAGAGCTCTCAAAGCAGCAAGGACATGGCTGATCTACCTCAAGAACACCTTGCTTATCTCAAAGCATGCTGCCTCTTATAAGTGTATACTGTGCTCCAACTGAAAAAGAAGTACTATTAAAAAAGAAAAAAGAAAGAAAAGAAGACAGAGCTGTAGAGCTAAATATTTAGAGCCATTTGTGAACAAAGTCAGAACAGCAGCAAGAAAGAAGCTTCAAACCTGGCACAGTATGACCAAGTGGGCAGTGTCTGAAACAGCTTCATGTGAAGATCATCATTATCAGACACGCTATACAGTCATTGGAGAAACACAAGCTCCTCATTTAAGTGATCTGAAGAATTCACTAGAAAACTTTGCAGGATGCCTACTAGGAAGTCAAGCAGCATGGACCCTCCCTCTATGTCCTGCCTAGAATCTAAATAAAAAGTTCACCTTTTTTTTCCTGACTTGTAAAACAGCAGCATATCACCCTAACACTCTGACTTCTGGAAGCACACCTACCTTCCAGTACCTGATTTTTAGCACAAGAATTGCTAAGGGCACACATATTAAAACTCTTAAAAACCTTTGATACAATGATTTTGTTTAAAAATAGGCCTTCTAAAACCACAGAGTATTGAGCTCGGAAGGGAAATCCAGAAGAGACCATCTAGTCCAGTCCCCTTGCTCAATCACAACAGACTGCTCAGGGATAATTATTTTTGAGCATCTCCAGGGATGAAAAACTCCCTAAACCTCACTGAGCAACCGGCTCCAGCATTCAGTCACCTTCACAGTATTTTTAATTTATAAAGAAAATTTGTTTGTATTTCAATTTGTCCCCATTACCTCTTGCCCTAGTCCCAATGAGAAGAGTCTGGTTCCATCTCCTTACTCCCTCCTATGAGGTATTTATACACATTGATAAAATCATCCTGAGCCTTCACTACTCCAGACTCAACAGTTCCACCTACCTCAGCCTCTCCTCCTTCAACAGCTGGTAGACCCCTAATTTCGCCTTCTTGAGAATACATATGACATGTGCTTTCTTTCACTCCTCAGCAACCCTCCTTCCAAAGATTAAGAGTCATTTTGCAGTGACATCAAGTACTTCCTAACCTCAGCCTTCTCCACCACAAGTAAGCAAGCCTTCCTTGCTCCGGACCTCCTGTCCGGTCTCAGGAGCCTTAGGCTCTTGAAGATCAGGCTAACCAGTACGGATAGGCAAAGCAGGCATTCAGTACCACTGCCTTTTCCATGTCATTTGTCAGCAGGTCCCTGCCCCACATTTTCTCTAGTCTCCTACTGCTGATGTACTTGCAGAAGCCTCCACTGCTGCCTTTCATAGCCCTTGCCAGCTCTAATTTCAGATGGGCTTTGGCTTCCCTAACCCCTTCCTTGCATGCTGGACAGTGCTTCCACATGGCCCCAGGGTTGCTTGTCCCTGCTTCCACCTTGCTGCCTTTTGCATTTACAGAGGCACTTCCTGTTCAGCCCTGCAGGCCCCAAAATTTTATCTTAGATTATTTTCATGATACTCTAATTTTCAGAAACACTGCAGAAAGTTTCAATTTTAAACTGATTTTTTCATTTCACATGCTCTTATATTAAATGTTCTTTTCTTAAAAGCTTTGTCTTGCACAAAATCCAAAAGGAGAACAATACAGTTCAGAAGTAAGCATATGAAAACTTTCTTAATTTACAGGGCATTCAAGACTTCAGAATTTCCACTCTATCTATTCTTTTTCATCAGACCTCTGCAAGACATATGCATGTTTCATGGCACCACTACTGTTCTGATTATAGAAGAACATCTGTAGCATTTACATTTACAGCACATTTACATTTACAATGCTTTGCAAGGAAAAGTTTTTGTAAGTGCCCATGTGGCATTTACCAAAGGCATCACTATGGCACAAACCTTTTACTGCACCCATGTGGGATGTTTTGCCATTTTAACACTGTCTCAGACTTTTACTCCATCATTACACAAAGTATACTGGTATGTACACCATGATATATTGCTGAAATTCATCTGTGATTAATATACTAACTGGCACAGCCTGGTTAGCCACCCACATTCTTAGTTATTTTTGATTCAGCATTCGGAAAGGGGAACATATGGAGGAACATATCCTCCTAGTATGTATACCTCTAAATGTTATATTTATTGAACGATCTGGGATTAATTGCAGCTTTGCTATCTTTATAGACGATACAAATGTCACTGGTATGATAGTAAGACTCAACTTGTCAGCATAACACACTCATCCTCACTGATGGTGCTGCCTGGCTGAACCCAAGCCACAGTGGTAAGTTAATAATAATATTACTGGTAATTGTGGACCATCTGGCAAGTTAAGTATATTTTGTTAATCTCCTTACAACTATCAATATTTGTTTTCTGTCACAATTTTACAGGCCTTGTACAAAAAAAGCTTAAAGATTACAGTTTTGCATTTAACATTTTGGACATGTACAGAGAAGAAAGAATTACTTGAATTGTGCATCATGGAAAATCATTGCAGAGTGATGTCATCAAGGATTTTCTGTCAGGTCAGAAGGTTTGATTTAAGAGGCTTTCATGTCTGTCTTAATTTCCAGTACCACTGTTTGTTGGCATTCTGTTTGCCTTGAAATCTCTGCCAGAAATTGATTTAAGCTTATTTTCCCAGGCTACTAGCTATCTTGATAGTTTCAGTAGTTACAATATATTTCATTGTAACTGTGTTGTAAAGTCTGTATCTACAGAAGAATTTTTGCCTCTACTGTCACATCAAAACAGAGAAGCATGGACTCTTTCTCTCATCCTTCTTAAGCAAGATCTACACAAAATAGCTTGTCAACACTTAAATGGTAAAAAATGGTATTTTTGTCTTCTACATCACGGAAAGCTTATTTGCACAGGGGTCATCCCAGCTCAGCTGAACAGGCATTCAAAGTCTGTCTCCCACATTTTGATATTTATTTTTGTATTGGTAAGAATTAATAGCAAATAAGGAAAAAAGATATCAAACATAGATAAAAATCTCTGTAAGAAGGTAATCAGTTCTGCCTGTAAGCTGTATACATGTGGTCTAAGTCTGTCAATTACAGAATCAGAGAAGCCTTCTGGAACTTAAAACTAAAGGGGAACATATAAAATAACAGCTCTTAACATTGCATAGCTTTGGCAAGGCGGGGGGATCTAAGCTGTAATGACCCATTTGAACTCTTTCAGCAAAAGCAGATATTTCATTTGACTGATGACAGATAAGACTGAATCTCACGCAAGGAGGGATCCTGCTCATCTTGACAGAATGCAAGTCTCTTCATTGTATTGCATTACAAACTAGAAAAATCACTGTGGGAAGCTTAACCAGACAACTGCAAATGCCACAGGGCAATAGCCCAGCTTGAATTAAGGTACAAAGCACAACTATTGCACAGCAAATCAGATAACTTAAGAATGCATTTTCATGTGAAGGGTTTCTTCTGCCACATTAGTTTCCTTTCCCCCTAGTCCTGTGGGCATCCTCCTCAAGAGCACAGAGGCAAGACAGAAAGCCCTACAAGTGTTAGAGATGCAAACCTCTAGAAAAATGCTTATTTTAATCACTAGAGCTTTCGGTGTAGACACTGATCTCTCATTTTTGAAGACCAATATATTCAAGAACATTAATTTTCAAAGGGTATATACTACCTAAAGCCTGAGAGCCCTTCAAAGCATCTCTAGATGGGCACCCCAAAAGAACTTCCTTGTGTCAAATCCTCAAGCTTCTCCAGTAGCCACCAGCTTCCACCATTCCCTCAAGACTACAGTTTACCTTTTTGAAAGTGTTATCTTTGCACTGTAGGTGTATATGTCCATCCACAGGCACAAAATGTTATCCAAGATGCAACAATGATTGTGCTCTGGTCACTCAACTTACCATCACTTCTTAGCAATGGGACAGAGAAGCCTCTCCAATTCCCTAGCTATAGCCCAAGGGCTGCTTTTCAGCATGCATCTTCACAAGAGAATCAGCTGTCAAATAAAGACAAATCCAGCTGGAGAGCAAGGAATAGCAGTTGCGAGCACACAAATTAGGATTCACCCACAAAGCAAATCCCCACAATAATACAAGGGCAGAATACTTAAAGCTGAAACCTGTTGTCTGTAGAATTATTTAGAATTTAAATCTGCATTCAGATGCATGGCATACATTGCTACCGATTCAGGGATTTTCCAGCAATTTAGACAAACAGCTATAAGGCCAATGTTTTGATATCTAACAGCTATAAGGCCAATAAATATCAAAACATACAGGAGCTGACAGCAGACATAGCCCTGGCAGAAAAGGGCAATGAATTATTTTCACCACTCTGTTGTGGAGGCTCCTACCACTCTGCAATTCTTGAGATCATCACTGTGACAGAAGGGCAGCTCCCACAAGCAGGGGTATTACAAGCTGGGCATCACAATTATCCCTGCTAGAATCTGTTTTGTTCAACACATTCACAACAGACCAAAAAAGGGTCACTGAGATAAAGTTTGCAGTTGATAATGACACCCTAGAAAAACTAGGCCTTTGTATAAGCCACATATAAGTCTTTGCAAGAGATGTGAGAAGTGTTTACACATACCCCAACACGCATTCACCAATGATCTCTCAAGGTGTTCATAATCCAGCAGATGTAAAACCATGGGAAAAGGGGTTTTTTGTTTGTTTTTTTTCCAAACAGCTCATACTATGGGACTAAATGTCAAGTTATATTCTAGAGGATAAAAATGTAAATAGATTAAAAAGGAATTAAAATCATGAAGACCAATTTAATCCATAGCGGCTAAATGTTTGTTCAGATACAAAGTGCAACACATAAAACTTTCTATATTGCTAATTACTTGTACATAGGATGCATCTAAATTGGGAGAACTTGGCATTTCCACTGTTATTCTCCTCTCCAATCTGCCAGAAAACACTTCTGGGGACAGAAGAGAGCTAAATAGGACTCTCCTTTGACCTACCAGAGCATCATATCTATACTTACCCCTGGGAACATTAGTCCACCTCAGCCCAGGTTCATGGGCAGATGACTACGTGAAAATCCTGGAGCAGATACTACCCACATAGTAAGAGCTATCACCCCTGCATTGCCCCAAAAGAGCTTTTATCATCTGTTCTAGTGCAAGTCTTGACCAAGGAGAATGGGTGCGGATGACAGAGGAGCAGAAACAGTTTGAGCCAACAAAATATTTTTTTATTCCAGCTTGCCACATGCTATATAATTGCTGTTATAAATTCAGCATGTTCCAGTCCTCTCCTGGCCATACTTATCTTCAAAGATCCACTTCTGTTGCTCCAGTGGTGAATAACGCTGAATCATGTTTCTAAAAAAGTCACTATTTATTGTTCCTTTCTTTTCATCCTTTTCTAGCCTTATCCATGACCTCAGAAGAAAAAGAAACAGATATCACTGACTGTCTAGAGAGCACTTAAAGCACAGTGAGGGGTTCTGTAAACAAGTAGTAAATCATAGGATGTAGACATTTCTTTGTTTTCACCTCTTTTCAGGAACAGAAATTCAAAACTTTCAGAAACTTAAGAAAATAAATTATTCCTTTTCATTTCTAAAGCATGTTCTAAATCCACCCACACCTTCCACCGCGTTATGTGGACCAGGACAGAAGAAAGTGTTGGCATGACCATTTTAAAATATCTTCAAGATTATATAACTAATGTATGAAGTCACAAACAAATCAGTGAATCCAGAACTTAGCTGATCCCCTTAAGCAGTAGTCATAAGTTTTCTTTCCTAGTTCAGAACAAAAGAACAGATTAAAGATAATAGGGAGAACACAAAAAGGGGAGGGTCAAAATAAGAAATTAAGCCATCAATAAAGAAAAAAGTTAGTAGTTCAGTAATTTCTCTCTTCTAAATTTACTTTTATGGTTATTTCACTGAACAATTTAACACCTTTGAAACATCTAACAGGGAGGAAATCAAAAAGTATTAACTAAGAAAACATTTATCTCCATGGTTTAATTTGCCCTCAGCAGCATCCCCCCAACTATGCACCCAGTTACAGTCTAGCACTGGAGTTGTCCAAGTTCTTGTTAATAATTCAGAGGAAATCAGTACATTATGAGAAAAAAATAGTTAGATTTAAGTATGCAATAAAAAAAAAAATCTTTGAACCCAAAAATACCTTTATAACAAGTGAAAGAAGGCTCAAATGCCAGGGGGTGGGGGGAAGTTGAGCAACAGTTGGTGCAAACTTGAGAATGAAGAAATCTGTAATGCTCCAAAACACATAATTCAAAATGCTTGCTCAATTTTCCAATTAGAGTCATTTTTAAATTACAATAACCACCACTCCATTTCATTCTCTCAATAGTCTTCAAGAAAAACTGCAAATACTGTCCTGGATTTGGTGGGGAAAAAACACCTGCCCTTGCTACAACTTTGGGAGGCAGGGGGAGGGCAAGGAAGGAAAAGGAGCCTCCCTGCATCCTAAACACATTCTTACCTCAGACATGAAAGACTGTGATAGCAATGACCACCTCCAAAAATGTTGGCATATTGCAATATATCATTAAAAAACAAGGGCAGTATGCAAGGGAACATTTTGAACTGCAAAAGCAGCAGTTCACGCAGAGCGTGGGAATAATTAATGCCACTAGATAAGGCTGAAATACCACACATTAATCTGACTAACCACTTTCAAGAAATATGGCACGAGACTTGGAGAGATCATGGCAACAGGAGACCAAAGAAAGCTGGTTTGTTTAGTCTAGTAAACAAAGGTGGAGAAAGGACTGCTGCCTATAAATAGTTCAGGACAGCCATCATCAAAAAAGAGTGCTATTTCAGACAAAAGGCAGTTTGGGAACAGGAAAGAATAGATGAGAACTGACAGAATAAATTTAGACCAAAAAAAAAAAAAAAAAAAGATCAGAAGAAGTTTTGCAGTCATGAGACACTTCCTAGGTCCCTGGTTAGTGGAGGAGAAAGTTGGGGGGTAGGGGATGCAGACACACACTATCGATTTGTAAATGGAAGGAGTGTGGTCAGCAAGCTACACTGGTTACAATAACAGGAGATTGCACTTGGTGACCCTGGAGGTGGGGAGGATATTGTTGTTGGGGGTTTTGTTTGTTTGTTTAGTTTTTTGGTAGGGAGCAGGGGGGGAAGAGAAGGTTGTTTTGGGTTGGTTGCCGCTTTGTTATCAGCTGCTGTGCTCCTATCAGCTACCCACTGCAACACCTTTCCTCCAGGCGAAGGAGGACTCATCCCCACTGGCCCACGAGGTTGCTGAAGCAATCGGAGCCTCCAGCTTCCCCTTTAAGAGCTAAGCAAGTACTCTTAGAGAACTAAGATCCTCAGCAGGTAGATTTTATCACCATCCCAGTTGCAGAGTAGGGCTGGAAAAAGCACCACTGTGCTGCAGGTTAGGATGCAGTACTGTTGTGTAACAGAAATTAGGAAAGGAGCTGCAGAAGTTTAGTGACAAATCCTGACGATGCTCTAGCAGTGCCTGCTTCCTAAGGCACAGGCAGGATGGTGCTGAGCTGCACAGTGTTACTGACCCACGAGTTGCAAACTCCACCTGCAAACTGCAAAATGCTTCTTTTGTCTTTCAGTTGCATTTTCAGAAAGTTTTTGAGAACAGCATCACTATCGCAACAGGAACTGAACAAAGCCAGTAGAAATTATTAGTCTTACCTCCATTAACCTTTTCCCCCACACACACACTGTGGCACAGCCCTCTGCTACTGCAACGGAACAAGCAAGGCACAATGGCCTTTCCTTCCATAACCCCAGAACTCTCTGCCAGCAAGACCACCAGCGTGTGAACCTCTCCTGCCCTAACATGCCATAAACCTCATGTCAGTGGAGAAAATACAAAACCTGTTAGAGGAACATTAAAGGGGCATGCACTAAATTACTATGCACAATCTCATGCCAGGCCATCAAATGGAAGGAGCACATAAACTGAAGCATTAAAATGTTCCTAACAGATGGTTCAGAGACATTTTGTTGGGAGAACCTACATAGCTTTTTCAAATGGAGACCAGTACATGCCACTTTTTACCATATGTGCCTTAAATAGGAATTTTAAATTTATACCACTTCATCTCAAAGACAGATGGCAAGGGGAAATAAAACCTAGTCTGAGAGGCATCTTATAGTGATTAATACTAACGTTCTAGTGACTTCATTTATTTTTTTCACTTTATTTTACAGTTTTATATTTGAATCCAGTTCTTCTTGGAGGAACTTAGGCTTAGACTATCTAAATGTGCTCCTATTGAGTAAAGAAAATATTTTGCAAATATTTGAGCAAACTGGAACCAAAAATTCTACAAATATTCAGAGAGTTGTATTTGATTTTCAGTATTTTCTATGTAGCTGCATTTTTTTTTCTCTCCAAAAGCCCACATAATATTTTCCTGTGAACTTTCATTACAAAGTCACCTTTCATGTAACACACCTCAAACAAGAAGCATAGGAGCCATCACTTGGCCTTGCCAGAATAAGTACATAGAGACTTCTATCTCCTTCCTTACAGGATGACCTAAAACATACCAATTTGCTCAGAAATGCTTATCACAGCTGATTTCACCTCTGGTTTTGAAACAGCAAAATTATTTTTGTCCCAGGTTACCTATATTCAAACTGTTTGATGCAGCATTTTAAACCTTCCATGTGTTGCACGGCAAGAGCTTCTAAATAAAAAAGGGTTCTAGACAGGCTTAATGTACATGCATTAAAGCATCTGGACATACTCTGTGGAATCACACGATTCCCAGGTGGTAAACAGAGGCTGGGAAGACCATGTAGCATGACCAGAAGTACCTCTACTAGCTGACTTGTGTGGCCAGGATTGCTCCATAACTGTTCAAACCTTCTGTTTGCTGGACAGATCCATCAGACGAGAAACCAGCACCAAGATGCTTCCTGGATCGCAGAATCTTGGCACAGAGCTGAGGTTGAAGCTTTAGACTGTTTCTTAAGACCTGCTCTTGTTTTGACTGAAGTCAAAAAGCTTCTTTGAGTTAAGCTTTAGATGAAGATCAAAGTCCTTGCATTGGCTGGGGGAGAGGAGTAGCCTCTCACCAGCTGCCAGTACTTGAGGTCAAGTAAACTTACACCCAACAAGAGAATGCCACATGTAGCCACTGCTACATGCAGTAACATTTATCTGCACTCAAATTTGTCACCTGTGAAAAATCTCATTTTCAAAGAACTATGAGAACTTTTGTACAACCAGGCTATGGTCCAGAAAAGTTCTAAAATACCATTTCTCTGTTTTTTTGTTCTTGAAATGAATTCAAACCCCTCTGACATGAGCTCATTTTACCCTAACCCTACCAACCCACAGAAATGTTAACACTGTACCGTTCTGCAGGGAGACGGAGAACCACTTTCCAATCAGATTCAACTGCATTTGTGCTTACTTGATCCCACTGGATTGCAGAGGAAGCCAAGAAAATCAATGCCCATGTAAGTGGCTGCCTGGTTACCTACGGCCAGTGAAACTCATTCAGTTTCACTGTGCCCTTGTCCATCATCACTTACCACTGCACCCCTGCACAGGATGAATTCAATGCTCCTCTCTTGCTCTCTCAAAGATACTGATTATTCCAAGGGAAGACATTCCCCTAAGAATCAGAATTTTCCATAACCTCCACTACAAAAGTTCCAGGGCAGAAAAACAA
Organism: Tinamus guttatus; assembly: GCF_059628265.1. Lineage (NCBI taxonomy): Eukaryota > Metazoa > Chordata > Aves > Tinamiformes > Tinamidae > Tinamus > Tinamus guttatus. The sequence goes on from NW_028289064.1 coordinate 4,786,428, forward strand.
AATCCTGTACAAGAAGTACAACCTGTGGGCTACAAGTCCTTTCTTGCTGTCAACATAACAAGGGATGAGATTGCACCTTTTAAAATCCTCTTCTCTACTCCTCACAGCCCAGGGACAAAATCCTGGGGTAAGGGCAAGATATGTAGCACTGTTCATCTTTTATCAGGCACCAACTGATAAACAGGGCTGTAAAAGGGTTGGAGGAAGGGGGTCAATTAGTATAACTACTATAAACAATGTTATAAAGAAAAGTTATAAGTTACAGCCTGTTTTTGTTTAGGTTGCAACCATATGCATATGGTAGAACTACAATAAAAAGCACACATTTGTCTGCTTATAAAGATACTGAGCAGGCTTGAGCACTTCTCAGCAGATGTGCTTCAGAGATCAGAAATTGCAGTTCACAGGACAATAATATTGTTTCCCAGCTGGTTAAAGTCATAACTGGGGTTGTGCCAGTTTTAATTATGCAGCATAGTAAGAAATAAGGCATCAGCAAACATCTTCCTCTGGCAACCAGAAATAAACTACGGGTGGCAGCTCCAGCTCTCCTCTCCCCACAGCAGCACACGGGAACCTAACCCACACAGACACCCGCTCCAGCGACAGGAACTAAGGAACACAGTGTTTTACAGGTTAAAAAAAAAAAAAAAATATATTTCCCTGAGCAACAGCTCCCCAAGACACACCAAGGCAAAAGCCAAGGTGAAAGCCATGCCCCAAAGACAGCTGTGTGTGCACAACGGAGTAGCCAGCCTAGGAAGGGTCACTGCCAAGACATCTTGACCCTCTGCAGTGCAAATGCCACCCTACCCTCTTCTGAGTAGGGAAGGCAGGGAAAAGAGCACCATTCCTACCTGAATTCCGGGAAGAGGTTTGGCCGTAGTCCATAGAAAGCTGCCGAAAGAGTCACCAGCCAGCCAGGTTTGTAATTCCCATTCTCGCACTCGAGGAAAGGTGACGACCACCTGATGTGGTTCTTGTCAGCACTGAAGCTCTCGCGCCTCTTCCAGCTGCTCTCCAAAGTTTTGGGGCCTGGGGTCAGGACCTTCCTGTGCAGGTGAGGCCTCCACTTGCGCTTCAGGCCGTGGAACCACTCGGTCTCCACAGAGGCGTTGGCCAGGCGGTGCGCCGAGGAGGACAGGTCCTGCAGGAGGATCTGGCTCTCATGTCTGCTGGCCTGCAGGAAGATCTGGGGGGCAGCAGCGAAGGGCTCGGTGCTGAAGGTGATCGCTGCCCTAGAGATGTTGGGGTCCCCCTCCAGGAGGCTCCGGATCAAGGCTTGATACCACTCCAGGTCCTCCTGAAAGTTCTGCTCCCGCGACTTATTGCTCTGCAGGATCATGTTGAGGAAGTTGGTGGCGTGCGTGAGGGTGTCGAGGGCGCCGTGCAGCGAGGGGTGCGAGGCGAAGCGCGACTTGCCCGCCACGCTGGCCAGCTCGTACCTGCCCGAGCAGTTGGCACGCCGCAGCTCCCGCGAGTCGCCCGTGTAGAGGAAGGAGGCCACGTCGTGGGGCACCTCCTGGGCCAGCCGCTGCGCCAAGATGGAGCCCTCCGCGGCGCGGCCCTTGAGGGGGCCGGAGAGCGGCGGCCGCCCGCCCGGCGCCCGCTCCCGGCCGTGCCCCGCGTGCCCTTGGCCGCCGGCGGCGAGGAGCAGCAGCAGCAGGAGCCGCGGCAGAGCCATGTCCGCCGGCGCTCCGGTGGCGGCCGAGTCGCCTAGGACGGGCTGCGCATAGGGAGGCGCGGCGGCGCCGGAGCGCGACGGCAGCGGGGCGGGACGCAGCCCCCGGCCCCGCCGAGTCACCTGTGGCGGCGGCGCTCGCAGCCCCCGCGGCGACGAGGGCAGCGGCTCGCGGCGGCCGCCGCGCTCACTGCGCGGCCGCGGCGCGGCAGGGGCGGCGGCGCCCGCGGGCGGCGCAGCGGCGGGTCCCCCCGCGGCGCCCCGCGGCCGCCCGCGCGCCGCCGCTCCGCATCCTCCGGGCGCCGCCGCCCGGGCACGGGGAGCGGCGGCGGGCGGGGGCCTCGGTGGAGGAGGAATCACCGGAGCCGCCCCTCGCCCGGCCGCCGAGGCTGCGAGCCCCGCAGCGCCGTCACCGCCAGCCCGTCAATGCCGGGCGCCCCTGCCCCGCCGGCCCTTATAGGTGTACGGCCCGCAGCCGCCGCCCTGGGTGGCCGCCTCGCCTGCCACTCACCCGGCAGCCACTCACGGGCGGGAGGAAGGCGCCGCGCGGCGCGCGGGGAGGCGGCGCCGCCGCCCGCAGGCGTCGAGGCACCGCGGTTCACTTGCCGCCCGCCCCGGCGCGGCCCAGAGCGCGGCGCAGCGGGGGCGGCCCGAGCCGGGGGCGCGGAGCGGAGCGGGCAGGGCCCGGCCGCCCACCCGCCCGGGCGCAGCGGCGCGGGGTGCGCGCGGAGCCGCCCGCGCCCGGCCCGGCCTGGGGCGGGGAGCAGCGACACCTGCCGGCCGGGCCGCGGCGGCGCGGGCGGCCGGTGCCTCCGTGCCGCGGGCGGCGGCCCTCGGGGCGCGGCGGGGACGGGGCCGCCCGGCGGCCGGGGCGGCTGCGGCTCGGTGCGAGCGGGCGCCCCGGCCCCGCGGTGTGAGGCGGCGGCTCCCGCGCCTGGGTCGTAGCCGGGCTGGGGCCTGGGCGCCGTCCCCGGTAGCGGCGGCCGCGCTCCCCGGTGTCTGGCCCAGCCGGGCGCCCCGGCCCGCCCAGCGTGTGTCCCCATGGGGCGATGGCCCAGTGCAGCACTGCCCAACCACCCATGGGCATCCACCCAAGTGCGGTGACGGTGTGTCTGTAATGGGCATCTCTTCTCCTTGCTCTCCAGTGTGGTGTATCCACCACTTCTCACTCCATGAGGCCAATTCCTACTTCTGTCCTCAAAGTCGAGCCCTTGGTGCAGGTGTTTTCCACGCTGCAACCAGCAGAGCACTTGCTCATGGTCCCATCGGACCCAGCAGATCACCTAGCTAGTCTGCTGCTCTCCTGAAGTGTGACCTTTGGAAAGACGCAACTGCGTTAGGGCTGTAATTCAAACTGAGCCTGGCCATGTGAGCCATCGGTCGGGTGCCCCGGCTGTCGTGTGATCAGTGAGAAAGCCCTAGTTCAGCAAAGCACATGCTTGATTTTGTGTTATCTGAAACGAGTATTCACCTGGTTAATACCAGTATTGGGTTAGGGGATGGCGACAGGGGGCAGTTTGCAAAATGCGAATTTTAAAGGAAATGGTCCACAACAAAGATCTCTTAGTTACAGTTAATTCCAAACTGGCTTAATCTAATTTCCCTTTCAGAATTTAAAAGTGCAGATTAAAAGAGTAGTAGAGAATCCTTTTTTTTTTTCCTCTCCCCTCTATACATATACATATGTGCATGCACATCCTATAAGAAGATTTCCATCATGCAGAATATATGATCTAATTTTAAACCACTGACAAGATATATCTGCTTCTTAAAGCATACTCTTATTTTAGAATTATTTGAAACTATACTTAGAGTCCTTTTAATGTAGCTAGTATTCCGGTAATGTAACACACTTCATCTTTGCTGTGATTCACCTTTAATAATTATTTTCACACAGGTTGTTAAGGGGGAAAATTAAAATTGCTTTTGTTTTTTAAGCAATTAATGATCTTATTCAATGCTTAAGAATAATTTATTAATGAACTCTTGTGCAAGTGAATATCCTGTGGGATTATTTATAAACTACATATACCAAGCAACTCAGAAGCTGGTGTTTAGCACAGCACAGGGAGTCACTGCTTCAGACCTGTACTGAACAAATACCCAAGGATGCATCGTTCACCACAGATAGGTGAGAAACGGTTTTTGAAAGGAGCAGCACTCAGGACTGAGCTAAGCAGATAAGTAGCATGGTCAGATATCAATGGCAATATAAATAAGCAAGTTTTTTTCTTTAACAGCGCCTGTGCTGATTTCCCTTCCTGTCACAGATGGCTCTAAAGGAAAGGTCAGCTGCCTAATAGGAATTCACTTCTTCAATGCACCCTGACTTGTATCTGTGTAATTTGTGCCAGACCTTCTAAATGGCCTACTTCACACCACCTTTTTTAACTAAAAATCCCTTGATGTACTTGCACAGGAAGTACATCCAATTTCCTCATCTCTCCCAGATACCCTTCCCGGGCACTACCCACCACTCGCCTGCCTGATTTTCCCCTCTAGCCCAAAACAGCTACAGCATGTGCTGCTTTCTCCCCACCACGTGGACAGGGACAGGGAGGCTGGGAGCTCCAAGTGACAAGGGTACCAGGAGCTGGTGCTGATGGTGAACCCCTCACTGCGGGATTTCAGTGCACGATGCATGGATGACATGGGGCTGGGGGAATTGCTAAGTAAGTTCATTGTGGAACATCTGTGTGAACATAACACTGAACATAAATCCACTGGCCAGGCTTCATGAGTTCTGTTGCTTCCATTCATAAATGAATCAAAAGCACCACCTTTTTTTTACAGAAAAAAAAAAAGAAATAGGGTCAAAATGCAGAGTAAAAAGGTTCTTACTTGGAAGCTGATAAGAGCAGCAAGAGCTTATCCACCAACCACTGTTCACTTAGAATGAAAAGTTCAGACTTACTAGTGTAGGAGAGCCCTTTAGGATCTAACTGTTCTTGTGGATATTAAGAAAAAAGCTTTACAATCTCCATCAAAAAATTGCAAATCTGAACTAGGCCAAATATCTTTACATATCAAATTAAAAATAAATTATGTACATTTCCTGCGAAACTGCAGAAGATCAAAAACGCTTTTAAAAGTTTCACTTTTTTTTTTTAATGATGTGCAGGAGCAGCACTCCTGCATAGGGGCAGGATTACATATGTGAAGACTGCTCCTGGCAGGAGTTCACCTACCTTTCTCTCAAAGAATCGCTGGTCTAGTGGACTCCATGACTGCCCTAATTCATCACCTTAGCATCAGTATTGGGGTGAGGAGGTTCCCTTAACATGGTCCAAATCCTCTTTACTCTCTTTGGTTTTCTGCTTTCTTCTTACAACACAGGTACCTGAGCTTGTATCCATCTGCAAAAGACCACTTTGAGTTGCTTCTTTTGCTATTTTCCCTAGGCCAAATACATCAAATTTCCCAACAGGCGATGTTTTCTAAAACTGCCTTTGGTCCTGCAGTTCTCTCCTTGACTTTCTTGTCTCCTTAACTTGATTTTGTTAGGGATTCCAGGTAAGGCCTTCTGCAATGGAATAGTTTCTGGAAGCTACATAAAATTCTCCACTAACATACCCACGCTGAGATCTGCCTACATCTCACCTTCACAATAGTATTGATCAGTGTATAATCCACTGTAATCCTCATAACCTTTTAGAGTATATTGCTTTCTTGTTATCCATTATCTATTTTTATTTGAGGATTTGTGCTTTCCCTCCTCTGGGAATTTTCTCTTACTGATTTTGGGCCATTTTTCTCATTTTTCAGGATTATCTTTAATTCCAGTCCTGCTCTTGAAAATGCTTTTAACTATCTTCTTGTCTGCTGAGGCGATTTGCTCATTTTTATGAGTACACCCTTTATTTCATTATGCAAATTATTAATTAATGTATTTAATAGAATATAGCTGAGATCAGAAGCTACCTGAGGCAGGAAACTACCTGAAACATCCTGCTAGTTTGATAGTGCATTACTGATACTTGCTTTTTGAGAAAGACCTTCAAGACAGTTGCTTACCCACCTCATGACAGACCTACACCATACTTCTTTATCTTGAATATGAAAGCCTCATAGTAAATATATAAGAAAAGTTACCAACACAGACATATGATACAACTGCTTCATCCATACCCGTGAGGCCAGCTGTAAGTCAAAGAAAGAAGGGAATCTCATTTTTTTGAGTCTAGTGGACTTTTCTTGACAATCCCTGATGGGATTTTTAATCAATTTATTATTTTCTAGGTGATTACTAAATAGTAGCTTAATAGTTTTTCTTTTTTCCTTAGATCTTTCCATATATCCTTATTCCATGAACTCCACTTTCTTGTAATATATCTCTTTTTCCAAAAATATTTTTTCATCTTCAGAATCTTCCTCATAAATACATAAGCACACAACCGCTAAAAGGAAAGTGGTAGTATACATTCAAATGATTAGGTCTTATCTCCGACTGAGGTGTTTTTCCATATTGGGAGAAAGCTCCTTGTCAGGTGACATATTGATATCTCTGACACCCAATTGCTTGTGGAGAACTTGCCTCTGATAGCTAACATGCAAATGCAGAATCTATATTTCAAATAAAAATAATGCCCAAGCTTTGGAAGCTTTTTCACAGTTGGGAAAAATTTAGGGGATGCTAAAGTTAAGGTTGCAATAATAATCCATTATGTTTAGACTTTACAGAAATGATTTGAGTTCTGGGAAACATTACTCACATGTACAGAGAGATTTTTATGTCCTCATTCTGTTGCAAAGATACACCGTGTGATGCACTCACACTAATGAGAGCAAAACTGAAGCTCAGAACAAATATCAATAGTGGTCATATTCCTGAGCCAGACTCCATGGATTTCTTTATTTTAAAGCAAAGGAAAAACGGAGAAGTCTTTGACAATAAGGAAGAGCATAGAAAACAGAATAAACATCTTAGCATAGTACCTTCACAGAAGAAATCCCACTTCTCCAAAGAAAATTTTGAGCATGAGTGTGACGCTTGCTTGCTTGCTCCTCAAGTACAGCCTGAGGTGGTGGCCACCTCTGTCTTAGTAGCTAAGGCCTGGAACTTTCTTTTGGGAAGTGAGAGGCGGGCGGCCTTCTCAAACAGGCATGCAAACCCACAGCTTTCAGAAGATAGTCTGGTAGCAGTAGCTGCTCACACCTATGATGGAGCAAGTGATAAATTACTGTAAATTAATTGTGCTAGGAAAGTGCTAGAGGTAGTCACCTGAAAAGTAAAGTTTCAAGAAATCATAAATATCTGAAAGATGTAATTTCATCTACAACATGTTATAGTGAGTAACTAAGTTTCCTACAAATGCTTTACCTTCAGTAACGTATCAGTGGATTGGGATGGACATCCTGGTCAATACAATGCAGTTTAACAGTTTAATATGCATCCTTCAGAAGCACCATGGAAGAAAGATCTGCTGGATAAGAATATAGGCAAAATGGATTTCTTTAATGTCCATACTATTTTCAACACAATCTCAGTAAAACTAATTCTGTTATCAAACAGTAGCTCGTGAATGCACACTGTCCTGAGAGTCTTGTCCACCTGTCAGCATAGCAGCTGAATGTTTTCTTCCCTACTTTTCCTCTGCTAGAGATTTAAAGCACTGTACATTTTATGAACTTTCAATGATATGACTCACAATATTATGCCATGATAACTGCTTGAGATTTAACTGTAGGTCTGGATTCAATATTCCTCCTCTTAATTATTCAACTATGACTTTTTCAAATATATTTCAAAATTAAAATCATTCTGCTTTTGCTGTCAGTTACATAAAGTAGATCAAATCATAATTGGATGTACATCTCCATGTCTTTGGATTTAGGTAGATAAGTATTTGCATACTAGCCTTGCATACTGCAAGCAAAATTCATCCCTAGAGTAATTCTACTGAACTGAGAATTCCTAATAAAATGTTTCAAAATCCTCACATCCTGTTGAATTTTGTTCTAAGAATCTGCAGATGTCAGCTAATGGAAATAAACTTCAAAAGGAAGAAATATTTAAACTAGTTTGGAACTAAAGCATAACCTTAGAATAAGACTGTTTGGAAATGGTTACTTTTAATTATGCTATTAATGGGTATTAGCCTTTTAAAAACTCTGCTGCTAGATGCATCAATCTCTGACTATCAGTTTTAGATAAGTAGTGAATAGCTGAAGCTATCAAGGGGCTTGAGGTCTGAGAAATTGCTAGCTTCCATGCTGATAAAGTATTTGAAATGAACTCTGAGTTAAGAAGCTGCTTTACATCATCCTTCTTGGTTTCCTCCTAGCTTATCTTCCCTTTATACCTCTACTTCTACCCTACACCCCATGCAAGAGTGAAGTGAAGCCAAAAGTAAGATGTGATAAGATGTGGGAGACATTCTGGCTCTGTGGCAGGTGGATGAGAGAGAAATATTGATAATATCAGAGAAGAAAAGAGAAAGAGGAGCCAAGGAAATTTAAGTTCCTGACATTTAAAAATATATATTTTGAAAAGGAAAGGATCTGTGTTGCTGTGTGTCAACCAGCCTACAGACTGGAGGAGAAAGGAAATGTGCTGGAAGGCAGCACAGCAATAATAGTAATAATAGTAATGATAATAATAATAAATAAAAAGATACAGCTTCTTGTAGTACATATGAGGTTGCAGGCCCATGATTTTGTTTTACAAAAGCAGCTTTAATAGACAGGAGTGCACAAGGCTGGATAACTTTAGAGCGAAGTTTCCGGCACATACACAAACATAACAAGGCAAAGAGATCAGACAAGCAACATTATAGAGTCATTTGCCACAGCAGTGTTGGGCTGCTAACTCTGCAGGGTTCAGGAGTCCTTTGGCACAGGACTGAAAAGTAAGGCAGGCAGAATAAACTGGAGCAGACTGACCAGTTCTGCGGCTGTCACCAGTAGTGCCCGTGGTCATGGGCAACTGTGGTGTTTGTATTTCCTGATGGGCATCACCAGTCACCAGGACCTGTACTGAACAGTGCTATAGGCAGCGACACTTTCATACAGATGGTGAAAAGGCCTTGTGGGGAAAGCAGCTTTTGGGTTTTGAACTCTGAAAAAAATCCCCGCAAATGAAGACATTCCTTCAACCAATCAGCATTCCTCTGAAATGCTCTTCCAAAAAATGTCAGCTTGAAGAAGAGAGTTTTCTGTAAATTTCTGTAAAATTGGAGGCACTTGAATCTGTGGTTCAACTGAGCAAGGATGACACTCAGGAGAAAATGCCTGTTCCTCCCTGACGCTGCAAATGGTTATTAGCTTCCAAGAATATTTGAAGCTAATGCTGATGAGGTAGAGGAAGGATTCAACCATTATTGTCAAGGGGAAAGCTATTTCAGAGGAACATTTCAATTTACCTTCTCCAGAAAGAGTGATGATTTCCTGCGAGGAAAGAAGTACTTCACAGAAATAGAAAAGAAGGATAACTCATTCTCTGCCTCACCTAACCTCATTCTGCAGTCCCTCCCTTCCCTGAAAAAAAAATATATTTCATATTTTACATTGATCCTCTCCATTCTTTTCTAAAGCAATTCAAATAATAAAGTAAAAATGAAGTTAGGTGAGTATCATGTTAAATTATAACTTCAAAGCTATTTTGCTGATGTACAGTTTCCAAATAAAATAACATATTGATGATTGCTTTATACAAATCATAATTTCAGGTATGAATAAAAGCCCATGCACCCAGGAATGCAATATTCACAGACTGCTTCTGTCCTCTGCAGACTCAGTTGTGAGGCTTCGCACTAAAACACTGAGCAGAAGAAGCTCCCAGCAGCGGTGCCAGGTAGCCAGGAAAGTAAGGTGGAACCAACAACATGGCTCTAAATGTGCCTCTTGATCTAGACAGTAATAAACCACGTCACATGTTAGACCTGTGTGAGTTACTTTTCCCTGGATTCTGACCCAGCTGTGCTGAAGGACCAGCACAAGGAAGCTGTAGCAGTGCCTGCTTTTCCAAGAGCATAAGTCACTGTGACTATAGCAAGGCATAGGTAATATTTTCAGGGAACTTGCACAATGCTCGTGTCCCTTTTGCTTTTCTACCTGGCATGAAGGTTAGACCATCAATTCATCATTAGGCTTCAACAGACATACAATATTTTTACCAAGCATAAGCTTCCTTTACCGAGATACAATAAATTGAGTGATTCTGGGCAACCTACATATATAACGTACAGACCTCCATACACAATTTAGAGTTCAGTAGCTACAAGAGAAGCCAGTCAACTTCAGTCTATCCATTCTAACACCACTGACTGCTTTTAGAGATGTAAAAATAGAGTGGCTGGAAAGATAAATCTTGCATTTTGCATGCACACTGTTGTTAGCTCTGTTTCCCTGTTCAGAATCTACTTTCCCTAATTTAGTTTGCCTGTCTAAACTCCATCTTCTGTTTTGAGTAGACACAAAGCCTTTCTTTCTACACTGAAATCAATAGTAAACCACCCACAGCTTTTGATGGAGTTGGTATTTTAGCATACCAGCTTCTGCTCTGGTTTGATGTTGTCCCTTGCAAACATATGGTGGAAGAGAGTAGGAAAAAAATGGATAACAGCTCTCCACACTGCTAATGCAAAGTCCCACACGCCGTGAGCTGTTGCATTGTTATGGGGACCAAAACAACAGCTGTGCTGTTGTCATGTGGGACCAAAACAACACTCTAGAGACGGGTCAAACACATCCATCCCATGCTGCTGAACAGGATGTACAGGAAATAGGTGCCTTTCATATATAGATAACCTGAGAGCAACTCAGGTCACCATCTTTTGTTTGTTAGTTTGTTTTTCTCCTTGCAAGAGAATTTCTTCTAGGTTTACCCTACTAGGATTAGAAGACACTTAGTCTTCATCTTTGCTCTTTTCATCTCTTTGTCCATTTCAGGCTAATATTTTTAGTAAGTAGAAGTTGCCTAGGCACCACTGATTCTTTTGAATCACAATATTTTGCCTCAAAATCTTTTGGAGAGCAGGACTTGAAGTCCTTGGACTTGGGTAATTCACAACATTTTACCCTTTTCTTTTCTCATAAATCTCAAAGGAGTTAAAAGAAATGCAAGGCATCAGTTCTCTTCCACAAACAGAAGAGGTTATCTCCTGTTTGTTTAAGCCACAATTTATCAAATACAGCCATCTTATCTGTCTTCTATTTATACTGCCTTTCTGCAAATCTGCTATCACTGCCCTGCATAATTTCCACAAAAACCTAGAGATTTCAACATCTGAAATGAGCACATGGATCAAATTTATATAGAAGTTGGAATTCAGTCTTCACTTGGGATGGTTCTGTGTGGGAGTGTGTGCATGTGTGGGCGTAATGGCATTCATTTCTTGTATTTCATTCATTCAATAAAATTACTCATAGTGGTTAATTTTAATGACAATTTGCAAAGCTAGCTCATCTTACAGGGTGGTAGTTTAGCATCTTGGGAGAAGGAGAGAGCATAGATTTCTCCCAAGATCTGCAGTGTCTGCAGTGCTCTGCAGTAACAAACAGAGCAGAACAAAATTTTAGTGACCATTTTGATGAAAAAGTGAATGTGCTCAGTGAGCCAAGAAGAAGCAGTAGGGGAAATCAAATATGAGACTGGATATTTTTTTCCTCTTCCAGCCATTCCATCTGAATTTCTGTAATTTTATTTAAGGCAGAAATATTGTACTTAAGGGGGTTTAATGTTTTTTTTTAATTAAATATGCTCAATTAGTTTGTGAAGAAACATTTCTCTGTAAAGCTGAGCTGTGATACTTGGTGAGTTCATTCTTTCCCTAAAGCTAAAATCAACTTTAATAGCTTTCCTGACTCTAGAAAAAAAAAAGAAAAAACACTCTGCAACTTTGGCATTTCAGTATCCACAAAGGCTGTATAGAAACAATCACTATAAGTGAAGAAGGTAAGTTGGCTGAGGGCCTTCTTTACACCAAAAATGGGAAGCAAAGGGATGTTTTCACAGCCTGCAGAGTACTGTAGCCTGTGCAAACAACAGAGTGTCCCACAAAAAAAATATCAGCTGCCTGCAGCTGGCTCAGGTCCCAGTGTCTCTGTGATTTAAGACAGTAGGAGTCTCCTTTCCCTACCTCTGCCTCAATGAAACATTTTTGCTTGTCATTCCAATGTACCTGGTAGGTAGCATCCACATCGCTGCCACACAGCTCCCTGCAGACAGGAGGCTCTTGGCAGCCCGTGCCAGGCTCAGCCCAGGACCCCGTGTCCTGAGGCCCGCGCTGGCTCTCGCACCGGGTCGCTGCCTCTTAGCGGCAAGGGCCAGGCCGTGGTAGAGCAGAGTGCTCCATGCGGGACACAGGCCCGGCACAGTGCTGACAAGCGATGGCTGAGTGACTTACAGGCACGTATTGCTACTGAACCTTGCAACACGTTATTCCTTCCTGCACCTGTGAGCTCCGTGAAGGTGTGTAGCTGCTGGCCAGCTCTGCCATGCACGTTCCTCCAGCACTCATTTCACTGCAGATGTCCAACTGTCACTTTGCACTAGCGCATGAGGCTGCAAATAGAAGAGCAGCTCTGTGTTTATCACACTGGAATGATATCAGCTATGTCTATTTTTTCTGTTACCCCGTGTTATGCATTATGCATATATTTTACATTTGTGCCAGTGGGACTCAGTTTTGCATCCTCCTGTCAGCTGAAAGGATTACCTTTGGTTCTGGCAGTTGTGTGAGGATGCTGTGTTTGCCTGAACAGTGTTTAATCCACTCAGCAATTCAGCAGGCCACCTTCTGCTTCCAGCCACCTTCTTTTCAGTGAGGTCATTAGCTATATAGGTGCAAGCCCCACCAGGCCAGTCAGCCTCTGAGTGGTCCCCAGGCCGTTTTACACTATAGACATAGCCTATAACCCTAATCTTAATTTGTTCCTATCTTTTCTGTATTTACCCCATAGATTCAACCATTTCATGCCTAGATGCACCTATCCAAATAGTTTTTCTCTCTCGCTCTGCATTCTCATTTGCAGCCAACTCTTGGATGTCTCCTCTTTGATCCTCTTCTTTGTAGTGTTATGCAGAAAGCTGGTCCTCAGCAGCTTTTGCTGCCTTCCATTTCTTGTCACCCAACACTATCTCCTGCAGATCTGCCATGAATTCCAAGGGCTCCTCCGCCTTTTCTGTTCCCCTTCTTCTCCTTTCTCCTGTTCATTCTGGTGACAGTGCCTTGGTAATAGGATTTTTTACTGTGAGGTGCAAACATATGGCAGTAAAGGGTTTACATGTCATTGTTCTTTTTTCTTTCTCTCATTCCTTTTTCTCTTAGTTATCTCCTCTATTCACCTCCTTTTCCTGTCATTTCATATTCATTTCCCACCTCTTTAGAATTGCACCCTGCTATTCTCTCTGCAGCTTCACAAGATTTATATATATATGTACATATATATATAAATGCAGCCACTCTTAATCTTCTCAAGAACGATTCATCTCGGCGCAACACCTGTCATCTTTCGTGCCACAGCTTCTCATTTTACATCTGGTCTGCATTTGCATAGTCTAGTCTTCAGCTGGGTTTCCTGGTGCCTTTCATGGCTTTCCCTACATCGTTTTTAATCTTGCCTGATTTTTCTGTACTGCTTCTCCTTTCCTTTTTATCCTACAGGCAGAAGAGCCCTGTTAGCTAGTTCTGTTTCACAGGAAATTTTCTTTTAACATCAAAGAATTCCAGACTGCAAACACTGTTAAAATTATTGCACAGTTCTCTAGACCCTGGTGAGTTATAGCACTAAAAGAGATTTATGTCCCAAGATTTTTTATTCATCCTTGTTTCCAGTGCCAATCATTTTTTCTAGCCCTGAGGTGGCACACAGTTCATCTCTCTCTCCATATCTGTACCTCATTGTCAGTTTTGAAAATCATCATTTCCCCATTACTTTTCCTTGCTGTTCTCAGCCACTCACTCTACCTGCTAAAATGTCCTCAGAAAGTGTCGGTGTTGTTCCAGGATTAAATCATTTCTCAAAACACCTTAGCCAGCGGTGGAGCTTCCACAGCTTTTGCAGGCAGCCTGTTCCAACACCAGCTGCCCCTGCACTCTGCCCTGTGTCAGTGTAAGCCATGCAGTGAGCATGGAGAAATATTCACTTCTTCCTCTTTGCAGGTACCATTTAGATTTTGCAATATACCCTTTTTCAGTCTTCCTTTCTTTAGTTTTAGCTATGCCAGGCTTTTCGATCTTTTTTTTTTAATTATTATTTCTTGGGTCATACTTTCCAGACATCTCACAATTCTTTTAATCTCGCAGATCCCTCGAGGTGTCTCCTCCTCCCAGATGGATGCTACCGCACAAACCCTGCTTTACTGAAGGGAAGCATTTGCCTCTCCACTATGATGTTTGTTGTCCAGGAACACACACCAGGAGCATCGGAGAGGAAATCTCAGCGCTCAGGTCTGCAGTGTGTATGAGATCAAAACAAGCACAAATGCTTCTTAACATACATAGAGACATTTGAAATAGCTCTGATATAATGTAGCACAGCATTGCTTTACTTCTGTCATCCTTGCACCACTGGGTAAGGCACTATAATGTCATAAGAGGTACTTAGCAGAGGATGCCAATGTATTCGGTGTATGTAGCTTTACTTCTTAATAATTCTTCTCTTAATTCCCTTCATAGTGTCTTTGCGCTGAATGTGCCCTTGGTTTCACTGTTCTGCTTGATTTTACTTTAATTTCAGTTTCACTAACAGTCTTTTTTTCTCCCTAAAATGGTAAGCGTTAACTACAAGATTCATATTTTCCATTATTATTGCAGTTCTAGAATTTCCTGGAGACTTACAAAGAGTAAAACACACAAAGTTCATTGGTGTATTTCTATTTGAAATAACAGAAGTATAAATCCACCTACAATGAGCGACCTTTGAGGATTTTTAGCATGTTGAAAGAACTCAGATGTATAAAAAATTTAAGTATTAAGTAAAAGTAATATCTGGGATCCCTGGTGTAAGGTTTTGAAGGCAAGGTTTTACAGCAGTTATTTTAACCTTTGATTTATTCACACTTTTTGTACTTATCATCAGGCCACACCAGCCAGGTTTCTCCCTGAACAGTTCACGTTGGCTTGATTTCTTGCTTTTATCACATATTGGCTGCCCATGGTATTTTTTTCTAAGAGATCTGCTGTCTAAGCTTTTGTTGTGAAAAAGCTTCTAGCTAATTTAAGTCTATAATTTCCTTAGACTAGATCTGTATGCCCTGACAATATTGCAGAACATAAGGATGCCCCAAAGGGTAGTGATAGGTAAGAGTGGAGGTAGGCATCCTTCCATATACTCTGTTAAGGTCAAAATGTGAACTTTTGCCCTGGTATTTATTATATAAATATTCTTTAAAAAGCTAATTTTTACAAGGGATGAGGGGACTTTTCTACTTTTTAAATTTACTTCAGACATTAATCTTAAATAACTATGAACGCTAAAATAGCATTTTTTCAATAGTGACAGTTAAATCGAGGTGAATAAGCAACACTAGTTCACTAGACACCCAAACACTAGACACCCAAAACCCTGTCATCTCTAGCTTCAGTTCAGATTTTTCTTTCAAGTCACACAAAATCAAATAAATCTTTCCAAACTTGTCCTGTCACCTTCTTGCAGTACTTCAAATATCTTCAATTTACTCAAGCCAATAATGATACCTTTAGCATCCAGAAGTTGTTTTTTTATAGCTGAGAACACTTTGCCCTGGTAGCTGTATTGCATTAAATGAGCCTAAGAGCATCCCTTGTCGAGCGTGCAGAGTCCTGCCTATGACCACTCCAAGTAGACATCTTAACCTGAAATGCCCTCATCAGTTTTATTTTACTTTTTAGTTTCTGTCTGAAGGCTGAAATAATCTGTCTTTACACGCTAGTCTTTACGCACTGCACCTGCCCTGTCTACGTCTGTCTCTGAGGGTATTCTGGGATGCTGCCGAAGTCAGAACTTTTGGGAGAGGGTTTGTTTTGGGGGGGAGTGTTAATTAGCTTGCTTTGGCTCAGTAGTGGCACCAGCTCTCCCACCCCGAGCCATTGCTACAGCGCTTTTCTTGAAGGCTCTGCAGCATTTCTTACCACATGACAATATTTTATATCATGTGCTGCCAGCAGGCAGCATAACTCAGATAATTTACCTAACCCAGCCCCAAAACTTATCCAGAATATGCCCCCCTCCCGAGAATTTACAATAATTACTGAAATATATCTGTGCTTGTAGGAATTGGTGACTTTTCCAGTCACTTCCAGACCAGTTCCTTAAACCAGCAATGTTCCTTAAGAGGAGCCCTATTAAAGATTGGGTGCTTCAGAGCTAGTCTTTGAGTTTAGAGATGAGCTGCTTGAGTAGGTGCAATGTCATGGATTTTACTTCCCATAAACAACAACAGCCTCCTGTGGAACTAGAAATTGAGGAAAAAAAAATCTTTTGCTATTCTAAGGATCGGCTATAGGGATCCCTGGTTACAGTAAAAGCAGTCATCATGCCTCAGATCTCAAGACTGATTAAAAAAAATTGCATAAAACTGTTTTCGGTGACTAGCAGAGCAGCTGAATAATCCTGCTTGAGCCAATATCCTGGGGCTTCCAGTAGCAAAGAGACTGTCTCCTGACATGGCAGTGAGCAAAAGATGCCTTTCATCCTTAAAGGCAGGCTGGGAATTCAGCAACCTGAATAGCTAGGAAAAAACTCTTCCTCAGTGTTTGGAGCAGGAATAGAGTCATTAAATCCTTACATGGCCCAGCCTTTGGTGCAGGGGTGTTAATGATGGGTGCTCATTTGGGAGCGATGCTCCGAGTTTCCCCACGCATCCCTGGAGTGTGGGGCTCTGTGCAGACACAAGCAGGAGCCTGTGCCCGCCCCAGCAGAGCCCCCCGGCTGGGCGTGCAAGATGCAGAGACAACATTAGGGGGAGCTCCGCTACCTCGTCCTGCTCCTGCATTTTCATAGAGTGTTTGCATCAGTGGCAGGGCCTTCAGTTCTCCGAGGAACTAGTTTCTTTCCTGTTAAATATCGGACTACGGTGCAATCATTGGTAATGAGTAAGGTCAGATTGATTATGGATATTTTCTTATTGTAAGAAGTGCAAAGAGTTAATAACTCGCTCTTAAAAGAAAGCGGCTGATTATTGGCAATGATTTCGTCACTTTTGACATAAATTCTCACAAGGTCATTTTTAACTATAGTTCTTACATTTGTCAGACTAAGTAGCTAATGAGATCAATAACTAGCTGTGGAAACTTCATGCCAAGGGGCCAGGTTGTGGTGCCCATACCATGAAACATTTTGATGGTCTCACTGCAATTTCTAGGGCTTTTGACTAGGACAATTTGCTGTAGCAATTACCCCAGAACAGTTATTATTTTCGTCTGAGTTCAAATGTAGATAAATTAATTCCTAAATAGTCATTAGAAAAGATAAGGAGAAGAAATAAAGTAGAAACTCTGGTTCAAAGGAAAGGAGGCAAATTCACATTACAGAGATTGCACCAAGGCAGATCCCAGTACGGCAGTTATGGGGAAGAACAAAGAGGGAAATTTCAGGAAGATGCAGGAAAGTAGGAGAGATTGGAAGAGGCAGAGAAGTTTATGTAAGCTACTGCCAGGGGGGATATTTTTCTGTTTACTTTTATTAGCACTGGAGCACAAAGATCAATGCTGGGGGTTATTTCAACAGGAAAAATAAAATAGCACTGAATAATCTCTTATCTAATCTAAAATCCTACCCCATTTCACTGGAAACTGTGCTCCACAGTCATGCCTTGAAGCAGAGTTTTAAGCACCTAAGACCAAGCGGAAAATCTTTGTGTTCAGGTTCTGTGTGCACCATCTGCTAAGAGGAGACACACAGGCTTCCCAAAGGCTGCCAGCTGGCTGCCCATTCCTCACTCTTTTCAAATAAACAATCAACATGTTTTTAGTAAATTATGAATGATAAAACTTCTCTGCATTCTCTTTTCTGTAGTTCTTGCTGGAGAGGATGAGTACTTTACTTTTCTTAGCTGTATTTTCATTTTTCAAATGTCTTTTCCAGCAAGATGAACTTTTATTTCAGGTTATTTTTCATTCATAAAAATGTCCCACACATGATAATAGTAATTATTAGGGAATTATTTTATGAACTTTAATAGAGTTATGAGCCCTTCAAAGCAGGCTGAAGAGACAAGATCACTTGAAAGTCTGTTAGTGAGCATATACCTGCACTGTTCCAAGGATATGCCAATAGACAAGTCACTTTAAAGAGAAATATTTCTTCCTACAGTGTTTCACTTATGGAAATTGGTGAAATGCAGACAACTCCAGGGGTGAAACATGAACACTACATAACTTCCATTACAACTGTCCATAGTCATCCAAGATAGCAAGTGACTGACATGTCTAGGTACTGGAGACACTTGTGAGGGTAACCACATAACCACTCTGCAGTTAGCCAAGACCCTCAAGCTAACACGGGTTCTTTCCATGGCTTAAGATCTCAGTTTTACATCTCAAAAGATGTTCCACACCACTTTCCATTTTAGTCCCACCATCTAAATGAAATGATCAGGAGTAACAAGGATGTGAATTCCCATTTTTCGGCCTAATGGTAACGTTTCCCTGTGCCCATACAAGCTCGGGAAAGTTACTCTGCTCTTACCCAGGCATAACTCTAAGAGCCTGTTCCAGCATTTTCTACTATGTGCTGCTCTGCATCTTGCATAAAATGCAAGAACATAACTTTTTTTTTCTTGAAAATGTTTTTACTTTATGAGTCATGCATTATGTAAGAGGTTTCATTATAGCACTTCAAGCCTAAGTACCGCTTTTATGACAAAGGAGTTAACTTTTTTTGTGGAGGCAAGAGAGCTGGACAGGCAAAGGCACAAGACATGATCACATACGTGTTCCCAGAGATCTAAATAAATATATTCACAGCAGCAGCCTGATCCTTCAAATGACCATATAGGTCAGTAACTTTTCTTGGTTCACTCTTCATTTTAGTAAGTTTGTGTAAAAATATTCATGAGCTAAGTATTTGTAAGATCATGCCCCAGATTAATCCCCGGGGTCATTTCACATTGCTCAGTAACCTTAGTTCATGCTTTGGTTTGGTGGTATAGATTACTCAAACATCAAGAAGGTAAATCAAAAGCAGAGTGATACTTTGCCGGTACCTTTGACTCAGACCACTGTGCAATTTCTTTTTTTGTAGAATGTGTCCTTTAAAACATTTCTGGCATACTCTTTCACCCCCCGCCTCAAAAATACAAAAATATTCCGGAGTTACTCATTTCCTTCTGGGACGTAGAGAAATAATGTCAGTGAGAGTACATAGGAGATTTCTCACAATTAATTTACTGGCAGTACCAATAGATCAGCCAAATAAGTAGGAAGGAAATATAGTTCATTTTGATGGCAATTTCCATTGTAAGAAATGTTTCACATGCTGAAATACTCTTTATGACCATGAAAGTGCATCCTCACGCTACTAAAACCAGACTAGGAAATTACATACAGAAACATAAACAAAAAGTTCCCAAAATAGCGTAAAGAATGGACAAAACAATTAAGTTAAGGAAATGCCGAATGAAGGTGGTAACTACATCAGGCAGTAGCATAACAGATACAGTGCACATAAATAAACCTAGACATAATAAAAGGTAGATTTACTGAAGTGCATTCCACACAACTCATATCCTGCTGCATTACTTCCTCTCATTAATTACCCTATCTACATCAAAATAATATCAATCAGCCAATTTGAAGCACAAGTTAATGAGCAAAATTTCATATTCTGGGGTCAAGTTCCTTTTCCTTCATTTGTCTTCATTAGCAGCATCTCTCAAGGCTCTCCAGAAATAGAAGACAGTGAAGTAGACTAAAAGCTTTAAAAATTGTCTCTCAAGAATGCTCAGAAATAAAATAGCAGGATTAGCCACAGAGCTTTAAGGATGAAATTGAAGTTGTTATTGTTATTAAACAATATGAGAGAAGCTACATCTTCCCTTCCTAACTATTTTTACCACATTTAGTTTTGACTGGCTGTCACATCTGCCTTTCCCCTTTGCACTGAAGGATATAAAAAGCTTTAAAAGCACAAAACATAATAATGTTCCTTCTCCAGTTACTCCTGTTCCTTCACAATGTCTTCTACTTTCTTCCTATTCCAAATAAACTAGGTTTACCTCTTTCCTTCCCAAGAAGAAAGTAGGAAAACCAGCCATCATTTGTATCCCATGGCATCTCTGCATAGAAATGTGGAGACCCACACATTTATGGGTCCAACTTCTTGCTCTGTCCTGGCAACTTGCAGGCTCCTCTAACTCCATTAACTGGAACAGATGTGATGCACTCCAGGACTCTTCTGCAGTTCCAAACCCCTTGAAGATATCAGTATGGGGGAGGCAAACAGGAAAGTGGGGTGTTTCAGAGGTTACCATCCATTCACCCTGGAAATTTCATTGGCTCTTGTTGCTTCTGCCTATGAACTGCTGGGGAAACGGAGAAACAGTGTCCTAGAAAGAGCGAGTCCTTCTTTATTGGTAGTCAGAATCAGCGTGAAACCTCTGCCTTTCACTCAGAGCATTGGGTTGGGAAAGCAAAACGTATTCCTAGGAAATACTTTGGTTATAACAGATATGCACCAAGATATGAATGAAAATATGGCATATATTAACAGCTCCTTCAGTCTGCACACAAACCGGTGCTGGTCACAAGCATCAGGCTGACCACCAAAACAAAGTGAAGGCATTTGGAAATTATATGTGCAGAAAGCAGATCTTCACACAGGGGAAGAGATTCCTGTCCTTAAATGACCACATATAGAATGATCTTAGATTTATGTCTCATGAGAACAAAACTGTGTCTTGTGTGCTGATTTTATTACATTCAGGCCTCACACAATCTGTTTGTAAAAGAACAAGGTGAAAATGGCAAAAGGTTGCTATTCCCTTAGGACTGAGCAATACTTTAATTGAGAACTAAGGTTTCCCAATGATCAGTTGGAATTACATAAATATGATCAAAGTCACCATTGGGTGCAATGCTGCATACACATTCATACACAAATGGGAAAACGAGATTTGAACATTTAGAGATTAAGGTACATGGTTGCTGAGGAGGGTCTTTTTGTAGCAAAAATGATGCAGGCTGAGAAGGTCTCAAGCCTGCTAAAGTCAGAAGGCACCTACTGTGTAGATCTTGACACAGTGATGGGAGATGCCTGCGCTTGTCCCTCTCCTGCTGCTTTGCTTGGTGGCCTTGGCTAAGTCCTTGGCAGGGAGTCAGAGCAGATCCTTGCTGTGTTCTCTGCAGGGACCTTGGCCACTGAGAAAGGCAGGGGCATCTTCAAGCGAACTGACAATAATCTGAATTTTTGCATTAACTTTTTGAACGCTGACCTGGCAGGTGTTCAGGTGATCTACTGGAAGGCCCCTGGTTCCAGGTGTGTTGGTCACCACTAACTTCTCCTCAGAAATAAAGCTGATCTTTATGAAGGTCAGTCGCCCTCAGCAGAGCCACTCATTGCAGCACCCCTTAGATGTCCTGGTGCAGCCTTTTAGTTTGTCTTTTAAGTGACTCAAGTTAAAAACAGCATTCACATGTGCAGAAGAGCTTTTTAAAGATTAATTTTAATTTTTCTTAATTGTTTTTATTCCTAAATCAGAACTTCATTGATATCAGTCCCTGCCAGGGAATAGGGTTTTTTTCCAACTAGTTGGTTTTGTTAGCTCTGTCTCCAAAAATGTCCCACAGGCTCTATGAGTTAGGTCACCTTTCAGGTCCAGGTCAAGCCCAGGAGCAATGGCAAGTAAAACAACGGTCATTAATTCACTCTGTGTATCTCAGTCCACAAAGCCCACTATAACCAACTATCTACCTGCCAGGAAAATACCTAGTAAGGAAACGCACAAAGGGTTAACCACCCTGTCCACTTGACAGTAGTGTCAGGAGAGCCGTACTTGGAGTATACGTCTCTGAAGAGGTGCCAGGCTGCTACTAACCTCAGCAGAGAGCTGAGACAAATGCACCAACCATTTTAATCTCCATTTCATCATTTCTATGAATCTGATCTCACATTCAAGCCACTCCAAACAGGCACGCTGAGGTGAAGCTAAATATTACATTACAAATGCTCTCTGCCACTCATGAATTTTTAACAGTTTAAATTTCAGTGTTTCTCCGCCATCGCGGTGAATCTGTTTACACACGTGATGCCACAGACACACTGTCTTTGTGGGACAGCGAGGAGTGACTTGGGCTAAGAACCAGAGCCAGGAGCTCACAGAGCTCCTCTAAATCACAGCTGCTTTTTCTTTAAGGTAAAATTCCTGTGTTGCTGCTTTAAGAGTCAGTCTTCAATATGTGCTGCGTATGTAACAGAGGTGGTGATGGGAATGCAGAGCACTAGAGGCGCAAATGTCTCCTTTGGTTGCAGTAAATCAGCTAGAGCTGTGCTGCTTCCAAGCTTGTATACATAACTGAGAGAGAAAGGTCTGCCTGTCAGACCAAAGCTGGTGGATACCATTCTGTAGTTTAGCAGAACTTGCCGTCCCCATCGGCACATCTGATTTGTGCCTGGAGAAATTAAGAACTGCTTCTTCAGACACAGCTATCTTCCTTCCTATGCAAGTAGAGTTACTGCCAACATGTGTTATTCACCAGCAGCTTTGGACTGCTGATTGTTTGGGATGAACCAACATCTGTTTGAAATTGTTAACTTAGTGAAGCAATTGCTGTTCTTATGAGACAGTGTGCATAAGTTGCTCAAGACAAATTCTTAAAGCAAAGAGAAGTTTCGGCTTCGTTATTTCCACGTGAGGAGGCTAAAAAGAGCCGTGGAAACATCCTGAAAAATCTCAGGTAGTTTTCTTCAGAGATCCCATGAAAATCTCATCATCTTCTGTCTCCTGGCTCCCAAAGCTCAATTTCCCATGACTCCATCATCTCTCCATTGGGAGGAAGTAAGGTGGAGGAAGTCCTGCACTCCCCAACAGGCTGTTACCAAGGTGTCCCAGGACCCACCATGGATCCCTCTGAGAGTCCCACAGAGCCAGAACAGCCCCTGCCTGAACAGTCTCTGTCCTCAGTGGACCCTGCAACCAGGGGGCACTGAGTGGTATGGGCAGGAGTCAGGAGGCTCTTTAAAGAACTGGCTCCTTTCTCAGGGCCCTCCAGTGTCCTGAGAGCAGAACACCCATCTGCAGCTTGGATGCTGATATTGACTCCTTGAGGATACCATGTCAACTTTGGCAAGAAAGAAATAAAAATAAAGACACAGTTCTACCTCACATCCTAGTGGACAGTGGACAGCCTTTGGACAGTCTCTGTGTCTGATTTAGGGGCTTGTACTTGTCGATCAATTTTTATAGCCCCAGAATGCGGAGGTTCCTGTACTGCTGTTCTGCAACCAACGGACCTCTGACCCATGTCCTCCCCACTACCGCACTGGGCCTGCACCATGATCTGCTCCTGCAGGCTATGGGCTTTTATCTTCTACCAGCAGCAGCTCTGCATGCCTGAGGAGACCGCCAGGGCTGTGGGAAGGGAGGCAGCAGAAGGAAGGTGACAGTCTGAGGAGAGGGGCATCCTGGAGGGAAGGAAGGATGAGAATCAGAAATAATAAACAGCAAGGAGGCCATGAAGTAGGAAGATAGATGCAGCTAAAACTTCTGAAAAGTTGGGAGATGTTGCCCTAGAAGTTCCAGTCTTCAGCAACAGCTTATTTAATGTGGCATCTAGAACAACATATTGTGCTTTCCAAAGTGGCCATGAAAATTGGCCCTACTGCCTGAGTAATACACTTGCTTTATTTAAACAAAAAAAAAAAAAAAAAAAAAGAGTAGTATTTAATCAGAACAACAGTCCATGTATCAGGTATTTGTACTTACCATTCTCACAAAGTCTAGCAGCAGTGAGTTCCTCAGTGCAACTCTAATGATTGCATGGCTGAACTACCTATGTGCCAAGATCCTCCAGGGACTGGATTAGGGTATTGATCTAATTATTGGGGTATTAGGGTATTGTGTTAGAGTAGTGACCAGGGCTGGTGGCAGGACATGGAGCTTCTGCAGTGACTGAGCCCAGGTGAAGAAATTCACCTTCAGGAAGCAAGAATGATTGAATAGTTCAGGGCACACCACCTGATATGATAACTTCCCTGCCTGACTTGGCTGAGCAGAAAGAAGAAAACGTTGATTTATTCTTCTTAAACTTATAAGAAGACAAGCTGATGGGGCTGAGTGAATCTCTGACAAGCCAAATAGGGATATTAATTTACTTCATTTTAGCTTCAACTTCCTAAAAAAGGCCAAGAAAATTGCAATACAAGATTGTACATTAAAAAAATATTTCTGCAAGAAAACAGATATTGAACTACAAAACCAAGCCCTGGATGATAAGTCCAGGTCCTAATAAGGTAAGATAGAATTTCTTCTGAAGAAAACTTCCAAAAGTAATTTGAATATTTAGCCAATCTCTTCTATTTCTGGACCCCCTAGAGAGTCTTTGTGAAAGAAAAAAAAATACTTCTGCCAATACTTTGGCCCTATGCAAAAAGCCACATCAGCAACACTGTGAATTACAGTAATGATAAAACTATTATTGCTATGCATTTTCTGTGGAAAATTGTCAGAATTATGTAGCCAAGATTGATATAAGGGATAGAAGATTGACTTTTATACTTTACATTAACTATCTTTGTACCTTGTATAGTTATACTCTGCAGATTGATGATAAGTGGAATAGTGATTGTCTTGGGAATCTGTCTACCAGCAATTTAGGCATTTCAATTAAAGACATTTATTATGAACTCTCAATATTCAATTTAAACCTCACATGAAATTGCAAACTTCATTTTGTGAGGCTAATCTGCCATTTTTGCTGTTGTCTTTGCACACTTTCTGGGGAGGAGAGACTAAATTCAGTGACAAAAGACAAATTTGAAGATTTGTTAAAGTTCGTATGCCTCCTACTCATTTTTTTCACCTTCAACAAAGAAGATTTTTCACCTTCTTCAGCAAAAAAGGTGGTCAGATCAAGAAAGCTAGTGACTAAGCAACAGATCATTTTCTGTGAAGATTTTAACCATCTGACGAAAGTGATCAAGAGTTACACGACAGGCAAATGTGGTGCTCCCTTAAAAATGTGACATCTTATGATTGTGTCCATACAAATGAAGTAATGATGAGCTGGACCTTGTGATAGACAAGCAGTTAGACATTATGCCTATCTGAAATGCGTTGAAGAGATTACAAAGGTCTACTCAAGACAACTCTGTGACTGTCTAGAGCAGGGCACACTGACCAGGAAATGACTACATATGGCACTAAAGGATATACAGCATGAACTGAACACACTCTTGTATAAAATTACTGAATAATTTTAATAAGCCTTAGTATGATAAATAGTGCAAAATAATCTAGAAGAAAGTAAAATCAATAGAGTTAAAAGAACATGAGTGAATGTTACCACAAGCCCTCTTCCTGACTTCAATCATGCTAAGTTAGGCTAATAGGAGACAGTAACAGGAAAGCATTAGAGACAAGGTATGTCACAAATAAGAGATAAGCAGTGAGGTTCTATCTGCTGGATGAATGGCAAGAAGCTGGACTGTAAAAAGCGAGATATAGCTGGCAGACTTAAAATGATAAAAATAATTTTGTGTTTGTGATAAGAGAAGAAAGGAAGAGCTCAACCCATATGTGAGCTCATGTTCAAGGAAAGATTCCTATCTCCAGATAGTTTGGGTCTTTCCTTAGACCTCGAGTACGTTTAGCTAAGATTTCTTCCCTAACTGGCCACCCTATCGGTGAGTGATCTTTAAGGTAGGGCTTAGAGCTTTCACTATAATTCCTACTCTCATATCTCTTACTGGAAGTTCAGTATTAAAGCCTTATAGAAATTCTTTTGCCACGGCCGCAATGCACGCTTTTATCTAGTCATTTTATCATGTTTTTAAGATTCAAAGTGAAGTTCTCTCCAGTCTACAACAGTGAGTGCATCCTGTCTTTGGAATTCTTTGGAAATATGCATTCCTTAAAGTTTTTTTATTTCAGCTCAATTTTATAGATCAACAGCTCCTAATGACAGGATCCCACTTAGCACATGCCTAACATATGGAAAAAATACCTAAGCTATCAGAAAATGCATCACGTGGATACGAAAACTAATAGAGAATGCATGATGCAATGTATAGAGAACTAGCTAAGTTGTAAAGAGAGCAATCACAATTTGAGGTCTCTGAACTACAACTACAGAGGAGCTCAACCTCCCTATTTGCTGCTGGATTGCCACAACAACTTATTACCTTATTACAACACCTCAGTAGAATGCTAAATCTGTTATCTACCATAATAAATACAGAAACCTGAATAACAAATCCGATGTGAAGCTCAACTGTGTAGCTGAATGAGTTAGAGTTAGAAAGAGTTTGGTCCCTGGGAGTGGTGGCATTTGAGCAAACTCTAGCACAGTAATCTATGGCTTGTAGGTGAGCCATGCGAACGGTGGGCAGTGTGCATGGGGGTCAGCAGCTAATACGGGAGACAGACTTGAAGGGCATTCAACACCTAAAGCTTTAAAAGGTGACTTTTTCACTTCCTTACGTGATCCCGACTGCTAGAGGGAAGACTCCATGTCATAGGAGAAACCATGTGCGAGAAGAGAGAAGAGGAAGGCCCTGGGCACCCTGGGGTATGGAGTTGTAGGCAGGGAACAGTGGGCAGCTGGTTTGACTTGTCTGCATCTGCACTCAACAAACTGCAAAGTGGTGTCCAAATCTGTTGTGCTTTTCCTCTGATGCTGCAAAGACAAACTGTACCACCCAGGTACCAGAGCCTGGGAAGAGACATGCCATGAAATGTATGAGGTCTGAGTGAACGAATGAATATTGTAGTCCAGAAACCTGCATCCAAGCCAAATAAAACTCAGTGAGGAGATACCCTGACTGAAGAAAGGTGCAAAGAAAGAAAATCTAATTATAGGATTGAAATGTAACCTTCAGATCAGTATTTGCATAGGGTGCTTAGAAAGGTCAGCTCAAAACACGCAAATATCTGACGGGTACATGAAAGCAAGTACATTGCTCCAATGTTCCCTAGAAAACATTGCAGAAATCTCTGAGTACATGCAGATCTGAGCAAGATTTTCCAACAGCTCAGAGCAGCTAGCTCAGTGCAGCAAACTGGCCCGAAGCAGTTTGATCCCATTTACCTTGTGCTCTGTTTAAGCAAAGAAACTAATAGGTCTCTTGGTGGAATTTATGAGCTCCGATGAAGCCTGATGTAAGAGGAGGAGTTAGAGAGGAGTCTGTAACCAAGCAACCACTGCTGTATCACTGCTCTAGGGGTGCACACGCGGCGTTAAGCAGCTTCCCCTTGACTGTCTTGGTCTGTCTGCAATTGTGGGGCTCTACATCACCATAGTGTGCTCTGAGCTGGCCACCCTGTGCGGCGAGTGCCCTATAGCCCTGCGGCTGTGCCTCTTGTCTTGTCTTGCCTCTCCTCATCACTATCTGCAGATTCATTAGATGTTTACAGCTTCTTTGCTCCAATACCTCGAGGATGGCCTTACCTGAGCCATCCCTAAGCTAACCCTGCTGCAGGGCTGCAGGCTCTGGGGTCCTGCTGCAAAACCTCTACAGGCTCAGCTTGCAGACCCAGCTGCTGGCATGGGGCAGCTCCAGCTTCCCTGCCAGTCCCTGTGGTCACAGCGGGGAAGCTTAAACATATGAATTGGGTGAACCCCTGGCTTAGAAGACAAACAAAAATAAACACAAACATATTATGCAGAAAGGCTCGTGATTTTAAGGCAATCTGCTCACTGGGATTTAGGGTCAGTCATGTAAATACAAATAAACTGAGTTTACCTGTATTTACCTTGGTCTATACAGTGTTTGCTCATTTTTCACTGCATGTCCTAAGGCTCATGTTTTGCCCATGTTTTTATTCATGCCATCACCTCTAGGCATTGGCAGCAGATTGGCTGCAGTCCGGCTGGTTCTTTAGAGCATAAACTCTTTTGGGATGTATCCGATTGATTCTGCCCTTATACAGCTCCACAAAGACAGATATTTAGTAGTAGTTAAAATAATAATAATAATAATACTGTTAATCCCCGTTTGCTGTCCCCAGTCACTTAGCATGAGCCACCCAGCAGAAGTCCCACTGTGCTTGGTGACACAGCCTTCTCTCAGCCACTGCTCATTGCAGTGACCTTCTCTCTCTATGCCAGTGACTTTTTCCATCTCTTTTTTTTCCAGCTTCCCCTTGCTCGCTCATTTTCCTGAATAGCTCTGGCATGATCTGTATTATTGTGTCACCTCACTACAAACCACTTTGGCTGGGTTAGAGGGAGAGTGTTACTCAAAATAAAGCGATGTCGTATGGGTCTTCCTTGCTGCTGCAGGAGAGCCTGCCTACGTGCCACGCTCAGCATCCTGCTGCCAGGCCAAACATGCAGCTGCAGATCCTGCAAGCTGCTGACAGCCACGTTTTCTTCCCTTGAAGGGGGGCTAGTTTCTGATAGTGCTGGAGCTAATTTAAACTTTTCAATAGATCGACTGATTAATAGAGACAACAGAAACATTGATCAGCAGGAATGAGCACATAATGAATATTCAGGAGGACCCAAAGTAAAACTTCTTTAACAAATGACACCCTCTCTTTCATTAAGTGCGGACATGTTTCCTTCACGGCTAGTGCGCCTGCAGCTTGCACCCCGGTCTCATTATCCAGCAGACTTGATTCACTATGGAGGAAATATGCTGAAAACACCAAAAAAGAGCAAGAGAGATTTTTCATCCACTGATTACCTGCCGCCAAGAGAAATCAATAAACTAACCTTGGTAAAAGTGAAAATGAGCTTCTGAAAATGCAAAACAGATAGTTTTGCTCGTGAGTTTTCTGGTTCTCCCTCTGCTTTGACTAACCTTACCTTTGGCTCATGATAACCCAGTAAAGAGGCAGGAGAGAATTAAAAGGCAGAATTCTTCCCGAGGGAGCAGGAGGAGGTTGCAGGGAGCCCTGTCCTGCTGCACTGTCAGGAGGTCAAGGACAGCCCTGTGCTCCAAGGGCAGCAGATCCACTCCACGACTAGTGCCAGGGACAAGCTGCAGGGCTGTGTTTCACCTCTTTGCTCTCATTGCCATGATCACTATCACCCTGCTAGACAGGTTTGCAGCTGGGTCAAGCCTTGGCCCCTCTCTCCTTGCCGGACGGGGCAGGTCACAGCTGGCTGCCAGCCCTGACCAAAGCTGCCCCAACATCCTATTTCGACTGCCCCGGACACCCCTTTTGAGAACACCTTCCAGGCATCCTCATCCTTAATTGCACTTTTCAGAGCTGACCAAATGCTAAAAAGCTTTTGTGCCCCTGGAGACCAAAGAGCAGCCAGACCAGTGTCCCCACAGAGCCAACGCCAGCATCATGGGGCACCATGTGGACCAAATGGGGGGCATGGAGAGGCACGTCCAGCACCTCATGGTGCTGCCAGCAGCCCTTGGCGATGGGCAGCTGGGTCTCACAGTTCACCAACCAGCCAGGTTACATACAGGTGGTTTGGCTTATATCTGTATACAGAGAAACTTAATCGGATCCATTACAGCAACATTTGCATACATTAGCATCACTGCTGATACAGAGTAGATTTATTATTATGTAACTGTCCTCATTTCGAGCAGGCTGTCGGTCAACCACCCACAGCATTGGCAGAAAGCGTTTTGTTGGCAGAAAGACTATTCCAACCCACTTTCCACTCTGATTTATTTGACAAACACTAGTGTACCAGCCAGGTGCTTTATCTGCCTGTCACCGCGATGACACATCTCCAATCTTTCAATAAAGAGGGAAATCTCTCTAAATTTATATGTATGTGTAAGCTAAAAAGATATCATTTTACCAATTTCTTACTAACTAAATTCTGAGCAAAGTGAACACCCATTTTTTGTCCTATTTTATGTTATAATAAGAAGCTGGGATGATTAGTGACATAAATTCATCTTTGCCATTGCATATAGGACTTTAACCATAAACACATGTTCAGACAAACTCGTAAGGACATCAGTTACGCACGACTTTCTGTAATGTAATGAAAATCGCTAGTGGTATATTCTGAATAAGAAGGCTTTTTTATGAGGATTTGAGTTAACATTCTGTTTTTTAAAGGACTTTTATGTTTTCTGTTAACTTTTATGGGAAATCAAATGTATAGACTACCATTCCTAACAACCTGATGCTAATTGCAGCATGTGATGGTGACATCATCCTCTTCTTGTGTCCAGTATGAGATCACTCCTGTTGATAGTAGAAGAAATAGAAAATGTCTGAAAAATAATTCATAATTACTTCTTGACAGAGAATTTGCCTGGAATGTTTTAAAAGCAAGGCAGATGGTAGATTTAAAGTTATTTTTGGTAAGTAATGCTGCAAGTTTGATATGCTAATTTATGTTTCATTGAATAGGAGTTACCAGCTTGTGAGGGACACTCTTTTATCCCACAGGGCTCTAGCAGCATGGACTGCAAGATAGCAGATAAGGAACAGAATTTGAGCCATCAGTCCTGTGTGAGTAATACAGAAAATGAAAACAACTGAGCAGCCAGTTATTCTGTGAAATCGTCATTGCCTTTCAGAGACACCATTTCCTGCTGCAGCAGAGGACTTTGCTGATCCCTAGAACAGAGGGAGTCTAAAGGTGCTAGTCAGCCACATAACTTGTGTGCCAACAAGTCTTTCCAAGAAGCCAGGAATAAAGATATTTGTGGAAATCTCTGTAATAAATGGCAAAACTATTCTCAGCATCACTGCAGATAAAACTTATGATGAGGAATAATGGTAAAGGTAGTGAGATGCTGTTGGGCATCTGTCAAACAAATGTCATTTCCTAGACAATGATGCAGTATTAAATGTTCACTGTGTTAGACTGCTTTATGCAAAGGAGGCCTAAAATGGACAGTCTGGCATAATTGGGACAGGTAGATCAGTGCCAGTATATTTGGAGGGCAGATATTTTGCTAATTGATAGGCAAATTCCGATGAAGAACCTGCAAACCGCAGATCAAAATCCAAACTTTGCTGGATACACTGACATACAAGATACGACACCATACTTTTTGCTAGAAGATTTCTGGAGCAAGGCTGTTGCAATCTTTCTGTGACAACTGCAATGTTAAATACAGAAGGCTCTGAGTGATGCTCCCCAGCTCCCATTTTTGACACCTTTTCAGACATGTTCAGTTTGGTACAGCCCTAGCTATTTCCCAGCATCAGATCTTTCACCGATGTAACATACAACATGCCTACGTACCCTCACCGGACACTTTCTCAAACCCACAGAAAAATATTGCAACACAGTCAGGTTTGGTAAGAATATAAGAAAGTGCATTAAAACCTTAGAAAAAGTGCTTCAGAAGATGAAAAGCAGACACCGACATCAAAGCGAATTCAACCACAGCATTCTTCAAGATGTGTTCTGGGATTTTTCATGTCCAAAAGCAGAGAGGGCCATGCATTTGCAGAGAGAGGATAACTCTTGCCAGACAGTTAGCATCTGCTTCAAAGCTCTCAGACAAAGCTGGATCATCTGTCAGGGGAAAAACTGAACTCTACCTATTTGCCAAAAAAAAAATCTGTTTCGGGCATCATTAGAAAAATACAGGGGTATTTTTAGCAATTACTTGTTAAATGTAAATAGCTCTTAAAAATAAAATGATGATTTCATGTTGGAGAGAGTCTAAAGCTAACACTTTAGGAACAAACATCACTGCCCTTTGCTCTCCTTGAAAGCAGTGGGATTTCAGCTCTGCGCTGCGCAGCTCTCCCCATAGCCCGGTCTCCAGAGACTGTGGCACTGCAAAGATAAAGAAGCTGTTAGAGCAGCCGTCTCCTCCCTCCGAGATAAGGATGACTAATAACTCACTCAGCAGGTCCCATTTTTTTTTGGAACTGCCATTCTTAAAGGCTTATAATTAGTCAAGTCTGACTGAGGAAAATAATGTTTCCTGGGGACCAGTGACCAACTGAGAATGCCGGTAGCCCATGATGAATCAATTAATCCTCGTCAGCCAGTGCCCAAAACAATAGCTTGGTTGAGGCTGTTTTCACTCCATATGGAGCCTGCTTTTACCATGGGCAAACCAGCATACACTGGTGTCAGGACCATTCCAGAGAACGGATACCCATGCGTTCACTAGTGTAAAAGCGCAATGTGGTTAATTTGCTAAAAAAAAAAACAAAAAAACAAAAAACACCAAGTTTGTTGAGTTCTAAAGCAAGATTGTTTTGACAGGTGCCTCAGTCAGATTTTCCTAAAAGCCAGAATTGCCTCTTGCAGGACTCAGCTGAAAGCCAGCACAGTTTGCTGGGCAGAGCACCCTGGAGCTGTCACTGATACTTCCCAAAATATGTGCCCCCATACAGCAAAATGTCCATGTTTTTTAACTCTTCAACTGCCATTCTCCAGTGCTGCTGTTCTCCCACATGATATTTTTATCTCCAAGTGTCCGGAGAAATCTTAGCAGGAAAGGTCAGGCATTATGGATTCCTGTTAGGACAAATACAGTATTTTTTATGTCACTGCTAGAGTCCTTGCTGTAAGGAAATTCTTCAGCCTAAAATCTAGAGATGAGAAGTAAAAGAAAGTTTGTGCAAATGTGCAGTTTTGGATGATTCTGAAAAAGAAAGTCAGTTGATGGTTGCAACTGTGTAATGAGTAGCCTCGGTCCTCCTGCTGCAAAGACCCAGGTACACTCAATCCTGAACAAGAACAAAACAGGCCAGCACTATATTCCCAGTGTTTCCCAGCAAAGGGAGGCAGCAATAAGTCCTGCAGGCTTCCATCAGGAGCCGCTGATTGTGCAGAGAATGTAGGTTGGTAGATAGAGGTCATGTAGATAATTACATACAGCATTTTAAATCAACTCCTGTGACTCATCACAATACAAATATTTTCCTCTCTGAATATAGGGATATAAAGATTACCTGTAAAGCTGCAGTAACATTTAGCTACTGTCACATTGTAAATATCAATAATTAAATAGTAACCATGCTGAAGATCACACAAGGAGACAACAAAGACTAAACTTATGATGCTGTGAGAAAAGGATATTTTTATGTAATAGCTCTGGGGATATCTTAAAAGAGACTCCATATTTTCATAATCTACTTCAACTTGCAAGTGAAAGCAAAACAAAGGAGCAAACCAACTGTAATTTTAAAAATTATATTAAGATAAAATTACTCACAAAATGGCACTTTATTCCCCAACTGTATGCCCTCTCCTGCTTTTTCCTGCTACATTTCCTGTAAAACAAATTTTATTTGCCAGCCCCACAAAGCACAAGAGAAGTGAGCTGAGTCCATCCGCCCTCTGCGTCATCAGGAAAAGTGGATAATGGCCTCTCCCTGTCTGGTACCGATGTGCAGGTGCTGCAGGAGAGATAACCCGGCCTTAGATTCAGGTGCCTTCTGTAAGGTCTGTGAAGGAAAATTTGATACCTTGTAAATTAAGCAAATATTCTATGATGTTTTTTAAAAGAAAATATTGGCAACCCCACAATTGTAATGCTTCAATTATGGCTCTGAGATGCTTATTTTAGAGAACAGAAGGAGATTTGAAGAAAGGTACTGAAATGCAAAAGCTTGCAGGCCACCATTTCAAGGCAGATTAAGAAGCTATGTGACAATCTACACAGAATGAGCTGTGTAGATCCCACTCTGGGAGGCAGTAGATATTCCTATTAGAAAATAATGGAATTCCTATTATTCCTACTAGAAAAATCATGATAGAAACCATTGTGTTCCTTATTGGAGCCAATTGCAGTCTTCTGCCTTCCTCAAAAATGCTCCATCTAGGTAATGCCCTAGTGACACCGAGGCAAAGCGGCTGCCCAGATCACAGTCTCAGTGCGACGTTCCTGTCCTATTCAGCAGATGGATCTGGAAATTTGCCTTCCAGGGCTATTGGACCACCCTCTTCTACCAAGATGGCTGCTTTCGCAAATGTAAAAGTTTTATCAGTATATGCTTAAATTGGCACTACAGCCATTACAGCTGTATTGGTAAGACTTCCCCAGGCATAACCTTATCACAATACCAAGGTCTCTTTCCTGTTTAATTATACCGGTGTGGATTAGACATCAGAAATCCCCCTTTATTTCAGAGTTAGAGCTTCCCTACAGGCTGTTATGCCTGCATATTGGCTTACATGTACTGGAGTAAATATTTTTGTTCACTGATAAATACCCTCAGTCTGTTTGGAAATATGATAGAGACCAAAAAGCCCAGGAAAAAGAGAGAGAAAGGGAAGGATTGGGAGCAAAGGGCTGTTGGGTTGTTTACCTGTATTCCAGAACAAAGAAATCTTGGAGCTACATTTCTAAGTTAAGTTTTCCAGGGGCTGCAGCCATCCCTCTCATATGTGTTTTATCAGTTCCAGGAAAGCTGGTGGGGTTTTCTTTCTGAGAAAGCAGGTGGCTCTGCTCCATCATGCTCTTTCAAACCACCTAATGAGATCATTTCACCCAGGCCAGAACTTCAGAGGCCACGCTGCCAAGCAGAAATGAAATGACAGAGCAGTCTGCGAAAGAAGGGCATTCAAGGTTTCAAAACCACATCCTCTCTCATCTTGACATGATCAGGTCATTGATGAGATGGCAACTAGAACAGCACTTGACAGCTATGAAGATAGAGTGACCATTGGTCAGTCAATGATCGACGAAGGAAACAGAGAGCAACTCTGATGATCCTAGGGAGAAAGTAATGAAGCTCTGTTCTCGCTGTCGTCTGATCTGTGACAGATAAAAACTAGATTTCATTGCTGGTTTTGTCAGGTGATAAATTCAGTTTAAGGCAGGAAATCTGGAAAATTCTTACAAGTTTTCTCAGCTGTGAATATGTGGACGGAATGCTAGCAATGCTTCTCCTGTCCAATAGGAATAACTGACAAAGTATAAAATCCAAGCAGAGATCTCACACTTAATTATTTTAAACTTCATATAGTGTCATACAGTAAAAATCATCTCTTCAGTTTCAGGATATGTGTTGATATTTGATGTTCATGCCCTTAAAGAAACAACATGCTTTTCACCTCAATCTAGTAGGAGTTCTTGAAAAACAAAAACAGAAAACAATAAGTCTCACTGGCTCATGAGAAACCAGTCTGAGTCCAAATCCTTTTCTAAGTCCTCACTTCCTACTCTGAAAAGAAAGAGCAGCTTCACTGATAAAACAAATTCAAATTCAGGTGCCGGATTTACAGCCCATCTTTGGGATGAATCTTTGGGCACAGAAGGGGCGAAGTGCCCACTCCTGTCGTTAGCCATTAGTAGATGACTTACCGTATGAGCCATGCTCTTGATAGAGCTCTCATTTCTCCCATCAGCTACACAGCAAGACTTTGGGATACGACAGACTGGTTTCTGTCACTAGCTACTAATTCTGCCAGCTGTCCCCAGGCGATCACCATGGTGGGACACAGCCCTAGCAGAGGTGGTCACAGCCCACCCTCAAATGGCAGAGCATCCTTGTCACCACGGCCAGTGCTGGCAGGATGTAGCCCCCTGGGTCTCCCTGGTGAATTTGCTCTGCTACATGTGAGAGCAGAGCAGAGGACAGGGAATGACCAGGATGGGGGGTCTCTAGTGGGCCTCGAGGCTGAAGCAGTCCTTCTTTCTACCCATTACTGAGCTTAACTGTGCTAAGTGAGTGAGTTTGATAGTATGATTTCTCCTTGTTTCCATTGGCATCAACAAAATGCACAATTCAATGTAGATTCAAATAAATATTCAGTTAAGGCACTTTAAAAATCACTGCCTATTGTAGCCACACAAAGAAATAACATCAGGATGAGGTTTTTCCCAAGTGGAAAGCCTTCTGCTCAGCTCCTCTTGTGTAGAAACCATCTCAGTTCAATCTCCCCTAAAAGCGTGGTGGATATTTCTTCTCATGAGAGAAGAGCATCAAGGCGAAGACCTGAGCCTTGCCTGGAGGGACATGGTGACTCCATTCCTGCAGGTTGTAGGTGTTCTGCATTGCAAAGGAGGTGGCAGTGGGGTTGGCACCAGCACTTTGTCCCTGTTCAGTAAAGCTCCCTCCCTCCGCCTCAAGGACATTCTTAAAATTCCTTCCTTCCAGCACATTGTTTGATAGCCCATAAATAGCTCCTTTTCAAATGCTATGCTCAAAGCCCAAAGTAATAAAAGAAGGACAAAACTGTTGTAGTGTTTAAGTGCTTATTGTGCAGGCCAAAATCTCCAGTGCTATGTTCAGCCTTAAATAAAAAGTATTCAAGAATTGCCACTTGATTTCTGAGACTCCCATAAAACAAGGTTGTTTCCATCAGTCATCAAAAATATCTACAGAGGATGAAAGGATTTGAAAACAGAAAGGATGATCAGAGGTGCAGCATCACCACATGCTTTTCTCAAGTCTGTTTGGAGCTCATGGCCTGGATTTTTACATTCAGGTACCAAACAAAGAACTGTGCAAACTCACCATGTCTGAATTGCCAGCAGACTTGATTTGCATTCACAGCTGGAACATGATTAACAATTTCTGAAAAGTCAGTCCTTCTGACTAATTTTGAATACCAAGAAGGAAATATATCTCATAAAACAAGTTATTTGAGGACACATTGAGGTTATTTTCTTTCATGTGTTATTCCATAGGATTACATGGCTCCATGAATGTGAAGACAAAACCAAGGAGCAGTGACCTGAGTTTTAATGTCACATAATATTAGTTTATAAATAACATATCAATAATAATCTTATTTTTCATTCATTTAGCACCTTCTTGTAGTAATCTTAAGCCTACTTCTCTGTTTTATGGCAAACTAGTTCTTTTGGAGATGGAGGTGGGGTTCTGCAAGTTTTCTCTCTTTTGCCTGCACCCTTCCAGAGGGAAAGAAGAATATTTTGCCTTATTGAAGGCTTTTTACTTGTGCCGTCATATATTGTATTAACTGCCCCATGAAATATTGGTTTCTGGGATTTACTTCTGTTGCACAAGTATGTGTAATGTGGTGTCCTTGAAACTCAGTATAGCTGATGAACATTACTATCAGTAACTTGATGGTTTTATGTGCTAATCCACAGATTATGACAAAGCAAGATACCTGCTATCAATGAGGAATCCAGGAACACTGGCCAAATATATAAGCATTTTATCTTTCCAAATCTGATTCTGTTGTAACACAGTTAATAGGTTAAATGTACCTCAATATCAGGTCCCTAGCCTAGCCTACCTCTAAAGTCTGTATTTACCTTCACGTATGGGAGTATTCCCTTTAAATGTTACAATTCCTGTGATAAGCTTCAGAATATGCTAAACTGTCTCCCTGGGCCAGGGTCTGTAGGAGAAACACCTTTCCCTCTCCTGCTTTGCCACGGAGACCTTTGCATCCCAACTCATCCTGCAGTAGACTTTGTACTCAGAGTCCTTACACTGGTGAGAGTTGCTATCAACACTGAAGTGGCCTGTGAGGGTGTTAATACGCTAAGAAAATCAGCCGTGATAATAAGTCGTGATAAAAGTGTAAGAGACGTCTCACAGTTTGTCAGCTAATGAGTCTTTGTGGGGGAAATAAGTGTGAGGAGCAGAAAACTCACCTCAGCCTTGCAGCTCTCTCATAACTTCCCAATGTGCCAGTGGGAGTCCCTGCACAATTAACTCTCATCACCATTTGCATTGGTGTTGCTGGGACCTCCACGGGAATGCAGGACCCCTCTGCAATGCTCACATTTCAAATGGAGAGACCAGCAAGAAGTTCACAGAGCTGGTCTCATCCTGAAGTGTAAGCAGGATTAACACTGAATGACATTAGGAGCAGAGACATAAGATATTTTTTCTCCAGATGACACAGCGTGAAGCTGATATCCCATTGCCTAGAGACACAGGTTGTAACCATCTAGCTCACAGCATGGTGCTCTCTGCAGTTCAAGGAAATGCAACCTGGGAATGTGGAGATGTCAAGTTCCCATCCCCGCATGGTGGAAAAAATACCATCTGTCTGCCCTGCTTGGGATTGTAACGTTATCATCTACAGCGCTATCCTGCCTCCAGGCAGGTGAGAACCTTGAGGACACCGGCACTGTTGTGATGAGCTGGGGGCCAGCGTGTGGAGAGGAGCTGGTTCGTTCATGGTGCTGATTCTAGTCTGTCTCATGTTTTTCCATGTATAAAATGACCTGTTTTTAAGGTGAAGTTATTTTTCTCCAATTGTCTTTCAGAAAACTAGGTTAGTTTTTCAACTTGATCTGTAACTCTGGTGATTTGACCAACTAATCATCCAAAAGCAAGAAAGCAAGACCAAAAATTAATGCACTTTCTTTCTCCATAAAGTGTAAAACCCCCTTTCTCCAAACACTTTGTGACTTTTCTCTAACCATTTATGTGTCACTCAGGAAATACAGAAGGCAGGGAGTTGTGCAAGACGTGGTCCCTAAAGGCACAGGGAAGCTCTGCAGCTGGCGCAGGCGGCTGGACAGGAGCACGGAAGCGGGGCCAGCCCCCCCGGGCTCCCTGGCACCTGGGGACAGCACAACGCAGGTGCCAGCACCAGGCTCGAGTGGGAGGCAGCGGAGGCATCCCCAGCTGAGCGAACCCAGTGCCTGCACAAATCCAGACTAACCCTTATTACAGCAAGGCCAAAAAAATGATTCCTAACACAGCAAAATGTGTGCACCTTAACAGGAGTCGGCACAGGCAACACCAGGCCCATAAACACAGTGGAACTATAGATCCATCTAAGCAATAGAACAGACAAGTTGAAGATTCATAAGAGACTTGGCTATTTCTGAAGTTCATTACACAGGAGATGTTTTTCAGCTACAATGATAGATACCTGTAAAGTACCCAACCACACTTTCACAGGTATCTTACAAGTCAGACGAAGGAGTTTTTTTGATTAATAAGCATAGCTACCTCTGCCTCCTGCTCCCAAACCGTATCTGGTGATACTCAAAGCTAAGTGCCAAATAAGGATTCAGGTTTGTTTATACAATTGCATTCAGAAGTCAAAGATAAAAGACACATTTTCCCTCCTTTCAGAATAAACTCTGAGACAATCACAGCTGCAGAAATAAGATTGCTCTGTTAGAGCAGTCAGCAGTAGATCAAGCTCACAGATAGAAAGCTCCAGCTGCATGGAAAAGGGAAAGTGATGCTGGAAACTCTTTGACTATCAGTTCAGAAAAGGAAATCCCCTCCAGACCACTGTGGAAATGATGGGTGAAGAGAAAGCATCTTTGCTGTGGTGATATTAATAGCTCATTTTCAGATTTTTACCCAAATCTATTCACTTCAAAAGCTCAGCCTGGGGACTGAGAGAGAGGTTTTTCAACAAAACATTAGTCTCAATTAACTAAATGTAACTAAGATAAATGAGCTGAAAAAAAAGAAATGGAAGCACATGAAACTGGCGAGGCCATTAAATCTATAAAAGGAAGGTGCTGAGACTTGGAAGGTGTCCTAATGGAATCCTGCAAGTACTTGGAGGCAGGGTCAAAATGGGATCATAGGGGCCCTCTTAGAGCAGAGAAGCAAAGTGGCCAGACATTATTGACACGGTCAGTCGAATAACAGGCAGCCCATGGCAAACACTGTGCACTATGGCAGCAGAGGATTTTAATGAGCCATTTGAGTCTCCTACATGCTATGAAAAAAGGACTTGGCATCCTTCCCCATGTTAAAAAAAAGATCCTGGTCTCCAGGTTAGAGCCTAAGTCACAGCATCCTCTAGGGTGGATTGAAAGGAACCATATTAGAGTTTCTTTCTTTAATTTGATATGCTGACAGTAACACATCTACATAAGAGCTATGCTGGATCAAAAAGAGCAAGCTGAAGACTAATAAAATAAAAATGCAGTTAAATACAGCTAACAGTTTTTAAGGCATTATTCCAAAGCCTTATGGGCAACTATTGTAGGTAAGACACTCTTAGACAGACAGCAACTTAACCAATAGTGCCCCCTTCAAGGACTATTTTTCTCATAGCTTTACAAAGAAGAACATCCCGGTGCTCTCAAGTGAGGTAGTGCAAAAGCAAGTGACACCTGGTGAGATGACAGGCTCTGCCATTGAAAACACAGCAGAAGAGCCAGCGTGGACAGTGAGGGTGAAAGGAGCAAAATGCTCTTCAGGCATCAGGGGGCATCAAAAAGCTCAGGTGCCTTCTGAAAGGTGCCAGTGATGTGTTATTAGCCCAGGGTAGATGAGTCAGATGCTCCTTCCCCCAGGGCGCTGCACCCTGCGCGTCCCAGGGCAGGGGCAGCAGATGGCTGCTGGGGCAGCCTTTCTGCCTGCAAAGCACAAAACGGAAAGAACATGCCCCAGGGCACAGCAGATCTCCTAAGGAGAGAATCACTCCTGTCTGCTCCGAAACCCTGGCACGCCACGGCAGCTCCGGCACCCCGAGCAGTGTCAGCACCAGAGGTGGCTTCGCTCACCCAACTGCATCGTACTTGAGAGCGGAGCACAAGCGACTGCAGCACAGCAGTAGCTGCAGAAGCAGAGGAGCATCAGCTGGCGAGACTCCTGAAAGCCTACCGAAAGCATTGTAAGGCTGAAAGAGCAACATGTACTTTATTTCCTGAGCTCAGCACATGACATGCCGTGCAAGCCCTCCAGGAAAGCAGCATTTTATTTTTTGAGACATTGTGCTGTGCACTATAGTGAGAGAGGCTCCCTTGTGAGATTAATTTCCCAGCCAAGCTGCTGAGCCAGAGAATCCTGTTCTGCTTCCTCTGCTCCTGCCACGCTTTGTTAAAGGGACTTGCTCTCTCCATTTGATCATTTTCATTATTTCTAACTGTCTTTCTATAAATCAGTGTCTTCCAAGAAACCCACAAAATTGACCATAATGGAGAGCTAAGCACATATGGTGCTACATTCTGATAATGAAATATTTGTTGAACTGTGCATGGCTATGTATGCTCCTGCACGTACCTCCTCTCTGCTCCTCACAGAAATGGCAATCCTGAGCCAACACATGCAGCTAAGCCCATAATAAGAATCACCTGGACATTCGACAGACCCAGTAGCCCTTTCAAGCTTTTCTTTCGAAATAATCAGGAACGAAAACTTGAAACAAATACGCCTTTAATAAAAAAAGTTATTTTTTCAGAGTCTTTTTTTTTCAAAAAGAACTTGCTAATAGTGACAAGTTTCTACCTATTCTGAGAGGCTATCATTATTTCTGACAACATAACGCAAATCTTACATAGAAAACATTTGCACTGCTGGATTTTTTTTCTTTTTCTTAAGTAGATTCTAAATTTTTTCAGAATCTTCCCTCATTTATTTCACCAAAAAATCAAAATGGTACATTTCTGCCTGGGTAATTGTTTTTATTATTTATTTGTCTATTTTCATGTAAACAAGACTGACTGCTTATTGGAAAGCCATCTCCTGGGTTTCTCATGTAAGAATGTATCTTTTGTCCCAGAGACAGACATGAATAACTGCTTGGTTACATCTAGTACAGTACTTT
The DNA here is from genome assembly GCF_059628265.1 of Tinamus guttatus. NCBI lineage: Eukaryota > Metazoa > Chordata > Aves > Tinamiformes > Tinamidae > Tinamus > Tinamus guttatus. The sequence goes on from NW_028289064.1 coordinate 4,827,549, forward strand.
GTTTTTTACCATGGATCTATTCCCTTTGCAATGACTAATTAGCTACTGCCAAAAGGAAAAGGAGACTTGGAGTGGGGTTTTTTTGCCCGTTCTTATTCTCAGTGAATTGCCCTTGTTTCTTTACATGCCCAGATCTCAGATGACCCAGGGCCTGATTCTGCAACCTTCTATAGCAGAATTTTGGCCAGCTGCTCCAGACCCTTCAGCTGGGATATGATGAAACTCTGCAGTAAAATAGAAGCCTCAAACTCCATTTGTCAGGGATCATCTCTGAAATTCAGAGGAGGGACATTCTGGTTACATCGTCCAGTGATGGGACACATTGTTGGGGTGCACCAAAATGTCATCCCTGTGGGTGTGAAGATGTTTAAAATAACTTCTAGTGACATCCTAGGAAGCAAGTGTAAATTAGAGTTTCTATGAATTGGGGAGTATTCCTGAACCAAGCATTTAGTCCCAGCTGGATGCTACTTTCAAATATTTTACTCTGGCTGAAGTATCTGAAGCTACTGGCACTTACTGTGGGGCAATAGCTATTGAGAGCAATGGGGCCATTTATTTTGTCTCCAGCTAAAGTGAATGCTCTGTTAGATGAGAATGATGCACATGGTACCTGCAGCTAAAATGATAGCTGACTTTGTCACTATGAGAATATTTTCCTTGCGCTTTTATTGTTTGAAATATAACCAATTTCACACACACTAGTAGAAAATGGAGGCGGAAATCTAGAGGCAATGTGAGATTGGAAAAAAAGGAAAGGAAAAGAAAGAAGCAGAGTATTGAGAAGAGCATAGCCGTAGGGAAACAACATAACCAAAGGCAGATCAACCCTTGCTCTTTTTTTTTTTTTTTTTCCTTAGACTTTTGAGACACAAACACTTTGAAATGCAGGCTCTTAACATTGCAGGCTGAAAGTATTCATGTTGAGGCTGATACTCAGGCTGCATTACTCTGAAAGTGTAAGCTGCATCCAGAGGAGGAAATTATCTGTGATCAGGTAATTCACTGTTACATCACAAGGAGCATATATAGAGGAACTGAACTATGTCTGTGTGGGCAGTTATGATTTGGATATTGCTAGCAGATAAATGTTTGACGCTGTGGATGTAGCCTTACCAACGTTTTCACACGTAATATTAGCACAGAGCTTGAAGAGCTTCAGTCACAACCTGGACAAGTGTCTCCAGTCTCTTGTGTTTCTGCGTTGTTAAACATGGCAGCAGGAGGGAGATGGAAAGAGGGAATGAGAATCTTAATTGCTTTGAAAAGAACAGTGTTCTTTTTGTGTTTCATGTCATGCGGAGCTATTTACTGGAGTATCTGGCTTTTAGCCCATGTAAGATAGTAATGAAAGGGTTAAGAGGGAATGTCATGGATAATTTCTGTCAAAGTTAATTATTTAATTAATTTCCAGTTCTGCACTAAGTCAGCCTTTCTCCCATTTATGGGAATATATAGGATGAAAAGTTAATATGGCCAAGGATGAAAACAATAATCTGATTGCTTGCATACTAATACCAATATACAGAAGTCTGATAGGTTAAAGGATTTTCTGAGGCCAACCATAATGAACATTTAATTGCATCAATATCCTGAAATGGGTTTAGAAACCAAAAAGGGGAATATTCCCTACATATGGGAATACGTAGGATGAAAGGTTAATAAAGGTCAGCTGTGGAAGATAAAGAGCTGTGGGGATATAGGGGTCACCTGTGGAAGATTAGGGAGTGCCCTTCTCTGGGATTGGTCACTAGGGTCCTGGTGTTCCAGGATTGGTGGGAAGGTTGTTTAAATATCCAAACCCTGGGCTTAGAAGGGGGCTTCCCCTTCTGGCTTGAGGTGTGTGAACTATGGGAGCTTTGGTCCCTTGGAGTGTGTGAGCCACTCAGATGGTCAGGTGTTGGGGGAAAAAAAGACTACATATGCTACTAAAATAAATACATTTTAAGAAATGTGGAGATTTTATTTCCAGTCTTTTATTTACATTCTTTACAAAGGAAGTTCAGCTTCTCTTACTATGAGCTTTTACATGTAATTTGGAAGCTGTTGTGAAGTAAAACACTACCTTACCTGTTATCTGTTGAGATGTCTGTTATGTCTTCCTTCAGTATCACAATTGGCTTGTGGGCTCTCGGCAGGGTTGGTGCATTAACCCCTGCAGGGGAAGGCTGCGGTGCCATGCGGGGGCCAGGGGAAGGGGCAGGGTGCACATGGGCTGATACAGGGACCATTAGCAGCAGCAGCAGAAGCGCTGGGGAGGCTCCCTGGGTCTTGCATAGGCAAAACTTCTCTGTGGCCACATCCCTGCCACTGCCTTGGCTGGAGTTGGGCATCTTCCCAGACTTCCAGCATGCTCTGATTTCCCCTTGGCTATATTGCAGAAAGCAATGATTATGTTGATCTTTGCATAATTAACCCAGGCCCTACAATGAACACAGCCTGAACTTCTTGTGGCATAAAAGCACATGGGCTCCTTCCAAGAGCAAGATGCAGATTTCCAGCATGGGTAGATGGCCAATTTTGCCTCATAGCAATGGGCTGCTTCCCCTTGGTCCAGTAATTCACAGTTTCAGTTGGAAATAATGCTTTTTGTTTTTTTAAAAAAGGAGAGTTTTTTTTTCTTTTTTAATACTCAAATCAACCAGTATTCCCCCAAATACTCTTCTCTTATGTCAATCACAAGGCAGAAACTGCTCATGAGTTATCATTGCATGTAGGAAACTACCTTGGTTCTACAGATACCAGAGCAAAGTGGATTTCTGTTGTTATTGTGGTTGTTATCATGGAAGAAGAAGTTCTACTTCCTTTACCTTCTGTGTATTTCAAAGTCCATCTGAAGCACAGAAGTAAGTATAGTATTTTCTAAGAGGCAGCTGAAATTACTGACATGAACTACTCCTATACCGTGGGTCTCTGCCCCTGCTCCAAAGCCAGTCTCCAGGTCTAGGCTGGGATGCAGATGGTGCTACAGGGGACCATGACCTCTGCCTTGTGCCGTCTAACATGCTCTTTCTTGAAGGCCAGATGTGGACAGAAGTTTAGTGCATCCAAGCTCAGAAGAGGCAGCTAAGCACAGCGGTTTGCAGAGGAGCGTGCTGCAGAAGAGATCATTTATATTCCAATTGCTACTGCTCTCAGTAGCAGCAAATCTTCCTTCAAAACACACCTTCTGCCTGTCTGCTTAGCAAATGCCAGACTGCTATTGTAAGGTGCACAACAGCCTTTCTGGCTTCAGCATATACCAGTCACAGACTGATCTGCTTGGAAGAGCTTGGGCAGCAGCCACTGGCACAGAAAAGGAGCTCACAGAGTGGTTGATGTTGGAAGGGACTTCTAGGGACCACCTAGTCCAACCCCCCCGCTCCAGCAGGGACACCCAGAGCACGTGGCACAGGGTGGCATCCAGGCAGGTTTGGAAGATCTCCAGAGAAGGAGACTCCACAACCTCCCTGGGCAGCCTGTTCCAGGGCTCCGGCACCCTCACAGGAAAGAAGTTCCTCCTCATATGGAGACGGAACTTCCTGTGTTTTAATTTGTACCCATTACCCCTTGCCCTGTCTCTGGCCACCACCAAGAAGAGTTTGACTCCACACTCTTTTGCGGGGAAGCCTTTCCCCCACATGCCTCTATTTTTCAGTATGAAGTCCCACTTCTCCACGGTCCTGAGTGATTTAATTGGGTCAGCAGGTTAGTTCACAATTTCCCCCATCTTGTCTAAATTTCCCCCATCTTGTCTAAATTAGTTTTCACTCTGTAGATCTGGACTCCTCTCACCAGTCTCATGTCTCACAGATACTTTGCAGTTAACATTCCCAGGTTAGAACAAGTTTATAGGCCAAACTGAGGTAATCTCTTTCTCTGTAACAAACATACATCCAACATGACTGCCTAATTCCTTCCCAGATTAAAAAAGCTTTTTTTTATGGCTACCTTTTGTTTCCTGCTTTGTATCCAATTATGAGTCTAATGAGCCAACTTTCCACTTACTCCATTACTCATTGCTCTGCATTGCCGACTTTGTACACTTACCTGAAATTTTGCCAAATGCTTTAAAAAGCTATTGCACTTCCTTTGTACACCATAACATTAATATTTTCAAATAATTCCATTACATTAATGAATGATGACCTTTCTTCCTAACATTACAAATACTTTCTTGTCCTTGGTCCCCTGGCTCGCTTTTCCATTACTTGTTTATTCCTCTCTTTGGTTAAGAATACGCTGAATTTCTTAACTAACTTCAGTTACAACATAGCTCTGATTTCACAGAGTATTTCTATTTTCCAGCCTTTACGGTGTTTCTTTGAGTATTGGTTGGCAAGTAGCAAACATTGTTCTTGCATTGGAAATTCCAGCTAAGATGCACCAAGTGTATCCAAGTATTATATATTATAATAAAAATGCAGCAAGATTGTTTAGATAGAAACTAATGAATAAAATGCAATCTTCACTATCAGTTGAGATGAATACTCCAACCAGAATCAGAGAGAAACCATTTAAATCCTCTTCCAGAACTGACATTTCAGGGACAACTACATTTCCAACCATTTTGTGTTTGAATCCTTCATCAGAAAAACAATAACAAAAGAAGCAACAATGAAAAATGGATGGGACCAATTTCTACTTGCAGTCTGACTTTAAAAAACAACAACAACAAAAATGTTATTTCCATGTGGGTGTTTGGGATAGCAGCAGCGCTGTGTGCTGGCCGCACTTGCCGTGTCTTCCCGGGGCACTGGCAGGGCCATGGGTGCTGGCACCTTTCCAGAGCTCAGTCCAGCCCCCACGAGCCAAATGCAAAATATTCTTTGGCGACTGCGTGATCCAAGTTCTTTTATTTAGGGAAATGAGAGCAAAGCAGTAAAGGGTGGCAAGAGGCACCTTTGGCAAGGGGCTGGCTGGAGAAGCATTGGAGAAGCTCCAGCAGGAAAGGGGAGATGAGGAAGAGTGCAGAAAAGAATGAGTGAAAGAAAAGGGAAAAGGGGAAAGGAGACAAAAACACATGAGGAAACAGGTGTTTTTTTCTTGCTTTTTGTTAAGTTAGTGGTGCATCGCCCGCACGTCAAAATGAACATAGATATTCCACAGTAATCACCGCAAGTCCTCATAGCTTGTCTGATCTGAGCAAAGATATCCATGTCTGTCAAGTTGCATGAAAATCAATAGATTTCACAATCCAAGTGTTCACATAAAATGTCAATCAGATAAGGAACTTTGGCTGCAGACACTTCCTAATTTTGAACCAAAAGTTTGGTGAACCAGGACGGAGGATTTTGCTGACCACAAGATGTGCTTTTTCAGGAGGTTCCATTAACCCCGGGAGCCGGGAGCCTCCCTCCCATGGCCAAGCAGAGCAGGACCCTCACCCTGTGGCAGGAGAGCAGGGATGGGAACCCTCTTCTTCCCTCCCTCTTCTGGGTAGCTCTTCTTTGGGCTTCTTCACCGTTCTTCAAGTCATGGCCCTGTTTAAACAAGCTGCTTAAGGGATCAGAAGTTCAGTCTTGAGCTTTAATTCACAAACTTGCAGTGGAACATGCACAGTTCCTGGCTGCTCGCTGGGAATGATTCTTCCCTTCCTAATTTTGCTGCTGTTTGTTCCCCCGTTTTTACTTTGTACATGTTGAAGCCTGATTCACGTCATTCACTTACATGGGGAGGAGGAAGGCAAGAAGAGAAGAAGACAAACCATAATCAATTTGAACAAAAACTTGCAGAAATTACCACTTCCAAATTTTCTGGGGAAGTTACCAACTTATCAAATATCAACATACTCGTGCATGTATGCATTTCTTTTGCTCTTAAGTGATGCTATGATAATAAAAAGCTTTCTGATTTTCCTTCTCTTATAAAGTCATTGCATATATATAATTTTTATTCTCTTCAGAAGTGATAACGACGTGTAGAATCCTGTAGTCCAATAGCCATCAGAAGGGGTATTAACAGCAATTTAGTCCTTAGGATATATGTATGGACATTTCAAAGGATTTGTGATTCCAGAAGGCAACTAAAACTCCTGATCTGCAATCAAAGCATGCAGCCTAAAAGGAACTTAATTACATTAACCACAAATTTCCTATTACAAGATATGTTTTCTAAAAGCATTATGATTCAGGTATTTTGCATTGTAACATAGCATTTAATTTACTCTAGAAAGACTGCTTTAAAACTCTGCTGTAGGAAAGGAGTAGAGAATTTTAAAATAGTTAAGCTAAAATGACTTTGTGAAAAGATGTGATGGTGAAGAAAGGCATCTCTTTTGCAAATCAAAAGTTCACCAGGATGGTCTCAATGACACAGCAAACATGACTGTTACGTGGTGTATTTCTTCACTGTATTTATGTCTCTGTTAAGCCTATAAAAGCAACAGCTCTACAAGCTGCATCATCACAGCAATTAGTAACGTTGTCAAAAAAGTAGGATAATAGAGCAAAATGAAACACGTGAATGTGGTAGGGAATTTAGGAACACATAATAAAATTGTTTTCATAGACTGATAAAACACCATCTTAAATTGAGGTGACAGGAAATTCATCAGCAGAAATCTATTGGACATTGGAAGTTAAATATCCCAATTTCTGTGTTCTTGGTTATTGCCTATACAGCCACAGTAGCCAAAAGGTTTAATAATTTGTCAGCTTCTCAGCAGCACAGCTGCTTTATTAAACTGTTCCATTTATATGTAATTTGATTTATGAAGTAGATCATACAATTAGTAATAGGAGCAAAATCTCATTACCAAGTAGGACGTTGCTTCCTCTGCCTCTGAACTCACTGAAAATGCTCAGTGTCGAAGGGCCTCCGTGGGAGGCTAAAGGAGCCCTACTCTGCACCTTGCGCATTTGCAACAACAAGCTAAGCGCTTACAGAAAGCTCATTTTATTTTGGATGGATTAAAAAGAATATGTATTTCTTCATTTCCCACTGTCAGCTGTCAGCTGTGCCTTGCGGAAATGAGTAATGATTTGTGATGCTGGGCACTACAGAGATCTTAGTAGTTTGTAAAGTAGTTTTAATCTAACTTTCATAGCGGCACAAGTAATGAAGTAGGTAATTAGGAAAGTAATGAAGCCTTGAGCTGCCCAAGGAGCAGGCTCGCCAAAGGACAGGAGGGCTGCAGCAAGGTTGCTCTCAGCACAACTTTGGTCTCACGCCTTGAATGGGGTTGGTGGGTTCAGCTTCTGGCCACGTTGTAGGTTAGGGCAGGGGATTGGACTCAACTGGTGTGTGACCCTAACACTGATGTCTGCTGCGGCCTGAACCCACCAGGCCACTCCAGGCAGAGGTAAAGGCTGCCCTGGAAGAAACCTTGCTGAGAAACAATATCAGTCTAAAAGCATGTTTGGAAAAGAGCATCCGAGTAATGCCAAAGTCGTACTGCTCCCTCAGCAAAGGCCGTCATTACCGTCGGCAACAACGCAGCCATCACAGTGTCCTCTCAGCAGGGTGAAATGACAGAAACCCAACAGAGAGGGCTGAGGCCTTGCCTGGGGGGCTGCATGCGGGATAGAGGGGTTAGCAGGAGATGGACACATTTTCTAGGGCTATCCAAGTTTCTCCAGCATGAATCTATCAAGAGAAAGAAATTTATTCTAATACAACCCTTTCTGTGATACACAAAACCTGAAAGAATTCTGTAACTTGCACTGTATTCTGGTTTTAGCATAAATTTAACATAATGTCTTTCTTCCAAACCAAATCCAAGTAGGACACTAGTTAAAATGGAAATGGAAATGTTTATTTAGCTCAGGTCTGATCTCACGGTGCTTTGAAGTCAGGGGGAAAAAAGCAAGCTAGCATTTTAAGCAAGGTAAGATCAGGACCTTAACCAGGAAAAAGAAAAAAGCAAATATTATACATATATATATATATATATATATACTCCCTCATGTTTTGTGAAATTTGGTCACAGCAGTTGTGCTTTTAAACCAGTTTAGTAGGTTGTGCTATGTTTGTTCTTAAGGAAAAAGAGTATTTGATTTTAGCATGCAAAGATTACAATAACAAAAAGGCAGCTTTTGGATTCTATTATCAACCTAAATGACAGGTATTTGAAAATATACTGCTTGGTCATTCTAACACTAAGCTTTAGGGAACTCTTCCCCCTTCTCTGCAAGAAATAGTATTTATAATGTTGTTTTTGTTTTTTTTTTTTTCCTGTGAGTACTGTTGCTTGCTCTTCCCTATCCACAAGCCCCAAATGGTGCATCACATTTGAAACCCAAAACACTAGGGTTTTGGCATTGTTTGTGCTCTTGATTTCAATATTAAAGATTTTTTTAATCGTTTATTTTAGATTCCTGTGTTACAGAAAAAGTCATTCAAAATTGACAGCTGAGAGGTCTCTAGCAACATGCAAAGCTGTTCATTAGCATGGTGCTTCTTCCACCTGGACGATCACACGTTTCTGCATACTCCTTATATTAGCGAATGTTGACCAATTTGTCCCTAAGGTTTCTTTCTTAAAAGAGTTTTAGCCAATTTTCTGTTTTCTAAAAACATTTAGAATGTTTTTCTACATTTTCTAAAAATGAAAACATAAGAAGCCCATATAACATTATAAATGTTCAGATAGCTTTTCATTTATAACCAGCCTTTCAAAAACTGTAGAAAATAATGCTTAGCAAAATTCTGTTAGGAATGCCATCTTGTGGTTATAAGCTGTATATAACAAGGCCTCTAATTTTAAGTCATATTTTACTAGTAAAATACCATCTATGCAGAAAATAGCTATTTATACATGGCCTTTCAGAATTGTACATTATTCTTTTATTAGCCACTCTGCATAAAAAAAAAAAAAAAAACTGTGAACATCTTTCCCATCCTCATCTATGTATAATGCTAATTAATTATGCAGGGAGCATTAGTTTCATTAGGAAGTAGGATGCATTTATTAGCATTTTAAACAGAATCAGATTGCCACATGCAGTATAACTCACTAAAGGAGTCCATTAAATGCCTACTTTATTTAGATACAATATAATAAATTAGTCTAAAAGGTAAGAAAATACACTCATTTCTTTTTTCTCAAAATATATTTGTGGAACAGAGTCCTGTGAATGTACTTTTATTTCCTCTAAGCTTTCCAGATCTACCTTTGTTGGTAGATAAAAGGTAAGTTTAATTACCAAAATGGAACACTGGACTTTTCATTTTTTATTATTTAGACCTTACTGTGAGTTAAAACGGATTGAAAATGGTTGTTGAATCACAAATTGCTCATGAAAGAACAGTGAAATGCCAGGTAAACAAGACTGGAAAGAAGGGCTTTGAAAGCATCTAATAAACTTTAAAAGATTTGTAGCTTTTAAAAGCATTTACACATTTAAAAATGAATAATCAATAGCTACATTCAATACAACTGACATTTTCATAGGCATTTCTCTGCTATATATGTTCTACTAATTTTCATAATGAAAGTATATATTGCACAAACCATTACAATACATACTGCATAATGAAATCTAAAACTAATGAGCCATACCCTAATAGCCATGAGTCAAGTCAGAGCACGCATTAATAGCCCATTTGCAATTCTCTAGGGGCAGAAAGAACAAGGCTAGACATATCCAGCAGCCTGTTCAGAGCCACTTGCTCTGTATACCAATAATACTATGGCAGAACTGAAATGAAGCCACAGTCCCTAACGCTTTGACAGGCCTTCTTCAAACACTGTTCATATTTTTGTTAGCACTGAAGTTGTCATTTCACCTAAGTTCTGAAGCAGACAAAAAAGATTGCTATCATTATGTAGTCTGACCTCTTTCAGAACATGAACCAAAAAGCTTCCCTGAATTAGTCAGTCCTCTTCCTGTGAAATTTTATTTTTAGAAAACCATGTTAATCTAATATTTCCAGACTAGGAGAACTTTCACCATCCTGTCACATGCCTTTATCTCTACTTACAATGTGTTTAACTTCTACTTACAATCACTGGATCACTTTTTCTCTGCTAGACTGAAGAGACTTTTTTACCAAATTTTTGCCCCACAGTGGTGCTTCAAAGGGAGACTAACCTTCCCTTTACTAAACAAATCCTTTTTATTGAGGCTTTCATGCCAGCACTCCTTGTTAATCATTTCTGTTGGTTTCATGACTCTCCTCTGAGCTCTCTCCAGTTTCCCCCGATTACTGGAAATTGTGGATCTCAGGGCTGGGCACATTTCTTGTGAAAGGTTATTTCAAAGACAAATACAGACAACAGTGTCACTTCTTTTACAACACTCCCATTGCTCCTGCTCCTATGGGCCACGATACCTGCTGGAAATCCACATTCAGCTGAGCATACACATTATCTACAAATAGTTTTCAAGGTCGCCATTTTGCAGAACAAAGCTCTCCATTTTTTGAGTATGACCTAAAATCTCTTCCTAAACACACACTTTTAGCTGCAAATTCACTTTGCTTACTGCTCCTTGCAGTCAAAGAATTCCTCCTATTCTAAGTAACCTGGCCCTGTCGTTATTTAAGTTCTGTCTCATCTATAAATTTGATGGGTCGTTTATTTTTGTCTTTTCATAACAAAATCATGAATAAGAGTAAAATCCACATAACAATTTTTTTTTCGTTTCAGTTGTCCTTTCAGAATTGCATTTTGAGATCTCTTTGAGATTTGGACCCAATTAGTGTCACAAAGAATTTTTATATTGTGGGATGGCATTATGTGTGTTTCCATGGCAATAACATGTTTCAAATAAAATAAAAGGTATCTGAAAATCTCAGGGTATTCCAAATACCAATGATGAAATTTCTAAATAAAATGCTAGAGTAACGGTTGTGTGCCACATAACTGAGTTTGTAAAGTCTGAGATATTTTTTATGAAACATGTTCCTGTGAAGCACAGGAAAAAACGTCATCATTTCATGTGTCCAGCTAAATTTTATGAGAAACTGCACACAACCAGGTAAATAAGATGCTTTATAAAACACTGCTGGATAATCCTCCTAACAAGCATGTTGTTTCCTTGGCTTTATCCAGCTACTAGCAGCCCATGCTCTGATCCCCACTCATGTTTCATGACACTGCAGTCACAAAAGAGGCCAGAGAGCATCTTACAGAGCTCTGTTCTCTTACAGAGAGAAAAACCTTTTGGAACCTTCTTCTACAACCAACACCAACCCACCACAATGCCAGGAGACCTTCAGCAGTTAAACCTGAGCTGGAGAGCAAGACCCAGCCTGGACTGCCTTCTCGACGGCTGTATTCTGAAAATTTGAAATTAAAGCAATAATTTCCCACTTTTGATAAATGTGCTGAGCATATTTATGACTGGGATGAAAAATACTAGCATTTAAATCATTTAAGTAGCTAATATGTGTTTAGAATTACCTGCTTGTTAAGGTTAATTCACCGGAATGAACAAGCCATTTCATACCACTATTTCAGCCATTTAAAAGCCGCTTTTCAGCCAGAAAAGAGACAGCCTAAGGAAATCAAATCACTGCTGTCCAAGCCAACTGTTGACAGAAAACTGGTTCAACCCACCACTGAACTAAGTGTAAACAAGGGAAAGATTTAACTGGCACGGATTTTCTTTACTTGTCTGTTTAAAATTCTCAGAAGACAGATATACCTTGCAGCATTATAAAGTTTGTGGTGCAATGTAAATACAGGCTTTAGATATTTAGGGTTCTTTTATATTCTTTCTAAATGACATGAGCTATTTTACTAACACCTGTCAATCTCAGCACAGCAAATTACTGAAGTATTTACTATATGCCCATCTTCAAACAAAATACAGGAAGGAATATGTCTTTCAAGACTTTTAAAAATAGCAAATTCTGAAACCACTTCTTTATTTTATTTTCATCACATAGATGGAATTTAAGAACATATCTGCAAAGAAAATGCTAGACCATGGATCTCTTGCTATTTATTTAGGAAAAAAATTACAGTGAATACAAAGACGTATATGCATATTTTAAGCATGCATAAAGTGTGATATACGCAATGTATATTCTTGGTGTCCTTGAACAAAGTTGATCTGTTGAAAAACAAGAATCTTCTGTGTAGTTCCCTCTGCTACAATATCACATCACTTTAAAAACCTAAATAATAATTCTTTTTGCATTGCAAGATGTTAAAAAAACAATTCTCCCTTTGGAAGTCACCCCTATCTGCTCTATTCGCCCATTATTTGGAATCATTCTCTGTCCCCCTAAGTCAGCAGTACTGTGACTAACACAAGTGATGAGCAGTTGGTAGGGTTGTTAGCAAAATAAAGTATTTTCCATATAAATAGCCTTTTAATAAAAAGTGTAAATACAGACATTACATAATCTGTTACATCTGTCCATAAAATTCTGCAGGTAGTTTCTGGTCAGCAAAGATTTATGTGTAGAGAAGTGTAAGAGTGTAACTGAACCCACACCACTGCTCCAGGTCAGCAGGGCAAGGGCAGGCGCGTGCACACGCCTGCTCACACACGTGGCTTGTGTTGACTTAGGCTGCAACATCCTGTCTTTAGGTAAACAGGGGCAAACTGTGCATACACCAAGCTTCAAGAGTTTTAAGAATTTCTTGATCTATCACAACAGAAATTTGCTTTTCTGTGTCATTAATGCATCATCTTCCCAAAGGAGTTGATGCAAAATCTTGCACTGACATTGCATTGACAACGTTCATTGGGGCAATTGCTACAAAAGATGGAAAAACTAGCTCTGACTGTCCACTCTTAATGGTTAATGCCCTTTAAGTCTTTCATCATACCAGCAGTGAAAGAACATGCAGTAATACTACCCTGATATTTGTTAACTGCAGAATTTTGCTGAATGACCTTTAGCAAGGCATTGGCAGCAATGGAAGAATTGCTTCCCTCTCTACCCCATCTCCCTGCAGCCAATCTCGGCAGCGAGGATCCTGGAAATCTCCTCTCCCAGCCCTCCAGGCCCCACAGCACAAAGCAAGGAGATTTTCTGCGGCTGCTCTCATGACACAGCATCAGCACCTGTTAACACAAACTGTGGAAATCCAGAATCCTAATGCTGATGCTCTATTTTTACAGCATCCATTTCTGGAGTGCACAAGAAGATGTGATGCACACTTCATATTTAAATTCATATTAACACTTCATATTTAAGCTAAAGACACAAAATTGCCCCAAAATCATAAACACTCTATTGTTAAAGCCTTCAGACATTCTGAAAAATACCTTCTAAATGGGCTCTTCAACCACTGCCTTCATGCAGTGGGGTTTAGGTCCTGCTTAGGACCAGGAGCTCCATTGAACCTTTACACTTCTTCGGTTTGTGGGACAGTTTCAACTGTGACAGTGGTTAAAGGGACACAAAAACATCAGCTCAGAATTTTACTCATTTTTTTTCTTCAAACTAAGTTTAAGTTATCGCCCTGAACTTTGAAATATTGATTGTTAAGAGTCATGCCAGAATAAATACCTGTTAGGGATGCAGCTCACTTCTTCCTATCTAATAAATCAAATAAATCAAAGTAGATCACAGATTTCTAGTGTAATGTTGTTTAAAATCTGGAGGGTTTTTCTCCTTTTTGGCACTGTTTTGAAAACCAAGTTCCTCATTTCAGATGTTTCTAGAATGCATTGTCACAGTTTGTTACAGCAAATGGCATTAAGCCCTGTGAAGCCAGGTGCTAACAAATTCCACAGAGAAATTCCTCATGCTGAAATTGGCTCCTGGGCCAGCAGCTCAATTTAGAATTCTGGTTTTGCCCTGAGCACATACAGTGAGAGCCTTATATTTCTTTTCCCTTGAGACTAATGTGAAAAATAAGCACAAATGTCCAGACACAAAAGGTAGATCTGCACCAGTATATCTAGACCAGCAGTACTTTTTTTTTGGCAATATATTTATGCAATTTGTTCTTACAATACGGAGATTTTCATTACATATTATCCAGCCTCTCGCATGTTGCCTCTGGAGAATACAATGCAAAGTGATTTTGCAAAATTACTGCAGAAATAGCAAGATAGGATTGAGTGGAGAATAGAAAATCCTGAAAGTACGTCCAAGCATGGCAGAATATAGAAAACGTTGTGTGTCACACCTTTCTAACTGGCTACATCTAACATCGTGTAACGTATTCACTGTGGCAAACATATTGCTCAAGTCTTTTGGCTTACACTGGAATCCAATACATCACATTATGCAAACTGAACTTTTAAAAATAGTTTGCTGATTTACATCATTAGGAAAATCAGACTGCTAACACAAACATTGTTTAGGTTGTATAAGGAATCCCTTTGAAGCCATCACAATTTCCAGACTCTGAAATTCATCATGCACTTCTCTTGATGAAGTGCTAAGAGATTTAGGAAGTTTCTTTCTTACATTATTTCCAGCAAAACAAGCAAGTATTTAGGAAATAAAGAGATAACAGAAGTAATTAGGATATTCTCAGAAAGCCATATGACCTTTAAGATAAAACTTGTATCCTAAAAATTTTAAATGCAAGAAATAAGAACTAAAATTAAATATTTATTTACACTGGAGATTGCTATTAAAAATAAATTATTGTACAGTAAAAAAAAATCTAAACTTTAAAGTAGAAAAGGCACAAGAAAGTACATCTCACTGAAGAACTGTGTTTCAAAAGTTATTGCAAATATTGAACAAAGGTTCTGTTTTACAGAGAAAAATATCTGAGGAGAAAAAACGGAAAAAAAAAATCAAAAGAATCAAATTTTTATATAAGCATTGGCCTCACAGTACATAATAACAACATACAAAACAGAGTACCAAACTGGATAGCTTAAAGGCTTAACAACACATTTACACTTGAATCTCTGTATTGATATAAACCCTCACTGGTAACATACAAGCATAAATGCAATAGCTGATAATATTTCAGTTCCCTAAGTGAAGTGAGATAGATTAACTAACCACCCACTGATCGCACCCCTCTCTCGAAACCAGAGCTATGGGGCTCAGAAGGGCCAGAGCACTTCCCTACCTCCACCTCTGGAGAAGGCTTCAGGCTCATGCAGGAACCAGCGCTGCTCAGCAAAGCCTGCGCTGCTGCTGTCTGTGCTACACGTGACGGGCACATGTCAGCCTTTTGATGCTCTTCATTCAGAACCTTTCACCACTACCCAAATCCTCACACACACTGCTTTATGTGTGTTGTTGAAACTGAATATGAAATTGAGGAAGTTATGCTGTGAACTGCACAGAGTGTATTAAGCGTGCATTTTGTCAAGAAAGTATTGCAATTGGCACAACAGATGCGGGTTTAAGACAGATTTACTTAGTAAACTTTCGTAAAATGGCTTTGAATTAAGGCTTCTATGTGAGACATGAGCACACTCGTATCAGCAGCACAGATCTGATGACCCTCATTCTCATTCCTTTTCAGTGTCTCTAACAGGCCCCAGTGGACTGGAGGCAGAGGGCTGTAAGAGCTCAGCAAGTGAAGCTGACTTAACGGATTCTGTTTTATTTCTGCAATCCTCAAAGCCCTCAAGATGGCAGGTGCAAACTTAGAATAATGAGCCGTAGACGAAATAATAATTGGGCAAGTCCTGTCTTGCAATCGATCCGCAACTACTTTAGCAACAGCTGTGTGTGTATCCAAAATATACCCCGTAGTACTGTACACAGAGTGGATGGCAGCGAGACAGTCCTCCTCGGAGCACCACCCTGCCACCACGTCCCGTTGAAGCTTTTCTAGTAGCCCTTTCTGTAGCTGGAAGTGGCCCTGATTTTCCAGCTGGTTATATAACTGTGACACAAGTTGCCCATCACCACTAGCAATCAGATGCAAATACCGTTCAAGATTGGAGGACTTCAAAATATCAATTGCTGGGGATGAAGTGGGAATTAACCTTCTTCCCCTCAAATCATACATACCTGTTCTTACAAAGTCTGTCAAAACATTGTTTTCATTGGAAGCACATATGCATTTCCTAATAGGAATTCCCATCATTTTAGCATACAATGCAGCTAATATGTTGCCAAAGTTTCCTGTAGGAATGCAGACATCTACAGGGCTTCCGAAAGCGATAATATCCTGATTAACAAGGTCAAGGTATGCAGAGGCATGATAAACTATCTGAGGCAGCAGCCGTGCCCAGTTTATTGAGTTTGCTGCAGCTAAAGCTGTTCCATATTCTACGGTAAGAAAGCCAGTATAATCAGAATTAGTAAAGATTTGTTTTATTGCTGTCTGGCAAAAGTCAAAATCAGATTTGACACCTATTGACCGGGCATTTTCTTTCTGACAGCCAACCATCTGTGATTTCTGAATTTGGCTTACGCCATCCTCAGGAAAAAAACTCATCACGGCAATTCTCTGTTTGTCAGCATCACGGAGCCGGCTGAAGCCATCCAAGACGGCGCTCCCTGTGTCTCCAGAAGTAGCGACCAGAACCAGGTAATTGCAACTTCTGGGAACACAGTATGCAAATATATGTGGCATTATCTGCAATGCAAAATCCTTAAATGAAGCTGTTGGGCCATGAAACAGCTCAAGGAGAAACTGGTTGCCTGTCAGGTGCCTAACCGGGGCAATTTTAGAACAAGTGAAGTTTTCTCCATAGGCAGTGGCAATGATTTCTCCCAGGGTAGAAGCAGGAATATCAGCTGGATGTATGCACCTTTCCAGTATTACTTGGGCTCTTTCAACATAGGTTGCTTCTATCAGGCTTTGCCATTCTCCAGCAGATAATTTTGGAAGTCCATTCTCGGGAACAAAGAGTCCTCCATCAGGGGCTAGGCCCTCAGTGACAACATCACTGAAATATTTAGCAGAGTCTTTTTCCTTACAATTTCCAGACCTATTAGCCCTAGTTGAAATAAAAGTTTCCAATTCCGAGTTTTGGTATCGCTTAACTGCATCAAGTACCTTTTCTGCTACGGCCTCTGCTGTACTCTCCCCCACACAAAGAACACGGATATCGTGCCACCGTTTGTAAAACTGCTTCCGAAACTGAAGGATGTCCCTGAGAGACACCCCAGGGCCCTGGCCGACAATGCGATCCACTCGCATTACCTTCAGCCTGCGCATAATGACTGCGGTGGGCACGTCCAGGTACACGACGAGGCCGTTGCGCTTCACGTGCTGCATGCTAGCAGCATGCAGGGGATTGGACCCAGTAAGGGAAATTACACTGCCAGATGCTGAGAGTTTCAACAGGGCTTTTCCTTCCTCCTCTAAAAATTGCTCGTTACCAACATCCTGCAGCTTTTCTGACACACTCATATTCCAGGTTGTTTCAAGGACATCATCATCAACATCTATGACAGGGCAGTCTAGTTTCTGACCTACTATTCTCCCTACTGTTGTTTTCCCAGCACCCGGAGGTCCCATTAGGATAACATTCTTGTTTCCAAGGAGAGAATGGCTTGAGAGCCATGACTTCCATGTTTGTGGGAAAGCTACGGGTCTTGAAAACATCAGTTTTAAGCACATATTAGAAAGAGTGTTTTGGGTTATTAGTCTTAGAGGCTGATACTGAACAATGGGAAACATCTTCCTCTGCTGCGTCTTCAAGTGAACGTGACAATCCACTCAAGTGCTTAAAAAAATGAAAAAGAAAAAAAAAAGAAAAATTAGTCCATTAGCAAACAGCAAGAGAAAAACCAAAGATTATGAAAGTTAGAGCAGCCAGAATTAGAATGCAAATCCAATTACAACTTTCTTGGTGCTAAAAAGTAAATATTTTTCCAAAGGTTATTTGTTTACTTCCCTGCATAATTCCAGATCATTTCCCATGGACAAATTTGACTTCATATAGTCCATTTCTTGATAGGCAAACAAGCACCCATCTGATTTAATGCTACAATACTATTTGCAAATAACAAACTATGTAGGCATTTAAATCCAGGTGGTTACACCTATAATATACCGATGTTTACACAGATATTTACAAATAAGGAACCTTTACTAAATTATCTTCTTGTAATCATCATGTTAATAAAAGCTTTATTCACCCACCTTCCCTTAAGATGTTTTTAGCTTTGATTTCTTATACTTTCTTGCTAGAAATCAAATATGAGAGCCATTTAAACACACAGAAAACTCACAGACTGTTGCACAACAAGGCTGGCAGAATTGCATCCAGTTCTCTTCCAAAAAGATGCAGACCAAGCAAATATTTGAAGCACACCTATAGTGGAACTTTACTTGGTGCAGTATGTGTAAAATGAGAGAGAGAGAGAGAGAGAAAGAGAGAACATCATAAAAACACTCTATACTCAAAAGAAACCATTAGGAGAACAGGATCTCCAACAGAGATAAGCAAGAAGTTCTCATAACAACATGTTATTTTCTTCCCTAGGGAAAATATCAGTATCAGCGGGAACTGCAGAACAAGAACTAGGTGTGATGTTTAGGGGAGAGGAGAAGGACCCTCAAAAAAACTGCACAAAAGAAGAAAGAAAGAAAGAAAAAAAAAGACAAATTTGCACAAAAAGCCCTACAGTCATTTTTCATTCTAGGAAGCCAATCAAGTGTCATACTATTACTTCTTTGCTGATTGTGTCTAAAATACTTAGAGAAAACCAAGAAGGAACTTACTTTTAGGAAGCTAATGAAATTTTGGATGTACATATCCAAGAGTCATTAATTCTGTCACCATAACACATAACTAGATTTGCAAACAGCAATTTCTAAAAACTATATTTTTCAAACTCAGTCTAGGTGTTGATACTGCAGGTACCTGCTTATCACTATTGAAAAACTCTTTTTAGTTTACAGAGTGGTTACTTTCACCACAGAAATGATTTTCAATAATGTGTTTCCTCTTGTTAACCAAAATACAAAAAATGATTTAAGAAATTCACAATAAAGCGAGTTTCCAAATCTTTCAATCATTCCTGTAACTTTTCTCTAGACCCTCTCCAGTTCCATCTGGTTCTTCGAACTATGTAGAGCAGGAGCAGAATTTCAGCAGAAAGAAGGTGAGCACCACACAAGAACTGCCTTATCTTCCAAAGACCTACTCCTGAATTATCCATACTTACAGCCATCATAGCAGTCCTTACTTAAAACCTTACTTTTCACGGTCATTTATCTATTATCAAATAACTACAGTTTCAAAAAGGAGAGAGGCTCTAGTTCTGTAAAGAGGCTGCCATTAAGAAAAAAAAAAAACAGTTCCAATTCCACCAGCTCCTTGCTCCAAATTCTGTTCTACGTTCCTAGATGCCTTTTACACCCCTGGTATATATTGCAAAGTTCCTTTTGGTATTTAGATCTCTCTTCTCACTTATTTATACATGGAGATGGTTTGCAAAGAATAAGCTCTGTAAACTTAATTCTATTACCCATTGATTGTAGACTACATACAGTACTTTTTAATGCACATGCTACAATTACACTGCAAATAAAACTAAAATAGACATAGCAAGCTGTAGTTTCTTCCAATCTTTGTAAACTACAAGGGAATACTCGGGTATAGCAAATAGGTACACCTACAAAACGTAGGAAATTCCTACAAAACGTAGGAAATTCCTACAAAACGTAGGAAATATGTATACAGGGGTATAGGGCCAGTAAAAGGTTTTTTACTAATGGTGCAGATGTAAGTTTATATTCAGGGCTCAAAACATTAAGGGACAATATTTTAGTAATTTTATTTCTTGCCAAGTGGAATCACTTGACACCCTACATATGAGGTAAGGGCATCTACACTACCCTCAGCTTTGTGGCCTACACGTCTAGCAGAACCACAGCTCCTGGCTGAGGGGCAGGCACTCGCTATGAGCTGCAGAGCTGCGTGATGGAACAGCTGGACTGTGTTAGGAACCTAGGCTGTGGGGACTTGCCCTCTCCCAGACTGCAGATGCTAGGGGGAATTACATTTCAATTGATCCAGTTATAGGCTTACCACATACACAAAGTTACAACTAGTCTATGGTGCTTTTTGATACCACGTGAGTCAATCTGGTGAAAAAAAAATGCAGAAAATGTCCTTATCCAGCTACTTAATCAGTTTAACCTGTGTCAGCATAATCCAATTTTGCACCCATATAAAGTATACATGCACACAGGCTAGTGAAATGCAATTGCTTTTGAAATTAGTTTTTTTATTCAGCTAGCAAAATGTTTAAAAAAAAAAAAAAAACATATTATGTTTATACATAATACAGTTTACCAGGCTAGGCTATACCACCAAACCAACCTAGTTTTGATACAGCCAATTCTGTCAAAATGCCTCCCCTTTTTTTTCTTCTCGAACACACCTGCACACCTGTTCACACATCCACACTTGCAGTGGAGTAGATACATTCGGACAACGCATCTTTACCCTCCGCTTGGGCTCCCGGCACCAGAAACATTAGCAAATACCCACATTTTTTTAATAACCACCACTGCTGGCAGGAGCTGTAGTGAAGAGTGGCCCTAGTTCCTAGTGACCCAAGGCAAATTCAGCAAGCAGAGAAGCCAGCAGCAGTTTACAGCTCTCAGGGAACTCAGGTGCGAGAAGGGGGCATCTATCCGTGCCTTTTTGACACACAACGACTTTTGCTCTTCTCAAAGCTGCTCTGGGGGGAAGTGGAAATAAAGTAAAACACTCAACTCCAAGCATCCCATGATCATCTCAGAGTCCAAGTTTCTGAAAATGTACAAAAAAACCCACGAAGTTCTGAGGAAATTGACTGAAAATGGCTCAAAAAGCGTGCTTAAGGGGGCCTGCCGGACAGCGAGCGCGATAGCTCTGCACCGACAGCACCTCGGCCACAGGCCCGGGGCCAGGATCGCTCCCGCGCTGTGTCAGCGGATCCAAGCGCCACGGACACCTCCCCGAGCCTCCCGAAACGCCCTTACGCGTCCAGCTAGCCTGGCTCCCTGCCAGCAGGGCGTCAAGCTCGCTGCTGGGCATTTCTGGAAAGCAAAAGTAAAACAAAGGGACAAATCTGATGGCACTGCTTGCAGTAAGGACGCGAGGCGCTTGGAACGCACCGCACAAGCCCGGAGAGGAAGGGAGCGCGCAGGGACGGGCAGGGAGCACAACAGCGGGCACTCCCCAGGCTTCGAGGCGGCGACAGCGGCCGGCTCGGAGGCGCCGCAGGGACCGGGAGAGGCGACGCCGCAGCTGCCGGTTTGTCCCTCGCACCCGCCAGCGCGGCCGCCCCGCCGCACTCCCCCCACACTGCGCGCGCTCCCGCTCCGAGGGGCGGCGCCGGCTGCCGCCGCCAGGTAACGGGCGCGCCCCCGCGCCGCAGCCTCACCTGCGCCTCCGCGCATGCGCAGCCACCTGCCTGCCCCGCCCCCCCCTTGCCGCGCACGCGCAGTGAGGTCGCCCGGCACGCCCCACTGCGCTTGGCTCCGGGCGGTCACCTAGGGGCCGTGCGCATGCGCGGCCCGCCAGGTTCACCCGCACCTCCGCGGCCGCGGGTCGGAGAGGCTGCGCATGCGCCCGCGGCCTGGGCGTTCCCCTGCGGGAGACGGAAGTGGGCGGGCGCAGGTGCCGCCCCTCCGGTGTGTTGCTAAGCAACCGGTTTCCCCAGCAACCGCGGCAACAACATGTCGGCCCCCGCCTGCCCCGGGCCCTGGTCGCCCGCGCTGGGTAGGGCCGCGAGCCGGGGGCGAGGGAGGGGGCGAGGGAAGGAGGGAAGCGGGATCGGGATCAGGGATCAGGGAGGGCTGCTCTGTTCATCCAGGGCCTCCGCGCAGGAGGATGGCGGCGCCGCCCGCGCCGGAGAGCATCTACAACCTGCTGCCCCGCCTGGAAGAGAGGCCGCCCCGGCCGCCCAGGTAGGTGCAGCGAGCGCTGCCGCCCCGCCGCGGCGCGGAGCCTCCTGAGTCACACGGGCAGACGATAAAGGCAGTAACAATAAACCCGATGTGTGCCTAATTGGTGCTCCTGCTAATGAGTCACGCTCACCACCGCGTAGGGGGTCACAGCCTGCTCCCATGACGCCATCCTTGATGCCAACCTGTACACTGACACAGCAGTGATAAAGCAACATTTTCCCACACAGAGAATCAGAGGGCGCCCAGAAGACTTCCTTGGGGATTTTTCTCAGTGTTATGCACACACTCCTGTACGGAGGGTGTCTTGTGGTATCGTTTCTTTTGCTGCCCATCCGCATCCCTTAAAAAAAAGCTTTCTGCCCACCTAATATTAATCCTTTACAAACTTCATGCTAGTTCACTTTTGATGATTATATAAACTTTTTTTTCTAGTCCCTATTAATTTGTATGAAAAAAGGTGTTACACTTGACCATTTTTAGTGACGGGTTAACCTAGCTCATAGATAGCTCTAAATAGCTCATAATAGCTTCAAAATTGGTGAGAATACCAGTGACATTAGAACAAAGATAGTTATCGTTTTTCAGATAAAGGGGTTCAGACATGCCAGATTTCTTATTCTGAAGCTTTTCTATGTAAAAATGCACTCTACATTTTGTTTCCAGTAAGAATGAAGAATGACAGACAGAGCAAAATGAAAACGGCACATTAAAACCCTCCTCAACTTAATGCCTTTCTGACATTTGGGTGCTACATGACAGTACTCCATCAGGTTCAGTTTAGGAAAGGGATTCTCTAGGCTGAATATAATCTTACTAAATTTGCCTCCTTATCATTTTCTATCTCCTCATTTCTACTCTTTTACTGCACTTCTTGCTTTGGTTCAGAGTGTGTCAAACATCCAGCTGGTGACAACAGCTCAAAACTGGCTAATATAATGAGCTGGCCATTTTTTACTACTGTGTACAAAATAAATGATCATTTTTTAAGAGAAATCATAGATGTATTTTACTCCCAACTGACTGGTACTACTCATGGAACCAAAGCTGGCATCCCCAGCCTTTATCTCCCAGGAAGATGAGATCTAAGGAATAATAATTGTCTTCCTATAAATATTTTGCCTTTTCTCCCTTTGCCAAATGTTGAATGGATTAAGATCCTGAAGTCTATGACTGTTTTCCTCCTCCTGACCTCTAACTCTTTATTTTGGTGTACAGCAGCATTTCCCACTTTCTTGCCCATGTGTCAACATTTCCTGAAAAGATGCCACATCTGTTCATTGGAAGAGCCTACGGTTGGCCACAAAAGCTGACTATACCCTTAAAAGACATTTTTAAACGTCTTTATTATTGACTCATGAACTCCCTAAATCATTACCTTCTCATTCACTTTCTCATTACAGGAGTGTGTGAACCCAAGTACATTTAACTCCTCAAAAATAAATAAAAGTCATCATAAATTGCTACCTTTCTCTACGGTACAGCCGCAATGCCACAGCTGCCAAGTGGTCAGGAAGACGATAGTTTTGAATACGGTGTTTTTGTGTCTAATTCAGCAGCAGCAAGCCATGAAAATACCAGAATAGAAATATCAAGGACTTCATTACTTGTAATTAGAAATGTTTCTGGACTTATATATGATCTTATGTACATAATCCTCTTTCTGATTTTGAGGGCAAACCACAAGAAGAGAAGAAGTTCCACAGTTTGAATTGAGTCCTTTCACATTTGCTAATGCTACAAGCAAGTACAATCACATCTAGGTGACATGCGCAGTTCATATACAAATATTTTTGTCAGTGTTTCTACTATGACTCCCACTCACTGGTCTAGCATTTCTTCCTTCCTTTTCTCCTATTTCAGTAACATAGGCTGTGTTGCATATAATCCTTTTGGGCTTTTTTCCTCCTTTTCCTTACCTGAAAATGTGGTGTAGCTCTTCAGGAAATGCCCTAAGATTTCTGACACCTTCAGCAAAATGTCTGTGAGAGCCCAATTCCCAGTTCTCATGCAAGGTGCTGCTCACCAGCTAGTGATCAGCATTTGGCTTTTTTTGGAGTAAATGTTTGCCTACTTTTGATTAAAGGAGGAGCTACAGCACTGTTTGGCATTACTCCAAAGCAGCAGTGTGTGCATGTAGCTTTCCTGAGCTCTTTTTGATTTCTGTGTTAGCCCCAAGTTAGTGGCAAAACCACCACAGATTACAATATTTCAGGATCAGATTTGTGTTCTGTAAGACTTATATAGAATTTGCTGTGCTATTTCAGAGCAGTCACCCCTCTAATCTCATCTCTTACATTAGCATGTGACAGATTGTTCAAGAGGAGGATTGAAGCAGTGATAGAGTGGACAGTAATGAAGTAACCTCACGATTAAAGACATTATGTCCAACTCTCCATCATAGGCTTTAATGTTTTCTGAACATGATGCTTTACATGTCTTTAAAATATATTTCATCTTATAGAATGAAACTATGAATGTTCTTATTATCAATACAGAACTCTTTTTCTGTTTGAAGCCAACTGAGTTTTTTTCTAATTAGAATGGAGTGTAAGGTTTCACCTTCTGCAATATGTTCAAGATGAGTTAATGATTGCACCTTTCCCAGACCACAAATTTCCAAATGTAGAAAATCAAATGAAGCTGTCTTGCGATTTATATTTTTCTGTAGATACACAACAGCAGTATATTTTGGGTGCATTTTAGAACAAGATATGTAGCCCCTATGTAAATATATTTTTTAAATATTCATTAAAAATATTTTTAAAAGTCAGAAAGCCAAGGATGTAATGCATAACCTCATGGAAATGCTGAATCTGTGATTCCGACAGAGTTTTAATAAGCAACACTCAAAAACATTTTTCTCCAAAATGTAGGATTTTTCAGGATTCAGAAATAACTTTCTGATCTTTAACTTCTTTATGGCTATTTTTAACACCAAAGGTATGTATCAACCTTTAGACCGTCAATCAAACGTGAAATAGAGAAAAGTAAAGCTCAGTGGAAAACAATGGGACCAGCAAAAGTTGAAGTACCATCTCCAAAAAACTTTCTGCAGAAACATTCAAAGGAACTGAAGCTACCAGAGAGTAAGTTTTGACAGGAAATCCATGAAATGTAATATGTTTTTTGTTATTTTAGAAATGATAATATTAAAATTGAAAACAATATTGTTAATTATTTATAATCTGATTTTTATTAAAGTTTAAAATCATTTTGAGATGCTGGGGTGATTTCTATTCTTTTACTTTGATATTATTTCTCTACTTTAGAAAAATTATTTTTCTCAGTTTTGTTATCTAAAATACTGAAACAAACAACAGGAAGATTATATATGCAATTGGAAAATATTGTGACTAGAAAATATGGGAAGCCTTTACAGTTGTGTGATACAAAGCTTGCTGAAGTGAATAGAAAAAAAAATCATTAAATCTCTTTTTGCTGCAGCTGTTTAGATATTTCAGATGTACCAGTGATATGTTCTGCCCTGCTAATATTTAAATGAAGAATTATTTAATTTAGACCAATCTGCCTGGTATATGCAGACAACTCAATTGATAATATGGGCTATCCCGTGAGGTTTTGGAGGTTTGATGCCCCAAGGAATATGGATTGATTCACTAATAACCTTGAGCAGTCCATAAGATCCCTTTTTATTTACTTTCGCCATAGCATTAATGTTATCTGCTTTTAAATGGTCATATTTTGAGATTCAGTCTTCTGACATCTTTCTCAAACAAGCAGTTCACGTTGTTCCTACTTCAAGTTATTGATTCAGGGCTTCATACTAACACAGGCTTTGGTGTTTGCATTAGGAGTCATTCTGCTAGGACTGCATAATGAATGACCTTGCCACATCATAATTTCCATACAGACTTGTTACAGTGCCATTAGATCCTAATACATCTTGAAAAGGAAGTCTGTCACTAACTTGGAAAGTTCTTGCATCTTTGTTGGATGGAGTTTCCTGCATATCTCGGAAAGATTACCCTGCTTAATTACTTCTTTTAAGGCATCTGTCCTTTTAAGGCATGTGAACACACTTGCATAGCTAGCAATGTAACCAGTTACCAGTTGGATTATGGTATTTTGTTTATGTTATCTGTACCATCTGCAAAACTGGATTTGATCCATCTAGTTAAAAAGTAGATTGCAGGGACAGAACAGAAATGAAGTTTGATATTGTTTTTCACTGAAATCTAGGGTGTCCTGTGCAGTGATCAAACACCATTTCTTAGAAGAGGTGTACCCCAACATTCAGCTAATCTTTTTCTGTTACTGCCCTCCTGCATTTAGTCTAACCCAGTTGCTGGCTCCACAAGAAGTGGTAGTTCCCAAAACAGCAAGGTTGAGCTAATGCTCACAGGGGCTTCAGAGGTCTTGGTTCCAAAAAGAGATCCTGAAAGAAATAGAGATTTAAGTCTACAGGGATACAGTACAGTAAGCCAGTAGGCTCTAAAAACAAAAACCAGGAAAGAACTGGTTCATGTCTTTACTGTCAGGAAATCATCCATTGTAGGAAAAGCTCTGTCATGTGTGGTATTCCAGACGTATTTTCTGCCAAAGAATGAGAGCAAAAGCGTAGAGAACCTGAATCAAGCTACTGCAGCTTCTTCTGAGTTATCTTTGATAAGGACAATTCAAGTTAGGCCTGTTGGGAAATGCACGAGAAATTGATTGTCCTTCATCACTCAGCTGAACAGGAGACTACTGACTTTCTGTCGAAGCCTGAGAGAAAAGATTACACAGAAAATGAAGGGTCTCTGTTCTCTGGAGAAAGGATTATGAATAATTCTTTAAGAGCATCTCTGGTCAAAGTAGTTTTAATCACATCTGAAAGGAATCCCGAGCTTAAGAAGTAATGAGCGGCATATCCTATAGAAAGCCCTCCTAAAAGAACACAGTATTTCCTAGAGCGCAGAACTTCCATTATGTCCAACAAACATTCTAGTTTTCATCAGAGTACATCTCCAGTGAATTTTTATGTTTTAGATACAGTTGGTCTTTATTTTTTATGTAGTTTGGAACATAATTTCTCCCTCTTGGGAAATGTAAAAATATGGAACTGTAAAGTTCTTTATGATTATTGCTGAGGGTGTTTATGTGCTCAATTCACAGGAAAGAAAGAACAGGATAGTAGGAAAATGCCTGCATTAACCGTGCCGCGGAGGACAGATCACCCACTTATGGGAATTCAAAGTAAAAAGAATTTTATAAATGCAAATGCTGTTGCTGCTATCATGGGGTTGGCTAAAAAGCCTCAGCCTATTTATGTCGACAGAAGGCAGGGAGACAAACACCTGCTTGAAACTTCGGGACTTGTTCCGAAATACATTAAAAAAAAGGTAAGCTGTATTAAGTTCTAACTGAAATATCCATAGTAATGGCTGTTTTCCAGTTCACTACTGTATTCTCCTGTGAAATGGTTATGATTTTTTTTGAGATGTTTAGATATTGTTTGTATTAGACCTTTGAAATTTGTCAAGGAGACATCATAAGCACTACCGTTGTAAAGGTGCAACTCTACTCTATATTCACTTGCTTATGTTGTCAGCAGAAGTTTGCCAAAATGCTGCTGCTAAAACAAAAGCAAATGTGTTGCATGAGAAGGAGGATTTAATGGAGAGATAAAGAGCTGGACTTGGTTCCTTTAGCTCACTCAAGGGTCCCACTAGTCAATAGCTGTCCCACCTGTAACCACGTGTCAGGCACGGGGCACCAGCTCCCCTCATGTCTCAGAGTACAAGAAGACGGAGTGTGACACCAACTAGAACCAACTCCCTGCTGAATGATTGCTTGGCAGCCTGCCTCACTGTCAGGATTTAGACCCGTATTTCCAAAACAGAAGCCCCATAGGAGATAAAGGATGTGTGGCTAGAGCAGCTACAGTTACTAGTTAGTTGCTAGTTAGGAGTTCTGGTCCTCTTTAGGGCATACAGTGTTTTAGCAGAAATAAGGAACATGAATTTCCAAAGGTAGAAGTTCACACCATCTACAAATGTGAAGTATTCACTGCCATCAATTCCTATAAACAGGTCTTTTGTTTTCTGGTTTCTCTTGTGTTTTGAGGTGTTAAACAAAACTGATGGAAATTTTTCTTGCTTTTTGATGAAACTACAGGGAGAATAATGTTTGATACTTCTGAGAACACAGCAATTGAAGATCATATAGCTCTGTAGCAGAAAATTCCTTTTCAAACTATCCTTGTGAATGTAATATACTATATATGACAAGTATGTCTCTGTTTTTTTTTTTTTTTGAAAGCATACACAGACTTTTCCCTTACCCTTACAGGATTATGGTATTGTACCAAAATATGTAACACAGCGAAATGAAGAAATTAAGAGAGCTCATAAAGAACATGAGGCACATGCCTTGGAATCTCTCAAAAAAAGAGCCATGAAACGGTTGTCTGACGAAGAAAGGGACAGTCTTCTGCAGGTGCCTAATTTGATTTAGTGTATATAGTAACATATGTAGAAGATTGATAAAGTAATGTAAATCCGTACAAAGAGTGTACTAGATTTTTAAGCAAGACAAATGATCTGGCTGCTTTTTCACTAGATGGAGCTCTAGAACAGTTGTAAATTGAGCTGAATGGAGATGGTCTCGCAACAGTTACACACCAGCATTAGAAGTACTTCAGTTCTGTTAGATTCATATCCTCTTCACTCGCGTGGAAATGCAGTGAAGCTTTGAAGGGGTTCAGAGAAACAGCTGTATGGATGCAGAGACAGATCTGTCTCTGTTCTTCTGAATCATAGGAAAACACAAACTGCATCTTGTTTTTTCCTGATACATAACACCATGACATTTATTGACAGTACCTATCTTCACATCGTGACTTCCCTTGCTAAAGTATAAGATCATGCTGTGGCATGTGTTAGATATGGCAAAAAATGGAAAAGAGAATTCAATTGTAGTGTATTTGTAGAATTATGAATAAAAATAATATTTTGTCTAGCTGTTTTGTACGGCCTTCCATACAGTACAGACTAAATAAGATCTTGCAAAGAGAAAAAATAGCATAAAAGAAGTAGAGAGGTAAAAAAAAAAAACATTTTAAAACTATAGTAAGAAAAAAAAAAGCTGTCATTTGAAACAAAGTAGATGATTGTACTACTCTATGAGCAAAGATAGACAGGCTGCTGGTCTGGGGTGTCAGAAATGAATGGGAAAAGGGGCCTTGCATCAACATCAACTGTGTCAAATTAATACTGTATGAAGAGATGAGAAGACAGGCACTGTTTTTCAGCTTGAACCACAGTTATTCAAGTGGTCAAATACTTTATTTTTGATACTAACTGTATTTTGTAGTTATACCGCACGAATACCGTGTACTTTAAAGAGACTTGCACTGATGTAATTTTGTGTTTATCAGCATATCTTTATGTAATCCAGTTCTTAAACTGCAATTTCTCATGACCACTTTTTAACTAAGTTTCCTATGAAAATAGTTATGCCTGTTTGTCGGTCTGTCCCTTAGTAACCGTTGATCTTAGCAACCATTTGCAGCAAATTAGCAGATTTGGGAATACAGTGTGGTTAGAGCAAGTATAGTTACTAGTTAGTTGCTAGTTAGTAGTTCTGATTGTCTTTATGGCATACATCTCCGAAATACTGCATTCCCGCAAAAGGCCAGCAAAATATCTAGAGACAAAACAATGCCTAACTCACTTGCAAAGATTAAAAGATTCATGAGGAAAAGGATAGATCCAAAATAGCCAGCACAATAATGTGCCACTAGAGAAATACCCAAAAGTCTAGGAAGGAGTAAGGGAGAGAGATGAGGATACTGAAGTGGCAGCAATGTGAGAAACCTAACCCAAGGATGATGATGTCATGAGGAAGGCGGGGGAGAAGCTGGTGGTTCAGCAAGCTAAGTTTGCAGCTGAAATATATGTGAAACAAGGCACATGAGTTCAGCTGCTCACAGTTCTGTGTGCTGTCTGGAAAGTAGTGTTTCACACTTTTCAAATACAAGAGTGAGCAGAAATGTCATCTTTGTTATTAATTAATTGTAATTAAACATTTTAGATTCTTTCTATTAACTCAGTATCTTATTTTTTTTCAAAATGTTCTTTCATTCTTGGGCCACACTATTTATACTGTTATAACGTCAAGAGGAATTAGTGTCCCCAGGGTATGTGGCTTCTACCCAGGGCTCAGATGTAGACACATGGGAATTCCTGTCTTTTAAAATAATTGTCTGTGCAAGTGCACACATGTGCACTCTCTGATTTTTAAAAATACATGGCAATAGATGTCTGAGAGCAAAATTGTGCCTTATGAACTTACAAAAGTAAGTGGAAATCATTTGCGCCAACATTTTTTGAAATATCTCTCAGTTATGCTTATGTTGGTAGTGATTTTATGAGAGGAAAAGAGAATGTTGATAAATGCAGTACATATTTCTCACTGATCCAGTATGTATTAGAATTCCTTATATAGAGTTAGACATTCAGCTTATGATTTAGCCCATAGCAATAACAGTCAACATATTACATAGCTGTTGGAACAGCTGTGAGGGAGCTTGGGACTAAGGGAGTCACGATTTGCTTTTGATCTCTCCACTCTGCGGGGACAGAATAAATTGTGATGAGTAGAAGTTCTAATGTGCTTTCAAATGCTTTTTTTTTTTCCAGTGGTTTCCAAACCAACTTTTATTAATGTAAACAGAGAAGAATTATCAAAAAAGTAGAGAATGACTCTTCTATGAAAGTTTCAGAAGTACTTTATTTGTTTTCATGACTACATATTTGTAAAGTGTAACTTTACAAATGATTCTTAATACTAGGAGCATTCTTTGAGTACCTTACAGCTTTTGTTTGCAAAGACAAATAGCATCATAAGACAGTAAATAAATATTGCTCTTAGATTCATATATTAAGGCAGGGGGGTTCAATTTATTTAGAAAATTGCATATGAAGATTATTGGAATAACAATTACAAGCAAAATACTTTGTCAAGCCTCAGCAGGAATGCACAAAGCACGAACTGTTATGCAACAAATAGTCTGCTTTGAATCAGTAAAATATTAGTTCACATTAAAATGGATGTTTTGCTTAGTTGGCATTTGCAGGGAGCTTTTTCTTTTCCTTTGTGAATAACTACTCAGTATTCTGGGAGAAAAGGTTGTTAGTAATAGTGGAGAAGAAGGACATGTTAGTTTGAAGTAATAAAATGATTATATGGAGGAACGAGAGAATGGCAATTCATCTGTTCAACAGATGAAAGTGAAGGGAAATCATAATGTTTCATAAAATCATTGTATTAGTATTGTATTGTGTTATTAAAATATCATTTTTTGCTATAAAGCAGAGTTAAGAACTTGAGTTCCCAGGAGAATATTTTTAGACCTTAATTTTTGAAGATACTTTGTGACCTCCCCTGGAGAAACAACTGAAAGCCAAAAAAAAAAGAAGTAGCTGTTTTGGAAAAAATGTTCTCCTGCTGATGACTGGGGCGTTCTATTATTTGCTGATTGTTGTATGAGCTCCTTGTGGTACATGTGCTTATGAAGTTCATCTATGGAATTTTCTTGAGGATGTTTCATGTATTGAACAGTTTGATATTTGCATGCTTGGGATTTAGGTTTTCATCATTCTCTCTTCCTTGAAGAGCAAAAGCGGGGAGCAAATTAGTTAACATGATTACACATTTTCCATATTTATATTCTTATATATTTATCTATTGTTTTAACATTTCAATGACGAAATCAATATTAAAAGAATCAAAATAGCTTGTGTATATTGTTCTTAATGAAGTACGTTTTTCTAATATTTCTTTTTCATGTAACGGCTCTAGGGTCTGAAAAAGAATTGGGAAGAGGTTCATCATGAGTTCCAGTGTCTTTCTGTAGATATAGACACCATACCCAAGAAGATGCATAAAGAAAAACTGGAATCGCAGATGAAACAACTGGAACATGACATAGATGTCATCGAAAAGCACAAAGTTATCTACATTGCAAATGAGTAAGAACTATTAAGTGCTTACTATGAGTAGGGACTATTTTTCTAGTATTGCCTCTTTCTTCCTTTTCTCTTTCTGTATCACTGCCTTTCCAAAAAAAAAAAAAAAAAGGAAACAACAACAACAAAAATGTTTAGAAGACATGAGTTATTCAGAAGGAGAAAATATTCAGCTAATACAAGTATATAGTTTCTTACAAAAGTTGTTACACATAGCTAATTCTTATCTGTATAATTTACAAAGCTTTTTTTCAAATAAAAATCTTAACTTTCAGAGTAGAAACAAGATTTTCATATTATTCTTTGTAGTTTTTACTAAGTTTCTATGAACATCATAAGCTAAGCGTAAAAAAGTATAATTTCTTATGTTTGGGACACTTTTTCCATGTAACAGACAAAACTAAGTGAACTGACTGTATATTGAAGAAAACTTAAGTATGAAAATGTGAAACATTTGCAATTCTCCAAGAATAGCTACTCTGTGTAGTGTAATTGTCAGAATGAAACAGGGAAGGATACAAATGCAGTGCAGTCCAACAGGAGAGAGTGTCTATAGGCGATGCACTTGTTCAGTGGAGGAGGTTTTCCCTGGTGCCTTTCAACAGCACTATTGCAGCTTTTGCACAGCCTTGCAGAGCACTTTGCAGACAGCTTTGCTGCCACACGGCATGTTCTGCTTTTGGTATGTGTGAATAGTGCCACTTTCTATTTATTTTGATGCATATTTTATGAGAGAATTATCAACACTTCTGGTTATGGAAAATATGTAATGAAAACCATTGAAAATACAGACACGGGAAGAACATTCTTATCCTTTAACTCTTTCTGTAAAGATTGACAAAATAAATATAATGTTCATGAAGTGCCTTTGATTGAAGGTGTGGAAATGCTGAATCAACTAACACACACTGTCAGTATAACTAAAGCAAGAGGAGGAATAAACTCATTTGTTGTGATAAAATTGTCCATTCATAAAGGGTACTAATCATAACAGAAGCAAGTCTCAAACTGTTTTTATAGGCCAGTTTTCAGATCTGCAGGTCCTCACGGTGCTAATCTGTTTCTGTGCCTAGAGCTCTCCTGGAATCGGGTCAGGCTGAGACCCAGGGTGCAGACCTGAGAACAGAACTTTTGCTCTAATGTTTTCAAA
Source organism: Tinamus guttatus (assembly GCF_059628265.1). Lineage (NCBI taxonomy): Eukaryota > Metazoa > Chordata > Aves > Tinamiformes > Tinamidae > Tinamus > Tinamus guttatus. Next base: position 4,860,340 of record NW_028289064.1, read on the forward strand.
TAAAATGAAATTATAGCAGTTAAAAGGAAAATAAACTGTCTTCTTGTTTGTTGGTTTGGTTGTTTAATATAAGTTCTCAGAAATTTCTGAACTCCTCAATTTAACATTAAGAAGCCTCTTGTAACTTTGATTTTATTAATAGATTGGTTTAGTATTGGAAATTTCCAGCCTCCCCATCTCTACTACAGCATTTTAACTGATAGCAAGCTGCTAGAGGTTTTACTAAAGTTCGGAAACGTATTCAGAAAGCTAGCTGAGGTGTCTTCTGGATTGATGCAGTTCAAACCTATTGATACCAGTAGGAACCTTCCTACTGACTGTAATCAGTTGATAGATGAGTAAAAAAAGATACTGATGTGAGAGTAAAAAACACCATTGATCAGATGCTTTCTTGCAGACAACTGCATTTAGAAGAGATAGGTGAACATTATTTTTCTACACTTGGCCTCTTCACATTATAATTTTCAGATGCTTCATCTTCACACACAGGCAATAATTCCAGCCCTAGTTGGAATAGGATTTGGTCCACAAAGTCAATACATTCTTGCAAATACGAAAGTTACATTTTAACAGAATTGTGTATTGTGCTAACTGCACAACAGAACTAAGTGAGGTAGAGTGAGGACTTGTGACTTTCCCCAGTGAAGTTTGGTCCATATTCTGCAAAACCAGTCTTCATTATGGAAGCTCTGGCCACAGACTAAAAACAGTATTACCTGCTCCAACATCCTCTAAATTCACTGGTTAGCTTCTAATAATCAATGAAATAACAAAATCCTCTAAATTCTTCCAGTGCTTTATAATCATTTTCTCAAACCGACACTGTTAAATGGTCAATATGAAGTTCCAGAGCAATCCTAAAGCATACACTAAACTGGGTATAAACATCTTATTGTTCACCAAGAGCTATGTTGCCACAACCTGAAACCATTTCCTGTTGTAAGTTGTGCATGATAAAACTGTGTACCTATTTTTTAAAAATAGCAACATGAAATTATGATAAACATCTGCCTCGCTGTCCTTCAGAATGGAGCTATTTACATTCAGGAAGCAAGGAACCAGCTATGGCATCATCGCAAATGCAGGGAGTTCCTGACTGTATCGTTGGGATAGGGCGGCCGGGAGCAGCGCGGGTCTCGTACAGGCACATGGCCTCCATGTGGCTCCTCTCAAATCCCTGTGGATTCCTGGGATCTGCCTGCACTCCTGGGGACTAAGCCTGAGGAGGGCTGCTCACCACCTCTCCTCCCCAACAGAATAGGAAGGTAGAAAATTGCTGTGCGAAATAGTATGGGGGAAAGTTCTTACAAACTTCATTTTCATCAGTCTCTGCACGGGGGTTTTCTTACAGGAGGATGTGTTATAGCCCTCTGTATATTTTTGTAAAAAATTGGCATTACCAACTGCTGTTGTGATCACTCTGCCACAAAGTTAAAATCTAGCCCTTTCCCTGGCATATGTTTCAGGGAAAACAACAGATCTAACAATTTTGGTGCTAATGAAGACAGACATCTTTCAGATAAGAAAACTGCACATATATGCAGATTAATGGGAGTCCTAGGCAAAAACCAAACTGAAGTCGGTGCTTTAATCATCCGCTTTATGATGCTTATAATATTAATAATATAATTATAGGAGAGACGGGTGGCAAAACATACAATTAGGGACGCCTGCCATTTCCCACGGCCGGGGAGCCGGCTGCTGAGGCCTGCAGCTCATTGGGATCCTTCCGCCCCGTGACTAGAGGAGTCTCTAGCCTGGCCAGCCGGAGGAGGATCGGCTGCGAGCGGAGGAGGTCCGAGGTAGCGATGTCAAGTGTACCTGGCTCTTGAATTGCTAGACTGCACTTTTTTAATTCTGCCCTCTCCCAGCTTTTTTTTTTTCTCTCTCTCTCTTTTTTTTTTTTTTTTTTTTTTTGTGTTCTGTAATGTTATGTAAGCAAAAGTCAGAATAATTCAGTAGCTCAGTCCTCCAGGCTAAGCAGTGGCACAGTGGGATTAAAGGGTGAGTTGTGTTTCTTGTTTGTATTGTCTTCTCTTAACTGTGTTTGAAGGGTGTTCAGAGAAACCATCATGACTGCTATCTCACCAAGTTACATATACATATGTAAAAAAAAAAAAAAAAAAAACTTACTCTTTTTCATATTATGAAACTGCCTGTAACATACGCTTGCTGATAGCAGGCATAGCCAGCGAGTAGACTGCGTTTGTGGTAACTGTTCTTGATGTAGCTGCAAGGATGAAGTTCTTTCCACCCAACCTCTCTGAGGAGCCAGCGTTGTTAACTCCTCATTCCATGTTTTCCCTGACACTGACTGCACAGTGTGGAACAGTTCACATGGACTTGTGAACCCTGGGGTGACTTAGTGTTTCAGATGCTTCCTTCACTGTTCCTTTGCAACGATGCTCTAAGGAGATTCGCCGAGAGCCCAGCAGCAGGCCTATGCTGTCCCCTTGAGTTTCCCTCACATTCTGTAGCCCTTGGTCATTTCTTGTCTTAACTCCCAATCTAAGCATATCTGAAGCATCTTCTTCTCTCTTTGCACAGTGTTTGGCACATGATAACATTTTTGTTCATAAGTAGAGCTCCTAGGTGCTCATAATAACAATAAATATGATAATCTTGGTATAAATCCATACCATGCCATACAGGTGGTGAACTGAAGTTGTGTAGTAAAGGCATCTGTTTCTCAGGAACTTGGATCTCATTTGCTTTAGTAGTTGGGAAGTAGCTAAAGAATTCAAGAAGTGAAATGAAATTTAAGGCATTTAACTAATTCCCTAGGCCAATAAGACTTACTCATGTCTTTGTCACAAAATTCCTTTGAAATGCAGTGATAAGTGCCTTATACCTACCTTTTTGCTGTTAGTCATAAATACTGTATTTCTCAGCTTCCTAACTTCCGCATTTTGAACATATATGTGATAAATACAGGATGTGTGTGCCTGAATTTAGTAGAAGCTATTCTTTGAACACAGAAAGTACTAGATAATAGTTTGAATTTCTAAATTTAATATTTTCTAAAATGGTCCCTCAAAACTCCTGAAATCAGTGTTGTTATGTTAATCTCATTAGAGATTAACAGAGATAAAAAATTCAGGTTGCCCTCTCATTCACAGAGCAGTTGTAAAGTATAAGCTAGACTTCTCCATTATTACTTTGAGGACCATATTAAAGTTCAGGAACCTGCAGGAAAAAAAATCAGTGGTTCACAGTGCCTAGGGCCACATGCTGAACAAAGAAGCAGCAACCACGTCTTGGTGTTTGCTTAGAGGGAATGGTCTGTCTCGCACACAGGATGATTAAATTGGAAAACGGTCTCAATGCAGCATTCCAGCACTCTTGGGGAGCGGGCCGTTTTGTGCAGTGGGAGCTCAGCACTTGGCCGGCCACGCACATGTCACATTGCAGCCCTACGGGAGAACTTGCTGGACCAGATTCTGCTGCTTTTCAATGCTCTCTTGTACTGGTCTGTTTATTCAGGGCACGCTGTGAATTATACAAAATTACATCAAAGAGGACTGAGCTGTTTTGGCAGAGAAAAAAAAATCAATCCATAAACTGTTATCCACTTACTTGTTGGAAACATGCAGAATTCCTCTGTTTTGCAGATTTTGCTCAAATTTGCTGTAACTTAAAAAAGTTGGAGGGAAGCCAAATGAATAACATCCTTAAAAACAAAACAAATTTACACTTTAAATTTCCATTTAAATTAAATTTACAATTTTCTGACTATTTTTTTCATGGCCATGAGTGACGAATTTGTCACAGCATATAACATAAACAGCTTTTCTTGATAATGACATATTCAAATGTGTATACTTTTAATTGGTTGGTTGGGGTGATACTTCCATGCTACTATGAAGAAAATAAACATTATTCTAGTATTAAAGGACAAAAGGAAACTTTTACTTGCACTTATTTCAACTGTAAAAAAAAAAAAAAAAAAAAAAAAGACATTATATTAATAGCATAAACCTGAAAAGCAGAGGCTGTATCTTCAGGAGCCAGGAAATTGCAAAGTGAAGCTACTAGTTGTTCTAGTCTCATACAATGAGAGGAATAATAAACAAAAGCACAATTTTATATTAAAGATGCTTATCATGGAACAATAAGTCAAAATCCAGAATTCCTTCAAGGAGCGTCTAATCCTGATGTAAACATCATATAAAAACAGAGTGACATCTCAAACGTCAACTGCTTTTCTTCATGTGAACCATTTCATTTCCAAATCCTATGTCAGTCTTGCAGCCTTTGCAAAGGCTGACAGTGGTAGCTGAGTGTTCTGAATTTCACTTGTGGGTCTCAGGTGTTGCAATTGCTTGAAAGCCAAACTTTCCTATGTCCAAAGATATTCTCTGATTTTGCAAAATTGAAGGTGGAAAGAGGTTAGTGCTCATGCACTGCTGCATTACAGTAGTTGCAAAGGGGAAATGATAGCATCTACCTACTATAAATACTTGGCTGCCTCTCCCAAGGTCTCCTCAGTTTGTGTATGGAGGGGAACAGGTTGTTGGATATGTTGTGCCAGGTATTTGCAACATTCTGGCCTATCTTTTTGCTGCAGTCCTGCTCTTCAGCAGCCACCCTCTGGAGTTGGCAACTGCCTCAGGTAATGTAAAATAACTGGCCTGCAGTAAAGCTGTAATTTGAAATTGCTTCCAGCATTCCTTGAAGTACTCTATGTGGTACACTTTTCTTTTTAATATTCTCTTCACTGATCCTCTTGCCTAAAAAGGTTAGTATCTTTTCCTGCAACAATAGGAGGATTCACCTGCCTTGTAGCAGCCAAAAAATGCAGGTTTATACATGATAAAATTGTTTACAGCTCTGCTTTTTATGTAACAGCTGCAGCAACAAGCAGAAGCAGAATAAGAGCTCTTCATCCCTTAATTGGCAGGCTCCTACCCAGGTAATCCATACCTGTTGAGATACTCTGGATTTTCATGATCTTGTTTGTTCTTAGTGTTGACTTGAAATCAGTAAAGGTAAGACATCCACTATCTGTTACATACTAAACTGAGTTGTCAAATCTTTGTTGTAACTTCTTAGGAGAAGAATTTATAATGGCATTGCGAAATCTAACTGGTAACTCCATGACACTTCTGCTTTTGTCCTCATTTCTTGATATACATTTGCCCTCAACCTTCTATTTTTTGCTATTTCTTTTGTAGCTGTGAAAGGGTGAATACTGCTTTATGATTGTCAGAAACAGCGTAAGAGGGGAAAGATGTGTCACTGTGTAAGGCTCAAGATATAACTCCTTTCATAAGGGATTTGCATTTAAGTCATAATTCTGCTTCGCTTCTGTCTGTGTCGCTTTTTCCATCTGTTCCTTTATGTTTTCTGGCTACATGTCCAGACCTACTTGTTAGTAAGAGTTCACTGTTCTTCTACCCTGTCTTCTTTGTTCTCTCCCCCTTTGATTGTTTCCTATGCTTGCATATCTTAAAGTGTTTATTCTTTTCCTACTATTTTTAGTTTATAAACAAACAAGTAAACAAAGACAACAGGAAGGTTCTTCAGAATTTGTACAGCCTATTTCATAGTTAAGACTAATCATATTTTGGCTATATTTTTTTAAAGTTTTCAAACTCTTGAAAATTACAGCCAAAAAAAGCTTTTAAGTTTTTAAAAAAGTTTTTAAAAGTTTTTAAAATCTACTGTAAACTCATTCATTGTACGCCAGGTCGTAATGTATAAGGCAGTGTAAGCTTTCACACATACATATACCTCCACAGGAAAATCCTTTGCAGTTTCATTTCCATCATGCACTAACAATCTAATTAATTCTGGCTTTCCAGAGGCACAATTTGTTTTCTCATTTGTACCAAAGCTAAAAACATATACTACATTTTATGTTATGTCAATGAGTAACCTTACATGCAGAAGAACAGTTTGATGGATTGAACTGGTGGTTGTTGGTAGCAGCACTACTCTTCAGACTCTACCCTGGGTAAATTTATTTAATTTCTCATTTCCATATTTGGATTTATTATTATTATTAGCAAGCCATGACACTTCTTTATGCTTCTGAAGTGAGCCCTGCAAAACTGTTGGAAGCGGAGAATACCAAAAGGCAGACCTGAGAGAATGCAGTTATCCACCCTGGACAGGAAGAACAAACATTTCCTGTTTAAGTTTATCAGCGCAATGCCAGAGGAATTTATTTTTTAGTCTCTTGTTCATGATCTTCTTTTCCAAATCTTCGAACTTCTGTCTGTGGTGACATAGTTGGGGTGTACTTTTGTATTCCTGTGGTCCTATAAAGGACATGTTTAGGAAGACACAAATTCTGTAAAAACAATCCAACAAAGTCAAATAGTAAAAGCAACCAGGAGGCACACAGTGTTGGGAAAGCTTATCTGAAATCGTAACTGTAATCGAAGTGGCTTTAAAACTGTAGAGAGCAGTTCCATGATGTTTATGTAAGAGGACTTTATCTGTAACATGGAGGTAACTGAATCGGGCTGCATTTGCTGATGGGTGAATGGGCTTTGGATGGGCTTTCTGCACACCTTCAGGCAAGAAAAGTCCTCAGGTCTTCAAAAGTGCTGGTTCGTGCAAATCAGTACTATTTGACTCCAAAGTTTAGACTGAATTTTACACTTTCTGAATAGTTATGAAAAAGACTGTCATTCACCAGAATTGCAGAATGATTTGGGGATTCTGCCTATTATGAAGATCTATATATATATGACTAATATTTTTATTTATTTGATGAAGGTTTGTACCGATGTGTGTGTGCTTTTTATCAAATTTGCTGCCTTTCACCAAGCTCTTTCTAAAGCTCTGTGAACAGATACAATCTCTTTCCATGGCACCTCAGCTTTTATATACAGGGATCGCTTCCATGACAGAAATACTCTGGAATCAGCCTCTGTCACTTTGTAAATGTGGTCCTCTCCTCTTTCAGTTACATTGTCAATTATGGTAATGGCTCTTTTAAGAGTAGATCCTTAACCCATTGAAAGGCAAACAGGTTTTGTTTTGTACAGGAAAAAGCATTTACTACAATAAAAAATTCAATCGCCATAGCACTAGGCCAGATTTAAATGGTGATTTACTTAGTTTTGTTTGTTTATTTCACCTATTAATAATTCCTAATACAGATATGGCAGAATTCTACTAGTTGTACACTTAAGGAAAAAATAATGTAAATTACAATGGAGACAAGGGGGGGGAACAGTTACAATTTTATGCGCAGTGGCTGAGGCGTTTAGCATTTTTCACCAAAAGACAAGGTACAAAAAGAAAGATGAAATCCATCAATTCTGAACATCTTCAATGGAAATGCAAAGCTAGACAACGGTCAGAATAGATAAGCAAGCTCTCAGCTGTGAGGTTGTAAAAGCAAGATAGTAATACCAATAACTTCTGCAGAATCAAAATCATTGCAGGGTAAGAAATCTCCTCCTGAACTTGCTCCCTCTTATGACAGGGTGAAGGGGAAACATGGAGGAGGGAGGGGGAAGACACGGCCTGCTCCACCTCCAGCACCAGCACGGGGGGCAGATGGGGCACCGTGAGCAGGCGTCCAATGTGGAAGGCAAGTACACAGGCAGTTCCATCTCCATGTGAGGAAGAACTTCTTTGCTGTGAGGGTTACAGAGCTCTGGAACAGGGTGCCCAGAGAGGTTGTGGAGTCTCCTTCTCTGGAGATCTTCAAACCCGCCTGGATGCCGCCCTGTGCCACGTGCTCTGGGTGTCCCTGCTGGAGCAGGGCGGGGTTGGACTGCATGATCTCTAGAGGTCCCTTCCAACCTCAACCACTCTGCGTTTCTGTGTGACGCACTCAACAGTTTGCCTTCTGGTCTCCTTTTATTCCCTAGGATATAAGCAAAACCCATGACAAGCCCAATCTAAACCACGGTCTCGCTGTATCAGCCTAACTCCCGGGTCCCTCTCCTGGCTGTGTCCTCCTCTTCCCACCTGATGCTCCTGCCAGCCCAGGCCCTTGGATTCCACCGCGTGTCACACCGCGTGGAAACGCCGCGCCCCGCTGGACTCCCGCAGCCGCTCGCGGCCCCTCGCGTGTTTTATTTGGTGGGTTCCGACCCGCGCCGGCCCCGTCGGAGACACCTGCCGGCGCCCCGGGAAGGCGCGGCGGGGCCTGGCGGCTCCAGCGCGCGCAGAGCCGGGCCCGGCCGGGCCCCGCCCCGGCGCAGCCCCTCGGGCGGGCGCGCAGGAACATGGCCGGGCCGGGCGGCAGCGGCGCAGGCCGCGGCGTTGTGGTAAATGGACGCGCTCCCCCGCTGCCCCTCCGCGCCGCCCCTCGCGCCCCGGCCCGCCGGGGCCTCCCCTGCCGCCCTCTGCCCCTCGCGCCGTCCCCGCGGGCTCGGCGGCGGCCGCGGCGCTCCCGGCCGCGGGGGCCACGCGGGGCCCGGCGACCCCCGCCCTGAAGCGCCTCGGGGCTCCGGGAGGCAACGCGCGGCCGGGCTCCCCCGTGGGTGGCCTGGGGGGCTCGGCGGGGCTGGTCGAATCGGACTAAAAGTAAATGAATTGGGCTAAAAGTAAACGCGTAATCTCGTTCCGAGGGGCAGAGCAGGCACTCCTGTAAAGCAAGCATCCATCTCATGGGTTGTGGCCACTCCAGGAGCGTTTTTATTTCACTGTGGTGTGGGCATCTTAACTGAGTTTCAGGACGGCAGCCCAAATTGCATGGGGGCTTCGCTCAGGTCATGGTTAAATCCTAACTCCTTACCGAAGTCCCCTGCATCACCCTCTCCCTCAAACCAGCAGCACTGGGGCCACCCTTATACTTGAGGCACCAGGTGACATTGATGTGAGAAATGACATTTCTAAAGCGGGTGCCTCGCTTGACCCCAAAGGACACTGTGGGGAGACCCACAGTGGGGGGGGGACATTTCTACTCTACCAAATTTGCCTTCATTTGGCACATGCACATGTGTCTGTGCAACCTCAGGATACAAAAGTGAGGCTCATGCAGGGAGATTCAGTGCAAGTTTACCAAAGCTGGAGTTTTCTTGTTTTATTGCAAAGCAGAATCCAGAACTCTGTTACCTGCATGGAAATACTGTGCTTAAACCCCGCATGCATCCCTCTTTTCAAACCAAATTATCAGTTAGGTCCAAGGGTATCCCAGGAGGATTTTTCTACCTCCTCCCCTATCCCTCAATGGGACACTTTAAGATATTGCCATGTATTTATACCTTTATAAGTATGCATTCACATAATCTTTTAAGACTCAATTTCTTCTGGCTACTTAAACATGCCAAATCTGAACTTAAAACTGCTTGTCTTTTACTGTATGACTTTTTTAAACACATTTGTATTCCAGTATATTTAGTGTATGTATTTATCCAGTTAAACACATTTTTTCTCTTTTTGTTGAAACAATCACAAATATTTTCTTAATATATTCTGTGCTTATAGCTAGAAGTAAACAGAAGTTGAGTTTAAATCGGGGTGATGACTTTTTGGGGGATACTTAGCTATGTAAGCTGAGAACAATCACACAGATCTTTTTAGTTCACCAATGGCATATTCTTCACAATTTTCTGAAAATTGTGCTATAGCGTAGTATGGTGGATAGTTTGAGGGTAAATTAGGGTTCCAAGGGCTCATGATTGGTAGGTGTGTGTTTAAATGAAACACAAAGTGCAAATAGATTTATATTTATATTAGAAAAATAATAAATTGGAATGCATTAGTGAATTTAATAATATATACCATATGCTAATGAGCACTTTATACTTTTGAGGTGATGCAATTTATGTTCTTTTATTCAAGAGAACCAGAAAGATTAATATAAGAATTAAAATTTCATCCAAATCTTGTTTCATAAAGAACAACTTAAGTAAAAACTGTTGGTTTGTATGATTTCTCAAGCAGCTTCAATTCCTTTAGTTTGGTCTTCGACACCATGCTCAAAAGCATCAGCTATAATAAGAATAGTGTCTAAATAAGCGAAACTGCCAGGGGTTACTACTATGTGTCAATAGTAATTATGCACCTAAAAGGCTGTCTTAAATTATTTCCTTTAGATGTTAAAATACTTTCGAAAAAAGTCGTGCCAGAGAGTTCATTGCTACAAAATGTTTAAAAAGTGTCAGCCATGCCTAGGCTGAAACAGAAGGTGGGAAAACAGGGTAGAGAGGCTTGTAGGCCTCCCCCAGCAGTGTTTTTGGAGCAAGATTCGCTTCCGATTAGAACCTTGCCAGTGTGGATAAGTATGAGCTCCTGTTTCTATGGAAATGAGGAATGTAACCAAGTAACGCTGTGTGTGTGTGTGTCTGGTTCCAAGGAATCAATGGAAACACTTTCATTGACTGCAATGGTCTCTGAAACATGCAAATGTTCCATAGTAGTTCAACAAATAACTTTTTTTGATACAGATGCTCTTGGGCAGGGCTAGGAAAGCTTGGCAGTCTAAGCATCTATAGATGTCAATGAATGTGCTGCCTCCTCCCATATTGACCCCTTAGACTTGGCTTTAGTGCAATGTTAGGTGGAACTCTAGTTAGCTTCAAGAAGACTGCAGATGTTGAGGAACAGCTCAACTTCTACTCTCTGGCTTAAGCCTAGTTATTTTTGAGACATGTTTACTGTCCTAGTAGATGAAATAGTAAGCATAGGTTAGTTTCAGTGACAATTCCTTAAGGACCCTGTTGAGCAGAAATGGCATTAAAATGCACTTCACAAAAGCAAGTGTCTCATTGTTTGATCTTCTGTTTAATATCTGTGAGCCTGAGCTGTGCAAAGAAGAAAGACAGCATTTTGCTTCGAGAGCATGACTGTACAGAAAACCTATTAAGTCCTACTTCTTATTCTGAACTAATCTTAAACAAAGCTCTAGAATGATTCCAGGGAGTCTTGTGAACTTGGAGGTGTTGTTCTTCATATGGACACGTATGTGGATGTTGTGGGTTTGGAGGCCGTTTCAGCTCTATTTTTCTTCGAAATATACTTACCATCTTCATAACTTTCTCTGAAGCCTTTGCCCATTGGCTGTTTTTTTTTTTTTTTTTTTTTTTTTTTAACCAGCATAATCTCTCTAATCTCCTATGGCATTCTGTAAGATTATAGTTGTGTGTACTGATAGTTATAAAGCTAATGTCTTAAATCTGTAAATTATATATGTATTTTTTCTGTCAATGCCCTACAGATCACCTTATAGTAAGGTGAGATGAGAATGCTTTTTAAAGCCTTACCTTGATGACTTCTAAATTAAGAACCTCATCATTCACAAGTTCTGTAGTCTTCCACTGACTTGTACAGATGAAATCTGTGAACCGTATTGTTTATTCTCCCTTTGTGCTCTTTTGTGTGTAGAACATTTATTTATATGAAATTAAAATATCTTCGAAACACTTCTGTCTCATTGGGTGACTCTCCCATTAGAGAATCTTTTCTTACTGGTAATCTGACATTGCATTTCTAGTTTGAAAGTAAGAGGAAACTTAAACCTTCCATTAGTTTAGTATTAAATATTGCCCCTTTATGTCTAAGCGTTTGTATATCAAGTGAAATTTTCCACATTCCATGGGAAAAGAGACTACAATGTTTTTCTGATTTTTTTTTTGGGGGGGGCAATATTTTATTTCTGAGATATACTGAGAAGCAAAATAACTAGTAGGAAAACTGTTATGGTAAATTATGACTGTATCTATTGCTGTTCTAGTTTGCCATTTGGGCACCACTGTGTACAGCTGTATGCCATACAACTAATTCAGCCAATATACTCTACCAGAACACTGTTTTGTTGTTGTTGTTTGTTTGTTTTTTTGTTTGTTTGCTTTCTTTAATGTCAGTTTTAATGTCAGTATGTCCTACACCAAGAAGTTGCCCTAACAGTACTATTTGATTCGATTCAGATTTCAGACAACTGGCCAGGATATAGTCTGGATTTGTTCACTTACCCTCAGCACTACTATGGAGATCTGGAATATGTCCTCATTCCTCATGGCATTATTGTTGACAGGTATGTGTGGCTTCTGTGTTACTAAGTAAACACTTTGATCAGAATTATGATTTTTTTTTTTGATAGAGCTTGTCATCCAAAATATATATGTATATATTAGTATACATAAAAATATTATAAAAATATTATACTTCTATTTATTTACTTGGCAAAGTAAAAAGTATTTGAAGTTCAGGAAGTGCTAGGATTATAGTTGCCTTTGCAGCTCTTTGCCTAATTCCATTCACCTAATTTGTGATCTGGGCACCTAATGAGAATGGGCTCTCAGAGGAAAAGATCATCATCATGCAGTGAAATTGGCACTGGAATGTAGGTGTATCAAAGGGCGCATCTGAAGTTGGAAGGACAAATACAAAGTATTCTGTTCTTAATATCTGAGTTGCTCACTTGCATCCTAACTAGCTTGTGCTTTTAATATAAAAACAAGAAAAAATACATTCATTTATGTACAACTTTGACAACTCCCTAATACAAATCATTAATATGGGATAACCTAGTGATTTCATACTGCACCCCTGACTTCTACCTTTTAAACTGATGAGCACAAGAGAGAAGTGTGGAATGGACTGTTTGGATCCAGAAGCGAAGTCTGGCGGGTGGTCGGTTGTAGGAAAGCTCCCTTTCCCCACCTTATAGTAGTTCCTGTTTGTTCTCAGTGTGCATCTGATGCTGCTTTGATATTCATAGTAGTCTATCTCAGTGTTCATCCCTAGTTTTTATTTTGACACGCTGTTAAATGTCTTTTGAAAAGGTTACAAAACGGAAATGGTATTTTTTAACAGCATATTTATTGCAAACATCTGAATTTCATGAGACATTTTCAGCCTGCGGTTTTCTACCTACCACATTTGAACAGCCGGTTGCAAGTACTGAAATTGTTGGAACTCCTTGAAAGAAGATCATTAACATCCATCATAAGAAAGAGTAGTGATTCCTCTATTTGTTTTGAAACACAAGCTTTCTTTCATTGCCTTTTCAGTTAACATTGTCTTGAATTTTTCATCTCTTCTGGTTAGGGTCAACTGACTCCTAATTCTGCTTTTTGAATAAATATGTTACAACTTAATTTCTCATAGGATTCAGTAAATATTTTTTGAAGTGAGCATTCAATGCCAGTGTCTTCTCCTGCCCCAGCAGAAAAGACTGGTTCAGTTCTGATTAAAAAGGAAACAGAGTTGAATATACTGTGATTATGAAAAAAAAAATGTAAGAAGAAGGCTCAACACCAGAAAATTCTCTTGTCTGTAGGAGTTAAACAATTAAATACAGGTTAAAAATGAAAATATTTTTGTTTAGAAATTGAAACTATTAATTTTTTATCTACTCTGGAGTTCACTGTCTTAAAATGCAGAAGTGGTCTGTGGAATGCTTCAAAATTTTAGGTCCTAAAATAATCTGAGAAAAGATATAAATAGATGAAAATTTCCAGAAGAATATTTCCTCATTTCTTAAAGAAAAAAAAAATCCTATTATTCTCAAACTTGAGATGTTAAAATATTAGTTTACTAATCTTCGTCCTTACAACAGTAAAAGGATTTATATGTTTGAGGTCAAATAAGATGATCTAGTTATAGCTGCTATTTTTCAAACCTAAAAAAAAAAAAGAAAAATGCTTTTGATCCAAAAATTCTTCTGTAAAATTTACTTGAGTGTTACAAAACTATGAAACTGGAAGTTAAAAGAAGGGCAGCTTTTGCTAATAACTTTTGTATTATTTCCCCTTAAGAGCATATTCTTCTCTGGTACATTCAGACCAGGTAGATTTCCTTGAATTCTATGTACATATATAGAGGCAAATGGATTCCTTTATTAGAATAGGAAAGAAAAAACAACTTAAGGACAAAAAAAATCATGAAAGAAATAGCATAAATCGTAGGATCATTTAATAAACAGTATGCTATCAAAACATTCTTCATTGAAGCACTAAAGTAATTCAAAGAGACATCAAATAACATTCCAGAAAGAATGTTCACCAAAAATTGTCACCTAAGCTGCTTTTCCCCAAAACAGCAGATGACATTTGCTTTACATCCAATGTATCAAAAATCGTATTTGGTGTATGCCAGGAAGGGAAGACTGACTCAACAAACAAACAAACCTCTGAAAACCACTAGTAGTGTTTAAGAATGTGGTATTTTAAAAGTTCATTTTTCTAAAAATGCCATCTCTCTTTTATGGGAGATGTGTGAATCTTTTGATTTCGTTCAGTCACATTCTTCTTGTGATGCACAACTGTCAGAGACAGATGCAGGAACCCTACACTGAGAGACCGGTATAGAAACCTACATTCCAGATTAATCTGAGCAAAGCCTTGAGTATTGCCATGGGTGTTACCTTGAGCAAGTCACTTAAGCTCATTGCACTGTTTTTCTCTGGTGTGGAATGATGATAATGTTAATTTTTTAAAAAATGTTGATTGATGCTCTATTTCTTTATAGTATTTTTTTTATATTTTTATTAAAATTGTAGGGATGCCATTTTCCAAAGCTTGTCAATACGAAATATTTCTAATGTTGCTCCTTTCTCTTTCACTTAATTTATAAAAGTAGCTAACATAGCAAATTGTGATTGTGCACAAATACTGTGATCTCATGTCTTCTGCAAAGTGAAGTGTAAGTCTCAATTTCTTTAAACACCTCCAACATCTCTGACATGCTTATGGATACCATATATGTTGAGAAGTGTTACTCCCTTTCCTGTGACTGGGGAATTAATGCATTTAAGGTTCATCAGTTTGATTCGCATGCCTTGCATCTTGCACCCTAATTCCTTATCACCCCACATTGTGTACTAGATCCAAAATACATTCAAAGCAAACCAAGAAACTTGAGCAGACTGTAAGTTAAGCTAGCTAATACTAATACAAGCTAAATACACTTTCTGATATTTCTTGGTAACCAAAGGGGAAGCATGTTATGGACTTGGACGGTCAGCATCTAATGTTATTTTATCCTTAATTTTTACTTCAGGACAGAGCGATTGGCCAAAGATATTATGCAAGACATTGGAGACAATGATATTGTGGTTCTCTGTGTACTCAAAGGTGGCTACAAGTTCTGTGCTGACCTTGTGGAACACATTAAAAATCTCAGCAGAAATTCAGAGAGGTTCATCTCCATGAAAGTCGATTTTGTTAGGCTGAAAAGTTACCACGTAAGTCAACAACTTATTTATGTTGATTCTGGTTGTATTCTCATAATAGTAGACTGCAGTAGTGGGAAAATAAAATCTTTTATATTATAAGAAATTCAATGGGAAATTTTTAAATAAAGTATTTTTTCAAAGTATTTACGTCACTTTATGAATAACATGAATGATGATATGAGGCATACTCAAGCTGTATTTTTCATTTAATATCTTCACTTTTGGACAGAAAATTAGTCAAATTCCCATCATATAAAATGTCTGCATGTTGTTTGTTCTCAAAATCCTCAGTAGTCCTGTCAAGTTTATTTCATATTGCTTCATTCGTCTCCCCTTATAATTACATTTAGCATAACTGCAAGATGATAAATCAATGTCTTATTGTGAATGTTTAAAGCTGATTATATTAAATGTTTCGTTCTTCATAAGATGCAGTTTACACAGTAGCAGAATATGCCACTAGATGATGATAGAGCTTTATAGTAAAATGAAGTAAGACATTGAACCAAATCTAGTACTGAGGTAAAAGTCAAGTCTGTTCATTATCTTCCAAGGAAAATATGCAATGATTAATTTGGAGAGAATGATAGCGAGAAGAATTGCCCCTTTTTAGAAAGACTGGTTACAGGTTTTGTTCGCATAAGCTATAAATTCATTTTCTGACTTTTATTCCACACCGTATGGGAAGGGAGCATTTCCAGAAGTCCATTCTCCTAGAAATGGCTAAGGGAGCACACCAAGTGTATTTAGTGATGATAGGACTTCTCTCTGACCATGTATGCAACCTGCTGACTTTGGTGGCTCCTATGATAACTGCCTCCTTTCCACAGGAAGAGGTTGGCGGGTTGGCATTTCGCTCCAAAGCTCATGGCCGCTTTCACAAATCCAGCCTGCCTTTTTTTCCACTAAGGAAGAGAACTGCATGAGTGCCTTTTATAGACACTTGATGGGGATTTGGTCCTGGGTTCTTCTTCTGAGAACTGCTCTGGTCTGTGAAGGACTTGTGCAGTGTGATGATCACCCTGTTTCTGGCTATTCTGCAGTATTACCAAATAACTAATTAATAAAGTAAAATACGCATTTGTCTCACACATAGATGTGTGGATATTGTACTTGATTTTTTTACTGTGGTAATATTAGCCCTTCTCTTTTGTAACAACACTTTGCTTATGGTAGGATTATTTACAATGTTTTTTACTTTGCACCTGGCATTCTAGGTAATGTACATGCTTTTCCTAATGGGCTGTCTTTAACCCAATGTGAAGATGTCCCAATGTTGTAAAGTTACTTTCTTTGGTGACAAGACAAATATTATCAGCAATACTAGCTCATAATCAATGAGTGGCAGGTGATGTATACTGAAACAGTGTGCAAATCTGAAGAAGAAGTATACTGCATGAAGCTGCAACTGCAAGGAAAACTGTTATGCTGGAGTAATTACTACATCCTGGCATGTTTAATGACTGTGGATATACTCATTTTCTCTCAGAACTATGAGGTTAAAGCACTAGCAGAAACTACCTTGCAGCTGTTTTTTAAGTAAGAAAGCCTCTTTTTTTTTTTTTTTGGTACAGATTTCATGTATTTAGAGACTAGACCTGTGCTTGAGTTAGTACTGAATATGAAACCTTGAACAGTCTTTGATTTCTGCCAGGCCTTGACAAGCTGGGTGAGTCTTCAGCATAAATTTAAAATAACATTAATATTGGATTCATTAAACGAGTGAGAGGTAAAAATAGCGCTAAATAGACTATGACTCCCTGGCATCCTTTGGGTTTTGGGTTATCCTTTTGTAGTGTCCTGTCCAATCGGAGGCAAAGCGATTTTTCTAAAATTTGAGCATAACTGTGATCAGAACATTTAGGTGAGTAGCCAGCTTTTATTTGTTTGAGTGACACTGTATCCCAGCCAATATGGGGCCCCCAAGCCCCTCATGTGAATTTATTCTGTAATAGGGTTCCTCTCACCGTGTTTTTAACCTTTAATCACATTTACATTCTAAGATGTAAGGCTCTACTTGAAGTCTTGGAGTGCTACCCTCTCTACATCTCTCCCTCGCCTTGATCTTCCTGTTCCACCTTCTATTAAGGACTCACTGTTATTTTCTACCCATTTTTCTCTCTTTTTACCCTTTCTTGTTTTACAGACACTGTTGTTCTCAAGTTATTTCTCCTGCTTCCTTTACTAACTGTTCTCTGTTTCTCTCCTAAAGGAAGTTCTGCTGCTGTCAATATATTTCCTTCAGATATGTCTTCTTTCCCTCTCTCCCTTGGCTGTCTAAATCCAACAACTAACTTCAGCTCAAACTGGTGAGATTTTTGAACTGTCTCCTTCCAACTTCAGTACGAAAATGTTAGTCAGTTTTTGGAGGTTGTAGCTGAAAGGGGGATTTCTTGCTTTCATTGTGTTGCAAAAATCCCTCTAATTAAGATGTAAACTCTGATCTTGGCAACAGTGAAGGTACATATTAACTGGGATGTTTCAGCAAAAAAAAAGTCATATTTTGGTATCTGTCGTGCTTTTCAAGTAAAAGGAAATTGCAAATTGGTCCAGCTTTACAGGGCTCTTTGTTTTTCAAATCTGCCATGTTCCAGAATTTAGACATTTGTTAAAATAAAATCTTAAGATCTGTTTTCATATTTAGCAGCTTAAAATTGGGCATATATATACATTTCTAGACTTCATGTAAAGAGTCTAAAGTGTAGACTCTTTACATGAACTGTCTTTTCCATTTATTTAAGGTGGGTTTTTTTTTTGTTAGAATGATAATATAGTACAGAAGAGAAATAATTAAGAAATGTATACATGTAGGTAGAAAATTATAGACTCCAGTTTAGATAATAAATAAAAAATAGATGTGCCTAGTTATAAAGAAAATTTATGTCTGTATCTACAAATCGAGAAATATACTATTTACAAAGGGACACTTGGTTACATTTCAAAGTTATGTTTTGAAAACTGATTACTCAGTAAGAATGGTATTTAAAAATTATGAAATGTAAAAGAATCATGGTTGGAAAATATGTGGAGTGATATTGTCCATATAAATATGGTAAGCTCTTTGAGGAATGCAGTTTCTTGTAGACTTAGAGGTTGTGTTGCATGCTTTCTCTCAAGTAAATTTTATATATTTGAATGACTATCAGAAAAATGAAAATAACAAGATTAATTAAGTGGGGATTCCATTAGAGACTATGTGATGACTTTTCAAGCTTCTACCACACCAGACAAATTAGAAGCAAGGTGCAAGGTGACAGTTATAAAAGGGGACTTTTAAGAAACAAACAGATATTAAAGTAGCATGAAGACTTAAGGGCAAAGGTCGGGAAGTAGGTGAAGGAGAAAACAATATCCAGAGATGGTGATTTGAATGAGGAGCAGCTTAGTTTAAGAGGCAGAAAGGAGAAAAGATTCTTTTTTGAATGGACTGGTGAGCAGCAGGGCAACAAGTTTTGTGAATAGACGAGGAAGCACCACAGGACTCCTCAGGTGAAGTACAGTGAGAGCGTCGAGAAGCTACATCTGAGATTTAGGGGGAAAAGTGTATATCCTGGAAACACTAATGTAAGAGCTGAGAGGATTTGACAGCTTCTTATATAGTAAGTTGTAAGAGACTGGGTTTGAATATAGCACAGGTCAGGTGCAGTGGAATTAATTTAAGAGATTTTTGCCTTTAAAGCTGGAAGAATAAAATTGAATATATTAATTTTTCATCATAGTAATTTTTTTTCCTGAGTGGTAGCTCATCCACAATGAATCAGAGCTCTGAAATTGTATAGAAGATGACAGCTCGGGAAGTTCACAGAAGAACTTGAAAATGAAAAAGAATGTTTGAAGATGAGGGAAATAGGGAGTGAACAAAAAAATGAAAGAAGATGGTTTGTAGAAAGAGAAGGGCTGAAGGAAATCTCTTTTATTAAAAGACCATAGTACGAGATCACCCAAATCTTAGACTTTGTGTAAACTGATAGAGCAGGAAGTGAATGTGAATGTGATGTGATGTGTATCGGTTTCCTCTGTAAAGCATATTCTTGTTTTCATGCAGAGGAATAGAGTGTTGCTTCTCTTTGCTAAGCAAGGAAGAGATCATTTAAGATGAACTAATACAGACAAAAGTTGAGTTAGACCTTGAGACAGGAGAGGACATTCTGCCTTGTCAAGTCTAATCCCCTGCGAAAAGCTGCAGCAACATTACTTTGTCCTTTTCCAAGGCAAATGTGATCTTTAAACCAAAGCTCAGTTTTTAAAATGGAATTGGAAAAATTCAGCAGAGGAGCAGAAGAATTATATGGAGTGTGTAGACTTTCTTGAGGAGTTCTCAGCAACATATCAGTAGAAGAGAAAGTAAATGGGTGAGAATTAACATTCGTTAGTGGACTTTGATGGAAGCTAAAAATTGAATTATGCAAAGAATTGTGACTGAAACTGGAGGTTGGTATGACAGAGAGAAAAGAAAGACATATTTTTATTAGGCAGACCAAAATGCTTTCTCTGTGCATAGTTACTTGTTCTTGTGAAAATTCTAGTATTCCCATAACATTATCCATAGCTATCTACTGCTTGCAATGCACACAAAATTATTTAAAAAAAAGAAGTGAATTTGGGGGAAGGGCAAGTGAATCTCAGGATCACATTTTTTGCAGTGAAAATCATGGTGAATTAATCTACCAGTGAGATTGAGAGAGTTTTGCTTTTTCTTAATTTTTTTCTCTTAAGAAGCTTTGCTTTTTTCTTAAGACTTCTATGATTTCTTTGGTTATTCTTGTATGGACTAAAATGCCAGAAAACAAGCAATATCTGTGTTATCTGTAACTCTACACATCTGAAAAGAGGATAGCAGAAGAACTGTGGTATTCAGATTGTATCTCTTCTGTTCATTGGAATAGAATGGTACATTCCATTTTGAGTGCAGATTATTACAGGATATTAGCGTATTTTCAGTCTAATACCTGTGGATTCTAGAAGTGCATTTTTCATTTTCTGATGCCAGGAATATGTTGTTGAAAATTGTCTTGAAAAAAATATGAATAAACTTCAGAGGAATGTTGCTTGCTAATCACATAGAAGATTTGTAGAGAATTGCATATTGAGCCAAATTATGTAATCTTTTAAAATGAATACATTATTTATGGTTTTCAGAACATAAGTAATTTAAAAAATGTGACCTCTGAATTGTAGTCCATGCACAATGGTTACATTGATGTCTATTCACAAACAAATACATTGACATGATCTGTTTCCTCTTCAACCTCCAGTTGTTTGAAATATATTTACAACTGTTGATTATTAATCTTGGCATAAACAGGACTGTTAGGGCTGCAAATCTCTGAAAACAAGCAATAAAACAAGCATTGTTCAGTAGAAATCTGAGTGTTTTTGTCTGTTTGAAGCCATTTCAATAAATAGTTTTGCTAAATCTCTCTACCGTAGGAGTAAGGAAACAGAGATTTTACGATGAATAAGTTGTAAGCCATTTGGTAAATGTAGTAAAAATTACGTATTTTTTTGCCTTGTAGCTTTGCTTCAAGAATCCCATTACTTACATCTTAAAAAACACCACAGTGTGAAGTATCAGACTATAATCACAGTGGAACAGAGTGATTATAAACTGTATATAAACATAAAATACACAACTATATTTTGCATAATAATGTGTTTCTATTCAGTATACTTTTAATCTATGAGACTTGTTTTTTTAAGATCAGTATGAACTTTGCATCTAAAAACAATATGTTGTAGTTTGGAGCTGAGAAAAGGAAATAACTTTATCATGCTTTCATTCATTGAAGCACTCAAAAGAAACATCTACGGGTACTGCTTGGGTTTAATGATACATATCTATAGCCCAGCTCAACACTGGTGCTACAACTGTTTGTTTCAATGCCAGTGTGCCAAGAAAACAGAGTTCCTGGTCAGAATTCCTGTTGTTACGGGCTTTCTCTTGAGCAGGTGGTTGATTTATTATTATTATTATTGTTTTGCTGATAACCAGCCATGTTCCTTGATAGTGAGCAGTCAAAAATGAATTAGAAATTGTAGCCTACTTGGTAGAATGAATCCCAATGAATTTGAATTGGAATATGAATCTGGAGCCATGAAGATGATTAAGGGACTGGAGCATCTATCGTATGAAGAAAGACTTAGCGAGATGGGCCTGTTTAGCTTGGAGAAGAGAACATGAAGAGGGGATCTGATCAACATGTACAATACCTGAGGGGTGATTGCAGAGAGGATGGGGCCAAGCTCGACTCCCAGGTTGAGCTCCATGCATTCCAGTTGCTCTCTCACACAGGCCAGTCAGGCCAGTCAGCCTCACCTACAGGCCAGTCAGCCTCACCTCCGTCCCCGGAAAAGTGATGGAACGGCTCATACTGGCCGTTGTCTCCAGGCACATGGAGGACAAGAAGGTGCTCAAGAGTAGTCAGCATGGATTCACCAAGGGGAAATCTTGCCTGACTAACCTGATAGCCTTCTATGATGAAATGACCGGCTGGATAGACGAGGGGAGAGCGGTGGATGTCGTCTATCTCGACTTCACCAAGGCTTTTGACACCGTCCCTCACAACATCCTCCTGGGCAAGCTCCGGAAGTGTGGGATAGATGAGTGCACAGTGAGATGGATTAGGAACTGGCTGGATGGCAGGGCCCAGAGAGTGGTGATCAGCGGTGCAGAGTCTAGTTGGAGGCCTGTGGCTAGTGGGGTCCCCCAGGGGTCAGTCCTTGGTCCAGTCCTGTTCAATTTATTCATCAATGACCTGGATGAAGGCACAGAGTGCTGCCTCAGCAAGTTTGCTGATGACACGAAACTGGGAGGAGTAGCCGATACCCCAGAGGGCTGTGCTGCCATTCAGAGGGACCTGGACAGACTGGACAACTGGGTGGTGAAAAACCTCATGCAATTCAACAAGGCCAAGTGCAAGGTCCTGCACCTGGGGAGGAATAACCCCAGACACCAGTACAGGCTGGGGACCGACCTTGTGGAGAGCAGCTCTGCAGAGAAAGACCTGGGTGTCATGGTGGATGATAAGTTGACCATGAGGCAGCAGTGTGCCCTCGTGGCCAAGAAGGCTAATGGAATCCTGGGCTGCATTAAGAAGAGCATCTCTAGCAGGTCGAGGGAGGTGATCCTGCCCCTCTACTCAGCCCTGGTGAGGCCGCATCTGGAGTATTGTGTCCAATTCTGGGCTCCACAGTACAAGAGGGATGTGGAGCTGCTGGAGAGAGTCCAGCGCAGGGCTACAAGGATGATCAGGGGCCTGGAACATCTGCCCTATGAGGAGAGGCTGAGGGAGCTGGGCCTGTTCAGCCTGGAGAAGAGAAGGCTGAGAGGGGATCTAATCAGTGTATATAAATACCTCAAGGGAGGGAGTGCAGAGGACGGGGATGGTCTCTTTTCAGTGGTGGCCACTGATAGGACTAGAGGAAATGGCCGGAAACTGAAACATCAAAAATTCCATAGGAACTTAAGGAAAAATTTCTTAACAGTGAGGGTGACAGAGCACTGGAACAGGCTGCCCAGAGAGGTTGTAGAGTCTCCTTCTCTGGAGATCTTCAAAACCCGCTTGGATGCAGTCCTGTGCCACGTGCTCTAGGTGTCCCTGCGTATGCAGGGGGGTTGGACTAGATGATCTCTAGAGGTCCCTTCCAACCCTAAGCATTCTATGATTCTATGATTCTATGATTCTATGAAGCTCTTCTCTGTAGTGGCCAGTGACAGGACAAGCGGTAATGGGTGCAAGTTGAAATATTCTGTGTGAGGAAGAACTTCTTTCCTGTGAGGGTGACAGAGCCCTGGCACAGGCTGCCCAGGGAGGTTGTGGAGTCTCCTTCTCTGGAGATCTTCCAAACCCTCCTGGATGCCACCCTGTGCCAAGTGCTCTAGGTGTCCCTGCTGGAGCACAGGGATGTGGACTAAATGATCTCTGGGGATCCCTTCCAGCCTCAAGCATTCTGTGATTCTGTGATTCTTTCCTATGGATCTAAAGCTTCTGCTTGACTTGGTTGCAGTTTCATAAGAGCTTAAATTCATCACTTACTCAAGCTGTCTTGAGCCTTGAAAAAAAAGTATTTCTGATTTAAGTTAATTTAATTAAAGCATTTGGTATTTTCCTGTTGGACACTGCTTCAAGGCTTGAAGTGTTACTGATAATATAAGTAGGCGTTAATTTGTGGACATAGTTCAAGAAAGGTCATATCAAGCCTATCATGCTGTCAGTTTATCAAGTTTATCTGTAATGTAAAACTTACTCATGGAGAGGTGTTCTCTGTGCCTATATACATCAGATAACACACCTACACACCACTTAAATATGTTAACACCATCTGAATTCATAGGGATTTTTTTTTTGAGTATGAGTAAGTGTTTTAGTGACTCACATAAAAGATTTGGGAGAACCAAACAGAGCAGCCGGGCGAGAGCTGAGTAGGAAGCAGCCGGATTGCCATGGGGACAGAACGAGAGCAGATGTGGCCATGGAGGCAGAGCCGTGGAGTTGCATGAAAGCTCTCCAGCATCAGCTAAATATTGTTTCAAGATATTTATGGGGCATAAAGCAAGTAGCTACTTGCCTCATCAAGATACTTTTCTTCTTTATCTATTCTTCTCTAGTTCAGCATTGCCCTCCTTGCCTCCCTTCATACTTGTTCATGATATTTAGCTGTGGAATCTGCCCCCCCTTTTTAATTTAAAAAAGTACACAGTTTTAACTTAGTTTTCATGTAATATTGATTGATACTCTGTTCTTCTGGACTTTAGATCTAATGCCATGTCCATGAGAAGTTTCCTCTATTTTTTCCGCTGAAATTTTTCTCCCTCTGGGTCACATTTTTCTAACTAGCTGTAATGTTTTCACTTGAAAAATGTTTTCAAGATTGAAATAAATGTTTTAGATTATAGTATTTTACAGAAGACATAGCTTCAATTTGTAAATAGACTTTTAGATCTGACATTATTTCTTTCTTAAGCTTATTTTAGTGTGTTTTCTCCATTGCTTATTTTCAAGCAATCCTGACTTCTGGAGCATCTTAACATTTGAGACTGTAGATGTTCCTAAAATTGCTCAGTTTTAGAACAGATTCAAGGCATCAATGGATTTCATTAAAAGCATCCAAGAGGTCATCTATTCAAGGAGTTAGATTCTGAAGTTCCCCAGGACACAGTATTTGTTGTAAAACAGCGGTTTATTGCAAAGCCTAAAAAACTGAATTTCAGTCTTAGTAAAATATTTGATTTCATATTCTGCCAAAGAATGCAGCAAAGTACTACTGACTCATGACATTTGCAGCAGTGCCATATGTCACTGTGAGTCTCTCCCATTTTCAGTCTGCTTCACAGTTTTTTACAGTGATAGGGAGTCAGGCCTTCCACATCAGAAATGTCCAGAATAGGATGGCTGCTAATTCTGTTACACAGATAAGATCTGGAAAGTTTGGAAGTACTGTGACGTGTTTATGCATTGGCAAAATATCACCTTGATCACTTAGTTGGATACTAATAATATCATTTAGTGTGTGGGTTTTCTTTTTTCTTGTTCTTTTTTTTTTTTAATTGAGATCTGGAATGGGGCAAAATTAATTAAAAGAAGCCTGAGGGTTCTAATTTTCCCAAGGAATTCCATGACTGTGTTCTCCTGGCATCTCTTAAATGCTGCTTCTTCAAACAGATTATAGCATGTGTGATGTTCAGGCACTGCCTCACCCCGGGGATGCTGTAAGGCATAAAGCAAAAATGACACTTTACAGGCATATGACAATAACAAGATGTACTGAATTACTGCATTCCTTATCTGTGTGGTAAATATAAAATTCTTTTAGTTTACATTTAATAAATGGATGTTACAGTATTTCATTAGAGAAAAAAATATTGTAAAATAACCTTGCACGAAAATTCACTAAGGATATGTCTGTTGTCAAAATTTTCCTAGTAATCACTAGCTGCAGGAGTGAGTGTTATGAAGGGTGTTATGAGAGTGATATGAAGGGAGTGCCACTGAGTCAATGATGCACTAGGCTCCAGATTGCTGGAAGGGATTAAGAGTTTGAGATTTGTATCAATCTTGTCTCTGGAGAATCCGCTTCCACCTTCTATCTGTTGCCTCAGCCTGTGGCTATTTGACAAATTTGAAGATTCTTCTCCAACTTTCCTTCTATTACCAAATCCTAGAAATTGCTCATTGCCAGGGTCAGGCAATGAGCACTCAGGTTAGCACTTCCTAAATTGTTCTCTTGCCTGTAAGTTCTCCCATCCAGAGATGGGAGTTTGCCTCCAGCCTCTGGAGACAAGTGTTCATGTGGTCTGAATTTCACTTTGAGTGAACACCCTTATTCAATTGTTAACACCTTTTCTCACCCTAGAACGTACACATTTTTTGCTACAAGATGGGGCTAGATCATGTACATTTGTTTTTATAAATGTTTCTTGATTTGAATATATCAATAGAATGTATTAATATGTGCATAGAACCCCAGCTCTATGCCAAGTGCTCTTGGTTGTAATACTGGTGAGGAATTAACACAGAGTGCTGTTAACTCTCTAAGACATTTCATCCCCTTTATCCAGGAGTAGGATCATATAAAAATATCCAGATATTTGAAGTATTCAAAAGGATTCCCTTTGTGTGGCTAGTTGAATTTATAATTTAACTGTTTGTACTGTGTGAGATCACCTTTGTTAGCTGTCAGAGACTACCTGGGAGTTAGGAGTGCCTTAACTGGGAAGCTTTCATATGGATGGGTTCCTAACATTTCATTTCAGTGCGGATTTTCCAGTTTGTAATGATGGCTGAGCTTATACTTGTTACTTCCCTCCGTGGGAGGGGGTTTCTGTTTCTCCTCATACCTATTTTCATAAAAGTGATAAGAACTTGATATTTTTGAACCCATTAAGCTCTGTCAGCGTTTGGAGCGCTCAAGCAAGGGAAGGACTGACTGACAGATTTTATTAGGAAACAGTTGTAAGGTCAAACAGATGAGCTTAGAATAGCATAACCAAAGAAGAAAGAAGACTGAAATAATAAATGCTAGAGCAAAGAAATGTTAAAGTTGCTTGTCAAAGTTTGAACACCTGGATTTCTACGTTTTGTTTACAGTACAGAACTCCATGGCTCTTAAAGTTGTTCTTAGTGATAAGATGCCCCCCCCCTTTTTTTTTTTGCCTGTATATTCCAATAAAAAAGGAATATTCACATAGTGGGTGTTTTTTTCCATTAGAGACAATCATGAGAGCTGGCAAACACCAGGGTACGTGCAGCTCCCATTTTGGGTCATTAACTGCAAATACCAGGCCGTGGGGCTCCAAATTCACTGTCCCTTTCCTTTGCTGATTCATTCACCAACAAAGCCATCAGAATGTTCCATTTTGCATTATTCTTGCTGCTATCATAAAATACAAATGTGCAACTGAAATCTAAATACACAGTGCAGCTTAATATTGCCAGTTGCTGAAATAACTGCAGAATAAGCAAACCAAAAGAAATTCAGTCTTGCACATTGCTAATTAAGATAATAACGCTATAAATCTTGTCTTCAGTGTTATGGCACTTAGGGCTGTACTCTTTCAGTTTTCAGATAAGGCACTCTTAAGGCACTCCTGTTGGCTGCATGTTCAAAGAAATTGCATTTATTGTAGCTAGTTCCATGAGTATTTTAAGTAAAAATTCAGAATAAACAATTGTTCCTTGTTTCACCTTATTTTGTGGTGAGAAAAGTTAACTGTATTTACACAAAGTGATTCTTTACAGTTAGAGTTTTTTTTTTTCCTCAGGTACTTATGTCTATCGCAAGATGCCTTCCCTTCTTTGGATGAAATGAGGAGAAGGCAGGCAGTCTTGGTATGCAATAAATTACTGAATGTGTGAACAAATCTCATTTACCAAGTTTAATAACTTACTTTTGCTCTTAGAGTTGTTTAAGCTCAGCGATCTACTTCTCTTTTCTGTCAGCTATGAGGAGAACCCTGCTGAATTATAGTGACCGAATTGCTGTGCTGTGCTGTGCAAAGCCCAGCTCTTCCTTGCAGAACTCGGGCCTTCCGTGGAGCTGGATAAGCTCTCCTGCATTTGAAGTACTTCCAAACCTCTGTTTGCTAAGTATGTGGATGAAAAAGCATAGAAAATAAATGAAAACTTCAAATTCATTATGTTGTAGATGTAGCCCTAGAGGTATAAAGGTACACTGTAGCCCGAGTAACTGGAGCTCGTACAGATATGTACCCACACCATTTCCAAACTGACTGGCTTGGGTTATGCTGTCCACGGCAGTGACATAGGTGGTCAGTGATGCAGTTACGAGGACACTCAGGACATTGTAGCCTCAACTTTAAAGCTAATACAGATGTACTGAATGGTCAGTATTTGGGTGTAAAGGTACCTTTAGCATCAAGTGACAGATGGTGCTGAAGAGTCCCCGTGCAATAGATGCCATTCTGACAGCGAGCTATGCCCAAGTTTCCACCATACGTTTGCCAGCTGCTTCAGAGTTGTTGACTTGTTTGCAGGGTATTCAAAGCACCTCCTACAGACATACCAGTGACTTTGGCCTTAATCATTCTAAATGTGGGTGTGCCTTGGAGATTGCATCCTGCACCTCAAAACGCATTTGGTGTGAGGAAGGGAAGCCTTGCCAGGCTTTCCTGCGAGGGATTCATGCACAAATCGTCAGTTTAACCATACTAGTTGTCCTATAAAAGCTGCTAAAGACTGCCTAGTCCTTGTAGCTTCTTGCCCTGAGGATCATGGCAGTCTGCGTTTTACTTACGCTCTTGAGGTCTTTTGTTTGTAGCTGTCATTCTTTAGAGAAGAAACTCAAAATATTATCAGCTCAGGTATATGTTGCTGCTAAGTACAATGTATTATTGCTCCAGTGATATTCTTACTTCTGCTGCTATATTGAAGGTAAATTCATAGCCTATATTTTTATGTCAATTTGATTTTACCCAGTAATAAAATTGGTGTGTAAAAATGTAGATTTCCTACTGACATTTCTCAGATCATCATATTCATATATTCAAGTGCCTTTGAGGAGGCAGACTGCAAAATGAGTAAGTCCCATCTAACAGAGTGTCTACATCCAAACTAGAATATCAAAATTTTCATTTTAATTATTATGTTCTTGACAGAGATGATAGAGCATGGTTATGAAGCAAAAGATATTATAATCATTGAAGAGTACATAATATCAAAGCAGAAACTTTTAAGATTCTAGATATAGTAATCTAAACTCAGCAAATGCCTACAATTATTTTTTTAACGCTATTTTTTAAAAGCGGAAAGCTCAGTCTTAATATGAGTAAGTTTGATGTAACTAAGTCACAGCAGTAGTAATTTTCTATTTAAAAGTTGTGTAAGAGGCATTGCTTTGTGGTTTCATGCTTGAAGGATATTAGCTAAAAAGCAATTTCTTGTCATTTCTGTTTCTTTTTTCATCTGAGAACTAGGTTTTTTTCTTAACTGAAAAAGGTATGTTAATTTGTGTGATAGCATAGTGAGCTCTGTAGTTTTTTGTCATTTTCAATTTCAGTTTTAACAGTTTTAACATTTAACATTGCCTTTGGCACAGCTATGTCTCTGAAATCATATACCTATTTCATGCCTCAATTTGGTCCATGTAATAGTTCAAAGTCTCAGTTTTTCCTTACTGTACGAACTGCCAAGAATTTTGTTCAAATCCTCCTCATTCATTACCTTGGCTAATGTCATCTTCTCTCTGGCATTAATGCCATTGACTTTGTTGCCTCAAAATGCAGCTGTTTGGATGGCCTTCAGAGTTTTTTTTTTTTTAACCCGTTGCGATCTAGTGTCAAACTCAAGCTCTTATTTTAGTGAGGGACATTAAGGCTCCATTCTTGATGATCATAAACTCCTGCCACATATCTAAGTGCTTTCGTTATTTACTGAGTAGATCCTATATGTAAATTTACTTTTTTTGTTTGTATCTAAATGTTTAGACTACAAACTCTGTTAATATTCCAGTGTGATGTTATGTGCAACTAAGGTACCTAACTGCAAAACTGGTGTGTGATTGCTCTAAAACTACTACTGAATCTGCAGAGACCGGTTGCAAATATTCATTTTTGACATAAGCAGGAAGAAATATTAGATTGATTGTATGTTTTGAATCTCCTCAAATATCTTTCAACTGGATTAAAATTGAACTTTTGAGTAAATATGCAAGCAAAATATCCTGAGGTGGAATTTAGAGGAATTACGTGAAAGGTTTGTGTGAGACAGAATCTAACTGGATAGTTCAGGATGTTACTAATGGAAAATAGTCAAGTTATTTGCTGTAGATTTTCTGTATAGTGAAATAGATGATTTACCTGTCATAGAAACCTGTCTCTGGTTAGAATAAATCACCTTTTGCAAGTGTGAGGTTGCAGTTGTGTGGGAGATAAGGTGCAGAGCGCTCCACACGGGAATGCCGCACTGGGCAGAGCGGCGGTGCTGCCGCAGCACAACGCAAGGGCCGCGGGCCGAGCAACCGGCTCCTTCTCCCTTAGGAATCTGCCTGATTAATTTGGGGAGTAAAACAGTAACCATGTTTTTTTTCAAGAGATTTCCTATGAACTGTGCAGGCTACATTAAATAGATGTGTGATAATGTCATGGTGTCTGTATTTTATAATGTAGCTGTGCATTTAAACTGTTTTGTTAGAACTGCTTTTTTTTTTTTTTGGCTATTATTAGCAAATCTTTGTTTCCTTGAGCCTAATATTAATGTGCTCCAGACTCTGTTCCTTTAGAAAAGTAACAGATGTTCACAGTTTGGTGCGATTTTCAGATGAGCAATGCTGTTTATAATAGTTTTTTCCTAAGACCACCCAACTCATTTCACTTGTAACTTGAACTATGTCCAAGTGTTGATCTCAGGAGATGTAAAAGAGATGTAATATTTCTGCGCCCCACCCAATTCAAAAGACATGACTTAGTATAGATGGAATTTAAATATCTATAGTTCCATTCCACATAGAAAGTCAAACAGAGCATTATCACATGTGCTGTGAGAAGTGAAGGTGGAAGCAGCAACGTTCTCACTTCTATTCATTAAGATCTCCTCGCATTTCAGGATGCATATTGACAAGGTCTGCATGAAACATGATTATAAAATGAAGATGAACAAATGAAACAGGGCAGCACATGTTACAGTAACAAAAATAAAAGTGAAACTTATCCTCGCAAAGCATGAATTTATTGAGAAAAAAATCAAAAATGTAGGTATTTACTATAGTTTGGGATGACAAGAAGGGATAGTGTGAGAGGTATCATGATTCTTTAGAAACAGGTACAATACATTTTGTGATGCAAAAATCAAAACACACTATCTGCATCTATCTGGAACATTATTTTAGTCATAAGCATTTACCTGCAAAAATAATGTTGATAAGTTATAGAGATGTTAGAGAGTATTGAGGAGCCTTGAGGGAGTGAAAAGAAGGTTCTAATTCGTGTCTTTGTAGCTAGGATAAATCCCAGAGACTCAGTCATGTTGGTTTTGTGCTGTCAATCTATGGAGCATCTCCCAGAGAAAGAAAGAAACCCAAGTGACTGAGACTGTGAAAATTAAGCAAACGGTTCTGAATTGGCAGTAAAAAGTTCTCAATGAATCATTTTTTTCAATTATTTTTTTCTTTCTGACATCTATTGCACTTCATGCTTAACATTTAGTGCAATGTTATTTTGAGATTATAAATTGAGGAATCGGGGGAAAAAAAGCAGCGAGGTTGCTATGGCAACCATAGCGTGCGAAGTCGCCAGCAATATATGAACATTACAATGACTGTAATGCCACATTGTGCGACCGAATCTTCTGAGTCGGTTCACGAATGTGGAGATACTTCCAGCAACAAAATCCGTGATCCGATTCTTGCCGTGGCCTGTGGCGGCTCCGCGGTGCGACGCGAGTCAGTTCTCTTCAGTCCTTCCCTGAACGCAGCGTGGCCGGGGGCCCCAGCTCACGTTATTGTGGATGGATTTGAGGCACGGCGGAGGCTCAGCCCTGTCCCTGGACAGCCGCGCTCGCCCGGCCAGAGCGGAGGGATTTACATAATTGTGTGCGGCGGTGGCGGCGCCCAGCGCGTCAACGCGCAGCCTCGTGGGCCGCCCTAATCCCCCGCTCTCAATGGCCTTTGTGTTCGCTCCCCCGCTCGCCAGCAGCGAAGATGCCGGTTTAGCGTCTTCCTTTCAGCTGCGGCCAGAAATGCCAAGCGCAAAGGAAACGGGGTGGCTGCAAGTCTCCTGAAAGAGAGTTTTTTTAATTAAAAAAAAAATCACATTCATTAATCCATGCACCTCACTGTTATCTTTTCTTTCCCTCTTTTTCAACTAGCAACCAAGGGCAAACTGCTCCTTCAGTAACAATTCCTACATGCTGTGGGGTTTATTTGGATTGTTTTTTTTTTTTTTTGGTTGCTGAAGTTCCATCTTATTTGGAAAAGGAAAAACCTTTTGTCACCACGTGCCCTGATAGACACGGCAAACAATCTTTCCGCTTTCTACAGGCTCATACTAGCGTTGACCTGAATACGTCCCTGTCTTTTGAAGAATGACCTGGCTTACTCTGCAACAAAAGGCTTATACTTTTAAATCTAATCTTAAAATATTCTCTATCTGCACTTTTTGGTTAGTTTTAAAATAATCTTGAGGAATGAGCTGCTCGCATTTTTTTCCCCGTTGTTCTTTACATAAATGAAATAAATGCCGAAACTCCTATTAGAAAGCATGCCGGATGCAGCCTCCATTCCTGCGGCAGCCCCGTTTCCCGGGAAACGAATCAGGGCAGCATGAAGAGGATCTAAAGCGCCTAGATCCAGTGCGGAAATGTGAAGGCAGGTCTGAAATTGTCTTTTAAGGCAACAACTGCCAAAGACCAGGGTGCAAGAGCTTCCTGGGGACAGAAGAGAAACCTTTGGGTGTGTGTGCGGCAGATTTTCAGCTGAGCAACACAAACTACAATCTATAGAGTGGCTGAGAAAGGCTACATTAATCTAGACAATCCTCCTTGGGGAGCATTCCCAGGGCTGCCACATGGCTTTTGATGCAGTGATTGCAAAGTCCCTGGCAGCGACCGTGAGACTGAGCGAGGGTTTCGTGGTGAAGGGCAGCCCAGCTGCGGCCTGCGGCCTGCACCGCGTCATGGGCCAGTCGTGTCCCTGCCACTGCTGCCAAGCCTCAGGAAGAAACCCCTTAGCCCACCAGTACATCCTTCCCTACCGTGTAAGCGCTGCTGCCCTGTTACTTATTGGTGGAAAAGTACTTCACCTCAGAGTACTGGATTTACTTATAAAATAAAAACAAAGTATTCAGAAGTTGCGTATTTGGTGGGTTTCGGTCAAGCTAAAGTCTTTGATGTTATTAGTAAACTACAGTGTCACATTAAGGTACTGCAGCTATTATTAAAATTGGATTAACCCAGTCTCCCTGTGGGTAGGGAGATTAGATTTGCACATGCACCTATTTTGCAAAAATTCCATTAACTGCATTTATTACTTTTGCTCTTGCTTTTTCTGGAGTGTTCACACTTCCTGGCCATGACTTTTTTTTTTTTAATTTGACACCTTCCTTTAGACCTCTCTCTCTTCTGTTCACAGTAGGGTTTCCATATGTTTCTTTCATATGATCTTATCTTTGCTGATGCTAATGAGTTTGAACTAGACCCAGTACAGAATTTTTCATCAGAAATACTTTACAATAGAAATTTCTGTAAAGCAAATTTATCAAAAGAGAATGTTTTATTTTTTTTCTTTATTTTTTCTATCAAAAAAAGGAAAATATATTAAGTTGCTGAGATCAGTTTGGCCTGACTGACTGTGTCATGTTTTATTGAATTGACTTTAAGAATTTCATCTTTGAGTTAGCTGAAAAAACAAAAGCCAAAGCCCTTGAAATTGTATGCCCATAGACATGCACACTGAATCTTTGTTGATAACAACCGATATTTTTTGCCAAACTATTTTTCAGAAAAAAATACTAAGTGAATTTCTTCTAAAATGACTGCTAGTCCTTAGAGTAAGTGGCACAGGTAGGCACATTTTAGCTGAGTTATAAAAGACTGTTCCAAAAAAAGGAACATGCCTGCTCCTGTTTTTCCACTGTGAAAAGGACAAATATGTTGCTCAACGCTTGTTCTATTAAGAAATAGCAAGGAACATAGTTTATATAAAAATAAAGACATGACTTTGTTTCTGTCATGCACTGGTACTGAAAATTATAATTTATTGCTAACTGAGACTGTTAAAGATCAAAGAAGTGTTAATGTGTTTATACTTCTATTTTATTCAGTTCAAAATTTTGTCTTTCCTTTTTTTCAGAATGATCAGTCTATGCAAGATATGCAGATGATAGGAGGAGATGATCTTTCGAAGCTGACGGGGAAGGTTTGTTAATTTTAAATTTAAGAAGGAAAATACACCCACTAAAAGTAGCTGAGAAAAGCTGTCATTTTGCACATTAGCTGTCATTTTCAAAGTCAGATACTAATACTTCCATAGATGGGTTATCTATTTGGCTGTATATTTTTCTTAATTTTTGGAATCAGAGTGACATATTCATCTCCATTCAATTGCTGTAATGCCATTCTTTCACATTGCAGATGCCTAAAAAGGTCAGATGTAGCCATCCATGCCAGCGCAGGGATTTCCCAAATAGTGATAGGTACTACCAGGGATGTTGTGTAGTAAAATTTGTGCCGGAATGCTCCCTCCAAGCTTCTTAATGTCTTGAACACTTATTTTTTCTGTTTGTGGTGCTGCAGGCAAACAAAGTGCACTTCGAATATCCCCCTACAACAAATGAGCCGTCTAATACAATTTTGCTTAACCGTTTAAAGTTCATTTGTGGACCCTGTCATACAGCTAAGGCAATGGGATACTTTATTTCAGCATCGGGCAGTCCATTTTGCACTGTGACTGCACGTTGTGGTAATGAAGGAGGGAGAGGCAAGGTGCATTGAAAAGACTATTTCGTCCAAGGAGGTTGATACAA
Source organism: Tinamus guttatus (assembly GCF_059628265.1). Taxonomy (NCBI): domain Eukaryota; kingdom Metazoa; phylum Chordata; class Aves; order Tinamiformes; family Tinamidae; genus Tinamus; species Tinamus guttatus. Next base: position 4,894,401 of record NW_028289064.1, read on the forward strand.
AGCAGAACTTGAAGAGGAAGGAAGGCTGATTTCATTAGGCAAATGGTCTATGTGGAAAACATCCAGAAATGGATATTCACTTATGCATTAAGGCAATAATACTTATTTTGTTATTTTTACTGTACGTGCAGTTGCTCTATGATTAGCTGGCACTAAGCAGCATCAGTTCCTTCACAAGTCTCAAATACAGCATCAGCAATCTCAGTTTTTGTTGTACTATTGCACACTTTAGAAAAGGAAAAAATAATCAGAATTATTTCATTAATATTAAATAGGCATTGATGCAACCAGATAGTACTATCATGCTCAAGCAATTTTAATGACACATATGTCCTCAATTAGCACTTCCAAATTTGACTGGGTGAGTTCTTTTCCAGATGATCACTAAAGCATTTATCATGTTCTTGTGTAATATTTATCATTTGCTCCCTTCTAATATCCAAGTACTAGAGCTACCTGTTTTTCTGCAGTGATTTTGCATATGTTTCTCTGCTTCATAGGCAGAGCTGGCAGTGCACCTCTTAACATTACCTAACATTTCTCTTTCCCAGATAGCCTGGTCCTTTCTCACACTGTAGGCCCAGCTCTTCTTCCCCATCTCTCAATGCCAGATTTTCTTGATGAATCTGTCTCACCAGGCATATAATTATGTCCCGGGTTTCAGTTATTTACATCTTGTCTCAGGACTCCTGTGTACTCATGTGTACATGTGCATAGAAGAGAGAAGGAAACTTTCAACCAAAATAGAATTGTTTTCTTATACGAAAAACCTCAGTGACCCTTTGCTTATTGACCCTGTCCTCCTGTTCCCAGGTGTGGAGCACGGGCATGAGATTTGTTTTAAGGCTAGAAAACATTCGTGGAGAGAACGGAATGGGAATAAAGCCTAGCAGGGTTGGGTGGCTGGCACCGAGGATGTGCGTGAAGGGGAAGTCTGGGGCTGAAAGCTGTCACGGATGGGGAGTCACGCGGGGACAGGGGCTGGGTGAGGAGAGGCTGGAGCGAGGAGGAGGAGAGGGCTGAGACTGGCAGGGCTCTCGGGGCTGCGGATGTGCCGTGTTCCTGTGACACAGACACCTAGAGCTGATGAAATAGCACTGTAATAAGTGGAAACAAGGCTTCCTCCACCTTCATTTTGATAATTGAAAACCTGACATGCAAAACTTGAGCTCAAGTGTTCCTACTTACATCTAAAGTTGGATATATGAAGGAGTGGCCTTATGTTCACAGATGCCAATTCCTCCATCTGTTGTTGACTTAAGCAATTAGTACAAGCATTCAGCACATTTTACTAATCAACCATTTGCAGACTGATTCAGAGCCTCCTACAGTCAATGCAAATCTTTCCTTGAAGGGTGTTTTTTTTTTTTTAATTTAATGCTTTAGTTTAGCTGTTGCCTTTTGAAACTGCTGACTTTAGTAACCATTTTAAAGTTGCTGGGTAGATTAGTGGAAGACTTGCTAGTAGAATTCAACTTCCCTGCTCCTGAGTGAAAGGGACACTTCTGCCTGCTTGGAATCCTTATTAATGAAGGGTTGTAATTATGTCAAAAAATTAGTATGCCAGGTTAAAACCTATTAACCTAATGATCATGGAAGATGTTTTTAGAAGTGCTTGCATGGACTCAGAATGTAAATTCTATTAACTTTCTGTCAGGTTCAGAAATATAAATAGCTAAAAACACTTGAAAACTGCAGACAAAAGATACTGAGATTTTGATCTTAAAGTAATATTCATTAAGTAATAATACCTAGAACATCAGCTGTCCTAAAACCTTGGTGAATATTAAATAGAAAAAAAAAAGACCTTATGTAGATCTTAACAGCTATCTCCCTTTTTATTGAAAATTGATTGCTGACTGGCTTCATGAACATGCTGTTCTCTGGCAGTGTTTCTTCCTGGGAAAGCTTTAAGAAAGCAAAACGATTTAAAAGCAAATCAAAAATAAACTGTTAATGATAACAGCTCTTCAGGAGGAGAAATATCTCTTTGGCACCTTAATAGAATATTTGAAAATTTGAAAATCTTTGAAATTAAGAAAGCTAAAGGCAATGCAAGATGTTTATGGCCATTCATGTAGATAAGGTAAAAGAACAAATAACATTACCTATAAGAATACATGGTACTGCATAATACTGTAATAATTCATAACACATTTTAAAGTATTTGTAGCATATAAAAAATATATTTTAAAACCTGTAGAAATCTCAGTAGATGTACCTGTACAAGTGCTGTGAATTATCACTGCTATTTACCTCTTACACTTTTATGTGTGTATATTTTTTCTCAATATATTGTAAAGAACTTGGTGTCTGTATCTTTGTTGAGGAGAAAGGAAAAATTATTGTAATATCCGCAAGCAGGACAAGTACAGAATTCAGGGATGTCTTTCAGTCACTTTCTTTTCAATAGCCATGTGTCCTATTTCTTTGATTTTATTCAATCAGTTCCTCTGCCCATCGTAAGTTCCAACAAGAGTGCTGTATCATTCTCCTAAATATTAGCTAAATAGTAGCATCTGAATAGTTAATAAATGATCCATGGGGTAGCTGTGCAACATGGAGTTTTATTCTCTTGCTTCTGTAGTAGTTGTGTTCCCTATTCATCTTTATATCCCAGCATATTCCTGTCATATGTTCAGCCAGTGCCTTTTTCATCTTTTCAGGGGTTGATAGGTTTTGTGCATCTCAAAGCATTCTATGTCTTCTGTACCTCTGCTGAACCTTTAGTCATTTTTGCCTTTCTGCTTTTTTCTTCATAATTAATTAGGTTTTAAATGTGTTTACTCCTGACAGTTTTCTCAGCAGAAGATACTCTCTTTTTTGTTCTTCCCTGAAGTTAGAAACTTTTATTTGCGCTTCTTTCTTAGCTACTCTGGTCTACTGTTACTTTTCAATTATTTATTCTTTTTTTGTTCTGGGGGAAGGAAAGTACAGAGAAAACTTTCCAGACTTTCCACCCTGTTTTTCACATGGACTTTGTTCACCCACTGCCTACCTATTTTTACATCACATAAATTCTTAATTCTCCTGACTGCACCTTTGTCAAAATCCTCTCCCAGCTCCAGACTATCAGACAATTACACTTAGCCATCTAAGTGAGAGGATGGAGTCAGTGATCCGTGCATGGCCTTTAGACTGATCATGCACAAGAGCAGCTTTCTGTAGGGACGGCTGCAGACAGAACCAGCAGGTACCGCATTCAGGCCCTTGCTCTAGGAACAACAAGTTAATGTCAGCACAGCGTCGTCTCCTCCATTAGGTCACCCACTGCTGACTTTTTGAGATACGCAGGTAGTCTGAACTGATTGCAAGTACTCAACACCTATGTACATAGGTGCATCATCTCTTAACACACTAACAAAGTTGCACTCAGCAACAGCCTCCACTGACCAAATTCCACGTCTCAAATAATAACATCTTTCAGAGAAATTAGGTGGCCTTGTGAGAATGATGTTAGCTGTGCATCAACCCAGCAGAAAAGATTAAAGTCAGCCATTTGTGACCTTTTCTAGAGTCCAGTCAAAAGCTCCTATTTACACTTCTGATCTCTCAAATGTTTTCCGTATTATTTTCTGTCCTGGTGAGGTGTGAGCATTTGTAGATTCTGTTCACGTGCACGCTGCCAAATCATCTCTGTTCTAACAGCAGTCCTGGCAGCCTCCCTTAGACCTCCTCATCGAAGCGTCATGCCGTACTGCTTAACTGCTGTTTGTTGATGATTCTTCAGCTCTATATCATGGCCTCTACAAAGCTTAAGTTGTCTTAAACCATCTTGTTTAACCAGTAGGACCTGAGGTTCCCCAAACACAGCGCTAAGAAAGCGAGGGCTGTAGGTGTGATGAGTAAGCTGGTAATTGGTTAATGATTCAGCTGGAGCAATCGCATTATCAAATTATTACCCTGTAGAAGATACAGACTACACATGATAAGAAGGTATTTTTAGAAATGATCTTACATGAAAATTCAGATCTTTGAATGGAAATTGTTTTTTTTTAAAAAAAGTACCCTCCTCCAGGAAAAAAAATAGATATAGGTAAGAAGAAGCTATATCTTTCTTTTATCTTTTGTATTTTAATTTCTTGTGCTTATATTTTAATTCCACTTCTGGAAACGGTTATTTAAAAGAAAGCACTATTTTGCCAGCATCTTTTTATTCATACATACTTTTTAAGCTGGTGTTTCTAACACTTTGTTATATGTACCGCCAAGTAGTTTAAGAATAATCTTGTCCAGGAAGAATATGGCAAGGAATTCAAGCCACCAGTGGGGTGTCTTGTGCCTTGTGGCCCAATTCACATGTCTTTTCTTCACTCATAAGACCATGATTCGTAGGACGAAGTGTTTGCATAGGCTTGCGTAATCTCTTCAACAGCAGCCAATTGGAATTTTATTAGGGGCCTAAACACCTAAATACAAAGTTATGTCTGGGCTGTCATTTTGAGCAGATCCAATGCTACAACTGTTATCCATGCCTTTCTCATCTCTGTAAATCCAGTTATGCCTTTAGTCCTACAAGATCCTATAGCAATGAGTTTCATATTTAAGTATCTGTAAAAAAGTTCTTTTTTTTCTTTCAAGCTTGCTACTTGATTACCTTCTGATACCTTGCACCGTGATTACCTTTCAAGACATAGGTGAATCTTCCTTTTTGAATTGCTTCTCAAAAAGCTCTGCAACTCTTGCCATATTAGGTCTATTTTTTTTCTGTTGATTCTGCAGTAGAATTCTTTGGCCTGAGATAAACAGTGATTTATTTAAAGATTCCTATATTTTAAGATCAGAAGTCATTTTCTAATCTGAACTTCCAGGCAACTTGGAGCAAGGAATCCCACTTGATAATTTCTTCACTACAATTTGTCTTTTGAGCCACAGAGTATTTTCGAGCCTTGGTTTAAAGAGTTCAGGTAACAGAGAAGGCTGCATACTTCGGGCATGTTTTGCCTGTAGTTAGCTGTCATCACTTCTAAAATGGCAAACTTGATTTTTCTTTTTCTGAATTTGGATAGCTTTTGCCTTTAGCTGGTGACTTCTTTTTTCTAGTCTGCCTGCTAGTTTGAATCATTGCCAAATTTCTGGTGCCATATGGTTGTTTATTTGCCCATGAACTTGTAGTTACTCTTTTTTTTTTTTTTTTTGGTCAAAGAAACACACTGGGTGCCCCCTGTAAAATAAAGTACTAGCTTACTGTAGTAAGGAGGATGCAATTTCAAACATGCAGATCCTAGATCCTTTTATTGGTCTGAACAGGATCAGCAAAGTTCAGGCTGAGTACAAACTGGAAGTAATTGTTAATTTTAACCTGCTGTCGTAATCAGTTAGACAACTGGGCAGAAAACGATGACGGTTCTATGCGATCACCTTCCCTACTACCAGCGTGGGAGATAAAAGTGTTAAGAATTTTCTCTGAGGTAGAAGAAGAGAACAAATCATCTGAGATTAAAAAAGATCAACAACAAAAAAGCTGTGGAACACTGATGTATGAGTTGGAGGCAGACTGTGAGGAGAGACTGTAAAGTGCCATAAAACCAGGATCTTTTCTTAGTGGATGATTTTAGCACACACAGTGGCTCTGAATTTTTGTTCCCAGGATCAGCTGTTGAAGGTATTTTGTGGTCGCTTTGAGGATGCAGCCTGAGAGGGCGAAGATCTTTTGTGGCAAAAATTCTCCCACTGGGAACCGGGCTGTTAATTAAATAAAAGATATTACTTCCTGCTGCAAACCTTGCTTCACTCTAGGGTGTTTTCTTTTTTTTCCAGGCCTCAAATCATTCTTTCTCAGTTTTAAATTCTCTCTGTTTTTCTTAGCACTTATTTTTAACATGTGGACATGTTATTCTGATGATTTTATACAAGAGCATTTAAGGAGAAAAGAGCTGCTTTGTGCACCTACCCGGCTTTCTTGCGTTACATGCACGGGCTGTGTTTGTCCTGTTAGCTGTAGTATTGTGCTACGTATGGATGTTTATTCAGTTATTTGAGTACAGTTGCTGCTTTCCAAGAAACACTCCCCCTTTCTAAATCAACAGCTTAGCACTTTACCTTGTTAAAATATTTATTATGTACGTGAATACAAAGACAGCCTTTGCCTCAAATACTGAAATGCTTGTTTCACAGCATAGCATTTTTTTCTTTGAAATTAGCCTTCTAAATGACTTCTAACAAAGTCAAAATTCAGGATAAAAAAAAAGAAGTTACTCTTTTCGGGAGGGTGAAAAAATAGTTTCCATGAAACTTACTCCTGTCAGGCAGGAGGCACACCTGATCTCATTACTAGACTTGCTCTCCTTAGCTAACTTTGTTCCATTTATTATTGACCTGTGGGAAGGTAAACAATAGAAGTGTATTGACTCAGTGCTCCAGCATTTTTGAGCTTATCACAGACAGGATTTTTCTTGCATGTATTGAAATAACAACCCACTTACTTGCAGTGTGCAGATCCATGTAGCTTTGAAAGGCAGCAGAGTTCAGAGAACTATTTCTCAATGTCTGCAGGTTTCGGTCCATTACTAAAGGTTTTTAAATTTACAGAGCTATTCATGCTTACTACAGAAGTGAAAAGTGCATCCAGGAAAGGAACAATGATCTTCTATAATTCATTTGTGTGTATATGCCTTTGAACATATGACACAGGGTATGCAAGATTTAGAAATGACTTTTTTTTTACGTGGTACTAATATTGTCAAAAACCTCCTGCTTTTTCCAGATGTCCCAAAGCATGGGATTATAAAGCATTTCTTGTACTTCTAAAATATGAGGGTAAATATTATTTTTGTGTAGATCTGTTTTACAGTGCAAATATCCTATATGCACAGTGTCCATATGTAGAATGTGCCCCCTGGTCACTCAAAACAGGAGAATTTAAAGCTTCACCCCAGCCCTTTCCCCTCCCGCATTCAAGAAGCAAGGCTGGAGCACAGAGTGCACCAGCCTCCTTCCTGTCGGCTACCTGGGACCAGCTTAAACACAGGATAAATCCCAGTCATCCCTATCCATCAGCTCCCAAACCTTCCTCTGATCTACCAGCAATGAAGTCTTTGGCTTATTCTTGCAACCACTCTGTATAAAAGTGTGTCTCAGTCTATTTGAGCAAAAAGCCACTGCTTTTATTCCGTTTATCCATTTTTATTCGGACAAGAAGAAATCTCTCCCAGGAAATGTTTTAAAAAGTTGGCTGTCCGCTCTGTGTCTCAGCAGAAGATACATCAGCATCATTGCTTGATTTTTGGACTTCAGAAATTACGCCATCTTTAGTCAAGTCAACATGTCAGTAAAAATTCCTACTTCCTGTTCTCCAGGCTGCCAAAATGGAGGATATTGAACACGTGCTAGAAGCCTACATTACTGTTCTTCTTCTCTGGTTTCCTTGCCACAGCTGTATCTGAAGGAACAAACCAGGCTTGCTCTATATGGTAGAAGCCCCCCAAGCACACAAGCACATATCCTTGGAAAAAAGATGTGCTCAGTGTCCTTGGCATATCTCTTGTCGAGGTCTCACTCACTCGGCGTCACCAAAAGCTAAGCAGTTTCACCAGTCTCCTGCCCATCAGCTCACAGGCGGGTTTTATGGTGAAGCCAGCTAAGACCTAGCCCATCTCAGTGCCCTTTCCCAGCGTGTGCTAGATGCAGCCAGCTGTACATTTAGGGTGATGCTGACAATACTGAAAACATATCAACCTGTTGTATTCATAATCTTCTAAGCATCTGCTCAATGATAAGCATTTCAGCCAGCTGTCTTGGATACTGTGTACTGAAACCATTTTTCCCCAGTGTATTTCTCTGCTACTCTATCTACTTGCTTTACCAGCAGTCTGCTTCAACAGGCTCTCTTCTTGTAGTGGTAGCAATACAGGAAGTTTCCAAACACATCAGGTAGTTTAGTACCGGCGAGGGCAAAATGGCAAACCATCTGGGATGCCTTCAGTCACATCAAAAGCTGTCTTTAGTCCCTGGCTAGTCAAAGAGGGATTAATGTGTCATTCTCAAGTATTAGGCTGCCTGCTTATCTATCTATCTATCTATCTATCTATCTATCTATCTATCTATCTATCTATGTATATGTATATGTATATATGTATACATATATATATATATATATATAAATATAAAATGTTTTCTTACCTAAATGCTTTAGAGGGGCTTTCCAGTATAAAGTTCTTACACTCTCCAAAGCACAGGGAAACTTTACTTATGTTTTGGAAATAATGAGAATGTGCATTATACAAAATAGAGTGTCTGTGCTTCCTGAGCTAGACAAGGAGCTGATTAAAGGCACTATCAAAGGACCGAAATAACCAGTGCAACAACTCCCATTTACATCTCTTTGACTCCCAGAATCTGAGAAGGAAGTGGTAAGAATGACAGAATGTCAGCATCCACCACTGTCCTTCCTTCTCAAGTTAACTAATCAATACAAGATCTTATCCTATCACTCTTATGATCAGACAGATCGTCGATCCAGTCATGTCTGGATGCACACTCACCTTCTTCCCTTCAAGTCATTTGTAATAAGGAAACGTAGCTTAGTTTAAATTTTATTAGATGGATGTATAACTAGTTGGAAAGCTCTTTTCAAGAAAGTTAATTATGCTTTGCTGCCAGACTGGAAGGATTCATTAAAGGATAGTCTTCAGGGACTATGAAATACTTCATTCATGATTTAAAAGATGGAAATAGCATTTAATGCTAATGTTACCACCTGAAACAATACTACAAGGTAGGATTATGTTTTTAAGAATTCTTTTAAGAATTTGGCCCAAGGCACGTAATGCTTTGAATGAATTTGGCATGTAATGACAGTAAAGATTAATACAAACTTCTGTGTTTATGTAGAAGTGATCTTTTGCATAAACGCAAAGTGAGGAAGGACTGACTAAGCAATGGTTCTGGACTGGAAATGACAGGTGGATCACAGACTCAACATGAGTCAACAGTGTACCTTTACAAAATAGGCATGGTATTGGAATATATGAAGAGGAGGATACAGATTCATCATACAGATTCTTCTGTTCTTCTCAATATATGAAAAAGCTTCTCAATCTGAGAGAACCACAGCCACAACTGTAGAGGGTTTCTGACCAACTGAACATATTCCAGAGAAGAAAAAGAAAGAAATAGAAATAGAAATGTAAGTTGTGAGGAATTCTTGAATGAATAGCAGTGGTTTAACCTGAAAATGAGAAAGTTGAGGATATATATCTGTCTTAAAATACCAAAGAAGCTAAAAAGAAGAAAATAAGTTTCTTTTCTATATCCTCTGCAAAACAAGCTCAGGTCAAATATCAACTGAAGCTTTCTAACCATATTCTTGCTCCTAGATAATGAGGCACTGAAACATATTGCCTGAGGAGGTTCTGACGTCCTCATCAGGTTCAAGAACAGGTAAATCAGATATCAGCCGGGGCTAGTTTAAGTTAATGCTTTGGGCCAGGAGAACAGTCTTCATGACCATTCAAGGTTTCTTGTCAGACCCATTTTTTATTAATGTCTACATTTTTTACTCACAAGTTAATTACTAAGTTGTCTCTCTCTCAGCCGGCTGTAATCCTCATTCTCAGTCAGTCTCAAGACCAGGTCTTATCACTGTGGACCTTCCTGGTGATCACTGGGCTATGTCTAACACTGGTTATGGTCCCTTGACCCGACCCTGACCCTGGCCTGAGGACTGACCTCCTGGCTTGACCTCAGACCTTCCCCACCGCAAAGCTGACTGATCATCTGACTCTTGGCTGAACCTGGCTGCCATCTCTGGGTCTGCCCTGCTCTCCTCACTTGGGTGTTATGAGGCTGGGCCCTGACTGGAGAGCTCCCTACCCTGCCAGATGTGTTACTGCTCTCAGCTCCTGGCTCCCCTGCAGAGCAACTGGCCCTCGCTACACCCCGGCACAGCTTGCTGATGTGGGGTTCTGCAGCCACCTGTGGTGTCAGTTTTGGTGTGTCTTGTCTCACGCTATAGCTGCTGGATAGGTCTTTTCGCTAGAAGACATCTGCTTTTGCTTTGTGAGGAAACTTCTTGTCAACAGTATGGAGAACAGCAAGAGTTGCATTAAGCCGGCAGAGTGGGTAAGAATGTCACGTTCATGCTGTTGGGTTGTCCTGTCCAGGCCCTGTCATCCCGGATTATTTGCTAGAAATTAAAAGTATTCATCTTCTTCCTTAGTTCTAGTGATTTTTTTCCACTGCCACCTGTAGCTCTCCGCACATCTGTGGATTGCTCTGTATTTTTTATATACACTTGCATACACGCACACATATATAACATTTTAAATATATGTAGAGAATGTGTGTGCATATATAAATATATATACATTCACTCATATATACATGTATAAATATCTACCTGAACACACACACATATATACATGTGCATATCCCCACATATGTGTATGTATATATATGTATATATATGCTGGGCAAGTTTTTCAGGAGGATTGTTGAACCATTACTCCTGTGCATAATCTTCAGGTGTCCACTGATTGCATCTGGTGATCCACTGAGACCAGGTAGCCTGCCCTCATCTTAGAAAGTGCCTTTTCCTGGTTATGATTCCATCTAGGAAGTGACATGAGGTCCCAGCCCTTTTGGCTGGCTCCTCTGCCTGGTGTCCTTTAAAATAGTGTGTCCCTATAAACATGCTGTAGGCTTCTCCTAAACATGGTTTTGGTCTTTCATCTTAACTAGAGAATTAATATATTTCCATTCTTTTTTAAAGGAAGACGTTTCTAGATGCAGGATCTCTTCAGACTTTTGTTGCTAAGAGGGCTTTGACTCTTTACCTCCGCAGGATGAGGTCTCTTAGATCCCAAAGTTGTTTGTGTCAGCAGCTGAGCAGTTGAAAGTCAGGCATGCCAAGCTGGAAAACCACTCGTGAAACCTGTTATGAAAGTAGCAAAAAGGAGACACCCTCCAAGATTAACGCACATTCCATCAGGGCTCAGTCTAACTTAGTGGCTTTTTTGAGGAATATCTCAACTGCTGACATCTGCTGAATGACTACTGGGAGCTCCCTCCACACCTTTATCAAGTGTTTTGCCATTTCAGAGCATCGAGGAATAATACAGCGTGTGGTAACGTGTTGTTTGCACAAAGCGTGGCATGTCTCCTCGCCAAGCACTGGGGTCGATAGGAGGAACTTCAGCATGAATATACATATAGATAACGCATATTATTTCTATTTGAAGATTGAAGAAAAAACCCAACAGTTAATGACATTCTCAAAGGTTTTTTGTTCATGTTCACTCTCACCTCATACCCTCTTTCTCTGTGCTGTTTGAGTCCTTCCCAGAAATCTCAACCTTGGGATTCTGTGATTGACAAGAAAGTTAGACAAGCTCCACATCCGGTGGGCAGCAAAGCCAACGGGCTTGGTAGAAAGGAAGCGGAGTGTGAGCTAGTCTTATGAATACTACATGGAAGTCAAACTAGCCTCAAAATTTTCAGGACACGCTTAAAATGTGAACATGCACATAAGATACATATTTTTATGTATCTATCTAGAGGAATATACATGTGAGAAAACTTTCCCTTTGCTGTTATATGTTGCATCTCAAAAAGTAGGTCTTCATGCATAACCATAATAGGGAGCACAATCCTTTTGCATGTGCATATGATAATGCCCACTAATAAGTAGATTCTTATTGCTTCTGATAAGAACGGTACTTATTATTATTGTTTTTAATAGAAGAGTAGATGTCATCTGAGATATGGTGCTGCCTGGGACAGTGATGAACCATTTCAGCAAAAACATCAGAGGCTAGATGTCACTGCTCTTACCTTGGCCACTGCCTTTGTTTTCAAGGAATACTACTGGTTCCAGCAGCATTATTTGAAGAGAAAAGGGTGCTTTGCAGTCCAAGGATCAGTTGTAAAAGTGGTACAAGTGGCCCATAATCCTTTACTCTCTGAGGGTTCTAGGGAAAAAATGGAACATATTTCAGAATAAAAATATTATTGCTGAATTCTTGTATTAGCATGGGGAATAGTATGTGAATAAACCACTGAGACACTTCTGGTCACACTGCAGTAAAGTGCAGTTCATGCTATTTGGATTTCTTCCAAATGCTCTTGGATCATCTGTAGCCATATCCATTCTTGCCCAACAGATCTAGAGAGATGAACTAAGTCAGAGTGCCTGAATGCAGGGGTTGCATTTCTGCCTGGCTCTTTTTCAGGGCACACAAATCAAACAAAAGTTCCTTGTATATTAGCCTGTTGCACATATGAACATAGATATATTTATCTTCATTTTCCTTTCTAAAATGTTGTTTCTTTTAATTTGTGAGTATTGTATAATCATATTTCTTTTTGTTTGTTTTTTTTTCAGAATGTTCTAATTGTGGAGGTAAGTAGACCACTTCCATCATACCATACTTGGATAGTAAAGTCACATAGCAGAGTCGTGTTTGTGTCTTCGGTTTCTAAAACAGGCTGATTTACAATTGAGTTTGAACTTCCTGAGCTGGAAAGCAGTGAAATGGGTAAAGAGTTGATTTACTTAATGCCCTCTCAGTCTCTGAAATTGCACTGTGAATCAAACCTCGCTGGTGTGGCTCTAATTTGTACTCAAACTCTCATTACTGCATCACCTGATTTGTTCTTTTTATGGCTTCATGAACTGCTCTTCTGCAAGCTGCTCTGTTCCTTGGAGGGCAGTGAATTAACCGCAGCAATGCCCTAAACCTCCTAGTTGCATGACTTTGAAAGAGCAGCACAGCCCTTTACAGCTTCTGTGCTGTTTACACGCAAGAGGAGAACGTCATCTTACAAGACTGACCACGGCTCCTCAGCTCTGCATCCCTCCGTACCCCCGGGCAGCAACACCGCAGACAAGCTGCTGGTGAAAATCAACAGCATTCGGCTGTAGAGAAGCCAAATTAAAAAAAGTGTCATCTCAGTGGCACTGCAAGATTAATTAATGCAGGCGATTCTCTTTAAAAATGGTAGAAAAGCAACTGAGATGTTTAGAAGACCTTTAGAGACCTTTAGAAGGTGTGTCAGGATCCGCTGAGCATTTGAGGCCCCAACCTGTGTGTAAGTCAGGAGCAGCAAGAGGGACAGAGTAATGAGGAAAATGTACAGATAATGGAATGTCTTTCCATAGCAGAGGGAGAAAATCAGCAGCCGCAGAGATGGGTAGTTAGTGTAATAACTGCTAGGAGCTCCATGTTTGTTAACACTAATTGCTGTGACAGGAATAAAAAAAAAAGTCTGCAGCAAAATTTGTTAAAGCTATTTGATAGCTGAGGAATAGAGGTAAAGTTTTGCTAATGTAAATTGCACATCTATAAAGTTCATGAGCAACAGCTGATTTCCATGTGATGCTCAGTTGGGTAGGCATATATTTATTTATCTCATTTAGATCAGGTTCAGTGCAGCAGGTCTAGAGAATACTCTTTTTTTGCTGGACTAAGTAACAAATAGAACAGATTTGACTTGAGATGCACAAATGTTGGCATATTGTAGTCTTGACATCTGCGTACTTGCATGCTACAAATGTAACTCTTTTCAAGAGGAACTGGACAGGGCCTTAGCTGTTTATTTTCTGAGTAGAAAGTGCTTGCTTCAAGGAATGCAAGCTCCGTCTTAACCTTTCTAGGATGTGGCTCACAATACCCTGGGCGAAGCAATATCATTTCCACAAAATAAGAATGTGGAAGTCCTTTAGGCTTTGCTTTGTGTTTTGCTTACTGTTTTTTCTTTGTTTTGTAAGGATATTGTTGGAACTGGAAGAACCATGAAGGTTCTGCTTAATAACATTGAAAAATACAAGCCCAAAATGATTAAAGTAGCAAGGTGAGTAAAACAACCACAAAACTTACTAATAAAATAGCTGACGGGACCAAATAGAGAAAGTTGCCCTGTCTGGACAGGCAGAAGAGAGGAGTGGAGCAGAAATGCCCTTGCGTTGTCCTGAGGTGGCAATGACCCTCCTGCCATGACGAGACTGGCACCAGTGGCATCTGAAGGGGAACTAACCCACCTCTTCCCTGCCATCAACACATTGTTGCAAGGAAAAGCAGAAAGAGAAATGTGATTCAAGTTTTTTTTTGACCAAGGGAATAGTTTTTTATGCATATTATTCAGATAAATATCTAGATTTAGTTCTTTTGTTCTTTTTAATTACAGTTTGCTTGTGAAAAGAACATCTCGACCTGATGGGTACAGACCAGATTGTAAGTGGTGTTGTGAAAAATCTTCTTTATATCACAGTTACCATTCTCTACTTTTCTAGTAACTTTAGTAACTACTAGAAATGTGAAATTTCAGGAGTCAGTGGGCTTATAGGATGCAATGGGCTGAGCTGTGTAATGGTGGTTTGGAAATCCTGGCCTCATTATAGCCTGATGTTTTCTGTAAATGCCAACTTTATAAGAAAGTTAGGGAAAAGTTAGATTTTATCCATTACAGGTGAATGTTTTGTCTTCCTGGGGAAAACGGAGTCTTTTTCTTCCCTTCTTCTTGACTTCTCTTTGAAGGAGCTGCAGGATTCCATTTAAACATTTTTTTAAATTCTTTTTAATTCTGACCTAGTTGTTCTCAAGGTTTACATTTTTATAGAAAAAAAATGAGAAGTGCTATGGCTAAGTAATGATATTATAAATAAATACCCCTCTTCTTCCCCTGATCCGGAAAGCACATGACATCTACCATTTTCATGTGCAACATTTTTTTAACTATTTGGAATTTAATCCAATAAATTAAAGTATATATTTTACTAAGTTCATTAATGTTAAACATATTAAATGCAATAAAATTACTGTATAAATGAAAGTTTAATATGTTTATGTAATAATTTATAAATGAAACAGGTGTTTTCCACTTTCTTTTCTACTGACCTGAGATGAATTGTTTAGAACATTGGAGGCCCCTCCTGTAAATCACCAAAAGTGCTGTGTCTGTTCCTCACTTAGCTGAATTTGCAATTCCAACATGCCTCTTACCCACAGATTTTTAACAAATGAATATAACTCTCCCTTGAAGATCTTTATTTTTTATGCCAGCCTATTGTTGTGCTGGTGAGGTTGTGTTTTTGTCTAGCTAGATAGTGAACAATTTGGAAATGGTCTATTTCTTTTCATATGGTACTGACGCAGCACCGGGCTTCACACTCAGAAGATTTGTGCTTAGGCTTGTGCCACTTGTAGGACTCAACTACGGCACATCCAGTCACTTTATAGCAAGTACGTGCATGAGTCTGCATAAGATTACGGCCTTAGTTGCTCAGCATCTGAGACATTTTGGTAGTAAAACGTGTGGAACAGTTTTTGCAGCCCTCAGGAGGTAACGTATAAGACCCTGTGTAGTTCTGTAAGTTAGTTCTTCATTAAATTTTGTTTCATTTCATCAGTAGTGTGATCCTGGGCAGCTGGTATCACACACGTATGCCAAGGGAGTGGGCAGGCAGAGCCTTTTTGCCCCGCTCCGGCCTTTCCGCATGGCGCGAGGCCTGTGCGGCGGCGGTGCCCGCGGCAGGCAGGGCGCAGGGCTCGGAGCCGCTGTGCGGCGCGCGGCGGCCGGCGCCTCTGCCTCACGCGCTGGCGCCCGGCACTGCCCAGCACGAGCGCGCAGGACGCGGCCCCGAGCTCTGCTGGCCCCGGCTGGGCGGGCACAAGGAGCGTAACGCAAACTGCCTGTGTGTACCTGCAGCTTTCTGGTCAGAGAATCAGCGTAGGAAGTGAAGGGCTGCGTAAGAGCCACCTAGTTTGGACTGATGCTGTTTATTGTTTGTCTCAATACAGATTATGGATTTGAAATTCCCGATTTATTTGTGGTAGGTTATGCCTTAGACTACAACGAGCACTTCAGAGATCTAAATGTAAGTGTTTTCACAAAATCCTTGCTTTGCTTTCCTGAGGTGTCTTAAAGGGCCTGTAGTTTCCCTCCCCACTGGAGTCTTAGGTCATGGTTGTGATCCTTTCAGTGAGCACCCGCCTCCCTGGAAAGCCTCAACAACCCAAGGAGTCACTGTTCAGCATTGCGCAGGATTCCTCCTCATGGCTTCCACTCTCTCCCTGCTAAGAGCAGAGATTGTCACCTCTGTCACCCTTCCATGGTTCGCAAACCTGGGGCTTGGCAGTCCCACCACCTCGGGCGACACTGCGGGCAGGGACAGCAGGGGAAAGTGCAACCTGGCTACCGCTCAGACAGCCCTGGCACTTCCCTGCTCTGTCATCTGTCTCTTTTCTTGAAGACAATGATGGAGAAAAGGTGCCACCCTTGCCAAGGCTTCCTGTGATACTCCCAGGGGTGGAGTTCAAAGCTGGGAATTACAAGTGGAAAAACTCTCTATAGCTAGACAGTAAAATCAGAACCCAATTCCAGGTCTCTGGAGAGAAAAGGGATAATTCAAGATCATTGGGTTGGTCAAACAAATGCATTTCTGAACAATTCATTGCTAATTAATAATGCAATCAATTATGCTGTTACAATCACTGTTATATTTTTTTTCAGCACATATGTGTTATCAATGATCATGGCAAAGCAAAATACAGAGTCTAACGCCGTAGTGTCCTCACCTGAAGACTGGTAAATTCACTGAACAAGAATTTTGACTACACTCCCTCTAGCATCTCTTAGAAGAGCAGTTCAGCTGACCTGCGTTTCCTTCCGCGCAGTAAAGGAAGGGGAATAAGGACTCTAGCTTACTGACTAGTGTATATACAGAAGTGAATGTTCCCATCTAAAATGTGAAGTGGAGGGTTTTTAAAGGTATTACTTTTTTAAACTACAAAAACCATACTATAATATGCCTTGCAACTAATCATAGTTAGTGCCTCAAGTGTCACTGTGAATGCATCTTTCCTTCATTCAGTCCACTACTCTAAGTCAGTAACTATTACAATTAATATACTTTGTTGGGTTGCATAAGTGCAAAAGTGCCATTCTGTGTCTTCAGTTTGGCCTTATTTTACAAAATTGTAGCTTCATTGTCACTTTAGACTTGGTCAAATTTGCTGCTACTAAACTGAAGACACTATTTTGATTTAATTGTTCAATTAGAAAGTTTCTACTGAAGTGGTAGGTTGTAGAGTAGTACATTTCTGGTAGGCTGTTCTTGCCTGTTCCAAACGGAAGTTTTAACTGAGTGCACTGACAGAGACTGCGGATCCAAAATGAAGCTTTACAAGCCCCTCTTGACGTGCCCCTCGGAGATGTGCTCCTGGTATGGCATGTAGGCACACATCTGCTCAGCTGTGCTAATGTACTGAATTTTAATCAGGAGCAAAACAATGGCAGGCAGGCTCCTTTTATTTCTATAGGACACAAACAGTTGAAAAATTAACATAATGTTCTCCTGTGCATATTTCCTTAATTAAAGCAGCTAAGCAAAAAAGTTTAGTGATAGTCAGACAGTTATTCAATTATAATTTGATTTTCTTCAGATGTCGGAGATGAGTTTTTTTGCAAGCATTTATCTCATTTAGGAGAACAGATCTGTCAGTGTTGGAGAATACTAGTATAAAAAAAAAGCTTAAATGTGCATAGCAAATCATAGAAAACAAGTTAACACACGAATATTGTAGACTCTAGAGATTCCTTCCTTTCCTTATCCATTCTTTTTGAATAAGTTCGTTACTTTACCAGGGGTATTAATTTTGAAAATTCTAGTTCTGTTCTGTGTGCAACTGATCTCAACAACTTCCAGAGGGAAGCAAATGCAAAGTACGTAGCTATAACATCAACAGCTTTGTTCTGAATTGAGAGGCATGTTGTTCTTAGGCTTCAGTTTTGTTTAAACTAATAAAGAATCAGTGAGAACACTTATTACATTGCACAGTTGTTTGTAATTATTTTCCTGCTTCATCATATTTTGTACATCCTGTAAAAGGTCTTTAAAAATATGCATCCAACTGGTAATCTAAACATACCTTATGTATGTATCCTGTGGCTCATAAGCTATTTTTATTTGGATAAATTCCGTTACGTTAATAGCATGAACGGAATTATTGTAATTCCTAGACAAATGTTGTAGTCCTTTCTGTATTCTTTTAGCCTAGACTTTTAAAGATTTCTGCTGAAAATGCTTTCTTTCTTAGAATATCCTTTTTCTGTTTTGGAGAAAATAAAGTAAACCCATACCGCTCCTGAAAGAAGCTGCTGGAAAGAGTTTTATCTCATTTTCTTTTATGGGAGTCTTAAAGTTTTTTCTTCCGGCTCCTGTTTTATGGATTTAGTGGTATAGGCACCAAGTGGACATGCTGAAACTCAGCCTTAGTCTGGGAGACCCATGAGGCAACTTCCTTTTATCCTTTTTTCCTCAAAGGACCCAGTCCCACTGGCCTTGCTACTGTGAGCAGCCTTCAGCAATAAATAAGAATGAAAAACGTGAACTGGTGTGAAAATACAAAGTTGTTTAGAGGGACATAATTAAGAAGGCTGCAAGTATTCATATGGAAGTTGTTTCATTTGAAAATTCAAAATATGGGTACTTAATAGAAAATAATAAACTTATAGAAAAGATAGAATAAAGTGTGTGAGACATGCATTCTAGTAAAATTGGAGTATTTTTTCGTATTCTTCCCTACTACGACCATGTTTTTAACATTGTGATAAAGCTCTATACAGATTTTACTAGTGAATTTCCATTTACAATTACTGTGGATTAAAGGGAATTTTTGCTTCTGATGTCCTACTTGATTTTCATTCCTTGATATAGTTGAGCATGTCCCAGCATCTCATCTGACATCGCACGCTATTCATTTTTCTGCCCAATGCACCTCCATCTGAAAAATTAACTTTCAGTTACTTTCCTTAATAATATGCTTCCCAAACATCACGAAAATAACTGAACGGATAATTTGGCATATATTTCTTGGATTAATATTGGCATTAGTTTCTTCACTGTGATCAGCTAAATAAAAAATCATATTTTTCCATAGCTGGCTCCAGATTTAATAATAATCTTGATTCCACTGGTCACAATGTACTTTAATTAAAAGGCCAATAAACATTTTCTCAGTTGCGGTTGCACCCTATGACTCATAGCGTAGTTGTACTTTTTTAAAAAAATAAGTTCAACAACATCTGTTATATAAGAAGAGAGGATGTTCTTCACAGTCAGTTATTTTTCTGGACACGGTGTTTTTGGATTTGGCAGGCATCCATTTTTATTTCCGTTTTTCTTCTCCAACACCGGCATCCTCTCCCACCCCTTGAGCACAACACAACATGCCACTGGTTTGGTTTTATGGCTACATAAATGTTTATCAGCCCCCAGGTTTTAGACGTCATTCAGTGCATTCTTCCTTGCACCAGATCCCCATCCAAAATGTCTGAAAGAGGTTTCCTGGAAAGGAAGGAAAAGAAGGAAAAATATTCCCTGCAGTTTGGTTAACTGCAAATTATTTAGGATTTTGTGTCAAAAGTATAAATATGACCTAAATATCTATCAGTTTCTGCTTGAAAAAATAATAAAAGGTCTGTAAGTGAAATATTTTTTCCTATACAATATGCTGCTGTAAATGCTTATTGCATTTACAGTGAGTTGAATACAACTAGCAAACAGTGCCTATTTTTAATTGTGTATTTAATTGCTTATATTTCCAAAATGCTGTGTTTATTTTGAAAGTTTTATCATTAGTTTTATCTAATGTAAAGTTCCAACATTTGTCAAAAAATACAGTATCAAATGTATGCGATATTCAGTTTCTGATGGGTGAAAAAGCGAAGCCTGTGCTATTTACACAGAGCCCAGTGCTCAGCTCGGGGATGCGCTCCTGAAATGAGTCCTCACTGTTGCTCTGTGATAAGAATAACATTTATTCCAATAGAAATATTGGGGGTTAAATTTTAATAATCCTTTAAACAGAAGAAGAAAAAGGCCCCATCATCTTCTCTGCATATGTTTGCATTTGCATTTTCTCCAGATAAATGGCAGTGAAAACCTGTATTTTAATCAAACTTGATATACACAAGGACTGTAATTGATTCCAGCCATCTAGGATACTTTATTTTTTAGTTAAAAAGAAGAGAATCTCAACAGAAAAAAAAAAAAGAAAAAGAAAAAGAGAGGGTAACATAGCAAGAGGTAAAGGAATCTTTCCCTTTTCCAAAACCACCAGTTTGGGAACCCCTTTCCTTCATAAATATCTTCCAAAAACTGAAACCTTAATATTCTATGCATAAGATCTGAGATGAATGCAAGGTCTAAGCACACTGGGAGAGGTATCCGAGCTTCTTTGTCTCCTTAGATTGGAGAGATTTCCACAACCTACGCGTCAGTTGAGGCACGTATATGTACAGACAGCCTAAGGTACAGGCTTCCAGAGCTCAGCTCTGCGCTCAGCGGAGAGCACGAGCTGCTGGAGAGGCCGGCTCGGCCGCGGCGAGCGCTTGTTCCAGTGCTTGTTTCCACACTGAAACCTCACAGTGAAGGCGGAAGAGGCCCGTCCTTTCCCAATCCTTTAAAAAAACGAGGACACAAATGCAGGGAAAATAAAAACTTTCTCAGTAATGTCATAACCTTTCACAAGTATTAATTTAATGCTATACCCTTTATTCTGTCAAGTAAGTCATGTAGCGCTAGCTAACTCCATGTCCTGAGTTACACCGGGCTCAGGCTGTTGGGGAATGGCTGCTGGATTTGCCAGGGTATTCGGAGGAACAAAGAAGGCGGTGGTGACACAAGGCCAGCTGCAAAAAAAAAACCACCTCGCACCATAAATTCTGATGTAGATTTATTTTGTGGTGCTAGAAATATATATATATTTATATTTGTAGGGACAGAGCAGTATTCTGCCATTATCGTAATTTAAGAAAAGAAAAAAAATCTGTGGTCTGGCCCCCGTGCCCTGTCACTTGGTACTGGCTGACGCTGCCTTCCTCGCTGGGGACGAGACGGTGTCCTGTGTGTGCTGGGCTTCCTTGTATCTCCACACGAACACACGGGAACACCCAAACCTTCCCCGTTATGACTACCTTGGAACAGAAAGTGGGCTCCAAATCTGCGAGAGCTTCGGATGAGTTATTTCAATATTTCACTGTCACACATCACTCCTGCTGCTGCTGCACCAGGCCACCAACCACTGCAGTTTGCAGGACAGCACTTATTTGTAATACTATTAAGAGAGAAAATGGATTGGATAGCGTTCAA
The DNA here is from genome assembly GCF_059628265.1 of Tinamus guttatus. NCBI lineage: Eukaryota > Metazoa > Chordata > Aves > Tinamiformes > Tinamidae > Tinamus > Tinamus guttatus. Next base: position 4,915,492 of record NW_028289064.1, read on the forward strand.
AGACTGACCTTTAGTTTGCTTCAGCAGTGCCTTGAAAGATTCCCCATTTGTTCCCAGAGCATAAAGAAGCAGAAGTGATTTGCGTGCCTGTGCTCCAGCGTTCCCCGTTAGACCTGCTCAAATCTCTGTGTCTCTAATCATGATGCAAAATGTCATTAAACTAAACCATTACTATACATTTTTTGAAATCCAATGGTCCTAATCTTTGTAAAGCTTTCTGCATTTGTCAATGCTATTAATTCATAAGGAAAACTCTATTGCTGGGTTATGCATGTTATACCAGCATAACTATTGAAACTGCATAGGAAAACACTGGAATTTAGCTAAGATGTTTAGGAAGTATTGCCAGAAGAAATAGTTTTCTTTCAATGTCTTTTCTCAGTTATTTGCAGTTTTCCCAAGTTACTAAAAGTGTTTCTCTTTCAAATTGCTTTTCTCCAGTTTGGTCACTTACACCCTATTTATATACCATGTTCTATCTTTCACTCTGTTGTCTTTAACCAAATTTTGCCACTTTCCTAGCTTTTATGGCACTCACGAAAGTTTGTGGTTCTCCAGGAAAGATAAGCCCTTGTGCTGAAACATTCAGAGCCAGATTTCCAAAGGTAGCTGGCATCCAAGAAGAACTTGGGGGATTTCTCCTGTTTGGGCAGGTGCCTAGCTGTATCTTTCAGTGATAATGCACCTTTGAAAATATGTTTCTTGCCTAATCTGGATATACTGGGAAAACTAAAATAATAGATCTTCGAATGGAAAAAAGGAGGTATGGGAAAAGAAAAAAGAAAGAAAGAAAAAACAAAGAGAAACAAGCACAATTGTGTCATTCTTTGATTCGGGCATGAATATGTCTTTGTCTTTCCAATGCATCCAAGTGTTATTTAATGATTTATTTGTTTGGGTTTTCATGAGAATTACTGTAGTAGTGTTTCTGCTTTTCCTTAGGAAATCTGGAATAGGCTGAGAGTGCTCAAAATTTGAATTCTGGAAGTAAAAGAACAGCTGCACAGAGAGACAAAAAGCAGACAGTTTTCTTGACACAAAAGGTAGATAAGATACAGAGAAACATTCAACAGTAACATGAACACCAGAAAAGTCACAATGGTGAAAAAAATGAAGTATCATTAAAAACTTTGACTGTAGAATATAGATCAGAATAAGTCTACTATTGTGGAGTGTGCAGGAAGGATGTTAAAATTGCATAAATAGGATCTGCTGAAAGAGTATGGAGATAGAAGGCTTTGTGCTGAGAGAATATTTGGTCCTGGGCCTGTTCTTTTACTATATGTGAAAGAAAACCATAATAAGCTGAAATTGCTGTCTTCCTCCAAAAGGCACTGCATATAATAACATGATATTATTAACTGTATTCAAGCTCTTACCTGTAAACTGTCAATTTAAGCTTCCAAATACTCCTCTGCCTAAGTTGTGAGGCAGAGTCTGCTTTGAAAAGAGAATCTGAATCTCTGAATTGCCTTAAATATAACCAACCAAATTTGACACCTATTTTAGCTCATGTGAAGAACTCCTAGTGCTGTTATTAATAATCTCTCTTATTTTCTGATGCTTTTGGGACTTCCCATCTCAGGCTTTACCTTATTCCTTATGTCTTAGTTACTTTTGTTTCTCCCAATTAGACTGCTTTGGGCATAAGCAAACCCACAGGTTGAGCCCAGCAGGCACCGGGCTCAAGGCAAAGGATGCTCCAATGAATGGGAATGTGGAGCTAGCAGAGCTGTGGGGGAGTCTGTAACCCTTAGAGAAGACAACCCCCAAGAACAGCCAACGTGCTCATCCGAGTGACAGTTCTTGACCTCCCTCGTGATAGCTTTTAGGAAAAGAATACATAATTTAAGGAAAGAAAAGCCCTCTAATTTGTGTCCCGAAGAATCACAGTGGAGAGGCTAAGTGGCTGGTGAAGCGCACAGAGAGAACACTGTGTCCCCACCAGCCCGGCCAAATGTCCTGCTTGTTCCCAGCGCCGGGACAACAGCCCGGCTCTGAACCAACTGCGGGAGCTGCACCAGGAATCCGGCTATTGACACGCAAATGAGCCCAGCAAACGTCCCGCCCGCCCGGACAGCCGCGGCGTTTCTAGCCATGCTGTTGGGACAGGAATAGAAGGGGGTTTATCCAGGTCAGGTCTGACACGCATTTGGATCCGCCAGGGCTCCACCATATCTCGCAGCAGCCCAGCCAAAATATGCAGCAAGACAGCAAGACATTTCAATATTTTCCCAGCGCAGGTCACAAACTAAGGGCCAAAGCTCGTGAGTGTTTTCCTGATTATGTTCCATCTATTTATGGAAAAGGAGGCAAATATAAGAACACATTTCCTGTGCAAAAAAAGAAGGAAGTCAAGGTACGTCATGGCACTGCCTCAGGATGATTCGAATTCTTCAGTCAGGCACAGACTAATTGATGTTATTTTCCATTCCTTAAGCTATTTACACTGCTTTATCTTTGGCAGTCTCTGAGACATTTAAATTATTTTGTGCAGAAGGACAACAGTATTTTGGGATGTAAAAATAGTTGTGTAAAATTATAGGTGAAGCTACTCAAGAACAATAAGGAATGCACATTCTGTCTACTTGAATAGCAAAATAACTTCATACTGTCTCCATTCCTATTGAGAAAGATGCCCTAACTGAACAGAACCATGCAGATGTCCAAGTGAGCTCATAATGAGTCTGAGCATGATCAAAGCCATAGTTTTCAGTTAGTATAGGTGGATGGATGGTAAGAACATTATATTTCAGTGTGAATGTTGCTGTTCCAAACAATCCTTTAGGCTGACATCTTTCTAACGAGAGCAATGCTACTAGGTTAGCTTCGAAATTTTTAATTTTTGTGAAGTACTTAATGTATTACCAAGTACTATGGGAATACAGTCATGCCATTCCTGGTAAGCCCTGCCAAGCATTCACCCACCAACATGGTCCTCTTGGAGTCATGACCATTACGGCAAGTCTTCACCAAACAGAGAAATGTTTGTCGTAGCTGTTCTCCAGTTGCAGGCAGACTTCACAAAGTCCATAGGAAAAATTAAGATAATATCAGTTCATACTTATGAATCTGAAAAACCAGCACAGAGCACAACTGCTTTTTTGTGCTTTGTGGCTCATCTCTTCAGCAGTTCTGGCACATTTTTCCATGAGGCTCCTACAGGCCAGACCTTGCTCTGCCTTAAGTCACCATGTTACTGTCATCTGAAAGCAGCCATCACCCTCATGGAGCCTTCCTGCCTCGTCTGCTTTTGTTTGTCAAGAAACGTGTCTCCAACCGATTCATTAAAAAGTGTAAAATGCCATTATTACATGTCCTGCATCGCCGCAGCAGCTGCAACGCAGTCAACATCGCAAAGGCAAAAGGGGTAACGTGCTAGTGTTGCAATGGAACGACCACACCAGCGTTTCAGCTGGTTGGAGGGGCTGGTGGGGAAGGTGAGGAGGAAGCGCCCCCAGCTCAGACTGACACAGCAGCTCAACCAAGCGTAGCCGGAGGCCCCGCGCTCACACGGTGCTCGGAGGCTCCGGTGGGAGCTGCCGACGCTGTTCCCAGTGTTTTGCTGAGGTCTCCTAGTATTTTCCAAGCTCAGCTCTCACTACTGTCAGAGCAGATGGGATTACATTTAAAACTGCAAAGACGTAGGAGTTAGCTCTTCACTGAGAACACATTCTAAAAAAAAAAAAAATGCTATCAAATTAACTTCTTTAAACATCCGTGGCCTCCTGCCGAGCACTTGCGTTGCCCATTGCTGCCTTTCACAAGCTTCTGTCCGGAACCAGTTTTCTCGCTGTCTACGGCTCTTACCTCCAGCCTGTGCCAGCAATGTGTATTCACAACGCCTGTGGTTTATGAGATTACAGGCCGAAAATGTAATTTCTGACTACAGCCTTTACCAATCCACAACTCCAGATGAGATAATTATGGGGATGGAAAGTACTTTGAAAAACAGGTAAGTATATGTTTTTCATATTTAGGTTTAATCAAAATTATACTACCAGGACACCTAAACCCTACGGTAACAACTGTCCTCCAGCTGTAGGGGAAGGGACTCTTTCCTTCCTTCAGGTAGTTTTGATATATAAGGAAATGTAGTGACTCAGTAGGTGATAATCTATTTACTCATAACGTAAGTAATTGCCAATAGCTACTAATAGACTCTGGGCCTCATCTTAGGTTTGGGCCTAGTCTGGCGGCACGTCCAGAGCATGCTGAAACACAGCGGTACGCCGCATCACTGAACGTGCGGGGACCTCCGGCCACCCCACAACCCCAAATTTGTCCCTCTGACCTCCTGGATTAGGAAGACCCAAGTGAGGGCCTTATGGGGTGGGTGCCAAGGTGCCGTAATCCTGAATTTGCTTCTGCCCTCTGTACTAGTTTCACACATAAAGAGGCACTTTAGGGTTACGATCCAGTGCCTTTCCTACTGTTTTTGAACGTGCAGGAACTTCTAGAGAAATTCCTGTTTCAGCCTGCCAGCTGCCATTGGTGTTAGTGTCCCTCACCCAGTTATCTGCTCACTTTTGTGTTTTTCTAAAGGTCTGTCAGTCCTTTCAAAAAGCAGAACTTTTTTTTTCCTGACAAAGCCAGACTCTTGGCACATTCTTCCAACATTCCTTGAAACAGCCGGTCAGCAAACACCCGAGCAAACACCCGCCGGCCCCGGCTTTGTTTCCTGACCCCCAGTTACTAGAGGTCGGTGTGATGGATGTTTAAGTGAAATGCAGGCCGCATTGATGCCAGGCCAGTCCATCTGAGCTTTCATGTCCTATGAGTTCACATTTCTTTCAATTCCACCACAATTAAAATTGAAAGTAACAGTTGTGTGTTTTCAGCACCTCCCCGCCAAGCGTTGCATGTGATTCGAGGCCAGATTCCATCGCTCATTCTTTTTGGACATCTTCTTCCTTTCTATTGCTACTCTTGGAAAAAAAAAATGCAAGTTCATCGAATTGAGTGGACAATGAAATGCAGTGGCATCCAAGAATAAAGTACTACCCTAGATAAGAAGGTTACAAGTTGGCTCTTTGCAAACATTTCTCAGCAGGCTTCCAGAACATAAATTTGTGATGTGGGCAAGTACACAGGACCAGATACTCTGTCTGGAGATTGAGAAGCTACAGCCCTGACTTTAGAGGGATGTATCAGCTCTCCTTTCAAGGTGTTAGGGAGAGTGCCAAGACAAATGAAAACAAGCTGCTGTAGGGGCCGCAGTCCTCACACTTCTCACTGTTTTGCACTGCATCCAATGGTGAAATGTTGTACGGAACTCCAGCACGTTGAAGTTGAGGTGACTGGTCCCTGCCATAGAAACAGCCACTTGCAGGCTGGTTTGGCTGCAAGATTCCTAGCCCAGTATATTAGCTGCCAGATCGAACTCTGATTGCTGCACCCTCATCTCTTTCTAATACTGCCCCTTTTCTTCCTTGCTGCATTTCTTTGGCTGTCCTTTTTAGTTTTAATTCTGTTTGGTCTTTATTGGAAGTAGCTTTCTTCTGCTGGACACTCAGGCTCTGTAGGATCTGTTGTACTTCCCTTCTGGTCTCGCAGGACGGTTGCTGAAGCTTCTGGCAGAATTCTTTATTGTCGCTTTTTTTTTTTTTCCTTTTTTTTTTGTTTTTTCAGGCACTGCTGAAATAGCTATTTGACTTTTCCAGTCAGAGATGTTTCATTATTACCAGAGGCAGGTGGTTCTCATTTCACAGATTTCAGTTAAGAAACCAAAGCATGAGACATCTTGTGAACCACAGGCTCTTGCTTTCTGTCCTGACATTTCTCTTATCTTTTGATTTGAAAGCTGATCCTTAAAAGGGATAACTAAGTGATATTGCATACCACACCATTACAGTCCAGCCAAATAATATCTAGACAAATGGTGTAGGTGGAGTCACTGCAAAAACGAAGACTTTTAAAAGATCACTAGATTTTGGCCTATGCAATATTTTTATATTTGCACTGTTACTTGCCAAATGAAATGAAAATGACATAGTTGGACTACTAAGTCGGTGTTTAAAGGCTCCTTACACCTTACTCATCAGCATAACCCCATATTTATTTTCATTCTCAGAAAGCTCAAATCTGAGATCTTATTTGCTATTTTCCAGCCTTTCTTGATTTCCTACCTGAAAACTGGAGTGCTGGCCCACCCAGCATTTCAGCCCATTCCAGGACCAGTGTGCCATAGGAGGGCAAGTTGTATAAATGTGTGAATACTAACCTTGACACCTGTCCACGGAGTCTGCAGCGACGCGGGCCATATCGCCTGTGACATTATTCTACCCCTCCTGTAGCTGTCAGCAAGGTAGGCACGAGCAAACAGTTCCCCAGATGATGCTCAGGGTGTAACTCTACTGTTTGTCTGGATTCATCACTCATGACCAGTGACCTTGACAGGGGAACCTTCACCACCACTTCCAGGCTCCCCTCCTTTGACCCTCTCACATGAATGGCTCTGGTACAAACATGCAGGGGGGCAGCTGAATTCACTCATCCAGCAGAAAATGCACAAACTGTTTTCTGCAGGATTAGCAAAATGACCTGGTTTATCATCTGGTCAGAAAAGTGCGCAGCAAAACTAAGATGCTGGGTAAGGAGAGGGAAGAAAGCCCTGAAACTGGTTGTGCTATGTCATGTAACCTCACCTTTACTTTGAACTAATAATAATCTACATGACTACAGCTGCTGCAGCTTCCTTTTTGGAAGGAGAGCAGAAGTTGCCTAGCTGAGCACTTTCAGATATAATCTTGGCTCCAGCAAATATCTGCATTCTTCTCTTTGTGCACTTCCCTCCCAAAAGATAAAAGATTGACTGATAACTGCATTACTGAAGAGTAAAAGGATGGAAACCAGGTTTATTGAGGGTCCTCCTCTACAGTTATGAGTAGTGTGGGAAGGGAAGACTAGTAAAAGAATAAAAAAGGCACAGAGAAAGACTGACAGAGAGAAAAAAAAAGGTGCAATAAACAACAGAGAATGAGAAAGAAAAGACATTGAAAAAATAGGGAGCTAGAGTGATAGAAAGGTCAAAAAAAAAGCAAAAGCAAGTGATCGTAGAGAAAATTACATATAAACATACATTAGACAAAGATACTCATTGCAAGAGAGGATATCTGCTTTAAATATCTAAAAATTCAAAATCTGAACATAAACACTTAAAAATATATCTCTGGATTTTGATGCCTGTAACTAGGAACTGTGTTTGGCAGTGTCTGAATAGAGTCAAATGAAAGGAGATTCTGTTGTCTCCAGAGGAGTTTATCCATTTTCTATTATGAGCTTACTAGCCTATCAAATAAAAACTATAAGTTTACACATTTAGCTCATGTAAATGTACTAGAGAAACTTCTTTGTCTTTTTTTCCCCCCACTTCAGTACAATCTGGACAGACTGCAATACAGTGCAGTTTCCCATGGGTGTACATGACTGAACCCACATGAATGTTTTCTTGTTCTACTTGGTATCTGAATGTTCTTCACATTTTTCAGCTGTGCTCAAAGGACAAGCATGCAGAGTTTGTGCACATGCTGCTTGAGCAGCCCTTGATAACGTCAGTGCCACAGAATTATAGTCATTATCCCTGATAAAAGTAATTTTCTCTTGCTGCCTTTGGATTCACTGTGAAAGAACAAACAGCATATTTGCAGGTGCAAGGAGCAACACATCCCAAGAGTATTTTAGTCTCTTCTATCTTAAGAAACATATAGCTGACCCCCGTTGTCTGTCCACGTGCTCTTTCTCCTCTTTTCTGTGGGTCTGTACTTTGAGCACAACATCTACATTTGTTCTTTGTAGGACCTCCCCTTTGGTTCTGGCCAGGCTCTTCCCTGATTTGGTTTCTGCCACTCCTGCTCTACTGTCAGTGTCAGTGTCCTTAGGTTATGATTATTGTAAAATTTAGAATTGGAGGTAATTTTTCATTTTACAGTATTAAAAAAAAAATAAAATGTTACTTCTAAAACTCTGTTGTTTTAAAGATAAGACCTTGTTGGGGAAGGAAGAGGAATAAGCATGTCTCTCTGTCAGCAGTTTTCTTATGATTAAGGCCAACAAGGAACAGACTGTTCTATTTATGCTGCATTTTAACTTGAGCTTTCAGGAAGCCCCGTTGCCTCATAAATGCCTCTACTGATTTCCCGCTAGCTCATACCACTCTTCTCTCCTTTGGTTTGTCTCCTGCCTTCCTACAGGTTTGATCAGGTTACTCTTACGCTTTCATTTGGCTTCCACGAGTTTATTTCTCCTCTTGGGTCTTTAATCTTTCTTACAAGTTAGGGGGTCGTCCTCATTCTCTATGCAGCATTTTCTGCAAATTCAACGAATACCTGTTTCCAGGCTCCTCTTCCCTCTGCTTGCTTTACCTGAGAAATCTTGCCATAAATAAAATGTCAACAGCCTTCTCCATGAGTATGATTCACTGGTCTTTCTGCTTCAGATCTGTCATATGTCATATCCAAGTTAAAATGTTGGCTTGTCTCTTTGGCACTAATTTCCCTGCTTCAGTCTGGTGATTTTCTAAGCTGAGCCAAAGCAGTACCCACATCAAGATATTTTTGGTAATCTTTTTTAATGCCAATCCACTAAACCACATTCTGTTGCCACTCTGTAGCATCTGTGTCCTATTATAGATAACTGATTTTGGTTTCTCACTTCTGTTATTTCTACTGTCTATAACATGTAGTCCCATAGTTTTTTCAGTGTGGGTAGGAAAGAGATGGTAGGTTTGTGTGGGGTCACCAGTCACAGTATCTTAAAAGATCTGAACTAGATTTAGTGAACAGAAGTTAAAACGATTTTAAACTACCATTTACTCATATTTTTGTTCTATCACTGCATTTGGAAAGTCAAATAATCTATAATCAAACCTATCAGATTTTACTGAGGACAACTGTGTCCAGCTGTATGAGGGTGTAAACAGAGAGGATAGGGGCTGACTGCATAGCCTTGACCAATAGGGAATAACTGGGAGTAATGAGATTAAACTGAACAAAGAAAAACCACTGAAGGTTGAACATCGTGAAAATATCCTGGCCGTGTCCATCAGACCATGGACTAATTTCCCATGGGAAGTTGTGGAAACCCCATCTCTTGAGTCATTTAAAATTAGACCAGATAAAGCACTGAAATACAGAAAACTGAGACCAAGTTTGCAGATCTCAAAAGCAGGAGGCCAATAAAATGATCCCTTTATGGTTTCATCTGTAGCAAACCCCCATGGTCCAGCTACACCAATATATTGTAAAAAAAGTATTTTTGATACAGTTGTGGAAACACTTAAAAGAAGCAAGAAAGTGAAGAGGCAAATTCAGAGAAGCAGCAGAGAAGTGGCCTCCTTATCCATTAACACTTCTCAGGCCTTTTGTTGTGTAAAACTATGGGTTATCCAATTAGAAGCAGTTAGTCCACATAGTTTTTCTTTTCCTCTACACATTAAGGCACTTCCTATTAGCTGAGTTCTATGGAATTTTTTTTTTTAAAGCTGAAGCACTGAAGAAAACTGAACACAAAAGGAATCATATTTTGAGGAATTCTTTTTGCCTAAAATTATATGCATACGTTGATGTAAACTTAAGGATCTGATAAAAAATATTTGACTTCAGTTATTTCTACAACTGTTTTCATTTTCTACAGTTTGCCGAAGAGGACAACAGGTCAGTGGGCTTCTTGTGTTATTCCTTTTTCAGCTGGATAACTCCAAGTGGGGTGTTCTATTTCTCCGCTGGCAAAAAGCTTTATTTTTTGAAGTATTGTTGGATTGCAATCAGATGCCTGAGATGCCAGAGATTTTCCCATCTCACAATCAGAGACAAAATAAATAAACTGATAATGGCTGTTGTTGTTATACAGAGAGAAAAAAAAAGGAAAAGAAGAAACAAGAAAAAGAAAGGAGAAAGGAGAAGAAAAAGAAAGAGAAAAAGAAAAAGAAAGAGAAAAAGAGAAAGAAAAAGGAAAAAAAGGGGAAAGGAAAATGAGTTAGGATGCAAGAAGATTGATTTGAATTACTTACAGGGTCCCTTTTCTTATATACCTTAACATGTAAGTTTAGGTAGGTAATGCAAGTGTGACTAGAGTCACATAGACTCTGCTGTTCATAATCAGAACAATCTTCTTAACTCTTAATTTGTATACCGCCACAATCTATTCTCGCAATAATTTTCTTGTTTTTATCAGGGTTATTCTGACTGCTTGCACCAGATATTTTATTGATCACTTCTCTACTATTCCTGTTATATTTCCTATTATTTTCATCTCTTTTCACTAAAAAAAGTTTTAACATTTCTAATTTCTTACTCATCTTGACTGCCTCCAGCTCAGTCCATATTTACTTTACTTATTTTGTCAGCATTTATTTCCTCCCTTATATTTATAATTCCTGTGTACCTCTTTTGATTTTCCACAGTGCAGACTTACAGTATCAAATACTCATGTTGCAAAATTTCCCTCACATAAAGATCAACAATAAGTTAGCTGGAAATCATCCGTATTTCATTATACTTGGCAACGAGAGGTGCAGCTTTTAAAGAGCCTCCACCCTGCAGCTGCATCTCATCATCGATCCATTTAAATGCACTAATCTAGCCAAAAAGCAAATGTTTCCCATTACAACCTGTTTCTAAGTGACATCTATGTGCTAGTTTAGGAATAGATCTTCATAACAGAACTACTTTGGAGGTAGAGCTTTGGAGATGCCCTTCTGGTTCAGCACTAGACACTTGCATGCTTTTAGACTGAAATAAGCATGGAGCCGTGTACTTGCATCCTGTTGCACGGTGGATGAAATAGATACTGAAAGCAGGGCTAGCTCGGCTGCAGTTAGGGGGTACAGGACAAGTTAGCTCACTAGGTGTTGGCTCTTATATTTGTCCGGGCAAGGACAAATACCCAGACAAGGAAAAGTATGAAAAACTCTGAAGTTCATAGTGAGCAGGCAGTGGGACACCTCGGCAGACTACCTCTATGTACCACCATCTAAGACGCTCAGAGCTTTACAGGTGGCTGTACCCACACAGATCCATAGAAGAAACCCGTAGGCCTGACACTGCAGCCAACGCCAGAGCGTGAGGGGTCGAGCTGGTTTGTGTGACTTCCATGGCAGCCCTTGCTCCCGCGCGAGCCCGACGGCCTCGCCGAGGGGCTGAAGCCTCTGTCGCGCTTCAGCACACGAGTGTTTCTCCCAACGGGCCCTCTTTACTGCCCAACCTTTCTGCATGTTCGGGGCTATATTAGGTGGGCCCCCGAATCGTCGTTTCTGACATATTAATGCTCACAACACTAAACCCATTTCTAATCACACCGGCATCTCGTGTCTATCTGTGTCAGAGGCAGCCTGGGAGACCTCAAAACTTCCGCCCCTTTAATCCACAAGTGCAGTCAACAGCACCTTTGCCCTCTGGTGCACCCTCCACCCCACTCCGCGGTGGTGGTAGACACACTGTTAAAATGCTAACCAAGTTGTATTTGCTTTCTAAATTAGCATCCCAGCTGCGATAAATGTGGCAGCTCTTGGATAACAAAGTTATTGTTCATGCTGTTTGCTGGCAGCGTCAGGACAGTAATTGCACTGGTCCAGGTTCAAGTCACATTCTGAAGGCTGCCTCTGCAGCCACAGGGACTGAAAAATAATCTGTTGTAGGAGGCTTTGGATCCTGATTCCAGTTCTATGGAAGAGCCAGATCTTTCACTAGTCTCTTGTCCAGCAGCGAGCAAGATAAGGCTTTAGTCATTTCTTCCTACAAAATGCTTTAGAGAATATATGTACTGCAAATCCTTCTACTGTGCTGACATCTAGAAGAGATCTTCAAAGAGTAAGAAAAAATTCAACCCTTGTCAGAGTTGTATACTGTGAAAATATGAGAACTGAATTCAGTTTTCCTATGTCTGGTATATAGAACATAATACTTAGCCTCACATCTGTGGAGATTAGTTATATACATATCTGAATATTTCTGTTTTCTCTGGACTTAGTCATAGATCAGTTGTGCAGAAGGTTTTCTTATGATCTCTTATGATCTTGTGGACACAATTGCCCAAATGTGTATTACTATTAAATGGACAGAACTTCAATATCAGTTAAAAAGACATGAAATAGGAGTATTGTTTCAGTCTCAGTTTCTTTCAGTTTCTGATAACCCCTACAACAGATATACTACTAAGTTTTGTAGCAGACAGAATGAAACTAGTATCAGTACCTTGTTTCATGGAAGTTTTGAGAATGTTAGTCCTGGTGCTTTTGCTCAGGATAAGATCCCTTTTCTTACTAACAGCAAACCTCCAACAGTACAGACTCTGCAGTGCACAGTCATCGTGTTGCTGTCACTCCACAAAACAGCATTTCAATTCATAAAGTGATAAACTAAAGAATAAGGAAATAGCCAATTAATATAATTTAAATGTTGCAGTTAATGTACCTGATTAATAGCAATGCTAACCGGAGGGAATTCTCTCCGCTCATTTGGATGGCAGCCTTAATGCTAACTCATGTCATGCTTATTTCTTCATATAAAAATGGTATTTGTACACATGCAATTATATAGAGCAGAGGTGCACAGAACTGCACAGCAGTTCCTCTCTACTCATCAAGACCATGCTGGCTTATATGTAGGAATAAAGTGTTACTGTATTGTAACCCTCACAATACAAACCTGGACGAAAAGGAAACGGGAATTATGTTTCGTTACAATTACAGCAGTGTAGGCTCTCCCATGACTTAGCGAAGAGAAATAGGAATGCTAAAAAATGATGCGGCCCTCTTCAAATAGTGACCTGTGTTCTGTCAACTTTTGTTGCCTCTCTTCATTCAACTTTGAGAGAACCTGGATGATTATTATCTCAGATGAAATGAATATTTTATAGATGGCTGAAGTCAGGTGTCCTTAATACCTTGGTGTCTAGAAGAGGCTTGAGCACCTTGACTAGAGAGCACTGGACATGCCAAAAACTTCAGGATGTTGGAAGTTTGTGTTATTAGGCACCCTGTTTGCCCAGAGAGCAAGTGAGATTTGTAACGTAGCTATGTTTGAGCTCCTTAGCGCCTGCATTTGGAGTTACGCAAAGTAATTCCGTTGAAACAACTTTGCGCAGAGTAAAAGTGCCTCATTCTTGTTTTATCTTGTGTAGCTAGACGAGGTGCTGCAAGGAGCCATAGCATGGATTTAGCACAGCCCCCTTGCCCAGAAACACCAGTGGCCCTAGTAGCAAGTATATTCAGCCTAGATCAGGTGTTTCTACACCCTCTCTTCATGCAGAGCAGCATAAAAGGTGAAGGGGCAAAGAAACTGGTCCATTATTGTCCAGCTTTGAAAAATTTTGTGGAAAAAAAAAAAAAGCCCAACTTGATAAGTTGATTCACAAGTACGAAGGGGATGGGTTGGTGCAGCAGCCTGTGCAATAACCACCGAGCTCGAGTGCAGCTGAGGTGGGGGCTGTTGGAGGTACAGGGACAGCAAGGGGACCATCCTTTCCCACCAACACCAGCAGCATGCCTCACTCTGCCCGCAGCTCTGTGCTTAGAAAAACCACTTTTGTCCTGATCAAGAAGAGCCTAATCCTCCGAGCTGGAGTCAAAAAAACGTCTTGCAGAAGCAAAAGCCAGAAGATGGGGGCTGAAGTGTTTCCTCATAGCTCTTCCCCATCTCTGAAGCAGCTCACTGCTAGGAAGGGACTTGAGTTATGCACAGCTGTATTTACGTCTGTTTTGAAATGCCCAAAGTTGCAGTAATGTTTATTTTTCTTTAACTCTTTAATGCTTTTGAGGTATCAAACGGTTCAAAAGTCAACATTACTAAATTTTAAGAAATATATTGTGCTGCCAGTGTTTTAGCAACAGTTTCTTTATAAAGTAAAAGCAATAAATAAAGGAAAGCAGATTAAACAAGCACAGAAGCTGTAAACACAATTGCAACAAAATACTTGGTGAACAGAAAAGTTTGATGAATGCTGAGTGGTGAAAAGCTCTGCTGGTTCTCTGGATTGTATCAAGATTTTTCTCAAACTTAATGATGTCTCCAAAAAAGAAGTCCTGACAGAAACTCAAAGGGAATAAAAAGGGACCTGCTGCTGATATGGCAGAGATGGAAATAAGTGTTAACATGCAGAAGAGAAATAGTCAGGTCAGTGTGTTAAGCACAAGCACTTTCCATTTGGATTTCTGTTTTATATTAATCAGGTTCAGTATTTGGTTTAATTACCTTTCTGGAGGTTATATTGTGTTTGGGCCCTCACTTGGGCACTTGTGCTGTCCTTAAATCCAATAGTCCATCCACACCTGATTAAAAGGCATGATTACTATTTCTGCATTAAAAAGCTTAGGCCCTGTCCTTTTGGAAAAAAAAAGTGCTTTGCATTATTATGCTCAGTTTGTTTTGCATTTTGCTTAGAGCTTAAGGACTGCCTTGAGAATTCAATTAACTTGGACTATTTCCCTTTGCCTCTCTTGCATTGCTTTGCTCTAATCCTGCAAATGACCTCTGCGTGGACATACTTTGGATCCGCATGGAGCCGTTTGGAGCCTGGTGCTGATGCAACCGCACAGCGCTGCACACCAGAGTTGGAGTATATCTAATGAGTTAAAACATTTGGCTGGTGCTTTCTTCTGGGAAAGCAGCTCTGAAAAGAACATCTGAGGGTGTCTCAGCAGAGGACTGGCTGCAAACATTCTGTTACATGGCTGTGTTTCTTAGCTCATTACTTTCGTTTTGACTTCTCAAAGCATTTTGTTACTGCTGATCAGACTTCTGGATTGCATTTTGACTAAATTTGCATTTCTAAATCCATTGCCTAACAAGGGCAAACTGGTATAGAGTGCTAACAATTAATTTAGCTGCACTAGAAACACATTGTGTCTAAGGCTTTTATCACTCAGTTCAAAAGCACATTTCTTTATACGCTATACTTTGCATGGCAGTCAACATAGCTTGTTTACAGAAAATAATGAGCATCTCTGTTTATTAGCTGCAATAATTTACATGGCTGGCTTTCCATGACATTTTTTTTTTAATAGGCAGATGAAACATGTGGAACCTCAAACCAACTCCAGCTACTCCTAGTCTCATTATTGTCTCTGTTAGTCCCTAAACTGGGGCAAAATCACTCATGAGGCCATATATCTAACTCTGGTTCAGCATCTTCAGTAGCACTGGGCATCTGCTCAAAGAGTTTGGAAAACCCTGAAAGCAAATGAAGTCTAGTATTTTCTTCTGCTTGAAAGCAGTATTCTTAGATAAGCCATTTTCTGGAAGACAGATATAACTTTATGGGGAGCTTCTAGCATATTTTCTATAAAACTATGGTGACTTTTTAAGATAGAAGAAGAATCCAAAGTGCCCCACAGATTCTTTTTTTATTATTATTATTATTTTTGGGGGGGTAGCAGGAGAGCATGCTTTCCTGGAAACTATCTCCCCATTTTGTAATCTCATTATTTTCATTATTTTAGTGCCAGAGCAGGAAGATGGGAGAGAGGAAAACACTGAAGGAAGAAAAAAAAAAAAAGTGTAGTATCACTTTCAGAGCCTAGTCCTCATAAATAATAATCAGCTTAGAGGTTTAAAGACCTTCTGGTGTTTAGATGGCTCCTGCAAGATCCCACAGAGCATCTCTTGTCTCTCTTCAGTGAAAAGTGAGCTGAGCAGCAAGCAGTTGGCACAGGTAGCAGCACGTGCAGGTCACACACAGAAACTGGTCGGCGCTGAGTACCTAGTACCTACAAGGAGGTATCTGATGAGCTGAAAGTAACTAAAAGCTCCTTGGACACAGTGGGCAAAGTAAGTAAAGAACAAGTGACATTGCTGTGAGGCAGTGCATGGCATTGCTGGAAGAGGGAGGCGTCTAGAAAATGTTTATTTCGTATTATATAACTATTATTTTAACTCGTGGTCTTTTACTCATCTCCTGAAAACTATCCTGATCTAGGCCTATCTATAGAGGAAGCTCTGTTTAGTGGCAGGGCTGGGGGGAAAGCTGTCAAATTTTGTTCATTTAGAGGCAAATTCTCTACAGTTGGAAGAAATACAAGATGGGCAGCCTGAATTTTGGAGACGGCTGTTAGCAGCTCTGTGCCACTAAAGCCGTTTCACTCATCAGCGAATCAAGCTGCTGATCATGTGATAAAGCAAGGAGAGAGTGATAACACTGTTGTCAATTCATCATCAGCTACTTCCACCTAAATTGTCAGTTAAGTAGTTAAACTAAACATTTTACAAAACAGGGCTGATTTATCACCTCTCAGTAGACAGCACAGAACCAAATACAGAGTTGTTATTTTAAGAGAGAAGCTAAGGTAACCCAAATTGCCATTTGACTGTGCTCTATTATTTGAGCACTTAGACATTTTCTGTCATGGCCAATTTTAAATAGATGGGATATTTATTGTGTTGGACTTCTCTGCTTTTTTTTTTTTTTTCCAAGGGAAAATGCTGCACATCTGATAATCCCACCGGTTTCTAAAACAAGTTAACATTGTTTGACCTAAACTGAATAAACCCTCAACAGGACTGAGGCTGATGACTTTATCTGTTAGGCTCTGGCTCCTCTAATTTAAAACAAATGAAAGAATGTGGAAAGCTTAAGTGAACGCAGAAGAGGTGGGAGGGTTTTTTTCCTTCCCCAGACCTTTACAAAATTAGGAAATATTGCTGTAAACAATGTGCATGGCATTTTCAGAAATGAGTTGTTATTCCACAGTGACAGTTTCCAAGAGTGAAATAAGAAAAAAAAAAAGAGTTTTTCTTTGTTTATGGTTTCAGAGTGTTTTAGTAGCTTTTTATTGCTAGGACCCAAGTTAAAATTAAAGTGAATTCTGTTGGGCTCCTCCTAGTCATAATCTTCTTGCTCAAATTTTACAGTGCAACTAATTCCCCTAGGCACACTGAATTATACTTGATTTTTTTTCCCCTCTGGCTGGAATGATGGTAAATTCCTGCAGGCTTGAACAATGCCTATTTCTTTACAGAGTACCAAGTTAAAACTGAAATATTAATACTGTGGACCCATCAAACATATCAAGACTCAGAACTTGAACAGCAGGGATTGCTGGTGGGAACGGAGGGTTATTCCCAGAAAAGGTGTCCATCAGTCTGCTTTGGCTCCGGTTGACAGCCTCACACAAGCACCTCTGCTTCTGGTTCAAGAGGACAACAGGCAGGCATGTATCTTATGGATGAACAACCTACCTCACTGCTTGGTCATCCTTGTCTGAGGGAAAGGTACTACAGGTCTATGAGCTGCTTCCTTTCTGCTCGGTATGGATCCTCGATGCTGGCCAGGAAAGCTTCTCTCTCCTGGCTTCTCCTTGTGCCTCAGGCACAAAGCAGTGTGGCTGCCTCTATTAGGCAGGATGCTGCTCGTCCTGTTGTCCACCTGACAACATCCACCTCCAACTCCACCTGACAACAGGACGAGCAGCATCCTGCCTAATAGAGGCAGCCACACTGGACACCTGCACATTGTTATCTGAGAGGACTACACTGAAAAGCTGGTAACACGTCAGCTGAGATTCCAGTTCTCATAGGGTTGTTGGGTGCCTTCCAGAAGTAGGCGCTTAATATTATCCTGACGCAATCAACAGAAGCCAAATGTTTACCTCCTTCCTAAAATCCAACAGGATAAGACAAAATCCTAGACATTACCAAAGCAATAATGTTACTCTCTGTAGCCACTCTCCAACCTAAAAAGTATTTTGAGAATATGCAGTTCATTGTCTCCACCTCCACACTCTGGCTGTTCGCCTGTCCACAGACACACTCATGTATCGTTGCCATGTCATGTGTCATGGAGGGAAGGAAGGAAGGAAGGAAGATGTTGGATGCACACACATACACACAGATGCTCTGCCTCTGAGGAGAAAAGGGCCAGCAAACAAGAATCGCATTCAGCATAGATTTAAAAAAAAATAGCACTTTTAGAAAGTACTGAAAGGCACGTACTGAAAACTTTCCCACCTCTGGCAAAAATGACACAAAACCACGCTGCTGGGAAAAGCACCTCTCCCGCCACCTACCCTAATCATCCCGCAGCTGGTGCCAGAGGAGACAGCCAGGCCATCTCCATACCCATTTCAGGTCAGGACATGAAGAGTTATGAAACTGAAGACAGTTACTCGCCCTGTGTGGTAAGTTCTGCATTCTCATGCTGTCCCTGTGAAGACGGAGAAGTGTCTGTTCAAACAGGCAGGTGCAAGGGTTGTTCCCCTGGCACACGATAGGAAATAAGGCTGTAGAAGTCAATAGCTTCCTTACAGATGGCTGCCCCTTCCCAAGCACATCTCTACTTGACAGCCACTACCAGGAGTGGGTTCTGAGGACACAGCCGGAAATATCCCCCATGGCCTCACTGGACATATCAAGAGTGATGTCTACTTCATGTACCCACCCTGTCACTCCAAACATGCACACCCCACCACCTGTATTCAGGATCCTCCTGGGCTGTCAGTTAGGCAAGTGCCTCCTCTTCACCACAGCTTTAGATAGACTTCATTATTTTTAGCAAAGACTTTACATGAGGGCTAAGTCCTGCAGAATACACTATGCTCTCAAATGATGCTAATCTTTCCAGCGGGTCTTCACATAGCACCTTGATGCCGGTGAAATTAAGCTTCTGGATGCCAAAATCTTCTCTCACTGTAGATCCAGTGGCAGGTTGGGCTGTAATTACCCTTGACAGTTCTCTGCAGCACCTGAAAAACTTCAGAATCCACGGCCACATGAGGTAGGTGTGATCCCCTGTGAAGACAGAACTGGAAGAAAAGAAAGGAGACATTTTGGTCAGAGTTCAGCAAACACTTGGGAGCAGGACCTGTGCATGGCAGTTAGGAGATTTATCTCTGTTGATGGAATGTAGGTGATGTAGCAATGTCCGCAGAGTGAGATTGGAGTATTATGGTATACTTACCAAGAAAGTCATCATCAATTCTTCCTAAAATGAATAATCCTAGAGCTGGACAGGAAATAGATGCCTGTACCACCAGAATTCTAGAGCAGAAATCTATAAAGCAATGATCATTGCAGGCAGCAGTCATATCATTAACACTAGTTAATGAAACAATGTGTTTCATCCAGCATCTACCTTTGTGCGGATAATGTGGGAGTTGTTCTCATGTGCAGCACTCACAGACATCCCTGGAGGGTGGAAGCAGTTTGGCTGATGCAAGATCATGCACTAGCCACGCACTGGGAAGTTGGTAGCCAGGACCCTTACTGTGGTGCTCACAGACATTTAAAGGAGGGAGGAGTAATTACATCTGACACGGAGGAGATAGCAAAGGTGTCTATATTCAGCCTGAACCTTCCAATGCAGACCGTGCCTGTGAGATTTAAGCAGATGGGGTCTAAGTTATGAGAATGGTAATTATGTCTACAGCTCCTACGAGTGACAATTTTTGAGAGCGGCGTCAGTGCAAACGCTAGTCCCTAGAGGCTCATCCCCTCCCACTCTTTCTCTCACTTCCAGATTCAGGCCCTGTTAAACTCAGGCCTCTCCCTACCTAGTTACTCAGACTTTCTTTAGTCCTGTCGCTCAATACGCAAGGTCTTTTAGTATCTCCCAGCAGTGCTATCTGATCTACCTTACTTGATACTCCACACTAATCTAATCTAAAAAGTCCTGTAAGGAACCTGCTTTCACTTTATCTCCTCTTTCTCTAAACTCGTGTCAGTCACTGACCAAAGGCTGGGCTTCTGGGGCTGGCTTTCACAGTCATGGTTGAACCTCATCACTGCTTGTGACACCTCAGTTCTGGGCGGCGGGGGCAGTACCCCCTTGAGGGTAAGCTTAAAGATAGCAGAGACAGAACATAACTGTTTGGGAAGCAAATTGCATTACAGCAGGTTGGACACAGGTGAAAGGCCTAAACACATTGTACAGGTGAGAGAAAGTCATATGCTGGGCTAAATAACAGGACCATGTGGCAAGTGCCTAAAACATTCTATATAATTTAACAAGTCCCACTCTTCCATTCCCACTTATCTGCCCAAGTGCTTTTTCATGTCCATAATTTAGCCTTTCTAAACACTCAAGATACCAACATATTGATATTATTAGCAAATGCATGCAATAGTTTAAGAAGATGCAGCCCCATAGTTGTGTCACCACTGACCCAGCTGTAAGGGCAGAACAGAACAACTGAGTAGAGCTCAGCTCCTGGACTGATGTGCTGGTTTAACCCTGCCTACCTCAACAGCTTAAATTAAGTTGCTAGACTTTGCAGTAAAGCAGCTGAGATGCACCCAGAAACGTCTTCAGTGGCTCTCCTGTGGGGACAGTACTCTTTAGCAAGGAGTGATAATAAACAGTAGGATGGTGCTAACACTTTAAGCTGCTGCAGCTGTCTGCTAAGTGAGTATGTGTCAACACCTTCAGACTGGAAGGTGAGAAAGTGAAATTACAGCTCTCTGTTACCCTAATTCTGCTTTTGCAACCTCTTTTATTAAATCACTTTTAAGGGTGGTTACAAGGCTCCAAGGTTTTGCTTTGTGTGTTCTGAATCTGGGGTAAGTAGTATGTTACTGAAAGCTTGCCTCCTTTTATAAGTTTTTCTGCTTTAACTGAGTCACCATGTTTAAAATGGTAAGTTTCAGTAGCCTAGCCTTACATGTGGAAATCCTAAAGATGCCTTGACACCCTCAAAATATAGCAGAAGAGGAAGAAAAACAAAACATATATTTTAATATAGGTTTTGTAGCTTAAATATTCTTTTAATAATCATATAAATTTTCTCAAAAATGATTATAAGATTGATTTCCTCAGGCTAGCCATTAAGTAATTTGTGATTCCAGGATTACATTTACTTTTGTGATATTTTTATTTTCCTGTTTTATTTTAAAACTTAAGGACAGAAAAAAAAAGACTGTCAAATTGAAAAAAATATAAATGGTAGATTTGTCAGTGTACAGATGTAGCTGTGCGATACAAAGAGATCAGCAATATACTAAACAATTAGTCTACATGTGTTTAAATCTTTCTGAGATTTAACAAAATCTGCAAATCTGACAAGTTCCTACATAGATATTAATTATGATACTAATTTAGATTTGAAGTTAGTATCATGTCTCTCTTAGGACAAAAAAAAGTAATGGTTATAAAGAACTGATTTAAAATACATAGACAATTCTGGCGATATTTTTGCAGATTGACACAAATGGCA
Source organism: Tinamus guttatus (assembly GCF_059628265.1). Taxonomy (NCBI): domain Eukaryota; kingdom Metazoa; phylum Chordata; class Aves; order Tinamiformes; family Tinamidae; genus Tinamus; species Tinamus guttatus. Next base: position 4,936,631 of record NW_028289064.1, read on the forward strand.
ACTAGGCACAAAACTAGTCCTTGCTTCTAATCCTGGATCTAAGCAGGAAAAGTGCTACAGCTGTTCTCCTTCTCCACTCTTTAAAAGTCTCAGGTGACTTTAATTCTGGTCTTTTGAAACTCCTTGCAGATACGGGCTATGTTATATTATAACAGTTTGACTGGGCTTTGAATGGCAAACAACTTGCCCGTACATGTGTCAGTGACAAAAGCTTAGGGTGCTGAACCCAACCAGCCTGGGGGTTGCCAATAACAGGACTGCATGAACATACACATATTTTAAATAAACATTATCTCTGGTAGTGGTTGGGTCCAGCCACAAAACAGTTGTTAAATGTGAGATTTTTGGGGAACTTAAAATGTCACTTTAGCATAGATACAACTCTTGGCTCAGGGCTTTTAACTGTATCATATATATCTCTACTGAAATCTGTGGAAGGACATGAAATTTTAGCAAGCCTTTGAATCAGCGTCACAGGCCTCAAGCTGCAACTTCCCTTAAACTCTGCAGGCACGACTGGTTGAGAAGCTGCAGCTTTTGGGTGCTGAGACGTCCTTCCTCCAGCTACTGGAGGTAACCTCTGTCCTGGCCACCTGGACACCAAGTATTTACTTCTGCTGTTGATAAAACTAGCTCTGGATAGCTAGGGCAGTCACTTCCTCTCTGAGATCGCTTGGACGTAGCTTAGTTTATCTACTGTGTGTGTGTGTGTGTGTATACACAATGTGAGGCACTAGAGCTCAGTCGACACTGAGCACATCTGTACACGTGTCCCTGTTTTCCCGCTGCCTTCCCCTCAGCCGCGCACAGCCTCCGCGCCCACGTCCATCGCTCTCGGGCAGGAGGCAGAGCCACCGCGGCGCCGCAGGCGGCTCTTCCCCTCCGCCACCTGCGCGGGGCAGGCGAGGCGAGGCCGGGCCGGCGGGAAGGGACGGCGCTTCCCGGCCACCTGCGGCGGCCGCGCACATGGGGGCCTGGGCGCGGGGCTGCCGCGCTGGCCGGGGCGGCGGCCGCGACGCGCGGAGCCCCGCGCCGCCCCCGGGCCCCGGCGCGCTCGGAGCGGCCCCGCCGCGGCGGGGAGGGGCGGCGGGCGGGGCGCGGTGGCCTGATCGGCAACGGCGGCGGCTACGTCGCCAGGCGGGGGGAGGGCAGCGCCCGGCGAGCGGGGAAGGTTCGCGCGGGGAACAAAAGCCGCGCGGCGCCGCACAAAGCTCCGCCAGGGCGGGTTTGTTCCCTGCCCTCCTAATCCGCCGCTGTTTGGCTGCGCTCCCCGCCGCGCCGCCCGGCTCCTGGCGGCGCCCGCGCTTCCCGCGCCACTTGAGCAAAGTTCGGCGGAGCTGGAGCCGCCCGCGCCCGGGAGGCGGCCGCGCTGCGAGCAGCGAGGGCTCCGCCCGCACAGGGACCGCCCGTCCGCAGCCCGGTGCCTCCCCGCGCCCGTCCCGCTCCCTGCCGCGGCTGGAGCTGCGTGGAGCTGCGTGGAGCAAAGCAGGAGGCGGCGGGCGCCTCCCTCCTCCGCCCCCCTCTCCCTCTCCTCCCCGCGCCTGGGGCTCTGGATAGGAGGAGTTGGAGGAAGAGGAAGATGACGAGCGGGCGCAATTAGCCTAACAAGGGCCGGGCGGCGGAGGCGGCGGCGCTGCGCGGAGCACTGACACATCGCCCCTCTCCGGCCATGAAGGCGGCGGCCGGGGGGCGCCGCTGAAGCGGGGCGCGCCCGCATGGCCGCTCCGTGACGGGGCCGCGCGCCCGCGCCGGGGCTGCGAGCGAGCGGCCTCGGCGCTGCCTTCCCCCCACGCTCCGCGCCGCTCCCGATGTGGCCTCCCGAGGACCCGCTGCTCCTTTGTGGCCGGGAATGAGATAATGGCGACGCGCTGGGCGGCGGGGCCCCCCGGCGGCGATGGAGACGCCGAGCCCGCCCCGGGCGGCCAGGTAGGGGCGGCGGGCGCGGGCGGGGCGCGCTGGGCTGGGGCGGGCGGGCGCCTCCCGCCGCGGGGAGACGGCTTGGCTGGAGCGGCCGTAATGGCCGCCCCCTCCCTGCCTCTTCCTGCCCGCCGCGGAGTTGCCGGGAGTTGGACGCTGCGAGCGGGGCCGGCTCCGCGGCTCCCGGCGGCGCCTCGGGCCGGAGCGTCCGCGCTCGGCGGCGCCGAGGCCGCGGGGCCGCGCCGGGCTCTGCCCCCGCCTCGCTCCGCGCTGGCTCCCGCCTTCAGGCTCGTCGTGCGGCGCCTCCCCGGCCTCGGGCGGCGGAGCGGGGCGGCGGAGCGGCCTCCCCCCGGGCCTGCCTCGCGCACGAGAGCGGCGCTCGTGGGGAGGCCGCGCCCGGGGCCGTGGGGCGGCCCCGCCGGGAAGGCCCCGGCGCGGCCCGCGCGAGAGCCTCGAGGGGCCCTGCCCGGGCCGGCGGGCACGGAGCCCTGTCCCGCTCCCCAGGGGCGACAAATGTCCCCGGAGCGGCTGCGGCTCCCCAGCCAAGAAGCCGCGTGCGGCAGCTTCAGCTGAACCCCTCCAAACGGGTCCCAAGCCGCGTTTCCAGGGGCAAACGCGCTGTTGCCTTCCCCAAACTTAGCAGGGATCTGACTTTAATCCGTGTGGGATCACGGGCTGGGGATCCTTTGTGCAGATGTGCCTCTTTTGTTCGCTGAAATTCAAATATACCAGAGTGTTTGACTTGAACTTTTAAGCCTGGCAGTTTCAAAGATTTTTTTTTTGTTTAATTTTATTATTATTGTTAGAGACAAGTTTAAGTTTACTGCTGTCCTCAAATCACTTCAGTGTCTGGTTTGAAAATGGCACATATGGTATTGCAAGATCACCCCCTCAATAAAAAGCTTTACTCATTTATATATATATATATATATTTACGGTGAGTGGGTTAGGTGAGGACAAAATGTGCGTTTTGAGTAGGTAAACAGAAGATGCTGAGCTGAAAGACTTCGTAATGAATTATGATAATTGCTGCAAACTCTGCTATGTTATCTTTGTTGGTGTTTTTTTTTTTTGAAATGTAACTGACTGATAGTGAAGAATTTATCCTTGTTTGCTACCTAAAAAGTAGTAGGGGAAGAGGGAGGAAACCACATGACTAAATGTAAAAAGTGAAAATCTACCTTTTTAATTCTCCCATGTTGAAACTATTGTTTTTTGGCACTAGTAGTCTGTTATAATGCACCTATCCGTGCTGTGGTAAACCGTAACAAGGCCCGTGGCTCTTCTGGAGCTCCTCACGTTAAAGCTGTCTAATTGGTGACTACTAATAGGTAAAGAATTGCGAAATGGACTGTACTGCCTGTTGTCTTGCTTGGTGTTTGTTTGCTGCAGTTAAATTTTCATGGCCAGGAAACACAAGTTTGCTCTGAAGGTTGGGTTAGAGCTGCTATGGTTAAAACGGCCTTAGCTTTAAGAGCAGTAGGTAACTCTTGGGAGTGCCCAACCAAGGTCACGATGGCTTCTTGGCTACCTTAGTGCTCATATTGCTGTGTGGTTTAAAGTGTACCCTATTTTTTTTTTTTGCATTTTTTTTATAGTAGAATGACAGGAGAAAGTGCGTGTGGCCTGAGCTCTGTCATCTCTGCTCAGGTGTGCTCAGTGAGCAGAGCCCTTCCACTCTGAAGCTTTTCTTGTCTTGAACGCTGAGGATCTCTTTTCCGTGTGAGAAGAAGAAACTTTTAATGACACATGATTAATAGGAAAAAGGAATGTTAAATTTGCACAAAAAGTTGCAGCTTCAAGGATTTATAGCATGTTAATACTGGCATGCAACCATTAGTAATTTTTGGAAAATGGTGTATGTTAATAGGTGCTGAATCCCATCTGTAGTATCTGTTGAATTGAATTGTATGAGTGTTAACTCACAAACACTCGACTATTAGCTGTAAACGTATATGCACAGCCAGTTGTCATGAGGAGGACTAGAAGCATAACCAGTGCTCATTGTGGGTAAGAGTGGCAACCGAAATTAGGATTTTTGAAACCCATAGCTATGCTCTTTAAGGTCTGGTGAAGAACTGAAAATTTTGTCCTCTGGCTTTAAGATACTAGTTGAGCAAAGGGAACTTGAGGGGGAAGCTTGTGTCTGTGTGCCTTTTCGCACAGGAGGTGGGAAAATTGAGGACATGAAACTTGACTCACTCAAGTAATGCATGTGTTGGTAGTTACTTATGTGGGTAGATGCTTGTTTCTCGTTTTGGATGACTGTCTATCTGATACTGCGTTGTGTTCTGCCATGCCTATCCAGGGTTTTTTATTTTTATTTTTTTACCCCTGATGCTGTATCTGATGGCCCCTTTCACCTCCAAGCCCCTTCACGGAAGGGATTGTTGAGAACAAAGATAACTGGGGCTCGCAGCCTCCTGCCCGCTCGTGCAGCGCCTGCTCAAGGGGCCGGATCACGTCCTCGTTGCTCCCGCGGGAGCTGGCAGAGGGGCTGGAGGCTCCCGGGGCTGCTTGCCATTCTGTCGGGAACCTGACACGCGCTTGCAGACGGGCACGGGCGTCGCTGGGGTTATGTTCCTAGGACAGATAAGTGAGAGTGGGCGCCTTCTGTCCTCCAGATTAATAGCTCCCGCCCTGCCTGTTTGGTCAGGGTGCAAAGCTCTGCCCAGGCGCAGGCCGCTTCAGCTGCAGCACTGCATCTCTAGTCCTGTCCTGGCTCCAGACTGGGACCGGCTGCCTGTGAGGTGTAAATTTAGGCTTCCGAGCTCTATAGGCAAAGCCCCAACTAGAGCTGCTGTGCAGCTCTTCTGCTTGCACTGCTTGGTATTTACCTCAAAGTGTTGATAAATCGGCTTGTGGCGCAGTGTTGAACTGTGTTAAAAGGAAATTGAGAATGTTAAATGCAAGAACAAACAGTCTTAGCCACTTTGTGGCTGTAGAAGCCACACTTTTTTTTTTAATCATAAATAATACCACCTGCTCATATCTGACTAGCAAAAATATTTGGTCAAATTTATTTAGTTTTCTGATATTTTTCTGTTGGAACTCACTAGAACCCATACACTTAGGCTTTTATTGCAACTATCTAATACTTTATTGCAAAGGAATCTGTATTATAAAAAAAAAAGTGATCTTGGTGTGTTTGTTAACAGCTAAATTGTTAGGAATAGTTTTTAGAGACTCCTCAGAGTTTCTGCATTTGGTAGTAGATGAGGTGTATATTTCTAAAGATTCATGTAAAAGAAAAGTTAGAACTTAATAGTGTTTGCTTTGTAACAGCAAATATTCAGCTTTGGGAAGGGGAAGAGAATTCTCCCTGCTGCATCTTATCACTCAGAGAGCGACGGCATAAACCAAGGAGAAGCCTCTTGTGTAAGGGTCAGGAACCAGAGAGAGGCAGTGATGACAGTAAAAATAGAAGCGGATTGGGGTTTTCACTAACAATTAGTAGACCATTTACTATTTTAACAGCCTAGTTGAGATAGTGTTGGTAAATTCGGAGTGGTGACCCCCGAGTGTTATGTCTCTACAGGCATAAGTGCTGAAGGGCTGTGTTTAGATATTGCATTTCAGTCTTCATGTAAATATGTCTGTCAACATAGAAAGTGTCCTAGAACTCGGTCCTTCTGAGATCAGTGCTTTATCCAGGCCTCATGTTTAGAGGCTGTAATGTTTAACCGTATTGCTAAAAAAAAAAAAAAAAAAAAACCCTTCTGTAATTCTGATTATGAGTTTTTTTTTTTTATATGTTAAGTGATACACATGCCAAAAGGAAAACTAAGCATTGCAAGTGTGTATTACTCATGGTGATAAAGGGGAACATGCACAAATGCTGTAGCAAGGGGAGAATAAATTGAGTATAAATTCCAGCTTTACCAGAAAGGGTGGTGGTTGTAGCTATTCAAAAAGCTTGAGTCAAATCCTGTTTAATCATGCAAGCATAACACTGACTTCTGCTCTCATTTATGTCAGAGTAAGCATAAGATAATGTGATAGAATGTGGACTTTTTACAGGGGAAAATGTTGCATATTTGGTAGTCTATGACATAAAGCAGCAAATAAATTCCTTTCCTCAAGAAAAGGGAGGGAAGTGCCTTAAAATGTAGCCGCCCCAACAGTTGAGAGAGTGACTTTTTGCTTTCACAAAATACCCTTGTTTTTGTACTCATTAGGAGTTTGAGAAGTGAGAGGTTTTTGTAAGAGAAATGTGATTGCTTGAAGAATGTTTTCAACTGTATCATATAAAATGATTGCATTTACTACCTAAAATTCATAGCACTGTATAAGCCTTGTAGGAATGAGATCTTTAATGGTTTTAACAAACATCAAAACACTTTCCAAGGTGGCCTTTTTACTTGTGTAACCTAATTTCAAAAATCCTTTTATTTAAATAATTGTGAAAATAACTAATCTACCACTTTGGCTAAATTTGTTTTTTTTTGTTTGTTTTTGGTCTGTTTTAGTTACCTGTATATGCTAAAGATGGCCGAGCTAACTGTTGGGAAAGAGAAAGTAATGATACTCACTTTATGCATTTTTGATCTTGTTCTGTTTAAAAACTATGGAAAACATCTTAATGTGGTTGGCTGACTAAATTGTAGCTCACTCTAACAGTGACTGGCTCTGGAAAAAGTGAAAATTGGTCCTTTTTGTAATTCTACAAATACATGCATATGTTACTGCGTAGATGACAGTGAGGATATGAGTATGTACAACCTGTGGAAATTATAGAAATAAAAACATTTTATATCTCTTTCTAAGGAAACTTGCCACGCAGCTTTTGACTAAGCTGCTATTAAGATATTCCAGTGCTTTGTATCTGTTGTCTTTATTGGGATAAGAAACAAAAGGTGGTCGAAAATAAAGCTTTAGTCCTTCTTGCAGTTGTTTGCATAAGATAGGAAGCAGAGTAAAGAACTTAGGAAATGATGTTAAATGAAAACAAGTTTATTTCCTGTTATTAATAATAGGTCATTATTTTAAATAGCTGGAGTTTGCCATGCTATAAATGGTGAGGATTCTGAATCGCTGCTGAAATAGTGAATAAACGGCACCCCAGAAGTGAAGCTCGTGAGCTGCCAACTTTGGCTTCACCATCTTCTTAGAAAGCATCAAATCCAGTCAGCTGGATTTAGCTCTCTGCTGTGAAGGAAGTGTCTGTCTGCCTAGCATAATAGATAATGTTTGTATATGTAATAAATAATACATCATGTCTCTCATAATAGATAAACATCTTGTAAACCTGAAAGTGCCTAAAGAGAGAATCTGTTTTTAATTTTAGTTACAAGGTGCGCTAAACTGCTTTAAGTAGAGGGCTTTTAATACTTACAGATTTTAATGGGAAGGTTTCCCCTATTGTATTTTTCTTTGTATTTTATTTTAAGCCGTGGTAGAATTATTTTTCTTCTAGTCAATGACTAGAACTCTAACTACTCCCCCAGCTGTTGTTTATCATCTTTTCTTAGTAGTGAGGAAACAGTTTGCTCCAGCAAAGTTACTTTTCTCTCTTTACTGTTGGATTGGAAGAGCTCGCTCTCTATTAGGAACTTAAATCATGCATTGCTTATAGTTGGGAAGTAAAAAAAAATGCTCAGAGTTGTATGCTTCACTTCGTGAAATTGTTGGTCTTGGGGATCAGGTGTAATAATGGAGAAAGATACAGTCATGCTCTCATGTGTGATCAGTGAATTGCTTTCAGCAGGAAGTGTCTTTATGTTGTCTGTTCTTTTTTTTTTTTTTTTTTTTTTTTTAATAAAAACTTGCAGTTCAGGAAATATTTGTAAATAAAGCATTGCGAGCTGTTGCTGCCGAGGGAGCCTGCTTGAGCCATGCTGGTAAATGTTTGGTGCCAGGCATCGGAGCTGCTCTGTGTGTCCTGGAAAAATACAAACAGCTGCTTAGATTTTGATTCTGGCTTTCAAGCATGAGCTTGCACCTTGGGGGAGTATAGGTAGTAGGCTGTTTTTTATTTTTAATTTCTTTATTTTCCTTTTGCCAGCTGCTGCTGCTTTGCCACGAGTGAATGAGGCGGCTCCTCAGAGGCCCCGGCTAATTGCGGATTGGCGGAGGGTGGCGGGGGGCACTCTGAGATGGACGGGTTTCTTTTATGTATGAGACATTTGCATAATGTGTCAGGACACACTGGAGGGGCTGCATTAAGCATTAGCAAATATACTGTAGGGAATAATTTTGCTCTAGCCTCAGTGGGTTGCCCAGATGACCTAATCATCCTTGTTTTTAACTTTCAGATTTGGGCCTCCTCCCCCCTCAAGGCAAAGGAGGGGAAATGAAGTAGAAAGCATTGAATCTTACTGAGAAGGGGGCTTTTCATCGCTTCTGAGTAACGGTTGCCACTGGTGCAAATCGGTTGAGAAGCTCAAGACTGTTTCTGAAGTGCTCGTGTTCGTGCTGGTAGAAATGCTACCATGTTCTAGTTATATTTATGTATACTAATTTGAATTTTTTAATAGAGTAGTATTCCTTGCTGAATTTAATTGCAAATCACCTCACCTTGAAAAGGCTGTATTTTGTTCTCCCCTATGATCTTCTACTTTTTTATCTAAGCTTACTTTTTTCCGTGATAAGATGAGAATGTAAGAGAAGGAGCATGCCTGCTTAATTCTCTTAACAGTGCTACAATGCTGAATATAGGTCCCCTAATTTTTTATTCCACACATGAAGACAGAAAACATTAATAAGGCTAAAATTAAAACAGTATATTGCATTTAACACTTACAGGTGAATAATAATACTTACGTATAGGTAGGTGTCTTGGGTGATGCACTTCGGTTATCAGAATACTTCTGCAGCTGATTTGCCTTCAGCCACAGCCAATGGCCTACCCAATAATCTGGTCACTGAGAAAATTCTCAGTTTTGAGAACTCAAAAAGATTGAGTTAATGTACAATTTAAGGTGTTTTTTTGTATTGGAAAATTTTCCATGTGCTATTTTGAAGAGCCATTGTACAGCTGTTGTATAAAAGGTAGTATATGGAGCCAAAGTGGTATTTTGGATTTTAGAGATATATTTTTTTTAATACCCACTTTAATTTGTCCAAGGACTATCTTGTTTTAACAGAACTTGAAGTGATTGACTTTTGAAAAATAAAAATGCAGTTAAAATAAAAAATTAAGAAAGTGTAAAATACAGTTCTTTAATCTTTAAGCCTTTTATAGGCTATACACTTTCAAATGCAGTTATAATGTTTATAAGGGTCAGAGTTCAATGGGTGCTTACAGGGGTATGCGAACCTGTCAGATTTCCATGTGATGCAAGAGTTGATTGAAGTATCTTCTTGCTATTGGGACTAATGAAAGTAGCAGCACATGGAGATGGGCACCTCAAGCAGGTGGCTCTGCCTGTCCTTATGTTCTGACCTGTTTTCGTGAAATGGAACCTAATGAGGGTTATCTCAGGCAGGAGTGCCCTAGCTTGCATGTAACATGCAGTCCTGCTGCAATTTACTCCTCTTGTTGCATTTCATTTTTCTTCTTGGCTAGCCATTTTTAACCCAGTTTCAATGGGGAGTCTGTGATTCTGGTGACAAGCTTTCTCAAGTGCAGTTACAAACATTGCTTATTCATCAATGGCTGTAAATTCTACTTGTTCCTTCTTGCCTGCTTTTTAAAGTTTTATTGTCCTCGCTCACCAAGGTAAAAAGTGGGTAAGTAAACTTTGCCTGGAGTGATCAATTTTCATGGTAATTTTACGGCCTCTCTGCTCCACTCTATGTAGGCTCTTTTCTTATGAGTTCTCTTTGAATACAGTCCAGCATTATCTGTTTGTTTTAGGTTTTTTAATATGGAGAATTTGCTTTGGAGCTACCTGTCAGGTGGGTTTTGAACTTGATCTTTCTGATGTTAGGAAGAGTAAATATCTGGTACACTGCTCTTGGGGTGTCAGAGTACCTCATCTCACTGAATTAGCATTGACTGAAAGTTGGGCATTTAAAAAATATGTATGGATGGTCTTCTGTGTTTCTGGCAATCTCTGCATCTGCATAAGGAACTGGAGTAATTCAGTAGCCATAAATAGCTTGTTAAGCCTGTGTTCTGACCCCGATGTCAAGAGGGTAATCTTGCAATGGGTTCGATGCATATTTTTGGTTAGCATTTTGTTTCTTTAAACAGGGCAGTTATTGTTACTTTTTAAAAACACTGCATACCTGATCAGAATGGTCTGTGTAGCTCTGCTTGCGGTACTGAGTTTTTCAGTATGCAAGTGTTATGAAACCTGATGTTGTATAATGGATGCATGCCAATTGTAGTAGCATTTTACAGCCCATGCCCTATAGGTGTTCTTTTTTGTTACTCCTTTATGGGTGGCTTAGGATAGCTTTTTCTGTGCCTACATTGTGGCTGAGAGTATGATTCAGCTGTATAGCTAAACAGGTCTGATAGCTTTCTGCTGTTTTAGGGTGCTAAATGGCACTTCATTTTTCTACTTGCACAGACCATGCCATGTTTGCTCTGGTGCAGCATGAGGTTACGAAGAGTTATCTGTGTGGAAATGCAAAGGACCTTTTGTTGCTTGGTACTGGTTGGTATGAAATGAAAATTCAGTGTGCATAAATATCAAGTAATACCTGTGGTGAGAGAGAAGACTATTTTAATGTCACTTGTTGAATGCTAACAGGAGATGGTTAGCCCAGAGTTTGTGGGTGAAATCATAGTATTGTGATGAGTAGTTCTAGGAGGGAGCAATGTAATGCCCAGGAGGGGCCAGAAAAGCAAATTTAACTGCAGGGTATTATTTGGAAATGGAAGACAATATCCTGTGTCCAGTTTCCATGTATTAATCCATAGTGCACTTAAGAGCTTGAATGTGTAGATCCTCTTCTCCTTTGTCCCCTTTCATCTCAGAAACAACATAGCAGAACCAGAAAAGTCTCAGAGAAGGAGGTTGTGATAACAAATAGTTTCTGCATGGAGAACAGTTAGGGAAGCTGTGAATTTGTAGCTTTGTAGACAGGAGATTGAGGAGGAGGAGAGATGAGTTGAGATCTTGTTCTGTTCTGTGTGCATTGGCTTTTCCCTCTCCAGTGCAAGAACTTAGGGGCATCACGTGAATATGGTGGAGTCAGAAAAGGCAAAACGAAATGGCTCTTTGTATATCAATTAATTAACTTGTAGCTCTTTGCCAGGGTATTTTGGAAGCTAAGTTAGTACAGAAGAACAACCTGGATACATTTTTGGCAGAGGAATACAGTGAGAGTTGCTAAGTACCCTTGTAGCGTAATGAATTATGGATTTGCAAATAACTGAAGCTGGGGGAACATGCTAGTGATGCCTGTTCTTGTGGGCTTTCCCATTCGGCTTCTATTCTCCCCTGGTTTTGATTAGTTAAACTGAAAGGCACAGTATTCGGCTCTGGCATTTGCCCTGTCTTTCCCCTCCTCTCACTTCCCAGGTGATGGGGGAGAAGGCAGCAAGGTGACTGCCTGGCTTGTGCCCAGAACTGAAATACACTGTTGTAGTTCTTGTATTTCTTTCCTACGTGTTGACAATCATGCAAGTACTTTTGTGTCTGCTGAATTGTTTCCCGTATTACTTCATTTGGTGAACTGCTTAAATGTCAAGACTTTATTCCTGATTCCAAGCTCTGATGATCTTGGAAGTAGCCAAGAAAGTAAATTCCTAAGAGCTAATGGGAAACTCTGCCCCGCTTCCATGGGAGGGATGCTGGAGCTCTTTGCCTCCTCTGGAGTAGCTGGCTGCCTTCCTGTATTCCCTCTTTCCTACACTTTGAAAGCGCTTCATCAGGACTCAGTGGTGCATGGGTGGCGGAAAATATTGGAGGGAGAAGCTGTACTTGGTAATAAGCAGCTTCTCTCCTTCATCAGTGCTTTAGGTCAGTTATCAAGAAGGTAAAACAGTTAATCGCTTATCTAGAGGACTGTGAAATGAGGTGACTACAGAGTAGTTTGGTTGCATTGTAGGGGTTGGCAGACCAGCTATTCTCCCAGTTCCCACAACCACCCCCCTTCTTGGCTTGTGCTGTTTTAGGAACTGTCCAAAAATGTTAAAAGACGTCAGTGGCCAAGGTGGTGTCTGCCCTTGTAACTGCTGGCCTGTGACTCAGCCCAATTTCCTTAAGGTGGGAGGGCAGACAGCTGCAACTCCGCACGGTTACTCAGCGAGGTGTGTACAGGATAGAGTTGTTCGCTATTAAACTTACCTTGCAGATTTTTTGTGTGTGTCTGGTTTTCACACTTGGCGTGAGTTTGTTTGGGAAAAAGATTCTTTCCCTTCTGCTGCCTCGTGTGTTAACCTTTCCATGGCTGGGAAGGGGTAGCATGAGCTGTGGGGGATACAGCAACAGCCCTATGTAATGCGCTTCGCTAGGCCTCCTTGCAGCCTGCACTGAGAACCTGGAGTTTGGAAGCTGAATTTTATCTGTTTATTGTGCTCTTTGTGCTCTGAGGGGAGTGAAGTACAAATACCACTCTTATGAGTAGTCCAGCGACATGAATCACAATGTTTTAAAATGTGTGGTGTTTTTCTTTCTCTGTCTTCTTCCTCTTTTAAATTCAAGCATTAATGAGTTGAGGGGAAGGCATTATGTGTATGATTAGAGAACAGGATTTGTGGGAGTGACTTGACCTAAAGTTCAGTTAATACTGTGGTGGCTTCCCCCACTTAGATAATCTGCCTTGGCAGATTTCTCTTTCCTGCTTTAGTCCAAAAAGATGGTGAGCTTGAAAGGCTCTGGTAGCCTTCCTTACATTTGTGAGTGAGAAAGCAGGGATTACGGAAATATGTTCTCAAATGAGAATTACAAAGTGCTTCAATCTAGAAGGAGCAGCATGGATTGTGCCCCTATCCCTCCCTGCTTCTTTATCCGATGAAGCCATTGTTTTTTTTTTGAGCAACTTGATTTCTTCCCTCTAGAGCCTTTTTCTCATTTGGGAGTGGAATTGGGATAGTTGTATTTTAGAATGTCTTAATAAAGAAAGCTCTTCCAATTAATTCTTGTCCTTTTAATAAAGCCTTCTTGAGATGCTTTCACTTTGGTCAAGACTGTTTTTTACACTACGTTTTTGTGTGTTGCTATTACACAGCACTAGTAGAAGCTTTACTGTTCTGTTAAACTATTTTGCACTTTGAGTTCCATCCAATTCCCCAGGAGGTTCATCCTATTGTTTAAAAAGGTTGCTGTACAGAATACTACTTTTTAGATTATTATTGTTATTAAACTGTTAAGTACTGATCTGTAGTAGAAGATTTTAGAAGTTGCTGAAAGTGTATGGGTAAGAAAGCATTTTGTGATGGCTCATGTTAGTAAATCTTTCTTATAATTGCAAAAAGAAAATCACAATTTAAAATAGTGAAGCAAATGAAGAAAGTGCTGGAACTTACTATGTTACTTCATGAAATAACTTAACCTAAATCCTTCCACCAAAAGATTCTCTTTGACTTTGGGCTTTGGATCAGTGATCTTGAATCGATGCTCCTGATAAACTGGCTTTGGGAAAAACCTTTACTTTTTAAGAAAATGACTTTCATCTGTTCTATTGTTATTTAAAAAAAAAAAAAAAAAAGCTAACTGCTTTCTCTTACCTGCTGGAATAAAAGTAAATAGCTTGCATCATACACCTTCAATAACCCTTGCTTTTGGAGATTCAGTACCAGCTTTCAGCACAGATATCTCAAATAGTAAGTATTTTCTTAGAGCATCAATATAAAAAGGCTACATACTTTTTTTATTGTTTCTTTTTATAATGCAAAGTTGCTAATATTATCTAAAATCTGACATGCTGCTAAGTATGAAGAGGTACAATTAAAACACTAGAAGTGTTGCAAGATAACAGCATTTTAAAACTAAATATGTATGAAAATAATTGTAGAAAATTATCATCTCTTCCATCCTAAAACAACTCCTCCATTAGTAACTTTTTTGGAGGAGGGTGAGGGTAAGCCGGGAGTTAGACTTCTCATTAAAGGAAATCTGGAAAGGAAAAGGACCACTTTTTCAGTGTCTGTAACTTGAAATTTCTCCAAGAGCAGGTGATAAAGGCTACTTGCTCTCAACAAAGTACAGTGTGTAAACTAAATTTAATGTCAAGAAAATATATAGGTTCCTGAACATCTGTTCATGAGGATTCATGGTATGGAGTACAGTCATATTTATTTAGTGTCTCTATTAATAAAAAGTCTACCTGTTTTGAAGACAGATACTCCTTTCTTGCTTTCTGCAACTTTCTGAAGCTAAGATACTAACCTTTGTGAAATAAAGCTTGTAGAAACCTTGTGTGCAAAGGGCAGGGAATAACACAGTAGATGATTAAATGTACTACGTAAGCAATGAGTGGGGAAGCAGTAAGACCATACTAATGCTTCCTTAAGAAAAGTGCTGCTCTTAGGGTTTCTGATTGCTGTTGAATTTGTACTTCAAATAAGTGATCCTTTTGCTGCTCAGTGTAGTAGTGTGTAGCTGTGAATGTGGAACATGTTTTCTACTCTCCTGTTGGGGTGGGTAGGTTCTTCTGTAACCTGAAGTAAGATGTAGTCAAGTAACAGTGCCCAGAATGGCAAAATACTACTGGTTCATGAAAACTAGCTGTGGTATGAAGAAAAGGCTTTCCTGATGTATTTATGAAATTGTTTGGAGCCTGAAAGCCACTGCCTTATCAACTGCAGCCAGTCATTGATAGTGTATCTTTCTATGACGCAGGAATTCCTGGCTCTCAGATCAATATCAAGGTACTTTTTTTCCCCTCTGTCACCACCTTCCTTCCCTATATATATGTTTGATTATACATTATATATTGTAACTGTAGATGCTGCAAATGATTGTTGAAGCCAGAAATTTGAGAAAAAGATTACCCTTGCATCAATAACCTAGTTCCAATAAAATTAGATGAGGGTGATGCAGAAGGGATGGATACATCTTTATGCTTCACTTCGGAAAGCTTATGTTAGCAGCGTACTGCCAAACTGCACTGAACATGAGCAGTGTGTTAGGGATGTGACCTTGGCTCTAACACTGGGCGAGGGGCGTCTGAACCTCATCTGTCCGTAGTCGTCATCTGGATATCTGCTGATAACATCTTCCTACAGCTGAAGATGAGGCCCGGAGTGAAAAACAGTTTTCAGAAATCAGTAAATTGCTGAAGTGGGAAGATAGATTTGAAGATCACTTACTCTGAGACCCCTGGACAAGCAGCGTTAACTACATCAGGTTGCCCAGGACTGTGTCCAGTTGGGTTTAAAATCTCTCCAAGAATTGAGACTCCACAACCTCTCTGGGCAACCTGTTCTGGTGTTCAAGTACCCTTAGAGAGTGTTGTGGTGTTTTTTGTTTGTTTGTTTTTAATGAAAAACAACAACAACAAAGTAAGTCTTTCACTCTGTGCCCTTGCTGCGCATTGTTTCAGGGAGCACAACTGAGGAAAGTCTAGCTGTGTCCTCTTCACACTGTCCCATCAGCTATTTATACACATTGATAAGATTCCTCTGAGCCCTCTCCAGGCTGAGCAGTCCTAGCTATATCAGCCTCTCCTCATATATCACAGAATTTCAGAATGGTTGTGGTTTGAAGGGACCAGAGGAAGGTGCCCCGTGTGTAGTGACCCTTGTTAGGTTGTTGATAGTGGCCTTGCACTATCATTGGCCAACTCCCTCAGCACTCATGGGTATATTGCATCAGGGCCCATGAACTTGTTTATATCCTGTTTGCTCAGTATTCCCTAGCATAATTGTTCTCTGGGCAGAGTATACATTCCTTCATCTCAGGGACCTTGGATTGTGGAATCACAGAATATTGAGGTTGGAAGGGACCTCTGCAGATCATCTAGTCTAGCAGGGACACCTAGAGCACGTTGCACAGGATCACATCTGGCTGCTTTGACAGTATTTTCAGAGAAGGAAACTGATGGCTGAAGGCAATGACTGAAATTGAAAACCAAAGTGAAGAACATTGAGTACCTTCAGATTTTTGCATGTTCTTTGTCACTAGGTGCTCTGCCCTTTGTTTCCTTCTCTCGGGAGTCTGAGCTCTATGGTCACTTCAGCTGAATCTTCACATCATCCCTGGCCAGTTCTTCAAGTATTGGGTCAAGCAGCACATCTCCCCTCCTGGGCTCCTTAATCATGTGTGTCAGGAAGTTTTCATCAATGCGTCCCAGAAACCCCCAGGATTGCCTGTGTCTTACGGTGATGGCCTTCCAGCAGATTCTCGGGGGGTGATTTTGTCTCCCATGAGGACTAGGCCATGGAAATGCGAAGACTTTCACCACTTCTTCCTAATCAAGCAGTCTGTAGCAGACATCCGCTGTAGCGTTACCATCGTCGCTGTCTGTGCACTCCTCCTGCTTCCTCACATAAATGGTAATTCCTCCTCCTTGCTTTCCCAGCCTGTCCTTCATAAAGAGCCTGTGTCCATCTGTGGCAGCACTTCAGCTGTGTGAGTTGTCCCACCACATCCGTGTGATGCCATGAGGATGCTGCCCTGCAAATGCACACAATCTTGAGTTTTTCTTCTCTGATTCCCACATAATGGGAGTCAGTGTATGGATGCTTCAGAGAGGCACCTGGTCATACTTGTTTTCCAAAAATCCCAATGATACTGTCCTCATCTATATGCATGTGTGCATGCACTTCAGGTGGTCCCATTCTGTCTTGTTTTGGGTGCTTTTTTTTTTTGTTTTTTTTTTTTTGTTGTTGTTGTTGTTGTTGTGAAATATATTCTGCATTGGTTTCGTGCAAACTAAATAGTAACTGCCCTTCAGTCTCTTGTCTGTAATTAAATGCAGAGAAGAGGAAGTCTTACAGAGTGATGTGGATTAATTTGTTTCATCATGTAAAGACACTTAAACCTCAAAACATAAAACTAAGAACTGTTTAAGAAAATAAATCAGGAGACTTGGTAAGGGATTATTAAGTAAAGCTTGCAGCATTGCTGTCAAGTAACTCTCAGTTACTGCATTGTTTAGTGAATATTGAAAGTGTATTTTAAAAACAATTTGGTAATTTTGGCCATCTTCAGCTCTGTTGTGTGTTTGTGGCATGGATGCTATGTATGTTATTTCACATACAGTATTTCATACAAGCACTCTGTATGCTTGCAGGTTTTGGAAATTTTCCTGTGGATATGAAGGTGCACTGTAGTTTAAATTTTTTTAAGCATTTTTTTTTCTTAAATCATTTCTCATGTGAAAGACAAGATATTATTCTTTTACAGGCTCAGAAAAAGTAAAACAAAATCTTGTATGGTGATAACAAGGTTCTGTAAGATAGCTTTATGCACCAGAAGAGTGCTACTTTTCTAGTACCAAATACTTTTGCACGGTTCTATTGCTGTGACCTATGTAACGAAGAGTTTGCTGTGTTTGTAGTAGAGTTTCATGATTAATATGTTACAGCATGTATACTATCAGGGTGATAAGACTGGTAAGGGAAATATTTAAGATATAATATGAATGTGAACTTAAAATGATGCTGAGTGAAATTTTCTTTTGAGACCTACTACTGTTGACTGAAAAATTTAATAGATGTAAACTAGACTTTCTGCTGAAATATAGGAAACTTTGGAATAAATTCACATGACTTGTTCTCTGTTACATGGCCAACCTGAAGTTTTCTGTTAAATGTCTCCTACTTTGTTTCTAGATTCCTGCTACCAAATGTTTTTTCCCCTCTGATGCTGTACACATTCACCTACTGTTGTTTCTTTAATTTCTTTTTGAATGTTGAAGGCTTCAATAACTTGGTTTTTAGGCTTTATGGATGTAATACTAATACTCCCCTGAGTCCTGATATCAGTCTGATATCTGATACATCATGACTGATCTAGCACTTGCTTGTTAAAATGGTATGTTTCTCTTGAAATTTTAATGTCATCAGGTTTTATTAAATGTTAATTTTCAACTTTGAATATAGCTCTCCAGCATTTTTTTGCAACAGTGTTGGGGCAGTGTGTTCTTTCATATACTGAAAATAGTGAGTGAACAACTTTTTTAAAATGTCCTCATTGGATTAGGCTTTGTGTCCTGATTAGTGGATTTTTTTTGTTTGGATTTCTGTCTTATGATTACTTGATTCAGTCTTAATTAGTTTTTAGCCGGTAAAACAAACAAACAAAACAAAACAAAAAAACCTGAAAATTGAAACGTGTAAAGTCATATTACTATTTTTAAGCTTTGAGTGTTGTGTTTGTTATTTAGTAGGAGCCTTTAAGGGTCTTTTCAAAACATTTTCTTTACTTTGTATCAAAACAATGAACTTTTCATTAAAAAATAATTTTTCATTAAAAAATTTGGTCGATGGATTTTTGTCCTGTATTTATAGGAAGCGAAGCTGTTATTTATGACAAATACATTGTTTTGGTACATAGGGAGAATTTTTAATCTGAAAAATATTATAGATTTGAACATCCCTGTGCTGTTAAATGTTTGGTTGCTTTTTAGTGTTCTCCATCCGCGTAGTCCTTTGTCAAATAATTGAGCCAGTTCAGCCCCAAAATGAAGAGCAGTTCAAGCTTGTTGTCATTCCGCGCATGTCATTCCGTGTTGTCCTCTTCCTACTCAACAGGTCATTTCTGCATCGGGGGAGTTTCTTGGTGTGTGGTGAGGCTTCCTCTCTAGAGGGTAGAGGACATGAGACAGCCCATGGAATTCCAGGCTGATTTTGCAATCCTGGAATGGATAGCTCAAGGAAGAGGGAGTTTGATGCTTTCTTACTGTGATGGAGTAGTGGTGGTGATGGTGTAGTTCTTGTTGCTGTACCTGTGTTTGCATAGTGATGTGGCTAGTCGTGTTTACAGTTCACTGCTTCAGCGCAGCCTCCTCAGCTCAGGATTTGTGGCTCTGATGCTATGGAAATTGCCCGAGAAATTACTTAGGGTGTAGTGGCGGGATTCCTAACTCTTGGTACCTTTTTCAGCTTTCTCATTCGTGAAGTACTGGCGTTATCCCCCTCTCCTTGGCACTCTCCAGGCTGCTCCTGCAGTGCCATGCCTGGTCCTTGCCCCCCTGCACAAGAGAGGACAAGCTGGAGGGCCGGGGCGGCTGGAGCTGGAGCGCGTGCCGTGAGGAAGGGCCACGGAGCCGGTGCCTGGAGAGGACGTGGCCGAGGGGGCGGCTCAGCGCAGTCCCCAGCCTCGTGGAGGGCGTTGCTGAGAGCCAAGAAAGAGCCCGGTGCTCTCAGATGCAGGGCGGGACGGAACGGTTACGGTAAGGGAAACTCCAGCTGAGGATAAGGAAAAAATCTCCTCAGTGGGAGTGATTAAGCACTGGAACAGGTTGCCGGGGGACTTTCACCATTTGCTTGGTGAAGGCCCAGCGCAACCTGATCTGATGCTGGCACTGGCCCTGCTTTGCTGAGGGGATTGCACGGGATCTGCGGAGCTCTGGCACGGCTTCATCTGCTCTGGTTTTGTGATGCTGGGCTGTCGGCAGGGGCACAGACGGTACTTTGGGACTGTGTTTTTTTCTCCCTCTAAATAACCTACCCTGCTGCATTAAATTAAAAAAAGGCTTTTTTTTGGTCAAATAATACTTTTTGTTTTTAGTAGTTTAATGCCAAAAAGAGCCATGTTTCCAAGCTTATGGATTTCTTTCCATAATTAGGAAAATGGAATTAGATCCACTGCAAAACGGTGAATTCTGTTATGTGTCCAACAGCATGATTTCTTTCTGAGGCCCACCTGGGTATTACCTTAGGAATATCAAGTTTGGCAGCCTAAATGAAAAAAAAAATCTCAGTTGTACTTTAACATTTTAGTTTGTATCATTCTCTTTTTGTCAAGATTTTGGGAATAAGGGTTAGGAAAGATGACCCTGAGATCAGCATGTGTCTGAGAATGGTAACTGTCTTCTGCAATGGCTAAGTTCTGAGCGATTTAAGCCTTTATACCACAGATACCATGCACATGCTTCATTTTATTAGTGTTAGTACTTTAATGAAGGCTGCTACTGGTTTCAAAATATGTATTTATTTGCTGGGATGGATTTGGGGATGTATATATACATACATACATATTATATATATATATATATATGTATATATAAAACAGACTTGTTAGCTAATTTGTCTTGTGAAGCTGGTGCCAAAATCCTACACCTTTTTTCACACCTTTTGTGGTGTTGACCTGTTCGCTGTGGGGATCAGGCAGCCAAAGACCAGTGCAAGGGAGTTTATCCGAGGCCCAGGGCGTTATGGAAGTGGCAGAGCCCAGGACCTCCCTCCTGCCCCTCACAAGTTGCAAGCTGTTAGGTTGGCTAAGCCCATCACTTAGAGATAGGTGTTTGTTTGTTTGTTTGTTTGTTTTTTTGTGCAGAAAATGGAATTTATCTATTGTTAGATGTTTTTATACCAATGAGTTCCAGGTGTGCTAGCTAATATGTTAATACAAACAAACTTCCATTTTTAAGGTGCTGCCTGCTTTGTATCCTTTCTCATCAAATGGGGTGAAAGGGTAGCAGGCTGTTTCTCTGACCTTTCAGAAGATAAACTGACTTCAGTTTTTGTTCAGCACTATGGATGGAAGAATTGTGATACCAGCAAAGTGGAGTCTAAAAGTACAGTTTTGTGCTACAGAATATTGCTAAGCTGTATTTATGTGCTTTCACTTTGGTGCTAAGAGTGCAGATTCTGGTGGTGTTTTTTTTTTTTTTTTTTTTTTTTTTTTTTTTTGCAATCAGTGCATTTCCCTGTAGTGGAAACCACTAAAAATTATGTTGGGTTCATTGCGTAATTGAAACTTTGAGGCCAGAGGGTGAAGCTATTGACCTCTTGTAAATATAATGGGGCAGTACATTTTTGCCAACTCAATCCATCTTTGCATATATGAATGTTTTAGAGAATGAGTGGAAACTTAACCAGCAGTGTGAAGGAGTTTTGATCAAATGCACATACTTTATACAGCAACAAAACCAAAATACTAGGGGCAATTAGATAGTTTCAGAGTTTTTCAGATGGCTATGAGCTAGTGACACTGTTTGTGCAATTGCTTTGAAAACCAGGTTTGGTCTGCATTGAAAAAGAATGATTTGAAAATTGCAAGTCAACTTGGAGTTTTCAGCTTTATGCATTCTCTGCATCTAGGTAGATTTTATAGAATTTAATCTTTGAATTCTTTTTTGGAAGTAATAACTAGGATTGGAATGTCTTAAACTTCATGGACATAAGGTTATGGTGTCTCAACTAAAATATTATTTGTAAATGTGAGGTGCTCGTGGGGCAGGAGTGTTTGCTTTTTTGTTCGTTTGGGATAGCTCAGCTTCAGCTGAATGAGCCTAGTATGATAAATTCTGTCAAAATTTGTTAAACTAGCCTCTAGCACTGTGTAACCTAACAAATTTTGGTTACAGTTTGACAAGAATGGTAGCCATAACCAATGCAGCTCTGACTGCTACAAGCTGTTTTTATTTAACTCTCCTGTACTAGGAGTGACAAGTGGTGACACTTGTTTTTCTGCTGGCTTCCATAGCTGGATTTTGATGGAGGGTTTCTGTATTATGGTAATGTTGTCTCTGGTTAATACAATGAATTGTTCAGCAAGTTTGAAAATCTGTCACATGATGATTTTATTGGTAGTGCGTGGAAGCTACCGAATTTTAACTTTATCACCTAGCAGAATAAAAAGAATGCTGATAAATAATCCTGTATCTTAGATTTCTCTGTTTTCAGTCATATGTAGTTGCAATCCATATGCAGAACAAACTGTGTGAACAGAAGGGCTTTTCTGATTTCGTTTCCTCCTTGCCAGTTTGTGGCAGGATTCTCTCAGAGACCCTGTTTTTTACAAAGTCTCCTACCCCTCAATGAGCAGTAGATTTTTAGATGTGAAATTAAAAGAAGTTGCTTGAAACTTGTGGATGCAGAGGTAGTGTTTAACAGGAACTGAGCTTCAAAAAGTGGTGAATAATTCCATGCTAATAATACTTAGAGGTGTAAGTTTCTGTGTAGCCTTTGACTAACGTGAAAAACGTCGAAGTTCTGCCCAGGCCTTGAATTTATGAGACCACAGGTGGGGAGTGCAGAGCGGCACTTGGAAAGGCTCCCACGCTGGGATCTCCCGTGGTGGTGAAGCGGCCAAGGGAGAATGTTCAGCATTCCTGGGAGTCTCCGGCCGGGATGCAGCTGCGCTAACTCGCTGTGAGGACCGGGAGCTACTGCTACAGGAGGCAGCCCTGCGTAAGAGGGATTAAGGAATGTACTCGTGGCCACCGTGCAGTGTTCACTTGCAGCTTCCTTCCCAGGCCTGCTGGGACACTTGTGCATGACTCTGTAAGGGGAATTTTGAAAGCTACAACCTAGAAGAAACTTAATTTCGTTCTGAAATCTAACACTTTAAGGGCCTTGTGCGCGTTGTTGATTTGGGCACTCTTGTTCATCTTCCTGGCCCAGCGGGGCTTTGTGGGAACGGAAGCAGAATGTGGATATAATGATTAAAAAATGCATGTTTGTGTATGAATAAGATTTATAGCAGTAAAATTCAGTCTCTTCAGTCTTTTTTTTTCCCCCCTATATTGGTCCAATTGGGGCAAATGACGGAGTCAGAAATGTTGAGCGGCCACACTTGAATGTGAGCAGAAAATCGAGTCATTAGAAGCTTGAGGCTCATCTGGCCTGGCTTTTGGGAGCGTTTATACTGGGTGTTGAAGCTGAAAAGCACCTGAAGGGCAGCGCTTGCAAGGCTGCCTGTTCCTCTCTAATGTTTTTACAACTTGAGTAATACTTCTGGTTCCAGGCTGTTTTTCTTTGTGAAGTGCATTTAAAATGCATTTCTTCACATTTTATAGTTATCTAATGATCTATATGAAGGGAACAAAACATGATTTTGTTGTGAGTAGGATTATATGGTAGGTTTAATCTCCTGTCCAGATATCTGTGGATTAAAAAGAGAGGATTAAAAATAATCTGGCCTTAGAAAGTATTTTCATTTCTTTTAGCAGTTCAAGTATCAGGTGTGTGTATTCCAGACAGCAAAAGGTATGGCTATATTTGTTTATTAAAGCATCTGATACCCTTAAACACCTTTATGCTGAAGTCCATATTAAGTGTTTTTGTTAGTCTTGAGTTTTTTTTTTTTTTCTTCACTTTTACAAACAACGTAAGGCTATAGATAAATGTGCAAAAATAAATTGTGAACTCAGCTACCGTGATTTCAAAGTATGCTTGTGTACTGCAGGTGGCCCAGCTGTAAATTACAGAGATTGACCATCTGCAAGGGAAAGTTACTGTTTCACACAACCATATTTCATCACGTTTCTGCTACTCTGGTGTGTTCATTGAAAGAACCATTCAGAAATCTGTCTATTTTAAACAAGCCTTTTTTTTTTTATTTGTATTTTCCAACATGACAAAACTATTGTATTTTCATAGTCAGTGACATCATTCATGTCTGACCAATGTAAGGAACTGGCAATTAATTGTGAAAGAGAATAGCTATGGAACACCTAACTGCGGGTCACGTTAGGCTCCAGCGTGGAGCCTGCCCCTGGGACGGGCCGCTCTGCGCTGTCGCAGGAGGGTGATCCCATTTCTGACTGGGAAACTTGAATCAGATCCCATGTGCTTTGGTGACTTTGAATGAAGATGATTTTTTTTAGCTGGCTTCAGGCGGAGTTCAGCTAGTCTGTGGCTTAGTAAGCAGGGCTTTCTAACCTCAAAATCTGGGTGTGTGGCAGCCTCACTGCAGTTGGGAACCGCCAGGGAATTGGAAAGTTGCGTTTGGAGTGAGCCATCTAGGGAAGTCAGGAGACCCCACTGCATTAACTTGAATATGGATTTCGTTGGAAGTATTTCACTGTTGTACAATTCTTGTATTTAGCAACAGTGCTGATTTTTGGTTTGGTTCTCACAGACTAAATTTAGAGAAGAGCAGGAATGGGCAGATGAGGGTGACAGAGTGTGTTCCTCTTCCCCCCTACTCCTGTCTTTGAGCTAGGACCTGAAACTAGCAGAACTGCTTATGTTAACTGACGATGGCTGCATCATTAACACTGTTTACAGTGTTTTGCTTCTTTTCTTAATAGTGTTTTGAATAAAAAATAAACATTGAAAGGAAAGGTGTGTTGTATTTCTTCTTTCTGTGACACTTATGTAAAACAGGTGGAAAATACTCATGTAAAATCTGGGTAACAAATTTATTTGCTTTATTATTTTTAGCTCTTTTGGGTTTGCTTTTTCCTCATTTGGCATAGAAGATGAAGGGGGGTCAGACTAGATGAGCAGCAAAGCTGAGCTGGTGCAGTTGACTGTGCTCTGGATCAAATAAGGGGGAATTTCCCCAAGGAGCTGCTGTTTCCTTCGGAGTCCAGAAACGAGCAGTGTAGAACAGGCGGCTGTCCCTGCTGATAGGCAGAGGTGTAGGTAACGGTGGTGATAACCTGGGAAAGCTTTGGGATTTCCATGAGTTTGATCTAGTTAACACTATAGTTGTTACAAAAATGTTTGGTGGTAGCACAAAGTAGGGTTTCTGTAAGAGTTTGTGTATTCATAACCTGTATTTTTTAGTCACCACTAAATTTGACTGTGTGTCTCTAAAGTACAGCAAGGGCTGGAGCTTTTTTCTGATTTCAGAGGGTTGCCAGCAACCATCTTCTCATTTAATCTGGGTCCATCCTTCCCCCCAGCATGTTCACTTTTATAGAAGAGGTAGCAAATGGCACCTTCCTGAAGCTCAAGTTTAGTTTTCATCTTGGATGCCCATTTGTTCTCCGAAATATACAAAGACATCCATAAGTGAATAAATCAGGTAAGTTTATAGGCAAAGAGAAAATGTATCTTGTATTGTATATCACAAAAATTAGAGTAAGGAAACACCAGGATAGTCCACTGAAAACTTCAGTCAGCCATTCAGATTTAAGCAAGTGGGCAGCACTTCAGCCTACCTTGCAAATCGTCAGCTCTTGGGAAGAGGAATTTTCTCTCTGCCCTGACCCTGTAAATTAATCCTCTATAGATCATTATTGCTATCCCAGGTTCTCCTTGGAAGCAGCAGAGTTGTCTGAGAATGGGTGCAAGGTGATTTCTGAAGTGTAGGGGAGCCAAGCTAATGAATATGTCCCGCTGCAATAAAAGTATCTTCCAGGTGATATTAGGGACAACATTGTTACATGATTTAGAATTTGTGAGTTTTGGAGCGATGGAGAGGGAAATTAAAGAATTAATCACAAAACATACATTGTTCATTTAATCAGCTTATATGTTGAATAAGGTGTAAAAGTGCATTCATGCAAAAGCTAGAACCACAGGTATGCTAATCTCTGTTATTTTCTTTTGCTCTTAGTTTCTGATGGAGGAGTGGTAAGTTCTGTGAGCTTGCTTACTTTTCCAGTTCCTGGGCTGTTAGGAAGCTGCAGCAGACCTGCTGAATGAATCCATTGCTGAAAATCCATTGCTAAATGAGTGGATTTTAAAAAATAGCCTGAAATGGTGTTGCACCAGCGCTTTCCTAGGATCACTTATTTTTCACCCAAGGAGACCACTTGAGTTTATAGTTCTAAAAGGGAAGTTGATGTGGGGGAAGGAAACACTTTTTTTTTTTTTTTTAAATATATAGAGAGATGTTTTGGGTGTTTGTAGGTTTTTTTTTTTTTCCCCCTTGTTTAATGTTCATAGCTTTTCATAATTTCAATGATAGGAAGGAAAGAATTCAGAATGGAAACCATATTTCAGCCTCTTCCTGCTCTTGATTCGATTTATAGGAACTTTTCTCATTGTCGATCTTATGAACGAAGTAATGGAAAGGTTCTGTGTTTTCTCAGACTTGCTTTTCCTTTTTGTTCTTGCACACTTCTCAATTTTGTTTATTAAAGCAAACCAGATTTCTTCTGGGGTTTCGCTCTTTTCGCTACCAGTCCGTTACCTCTGAAATTTATTTCTTTTGCTTTTGTAATTCTTTTTAGGTGGTCACTGTATTCAGTGTCATTACTGGTAGTAAGTGGCATTGAGGGAGGACTGTTGATGACCTCTACCTCTTCAGCCTTTGAGACAACAGGGATAAACAAAGTCCTGTCTTTGCAGGGACTTGGGACTTTCTGCTGAAAACAGTTCTTTCTAGATATAAAAACCTCTTCTCTGATGTAGAAGGAACCAATGAAGTTGTTTGTATTTGTTGCTTGTGTGGGTGTGTGTGTTTGTTTTTTTTTTCCTTTTTTTCCCTCCTCCTCCCTCTGAAGACATTAAAATGTTGATACAAGGGAGAACATGTTAGTTGCCCTGTGCAGAGTGTGACAAAGCCTTCGTTGTTGTCCTGCATGGCAGTGCCCCTGGCATTACCGTGACTGACTCTCCCAGGCTGCTGATCGCCAAAACATGGATATTGCTTCATCCGCCTGGTTGTTGGTAATGTGACTTCTCCAATTTGTTTGTTTTCTCAATCTCACCATCACTTACTGAAGTATATTTCCCATGCCTTTTAAAAGATGAGAGAACTGTTTTTATTTATTAGCGGATATTAGGATTCACTGCACTTGCGCACATAATGGTGCCCTCTAACGGTGACTTGGCTTGAATTGTGCCACTGGCATATGAAAAAGTAGAATTTCCTTTAATTTGTATGTTTGGGACCTATAAGCCAATAACAGGCAGGATGAGGCTAGTTTCAGCACCTGGCATGTCTTCTCCTCAAATATTTAGAGATCGTGTTGTAAGACAGTGCATGCAATGTTTAAAAGCAGTTAGCTGTTACTAACGGGAGGTTTTACTGTTCAACAAGTTTCTAATATGCTTTTTAGTAGTAGAAATAATTTGGCAGTTTAAGAGTAATTCTATAAGCCAAGCTGGATAGTTTCCTTAAGTTTTCTTAAACTGGATAATCAAGCTTCAATTCTATTGCATTCTTAGTATTTTAAGTGTTTTCTTCATTTATGGAGAAGAAAATTCAGCAGGAGCAGGATTTTAAAACCCTGTTTAGACCTCTGTGTCATTATCCTTTTCTTCAGTCGCAGCTCAGTGTTTGAGAAGGCAGTAAAAAATGGAGTGCCGAAAGCAAAAAATTAAACTCACTGTGCGTGCTTACTCTAAGGAGAGTGTGTAGACTCTTGTGCAGTTGGTGTGCCATAGAAACTGTACTTAGAAAAAAGGCAAAAGTTTTTCTGAAAATACATTGCATTATTTGCTAAGAAAGTCAGGTAGGGATTGGGGAATGCTAAGCTGTTGTAATTCGGTTTGACTTCATACCAGGAGTTATGTTATCCTTTGTAAACAAGAGAGAACAATTGTTTGGCTGGTTAAAGATTGTCAGGAGGGTTTTCAGTAATCGCGGATCAAATTTACAAGTCCACAGACTGATTTTAAGAAAACTTGGAGAAGGAAAAGGCCAAAAAAGTAACAAAAGGTTTGTAATGACTGCTGGTTTTATAGGAAGAGTTAACCAAATTTTATTTTGAGGTTTAACCCTTTTTCACATTATACTGTACATGATGTGGAATACTTAGTAGAAGCTTTAATCCTTCAGAGGGGCTAAAAACTTGGGAAAAGTTTATGGAATTTAAAGTAAGTAATGGATAATGAAAGCAATCATTGTAGACGTGTACTAAAATACCACTTAGAAAAAAAGCATGGTTGTTGCTGTTCTTAATACAAAATAGGAAATTTCTCTTAACATTCTGTATCTCTGTTCCTTCCATCCCCCCACCTTCATGATGGTTCTAAAATACCATTTATAAAGAAAAAAAGCATGGGTATTGCTGTTTTTAATACAAAACAGGACACTCTCCGTGACTTTCCGTGTCTCTGCTCCTCCTTCCCCCCAGCCCGTTGGGTGGATGATGACGGTTTTCCACGGCGCGGGCGGCTCGCGCAGGCCGCGCTCGGCCGCGTGCGGGCCCTGCGTCCCGGTTCCTTCCTCTGGCGCCGCTCCGCAGCAGCCCTGCGCTCAGCGAGGCCTTCCCAAACATCCTCTCTCTCCAAGTTTTCTCAGGCTCGGACAGTTACGATGTCTGTTGTGAGGAAGTGTATCTGTTCCACCTAGTAATAGTTGCTAAGCGGGACATGACTTCGGCCTCTTGTCAGCAGAGGCTGCTTAAACGCAGGCAGTTCAACTTTTATAACGAGTTTTGATTGTTTCAATGTCTTTACTTATTTTGTCCCCCTCTTCAAGTGCTTTTTCTGAGGTCGAATAAAAGCCTTGTAGCATTTTGTGCTATGTCCTTTTGATACTGCTGCTTCTTTTTATTACCCTTGTAATTCAGTTTTGTAAAGATAATATGGGAGCTATACAGTATACATCCCAAAATGAAACAAACCAAAAAAAAGAAAGGGTTTGTGTGCTGTGATAGTTTGGGAACTGCTTTACTTGGTGGAAGCAAAGGTGGAAAAGGATTGAACTTGGTCATTGAGCCCTGGGGCACTTGGGATGAGATATTAGAATGCGGTGTGGGTTTTCTTTTTCTTTTTTTCCTTCTTTTTGGTTAAAGCAAGCAAAGCCTTATTAGTATAGCTGATCTCCCAGCCCGTCCACTCCCTTGGGACCTTCCATACCCTTCCCTCCTGTGGGACCTGGACCTCTGGGCACCGTGAGGCCTGTTGCCTGCAGACCGCTCTCTGCTGCCTCCTGGGCACTGACCAATCTTGGGTCCCTCGTGATGTTACTAGAGAGGTGCTTTTCTGGGATCCCAAACACCTTTTCAAGAAATAGATTCTAGTTTTAAATTGCTTTGAGTTATGGCTGATGAAAGCAGCCCTGTTTCTGAAAGATTTGTTAGGTAATTGTGGTGTTTAAACTTAAAATTATTGTATGTTGTTTTTGTAGATGGCCTAACAGTGGAATCATTAAATAAAACATGTCTGCTTCTGGGGAAGCGTATTTCCTGGGTACCTGAGCCTCGAGCTCGAAGGGGAGGCAGGGGAGGAGCGCAAGGCCGGGACGGGAAGCGGGATGTGCATCCGGGGTGGGCTGGGTGCCTGCTGACTGCAGAGCATGTGGAGGAAGAAGGAAACTCGCTGGAGTGTCCGCACCCGCTGAGGATCCCGCTGGGGTCGTCCCTTCCATCCCTCCATGAATATGGCCATTGCCTTTCCCTGGTGTGGGAGAGGAGACGCGTTGCTCCAAAACTCTCTCCGTACCCTGTTGTCAGAAGGGGAGGCCACCTGCATCAAGCTGTTGAAACTGGGATTTTATGAAAACTAAAATCCTTTTGTCTCCGAAAGATTCCTAATATTCTGCTACGTTTGAAGTAACTGACATACACTTTGTGTCTCACAAAAGCACAGAAGTTACCGTCACAGTAGATTGTGCCTAAGCAAGTCGAAAATTCCTGTGATATGAGTTATTATGCTGAATTATTGATGATATTCAGATTGGCTTCAGCAACAGCAGAAATGAAAAAAGAACCAGCGCAGTTTGCAGGATCCTTTCTGTATGTGCTTTAGGGAGGTTTCTTGGGACGTTCCTGTTGTTCCTTTTCCTTCTCTCCTCCTTTACGTCCCCCTGCGCAGCGCGGCGGTTGCGGGGGCGTTGTTGGTGCGCGGCGCTGTCCCGCGCGGGGCGGCGCGCGGGGGACGGAAGGTGCCCGCGGCGCTGGCAGCAGCGCGGGCGGGAGCCGCGGCCGCAGCAGCAGCAGCCGCCGCAGCCGCCGCGCGGGGCTCAGCATGGCCCAGCTCCGCGTCCTCGACTGCCTCATCAGCCACAACTGGAGCTTCCTCTGCAACCTCTACTGCGCCTGGAGCGGGCAGGTTGGTTGTCTGCGCATCCTTACGTATTTCGTTCTGATTATTACTAGAATTTAGTTTAAACAAAAGCTCCAAACAGCTCTCCTCCCCACCCCCAGTCCTATCAAAAATGTACTTTTAGAAATACTGACATTTAAGGAAGGTTTTTTAGAGTTCAGCAGCTGTATATTAGGCATGTTTTATCTATAGATAAAATATAGATAAATATATCTATAGATTTTATCTATAGATGGTTGTTTTTTGACACTTTCGATTATTCTTATGGATTGTTCAGCTTTGAGCATTTCTTCATGGATTGCACAAAACATTATATCCATTGTTCAGGAAGGGGGAGATATGCCAGGTCAAACTGTATTGCAGATGAATTTAAGGATGATTTGTTTCCTTTCTTTAGTAGGACTCAAAAGTCCTTGGCCATTTAGAAAATACCTGATTTTAATGAATATGTACAAGAAATGAGAGAAGGTTAGATGTTGTATGCTTTTTAAACACACAGGATAAAACAAAGTTCCACAGGATATTCAGTTTTAAATATGGACAGGTTTAAGTCTAATTGATTCATTTACTGCAGAGCTGAAAAAAAGCCTAGATTTTGAAGGGAAATGCTTTTAAACAGAATCCATTTATTAAGAGTTTAAAATAGTTCTGCTCCCTCAGGGTGCTCTGTGTTTGACCTATGCATCTCCCATGACATTGAGCCTATCACTGAATTCATTTTATTCTATTACAGTGGAAGGAGTACATAAGTATTCTTATGAAATTATAATTTTAAACCAGCAAGTAGATTCAAACAAATCAAAAATAATTGCCTCCGTGTATATGTCCTTTGAAACAATATGCCATTTAATAGGTAAACAAACATATGTCCTGGCTGTACCGAAACATTTCTTAATGGGAAACTACATTGCTGTGTATTGATAGACCTTTTTTTTCCTTTTTGTTTTTCTAAGTGAAAGCAGAAGCTGATGCACTGCCTGCATCACTGCCTGTTTTTTCAGTCACTGTCCTTGCCACTATAGGGTAAAGAAATCTGATCCGTTGAACTGGAAAAATCAGAGAAAACTCGAGACTTTCTCTTAGAGTCTTAATTTTCACAGATACTGTCTCATTAAGTTTGATCTGATTTGCTTACTTGTACATGTAAGAATTCACCTGTGTGAGATTTGACATAAAATGAAAATTAAATCTGACAATTGCTTGTCATCCTTTAGAAGTCAGGAAGAAATGAAGGGCTTGACTCGTATTATTTGGACATTTCTGTGAAGTTTTAAAATGGGTTTGACATGGACAGGGTGGGCATGGGACTGATGGTTCAGCCAGCAGTAGACCGAAGTGGACTGTAAGAAATGGGGAGAGTTCACATAGCCCCAAAGCTGCTACCAAGAGGAAAACAGAAACCAAGTCTTAGGCTGCAATATTTCCAAGCACTTCCAAGCTTAGGGTAGAAATGTAGTTGGGCTGTTTGGTCGTGTTCATTTTACTGGGTGAGCAGAATATGCAATTACTGCTTTTTTATTATTATTATTTTGAAAGTCCCCCCCAGTATATTTCTATATATTTCAATGAGTTGCTATTTTTCTCTGAAATGAAGTTTGCTTACGGGACATCATACTTCACCTAGTCTCTCCCTACTGCATTAAAATGCAGTATAAACTGGATGCTGCCCTTTGTGGAGGGAGACTTGAGCTGCTTCGTGTAGCCGTGAAGGTCTGTCCAAATTCCCCCTTGCAGTGTGCTAGGATGGTGCTGGTGAAAAAAACAATGGTATGAACTGGTCCTTCAAAGACAAACAGCTGTTTTTCAAGCAGCCACTCAAAGCATAGCTCCAGTTTGGATTATGGTAGCCTTGAATTTGCAGAAGTTGCACAGCTTTCCTTTTGATTTCTATCCATTCCAACCCCCAGCAAAATCTCAGAGGGCGAGTTACTGATTGTGCTCTGAGAGCCAAGTTAAGATTTGCGTCGTGGGAAACCCCTTTTCTTCTAAATAGCGACTAGAAATGTAGATTCAAGGGGAAAACATAAACCTGCTTATTTAGTAATAGCAATAATAAGTAATAAGTACAGCCAATTATCAGGTTACAGATTAATTGTGGTTGTGCTGTTGTGTGTAGTTCTGAATATGTATTCTGAAGATTTATTCAGAGGCCATCTCATGGCACATAAATATACCAAAACCAAGGTATTTGGAATGTTTCGTCTTTCACTCTTTGCTTTTGCATGACTACTTTATCTGTTATCTTCACATTTATAAACTTCAACATGGTAAGAAAATGTGAGGATTTAAGAACTGTCAGAGAGTAGCGAGTGGATAGTTTGTATCTTGTGTGGGGCAACTATAAATAGATATACAGGCAGATTTGTGGTATTCTTACCAAGACTACCTCAACAGTAGAGGATCAACTCTGTGAGATTGTGGTGGTCTTGATAAACCAAGAAGCCTGTGGAAAAGAGAATGTACTCAGTAACTCGAGTACTCAGTAACATAACAACTTAACTTGTCTTTCATAGGATGCAGAAGGACCTGCCCTTTCTGTCCTTGTGAGGACATCTTTAATCAGCCTCCAGCATGAGGTAAACTCCGGAGATGTTCAGTGCTTCCGTTAGGCTCTTGGCTGAGGTGGAATAGATAGAGCAGGCGTGTCTGAACCATTGAATACCACTTGTTGGGGTAGTCAGGAGGTTAGAGAATGTAAGGTAGATGATGTGACAGTTTTTTTCCTCTACTTGCATCACAGATTTCTTGCTTGCAGGCACTGTGTTAAGGAACCATTAGCTGAATGCAGGTCTCATACCAACAAAGAGTGTAGCCCGTCGTTCTGCTCTAAGGGCTTTGATTGGTGTGATGAGAGCAGAGCCTCTCAGTTGCTGTTCTCATCACTTTCAAATTCTTAACTGAAAAAAAGTCTTGATTACTAGAGGTGTCTTATTGCATCTTATCCTGATCCCTAAACAAAAAAGTTCTTCTAGCCACCTGAGTACTTCAGTCTTCAGCTTCTCAGCCAAGGAAGGGTATTTTGCAGAAATCTGAAAGATTAAAGGTTACATAAACTTGCACAAACTGCTTCATCATACAGGATAGTCCTGGCCATGGAAGTTGATGGGTTGGGAAGAGCTTCCTGACCAAAGCTACGTGGACGTGTGTGACAGTAAGGTAGAATGCTGGGGCTTTATACTAACCTATATTTTTCTTTCGAGTACATTACTGCGGGTTTTATTTTTGTGTAAAGCAATGTGCAGGTACGAGCTGTGGTAGTGCAAGCTCAGCTCTTACGTTGCCGTTAGCCTTGGAGTGCAGCAGCACTGCAGACTGCTGCACTGCAGGTATATCCTGCATTTGGAGATTGTCAGTGAACATCAAAAAAGCTTTTTGCTCTGCCAAATGTGACACTTGGAGGATTAAATAACCAAGGTGGCTGGATTCCTTTGAGATATTTGCAGCTGATAGTGGTTTTTAAATTTGATATGCTGTGAAATTTTATTGTACTTTTATTTTTGTGTTCCTCTCCCAGCTTGGGGAGGGAAGGTATAAATTTTTTGTCTCATAACTGGTGCAGTGTATGATGTTTTTATTACTGAGTAAAAGGGGTAAAATCATTTCAGGAAGTAGCTGGTGGCTGCATTCATTGTGGGAATTTACTCTGTTGTGGGAGAAACATTTTTTTGATGTTCAAAAGTACAGGGAAGTAATTTGGCAACAGTGAGCAATTCAAGAAATAGTAATAGGAAAACAAACACAAGTAGTTCTTAAGTAAGCAAATAGATTTTTATTGAAATGGGTTTCTTCTTCCTCCAGACATCAATACAAATGTAAATTTAATAATCTTAACTCACTGTTCTTACTGTCACGTTCGGTGCATGCTTGGAAAGGTGCAACTTGCTTATGATCAATCACTTCATAAGTCAGTGCTGGAAAAACTTCTGGATTTGGATCTGGACTTGGAATCCAGTGAGTAACTTTCTCCCCTTGATCCTCTTAGTGATACCTCATCTCTGTTGGCTTAAAGCATGAAGATTGTTTTCGAGCTGAGGGCCTCGCTCTCCTCTAGCATCTTCCTGTGCACTGTATCTTAGTAAATGTCTGTGGATTTAGAGGCTTTTTTTGGGGAGGGGATGGAGAGGTATCTTCCTTCCCCATCACATGTGCGTGGACATGCAAAGGATGTCAGGCAGGTGTTTTATCTACGCAAGTTTTGTGGTGTTTTGAGAAAGTGAAATCTTTCTAGTGAAATCTTTTTTAAGCAGTTAGGACTTGATATAGATAGCTCTTAAGTCTGTTATTCTTAAAACTTCTCTCATGCGACCAGATAAATATTTCATAAATGGGAGCAGAATCTGGAGCACCAGCTCCCTTGCAGTAACCGTGTTTAGAGTGGTGGTCAGGCTGGGTGTTGAGGGACAACCCCCTTATCCTCCCAAGGCCTTTGGCAGCTCCCGTACACTTGTGCAGTATGTGTAAATAAATGGAGTAGTTTAACAGCCACAGTCTTGTAGAAATGTAACACTCCTCCAGTGTGCGCCTTGGATTATCCCCAGTCAGGATGTTGCGTTTATGTGTATGAAGTGGTGCAACCAGTTTCTGAATGATTTTAATTTCTTATAAAACAGAAGTAACCCTGCAATCCATTTCCAGTGAAATGATCAGCAGGTTCCGCAGGAGAAGATGAGCCTGGGGCCTGCGTTGGGTGAGAGAAGGGTGTTTCAGAGGCCCTGCCATGCCAGAGCCATTTCCCAGCGTTGCCACCACATGGCAGGAGCTCGTGGGAGTGCAGGGATCTCTGCAGGGGCAGGGGTAAAGGGTGCCCATTTTGGCAACGCATTTTTTGGGGGGCATAACTTAAACTGTGTTACTCAGGGGAGCTGGTAATTTTTTGGACCACGGCGTAACCTGTAGCTGTGGTGATGAGAAACAGCATGGTCTGAAGGAAATGTGTAGCCATTAATTTAAAGCAGTGCTGAATACTGTGTGCTGATGTTGTTGCTTTTTCCTAACAACTTCTGCAAAGCTACTTCAATATATGTAAAAAAGGATGCCACAACAGAGTCTGGTGAAGATATAGTGGATGTTTCCTGGTATGCTGTGTGTCTGAAGTCTGGGTTGTTCCTACAAGCAGAGTAAAAGCTTTTGCTCTGACTCCGTGCAACCTTTGCAGTGGCTCCTGCTTGGGCCATAGGCCGTGTTTCTTACTCTTCCCTCCCCGTTTGTGGGAAGTGGAGTAGGTCATGGCAGGGCCATGGGCAGCTCTTGGGTCTGTCAGGACTTTGCCATAGGCTGGCAGAAACGGTGAGGCAGCCCGTGACAGGCCGTGGCTCTGGGCAAACTGCCGTGGACCACTTGTGTCAGACTGCTGGGACGCTTGTTGTGCTGCGTGGAGTGACTTCGGCAGCGTCAGCGGGGTTGGAAACACGCTTTCCAAGTCACTATCTCTGACATTTCCAGGTTAGGCCCTGAGGAAAGGACAAAGCATTTCCTATTCTTAACAACCAACGACAGAATAAGCAAAAAAGGAAGAGCTTCGATTTAGCTAAATTAAGATCACATGATATTTTGCTGTTATGTTACCAACCCTGCAGATGTTTCCTTTCTTTGCAGTTTAAGGAGGATGTAGCTGTTGAGTGGAGGCTTTTGCTAATGAGGCTGTAGGAAAAGCAGGAAGCTCTCAATTTCTTTTTATTTTTAATGTTTGTCTGATAAAATTTAATACTATGTGTTTATTGTCATAAAAACTAATTGCAATATGTAAACAAATAAACACCTTGAGACCAGTTTGCATCTCTGTCCTATGAAGTGCCTGTGTTTTCATTATGCTTATTCATGCTGCTGCTTGAAATATGCAGTTACTCTGTGGAAAAAAATAAGGCATGAGCTGAACAGAGATGCACTTAACTAGCTTGTGAAAAGGTTCTAGTTAGAGTTTGTGTGAATAAGAAGCTACAAATTATTTACACACACAATTGGTATCTCTGCATTCCACATGTGATTAATCCAGAGCCAGGTAAATAGCCTCCAGATTCTTGGAAGTAGCTTTTTTTGAAAACTCTTCATATGAACAGGCATGAGGCAGTGACATTTTTGAGGTCATCTATTTTCAGGTTGTCAGATGTCACTAAATCCTTGAACAGTCTGCCAATATAAAACTAGTTAATTATGTATTGCAAAGAAGGGCTTGATTTTAAATCAAGAAGATGGAGCTTTTGAAATGCAGGCTTCCCCTGAGGTCCTGGGCAGTGGCAGGACTGATCCCAGTATCAACTTCTGTGCTTTATGAAGCAGCTTTTTCATTGACAGTGGAGCAGAGCAAGGAAAGTTTAAGCTGTGTAATAAGCTAAATGTGTGAAGGCTTTTTTATTGTCTCCTTTCTGCTCTCTGCCTTGACCCTTTTGAGGACTGTAGGACATCTCCCCTTGGCTGGAGGGGCTGTGTTGGCTCCAGCAGCGGCAGGAGAAGGGCTCTGCAGGGCAGCCTGGCCAGCGCCGTGACCCGCACGGGGCTCCCCCGCGCTGCCGGCAGCCTCTGCCCCGCTGGCACCGGGGCTCCCCGCAGGGCAGCTGCAGATTTCCCGCTCGCCTCATGCTCTTGGAGCCCTCGCTATCATTTTCTCTAACCTTTCTCCTAACCTGGGCTTGGCTTGAGAATACGCCTTGTGTGTTTCCTTGGATGGGGCTGTATGGTTCAGAGATGCTGTTTGAAGCTTGTGCTGCTGTGTGCAGGCAGAGCCGGTCTCCATTGCCTGGATTAAAAGAGTATCCCGGGCATGTATTTCATCTGGATCGGATTTGGACTCCTAGAGGAAAGGAGCAGCTGATTTGCTACTGGGACTTCCCGATACCTGAATGCTCAAGGCAGTTCCCCCTAGTCTGACCTGCTCTTGTGGCCACTTGGGCTGACCTTAAAGACAAGGAAACATCAGCGTGGCCCATCTGAACAGCAAGGATGTGCTCTGATGCGAGGGAGATACTGAGAT
This sequence comes from Tinamus guttatus, assembly GCF_059628265.1. NCBI lineage: Eukaryota > Metazoa > Chordata > Aves > Tinamiformes > Tinamidae > Tinamus > Tinamus guttatus. Next base: position 4,973,143 of record NW_028289064.1, read on the forward strand.
GCCTTCTGGAATGAGATATCTCGCTCTGAAACCTCTCAGCTACCAGCAGGATGGGATGAATTTGCCAAATGCATCAACTTGTGTCAGTAATTGCTTCTCTTCAACCGGGAGTGATTTATAGCTCTTAAGATGTCCCTTCTCATCCCAGTCATGTTTAAAGACTAGAAATATCTCACTGTGGGCTGAGACCACGTCAGTGCATGATCGTATTTTGGCGTATTCGGTCTTAGCTTAGTCAGACCCTTCATCTGCAGGGCTCGTTTCAGCAGCACAAGCTCTCAGCCTGCAGGAGCAAGCGCTTTTCCAGCACCTCCGTCTTCCTTGAGCTAGATAGTAGGAGACTTTTCTCTGGGTTACTGGTGGATTTCATGGAGAACTGCTTTAAGAGACCCGTACTGTGAATGTATGTATAAAAAGCTGAAGAAGAAATTTTCTTGTCCGTAAGTCTTCTTTTCTGGATCCATGAATTTTATGGATGTAATGAGTCTTCCTCGGGCTCCTCGATTTATGAACTCGGGGAAAATTGATCTTTTTGGCTCTGGCTTATGGCAGTAGTGACTAAAAAAAAAAATGATGGCTGTTGAATCAGTAAAATGTGGTGACACCAACCCATTTTCTCTTGGACATATCCATCCAGCTGAACTGCTATTTTGGGTATCCTGTTTCTTGGCAGACTAGCTAAAAGTTGAATGTTCAAAGTGTTTTTGAAGTAGGGGCTACTTAGAACATTGAAACAGCTTGTGCTCAGTAAGGTATTGAAAGGTTGGTGCACTGCTCTGTCTTCGTTGTTTGTTCTGTGTTTTTTTTTTTTTTTTTTTTTTTTTAGATACAGTTTTAGACTCCAGAAAATGTACTAAGGCATCGCTTACTTACAGTGATGCTTTTTTCAACTTATTTGGTATGTTTTATGTGATAAGCTTTACACAAGCAAATCTGGAAGTCAGTCCTTTGTGGCTTTAGAAAACATATAAAATTGGTGCATGGAACACACAGATGAAACGGGGCTGAAAGAGATGACAGCAATTCAGATGACTCACCCCAACTTCAGAGGTTTACATGATCGTTCAGGGATTAATAGTGCAATGTATCTATTATTATTCATGTTAACTATTATTAATCTGTTTAGAATTTTTGACTATAGAGCATAGGTGTTCCTCTGCTGAAGTCAATAGGGCAATCTTTAATTTTATTGTGGTTGACTGTGACCATTACTTAAGGATTGAACTGACTGTTTTTAGTGTAATTTTTCTGTATAGTCTGGAAAGCTTAAAGGTGACAGATGGTTTAGAGAGAATGGAAGTTGGATGTCTTTTTTGAGTTTGTTTTTTCTCCTTTTTAATTTTTAAGACGATAAAATGAGAAATTACTTATTTTTGAGATTTATACTTTAAATTTAAAATGTTGTTATTTACAGGCCCCACTGGTATCTGCAGATTTTACATAATTCTAGATAGTGGGCTAAGCTCCTTGTGCTTCATCGGGATCTTTAAGGTGGCATCTGTTTATTCATGGGTGCTTTCCTTGCTGAAAACAGAGAGTTAAATACAATAGTCAAAGCAAAGTCCACATTTTACAGTGCATCTAAGCATCTGCTGTTTGTCATTGTAATTGCATATGACAGGAAATTATGTTGCGAGATGTCCCGTGTATAATATTCATTTTGAAGGAGTCCATGGGGCAGTGTTACTTGGACCTTGTTTTAGTAGCCTGGGACTCTTCAGTCCTTGAACGTCGCTGTATGCGTTTTGAGTGTTGAGTGTCTATCGTGCTATTTAGTGTTTTAATGGATCAGAAATTCAGACCTCTAGTAAAGAAAACCACAAAATAATCTTTACTTTGCTAGACTTAATGTGAAATCAACATGAAGCATCCAGTACGGAACATATAGAATACTTAGGGTTGGAAGGGACCTCTAGAGATCATCTAGTCCAACCCCCAATATTTTTGATTCTCTTGAAATGTAAATGGATCTGCTTTAAAGAGAGATCACCTTTAGCAGATGTTTGTGTTCATGACGTCATGAGCGCCCCTTCTGCTTGGCTCTCAAGTGAGACCATGCAGGAACTCGGTCTTCCCAAAGACATTCTTGGCTGTGCTAATCAACATCATCTGTTCCTCGCCTGCTTTCTTGCACCCTTGTTTTGTTTGGTGTTTTGGAAAACTTCTCTATCCTTTTTAAAGCCTCCTCTGCAAAGGGTTATTTGTGGTGAGTGTGCTGTGGCTGGACATTTAAAACACAGTGAATCAACAGCTGTCAACTCCTTTTGCTTTATAACTCAAATCCCTTCTTGTTCGTGCTGGTGGCTGAAAGTTGCTGGTACTGAACATATCTTGCATTTATTATTAATATTGGTCTTTTCTGTTGCATTGTTGGTATGCTTTGCAGGGGGTCCAAGGACAGGCTGGAGATAACCTTTCCCTGCTGTTATTTCCTCTCCGGAAATACTGGTTTGAGTGCGTAGCGCTCCTCTTACAAATAGTTCTGCACCCTTCACAAGTGCTAAAAGTTTACATGGAATTACAAGGAAACTAGAGGTTCTTCTCTGGGTTCAGTTGAATGCTGTGTATCCCACTCCTCAGGCCTAGAGCTTTTGTGTGAATGAAGATGTGAACTTGTGGAGTTTTATTTATGAATGCTGCTGTTCCGCTCTGTAATGATAGATATTTGCTGACCATGTGTGATACCTAAAATGATGAATATTCTTGTGTTCTTGTCTTGGGTGCAACTTTTGCATCGAGCGCTACCTTAAGAGTTTATCAGAGGAAAGAAAAAAAAAAAAAAAAAACACGGTTGCAGGTGAATGTTAAAGGGGTTGATTCCTGCTTGTCACTTAAAAATATGACAGTGATTCCTCCATTCTGAGCATTATGAGGCCAGGGCGTGTGGATGGTAGAGCGAGCTCAGTGACTACCTCAGTAGGCTAGAGGCTGTGCAGTGTTTAACTTAATCTTTGCAGTGCTTCGACTTCAGAGTGAAGGCAGTGATGGTCAGAGTGCCACAGTTCTCACGAGTTCCTTCCTTCATTTAGCAGCGAGATGCTCTACCCGTCACTGTGGATGTAGCAGGTTGAGATCCCAGTTGTAGGACTAAAGAAAAAGGGGGTTGTTCTGGGAGAAAAGCGAGCAGTTAATGCTGACGTATCAGGCAGCTGCTGGGCCACAGGAGTAGAGCTGCAGAAGGATAAGGTGTCTCTTAATTCACTCGGGCTACCCTTTGAACAGACTATAGACACCGTCAGATAAATTGTTTCAGGCATCGTTGGTCCCGAATAATTAGAGGAGGGTCCTAGGGCTTTTGCTCGCTCTCTTTGTAGAGCTTCTGCCTTCGTCTTGAAATGTTGTATATGGCAAGGCATTCACCTTGAAATTAAAGATTGCATTTAAGGCTAGGACAGTAAGTATTTTGTAATTATATATATTTCTTGAGCCACACGTATATAAAATTACCTTTAAAAATAGCCTAAATGCATTTTTTTGATTTCTGCATGGGAGATGGGATTTTACTATAAACATAAAAGGAAAGCAGACCTTTCTATTCATGTGTTTAGAGCTGATGTACCTGAATGCCGAGAGGGAGTACCTCTCTAGGGGAAAAAAGAAGGTGAAGTCGAAGGGATGACTATAATATATTCCTATATAATATAATTCCTATATAATTCCTATATATAATTCCTATATAATTCACAGAAACATATCTGAATTTTAAGTCAGGAGAAAGGGAATAGGCTGTGTACCTTTTGTGTATTTATTGTGTTTGTATCTGTGTAAACTTAGGAAACAAAATTCATGAACTATCCTTGTTTCTCTGAGGTTCATTTCAGCTTTTAACTATTGTATCTTAGACTCTTCAGGATGTAACTTAAATTAAAATCTAAGAATATTTCTGCATGTGATATAATCAGAGCTAGGGAGTGCTGTTATACAGTATGCATCAATTGATAAAATATTGGTAATGTTAAAGGGATTTCATAATTTTTTGGGTAGCGGGGTGGGACAAAGTGCTTAGCAATTTTTTTTTAAAAAAAAAACCCAAATTACAATTTCTGTCTAGTCTCTTTGTCTTTTTTATTTTAGGCTTCAAAAAACAAAGATGGAAAAGAGCGGAGTGAAACTGTATCACCATCAGAGGAAGAAGAAACTTTCTCCTGGCCTGGTCCAAAAACCGTTGTGTTGAGGAGGACATCTCAGGGTTTTGGCTTCACCTTAAGACATTTCATAGTTTATCCTCCAGAATCTGCAGTTCAGTTTTCTTTTAAAGTAAGTGAAATAAAAACTCAGGTACTGTATTTTTGATGATAATTATATACTTAAGTCAGTATCGTTAATCTATACATCTCTCTCTCTCTCTCTCGTTTTTTCTTTCCTTTTTTTTTTTTTTTTGTTCAGAATTGAAAATGTGTTATAGTGTCATCCTAAGAGATGAGCCAGAGTGGGACAAACTTTTGCCAAACTGTCTGAGTAGGCCTAAAATTAAGTATTTTAGAAAGCCATATTTTGTAGCGGTATTTTATTCTTTCTACCTAAAGGTAAGATCATCTTGAAAGTCTCTGTTAGTCAAGAGACAAGTCATAGCTGTATGCTGAAAAAATGTAAGACAACTTCCCTAACATAACATCTTCTAACACTTTATTTCTGTTTAGTGTTTTTTATTTAAAAATAAGCATTTAAAAATGTTAAGTAGCCAGTTGGTCTCTCCTGCTCAAAGACTGTGTGGATTCTTCTGTGCCACTGAGCCTTTTGAAAGTGGCTTTAATGCCCAGTATTGAGAACAAATCTGTTTAATATTTATGGGAATTTGAATATTGAGAGAGGGTATTTTCCTCCTCCAGTGAGTTCAAATAGCCCTTGCTCATTTTAAAGCAATCAGCTGTGTGAAATCTCATAATATATGCCACAGCTGAGCTTTCCTTTTGCTTTTTCAGTCAGGCAGAAGAATAGTTTCATATATATTCAGTAGATGAGTGGATGGGGAATCAAAACTTTGCCGTTGTTCTAGACAGCTGATTAAGTCCTGTCTCACTACAGGAGTCTTTTAGCTCAAGTCCTCAGTAAGATGCCTTCTGAAGCTGAGAAACGTTTGTGGGAGAAAGTCATCCGGTTGTTTCAGTTAATTTCAGCTCTTCAGCAGACACTTGTGTGCCCATTTATTTTTTTCCCTGATGCTGAAGATAATGGGAGGTGAAAATTTCAGCAGTATCAGGTGATCCCAGCATTGCTTTGTCCTTCAGCACAGATTACAGAGAATCAGGCAGGAGCAATCTCTGCTAGAATAACAAAATGAACTAGAGGAAAGAGCGGGGAGAAACATTAGCACAGCTGAACAAATTACATGCACTTTTCAGCATCTCCTGATAGCAACCTGTGCTTGCTTTTTTTCTTTTGTGGGTGAAAATAAGCAGTGTGAGCAGAACTCGGCTTGTTAACTAAGAAGTGATCGGGTAAGTTCTGTCTTGAATGCATCTCCAGAGCCATTTGAGCAAAGACATTATTTTCACGTGTAGGAGATGTTTTTCCTCCTTCTCTTCTTCCCTCCTCATAGTTGGTAGTTTCCGAGAGGGAGACGGAGACTCGCACCGTTTTCATGATGTAGTGAGACTGATACCTGTTAATCCCAAGATGCATGTTTTGGCAAGATGTAGTTTTCCAGCAGGAAAGTGCTTAGCACCTGTCTCTCCTGTCTCTGATATGTTACCATCTGGTTTATTCTTATTAGTTACTTTTTTTTTTTTTTTCTGGAAGAAGTCATGGGACTACTGATTAGCCGGAATAATTGATAGCATTTTCAGATAATTGGTTACTTTTTAAAATGATATAGTTTCATTGGAATGACCCCCGGTCATCCCTTCCATAATTCAATCTGAACCAGCCTGAACCCCACTGTATTATCTCCTCTTACTTTAGACATATAAAGGAAAGGTGGGACTTGACAATATACAAGCACTCCTGTGTAACAAAAAATCACTTGAATGAGCTTTTCCTGCTTCTCAGTGTAATCTTTATTAATTAGATCATTTATAAACATTATGATAGTGGAAGATTATGAAATAAAGTTTTCTGGGGTAGATCTATTGGGGAGCACAGCCCTGCATGAAGGGTTTTATGAAACCCTGTATGAAAAATTATCTTGGAAACTGAGAGTGCAGTTATTTTCACAAAAATTCTTGACTATGTTGGTAGGGGGCTACACACCAAAATGAATTGGAGACTGGATCCACACTGAGAAATAACTGATCATATGTCCCTGCTTCTCATGCCTCCCTTCCCTGAAGAAGTGAGATGGGACTGTGTGGAAGATTTCTGAAGCCAGCACTGTAAAAGGAAACTTGAATTAAATTATGCTCCGAATGTCATAGATGTTTATTAGGATTCGAGAGTCAGCAATGCAGTTTTGCTTGTGAAGTGCACTCTGCAAGTTAAATCAGTCTGATATGCTAATAGGTGATAAAACCTTCACTTTAAAGAAGGTATAGAAGCAACATGTACTAACATTCTGGAATTTATAAGAAGTGAATGTAGGAGAGAAATTAATTCCAAAACATTTGCGTTATAAAGCATTCCATTTTTGAAGGCCTGAACTCATTGGCTTGATACCATGAAAAACTACTTTAATGTCTTGCACCCAGTGACAAACACTTGCAGTGCTTTATAAATGGTAACAATTGTACATTAACTAATTTTACTTTTATCTTTTTTTTTGGTGGCATAAAAAAAGGTGTCACCTAGATGTCACCCAGGGGTTTCCGGAATATGAACTCAAATGTTCATAGTCCTTAGGGTATTATTCCCCTTGCTAGTTTGGGTGAAAACTTGAGATAGCAGATATTAACCTTGTATAATTCTTTGTTGCTGTTGTTTGGGATGGTGATAGTTCAGAATAGACTGAACTGGTACTGAGATTCAAGGGATATAATGATAATTTTGAGCAAGCCATTTGTACTAGAATGGCACTTTTACCAGGATTATTAAAGTGGAGGATGTACTATTTACTGGTCTCTTTGTTTAAGTGATAAGGATAATTGTCAGGGCCTTTTAGAAATAGAATAGGTACGAGATCTCTAACTCCATCATTTATTTAAAAAATATTTTTGTATAATGTCCTTTTACAATTCCATCCGACATTATGGACTTTTAATTAGTTTAGGTGAAGTGAATGCTCAGAAATACTTCCCAAACTGTCATTACTAGCCTAAGGAACTATATTTGGGTTGAAAGTTTGCTATTCCATAAAGTCACAATTTGAAGAGAGAACATTTTTATTTTAACCATTAAAATTTCTAAATGATAATGAATACATTAGCCATGATCTTTCAAGAGCTCCTGGTTCATATTTAAATACTGACAAGAAAGTATCTGTGAAATAAATAATCACTTTCTATTTTTAAGTATGCCCTTCTCTTTCAGTACATTCTGGTTATGTCTTTTTTTTTTTTTTTGTTTCTCTCTTGGAAGGGCTGTTAGTGATACGTGGTAGTTAAAATCGTATATGGTGCAATGAGCAGAAGGAGGATCTTCATCAAATTCGTTACTAAAAACAGTACTTTGAGTAGGTTTTTTTTCTCCAGACGAAAGCGTGCTGAAGGCAAAGGAAACTTGGTGTTTCAATTTTAAGGAAGATTATTCAGAGCTTAGTTACAAAATATTCTACAGCTCTTAGAAAAGTGTTAAATTTTGAATCCTTAAATGATAAAAGTATAAATCTTCATTCCTGACTTTCAGAATTGAAACACACTTGTAACTTGCTGCAGTTTTACACTGGCAGTGTTTTGTGTTTTTGTTTTGCTTCCAAATAATACCTTTCAGGTTGGTTGTGTGGGGATATTTCATGGAGCTGTGTTTGTTCCTTTGCCAGGAGACCTTATGCTACAATTTTCAGAGTGAAAGCCTGATAATGTAGTGTTGAATATTTGCTTAAGGGGGTGAAATACAAGAATGCCTACAAATTCACAAGAAAAACTCACATTTTTTCGTTTAGTGTTTCTTAATGTGCACTATTTTTTTTTTCCTTAGGATGAAGAGAATGGCAATAGAGGAGGTAAGTTCTGTGTTTTCTTCCATATGTCTAATATATTTATCATTTATCTTCTACTATGTAACACACTTTAGTAGATGTTTAAGAGTATGAAGTGCTAAAATGACTAAATATGACCATCCAGCTCCTTTGAGCTTCATGGCATTTAAGCAAAAGAAAGAAAATATCTGTGTTTCAGGCTCATCTGTTCTGTGTGTGAGTTTGCATGTTTTTTAAGCTTACTACCAGACATATGTATCGCTTCATGCCCCGTGTACCGTTTTGTCATGTCTGTGGTAAGAAAATTGTTACCATTATAGTGCCAGAATTTCACATTCTTAATTTGTTCCAAATCGAGGCCCTACAGTTCATCTGCACAAAGAGTTTAAGCCTGATAGATAATATTTATATATGTATATTTAAAAAAGTGCACTTAAGAGGAACCAGTATGAATTCTGATTTCTATTGCAACTTGTTCTAGTTAGAGCAACACATTGCTATGTAATACCTAGTGTTGATACGGGTGTTAAATAAAATCCATGCTCTGTGATATACAAGTGTTTAAAAAAAATCTTAGCCGCCTTGGTCTAGTTTTACTTTCCTCAGTATTTTAATGGTACTTATTTAATTCATCAGCTTCAGTGCTTTGTCACTCCCGTATGTATTAGAGATCCATAAAATGCATTTCAGAGATATCAAGTAAGATATATGAATGAAACTTCATCTTGCATCTGATTTAGGAGGGATGGAAAAAAAAAACAAAACTATGGTATAACTATGGTTATGTCTTCTAGTTTACCTCCTTTTTCTTAATTTTCTGCCTTGCACGATGCTTTTGTCTACTCTTTTTCTTTTTTCTTCTTAATTGGCTGTTTAGTTTAACTTTTAAAATTGGAGACATATCTCTGTCCTGCTTAGTTTAAATTTTTCATTAGTGTTTAGCCATTATCTTTGCTGTGCACCTTTTTTCTCTGATATCCCTTTGGTCCCTTAGAGGGTGCCCAATGCACTGATTTGGGTGAGGAAGTTAGGTTTTCAGATAGAAAGCCCAGTCCTGCTCACTGTTTTCCTATCCTGTGATAATTGTAAGATATACAAGATTACATTCCAGGTAAGTAAATGTGCAGTGTTTCCACCTGTACTTTTCCAGGGAAATTCTTAAGATAACCGACGGACACCTTAAGATAACCACGGACACCTTTGTCCAGAAACCACATAGAGGGAGTGCTGATTTTAGTAGTGCGTTAGAGTCTGCTTGATATTGCAGCATGAAATTGTACCTGGTTTCAAAATAATTTTTAGAAATCTCATTCAGCTTGAGGGTGGAAAATGCCTGAGAAGTTAGTTTGAGGCAATTTGTGTAGCTGTACTGTATTTGAAGCATTCTGGGGAATAGGATTTAGTTATTTGTCTTTTGATAAAGTGGATGAATTCCTGCATCTCATTTTTCCTGATCTTGCTCAGTATTTTTCACTTGCTTGCTAAGAGACTGAAAAGTCAGTCCCATCCTAAACCTCATCACCTCCTTCCGCTCTGCCTGCCCCAAATTTGCTGCCTCCTTTTTCTCTTTTGACTGGCAGACCAGGGAGGTTGGTTTAAGACAGGAGGGGAGTCACTTTCTCTGTGCGAAAGGAGCATGGAAAGTAAGGTGAATTTTAGGGGAAAAGTATCCTTGTTGTAAAAAAAAAAAAAAAAAAAAAAAAAAAAATCCCCATCAGATACAGATACAAATGTGGATCTGTTTTATGCAAGGTGCTCATCTGAGGTTTATTTTTCAATGAAAAAAATGAAAAAACAGCTGTGGAACTGTTTGGCTCAGTGTGAGAACTGTGCAGGTGGGAGCAAGATTCTTTTCTAGAAATTTTTGTTAGCTACTTAAACTGTGAATCATAGTTATTGTTTGTTTATAGTGCAGTGTGCTGTGTCTCTTGAAATACAGATCAGAGGGCACAAAACATGCCCTGCAAAGAGCAATATTCTAATAGTCAAGACAGAGTTGGGTTTGTGCCCTTTTTGGAAAGGGAAGAAGTGACCCTTAAGTGGAAGACATAGGTGTAAGGAGAAATTCAGTGATCAGTTTTGGATGTCTTGTCTTAAAAAAAAAAAAAAAAAAAAAAAAAAAAAAAAAAAAAGGGCAAAACAAGAAGTGTAAGACTTTTCTCAGCATTAAGTGAATCTTGGGAGGCTGAGGGGAAAGTTAAGCTGTTTCTATTTGCATTGCTCGAAGTTGATCCCAAGTGAGGGGAATAGTTAGTTTGTGAGGAGAAAATCAAGGAAAGCATTTATCTCATTTTTCATATTCACAAACAAGATTTTTATTTACAAGCAGAGGTGCTGGAAGTTCTGTGACAGATTAGCATGAGGTTTCTTAAAAGCAGTTAATCTGGGAAAGGCAGAAAGGGTTGCGCAGAGTCGGCTCTGAGTCGCAGAGCCCCTTCACCTGGCCCTAGCAGTGGGAGACCCGTGCGGCTGCCTCAGTTGTGGCAGCAGCTGGAGGGAGAGCAGGTCGCCAGGAAAGTCGTCCAGAGGAGCCATCTAGTGGCAAACATGGCGTTCTTCTTCAAATAGGGTTGGAAAAATCTCCCAAGGTGAGGCCCTGTCAGTATGGTTTAATTGTTAACCATTTCTTTTGAAGCTTGCAGACAATAATTCATGTACTCTTTCCCTTATCAAGGGCTAAGCTGAAGGGATTTGAGCTTTTCATTTTTATGAGGCAGCGTGTGCCAGCGCAGAACAGGCAGTTTTCTTGGTATCATTTTTGAGTGAAGATTTTCTACTTACACTTTCATAATTGCCTTTTCACAGATTAAATTTATCTTTAAAAGTTGAGAGTTCTTGTCTGGTTTGACATTTTTAAATTTGAATTGGTCAGCATAGGAGAAGATATCATCTCTTTTACTATTGCCTTTTATTAAGGGCACTTGAAAATTACTTTTAAAGAACCTGAAAACCTAATCAAGTCTAGAGTGCATGAGGTAAAAGCACGTTCCAGGTTTTATGTGTTCTAACAGTGAATGAAATATCTTTATCTAATTTTATATTCCAGGATAGACTTGTAGTGCTACTTTTTCACTATACGTTTTTATCATATCCTTCAATCTGGCCTTCATTAGGCAGTAAATTTCCAATTAGCTCAGAATAAAGGATAATGTCCTGGAGAGCAGTAGAGATTTATATCAGGAATGATGGGGGAGAGGGAGGAGACGACCAACAATTGAGTGAGAGAAAAGGTGGATTAGGCTGGCAAGCAAAGGGTTCAAGATCCTTCTGAAGATGGTCCTGGAAAGATGAGTGGTCAAGAAGATCTGCTTGCTTTTCAAGAATCACCTCCTCCAAACTCAGGAACAACCCATCCCAATGAGCAGGAAGTCCAGCAAAGGTGGCAGGAGGCCTGCATGGATGATCAGGAAGCACCTGACCAAATTCAAGCAGCAAAAGGAGCAGACAGAAGACAGAGGAAAGGCGGGTGGCCTGGGAAGAATTCAGAGATGCTGCCTGAGTGCGTATTACTGCATCTGCACTGCCTCCCAGAAGTCTGCACCTGAAGGAAGAAGCTGATGGAGGGTATTCAGTGTGGATTCATGAGGGGAAATCACGGCCGGTCAATCTCTTGCTTTCTGGAAGGAGGTGACTGGCTTGGGAGATGAGGAGAAAGCAGTGGATGTTGCCGACTTTCACTTCAGGAGGACTTTCAATGCTGTCTCTTATGGCATCCTCCCTTGACCTGCTGACACAGTGTGGGGTAGACAAGTGAGGGGGTTGAAAAGCACCTGCCCTGCCAGGCTGAGGGGTTGTGACCACTGGCATTTAGGCCAGCTGGAGGCCAGTCACCAGGGGGTACCCCAGGGGTCAATGCTGAGGCCACTGCTGTTTAGCTTCCTCATTAATGGCTTGGATGATGGGACAAGGTGTAAGTAGTGATGGGACAAGTCATCTTCCTTAGGGCCATTTCACTGTGCATTGAGCATGATGAATAGATTGTCTTTTATGAAGACATTTTGAAGCTATAGTTGTTAAAATAAAAGTGTAGTAGCAGAAGGCTTGGTCATTTCTTTCTTGTTGCTTTATAATAATGTTTCCTTCAGAAATCTTTGGCTTGTGGATCATGATTAAATCAACAATAATAAATATGCAGTAATAGTCTCTGGTGAGGAATTCCATCTTTCATATGAGGAGTTATCAATGTAATGTTTGATACATAAATCAAAATCTGGAAACCTAGTATCATTAAAATGTAGTGTCATACTTTTTAATATGATGTTTTCTCTTGTCTGACTTCATTTCCTATTTCAGTGTAGATATATCTAATGCATCTAGCAGCTTCTTATCTTCCTACACAAATGAAAGCTGAATTGAACTTGCTGAAGAATCTTCTTGTCTACAGACTGCTATTAGTATGTGCTTCCTATAAGAGTCCAAACATTTTCACAGAGATTTCTAGACTTTTAAATTTTGATCCCCAAATTATTTTTTTTAATGCATAACTTGGAAATGTTTATCTCTAATTTACCTAAGCTGAAAATTCAGATCTGAACTGCTTTGGCTCTGTGCAAGTCTGGCTTGTTGTGGGTAAAACATGGAAAAAATGCAGAAAAGGCATTCTTTACTGCTGTTTATATATGCTTCGTGTGGTTTTACTGCTTTATTTGCAAATACAGACTGATTTGTGTAATGCAGTTTGTGTCCTCCTAGGATTTAGTTTTAACTCCATGTTTTCTAACATCTTCATCTATCAAAGCTTCATCTATTATGAGGTAAACTAATAGTGCCCATGATGGGAGCAAGGTAGATAAGGGACAAGGTAACGATTATGGAAACAAATATTTGGAAAGGTTACAGATTGCTGGGACGATGTATTCTGAGACATGTGATAGTGGAATATAGGCCTGGGAACAAAAGAAGTAGATAACACTAGCGCTTTAGAACAGTGCCACAGAAAATTGTCCTTTTTTTTGTGAATTAGTCCAACTTTCTCATTATTCAGCTTGTAAAAGTTGAGATCGCTAAAATGGGGCTCGTTTTTTTTTTTTTTTTTTTTTTTTTTTTTTTTTTCTCCTTTGAGACCAGAGCCTAATAATTTCTCTTGCTCTCTGAAAATACAGAGTATCTAGCAGAGGCCTTTGAACTTGTCACATGTAAATGTTTCTCAGGGGCTACGCTTGGGTTCAAGTCATTTCTAACTTTTAATAAAATAGCTGCTAAGAGCTGCACAAATAGTGTCCATGGGTTTGGGGAGGGTGGGGAGTGGGAGGCTGATGACTCACTGCAAGAGATGTGAATTGAGTGGCTTAGTGAAAAGAAGTGTTAGGCTTATCTGGGACCTGAAGTAAATGCTGTAGGATATTCAATCATTGCTTAAATTTGAAACTTGGGAAGCTTTGAGAAAATTGGAAAAAAAACATAAGCTAATATTGCCAAATAATGCAATGGGGAAATAAACTTGCTTTCTATTTAAGATGAAATGGTGTCACCTGATTTTCAAAAAAATGTCAGATTACTGATTCTTTCTCCTCTCTCTTTTTCCCTACCTCCCATGAGGATGGAGCTTCATTAGTCAAATAATTTAAAAGATCAATAAGTGAAAGAGGATGTACTATCTTCAAGTATCAAAGTTACAAAAGCATTTTAAATAATAAGAGACTTTTCCTTTATCACTGGGTTGAATGCAAGGTGTTTCTCTGCTGAATGACTTAACGGCACTATTTTACCTCCTGCCATCCACTTTTAGAGACCCATCCTTGGCGCCGTTTTTACTTAATTTTTTTGGTGTGTTACTTCATATTCTAGAAGTAGGAATATTACCATTTGTTTTAGATTGGGATCTGCAGACAGGATTCAGCTATATTGAATTCGGTGGCTTAGAGAAGAATGCATCATTCTGGCAGAGGAAATAGCTCTTTCCTTCTTCCTCCTCCTGTCCCCAAATCACATGGCATGATTTCTTCTATTAAGTTAAAGATTTTTGAATGTAGTAGCAGCAGTGTGTGGTTGGTACTTCACTGACTTCACAGATAGTCTACTTAAGGAGATCATTTAATTTTCTGTGTTGATGAAATAACATTTTAACGGAAGCCAGTGCAATGGTAGCAGTTCTTAAAATACAGGAACCTTGCAGTCAAAACAAAGGGCACGGATTAGTGTGCAACATCAGCTGTCCTTTAAATATCTCCTGTGGTTTTACTTTGCAAACCACAACTGATCTCTCAAGATGCAATCTAGAAATGCCGCTTACATGTAGTGAGACAAATAGCAATTTTGTACTAAAAGAGCCTTTTTTCAATATTAACATTACAAATATTAAATCTCTGATTGTTCAGCAAGATTTATCCCCCTGTAGGTATTGGTATTTCTCCTTCCTTTGCCCGACGGGCTTCCCAGGAGTCAAAGCTGTTCTGCATTTTTGAGCCGTAGGAAGGGCAAATGCCTTGGATATCCAAAAATGAATTTGCGGGTCTGCAGGTTTAGAGGGATACTGAGTGAAGGAAAGACCTAAAAGTCGTTTTCATTTAGGAGTTGAGCTGTTCCATGGGGCCAGTGGCTGAGCAATACATAAATGAAACTCTCCTCTGCTACCTGATGAGCGAAGGGCAGCAGTAAAACTTGTTGCTGGGGCTTACAGGGGTTCTGTTCTCTGAACAAACAGATGTTTGAGACTTTCTTTTCATCTCCTTCCTCCCCTTTTTTTAATTTTCACTTCAAAAAAGACTCTGTAAAATGTTGACATAACTCTGTAGCAGTTGCTCGGTTTCTGTGTTATGAGGGTTTCTAAGAACTGCTGAGAATCACTGAGTAAAGGAGTTAGTTTCTCTAGGGAGAGAGGAAAGAGCATGTTTTTCAAAAGTAGATCCTTAGGAGAGAGATTTTGCTGTGATCCTGAACCCTTGCAGACTTCTGCTCTGCAGGTCAGAATGAAATGAAGAGATACAAGCAAGTCATAACTTATTTTGAAGCAAAAAAAAAAAAAAAAAAAAAAAGTGAAAGTTCCTTGTCAGAGACATGCTCTTTGTGTAGGATTTAGAAGTTTTATCTGGCTGAGGTTTATATCAGAAGGTTAATGACTACATAAAAGTGATGGGACTGTCACTGTCTTATGGTGTGCTGGTAGCTTTGGTAATACCGTGTCTCTTGCCATGGCATTTTCTTTTGCAAATAAATCATAGTACAGTATAGTAACATAGCCTGCTCTGCAAAGAGCAGCTTAAAATACAAATTCAAGGCTACAGCCTTGGCATTTGGCTTTTAGCAGGGGTATTCCAGGCAGTGAGAACATGGCCAAAATTGGCATCTGGATAAAATCAATATAATTATACTAGATAAATGGAAATTTCAGGTTTTGGGGAAGTAGGAGAGGTTTGCAAGATTCTCCCCACCCCCAGCATGTAAATAAATGAGAAATGCTGGCAACATTGAATTCCGCTCTTCTCGTTCCAAGTAGTCATTGTTTTGGAGTGTTCTCTTTTATTGGGGTGACTGTACTAGAGTGTTGTTATTTTGCAGAGGCATCTGTGAAGGTACAAGATGTGCAGTATTGCTCCTGTGTCTCACCTCTGGCGTCTCTGATATGTGTCAGGAAAACTCCCTTAGCCTGGGCAGCATGAAACGTGTTTTCCCTTGTTGGACTCTAGAGGTGGTGTCTGCTCAACTCTGAAGGAGGTGTTTACTCACAGGGTCTCAGCTAGTAGCTCCAGTTAGTGTAAAAGTTAGATCATAAATGATGATAAATGTCTGTATTATGAAGAAATCCTTAATTTTACTTGACGTTCATCTGAAGAACAGTTGGAGAGAGATGCACTGCTCTGATTCTGTAGATTCTGCTTTGATCTAGCTGGTTAGTGAAGGTAGAAATTAGTATTATTAGGTTGAAAATTGCTGGCTAATTACACGATTTGCATATAATTATGAAGAAATACACTGGCTAAGAAAATCTGCTTATTGCAATAAACTGCCTTTCTTTCTTTGTCTCGTGTTTGACTGAAGATGTTGTTTATGTTTCTTCAGACCATTTTCTTAACTTGAGTTATTTAGACTAATGAAGCCTCTCGATTCCATACTAGCATTAAGTTAATGAATCGTCCCCTGAAGCCTTCTAAATACTTGGTGGTTCATTTTCACTGCCTTATTTCTGGGATGCTGCTTCTCTGAAGTAAAGCCTCCGATTTGCCTCCTCTCAGGTGGCTTCTTGGTTGCAGTATCATCGTTTGAGGCAGTGGCTGCGCTGGACGCATTATCCAAACGTGCAAACCATGTCACTGCTTCAGCATTAACTTTAACTTATTCTGACACTGGCCATGTACTCAGGTTGGAGACTTGCACGCATGTACGAGACTGATTAGGGACAATTTCAGTTTTATGCACTGTTTTTCACTTTATGGTGAATTAACCCATATGTAGTATGTAGTGACTTTATGTGCTTCTATTTTTTTATTACTCTTCCATGAGACTAGTCCTCTGCTACAGCTACACTTATGGAGATCGTAAATATATATGAAATTTGTTTTTCGTGGAAGTTGTTTTGCAATTACGATCGCTAAAATTAGGCGTGCTGGAAGTATTTAATATTTGACTTCTATTGGTAACAGTGAGTGGAAAGAGGCTCTGTCAGATTGACACGTACTGGGAACCTGAGGCGGCAGGGGCCTTTCCACCAGAGGCAGCTTAACTTGGAGGAAGTAGGTGTGGAAATACCAGTGTCTTGTCCGACACGTGCAGGCCCCAGTACTGAGGAAGCAGAGTAATGGAGTTGGCTACCGGCAGCTTGGGGAAGGAACAAGCTTCATGCTTAATTCCTCGTAAAGGAGAAATTGCTGATTTAAAACAAAAAGCTTTGACTCTTTTCATTTTTGTGGGCTTTGCATGTGCTAAAATTTAATAGATGTGACATGCAAAAGACATGAAAAAATCCATGACACATTTTGAGCATGCACATAGTGATATAAAAAATGTATCTCTTTTCGAAATCATTCTGGAATGAGCAGCATAGGGTAAGTGAAAATAGAAAATCTTTTATTGTCACATTTGAAATTTATTTAAGTGCTGTTTTGTAACTGAGCTGCTTTAAGCTTTTCTCACTGAAGATGAAGCCACAGATAGCAATTCTGTATAACAGATTTATGTGATGGAGTGCTAACTATTTGCAGTTTGCTCATTAAATATTGTTCCCTAAACAAAACTAGTATTAAGAAGTTAAGTGAATGCAAGCACACTATAAAAACAGTTTGTACTTAGTTAACTAATACTTACTGTGTAGTCTCTTCTGCATTTTAGTTGTGCATTACTTATTAGTGTGATGTAAAATGTGGAGCTTTCTTTTATTGTTGTTCCTTGACACATGATTTCCATCTCTTAGTTCTTGCTAGACAACAGTTTGTTGTGATTTTGACAAGAGAAACTTTAACCAACATTTTCCAGATACTTTAATTGGGATTCGGTACCAGTGACACCAACCCTTCTAGTTTTCTGTTTTCTGCTTGCTCTGCTTTTGTGTAACTCGTGGCCTGACCTTCATGCGTGATAATATGAAAGAAATAGCTGCAATGACAGGGAATGTGACAGTTGACACATTTCCTTCTAATATTTATTAATTTATTTACTTACTTTCATTAAGTTTAATATGGAATCAGTTTGGAGAAGGTAGTCCATTGGGTGTTACACCCAATATTCCTCTTTAACTGGCTTTTTCTGAGGAAAGTTGCAATAGGGCTTGATGCAGCGTTATATATATATATATGTGTTTATATCTCATATATGTATTTATCACACACATTTTTTGTAAGTGTTATAAAGTGGATGTACCAGTGTATACTGGGAGCTCCGTGATTTTTTCACTCCTTTGGGGGATTATGTGTCTTCTCAGTAAAGAGAATTAAGTGGAACCCTGGGAGTGATTTAGGTAGTAGCAGGAACGGCCACATTTTAACCGCTCGTCCTTTTAAGTCAGGGAAGTGTGAGCGTGTCTGAACTTCCTGAAACGTTGCTGCCTCTTGAAGGATAAGACCTGTCAAGTGTTCAGTGTCTGTTAAAATTAGGAGATTAACTATGACAGATACGAGTTTTGCTTCACAAAGAGTGTTTTGTGTGTCTTGTAGCCATGTCCCACAAATCAAATTCTAGTCTTTGGGCACTGAGCAGCCAGCTGGATTTTTTTTTTGATTGGTAATTGAATTACTTTATATGTAATAGCTACCTGATTCTAACAAATTAACTTTCTGATTATTCCGTATGATCTAGGATTATTTTGAGTGGGGCATTTAGAGCCATATGAGTGAGCCTTTTTTTTTTTAAACCATGTTTGGTGAACCCTGAGCAGGCTGCAAGATGAAGTCAGCCAGCTAAAACCTGGATTTGAAAAATGTGAAGACGGTGCCATTTTAGTTATGGTTCAAAGGACAGAAAAAATGATAAAATTTTATTTTTCAGTTTACACTACCGATTCTTCTTAAGTTTGTCTGGTTTTATATCTCATCCTATACAGATGCTTGCAAGTGAAAGGAATAATTTTTCTTGTGTATATGTGTATTGTATGAGGGTGAAATAGCAATGAAATGATGGAATTAAACTGAAAAGTATCATTTATTATGACACAGTGAAAAGGGTGAGTGTTCCCTGTCCTTCATCACCCCATGGCACCTAGAAGACCTTTAGTACAGCGGAAGGAATTGCCGTGTGTAGGCGACTTGCCTCTCCTCTCCTTCCTCCCCAGATTGCACTTTGATATTTAATGCAACAACATATAGGGCAGGATTGCACTTCAGGATAACTCTTTTAAATGAAAGCATTGTCAGGCTGTATAATTACGTGTCTTTTCATCCTCAGGAAAGCAAAGAAATAGACTGGAGCCAATGGATACCATATTTGTTAAACAAGTGAAGGAGGGTGGACCTGCTTTTGAAGCTGGGCTGTGCACAGGTACTGTTCTCCTATAATGCTGATTTAGTGTGTGCATTTACATTGTGTACAAGATATTCTGTTTAAACTTGCATATAATTCTGAGTGTTCCATTAAACTTTGATATTAACTTCCGAAGTCCCACACCCCTCTTTTGGAATCATCCTGTGGTTTTCATCCCAAAAGTGCCAGTTACAATGGGGTTCCCTCAGGGGGTAGTATGCATTGCATACATATCTATATCAAAAAAGGCGCAGAAGTCTTAATACCTTTCTTAAGAAAAAGTCAAGTAAAAAATGATGTGGTAAAATGTGTGAGAAGAAAGAGAGAAAGGATGAAAATGACACCGCTTAGTTCCTATTTCATGCGCTTTGTAGGCAAGTTGATAACCTCTCAACCTCCAGGTTTTTTATCCTTCCGTATTCACCTCCTTTAAATTAAATATGGTCAATCCAACTTTGTCCCTTCCAGTTGAATTTTGTATGTTTATCTGATTTAATCTGTAATTCTTAGAGCAGAAATCTAGTTTTTAGTGGACTGCCATATACTTCGTGACCCTTTCACGGTGCTGTTGAGAGAAAGCTGTGCTAGGAGGGGGTACTTTCACAGGTAATGAAGCAGTAGGTTGTGTAGGTAGGTACCATTACAAATACGGATTTCTATTCTTAACAATATGGTAAAACTTACATGAAAGAGAAGTATTTCTGTCTGTAATGGGAAAAGTTTTTTCTTTTGAAAAAACTTGTGTACCTGCATTTGCCTGGAGTAGAAAAATTTCTGTATGATGCTTCCTAAAGAAATATAAAGATTCCAATTGGATCAGCAATTTAAAAAACAATAGTAGGTCACAGCTCCCTCCCTGTCTGTCTCTCTTTCCTTTAACCCTTCCTGGTGTAACTTCTTAGACAAGACTTATTTCAGGATTATTTAATGCCAGTATATAAAGAAATGTTTAGGTTGGATAAAATAGAGTGTTTGCTCAAGCCATGTTAGCCAAGGAGCCATATTAGCCATGTTAATTTCTACCCTGTTCAACATTTGCCAAATTGAAAGAGATTAAATCTGCAGAGTATTTTATTTTTAGATGTTAAAAAGGTTTTTAGGAGCCCAGAATAAAGAAAAATAATAAATGGGAAAATAGATTTTTAAATTACCAGGGTATATTCTTTTTAAAAACACTGCAGATAGTCATTATATTGAATTAGGTCTAATGTTCCTATTTCTTGTTAAAACTTTAGATTGAGATATATTACTATGTTTCTGTCTCGAAATTGCATTATAAAACACTCAGGGAATGATCAATGAGGTAGATTGCTTAACTTCTGATACAGACACTGTATATGTTTCTTTTTTTGTAGATTCAGTTGTACTTTATTATTATTTTTAATAGACCTTAGGTTTATTTTATAATCATACCAGAGGAAAGAAATTACTTGAACATGATGAATTTAGGTTAGATGTGTTTCTGGTTGGCTGTTAGTCATTTTTGTTTTTATTGGATCTTACTTCACTGCTGTATCACAAAATGATTCGGCTTGGAGGGGATCTCTTTTTGGGCCACCTGATAGCTATAACGAAATAAAAAAGCCTTCATCTTTCTTTGTTCCACTACAAGCCTCGTCTTTCTATATGCCTGAAACTGCAAAGTTAAATTTTGTAGCATCACCTACAACCATTTCTTCCGTGTAAACCATTTTGGAATGTGACCCACTTGAATTTTTTGGCAGCTCCATGTTCCGGTTCACTGGATAGATGCTTCAGATAGACTTGATTCCCTGCTTTGCTGAGCCTAGGCTGGTTCTCTGGAAAATAAAAACTGCACCGGAATACACATGATAACTAGCAACATCCTTAAAGCAGTTCAGGCTAAGTTTTCTCAGTGGGAATAGTAAGATCCAAATCCACAGGTGAATTCTAAAGCAGTACAAGAAGAAAAAACAGTTTAAAGTTCTGGATAAGAATCTGATAGGTTCAAAGCTGAACCCTGTATGCTGTATGCCCTAGTAGGAGTGGATTTAGAGCTTGTAACTGGGACTATTTTTTTGCATGAATCATAGTTTTTTTTTCCATACAGACATACTTTTTGCAAGGATTTCTTTTGGCTTGCTATCAAGCATTTCCAAATTAACTTTTCCATAGAAATGCAGGGTTTGCCTACAACACTGGGATGAGAGTTGCTGTCAGTCTCAGCAGCTCATCAGCCATATAGATTGACCACACTTATTAAAGGTTGCCCTCAGTCTTTCTGCAATACCTTGCAAAGCAAGAGATGCACTAAGGGAAAGCCAGAGATGAAACTGAGAGAGTGTTTTCATGAGAAAGGTGGTAACTGATAAAAGGGAATAGATGAACTTTTATAAAGTTGCAAATGCTGCGACAATTTGGCAGCAATGCGTAGACCAAATTAAAAACAGCCAACAGACCAATTTGAGGAGGGTAGGTCTGAAACTCTTTGGGGTCTATATAGAGTATGTCCATAGTCCTTGCATTTAGAGCATTATTACTAGTGGGTCAGACCAAGTCTTTAGAATGGAAGACCAAGTCTTCATCTTTTACATGATGACACCAAAAACAAAAAAAAAGGCTTTCAAACTCTACACTGAAAAATCTCACTATACTGTGAAAAACATTCCACTTGGCTCACTTTGGCTCCAGTTTTTCAATTCTTCTTTTTCTAATTGCTCCCCAGAGCTATAATATTTTACTTCATTTTCTCTTCGTTAGTAAATTCAAGGTAGTTTTTTGATACTCTGATAAATGATAACATAAATATCCTTTTTGGTGGAGGGAGAACCCATGGGATAGATTTTTCATCCAGAGTTCAAATAGCTCACAGTGCAAAGATTTTTGTGTCTCCTCATTAATGTATTTGCCACTTCTTTATGCTGAAGAGTGTGTGAAGGGGAAGATGCAACAGCTATTTGGAGAAATCTGGGAAAAGTGTTATCAGGTCTAAAGATTGATCTAACTGGGTGAGAACTACTCCCTTGCTCTGCCCAAGATGCGTTGATGGTTTAAATCTTGAAGAACAAATAATGATTCAGAGACAAAATGTCCTGAGGAAGGAAGAAATTGGAATACTTTCCAGATTGTCCTTTTTTTAATCAAATGGGAAGGAAACAGTAAATTAAAGGAAATGTATGTATCTGTATGCAGGCCGTGTCCTGAGTTAATATTTGGCTTTGTTTTGCAATTAAGTGCTGTAATGAAGTGTTTACCTGTAATTCACTTCAGAATTAGGATGAATTTTGACTATATAGCAAAAGCATTATGTTGGAGACAGGATACTCTGATAGAGCTTATGTCTGCTTGTGCTTTTATTTTTGTGAGCTTTTAGATGATTAATTTGGAAGTGTTAACTGAGATAGTGCATCCAAAAATATTTTGGGAAAAATTTAGGAACTTGGCACTCTTGATGTTTACATGTAATTGTATTGTGTGCCTTTCACATTCTTTTTTTCCCTTAATTTTCCTTTCTTTTTTTTTTTTAGAAGAATAATACTGTTTTTAATAAATTGGTTCTCCTGATTATTATGAGATACATACTTAAAAAATAAAATGAGCAAAAAAAAACCTTGACAAGTTGAATAAGGTGTAACTTTTCCCTTCACAGGTGACAGAATTATAAAAGTCAATGGAGAAAGTGTTATTGGAAAGACATATTCTCAAGTCATTGCTTTAATACAGAACAGGTAAGATAGTCATATTTGGTTACGTGTTGAACATTGTTTCTGAGCAGGAAATTACTGCTTACAGCGGTTCTGAAAATGTCATTGTTCCATATTATGCATGCATTTTTTTGGCATTTCTGTTTTTGTGTATGTATTTAGTGCTTAGAAAAGTCTATGAATATGTATGCTGACTTGTACCAGAGTCCTTTTATGTCAGTGCTTGGTTCCTTGTTAGGCAATCACTTTGCTACTAAAAGGTGTCTAAGCTTAAATTGGGCAAATGAGTTGTTTGTGCATACACATATGTGTGTCTGTTTAGAAAGAAAATCTGAAAAAAATCTACTCCTCTTATGCTGAGGTTTAGTTATCACTTCTTCATACCTGGTAAAGCAAACATTTTGCACTACTGCAGACCTGCAGACATCTTCACAGCATCCGAGATTTCCTTTACATTGCCGCAAGTTAAGAAGCTTGTGCAATATTAAGAAAACAGTAGTATTTATTGCTCTTGCAAGTCACAAGTGCTTGTAAAATCATGTTCATAGCGAAATGGAGACACTCATTTTTATATCTATCGTCCCCTCCAGATTTTGCTAATCTGTTGGCTGCATGTCCTCTTCTGGAGGAACAAGAGACCAATACAGTAATGAGCTTTGTGGGAAAAAAAAAAATAAGGATCTGCATGGAAAAATGTCTTCTAAATACATCAGATGTGACACATTCCATTTTTAGTGAATCTCCATGCATTAATTCTTAATTATACTTACTGTCAGTGTTAAGGAAAATAAACAACACTGCCCTTCCAACTTCAGTGCAGTCTTTATTCAAGATTTTATTGAAGATACCTATATTCCAGATACTTGTTTTTTAAAGCAGGAACACACTTCAGAATTCTGTAGCCAAAAGGATAATAGGCAAGGTAGCCTCAAGTGCCTTTGAGACCATCAGTACTTTCTGTATGAGGGCTGGAAAGAGGGAATCTCTTTTCTTTTTAAAACATGCAAAAGGCCGAGTAATAAAACCAGTCACATCTTTTCCTTGTTTGATACTCTTGACCCACGACAGAGGACATAGTTCTTTGTTTTGCATGATGCACCTGTTTATGGTGCAAAGCAAGTTTTTAATCCAAAGGGCAGAAAAACAGATCACGTCTTTCAGTGACTTCATTAGGCAGAGATTATTAATTCAAGGTGACGAGTAAAGACTATTTTAGAGTCCTTTGAGTAAGTAGTGAACCTTTAGGTAAGTAGTAGCCCCGTGACCGCTGTGGATAAGCTGAGAGAGACATGGGAGGGTTTGTAAGGATGACTTTCTCAGTGGTAATTTAGTGCACCAAGAAGTGGCACAGCATGCTGCTGTTGTTGATTTTGAGTTTTCATGATTTCCATGAGTGCAGAGATGAGGAAGGGATGCTGTTGCTAGCTAAGAAGCGAGAGCATTTCTTTCATCATCCTGAGTCAAAGAAGACCATAGCTAAGGACAAGTCCATCCCAGAGAATGATGCCAAAATGTCGAGTCTTCTACACTGAAAATATAACTGTTTTCAGTCTCTGTAAATCTTCTGTTGAGCTTCTTAGAGTCAACAGCTACTAATTCTAGTTCATAAAGGTTACTCACAGATTCCAGATTAGCTACGTGTGTATTCCTTGTAGCTTACAGACAGTGATAGCTGCTTCTCGTATGACTAGTGAATGAACTTCCTGTGTTTTCTCTTGGAAACTGCATTCTTGAGTTCAGAGCAGTTTGTTCTCCACATCAAGTATTTTTTTCTAAGGCCGCGTGCTGCTAGTGCCCCTTCGCTGCAAGCTGGCCTGTGTTAGCTTTGCTTTTGTCTTGCTGGATGTGTGCATAGCCTTGGTGTAGCCACTCTGAAGCAGAGTGGAGGTCTCTTCAGGTGAGTATCCTCTGTGATGAGGTCTGGCAGGGGGTTCTTAGGAAGTGAACGTGCAGACACTGTACCTAGAGTAATACATGCTCAGCTGGTACCGCCTGGCTTTCCTGAAATCTCAGATTTAGGAATGTCATGAACTTGGTAACTGCATTCACTGGATTGGATAGTTCTGCATTCACTGGATTGGATAGTTCTGCATAGGTTAGTGTGGCCTGAATTCACTTCTGAAGGTGTTTAAGCTTTTAATGTGTACAAAAGCCAGTGACGTAGTTCTTACTCTGTTTTGTGTCTTAGCTAAGTTTTGATAAAGCACAGCTTAATTCCTTTAGTAGCTTTGTGCAAGAGAATTGCGAAAGGTCTTTTGAAAGACGGAATAAATTATTTAATAAGTTGTAATCTCCTTTATTTGTGACTAAAGACAGTTTCATTTATGGTCTCAGTATGTTGTGTCATAATTTTCTAGCTATTTCAATTACTGTATTTTTAATTATCGCTTTCATTACCATTTCAAAAGCATTGCTGACTATAAATGCTTATTCTTGTATAATTTCTCTGATTATCTTCAGAGAAGTTTTAAGTAAAGATACGACATATGTTATTCTCTGCTACTCCTAATGAGAGAGTTCCCCCTCACTCAACTGCTTTGCACTTAGACTCAGCTGGTTCTTGCTGCATTTTTCATTAGGTTATTCCAGAAGCTGCGTCTCCATAACAGTTCATTATATTTCTAGAAAATTGTAGATGTTTGTCCTTGTCGTATAATGCTAGAGACTTCAGAATTTAGGCTTCTACTTAAAGCCAGATCCAAATGGATACTTTCTGCTTATTAAATGAAAGATACCCATACATTTCTAGGGTTTGTGGGTATGCTTTTGTTTTGTTCTGCTCTGAAATATAAGTTGCATTTTTCAACCTGCGGAGAACATTTTACTCTGGTTGGAGATAGCAAAGCTCAGTTTATAGTGATGATTTCCTCTGAAAACACCTCAGTAGAGTTTCTAGAAAGAACTATTCCTTGTAAGACCAGCTCTGAGATGAGTTTCAAGTCCAGGTGTGCTTTCTTTACCAGTGATTTTTAGTTTGGTTAAGGTTTAATTCTCATCTGTTTATGTAATCAACTTGGAGATATGTGGACTCCTAACATAGTTTATTTTGTGTTGAATTATATATTAGTAACCTTCCTTTATTTAAAGAGAAGTATTGCTATGTATATATTTTATTTTCTGTATATATATTATTTTCTGAAGTCTTCATCTTGCAATTAAGCATTGATTGTTATCAAACCGTAAGTTTGATAACCATAAACCATTTGCTATGAATAAATATACACATACATGATATCCATATATGGGAACAAAGCTATTGTAGCTAAACATCTAAGATAAGAGACAATACTTAAGTGTTTCATAAAATTCATTTTTTTCTGAAAAATATTTGCAACATTTTTGAAGACTTATTTTTCATAGCTATGCGCAAATATACAAAGTTATTCTGTTTCTGACTCAATTATGGTTGTCTTTCAAAGGAAAGGTGTCTCTATAACTTCGAAAGTCCTCTTTTCAAATGAATAATAATTTCATAATGTTGTAAAACCTAATATCCTTCAGTCTCCTCTTTTGCAGTGCAGTCTGTGTGCAGTCAGTATGGTCACATGGAAAAGGAACCACAGAATAAACACATTTTTCATGTATGAACGTATAACAAATTGTACACTTTAAAAAATAAAAATAAAAAATGCCTTTTCTTTCCCCACGTATGTGCTGGCCTTGCCTTTTTCCACAAGTGAGTTGTATTTTCCCTGGCCAACATGGGTATCTAACTTCAGTCTCATCAGTTGGGTGATGGTCTTCCATTCTTGTGCTGATACTGGCCAGTTTGTTTGAACACCCTTTCTCCTTCCATGACGTGTGACCTGAGATTACTAAAGTCACAATCTCTTATTTGGTTTTGCGTGGCCAGTTAAACTACCCCTAATGAGGGCTCTTCCCTGTAGCCCTTCTTTGCCTCTGCTCCTCTCTGGGTTTAATGAACATGGACAGAGTTACATTATCTCAGATGCTGCCTCTGCAGAGCTTTGTGCAATGTCATGAGTATACACTTCTCTCCTGCTTGTGAAGATACTTTTTCTGATAGCTGTTAGCTGTGTGGGTCTCAATGTTTTACGATATTTGACCCTGGCTACCAATTATATTTTAAATGTTGTGTTCTGATTTTGCCTGTGTGCTTAGGACAGTCAACTGTCCAGATTCCTGTATCTTTCTGCTGCTACTGCTGCTTTTGTTTTAGTAACTCAGATCAACAAAGTCAACGGTGCTAAATAGCAAGTATTTTTTTCATCCATTTGATATTGGATGGCTTCTGATTAAGTTGATTTTATTAAAGGTGATTGGAATGGAGAGATAGATGTCAGTGTTTGTCCTGCTCTCCTGTATGCATAACATGGCTATCTTGACATTTCCCTGGCAATTTTCAAGAGAGTCAACATAATTTAATTTGAAATGGAAAAGAAGTTTTTACTTATGTTTACAGGTTTGTCACTTTATTTTATCTGAGAAGCTGCAAACAACTAATATAACTTACGGCTCTAAGAATAAATATTGAAAGAAAACTGACAAGACAACTGGCGTGTATATTGGCTTTGTGTACAGGTTTCACTGAACACAGATGCACTCTTCAGTCTAGCTTCTGTTCAGCTTGCATTTGCTAGAACTGTTAATGCTGTGATAGAAACCTGTGCTTATTTATCTCCTGCAAAGACAGTTGACAGAGGAGCTGAGTGTGTCTTAATTCATTTTGAAATTTTTGAATTATTTTGGTCTTTGGAAGTTAATGGCTTGTTTTTGTAATAAAAATTGAAAATTCTTTTCCAAAAATTAATATGTAGTGTTTTTTTATTTCAGTGACAGCATACTGGAACTTAGTGTTATGCCGAAAGATGAGGACATCCTTCAATTGGTATGTTTGTGAAACTTAAATTGAGACACTATGTTAAATTAACAAAAAAGACTTGTTGGTTACAAAATCTTGGAACTGTGCTGCTTGCCGATGGTTAAAAAGTTGACATTTAGCTTTCTGTCACTCCTTAAGATATTGCCCCTACTTTCTTCCCATCTCAGAAAACTGAGAAATGGGAGAAGAATAGCCTGAATATGGGAGAAAATAACCAAATTCAACTGATACTTCTAGCTTATTAATTGAAAAGGCCTTACGGTGATGTTTGTATTTTTTTTTTTTTTTTATGTTTTGGCACCATTTTCGTGTGTTAGAGTTGATGAATTGGATAACTTTCAGTAGTTAGGTCTTTGAAAAGAAATCACAGAATAAAATCTGGCTTTTATTAATATCTCATTATCAGTAGAATTTCATGAAAGTAAGTGATGAATGCACTGAAGGCAGGTACTAAGTTTTTAAAAATGTATTTTTACTGGTGTAAAACTTTTGTTTTGCTAATATTTGTATGTTCTAAGTTAGAACTGGGTTTGGCATACAAATTAGGTGCCTCCTCTTCTGGACTGTTTAGTGTCTGTAAGCTGCGAGTAGTTTGTGGAAGTGCTTATTCTGAGAAAATGGAAGAACACGCAATGTCTTGAGATGGTTTATTTTTAATAGGAAATAGAGGAAGGAAGGAAACAGAGAAGTAAATTTGTTGGTCAGTGGTCAGGTAACTGGGTTTTCTTATCCACGCAGAAGTAAGCATAGACTTCACGTAAGAATTAAGGAAAGGCTGTATGGACTTTACTGTCTGTGTAAGGACAAATAAGTGTAAGAAATACAGATGAGTTAATGTGGGAGAGACTACTGAGTATGTGGAGAGAAACTGAGAGCTAGGTGGTGGACAGCAGGAACACAAAGTGAAAACTGAGGACACAAGTTATAAGTAATTGGCCTTCTAAGTAGGATGAGTTCCATTCTGAAGGTAAAGATAAAATAATAAACTTGTTTTTGAACTGAAGATGGAGTTGGAGGCTAGTACAGGAACTCAGCTAGTTAGACAAACAAGCCAAGATTATTGTATGTTTTACTGGGACACAGTGTCGATCTTCAGTGGCAGAGTTGCAGTGTTGCAGAGTGCAGGTGCATCCTACGACAGAAGTGATTTGTCTGTTGATGTCATGCATTTTTTTTTGCGTTTTATCTCACTGCAAAGGGGAGAAAATGATGTCACCTTTAAAATAACCATTTGCATTCTTTTGAAACAGAGTAAATTGTCTCCTTGTTAATTCACCTGAATGAAAAATAAAATTCCCCTGAGTATGCTGCATATAATCTTCACGTCAGATGTGGAAATCCTTGTCTTTTGTGGAAATTCTATGTCTAAATGAACTATGAATCTTAAGGCAAATTCTGCTTCCTTAATGAAGTACAGATCCTATAAATGAAAGATAACAATAATAACTGTGAAGAGTAGTGATCTGCTTAAATATATATAAAGTCCAGAGTGAACAGTAAGTGGCAAGGTACAGTGCCCTTATTAATGTTTCTAAAAAAAAAAAAAAAAAAAAAAAAGCAAACTTGTCATTGAAGTTGTAATATATAAGTTGCTATTATAGTACTTTAAGGAATTCTGTTGTTTTTTCTTTGATATTAGCATCACTAAATTCTACTGTAAATATCTTCAGATGGCATCAAAGTCATTGTAAACTGTTGATTTTGAGAACAGATATGCTCTGAAAAATAAACCAACCTCAAAGCACTAGTGGATGATTACAGTATGAGCTAATGAAAGGCTCATTTAGTACAATGAGAAGAAAATAGGGTCAGTATATGCAGAAATGATGCTCGTTGTGGTGTTACAGTACTTAGCAGTACACTCATAGCATAGTAATGACTGTTTGCTAGGTTAACAGGTTAACTTCATAAAGAACTCAATTGCTCGTTTCTGTCCTTAGCTTGCAATTTATAAATCTCCAGTTTAGTCTTCAGAATATCCATTTATGTCTGTGTACATTCCGATATATTGAATTTCCTGCAAAGAGGGCTTTAAAAAACTCACTCATCAATTGCATCAATGAAGTGTTCTGAGCCATGTGCCATCGCTCTCAGTGGCATGTGTGCACAACTTACTTAAAAATGAACTAAATGCCTTGTCACTAGTGAAATCCATGTCCAAGTGGTATTCATTCACTGAATAGACCTTGGAAATCGCTTTTGGGGATGGAAGGGTTATTATAAATGCATCTTTCTCCAAACTGTGACAAAACCTTGAAGTCTTGACAGCTAGCCAGGAACATAAGCGGCAAAAAGTGCTTTGCTGATGTGCTAGTTGCAAAAGGAGGATCAGGGAGAATGGGTTGTGCAGTGTTTGGGAAGGAGGGGCAGGAAAGGCGTTCAGAGATGGACGCTACAGAGAGCCCACGTGTGTGCTGGGCTCTCGTGGGCGCCTCAGGCGCGAGCGGCGACATGGCGAGTGGCCTGGCCTGCCTGCCCCCTCTGGCGTCCTGTGGTGGCCGGGGCCATCCCGGCAGCTATGGCAGGGATGGCATTCTGCATAGCTTTGGGAGAGGCGAGGAAGGAGCTTCAGGCTGGTCAGACTTGCCTCAGTGCCTGAAAAGATTGTGGAGCACGTCCTTTACGAATCCATTCCCAAGAACAATGAAGAGCAGGAAGGTGATGGGGAATACCCAGCATGGATTTCCAGAGAGCACGAGTTGCTTCTCCAGCCAACTGCCATCACGACGGCGTGACTGGCGGTGCCGAGTGGTGACCGTAAGCAACCTGACCTCTCGTAAGAGATGGCATCAGAGGCCAAGAGCATCCTCGGTTGGAAGGAGGGGGTCGTGGGCTGCCTGCGTGGGTCACGGGCTGGGCCAGGAGAGCAGTCGGGGGTTTGGCAGTGCATAGTTGATAACAAGAGTAAACAAGTCCAGGGCCAGTGTTGTTTGATACCTTTATCCTGAATGGTGTCCAGGATAACGTCAATATCTTTGATCTGCATGGTGACTGAGCCGCTCTGGGGATGAAGCAGAGGGAGCAGCCGATGGGGTGGATAGCAAAGGCCAGGAGATACCTCATGATACTAAATAAGGAAAAATGCAAATGTTCTACGCCAGAAGGAATAGCCCCCTGGAATAACAATCCTGCTGAAAAGGATCTGAGAATTACAGTGAACACTTTGTTAAATACTAATTTCCAGCTGGCTTTCGGCTCGGTGCATTTTCAAATCTCAGCCCAGCTCTCGGACCTTGTAGCGGAGTTTGATTAGACCTTTGCAAACAGAACAGAGATAGTCTTTAGTCTGTATGGAGCTTCCAGCGCTCTGTCTGCTTTTCAGGCGCCTTTGGAATGAAAATAAAAACAACAAAACAGAAAAAATGGAAAGAGGAAAAAGTGCGCTGTCTTTTTAATCACAGAATTCAGAATATCTGTTAAAATCTTCTCCTTGGGTTGTCTAGTTTTTAAGCATCTATTCTGTGTATTTTTATAAATGTTTTAGGTAGGTGACACGGGTGAATTGATAAGGACCCTAGAAGTGAGGAGGGAGGAAAAAGGGTGAGTGCTTTTCCATTGGGGGAGAGGCTGGAGAATATGGAGAATGCTGAGGTATGGAGCTGGAGAAGCAGTAAGTGTGGTAAGAGGGAAAGAGCATAGAAAATGTTTAAAAATAGAAATGTGTTAATTAGGATTGAGAAAGGAAAGCTCTCTTTTAAGAGAAGCGATGGTTATAGCTTCTAATTTATGGATTTTAATTGCATGAAAAACAGATCTAGATAAAATGACAATCAACATGCAATAAGGATTCAATTATAGGTTACTAAAAAAAAAAGTTTTGCAACTTGGTCTGCGCCCCAGAAAGCTATTCCTAAAGGTACCAATAAATAAATATATTAAAAAGAGATACAGTATTTTAAACTGAAGTTTCTTCACAACTCTTACAGAGTTTTAATCTCCTAGCCCATAAATTCCACCCGCAAACTGTAGTTTCTAAATGGTCTGGGCTCGAAAGCTGTGATCTCTCCCCCGGTCCTTGCGAGGGTAATACTAGCTTTTACTTGATTTGGTTAGGAGCCCCTCAGGGTGTCAGGCTTCACATGTATAGAATTGTACTTAGGGAAAAGGGATTTTCCTGCATTCATTTATTTTTGTTAAGCACGTGATGTGTAGCTGTTAACACATCCCCAGCGTGTTTATGAAGCTATGATTGAGCTATGGGTTCTTAGGGTTGCTAGTTCTTTATTGTATCCTTGGCAAAATGCAGTGCTCATACAGTTTGACTCGCTGTTTCACCTAAATTATGGTGTTTAGGAGACAGTTCTTTGGCTCCTTTAAGTGGCTTTTTGATGATAAAGCCTGGCACTGGTGTCATCTTTGCTAGCTGGGAAAACAACAAATAAATTTTAAAGTAAAATAAAAATAAAATAACTAATCATTAAATGAAAAATAAAAATAAATAAATTTGGAAGTAGTCAAACAAGAAAAAGCTCGAGGTGCCCCCATCAGCTCTGGTCTGCATCTGTGATCGAGTACGGATGGTTCTGAGAGCGCTGGCTGAGAGGAAGAGGCTAGGCTGAGTGTGGTGAATTTTTGCAGATTATCTGCTCCCCTTTTTAAGCGAAAGTAGCCCAGACCTTGCCACCTGCAGAAGTCCTGTTACAGTAATTGCTCTCATCCTTGGGCATATCAAGGTGGTAGCTGGAATTAGATCTTCTGTGTCCCACAGGCAGCTTTGCTCACATGTCTTTGAGAGGTTTCTTTCACCGTCAGTTCCAGTGGGCTGGGAAGTCCACCAAAGTTCACTGGAGAGCAATGCTGAACTGATGACTGAAGAACATAAAATACCAGGATGGATGTTTTAGGCTAAGTAAGCAGCACTGGTGTATGGTTTATTTAAAATATTCAGAAATACCCTAGATGAAACATTCGCTTTATTAAGATGCAGGCTGAAATGACCTATTCTGTTTGGCCTGTCACTGCCTAATGAGGACATGCCTGTTGTCCTGCCAAGCAGTATGTCATGATTTGGGACTGGTCACAGGATATATTGTGTTTTGTACAGTTTGAAGGGCATCTGGGAACACTATTGGGTGGGAGAGGGAAAACGGGGTTGGAGATGTTGTTGAGGGCAAAACTGCATTTTTAGGGAGGAGACACTTTGGTGGAGTATTAAGTGAAAACAAGAAAGAGACATAGAAAGGGATGACTGAAAGCCCCAGAAAGGAATGACTTGTTAGTTTGGCAGATTATAGAGCATCCCGCTCTATCTCTGAAAAAAAAAAAAACTGAATTAATTGAGGGGACAGAAGCTCACTTATGTGTTGGCATTTTCTCTGCCTTAAAAAAGGCTTTTTGAACTAGTTCCATTTTCTGCACAAAATGTGTGCATTTTGTATGCGCGTGAAACTGTGTCAGTTGAGACAAATTGTTTGGAAAAGGCTGCTCTTATGTAACATCATTCGGCTCTAGGAAATGAAAATTTGAAGCTATTTTGATGGGCCTTTTAAGCAGCAGAGATTGGGAGCACGAGGAGATGATTTTTAATCAAGTAGCAGCAGAATGTGGGCATCCAGAAAACAAATAATTTGTCACTTATCCTGCCAAAAGAGCTGATGGAAGAAGGGCTTAGGAGGCCATACAGATAGTCTTTACCTTTAAGGACGGTATTTAAATTTTAAGAGCAGACTGTGATACCTGTTTCTCGCTGAACAGTGTGCACACCTTGCGCTACATTCCGGCTGTCTCAGTGCTGATCGTGGTCTGTGGTCCCACATGCCCTGGGAATCGCTGTCTTTCCTGTGTCTCTTCCTTTATGGTTGCGTTAGACAAAACCGTGGAGCCCTTTGGAGACCACAAGGATTTATGCACTGTGCTCTCCTCTATGCTGGCAGTTTGGCACATCTCTGTACAATTTCTGTGGCTTCTTGGCCTTTTCTTGGGCAACATTTGTATTGCGTCTGGCATTAGCACTGGCTTCCTACAAACAGGAAGCCTCATTTAGGTTTTCTACAAATAACTGCTTTTCTCAAGTGCATTTAATGAGGTTGTTGCTGTTCTGTAGCCTTCTGCCTAGCAGTTTTACTGCTAAAAATAATTGTTCAAATTGTGACACTCTCCAGTCATGCAAAAGCTGTCAGTGCTACAGAAAGTACTGGTGTGAACACGTTCTGCAGGAAGAGAAACTTGGGGTTGCTGGGCCTGCTGCGGCCCAGCTTCAGTTGAGGCTCTTGTCAGTAGACTTGGGGGTATCCAAAATGTCTTTGCTGGGATGTCTTTGTAGGCAGGATGTTGGGTGAGATTTGAGTTATCCTGGGATGTGCTTGTTGTGTGTTCATTCCTTGTGAATGAAAGAAAGGAAGTAGCTCACAAGCCACTGAATTTCAAGTGTTAAGACATGCTTTAAAAATTGTAACTTTAATGTGTTCTCTGAATTTTTCATTTGGAAGGGTTGCTTCTTAATGTAGCTGGTTAATGTTCTTATGTAGAGTGTTTACTAATATATAAATATAAGTATGTATTTTATTTACGCACGCACATACACACACACTGTGCAGAGTAAGTTGTTCTGCCTTCTCATTAATTTATTTTTTGAGAATTTACCATGCCTGCTACCCACTCAAAAATTCATCTTTCTTGACTTTTAACCTACCTTAAAGTGTTTCATTTGGAATAATTAAATATATATATATATACACATATATATATTCACAGGAATTACCCCAAATGTAGCAGAAGTGATTCCCAGATGGATACTTCTAGTCTAGTGAATTTTCCAGCTCCCAAGCACCTGACTCAGTAGCACTGTGAAACTGCTAGAAAAAGAAAAGTAGTGCTTGTGATATATAAGGAGGTTTATTCTAGAATCCCATATGCCTTACTAACCTTCTGCCTCTGCTTAGAAGTCTGCCTGCAGTCAACTTTCTAACAATAATTTCTTTTTCTTTTTCCTAAGACCATTCAGTTACATCAGACCAAATGGAGCAACATGGCTCTTTCATTGGCAAGCTGGGGAATATTTCTCTTTGCTTTGTTTTTAAAAAATCAATGATGTTTTCATAAATGGCAGTATTCAGTGC
Source organism: Tinamus guttatus (assembly GCF_059628265.1). Classification (NCBI taxonomy): domain Eukaryota; kingdom Metazoa; phylum Chordata; class Aves; order Tinamiformes; family Tinamidae; genus Tinamus; species Tinamus guttatus. The sequence goes on from NW_028289064.1 coordinate 5,007,604, forward strand.
ACAGTCCTGAGTGTTTGTTGACTTCCCGGTTCCGTACTGAGGCAGTCGCAGAGGTTAGTATTAAAGCCCCGGCAGCAAATCCAATGGAAGGAGCAGTGTGGTGGGAAGACAGAGCAGACAGAGAGACTTTGAAACTCCCTTTTACGGCATTGCATGGTTTAAATGCTATTTTCATCAACTTCCCTCTCCTCCATTTAGACTGTTCTTTAGAAGAAGGTCTCTTGTGCACCTAGTGTTTCAAAATTAATTTTCTTGGGCTTAAGGCATTAAATTCTATATACCGAAATGTCACTGCCATTGAAAAGAAAAGGTGTGTGATTTCCGAATAATACTATCTGACTGTAATGTTTGTAGAGTGCCTCAGAGTGAACGAAAAGCACTTGAGTTGTGTTATTAACGTTCTTGTCAGAGCAAATTATAATGGAAAAATGTTTCCCGTCCAGACCCTCAGAACCCTTTTCTGGGGTTCTGCTCCTGTGTCCGTGGTCCTGTATCCGTGCTGCCTTCCCAACCTTCAGCAGGTTTTAATGTAGCTGGTTTTGATGTTTGGAGTCAGAAGGCTTCTTAAGCTCATAACAGTTTTCAAAGACTTTCTTAATTTTAAGGCGTACCCTAATGGCTTGTTTTATGATTATATCCCCTGCTGCAGTTACTTAGACATGACGGTAGTGTTTTCACATGCTAAATCATTGTAGAGGAACTAAAGACAGAAGAGTATAATATTCAAACTGTCATTTAGGTGCAGTTGAAAAATATGCTAATTACCTAGATATCATCTGAATGATAATAAGTGTATTGATACGCCTCACATTTCTTAATTGCCTAACCTAATTTAAAAATCTAACCAGCACCTTCTGGTTAAATCAGTTAAAATAATAATAAAAAGGAGTGATAATACATCACCCATCCACCTTGACAGTAATGAAATCTGTTACAATTTGATGAAATGAAATCTTTATAATTTGAAATATTTCTCTGTAGGCCATAATCGGGATTATAAAAGGTATTTTATCAGTTCCTGTGTGGAAACGTCATACTTGTTATATAACAATTTTTCCTTTCTTAGAAGAATGATTGGCCTTCTTTTAATGATTTCTTGGGAAGTGGGTGAAATGAGATTGAAGGAAGGAGGAGTTTCTGACCACTGAAACTTCTTTTTTTTCCAGTAACATTATCAGAGCAGTCAGTCTCTTGCCTAAGTAATATGTAGCTGTGATGTGAGAATATGTCCTTCATTTAAGGAGGCGGAAGGAGGGTCTAACTGGGCTTATTTTAGTAGAATGTTGTCTTCTGGAGCTGTTTTAATGTGTGTTTTGTCAAAAGCTACAAAATTGATCTTTATACTCATTTGCAGTCATAAGCTGTGATCAGATCAGGCCCCTTTTGGAATCTAGCCTTTTTGCTGTCAAAATCAATGAAGCATTGTTTGTCCTGAGGATATTTTACAAAAACACACACCAATGTATTTTACATTGGTGTTACAGAAATTATTAACAATTGCCTCTCAGGTTTTCAGCTGTTTCCTCCGCTTTTTAATGTAATGTTGTTTTTTTTCTTCCCTGAATTGCATGGGAACTGTTTATTCTCCATGCTTTGCATGCTTGTATTTTCTTACTCAATCTGCTTTCTAGGTCTCCAGCTTCTTTTTTCTTTTTTCTTTTTTAAGTTGTTATAACCTGTCAAAGTCTTCAATAGCCATCTATTTAAAGATTTTAAAAATATTTGTCTTTTAATGGAGGGGAGGAACGTATGAATCAATGAGCCACATACATAGTGGGAACGTGCTTTGATTTTTTTGCTGTGAGAATCACAGGAGCAGACTGTTTCTGCAGCATCATTCCTCCGATTTGGGATGTACAGTATGAAGGCAGCTGCAGTCAGCTGACAGCTTGTGCTCGCGCTCGGATGTATGTGGGGAAGGGGTGCGCTGGCTTAAATGCATAATAAAGCCCTTGTTTCGTCAGCAGGAAGCAGGGACGGGAGCAGCCCAGGGGAAACGAGAGACAGAAACGCTGCTGTAGTGGAAGGGAAGTCTCGATCCGCGGAGCCGGAGCTCTCTGCAGGCAGCTGTAGGGATGCGCCGAGGCAAAATGGCACAAATGTGTTTTGTTTTCTGTAAGGGCAGAGGATAAATGTGAGGAGCAGATAAAAGCCTGAGACAGATGAGCTCGCAGGGAGGATGAAGTTATTTTTTATGCTCTACTGCCCTTTACCTCCGTTGGTACCTTCCAGTGAAATCGGTGTAGCTGTATTTTTAGCTTGCTGTAGCCAACATCAATATGACAACATAATTCTGTCTTTACATCTGTAAGCAGATTTTACTATGTTTTCCTGTTTTCTGCCAGCTGCAGTTTACAAAGGATGTCACAGCTCTGGTAAGAAATGCACAGTAGCCATTTCTCTGCTTTTTGTAAGGCATGTTCTTCTCGAGCGGTTTGCGAGGAGCGAGCATATAAAACGGCAAGTTTGTTGGAAACGAGCTAGATAGCGTGAGCCGATTGCTCTTCACGTGCTAATCTCTTAATTTGTGGTTTGTGCCTGTGTTACCTGGTGAGCTTCCTTTGCAGTTTGCTTTAATATTTTTGCACGATGTAACATCTATTGCAGCAGTTCCAAATGCCTCGCCCTCCTCTACTTTGCTCTCTGTTGATTTTATGGCTGCACTTGGGCTTTTGTAACCTGGCTAGAATTAAGACAGAGCACGTTGATATTCTGGAATTGACCATGTTATTATTTGGACAGGAAACGCTGTAATGTGATACCACACATAAATGTTTAAAAGCCATGCAAAATAATGTTAATATTCTGTTATATTGGCAGGCTCCACAATGTCAGCTCTTTATTTTGTTATGTTTAAACTGAACGAAGTCACGCTGAAGTTTATAAATAATAGGATATTGTTTAAATATTTTTTATGCTTATCCCTTTTTTCTTTCACATATTTTGATAATTTTACAATGGTATAAAATGTTGCTTCATGCTAGAAGGAGGCTATTGAAATGTACCTAATCTATTACAGCCTTTTTTTTTTTTTTTTTAAGGAGTCAGGCTCTTAAAGATGCAGCTAAACATGCTAGAGAAATAAAATTGCAGCTGCAGTTTTGTTCTACTGGTGTGTAGACCACCATAGCAGATACGTATGAATGTTCATACCATTTGTAGTTTGAGCTTAAAAACTATGCATATTATTTTTGTTTTTGCAATATTATAGTACTGTTTTATTTAGTGGCTGTCTCCTGTAAAATGTAAGATTACTGAAAGGGTGTTGGTTCACAACAAAGCTGTTACTGCTATAATTTATTCATTTTATGTCTAGGAACAGTAGCTGTTATGTAGAAGACATCTTAGAAGAGTGTGTGTATGTTTTTGTGCTTTTTATTTGCTCCATTTTAAATGAATAGAGAATTTTCTAGTGCTAGTTGATTTTAGTGTGTAGCATATTAACCTGTCGATTGCTGTGAAATTCTGGGAATGATGTTTGAAGCATTTTGATTGAAATAAAACTAAGGCGAAAAGTGCTTACTGCATTTTGCACTCATGGATTTTGGGAAACCTGCCTACAGTGCTCTACCTACAGTATTTCCCTAGAATTGCTCATTAGTTCATTTTAATTTTTGAGGGAAAGGATGTATGTAGTGATTTTGCTTGTCCTGTTTTTGCTCACTTAAAGGAGGGAAAGCTGTATGTAAACTCATTTTAGCCAAAATAATAATGCAACACAAGTTTCTAACTTGTTTCCCCTTTAAAGCCAGAATCATGCAAACACTTGGACGGCGAATTTTTCCATCTCCTTCTTGTTACTAAAACATTCATTGAATCTTCTCTCCACAGGCATATTCCCAAGATGCCTACCTGAAAGGCAATGAAGCTTACAGTGGTAATGCCCACAACATACCCGAACCACCACCAATATGTTATCCACGCCTGACGCCTGCAGCTTCGGTTACGGCGCAGGCTGGTGACAAACTCTCTTCTGATTTCCCTTTGGGGAAGCAGCAAGTCGCTAGACCAGTACGGGCATTGACACAGCCAGAGAGGGCCTACAGAATGGAAATACAAGTGCCTCCATCACCAACAGACATTGCAAAGTCAAACACAGCTGTGTGTGTTTGCAATGAAACTGTAAGGACTGTTATTGTGCCTTCTGAGAAGGCTGTAGATCTGCCATCTTGTAGAAATAATCATGCTGGTCCATCACACAGAACAGAGGAAGTCAGATACGGCCTGAAAGATCAAACCTCTCTGAAAGCACGGACCACATCACCACCTTCCTCAGTGTCCACTGCCATTGTACTTCCACAGACTCCAATAACAAGGCCAATTGATCCAACTGGAACGATAGGTAAAGCTTCAAACTATGTAGTATGCCCAGAAGGAATCCCAAGCACTAGACCTCCTGCCGCAGCCACTGACTCACCCTCTGTCTCTACTAACCATTATAGTTCTCCGACCTCCCACCAGCACATAGACTGGAAGACCTACAAAACCTACAAAGAGTACATCGACAACAGGCGCATGCACATGTACGGCTCGCGAACGATACAGGAGAGGCTGGATAGTCTACGAGCAGCCTCTCAGAACACGACTGATTATAACCAGGTGGTACCGAATCGCACTGCTTCCCAGGTACGGCGCAGAAGCACCTCTCACGACCGGGTTCCTCAGTCCGTTCAGATCCGGCAGCGGAGCGTCTCGCAGGAAAGGCTCGAAGATCCCGTGCTGATGAAAGAGTGGCCACGGAGCGCTTCCCAAGATACACTAACTTCACCTTCCATTAACGGCAGGAATCACAGGGCTCGCTCCTGGGATTACCTGAGCAAACAGGGTGAAACGCTGGAAAGTTTTCGTTCTGAGAATCTGATCACGGATATGAATGGAGATAGGAGAAAGACGTACAAGTGGACAGGATTTACTGAACAAGATGACCGGCGAGGTATTTATGAGAGGCCGAGGCAACATGCATTTCATATGTCCCTTCGAGGCCAAAATTTTCCTATGGCTCCAAGCGCTTATATTTCAGACAATAGGAGAATAGGTAGTAGAGCTTCTCTGTCTGCTTCTCACTTCCAGAAAGGTCCACCAGATGTAAAAATGTTACAGTCTTCTCGGGATTTGCAGTCTGTTGGGGGAGTATCAAAGCCTACAGCTATTTCACAAGAGAGAGCATCTCTCGCAACAGCTAGAAGTTTTAAAAGCAGCTCTTTGAAGAGCACTGCTTCCTATGCAGCAAAACCATCGTTCCCCCTTAACCAGAGCCTGGATATTGTTGCCAGCAAAGACCAAAGAACAGTAAATCACTTGCATCAGAGTGGTCTGTTAAATCAACAGCCAAGGATCCGAGCAGAAGGTTCCCCAGACCACAAAACAGAAGCTGGCAAAAGCATCCAGCCCTCTTCTTTGTTTGCGGCTTCTGCCAAACTTGTTCATCAAACAAGTGAGAGTTCAACTACCTCTGAAATTGTAGATACTTCCATCAGACAAAAGAGTCACGAATTTGAAAGGGAAGATGTCCGAGAGCCTGAAATTCTGCAGCCTGATGTTCAGGAAAGTAACAAAGTTGTCATGCGGGATAAATCGCCATCTGGCCATCAAACGCCCCAGCCTTTGAGACACCACTCCTACATTCTGGCTGTAAATGACCAAGAGGCTGCTTCAGACACTACCTGTTGGTTACCTAATGATGCTCGGAGAGAAGTCCACATAAAAAGAATTGAAGAAAGGAAAGCGTCGGGTTCCAGCCCACCTGGCGATTCCTTGGCTTCCATTCCATTCATTGGTGAGTTAAACCAATTATTCCTCTATGCATCAAATAGGTATCTGGCATCTTTGTTGGAAAAGAGAGGTAACTGATCACTATTCCTGAAAATCTGGGGTGGGAGATGGTGAGGACTTTCCATTAGTTCTTATATAGAATAATACTAGATTGGTAAAAAGTAGAAATATTTTTCAGAGTATGAGAAAGTTGTGTTTTGTAGGGAATCAGTGTAAAAATATCACAGTTATTTAAGATTTTTCCAGAATTTTCCTCCAACCCTGGAAAAGACTCAGTTATGTAACTGTGTCTGGTTATCATTCCACATAATGCCGTGATGGGCAAGTAGTGTCTAAATACTCTATAGTGCCTTTCAAAACACATCTGACTTTTATAGTATAAAACATTTGGAATCCACTAAAGACAATATGCCCCATATAATGGTTATTTGTGGGGAGGAAAAAAAAAAGTGATTTTTGAGAGAGCTGAATAAATAAGGTCAAAGCTTTGTATGACAGGTATGAAGTGCAGGAAGGTTGTTTCAAGTGAAAATATAGCAATAAACTGAAGTGAATCTGCAAATAAAGAAGGCAAGAATTTGAGGGAATTGTTGAAGCAGAAGTGAAAAGGTACACAGATTCCTCTGTGTACTGGGACATAAAAGGGGATGAAGCTACCTGAAATGTAAAGGACGAGGACCGAGTGCTTTGAAATTATTCTTGGAGGAAAAGAAGAAGCCAGTGGAAGGACTGGAAGTAGTGACGAGGAAAGACCAGAGAGCCCTTTTGGGCGCATGAGGAGGTGGAGTCATCTGCAGAAGACAGAATTTCAGTGACCAGGGTGACTTTTTATTCTGCTTAAGTAGTCAGTGTCTATGTGTTCCCTCAGCCACCTCCTTCCCCACATCGTGGGGCTTTTTGGTTGTTTGTGGCTGCATGTTTTCCAGTTGTGGCTGGTTTCATCCTTCAGAATCCAGATTTATTCACACCATATCCACCATAGTTTACCTGATATCTGACTGACTGGCTTTTTGAATTTCATAGAGCAAGTATTTATCAGCTAGCACACTTTGTCTTAATTGTGACTGCATTTTTTTCCCCACAGATATTACTTATAATATCTGTTATCAGCAGATACTAGATTAAAACAGGTTTATTGCAATACCTAACTGAAAATAGTGAAGGAGTTTTGTGTGCATTGGAGGATAGAAAACTTGGACAAGATAAAACGCTCTATTCATTTGACTTGAGTCTTAAGCCCACTTCTTTAGCATGGGTCATAGCGCATGTGTTTCGTGTTCCTGGGTTTTCTTTTTGAATGGCAGATATACAATCTTTTTTGGATGACTGGATATATCAGTATCTGCTAATTCTGGATTCTTCTGCAGACTGCATTTATCTCTCTTTAGCATTACTGTAAGTCTGTAGCCAGCCTTTGCACGGATTCTTGTAATCAAAAACCTTACTGCTGATTTAAGCATTTTGTTAAGGTTCTGTGTTGTTTTGTACTAACACTTACTGTATTCCTTGAGTGCTTGCTGGGAGTTTTATACTCCCATGCAGTTTACAAATCATGCTGTAAAAGCTAAAAGCCAAGCCACAGTAAGATAGGAAATTGTGTCAAAAAGTGTTGGGTTTGATTTAAGTAAAGGTTTATCATGAACTCTTGCGGCTTGCTTCCAGTTTTTAGACAAGTATGATGCTTGAAGTTCAAAGGAGGCGGGGGAGTTGTATGCCATTTTGGTAGTGGCTGAGCAGTTTAGAAGAACCAGAAATGTACCTCTCCATTTTAGTTTTTGGCATAGATACTGCACGTTGTATTCGTGTGAATTCTCATGAGCTCCTCAGCAGCTTGAACTGAAACCTTGTGAACAGTCCAGAAAGACTAGGAAGTAGCCTAGACCCCAGCTCCAGCACAGTCCAGATGAAATAACCCCTTCTGAATAAGAAACAGAATGAAATGCTAGTAAGGCTGAGTATCTTGGAAGCTGGGATTGGTAAGTGTGTTTCCACCTTTGCCTATTCCACCATCATTGTGCCTCATTACAGCTTCACTTGCTGGAAGCCTCACTTGGTTGAGCAAATAAATCCCAGATCTGCTTTGAAACTCAGTTGAAGGCTTTTGAATTCTTGAAAGAAAATCACTTCTCCTTTCTGCTTGGGGCTGCAAAACGTGTTGATTTTGAATGCAGAGGTACCTTGGTGTTGATTGGCAACCTTCTGGCTTCTGTTACATTTAGATCAGCCCAAGCACTGTCAGTGATGCTCAGTTTTGCCAGGTATGTGTCATTTCATAAATGTGAATGTCAGGTAGATCTTGGAGTAGCTTGCAAATGTACATTTGGAGAAATAAGTATCTTTTGAGGCTACACATTAAATAGTTTGTTTTTGTTACTACTTTCTGTTCCTTAGATGTGGTCAGATTATGGTTTGGGAGGAATTCAGTCAGAAATAGTTGGCATCTGCATAAGTATTTTGCAAATACCCTGCTGTTGAGCATTACCCAAGAACAGGAAGACTTTAGAGCATCTTTTGCAAGTACCAGGATGCTTTTCCGCACAGAGAGAAATGCAAGGAGATTTTCCATCGTTGTTTTTTTGGTGGCAGTTTCTTCCTGCAATTATGTTGTGCTTAGGAATGCCTTTTACTAAGTTTTCACAAAATGGCGTTTCAAGGCAGGAAGATTAAATATTGCCCTGCATTACAGTAGAGGTAGTATCTTTTATAAGAGGAGAAAAATACGGTAAAAAATTAGACAAGGTGCATGTGCTCAGGCTCTTCAGTTAAATGCAGGTTGCTGGGGAATGAGGAAGCAAGTGGTTTTATGGAAAACCATATCCTGGTCCTGCATGCTTCCTTATTTTCCTTGTGTTACTAAATGCTTTGTGTTTACCTTTGAAAACCTCTTTTTCTATTTCAGGCCCAAGGAAGGGCTCTGTTCCCCACGTGTTGTCTTTTGTTTCAGACTACACCAGTTCAGTGAAAGGTTGCTCCTTTTATGCAAAAACCATCCTACCTGTTGTCTAGACTAGTAAAAATACTACTTCTATCAGTAATTATTTAAGCAATTGTCATGTTTAGTGCTCATTTTCTAAGACCATAATCTGTACGATTTCTCTGTTAGAGAACAGCCTTTCTGATCTGCGAGTTAATTTTGAATGTGTTAGCCTGGACTTGGATGGAAATTTGAATGCTATTCAACACTTTTCTTAAGAAAGAAAGGTTGATTCAGACAACAGATATTTTTATACGTTTCTAAGATACAAATGTTTAGTGTGCATTTCTCAGATGTATAGTTATCTTGCAACTATGTTTTTGCACCATTATTTGCAGATTAGAAAACCATAACAAAGATTATTCAACTCCCAGATCTGGTAATTGAGCTTGGAGTGAAGGAGCTGTATGAACAGAGTGGAGAAACCGATGCAAAACTTAAACTCGTTCCAGGATGTTTGACTGTGGGTGCAGTTTAATGCTTTGGCCCAATGCTATGATTATTCTTTCCAGTATAGGTTTTTATGTGAGTTATTGCATGAAAATGAATTTTCAATGGCTGTGTATAGAATGTTTGAGCTAAATAAGCATCATCTTGAAGTTTAATAATGTTTTTCAAATCAAAACAAGTTTTTCAGTCTTCCTATTGCTGAATTATTGTCAAATAGAGAGTAGTACTAAGTACCAACAGATTTTTTTTCCTAAGTGGGATGACCCCATTTTTGAAAATATTGAATACAGCCTTTCCTAGGAAATGAGGTCACTTCATTCCACTATTAATTTGTGAATAGCTGAGAGAAGATTAGCCAGATAAAAATATTTGACCAGACTGTAATAAGACTGAAGAACTGCAAGAAGTCAGACAAATGCCCTCTCTCTGACACTGTCCAAAATCCAATACCTAAGGAAAGATGTAGGAAGGACAAGTATATATAATATTTCATGCAACTACTTTGCATCTTCTAAGTGTTTCCCCCTTATGCCACTGAAATTGAATGTGATTTGTTTATGCTCCATAAGAGTTTCTGTCTGCATGTTACCTATGGAGCTGCTTCTCTTTGTTCCTGCTGCTGCTGTTTTGAACCCGTCTCCCACTTGCTTAATTTCTGATGCTGTAGGAGTGACCAGGGCGTCTCTAACCCTGATTTACTTGATTTTAATACCTCTGTCCCGTCTACCCGGAGAGTGGGCAAACAACTGTGGGGATTTGCGCGCCAGTCATTAACATGTGGAGAGACTCTGCTTTTCACTTTGCTTTAAGAGTTTATCTTGCAGTTACTTTTCAAAAGCAAAGAACAGATTTTTCTCCCCACTATGTTGAAACGAGAAGTTTTTACAAACTTTTACCATGAACAAAAGTGTTTGGATAGGTGCTGTGTTACAGGTAAGATTGATGCAGTTGGTTTCCAATGGATTTCGCTCACGCTCCTTTTAATTTTGTTGTTGTTCCTAAATAATATTTTAAAAGGGTATTTGGAGAGGAAACATATAACTTCCTAAAATACCCATCATCCGTTAAACTTTTTAGCCCTTTTTTTGATGCTATGCTCCTGTTGCCATGTTAAGCTAGAGATTTTCAGCTTACATTACCTCCCTGTAAGTAGGAAGCCATGCACATAATTTAAAGTACATTTTCTTTGGAAAAAAATAACACTCTTGTGTTGTTGAGATGAGTTCTATACCATACCTTTCCCCCTGTCCCTAAGATGATGCACATACACCCACACACGCTCTGCAGCTCTGGTCTGGAAACTGCAGGATAAATTGCTAAGCGCTTTGCCAGTACATTATGAAAAGGGTTATGGAAAAGGAATGGAAAAAGATAGGGAAACACTAGGAATGTTCTCTTCACATGAAATACACCAATGGTTGAGAGAGCTCATTCTGTTTGTTTTCATTGTGAAAACAGATAAGCATCAAGCAGAGAGGAATTCCAAACCTCAAATTTCTTCAGCAATGAGCACTGCAAGTCAACCCAAAACGTGTGGATACCTTAAGGGCAAATGGTGGCTCAGCAGAGATGTTGATGTGACATGTTGTAAGGAAATTTTAATTTTAGCAAAGATTTTTAATCATCTGCCTGAATAAGAAAATCTTCAACCATCATGGTATTTTTTTTTTCTGTTACAAGTAATTGGCTAGCTATTCCAAACTCTGAAAATATAAATGTAGCTGCAGTAAAAAAATCAGAGCTGACAGCTGTTTCTCTTTGAAGGTCTATTGCTTCCATTATTTTAGCAACGGTATTGGCACAGCTTGTAACATGTCATCAGTGTTTCTAAGATAAGCATCAATCTTCTGGTTTTTGCAGGGTTCTGCAGTGTGGCCTGCCAAATTGCTGTTGCTCAAGGCTGAAAATTTCAGTGTTTCTTATCCAAAGAACAATTTTAAAATCATTGTGGCATTCTGAAGTATAGCAGCCAAAACACAAAATTACAAATTAGTGGCTTGAACACCATTTATATGCTTCTGTAACTCAAAAATGCATTTTTAATTAAAACTCGGAGTTTGAAGTAAATAATTCATAACATCTAGAAGAGATTTAATTGACTAGGGGCATCAGATTTCTTTTCCCCGATAATGAGTAAAGTTTTCAAAGTATAGTATATCATGATAGCTTAAAATAATAATTGCAGGTAGTAAAGGACAGGTAGCAGAGTTCCTGACCAAAAAGTATATTAAGAATTGTACTATATTTTTTATGAGGCAGGCCTTATATTGTGAACATGGACCTCTAGAATTATTTTGTGATTGTATCTGACATATACAGAAAGATATTGACACTTTTGACTTTTTAATGTTAAAATAATCTTTTATATTTTATTTTAATATTAAATGACAGACTGTCATGGACAACATTTGAAGAATAACCCTTCATTAAGTGTAATCTTGGAAGGAGTATTTCTGCTCGTGTGAAATTGGTCGGTACAATAAACATACTAGTTACACGAGTGCAATAGCAGGGAGCTGAATGTGATGACTCAGGAGGGTTTTTCCAGGCCTGTATTTCTGCGGCTTGCGTAACGAGTGTGATCTGCATGCAGGCCTGTTCCCATTATATTCTTTTGGCTACGTGAGGATAATTGTGTGGAGACACAGAAAAGTTCTTTGCTAAGATATTCAGTGCTGGAACTGCCTTTTTTGACTTTATTAACAGTTCTTTTTTTGAAAAATGAGATATTAGAAGGCAGTGAGTAACTATGAGCCGAGGCTTTCCTATGTCTTCTTCCGAAATCGTGTCTTTTGGATTCTGGAGGCGTCTTCCTGTTGGAAGCCCTGGGTCAGCTTGTTCCTCAGGCCGTGTAACAAAAAGTCGTTTTAAGGTGTTCCCTCCGGCTGTGCCGTGAGGGCAGCGCTCTGCGCTGCGACGTGGGGGAGCAGGAGGCCTCGGGTTGGGACGAGGCTGGAAGCCTTCGCGGACTGCACTGAGGGACAGGGCTTTGGGACAAGGTTGGGCACCGCCCCAGGGCAAAGCCTGGCTGGGCTGTGAGCCGTGTGGTGGGACGTGTTTGCATGCAGGATAAACCAAGGATACGGCCGGAGGAGAGGGACTGCCTCGTGCAGGGTGTGCTGGCATTACTGGAATATCCTTCAGGAAAAGCAAATAAATAAATAAAAGATTTGTGATCTCTTTAATACAAGTGTGGTGATTTTTTTTGCTTTCTTTTCATAGAATCATAGAATCATAGAATGCTTAGGGTTGGAAGGGACCTCTAGAGATCATCTAGTCCAACCCCCCTGCATACGCAGGGACACCTAAAGCACGTGGCGCAGGACTGCATCCAAGCGGGTTTTGAAGATCTCCAGAGAAGGAGACTCCACAACCTCTCTGGGCAGCCTGTTCCAGTGCTCTGTCACCCTCACTGTTAAGAAATTTTTCCTTAAGTTCCTATGGAATTTTTGATGTTTCAGTTTCCGGCCATTTCCTCTAGTCCTATCAGTGGCCACCACTGAAAAGAGACCATCCCCGTCCTCTGCACTCCCTCCCTTGAGGTATTTATATACACTGATTAGATCCCCTCTCAGCCTTCTCTTCTCCAGGCTGAACAGGCCCAGCTCCCTCAGCCTCTCCTCATAGGGCAGATGTTCCAGGCCCCTGATCATCCTCGTAGCCCTGCGCTGGACTCTCTCCAGCAGCTCCACATCCCTCTTGTACTGTGGAGCCCAGAACTGGACACAGTACTCCAGATGCGGCCTCAGCAGGGCTGAGTAGAGGGGCAGGATCACCTCCCTTGACCTGCTGGAGACGCTCTTCTTAATGCAGCCCAGGATCCCATTGGCCTTTTTGGCCACGAGGGCACACTGCTGCCTCATGGTCAACTTGGCATCCACCATGACACCCAGGTCTTTCTCCGCAGAGCTGCTCTCCAGAAGGTCGGTCCCCAGCCTGTACTGGTGTCTGGGGTTATTCCTCCCCAGGTGCAGGACCTTGCACTTGGCCTGCTTTTCTGCTTGTAAGAAAAGGAAACTGTGATGTAAGATTGATTCAATCTTAAATTGCACCACAGAAGTGAACGGTGTTGATGAGAGCCAATGGATAGAAGATTTTTTTGGTTTTGTTTTGTTTTTAGAGGGTGTGTGTGTGTGTGTGTGTGTTGGGAGTTAGGTTGTAGTGAATGATAGGTAACTTCTATCCCGGTATCTGGAAACCTTTAGATCTGTGCCTCTCTTGAGTGAAAATAATGTTTTTAATGACTATTGTAGCCCTTTGTGCTTTGGACCTGTGAATTCCCTTGGGCCTTCCATAGAAGGCTGATCTATTTACCAAGAGTGAGTAATTCAGGGTTGTAATTCCCCAAGATGGATGAGTAACCAAAATTGCATGGAGTACTGTACTGCACATCTTTAAATACATACCCGATCCAGGAATTCAGACTGCTTTTCAGAAAGCCAGCAAGTAAATTACAGTTAACCTCTTCAGTGTATGTACTTTGCAAAGTTGTAGGTGGATTTTCTTGGGTGCGTAAGTGCATGGCGTTTCATAGTTAGTTCTTCATATCAGAGGTAATTTAAAACCATTTAAAATGTGCATTTCTGTTCAGTTGTTAATTTTTATGATTTAAATCTCTAAATTATATAATAAATTGTCCTCGATTAAATTACAGACTTGTTGAATTTGGCCTTGTAGCCATATGTTCACACTGTCTGTCTAAATCGAATCGTCTCGTTACTGGTGCGAGGGTAACGTGATCCACAACACGCGTGCCAGATACTGCGGTTCCTTCTTGCAACCCGGGGTCTTGCAGGGCTGCCAGCCCCCAGGGACACCCACCTGATCAGTGGCTCTGGCCTCCGGAGGGTGGGTTTTGCAGCCCCTTTCTATCAGCAGAGGAGACAGATGAGGGGGTAAATCCCCGAAGAGCTGCTCCCCAAGGGGAAATCGCCACTCTCACTGCTTGATGATAAAGGGAGCCCAAGCAGACTAGCTTCCCTGGACTGAAGCTAGTCTGTGCAGTCGTTGTCAGTGATTATATGATGTGATCCAGTTAGCTGAGCTTTTCCCTGCGCAGTTACTCAAGCCCAACAGCTTGGCTAGAGCAGGAGCTTCTCGCGGAGCTCGTGTGTGGAGGAAGGCAGCGAGGACAGGCTGCAGGGGAAGAGAACAGGCCTTGCCCAGGCATGCAGCCATGGTGCGAGGAAAGCCAAAGCTCAGCGTGAGGTGAAGCTGGCAAGGGCAGCAAGAAATGAAAAAATAAACACGGAAAACTTGCGCCTCCTGCTGCCTGCCGGGGGGATTTAGTGCCCGTGCGTGCGGGTAAGGCTCACCCACCAACAAGGTATCCCCGGTCTTTGTGCTAACAGAGAGGGTTGGAGGAGGAGAGGAGCTTCCAGTAGTGAATAGGGTTGGTCAGAGATCTCCTGGGAAGCTCAGCCCGTCCAAGTCCCTCGGACTCAGTGAGATGTGTCTGAGGGTGCTAAGAGAGATGGCCAATACCAGCACAAGGGTCCACCTCTCTGTCACCTTTGGAAGGTCATGAGCATGGAGGAGGTCCCGGATAACTGGACAAAGGCAGATGGGGCATCCATCTTTGTAAAGGATAAGGAGGACAATCCAGGGAATACAGGTCAACCAGCTTCATTTCAGTCCTCAGGAAAATCCTGGAGTAAGTCCTCTTGGACTTTGAGAGAAATCCCCCAGAATATTGAGGGAAGAAATAGTTCACCTTTGCTTGGCGCTTGTCCACTTGTAACTGGATCTTTTTCTTGGTTTTGTTTAGCAGATCAAATGTGCATGAAAAGCAGCATCATGCCTTTTGCCAGAGAGCCTCTTTCACTCTGGAGCCCTTGTTGCCTCATTTTCCCATGGTCTGTGTCTTGGATTGTTCCACAGACAATAAACAGAACAGATTGTATTTGTATCCTTTGTACAAATGGAAGCAACTTAGGGCGGTCCTGAAAGCTTCAACCTTTTTTTACAAGCAGGTAGAGGGGATACCAATAACCCTTGAGATCACTAACTGAAAGAGTGTTAGGGAGTGTGGCTTATCTTTGCTGCATTTCACACACCATCATTTCCATTCCATGGAGGGCAGAAAACACCCTCCATGTGCTCTGCAAAGAATTTGGTAGCACAAATACACTCATTAATCAAGGAACCTGAAAACGGTGAGAAGTATCCCAAGCGCTTAGAAGAAAAGTCAAAATTAGGGGATATTTGCAGCTTTTCAGTTGGACATTATCTATGGAGTTTGACAGTGCTCTGGATTAATAAGCACTAATTCATACACTGGGCATCACAGTGTGTTCCGCACGGATTTACAGGAGGCGAAGCCTAGCTAAGCTTCCATCTCTTCATTGCTTGAACAGATTGAACAGGATCATTTTCGTGCTGTGTGCCAATGACATTGGCAATTTCTTTAAAGCGTCTGTATTTCTCAAGCAACTTTTAATTTTGATTCATTTGGGGATTAGATCCACTCTGAACCAAGTAACATCACTCGGTACCTCTGCAAGTTGTCAGGAGCTGATTGGCCTGACTGCTCCTCACTCCCCTCTGCTTAGGTTCCCAATGAAGTGCATATACTCAACATTTTTAGGAATAGAATAATTTTGAAGATGGTATGTCAACAACAATATATAATACAAAAAGAGAACCCCTTGCAGAATGGTTTTGTGCTGTAGATTCTTTAATACCAAAATATCCCCCTCAGCTACCAATAAACAGCTAGAGGTCTGCCCTGAACATGTTTTTAAAAGAAATGACACCATCAGCATTGCTGGATGAACTGAATTGCCATTGCAAATACTTGTATGTATGTACTTTAAAACTTGCTGTACTAAACAAGGAAAAAAAGACAAAAAAAAATAGTGTCATAAGTGAGACTTCTAGGACTTAGAGAAAGTAAGTCTTAATAATTTAGTAAGAAGTGCAGTAAAAGTTGAACTGCTGTTTTCAAGAATTATGAAGAATTTATACTTCCTCAGCCTACTACATTCATTTAAGAAGCATATGCTGTGGGAAATTATGTGTGTTGCCTAACACTTTTGTACTCATAGCTCAAGCAGATTTATTTTAAGTGCTTGCATTTTTGTAACCTTTTGGAGTGGAGCCTGACATTCTGAATTAAGTCTGTAGCATAAATAAGTTAAAGCTGAGAACTTCCAGTTTCCATACTATGCACTAATTAAACCATCTTAAAATTGCTCACTAAGTGGAAATATTCATTAGTCAACATTAATGTCCTTCTCCCAGGATTTGCCGTAGGGAAGCTGAGCAAGTGAGAAAGAAAACAGAACAGTGAGCGGTTGTAGCTTGAAAATTGGAAGTAAAACGGAGACTTCCCCTATTCCCTGGCTGAGGAATACGGAAGAGACCTGTAAATGCTTCTAATGCTTCTAATATATCTCTGTGGATGCAAGTAGAACTTGGAAGTGTTTTAAATAAACTGTACTATCAAGGCTTTGTTATGAATTCTTTGGGTTTCTTTTCATTTTTTTTTAATTTTGTATTTTTAGGTGGCAGCTAGTTTCTTTTTTTTGATACTTTTTAAAATTTAGTTAACCACTCCAGTAGCAACCCCCTGCTTTGTCTGTAAAACCTTTCGATGCTTTAATCCATTCTGTGATGTTTTTTTTTAATTTGCATTGCCAAATTTTCATGGTACGAGCTCTGCCCTCGGCAGAACTGTCAGTGGCTGTTTGAAAAGCACAATGCAGCACATGCAGTTGTGTTCTACAAAGCAAAGAATAAACCTCTGTCTGTGAATGTTCACTGATCTCAATAGGCTTTTCAGAAGCTCTGCATATTACAATTCTTAGCACCTAGAATACATACATATTCATAAAAGCAGTACAGCTCGGCCCATGCTCGTGACTTGATTCTCTCCACCCCTTCTTCTACCATGTGTTAAGGAAAATTATTTTTCCAATACTAGTGTGTTCAAGATGTCAGCTTTTTTCTCAAAATTGGCGACCGTAAATCTTTCAGCTCCTTCCATCTTGTAAGAAAAATTTTAAAAACTAGAAATGCTTGAAGCTTTTTGGAATCTTTCATGATGACCCTTGTGACTGTTGAGACTGTGAGGTGCTGGACATGCATGGTGTGCAGTCGTTTGTATGAACAGTTAGTGGAAGAGATAATTGGTATGTAGCAGTGCTGTCTTTAAAAATATGAATACTTGCTTCCTTATTTGAGTACGTGGGGGTTTGTCAGGATGGATGCTAGATTCCTGTTTTAAATGTGTATGTTATTTACTTGGGATTGTCTTTGTTTTGTAACTTGGCTACATTAATTGAAAACCTTTAAATTGAAGAGTTTCTGGAAGTCCAAATATGCCTGTTTTATCATAGGAGATATTTCTTATCTGTCTCTTGAGTTTAGACTTACTGATATAACAAGTGTTCTTCATATGCACATATACAAACACTCTGTCTCCTTGAAAATCGTAATACAAGAAATTGGTAAGTAATTCTAGCTTCATTCAGGCACTGCAAAATCTGTAATCAGATGTGACCTTTGTCTTTGTGCAATTAGCAGCCTTACAAAATGAAACAGGTTACTGTTTTTTAAAAAAAGTATCTATAACAGTGTGAATTAATTGGGCCCTTGATGTTTGCTTGAAGAACTTGATGTTTAAGACAATTAATCCAATATCCCAATAAAGAGAAGTCCAACAGGTATTTAATTCAGGCATTTAACTAACACATGTACCATGCTAACCTGTTGCGTATTACCTTTGCAGATGAGCCAACTAGCCCTAGTATTGACCACGATATTGCACACATTCCTGCTTCTGCTGTTATTTCTGCATCTGCCTCGCAAGCCCCTGCTGTAACAACCCTTCCCCCCAGCCCCGCGTCTCCCGTCCCGCTGCTCCGTCGGCAGCTTTCACACGACCACGGTAAGCCCTCGTTCCAGTTTTCTTCATGCGACAACTTTTTTCTTTTTCTGAAAAATAACATGCCTTCTGTGGAGAACAGGTGTGAAAAATCTGATCTTTTTATAGCTTAAAATACACTGCAGAAATGTCATTCGGGTTCATATATATTTGATAATTTTGATCTGTTTGTAGAATCCATAAGGCCTAGTGTCCTGGATAGCCAGCCTGCCACAAAAACTGAGAGATCAAAGTCTTATGATGAAGGATTGGATGACTATAGAGAAGAGGGAAAATCGTAAGTTCAGGAAAAAAATCTATTAATTTGCAGATATTTTTGGATGTATTTAAAAGGTTATTTTAAAATCTGTTTTTTTTTTCTCAACAGATCCATTAAGCATGTATCTAGTTTAAAGGGGATCAAGGTAGGTAAATATATGTAAAAATTTTTAAGGATTGTAACTATTACTATGGCATGTTGTATGATTTATAAGTACTGTATTAATCACAAAAAGGGACTTGATTGTCCTGTGTATCAGGTGATTTTTGAAAATAATTTCACTTGATTTTGACTTAATTTAGTTTTAGTTTGTATGTGTGATTGTTTTCTTTTTTCCTTCCTTACCTGGTGCAGTGTGTATCACAAAAGTAAATATGACCCTATGTTTTCGAGGTCCACCATATAGTCCTTAATTTTCCTTTGCTTCAGCCCTATAAACAAAGCATATTTATGATGTGCTTTTGTAAGACAAGAACTTAGTAATGAGAGTCTTAATATTCTGCCATGTCCCAAAATTTTATTGGAATGTGTGAAGTCACAATTAGAAGTTTTACTTTATGGAAACTTTAGTAATCAGATTTTCCAATGAGGTTCTGTGAGGGGATTTTCTCTGAATGAGGCATTAATTTTTAAAATGAAAAGTTAAGCATTCGGACATAAGATTACAGAGAAATGTAGTTAGAGATATGCTGTGGGGGTAATAACGTTCTGTTTTGTTTTGAAATAAGGTCCCAGACAGTCAAAAATCATCAGAAGACTCTGGTTCTCGAAAAGATTCTTCTTCAGAGGTCTTTGGTGATGCCTCCAAGGAAGGATGGCTCCATTTTCGTCAGCTTGTCACAGACAAAGGAAAGGTACCTATTTCTTAATGTCCACCCAGGATAAATACTAAACTGGAGAAAAATTAAGAATAAGATACTAAAGTGTAGGAAATAAATTTTTAAAAGTTTTTTTTTTGTCAGTAAGACTGACAAAGTCTTTGTCAGTAAGACTGACAAATTTGTAGATCTACTTACCAGAAGACTGACCTGGGCAAGTTCCTCGGCCTTTTTCTTGAAGACTGTTTTTGGAACCACTTTAATTTTACATTTCAAAATATCCTTAACGAAAATTTATTTCTAAGGACTAATTAAGTAGAAAGAATCAGTCCCTTGATGACCAGAGTCTTTTTTTCCCCTTTGCTAACAGTGAGAAAAGCTCTCATAGTGATGAGTGTTGCAGTTCAGGTTGACCTTCTGCATATTCACAGACTAAGACATAAGGAGAAACAAGGTCTGAAATTAGACTGTTGTATGGGCATATGCTTGAGTCAAATCAAATTGAAAAGGTTTGGACAAGAGCCCGCTCATTTACTTATTTGCTATGTTTATCCTAATACCTCTGTGAAATTCTGTAGTTATTTGCATTCTCTCTTTCCCACCACTGTCCTGTGTCCTCACACATGTACTGCGTGTTCAGGGTGGGCAGGCTGTGGAGCAACTCCCTACTTTAACAGAGAGCTATTAGTGGATCCTGCTTTTGTACAGTCTTTCCAGTGGTTATTCTTAAGGACAGTTAGGAAAGACGGTTAGTATTTCTGTTGTAAAAAACTGAGAGGAACCATAGGAAATAACTTGTCTCATAAATTGGTTTGTAATTTTTCAGCGAGTTGGTGGAAGCATTCGGCCGTGGAAACAATTGTATGTTGTTCTTCGAGGCCATTCGCTTTATTTGTACAAGGATAAAAAGGAACAAATGACCCCATCTGAAGAAGAGCAACCTATCAGCATCAATGCTTGTTTGATAGACATCTCATACTGTGAAACCAAGAGGAAAAATGTATTTAGGCTCACCACATCAGACTGCGAGTATCTGTTTCAAGCTGAGGACAGAGACAATATGTTAGCATGGATTAAAGCAATACAAGACAACAGCAACTTAAATGATGAGGTAATTGTATAATGCATAGTACAGAAAACATTGTTACTCTCTTTTAATTAAAATCTGATTGTATTTTCTTTTAATTAATACTTCATCAAAAGAAAATTTAATTAAACAATAGATCAAAGTGTGTACTGGAATATGAGTTGAAATATGCAGAAAAGGAGGTAAAAGGCAAGGTAGCTGAATAGATACTTGAAGTTTAAGAAAGCTTGACATCTCAATAATCAGATAACACTTTTAAAATAAATGAATTAATGTTTTGGCTGACTTGTCTGCAACTATACTTGGCACTAAATTGTTTTGTTAAAACTACCTAGTTTTTTAAAAAAAGATATTTGTATTAGAAGCTTGCCTTTTTTTTTTTTTTTTTTTTCCTCCCCCCTTCAGACTGGTTGCAAAACCCAGTACACAGTGGCACAATGTGATTCTTGGTTACTAAAAATAGAACTCAGGAGGATTACTTTGTGGTGAATGCCCATTTATATGATTTAAATGTGAATGCAGTTTACAGGAAGGAAACGTTGCTGTGTCTAACATGTCACTACTTGTACGCTTGAGCCTCTGTATATCTTCAAAGGATTCACATTTCAATGATGAGCAACAGAAGAATGTTTCCATGTCTGTGGTTATGCACAACTGCTCAGTTTTGAAATAATCAGTTAAAGGGAAGTGGATTGATAAATATTTTTAGCCAAGTGGTTAAAAACAAAGTTGAATTAAAAGCTGTTTCAAGTCTATGTATAAAGCTACTCAGTTATATAAATACCATGTGAACATAGGATTACATTTTTCAGAGTGCTGTTTTTTTGACTTGCATATTTTCTATTTAAACTAACTTTCTGCATAACAAGATTTAATCAGATCTTCATTGCTTTGAAAAGAGTCTAAATAGTAGCATTTAATTTGTAACTACTCACAAAAATAATTTTCCTTTTAGTTTTTAAATCGTTCCCAGGTACTGCCCATTAGATTTTAGCTGTACTGAAATGTTCATTTTTGGTATGTTGTTTGTCAATGGGAAGAGTTAACTGGTATTTTTTCAAAACAGATTGTTAAGTCGATCTCTATTCATTTTATAGGATACTGGTGTCACTAGCAGAGATCTAATTAGCAGAAGGATTAAAGAATACAGTACAATGATGAGGTAGGTAAATTATTTGCTGCCAGCAGTTTTTGTGCACTTGTTACATAGCTTCCTTTTACTGAATTAATATTTCATTTCAGTTCTTCAAGCAGCAAAACAGAGCCGTCTCCCAAAACACCTCGTCAGAGTCTAAGCATCAGGCAGACTCTGCTTGGAGCAAAAACAGAGCAGAGGACACAGAGCCCCCATTCTCCCAAGGATGAATCTGAAAGAAAGGTTCTCGCTAAAGGTTGGTTTGCTGTGTGTACCTCTGGAGTTCCTTAGAGCCCCGCATAAGGCCACTGAGATGTCTTATCTGGCTTCTCCAAACTTGTGAATATGCTCATGCAAAGAAGGATTGATTCCTTTAAGCTGCAGCTGTAATCAATCACTCAGTTTTTTACCTCCACTTAGTTGTTACCTTTGACGTAGTTCAGGTCTTCTCAGATCACTGAAGTTCTTTTTATTCTAGTAATCTTTCAGGAAGGTTTAGGCATTTTTTTCAGATTCGTGTGGTGTTTAACAGTACCAGAGTACTTGTAATAAGCTTCTCATAACCAGGGTTTCTACAAGTTTTGAAATATTTTTATATGTAATTTATACTGTTGTCTCCATCTGACTTGGAAATAAATAGGTAAATTCTTTTAAATTTGCTGTTAAGAAAGCAAAATTTTCTAGTGGAGCTTTTTCAAACTTGAGAAGGGCGTTTTGATCTTTGTGTTTAAAAGGCAGAAGTGAGTTTTTCTAGCTCACAGTTAGTGCCTGCTGAACTCTAAAATACATGAGCCTGAAAGTCTGATGAGCTAGGACTGTAAACTTTAACCAGTAACTGCTCTCCATGACATAGTCACAAGCTGTTTTTTTTTTTTTTAATAATGTGTAAATTTTTGCTGCACATGATCAGACTGCTTGTAAAGGTATTACACACAAATTCAGACAACTGGCTGAACAGCCACTTTAGAAAAATTTAGTCTTGAATTTAAGCTGTGTGTAAACTCTGTTTTATGTTACTAACCTTCCTTTACTCCTGCTGTGCTACAGATTACTGTGCAACTAAATTGCAATGTTTAAAGGATGCTAAGTAGATTTCAAGTGTACTGAAAGAACATTTCCAGAATTGTTTTGAATAAGAAGGCAGTAATGTATTAAGAGATTTATAATGAATGAGAACTATAATTTGTTATAGGAATCGTATAGTGAAGGTAAATAGAGCAGCTGAACTTTTATCTGATTCAGGGTAAATAATATTTTTAAAGGTCTGAGTTGTGTTTGGGATAATTTAGGAGTGACTGAAATCTGTTAATTACTGCAAGACTAAGTAGGTCTCCATAACATAATGTTTTGGTGTGGCTGCACTATTTCATTGCTGTTCTGCATGGCAGAATGTAATTCAAGGGAGGCTTTATCTTGCTTTCTTAAAAGTTGATTTGCATTTTTTTTTTTAATATAATGTATATATACCTTTAGTCTTTGAACGATGAAATTCTGCAATGGCATCCACCTGCACACTTCCCTATCTCTGTGGTACTCTGTGGTTTGAGTATGTCCAGACATACTTTTGAATTACATAAGAAGAGAAAAAAAAAGTGGTGTTTCAGACAGTAGACAGATGGTTAGTGAGTTATTGTGGGCCAATAGAAGAGGTAAAAATATGCAATAGGTTATTTTATCTTCTTCACTCTGTTCACAATAGTTTGTGTGACTTAAATGCTCTTTTATTTCTTTTTTATTCCCTTGCATTCTTTATCGAAAAGATGAGACGAGCCCACCAAAGGACAAGGGAACGTGGAGAAAAGGCATTCCAGGGATCATGTGGAAGCCGTTTGAAAAGAAGCCGTCTCCTATGGGAACGTTCGGAGTCAGGCTTGACGACTGTCCCGCGGCTCATACTAATAAAGTAGGAAAAGCTCTTTTTTTTTTCCATTGTGATTTTTAAATACTTTTTGCATAAATTACTTAAATAACATATATAAATATTTTTTTCTTCAGTATATTCCCCTGATTGTTGACATATGCTGCAAACTGGTTGAAGAGAGAGGTCTTGAGTACACAGGTATTTACAGGGTTCCTGGAAATAATGCTGCCATCTCAAGTATGCAGGAAGAACTCAACAAAGGAATGACTGACATTGATGTTCATGATGATGTAAGTCTTTGATCACAGCATTTCCATTTGGAACTCCCCAGATCTCCTGGTTATGTTATGATTATAGAAATATAAAGCGTGTCTGTCCCTTTCTTCTAAATGTGTAGAAATGGCGAGACTTGAATGTAATAAGCAGTTTGCTGAAATCCTTCTTCAGAAAGCTCCCAGAACCCCTTTTCACCAATGGTAAGTTGTTTCCACCATCATTTTGCCTTTAGGAACTGTTGTATCTTTAGGATGATTCCACAGAGTGTACAGTGAAATCATCAGAACTGTATGACGGATGTCCTCTCTTTTTCTTAAGGAACAGGGAGTTGTGATGATTATAGAACTTACAGAACTTAAGAATAAGACTGGTAAAATTTCCTAACTGTGAAAGAATTACAAAGCAGTTCTTCTTTTGCTTTTTTTAAATTATTGTTAAGTACCTTATGTTGTTTCTAGAGGAATTTAAAAAAAAAAAAAAAAAAGAAAGGTTGAGTGGTAACTTCGATTATAAGAAGTGATCAGATTCGTATTGAATGTATTCATATAGAAGTTTTAGTGGACAAATGAGCAAAGTCAGAATTTGACTTGTGTGCTTCTTAAAGCATATTTCTTTTATAGCATTACTTTTCATATTTACAATTGAGTAGCTAGTTACAGCTATTTCATTCAGTGAGCGAATGATAATACCAGCTTTTGGAATTGGAATAAAATAGATTTTTTCACTATTTACAAAGAAATTGTTCTTGTGTGTTTTTTTTTAACTATTGCAATATTAAATGAAAGCTGTTTTTTTTTTTTTCTACTTCCATCATACTATATTGTATACAGGTATACTTTTACAGGTCACATCCATATATTAATTTAACATTACTGTTTTAACAGACAAATATGCAGATTTCATAGATGCTAATAGAAAGGAAGATCCTGTTGAACGTCTCAAAACACTGAAGAGACTGGTAAGGTGACATCAGGTGTGTTGCAGGTACATCACAAAACTGTCATTAAATGTTTAATATTCTAAGTTACTGTTTATTTCAGATTCATGATTTACCCGAACATCACTATGAAACTCTCAAGTTTCTTTCTGCACATCTGAAGACAGTAGCAGAGAATTCAGAAAAGAACAAGGTATCAGAGACATACCATAATGTATTTTGTTTTTCTTCATTTATTAAAACCATTTTTAACACAGGATTATTTCTAGTGAGTAAGCCCATATTTTATTATTGTAAATTGTAAAATTAAGGTCTTTTGTATGTAGAGAAGATCTTTGAATTGGACTAAGGACTCTTTCAAAATATATCCAAATTTAGTGTGAATAAAGTTGGAATTTAGAGTAGTACTGCTTCTTGTGGGAATAACTGCTTATGTCCTATATTTGCCCTAAGCCTGTAAACTTCATATAATCCAACTAGAAACCAATATGAGTGTGCTTGGGCAGGGATTTAAAATAGTTTAAGCAAACAGTTTTTATTAATATAGTGCAAATTTTCTGTGTAAGGCCTAGAGGAATGGTATGCATGTTGTCTGTTAATAGTTGGCTTTGAAGATGAAAAGAAGTATGTATCTGGTAATACCCTTCTAAAAATTTAATTAGTTCTTTATCGCGCAGAACTCTGTAAAATACATTTTCAGTTCTTACTTTTACTGGGTTTTACTGGGTTCTTAGGACCTTTTTGAGTGAAGAGTAACTTAGGCAACCTTCTAAATCTTGTTATCAAAGGCCAAGCTAGCTTTGTGTGAGGCCTGGTTTCCTGGACACATTAGTGTTTTGGGTTTTTCTGTTCTTTTGTGTGTTTTTTTTTTTTTTTTTTTTTTTTAAGACTAGCACTTGCTGTAATTACTTAAATATTTAATAACCTGGTAAATGCTGATCTCTTAAAGAGAGATAATAATGGTGTAAAGGGTAATGATCTGTTAATTAACACAACTGAGGATAATCTCTTGTCATTTCTATAAACTGAGGAAAGAGTCTGAGTTAATCTGCATTAACTGCTTTCTTGCATGCTGTTAATTTACCTTGAATGCGAATAATGATACTATCTTTTTCATAGTTGGGTAGGTGTACTCAAAGGTGTACTCAAAGCTACATGGTATCGGTGTGGTTATAAATATGTAATGATACAGGTGAAAGTTGATGTGATTGATGCTATTGAAAACTTAGATGAGGTTATAGCAAACTTTAAGACTTAAATCATCCAAAAGATGAGAAAATGCCTTTGTTCAGATAAATGCAGTGGGTACCTACATCAGTTGTACAAATAATACCCTTTAGTTAATACATTTAAATTTTATTTATTATTTAAATTTTTATTTAGATCACATTTTGAGTGTAATTATAGTCCACATTATAATGTAATGATAATATATGCTATTTTAAGTGCGACATCTAAAGCAAGCCTTTAACATTTTAGATATTCAGTGTACTGTATCAATATTGTTTAAATAGCATTAATAGTGTAGAATATGTAAGAACAGATGAATTAAGTTATATTTTAATTGGATGAGTAGTCCAAGTCCACAGTCCAGGGTTAGGACTGGAGTCTTTCTGCTTGCAGTGTTGTTCTAATAAGAATGAGGCTGTTACCTCCTGTTGATTACTGCTCTATTCCATGTCACAACAGGAAGAGTAAACTGTTAGTCAAATAAGTAAGCAGAAGTAGAAGATAAAAGTGTTTTGCCGCTTTCTTCTTGAAAATTGACAGAGATGTAGTTTAAAAAATAAACAAAGTGGATGATTAATGTGGCTGACGGGGCTGGATAACTCCGAGTCTATCTTGTGAATAGATTTGTAGCGTGTGTGATGTTGGTTGCTGCCGCCTCCTCCAGAGTAAACGTGAGCTGAATGAGCTCTTTGTCGCTAGACAAAATAGTGTCTGATTAGTAGGTCAGTTTTTTCGTGTGTCATGTAAACATTTTCAGATTAAAACCTGGGAAACTTCCAGTGCCTTTTTTTGAAGTGTCTTAAAACATCAGTGTTTCTAAATAAAACAGAAATAGAGTCCCTACATCAAAGATAAAAAAAAAAAAAAAAAACCCTCCCACTCAAAAGTATGCAGAATGTGTGCGAGTGCTTTAGTCTAGACTTTTCTGTGCTTGCCATGTCTTTCCTTATGATGTTTAATTTTGAACTGTAGAAAAGTTGCATGCTTTTAGTTCAGCTGTGTATAGAAGAGTTGTAAGGTAGTGTAACATCCTACCTAATTTGTAGTGCTTTTTAAAAAATCTTTTCTTTATCCTTGTTTAAAATGATTCTCAAATGTAATGCTATTATATTAACATATTGCACTCTCCTATTGTAAATGGGTGATGTGGAAATTTTTCATTTCTTAGATGGAGCCAAGAAACTTGGCAATAGTTTTTGGTCCAACACTCGTGAGGACGTCTGATGATAACATGACACACATGGTTACGCACATGCCAGACCAATACAAAATTGTAGAAACACTCATTCAAAAAGTAAGTGGATGCATTTCATTATTTAAAAAGTCAGATCATATGCAGACAGACCAGCTTTCTCTCACTGAGCCAGTTTGGCTCTGGTATTTGTCCTTGGAATTCAAGCTTATCATTTTTACTGATGTCCATGTTTGTTTGTTCCCCCTTTGGGTTTTGCGTTTCCTGTGGGGTTTTCACCTTTTTTATTTTAAATTGTAGCATGACTGGTTTTTCACAGAAGACGATGCTGAAGAACCTCTTGTAAGTATTGTGGCATAAATATCTGTGATTTAAAATTATCTTAGCTTAGAATCTGCTTCTGCTCTTTCTAGAATTTTTTTTTTATTTCTTCTTATATCATTGTATGGTTTACTCTTCAGAGCACCTTTTTACCTCTCCATTCCTTGCAGTAATGAATTTTTTAGAAGGACATGTATTTGTTTTTAAAATGTAAAGCAATGTGGGAAAACTAGAACTCACAAGGAAAATGTCCTCAGGTGAATAATGCAATTTTCTAAATGCTGTTAAATCATAATGAGCTATTTATGAAACGATGACGAAGAGATCTTTGTTTATTAACTATAGACAGCAGTTCAGGAGGAAAACACTGTAGAATCTCAGCCAGTGCCAAACATAGATCATTTACTCACCAACATTGGAAGGACGGGAGTATCTCCTGGAGACGTATCAGGTAACTCTTGCCTGGACAGTGTTAGTCCATAGGCTAGAATAGCCTACTCTCAACTCACTGTAACTTTCTATTTTCTTTTACTAATAAATTGCCTTTCTCTTTTCTAAAAAGATCATTAATACACTGTAAAAACTTGAAATGTTGATAATCTTGCATGATATAAACTGGAAAACTTTGTCGTCTAGCAGGAGTATAATCATTGAAAGATGAAGCTCGCACATACTATTTTATTTATTCACAGTAACCCATCCAATCATCATCGTGAGGTGAAGCAGAAATGCTGCTGCAAAGTGGTTTGTTGTGATGGCAGAAAGATTGATCTTCGGTGTTCTAATATTGCTCCTTCCCAGTGTTAGGAATGCAACAACAAAAAATAAAAAATAGTTATGTTTTCTTGTCAAGTGGTGGACACTTTAATAAATAAATTGCAGTATGTCTATACTAAAGCTGATTTCCTTCTGTTTATGACTGCCATCCTCTTGTGTGGCTAAGGACAAGCGCTGCAGGCTCTTTTTTGGTGACTTTTCCCCCCCTTCCCTTCACTGTATTCTTGCACTAACCGAGCATGTTATATCCCACAAATGTTACCCCTCCGTCTCCAGCTTTTGTTTCAGTTTTCCGAGGGTTGTTCAGCACTTACTGAAACAGTCACTCTATGCTGATGTTGCCACAGGCGAAGTGGGAGGAGTCTATCACACGGTGATGTCACTAGTGGATTCTGTGATGTCACTGGTGGACAGCTGGAACTGTAGGAAGAAGGAGGACTGTTGCCCACACTGTAGCTGCCTTGTCTGCAGAAACCCCCGTTTCTTGTAAATGGAAAGAAAAAAAAAAGTTGATCTGTGCTGTAAATTTTCTTTTAAGAGTATTTTAAACAGATCAATGCTACTTTTTAAAAGTTTTTCTGCTGTTTCTTGTTATCTCTGAAGCAGACCCTGAGGAGAAATAGCATGGTATGGTCTACCAGTCTTTCTAGTCATAAAGCATTGGCCATGTGTCCAAAGGGGTGTGGCAGGGGGCTCGGCTCGTTCTTCCTAGGGAGAATGTCCCTAGAGGTGGAAAACATCCAAGTTCATATTTTCTAGTCACTGCGCTAGCCCCTTCCTACCCCCTTTCTAACTGTATAATCTTGGGTTTTGCGAGACAGTGAAACTATGGTGTCCATTTTTCATTTCATAATAGCGCTTGTTATGGAAAAGTACAAAACTGGTAGCTGCTGAAATCTAGCCATTTTGAAAATAAAATTTTACCTATGCATAGACAGAGGTGAAGAGAGATGTAAAATTGGGGTTTAGCACACCAAATATAACTGAATTCAAATTTCTGAAGTGTCACAAAAAGAATATTAACTGCAAGAACCGTGATTTGTACTTAGGGCAGCCAACAGTACCAAGACATTCAATTTTGCTTTGTGTATCCTGAGTCTCAGGAGAGTACGCAGTACAATCCTGAAAAGGTCTCTCAGCTGCGGTTTTGCAGGGGCTGTATTCCTAAAACATTGAATAAACATTAGTATTTCTGTTTTGTTTTTTATTTAGAAGAACAGGGCTCCTTTGCCATTCCTATCATTGAGCTGGTTCTGCCTACAATTCACAGCATCCTTTCATGGCGGTGGCTTTCTGTGGTGCAGCTTGCATCTTTGTGAGCTCTGACTATCCACTCTGTTCTGGTTTTATTTGCTTCACATTTTGTTCTGTGCTTGTCTTTTTCCATAAGTCCAGCATTGTTTGTAGCAAATAAATAAATAAAATAAAACTTTGCACAGAACTAAGTGGATTTTTTTTTTCCACAGATTCAGCTACTAGTGACTCAGCAAAATCTAAGGTAAGTGTTCTTGTGAATTTATATAGTTATAAACCTTTCTATGTTTATATAAACCTTTGAAATCTGTTGGGTATTTACTGGCTTGATTAAACTAATTGCTTATATGTAAGTGTTGAGTAGGGCTGCACAGAATTATTTTAAAGAAGAGGAAATACTGTTTTCTCATGGATTAATGTTGAAGCGCCATGCTGGAAGATTCTCACTAGGTTGCAGTTTGTTGCCTCTTCCAGGGCAGTCAGCTGCAGACGTAGCAGCAACCATGAGCCAGACCCCTCTAACTACGAACCCTCCATCTCCTCCTCGAATCTCATGCAGCAGAGGAGAATGGATATAGTTTGTTCCTCTCTATTTTGGACATGCTGGGCAGTATTTATGTATTTCACTGGATAAGGTCTATGTAGTTTAGCATTTTCTCCTTCAGAAGGTGATAGCTCCTCCTCTTACAGGAAGGTAAGGAGTGTGATTGAAGACTGCCATGCTAAATCTCCTTAGAAAGTCTTCCTGGGCTTGGTGGAATAACCTCCTAGGAAGGGAGTAAGACTGGAACTTCGGGCGATGGTTCAGTCCCTGATGTCCAGGAGATCTTCAAAACCCGCCTGGATGCAGCCCTGCGCCACGTGCTCTAGGTGACCCTGCGTGTGCAGGGGGGTTGGACTGGATGATCTCTAGAGGTCCCTTCCAACCTTCAGCATTCTGTGCTTCTGTGTAAGGGCAGGTTTCTCACGCGGCCATCGGGCGGATCTCGGTGCCCTTGGCCGTGCTCACGCAGCTGCACGTGGCAGAGCAGGGGCAGGCAGGTCCCCAGGCAGCAGCCTCTGTCCTGCCCAGCGGGGATCCCCTGCAGCAACACAAGGCCCCGAGGGACTCCCAGCTGGCTGCATTGCTGCATATCCCTTCTGGCAGGAAGGATTCGATCCTTCGTGTTCCCCTTCCCAGGAAAAACTCTCCCGAGTTTGCCCATCTTTCTTTTTGTATTATTTTCCTCCTGTTTAACCCTGCCAGGGTTAAATTGCCAATCCTGGCAATTTTGACCATTTCCAAGACCTTTAAAAACGAATTTGTGAGGAGCTATCAATTCAGAAAGAAATGTGCACTTAGAAGTTGTTGTTAGTAATAGGCACCCCAACAGCAGGAGTTCAGTGTTGTGTGGGGCTGGGATTCTGTATTTACAGACTGTGGCAGCATTTTGCTGGACAGGATCCAAATAATGATGATTAGAGTGAATGATCGTTCCCTTTATCTTTAAGCTTGTTCTCTGACAAGGTGCCCAATCAGTACATGGTCCTTTCAGTGACCACGTGCCATTTGATGGCAATCCTCTGCAGTGCTGCACAGTAGCAAATGACTGGGATTCCCAGGGTTTTTGAGCGTAACCGCTTGGCTGCTGGTCTGGCTCTTCCTTTCCTTAGGTCAGAGATGTAGCTGGGTTAGCTGAAACCTCAGCTGCTGCTGTTGATCCCTAGAAGCTAAGGAAGATGTCAGTCCTGCTGTGCCAAAGGGCTCTTCTGTGCATAGCCTTGCTGTGCTCGTTCCTTGAATGTCTGCAATGTGCAGAATGCCCTGGTGAGCGCGTGGGTCCCGCCACAGCCCTCCCGTTTTTGAAAAATAATAGCAAAGGTGCAGGGAGCAGGGAAGCACGTGGCTTTGAGGTGGCCACGCACGTGTCGTCAGTGTAGGGAGAGTGTTTTTAGTGAAGTTTACAAAATAACTGGGAATAATTGGGCCATTTTTTGCTTCTGTGTTCTGGGTGCAGACTACTACTTGCTTTGGAAGGAATCTGTTTATTTCTGCCTTTTTTTTTTTTTTTTTTTTTTGCAATTGTAGCTAAATTGGGGATTTGTATAGCTTTGTGTTGATGATGTTTAGTGTGTATGGTGTTCAAACTTGGATAACCTGAAAGATGAAAAACAGCAAAAAAAAAATGCTTGGAGATGTTAGTCTTTTTCACCCAGGCAAGAGGAGAAACCAAAGCTGCGCTCCTCATCTGTCCAGCAGTTGCCATTGCAAACTGATCTTGAAAAGGTCTTGCCTTAAAAGAGTCTGCCCTGTTAACCAGTCAAAACCCAAGTATCTCCATGTAAAAAAGAAAGTTTTTGTCACCTCGGAGGGACTCAGCTCAGGTGAAGAGTAGAAGTCACAGGATACAGATTGATTAGTAAGACATATTTCCTGAATAAAGGCATCCTTCTCTGAATATGTATTTAAAAAGTCTCAGACTAATGCATGTGTTTTTGCATTTTCTAACCAGTCATTATTCTTCTTTTTTGAAACAGGGTTCTTGGGGTTCTGGAAAGGATCAGTATAGCAAGGAACTGCTCGTGTCCTCCATTTTTGCAGCAGCTAGCCGCAAGCGGAAAAAAACAAAAGAGAAACCACAACCAAGCAGCTCAGAAGATGAGTTGGATAATGTGTTTTTCAAGAAAGAGCTTGCAGAGCAGTCCCGTGGTGATGCAGCAAAAGAGGACACAGCTAAAGGGGAATATGAGAGAGAGAGAGACACGGGGAGAAAACAGAGGATGTTTATCCTGAAGGAAAAAGAGAACAGCAGTAAAAAAGATGTGAATGTTGTGAAGGATGAAAAGAAGTTGTTGAAGAAGGAAAGTATCCTGGCACAGGAGCCTTCACTGCCTTACCATGAAAAACACCCCAAATTGCCGGATCTCGGCTGTGGGCAAACCGTGCAGAGGAACAACCCCAAGCTGCCTGGCTCACAGTCGTCTTCCCAGGTCGAGGAGACAGTGTCCGACTCTGGCACTATGCTCAGTACTTCTTCCCAGGCTTCCCAGCACAGATACTCTTGCAAAAAAGTAGCCAGCCCTGAAATTAAACACGAGTTTTTAGCAGCTGATGTCAGTTCCATCACTTCAGATTATTCAACTACTTCATCTACTATCTATCTGACTGGCTTAGATGCCACTATGCTGAGCCCTGAGGTGCAGTCCGTGACAGAAAGCAAGGGAGAAGATGCTGATGATGAAAGGAGTGAGTTGATCAGCGAGGGGCGTCCTGTGGAGACAGACAGCGAAAACGATTTCCCTGTCTTTGCTGCAAGTGCTGCTGCTGAGAGGCTGTCCAAGGCGAAGGGTTCGGAAGCGGTGAAGACGAGTCGGAGGAACTCGGAAGAGAGCGAAGTAAGTTGTACTGAGGGGAGTTCAACACCAAAGCTGGAGAGCCGCAGGCTTTTCAGCTCCCACAAACTCATCGAATGCGATACGCTGTCGAGGAGGAAGTCTGCGCGGCACAAAACGGACAGCGAGGGGTCGGGGGACGCGAAGAGCGACAAGGACTTGCCCGCTGTGACCAGAATGTTTGACATAATGAAGAAAGGAAGATCAACGAGCAGTTTAGCCACATCAGCCAGGGGTGAGGCTGATAAGCAAGAACCTACCTGGAGACTTAAAATTACAGATAGGTTAAAGCTGCGACTCAAATCATCTGCGGATGATATGTTTGGAGTTGGGAATCAAAAATCCAACTCTGCAGAGACGACAAAGAGAAAAAACATCAGGCGAAGGCACACACTGGGAGGACAGAGGGATTTCGCTGAAATAAGCGTCCTGAATGCTTGGAAAGCTCAAGATCCAAGTCAAGGTAAAGAGAGGGAGTCTGAGCTTTCCGCTGTGAATCGGTTGAAGCCAAAATGCCCGGCCCAAGACCTGTCCATCTCGGAGTGGCTGGCGCGGGAGCGCCTCCGCACTAGCACCACTGACCTTCCCGCGGGCGAGGCCGGCAAGGCCAGGCTGGACAACAGCGACGCCGCGGAGGCTGCCAGGGCAGAGGCGCCGCCGAGCGCGGAGCCGCGCGCGGGCGACGGCGGCTCCTGCAGCAGCCTCACCCTGACGGGCCGAGCGGCGCCGGAGCAGGTGAACGGCGACAGTTACCAGAACATGAACAAGAGCAACTTCAGCCCCGCCGTCGATGCCCATCCTCACAAACTGTCCGGCACCCAAGTGGTTCGATCCCGGTTCTACCAGTACCTTTGAGATGGGGAGATGTGTCCACTACAGCAATTCATTAACTTACTGTTACACTTCCCAGTAACTGTGTGTGTATGTGTGTGTGTGTGTACATATATATATATATATATATATTTTCCTGTACTGTTGTTGTTATGCAGCCTTCATTTGGGCTGGTTTCATCGATGTGCACTGTGGAACTGTCTTCACGGTGCATTACCACAGCCAGAAGAACACTAAAGTTAAAGTATATATATATATTTTAAGAAAAAGTATATTTGATGGCTGCATACAAATGTTGAACGAAGCATCTGATGCAACATGCTGTGTAGTGTATACATGGGTTTACGACTGAGAGTTGGCCTGGCATTAGTATGCAGAAAAATTGTTCTTTTGGTTTAGTCACTAACAAGTGCCTCATCATAAATTCATTTGGTTTGTTAGGGTGCCATATTGTTAAATTAGAGAAACTTATTACAAACAAATGAATGCATTTTACTGTTAATGAGTTTCATTACATTTTACAAATGTTAACACAGGTGGCTGCAGAGCTTCCATTCCTTAGGCATTCCAGTAAATCTCGGAGTTTTATATTTCCAATTTTAATACAGATTTTGAGTTTTATGTGACTTGAATTTTTAATCTTTCTGTAAAATAAGTAACTTAAATGTACATATTACACGTGTATCTTTTCTTCAGATACCAGATTTGATATAAATGTTGTAACATAGGCGTGTAGATAGTGGATACTGGATGGAACTGGTTTCTTTTATTGAGAATATAATTCTGCATGAAGACCTAATGAATCCAAACCTGTATCATGCCTGTGTGCATACCCACTTAAACACTGGAAATAAAATTGTTTTGGTGACTCTGGCGTGATGGGAATTCCATTCTAATAAATGGCTTTAAAATGGCATGTTTACAAGTTGCAGTCAGCAACTGCACTCAGCATCAGGGAAAGAAAGATGTAGTTATTGCCCCAAATGAGTGGCATTTTGTGAAGAAAGAGGCAGCTCAAAGGCCCTGAGTGGCTGAACATGAAGATGCTGCTTCTTGCCCATGTCTGCCTCGTGTCATGCACGAGGCTTCTCTTATGAGTGGGTTTTCGTTGTACGTGGCCACACTCTGAAGACTTGCGTAGGATCGATTCAGTTGGTAAGTATTACCAGTTTGCTGTACTGGCTGATTCCAAACCGGTTTATGTTTAATATGTTGGATTTGGAGCCCTGAGAAGAGTGATGTAATTTTTCCCAAGCCCCAGTGTGTGAATATCAGTCCCAGCCCTTTCAGTTCTACTGGTCAAAGCAGTTTTAGTTGCGCTTAAGGGTCTTGGTTTGCCTTAGTTTTAACAGTGAAGCTGAGTTCATACCCTAAAAACCCTTCTAAGGATGAACTCTGTCTGCATACTCTCTGATATATTTATTTTATTTTATTGCACATCTTCAAAGCAGAATTGTTCCTCATGCTATCCACCTGTGGGGATTTGTGTCTGTCACAAACGTCAGCCTCTGATTTCACTGTCACTGGCTTGGTATGAAGATTGTGTACTGGAGATAAGCAGCGAGTGAACATCGTGAGCACAGAAAAGTGCTACTTTATGCACGAGGAGAGAGAGGGAATATTAGCAACTCAGATGTGAAGGCAGGCAGACATACAGCTGCTTATTTTTACTTCAGTCCTCATGGTGTAATACCTGACTTGAACAAGGTATTTCAGCACATGCTATTGCAAGTCTTTGTAATGCTGCTGTTCAGCAGTTTTCTTTTTCTGTTCCTGGAGGTGTGTTCTGTGCCATTAATAACTGCAGAGGACTATTAAAGCGTGAGTGTATGGGGTGAGTTGTAGGGATCTTCTAGATGAAGCAGTAGATGTAGAGAAGGACATTTGCATTCTCTGATCTCAGGTAGATCAGGTTGCCTTTCACTTTGCAGCACTTGCACATGATGACTAACTGTGCTCCTGAGTCTAGGTTCGTAGCTGCCAGCATGCCTTAGGGCGTAAGTGTCCCACGAATACAATAAATATTTTAATGCAAGATACATATTTTTGAGAAGATCTTTAACAACAGAAATAAATAAGTTGCAGACTACGCTCAAGGTATCAGTGTAAGGGCACTGGCAGCCTTGGTGGTACCTCCTGGAGCTGCAGAGCAGCCAGACTGAGGGCAGGAAGAGCCTGGAAGAAGCCAGGGACATTAGTGGTGGAGCAAGGTAGGGGTGGCTGCTTCCCTGTGCGTGCAAATTGGATCTTGGAGGAACTGATGGGGCCAGCAGAGGTGAGAGGGAAGGAAGGTACAAGGCAGCCCTTCAGCTGGAGGGGAGGAAAAACCATTTAAGCCTGAAGGAAGGGAGGAATCTCGAGGGTGTAACAGGGTTAGGTGAGTGGAGAGATCCACCAGGAGCAGGCAGAAAGGAAGACTTGGTCGTACTGGGCTCTGAACAGTCTGATCTAGGAATGAAGGGAAATGACTGTCCTGACCCGCGCTGGAAGGGGGGTGCTGGGATCTTGAAGCACCGGGAGCAGCTGCTCCGAAAGGCTGGGGTTGGAGGGTGGCGCCGGAGGCCCTCAGGTCCAACCCCTGCTTGAGCAGCTCCAGTTGGGGTTTGAGTATCTCACAGGGTAACACAAACTCTCTGAGTAGCCAGTTTGTTTTCAACTATTCTCCCAGTAAATGTGTTTTTTTTTTTCCCCTTAATGTTTGAATAGATTTTCTTGTGTTTCTGTTTGTGCCCATTGCGTTTTCGCTAGCCACTGTCAGGTTTCCTAGCGGCAGGAAAGTACTTTTTGTCTGAAGAGTGTGTGGAGCTCTGTAGTTGGAAGTTACTAGAAACAGGACCAAGCTTGGAGCTGATGATAGGCAAATAATTGAAGGACAAACTGTCCTGGCAGTGATAGCATTTGCATTTCTGTAACAATTGCAAGCGGCATTTCCTAGTTTGGGGGAGAGGGGGTCAGTGGTTTAATGTGGAAATCTTTTCAAGGGATTTAGTTGCAGACCTGCAGCATCTTCCAGCTCTGAAGGGCTCGTTGGCCCCACTAGTATCACTCGCAGCCCTGATAATCAATCTTTTCCCATCTGTATTTATCTGCCTTCTCACCATTTTGTCCATTTGGGAAGAGGGTTTTGAAACGTGGTTCCCATCAGCTATAAGAAGCTGTGGAGAGGGAGTTGTTCAGGGTGTTTTTTTGTTTTGTTTTTTTAAATCTAGTGACTGTGCCAGCATGTGCAAGGAAGTGCAACTTGATAGGTAGCTGGGAAGGGGGCTGGATTAAAATGGGACTGTGACCACCAGAGTGGCTCTCCAGATGTGAGATTTTAAAACCTTGCTGCCTTAGTGCCCTGTTCCTTGCAGGCAGAGCTGCCTTGCAGCTGGGTGCCTGGTGCATGGAGGGGCGGCCCTGAGCTGATCCCACCAGAAATCCCCTTTTTTGCCCCATCTCCCAGAGCTCTGGGCAGCAGGGAGCAGCTTTAGGCTCTGCTTTAGGGCCTGCTTGTTTTCTGACGAGCACTGAGGTCCCGGCCCACCTGGGCCACCGCAGCATCACGGCTGCTGCAGCAGGGCCGTCGTCTGCACTGCAGTCCCGGGTACTTGGTGTGTTCTTTAGCTGCAGCAGTGTCTGAGGGGGCAGCCATGAAACCAGAGCTTGGAGACGCTCAGGTGTCCAGTGTGGAATAAACCTGCGCGTGTGTTTAGAGGGGGAAGAGGCAATGCCTCCTGCCATTAAAACTGAGCCTGTAGCTCTGGGAGATGCTGTAGAACGTAACTTGGATTCCACTAATTCTGTACAGCTTTAATTGGGGAAAATAAAGTCACATTTTCCTCTGCTGGTTTAAATGGCCAAGGCAAACCCCTTAAGTGCTACTGCAGACCATTCTAAAAGTTACCGGTGACAAAATGCAAAAACATAAGCATGCAGCCCTTTATTTTTGTAAAGTTCTTTGCTTATCATAGTTCTGTATATTACATTAGGGTGTTATACAAATAAATTTATTTACAAAACCATGACCTCTGCAAACATGTTGCTTTTTTCCTATCTGATATCCATCTTTTCCAACCGTTTCCCATATATATTTTGAAAGCATGCATAAAAATTAACTTTGGTGTGGTAAAACTACTCTATGTGCCCAGCCACATACAGTATTTATTTATTTATATATATTTATAGATATGTACAAAAGTTTGCCAGTATACAGAACAGTACAGAAGTGTACATTTTAAAATCCACAACACAATACATTAACAGGTTACCAGGTAAAACAAAACTGAAGGAAAAGGGTGGATTTAGCTAAGAAAAAAAATAACCAGCAACTACCTACATGTGTAAAACAATTTATTTTTTTCTTGGCTTGGCAAATTCTTAAATATAATCTGAACGGCAGTGCAACAGGTTGAGTTGCCTCTTACACACCCAGACCAATCGTGCTTTGCTCCGCGTGTAGAGGTAAACTGCTCAGCATACCACTGACTTCCAAATGTACAGCATCATAGTATCAAAATGTTTTGGCAAAAAGATCTCGAAAGGAACCATGACATTTGTTGACAAAAATAGAAATCTGTAACAAAGCTAAATAACACCAAAATAAAAGAAAAATATTTTAGTTTCAGTTTTACAGTTGTGTATAATCACACTTCAGTATATCTCTGTTTGCTTCTAGTCCCCATAAGGAAAAATAGCTTTGTACAAAACCGCTTACTAAAGTTTTCTCCCCGCGCGCCGGGCACCCGCACACGGCCTCACTCACACACTGGGAAGAGGGGCTGCTGAGAGGGGAAAAGGGTCCGTTGTTATCGTTAACAGCAACCAAGTTTTACACATAAAAAAAAGCTTCACTCTAATCTAGTGTATTAATCCAGTATTGAGCACATGATTAGTATTAAGCTTCCAGCAATACAGCAAAACTGTTACATTCCCTGGTTAAAATATTGGCTGCAGGTTGTTGGGACCAACGACCAAAAATAATAATAATAATAATAATAATAAAAACACAAAACCAAAAGCAACAAACAAAAGCCTTGGTGCCCTCGGGCATGTGCCGTGCTCAGCCTTTAGGCGGGCTCCTTGGTCGCGGATGGGGTGGACTTGCCGGCATTCCCGTTGTGGGCCTTGTAGCTGGTGAAGCTGGGAGTGTGGATTGTCCGGATGCTCTTCCCGGGCGGGCTCAGCGCAGGGGGGGAGGCAGAGGAGGGGGAGGGAGAGGAGGAAGAGGGGGGCGGGCGGCCATTTTGTGTCTGCAGCGAGAAGGAGGGGTGGTGCCCCTTGCCTGGGAAAGCCGCGCTCTGAAACTTGGAGGAGCCGTTAGCCACAGAGGGGATCAGGGAGGTGGAGTAGGTGACGCGACCTGTTTGAGGACCGAGAAGGTTAGAAGGAGGAACGGAGGTTTTAGTGGGTGCAGGAGGAGGGTTAGAGCTGTCACCGCTAGAAGCGGGTGCGGAGTTGCTCTTCCCAGAAGTGGGAGAAAAGGCTGGGATCTTAGAAGCAGGTAGGGTAGGGGAAGTAGCCTTATAGTCCCCACCAGCTTTCTTAGCACTTCCATTAGCCTGCAAATAAAGACGGCAGGAGACAGTTTGTCAGAAAGCCAGTAACACGACACATCAACAGGACCTGGGGAAACAGCCCTACCGCAAATAAGATTTTACAGTTCAAGACCTAAGTCTTGCAGCCGCGGACTGGCAGAAAACCCAACGTGCACAACGGAGCTCGCAGAGGGTGAGTGAGAGCACGCGCAGAACGAAGCCTTCGTGGCCGCTCATGATGGGTGGTTTATAGCCCGCTCGCTGCATTGGCCATGCTTGGGGCTGTTAATGTGTGACCAGACACGCCTCGCCGGAGAGTTAATGCGCACCCAATGCCACGGAGAACAGCGCCCGGTTAGTATCCGCGGCTCCGCTAACGGCCGGCCGAACAGAACCGCTCCCCGGTGTCCTAAGGAACTGCCGCGTTTACCAAGGGGAAAGTAAACAGCTAGTTGACATCTTAGAAGAACTGCCGAGTACCGAAGTGAAGGGGAAGAAACAAAAAGAGCAGGTGTTTTATTGCAGACGTGCATGCACAAGTATGGTGAAAAGATCATTAGACATTCTCATGCCCCCCAGGATCCAGGACGTCCAGTTAGACCTTATTCGAAAGAGACACCGCCGTTATCTCGTACAATGTCAGTCAGTTACTGGTGTTTTTTTACACAACAACCCTAGATGTCCATCCAAAGAGTGGATTTAGGGTAAAACTACCTGTCTGTACTGGCGTGGATCCTGGAGCTTGTGCTGCTTGCTGCCTTTCTCCATGCTTCCTTGCCTACTTTTCGAAGCCATGGGCACTGGCATCCTACTCGTCTGCGAGGCAGCGCTTGAGCCCTGCAGGAAGGGTTGGAGGGGCAGGGAGGGGAGACAAGGAAAGCACCTGATCAATACTGGGGTTTTGGAAGAAGAGGCCACACATCATGCGCAAAAGTAAATAAACAAATAAATAAAATTTTCAAAGCCATAGTACTACATGCAGGGAAGAGTTCAGGAGTCACACCACAGGTGTTAATGCCAAGAATCAAATGGAGAAAACTGCTCAACTACTGATCAAACTGGATTCCGTGTCAGTGACACTTGTCATTTCACACAGCGGATTATTTGACCCAGCTCCCCGGCGTTGCCCATCACCAATCAGCAGCAAAGGTAAAAACAACGCTCATTAGCTGTTAGACACCTCGTGGGGAGACCAGACAAGCCACCTGAAAGGAAGCAAACAAATCACAAGACCCTCTGGTTTATGGTGATTATTGCAGATTTTTAGAAAGCAGCTGGAGTTGTGATTTCGGAGACTAAGGTACCTTACGTGACGTGGCTGGGACTGGCGGAGGGGGCTCTGCGCCAGCATGGCTCTCATCCAGCACTACAAGCTCTCGAGCTGGGGTCTCTGGGGCTATCTGGACAGAGAAGGGGACAGTGCTTCCCTCAGGGCTCTGTGGGCTCTCAGGGACAGATTTGGGGCTCATTTCGCTGATGGTGTTCTCCAGCTGCTTTATGGTCTGCTCAAGGCTGTCCAGTGTGCGGTACGTGCTCTGCCGAATCTCGTCTGTCCTCGAGAGAGACGCTGTGGGCCGGGCAGGGGACTCGTGCTTGATGGAAGGACTTCTGTCAGCATCCTCGGGTTGAGACCTTGTGATTTCAAATCTCTTCGCTTCCTTGTGCTGCTTTAGGGTGCCATCTTCTTCTTCCTCTTCATAAACCACGACCTGTAAGGTCTTCTTCCCAGTCTTGGTGCCTGTGCGAATCGCCTGAGTCAGAGCAGCCAGCTGCTTTTTAGGGAATTTAAACTTAAATTTTTTCTTAGAATCCTGCCTGCTTCCAAACTGATCAGCAGAGTCCAAGTTTGCTTCTGTGTTTAGCCCATAAATTTGACTATATTTGTTAAAACTGGTCTTTATGTTCTCCTGATCCTCAGGAGTTCGTGTTTCTGCAGAGTCAGGAGATGACTGAAGGTTAAATACATACTCTTGGCTGAGCCCATGATTTGCTGAATAAGCTGCAATTGCTTTTCCATCGTTAACTACCAGTGGCTCTTCCTTCTGGATCCCAGGAATTTCATGTGCTTCATTTTCTTCTTCCTCCTCCTCCTCTTCTATCTTTTCCTCTGTCATCATTTTCTCTAACTCCTCATCACACTCCTCAAATATAGTAGAAAGACGTTTATATGCTGACCTAATATCCATTGGTTCATCAAAAATGATGATGACCGGTTTTTTGTCCAGACATACTACTGGTTCTTCACTGTCCGTGTTTTCTGGGAGACCCTTCTCCAGTGCCGTGTCCTTTCTCGCATCAATGTTCACCGTTTGCACATCTCCTCCCTTCCGGCTGACTATATCATGAACTTCTCCACTTGAGAGGACCTGGACAGCAGTTTTGGTAATCATGAAGGCAATGTTTTCTGTGGGTGGGCTGTCTTCACTTGGAGAGCTGGCAGGAGAGTCTGTCTCTTCCATGTAGTTACCCCTAGACACCTTAGGTCTTGGCATGACCTGGCTGTAATTGCCTGGGAGTGGCTCTTGCTCCTGTGAGGAGCCAGGAGGCGCCGCGGCCTCCAGCGTTTGCCTCATGAGAGGGGCAACACTGCTGATGGGGACGCGCTTGCCCGCGCCCTGCAGGGGCTCGCCTGGGCCCTGGGGGGCATCTCGTGGGAGTCCATAGCTTGGTTTTTGCTTGCCAGTTTCAACAGCTGGAAAATGAGATCCTAAAATATCTTGAGCCCCTCTTCTTCTGTCATCCTCTGGCAAACCAGCCAGGTCTGTGCTCACATTCTGGAGGTTTCTGTTAGAATAGTCTCTACTGTCTACCACCAAGCCCTTGCTAAGCGTAGAACTGTCATTCATTGAAAAGCCAATTTTACTGTCAGCTGTGCTGGATGAATCAGAACCCAATTCTTCTTCAGTTCTCCCTTCCCTCTTCTCCTTAGGATGATCACTATCTGTGGGAGGTCCTGTTGTAGCCCCATACACCTAAGGGGGAAAGTCGGATTACTTAGTTATTCAGGGCTGTAACTTTTACAGGACTTTTTTGCCCCCAAATTAATCATCATATTCGCAGGGGAAGCGCAGACCTCATGAACTCACCACTCTGTCTACAGCTGCAGAGACATGTCTGAAGTTGTCATCTGATTCCTGTATTTCTTCAGGGCAAAATTCCAAATTCTGGCAGAACAGTGTGTGATGTTACTGCTCTGTGCTACGCATGGGTTGTAACCTAGGGCTCCTGGTTTAACAGGGCCTCCAGAGCAGCCAAAAGCACACTAGTTACCTTACGTCCAACACAACCCTATCTTGCCCAGCTTGCTTTTCAGTTAAAAAAAATTCTTATTTCTATATGATGGGAGTTGAAAAGAATCAGTGCATCTGAGTAAGTTCTCCTGGGACCCATCAACAGGAGCCTCGTTTGTGAGGGCTGACAGGCGGTCGCTGCAGCTCCCTAGCTCACTGGAGCGCTGAATGATAGACTCTGGCTAGCCTTAAAAGTAAGTTCTTAAAAGTAAGTTGCCCAGAGAGGTTGTGGAGTCTCCTTCTCTGGAGATCTTAAAAACCTGCGCGGACGCAGTCCTGTGCCACGTGCTCTAGGTGTCCCTGCGTGTGCAGGGGGTTGGACTAGATGATCTCTAGAGGTCCCTTCCAACCCTAAGCATTCTGTGATTCTATGATTCGATGATTCTGTATCAGAAAAAAATGCTTTTCAGCTTAAAAGATTGTCATTTCCAGTGCTCCTTACACCTGAGCAGTGATGATTTATCACAGTTAATACAGTCATAGTCTGAGCATTTCTAAATCCTCATTGCAACTTAAAAATTACTCCTACTTCCAAAATTAACAGAGACACTCAGCACTTTTGAAAGTGCAGAATGAAACAGATACACTCACTTATAGAAGCAAGGCTGAAGAGCACACGGAGAGCTCATCCCCCAGTTCAAAAGCTAGGGATTCCCAGAGGCGTAAATTTAAGGGATCTTTTTTTGCACCTGGAGATGCTATTTCATAATAGCAGACGGAAAAGAAAGAGCTTGTTTTTCGTTTCACTTGTTTTAAGTGAGATAAACACATCCTGTTCTGCGCAGCCATGGGGAGGAGAGCACCACTGGAGCGAGACGCTAACACCTACGGCCAGCACACGGGAGGCCTCTGCTTCTTGCCAGAGGGAACTGAGGCAGTGCATGACTGACTGAGGGCAAAGAGCCCACGGTGCCACTGTCCCATTGCTCGAGACAGGGCTGACTCTAAACACATCGGCGGGAAGAAGAGGAAGAAAATAGTAGGCATGTTTACAGATCTTCACTACTGAGGATGAG
Organism: Tinamus guttatus; assembly: GCF_059628265.1. Lineage (NCBI taxonomy): Eukaryota > Metazoa > Chordata > Aves > Tinamiformes > Tinamidae > Tinamus > Tinamus guttatus. Next base: position 5,050,859 of record NW_028289064.1, read on the forward strand.
CCTTATTAGCTCGTCCAAGGCTATGCAGCTGCTCCAAGTATATTTTGAAGGCCTGATTTCTAAATAATTACAAACCATCCCACAAACCAAGCACAGCCAGAGACGCACCAGTGTGCAGGCCTACAGGAGCTGCACTTCATGCTGGCAGCCGGCAACGGAATGAAATGCTGGGGCTCCTGCTCATGCCCGGCCCAGACTGGCTAGGCAACTTTCCGCTTTGTAGCAGCATTCCCATAGTTTGGCCAGTGCATTTGAAAGCACTTGTTGCCCTGCATACCCTGAGACTATTTCCAATTTCTCTAGACCTTTTTTTTTTTTTAGCAAGTTATACTTCCTATTGCAAGCATCAGTGCAACATCTTCAGGTTTCATTGTACAATATGCCTCATTTTAGCAATGCTGCCTTTGGATTAAAAACAAACAAAACCCCTAATTCTCTATGAGCTTATTGTCACCATAAAGCCTATTATCTAAAGTCAGTAACCCACACTGTCATATCAGATGGCAAAACAAAGCTCATCGACCTCAGTTTCCTGGAGTCTGTGTTATTCCAATTCCAATAAAGAGCAGTTTGCAACAATTACAAGGCAGTACCTATCAAAGAAACATCTGTGCTACAGCAGCTGTCTCAAGGAGTGAGGCAGGTTTTGGCGCGACAACACGAGCTCTGCAATCTGATGCTAGTAGCAGTGAGGATGAATACAGACACAGGCAGGCTATTTTTTTTCCCTCCAAAACATAATCATCCACTCAAAAACAAAGCAATTTCTTCCTTTTTTATTTCATTTACTAATCCGCATGAACTTGTATCCTCGCCCAGTTGCGTGCTCTCAGCTTTGGGCCAGACCTGCTGTCTGGGCAGCTCCAAGCCCTTGTGTACAATGTGCTGCCCTGACCCAAGCAGCCTTGTGGAAGGACTTTCACACTAGACACATATCACCATGGGCATCACCATTTAGGTCTCACAGTATATTCTACAACAACTGTATTGCCCTATGCAGATGTAGCTCACTGTGGTCAGAGCAACAGGATTCATCTCTGTCCTGGCTACCTAGGGAAGGCCATGTTCCCTTTCTCTCTGCCTCAGTTTCTGTTAAACGAATCTAAAAGGCAACTTCTCTAAAGTGCCTGGGGAGCTACTGCTTATGCTGTATTTACGGGTTGCAAACATGGCAAGAAAAAATGACCCACAGAGCTGAAATGCTGGGCTGATTCGCTGTGTTTTCTCCCCCAGCACAGCCCCACTTCACTGCAGAAGGGTGTTTGGCTGACTGACAAGCTGTCATGCATGCATGACCTCCCCTTAAACCTGCAGTGGTTCAGTTCACTCTTCTCAGATTCTCTCTAAAGAGACCTCTCCAGACAGTCTCCAAAAGGCAGAACTATTGGCCTGTTTTTCATGCTGTGCACTCACTGTCACTGACACAAATCAAGGCAAACGGCACATCCAGTCTAGACACGGTTGCGAAACTCTGCCCCAACTTGAACACAGCTCCTGCCGTAAGACACCTTGCATAAATCCCATGCCCGAAGGCTGAATCTTTGACTCATCTTGCAGAAAGAGGGATGTTTTGAACCATCCACTTTGACTCTATCTTCCAGGAAACTGGATGTGATTTCTTAAAATCTAATAACTATTTTGGGAAAAAAAAAATGAAAAAAAATGAAAAAAAAAACCAGACAAATCTAGATGGAGCAAAAATTCTCCAAAGTGGCCCTTCAGACTGAGAGGAATCACTAATTTGCCACATGGAAAGAGCAAGGCTTAGCAGAGATGCTTCCCCATTCCTCCATTGCCACAAGAGCACTGAGAGGCTTGCTCGAGAGGCAACAGCCTCTCTGAGAAGGAAACCAATGGACCCTTCTATAACTTTGACTTCACAAAATCTTAAAACTTTTTGCAGTCCTTGTATGAGCATCACGCTGGTTCGGCGCATCATGCACACTGATACAACACTCCATCCGCACGTTTCTGATCCTACTGGGATAAAAGAAAGAAAACCACTGGGCTGCAGCGGTGGGGGGATAGAAAGAACAGGGCAGGAGGGATCAGATTAGTTTTGAAACAAGGAAAGAAGGTTATGCCAGACCAGGTGGCATGTTAGCAAGCACCACTTGTTACCTTCTTTTCCTTGTGATGCATTAAAGTTCCAGGCCTTATGTCTTTAGCATGTGTATCATTTCTGGACTGCTCAGCATGACTGTTTGAGTTTACATCCATAAAAGAGCACTTCTGGAAAGCCTAGGAAATAAATACTGCAAGTTATCGGGAGGCCAGGTAGCTTTTAGACAGAAACCTCTGGAAATGACCAACTACAAATACAGCATTTATTTTTCACATCTTAACTGCATCTTTTGCAACCTCACAAAATAACGGAGGTTTGAAGCTATCAACTAAGAGAAATAGGGGTCCCTGCAATTTGCCATGGCTGTACTGCAGTTCATGACTCTGATCTCAATGTCCCCTTCAGGGAGATGAGCTTGATTACTATTCTTACAGATGGCAAAACTGAGGTGTGCAGAGGTGTTGTAAACTATCCAGACTTAACTAGGGAGTTCATGGCAGCTTTGGAAAACTTTGGCCTCATGGCAGAACCAGTAGTTGACTGATTCCCTCAAAATTCCCATTACACATTGGCCTGATCGCACATCACTTAATGACTCATCTTAAGATTTCATATTTTAAAATAAACAAATCTCAAAGCTCTTTATCCACTTACTGCTCCCAAACATTTTTCTGTCTTCCTTTATGCTTTCTCAGCTCCCTTCCTGGGGAGTATTTTGAGTGGTTTGCTATTGGGGAATAGCATGGGGACAGGCACAGCTGAAAAAATAAATATTTTTTTCCTAACTGTTCTTGTCTGCAAAATGGCCTAAGCACTGCCTGCAGGAAGGCGCTGGGAAAGGGGGTGCAGCAGGTCTTAGGCATTCAATAAATGAGAGAAGAGGGGGTGTATAATACCCTACTGTCCACTCAGCTCCCAAATTCTGTCTCATGACACGTCACACAAGAACTACGTAACTGTATTCCCTATAAACACTGTTATTAAAACTTTTGGCTTGGAGACTCAGGTCTTAACTATGGCCCTCACTTGTGCTCTAGATGGTGACAGTGACCTCCATATTCCTCCTGCTGCAGAAAAAGCTCCGCACATGGGATAGGCACCACTGAGCCTTGGAGCAGGGCTTTGCAGAAAGGCTGTGCAGCCTTTTATCGTGCTTGATTGCCTGGGTTTCTCCTGGTTTTCCTTGGGCTTCTCTCTGTTGGGTTCCCAGGGAGCAGAGCCGGCACTGCCGTGACGGGGCGCTGCTCCGAGCGCACGTCGCAGCGCTGGGAATTCTGCTGGCCAAGCTGGCACACTCGGTCCCAGCAGGAGGGGACGGGCAGGCAGGGCTGCCAGCAGCCACACGCACCTTCGCACGAGGAGATCGTTTTGGTGAGCTAAGTATCGGGGAAATTACTTCATTGCTGGCAACTCTCCTGAAATTAAAAGCCTCAACTATAGATTAAAGTCGGGGCCTTTGTAAAAGATTGCATTTCTTGTATCTATTGCATGTTTATCAAAAATTAGAGAATAATAACAACAACAACAACAAAAATCATTGAAAAATGCAATTTGTGGATTTTCTGCTTGTTTTCCACCACATCCTATCTGCACATATGTGTATAGGCCAGAGCAGATGGGACCTCAGGGGACTGTGAGAACAAGCAGCCCCTCTACACAGCCTACAGCACAATACATACCCCAGACTTTTACCCCTTTGTGGGACCCACAGTACATCTTTGAGATAAAGGCATCACCCACAAAGGCATCCTCAAAGTCTGCCAGATTTTAAGTGATGAAGAAACCACTCAAGAATTCCTCAGCAATTGATTGCCTTTGCTCTGAGCTACCTGTAGCGGTCGCTAAATATGGTTTGCCTTGCTTCAGCTTCAGCAGTGATTTCCATTACACCTTTTTTTCTGCTAGATGAAAAAGGCAGTGGGCACTTTGCATGAAGTTATGATTAGCTGCACAGTGTAACACCACGACTACCTTAGCAAGGTAGTCTGGGCACTTCTGGACCTTCATGGTCTTGCCAGCCTCTGCAAACAGGGCATGCATGGACACCCAGATGTGGGTGCAGCAGACGCAGGCTGATCACACTGATCCCCAAACCAGAAATAAAATCAGTTCTCACATGAACACCCGAAGGAGACTTTACCTTTGCAGCAGCTGCACTGCCCTCGGAGCAGCAGTGGGTGTTGCTGCAGCTCCTGCCCCTGTCACAGACCTGCCCTTGTGGCCTGGCCTGTATTTGTTGGTCTTCACGAGGACTTTGCCTTTCAGTGAATTCAAGTGTATTATGACCATTAACCGATTGCTATCCTCTCTTTGCTCTCATCGTTTACTAGCTTTAAGATTTAAGCTGATTTAAGCAGTAAGGATTTTAAATGTACTTCTAAGCCATTGATAAATACATGGGGCAGCACAGACATGGCTGATCCCTCCCAGGCCCTGGCTGCCCACACCTACATTAGTGACAGCACCTTCAGAGCCAGACAGCCCTCAGTCCTCCCGTGGGTATTTTTGCATACTCTGTGGTGGCAGATTTTAACCAGGATGTCGTATATTTGATCAAATGCCTTTCAGAAAAGCACACAGGCGCCGTCTCCTTGACACAGTCTAGCCTGTTATCTGGCCAGAGTGTTGTTTCTCTTGACAGATCTATTTTACATCATGTTGTGCTGAGTAACACAGCTCCATCTGGGTGTCTTTGGTTCATTGGTGACTGGAACCTGGGGCCTTTAGGGCAGCATCGGCACCTGTGCTGCCGAGCAGAGGCCGGGCACGCGAGGGCGCACCACTTCTGTGCCACAGACAGGGCAAACACTGCAGTGTTGAAGCACTCCAGGAAACATGAACGCTGGGCTGTGGTGCAGAGCAGGGGAGCACAGCCTGCCACAGCCAGCCTCCCTGGTCTCTGCTCCCATCACTAAGAGAGTGACAAGAAACACGAGGCCACAGAAGTGGTCACTGCAAATAGGTATTCCCTGCAGTCCCACCCACATGTGTGCCTGGAAGGATTTGCCTGTGGCAATGCCAGCATCCTCGAGCACTCTCACATCTCATGAAAAAACTGGATGTTATTTACATAATGTGGCACCATGCAGGGTAACGAATGGGGAGCAGGTGAGACTGGCAGAGCTACTTTCCTTCATATCGTGAGCTAGAGGTGAACCCGAAGGGCGTACCTGTAGTTCCGCCATTATTTTATCTCCTTCTTCTTCATCTTCGTCTTTTGCAGCGGATGCTACAGCAGGCCCAGTGCTCCGAGACAAGGCCTGGTCCTCCTTCGGGGCTTTGGACTGCGCTGTTTGCCCAGTGTCCTCACTGCATTCCTAGAAGTGGATGACAAAGGCCAGACAGCCAATATAGCCGAGCCCTCCTGATGCAAAGTAAACACAGTAAATTCAACACCACCACAAGTCCCCTGTTGCGAGGTCCCTCTCCTTGTAATGCTCTGATCTAGGAGACTGCTATTTCATGAGTTCAAAAGAAACGACCCTTGCTGATGGGCTTGCATATAAATAAAATAAAGAGCTTCATAAAAGCCTGGGCTTCTGTCCCCTTCTTGCAGGGAACAGAACACACTGGGAAGGGAAACTCAAAGAAAATCATTGACATTATTTCTGTGAACTCTCTTAACTCGGAGCTGATCCTCCCCATCCATATGAGGTGTGTTCTTTTTATTTTTAACCTTCTTACCACACTGGATGAAAGCAGTTGTGATTTGCCTTCTGCACTGTTAGGAGCTCAGTGAGGCAAGACTCCTGTAAACACGACTGATCAAACCTGACTGGCGCTTATGCCCAAAGAGCAGCATTTCCTGGCAAGTGGTTTCAGTAGCTCTCCAGGACATAGCTCTGTCTCAACTTATTTTGCGGTTTATAGACAAGCCCAAGTCTGGGAATTCAGCAGCAGTCTGATTGCTTAGAGTTTGAATCATCAAACCTTGACAGCAGCTGCATCTTTCCTGACTGCATAGATGACCTCTCCCGATCTGGCTGTGGTTAGTGCAGACCCTGGCAGGTAACTGCGCCGCGGAGGCGGAGGCGGTGGGGACTTGGTCAGCTTGTCGTTCCCCTCCTCTGCATCATGAAGGTCTTCTGCAAGTGAACAGCGCAACACAACGTGAGCACTCCTGAAGTAAAGGAGGGAAATAAGTGTTTGCACCCCTGACACAAGCTGGAAAGAGACGCTCTCATCTTTTCAAGGTCCTGCTGCTCAGTGTGTTGTTATCAGGAACACGTCTGGCATTCAAGTGGAACGGCCTCCAGCGAAAGCCAGCAGCGCTGCGTTTGCACAGCGAGTCAGGTCACTTACTTCACCTAGAAATTTGCCACGAAACTGTTGCTTGCCATGTCACTGTGCCCGGGATTTCAGCCTTGTGTGTGGAAGCATGAGAGCTCAGCACACTTCTGGAAACCATAACTTCAAAGTAAGGGACAGGTTCAGCTGGGTGCCTTGTTGCAGACAGTAGACCTGTACCCTCCTTTGAAAGTGGGCCGAAGATGTGAATACTGGCAAGAACCAAACCCGGAGCCTTCCTGCCATGCCCAGCACCTCTGGCTGCCTGAGGCAACTGCACTTGTTCCTCCTCGGAGACAGAATTTAGTCTGACTCTACTTACTACCAGCTCCTCCAGGAGTTTACAATTTTCCCTTTGAATTATAACATAGTGACTCTATACAGTTCCCTAACCCGTGATGATTGAAATACCTCATGCAGTAGCAGAGCAGCGTCAGCCCTTGCTTTCTGAAGGGTGTTTTCCAAGGTTGCTCAGACTGGTATTCCCCCTCTGGCAACAACTGCTTGCCCACGCAGTTGCCACCTCCTCTTCCCCATCCTCACCAGCCTGTATTTTTTTCCAGAAGCAGCATTATCCTGCTGAAATACCCACTTCCCACTATGTGTTTCTGGTCACAGACTGACCATCATACATGGCAAGAGCCACCATTGTCACGCTTTCCTTTACACTGTTTATTTTCAAGAGTGATTCAACGATCCTGCTGCAACTACTAAGCGTGTTACATAAACAGCTGGAATAAATATAACTCAGAATTAAAAAAACTGCTTTGGGGATTACCCAGCTGTTTAGGGTTAAGCAGGAGTATTCCCTCTGGGCAAGCTGTTGCATAGTTGTGCACATCTGGGGCTGTGGCAGTGTCCTCTGTGCACTGCACAGCCACTGTGAGAACCAGCACCAGGGCTGGACACAGCCCTGGTCTGACCCAGCCTCATCTTTATTCCCTTGTTAGCTCCAATGTTCTTCAAAGCCGCTTAAGCTTAAAGAAATGCTCTGTTGTATTACATCCCACCCTGGTTATCCAGTAATTGCAGGACTGCAGCAGGAATAGCTTTCTAAATACACTTCACGTTGCACCACGTCTTTTGTCAACACACACCGCCAACTTCTTTGTGACCCCAGATGTACTTCTCCCAGGGCAAGGTGAGATTTTCTCTAATCTCCTGCCAGAAACTCCAACTCAAACTCTTAACGATGGCGTTTAGCAGGTTATGATGTGGGGCATCTGCAAATTCCTGCCCCTTAAGGGGTCTGTTCAACCCTGCAACAGGAAACTGGTGGCAGGCCTGGCTGCAAGAACTCCGAAGCCTTCCCTGCACTCGCAAAGGACAAGGCTGGACAGGCGACACAGATAGAAAGACGGCAGGATTTCTACTGTCTCTCTTGTATTTGTGAGAGACCCATCCACCTCTGTCTTCAAAATGGAAAATAAAAGGCAGAAATAGAGTCGGTAGAAATGGTCAGGGAGTGGAGCCGGTACACAAGCAAATCCTACTCTCACCCCCAGCTGGGGTCCTCAAGGAGGAGCTGCCATAGGCTTTGCTCACAGAAAATGCTACAAGACTTGGCAAGACACAGTGCTTGAGAGCTGGGTTTCTATTCTCTGTGTTGAACACTTTTATTTCCCCGGTCCAAAGGGACTGGTGGAGAAGAACCTTTGGAGGGAAAACTCAAGACAAAAAGACTTTGCTTTAATATTCTCTTCCTTGGCTGAGTTCTTCCAGCATGCTTAAAGAGAGAGGACCAAATGGACAAGTACAATTCACTGGGTTGGAGCCCAGGGTCGTGATTAAACTTGCTACCTTAAAAAACTGTCTCTAGTGCCAAAGGGCTTAGCCCTTGTGTACGTAAGATCTTCAACAGAGAATGTGAAAATCTCCAGCTCTTCTACTGCACTGAAGTGTTCCCCACCAGGTGGAGCCAGACTAGAATCTAATCCCCCAGTCATAGAGCTTTATATTTGCACAAAAAAGATCCAGAATGTCTTTCTAAAAAAAAAAATCTGTAAATAGTTACATCTGCCTTGAGGGAGCACTTGTATTCAGACAAGCAAACTGTCTTTACTGGAAGCTACTGGCAACTCTGTACTTGCAAAAATCAGGACATTGCGCATGCAAAGCTACAAAAAGAGATGAAGAAGCCCAATTTCTAGCACATATTTTAAGGATATTCCTCGTATTTTTCACTGAGCGATCTTGATAACAAAGATGAGCTTTAGTCAGGAGATAGAATTATTCATAGAATCATCTGCAAAACCGTATAAAAGTGTGTAATTTGCTTGTTTCTCAGAAAGTCACTTCAGACACATAATCAGATTCTGTATGGAGACCAGCTACAACAACCTATTCTGTCAACGTAACACATCGAGTTCTGCAGCAAAGCCAGCAAAGGACTCGACAAACTTCTGGCCCAAATGTCCTATGCATTATACTTCTAGGGTAGGTGGTCTCTCTTTCCATATGTTGCTCAGTTTTCTAGTCTATAACAAGGGCTGTAGTGTGCTGAAATTTTCTTCTTGAGCTGCAGAAGATTTGGGTGACACGTGAGATATTTAATCAGGTATTAAGGAAAAGCTCTGCTGCTCCCTCAACTTATTTTTGTAACTATTACAGGATTCATTATGCAGAACAGAAGGCAAACGTCTCAGTCGCATCAAATTTCTCCCTAAATCTGCTGGCTGCAAACTGTGTAAAATTGCATTCTGGAAATGGATTAGTTAACTATGGGAGTTACAAAAGTTCTTCTCTATTACTGTGCTCTGCACCAAGATGTTGTCACAGCTCACTGCACCATATGGTATTTATTTTCACTGACATTTTCTATTCATGCCACACATTATCCAAGTTAATTTTGTTAATAGCCAGTAACCTGACTGAACGGTGCCAGAATTTTAAAATTATTTTGCAAGATTCAACAAAATTTATATTAAACGTTTATATCAATAAACATCCAAGCAGCAATAACTTGTCTGTGCTAAAGCTATGGCCAGAACAAAATCCTGGGTATAGAAATAGCCCTCCCAGATGTTATTCAAGTTTATGTAAACAAGCCACAAGGCATCACGAATTTATGGAGCTGGCTGCCATAGGAGTCCAGGCAAGCAAGTGGTAATAGCAGGTTCAAAATGGGACTAGAGAAGCTCATGGGCAGCAGGGCCATAACAGATTGGACAGGAGCAGGCTGGGGTAGTCCCTCTAACATCCCATGTCCAACAGCTGAGGTTGCTGGGCCAGTACGAACAGACTGCAGAAAGTGGCCGGATTCCTTTGCTCCCTCAAACAGTCAGAGGGGAGACAGGCCACTCTGGGTGGACCCTTGCTCTGACCAAACAGGGCTTTTCTCATGTTTTTATATTCTTAAATATCTATGTAAGAGTTTTGCAAGTGTCTCATGTCTAGCTAAAGAGGTAAAGCTAAGGTTTGGGTGAGAGAGCTTCCTTTCCCCTTTAACTCTGAAGAAATTCAGACATGGGTGTGAATGCTTAATTGTGGAAAAAAAAAGAGAGATCTGGAAAGAGACCCCATCATCCTGCTGCCAGGAAGTGTGCTCAGCTCCACCTATAATGTTCTTCATCAGTGTAACCTGTTTTCTCCCATGATGGGGATCTTACCTCTCCCTCAGGCAGCCTTCTTCAATGCCTCAACTTCCCTTACTGTTCGGAAGTTTTCCCTAAAATCTAACCTGAATCTTCCTGGTTGCAATTTAAAATTTCTTCTAGTCCTTATCCACCAGACACATAAAGCAGATTACTCTTTCCTTTCTAAGCAGATATTTATGTACTTAAAATCTGTTTGCCCAGTCCTTCCTCCACTTTCTTTCCCTGTGCTAAACAAAACTAATCCAAAGCGCTAGTTCTATCTGGAATTGTGAAGTTAGCAAGACTAGAAAGATCAAATAGTCTAATTTCTAACTTACTTAATGTGAGTTCAAGTTACTCTTGTGTCATACCCAGAGAATATGTCTGAACAGCCTTTTCGAAAGCAACATAACATTGCTTAAAGGTTTAAAGTGGTGGAGAATCTAGTATGTTCATAATTTAAATTGTTTCAGTGATTCGTTAGCCTGAACGTTAAAATGTGATATCTGATTTTTCATCTGGCTTTTTCTAGCTTCAGCTTCAAACTGCTGGAACTCGTTGGGACTTGCTTCATGAAACTGGAAGGCTTCCCACCCTCAGAAACCTCAGGCACGTCTTGATCTTCCTTTGATAACATGTACATCTATAAAAAGAGTTTTTAAGTTTCTGATGGCAGGATCATTCATCTTGTGCTCAAGCTCTTTGTGGTTCTTTTCAGAGCTCTGTAATGCTAAACCTTTAAGTGCAAAGCTGGACATGGCCCACTAGATAAAGATATGGTGTAGTAATATATAGATATTCCCATCTCTGCCAAAACCAAGGTGTATTCTTGCTCTCTTCTGTTCAAGGTGTGTTGCTCTCCAGAGAATAAACTCTCGGTTTCAGCACCCGGGGTTCATATAGTTGGTTACCCACAAAATCAGTGCAAAGTCAGTGCTTTTCACATACAAGCCTGTGTCCTGTACGCAGGGCCTGCTTTCTTGCAGACGTTCTCATAGGTAGGACCAAGAACATAGAAATCTGTAAACTAAAACCATTTCATTAAACAGAAAAAAAATACTCTCCTTTGCAGATAGGCAACTCCTTACTTGGCACCATTTACTACAGCAGGCCTCACCTGAGACTTCTAACTTGTCCACTGTGTCTCCTTTTGTCACAGTGCCTGGCTGGGGAGGCATCTCCAGGTTAGGAATTGACTTCATTATATTAGCCTGGGCCTCTTCCAAGAGCTTCTCAAACTCCTTTCCATTATAGTGATCCAGGTTCTGTCGTTTCTCCTCCCATTTCTTTTCTGCTTTCTACACAAAAACAGTAAAGCATCTATTTATCTTTCTGATTTCTGTGTGATCACTCACTTTTAAAAATCCATGTAAAAACATTACAGGTCAATGTGGGGAGAATCTTTCAGTCATAGTGAGCAATCAAAGGAAATATATTACTGCTATAATTCTATATTTATTCTGGCCTCCATACAGCACAATCATAAACCAAACCAAAAATACCTGCTGCTCACCAAAGGCATAAATGCAAAATTTAAATCAAGGGCACTGACTTACTATAATGTGCTGATGATTAAAGTGCATTTCTGTAATAAGACATGAGAGTTCAGCTGTGGGTTTGCTGGATATCTCTGTGTGAATTCACTGAACCTTTCCACTCTCTCTTACCTCTACAGAATGAGGGACATGGAGAATTAGAAAAAGACTGATATCCACCCACATAAGGGCTACCAAAGAATAATATGCTATTGTTTAAAAACAGGCCATTAAAAAAAAAAGGTTTTATAAAGGTGTTAAAAACACACAGTTACTCATTATGTTATAAACTGTCACATCTAAGCCTGAGGGAACTTTCAGAAGTGCTTTGTGAAATTAGGGATCAAGCATACAAATGATGCTTTGGAAAATCCCACCTTCATTTCAGGAGTGAGATAGGGAGCTTGGACCAAAAGAGCAGACAAGTGGTTGAGGAGAACAGACTGTACCTCGATCGATACAGCTCGGTTTCTGGTACTCGCACTGTGAAGCTCCTCGATGAAGAGGCTTTGCATGGTGGCACCATTCATGGAGACGTGTGGCGCTGGGGTGGCCTGTGTGGCCTGGGCTCCTGCTGCTGGCTCCAGCGGGGAGGCTGCGGAGTGGCTGCTTGCTGGGGGGCCTTCCCCGGGGCTGGCTGGGGAAGGAGAACCCTGGCTGTGGTTGACCAAGGCTGCCGAGTGCTGTGACTGATGGATGACAACAGGAGAGCTCTGCACGTGATGGACCGTCATGTTTGAGAAGGGGACGACTTCCGACTTGACTGATGACACCTGGGACTCCGCTGCCACTGCTGGGAGGTTTTGCTGCGTGTGTCCCTGGGCGTGCTTGAGCTCCTCCTGGTTCTTCAGAGCTTCAGTTGTGGTGGCCTTTTCCATGGTGGAGTATTGCACAGCTTGGGAGGGATCCACACCCCTCAGCAGTCCGTCCGTAACGTGTCTGCCCGGTCAAATTGAACACAACATCATGCACAAAGTTAGCACACACCTTGGGCACAAGCAATATGTAACAACAAGGAGTCCTCCTTAAGTAAGTTTTGCAAGGGAAAAACACCTAATGTCAAAATGGTGCTTTTTTCCGGAGGCACCTCGCGGTGTGATTTTATGGCTTCCTCTCAAGTTAGGGATTCAGGCTTTTAAACAGTACACTCTAACTTGGTTCTTTTTTGCCTTTTAAAATGTTTACAGAGCTTCAGAGATTTACCCGTAATTTAGAGAGGATTGATTTTAGAGGCAGAACAGAAATCAACTATTATTTTTTTCCATACAGAACCTAGATAAACAACGGATTCCTGGATTATCAGCATGGAAATTGATAGTCATACAGGATCTGAGGTACCAGTTAGAAAGTGGCCAAAACAAAGTGTCAAATGATGCTTCACAAGGTCTTGTCTGTCAAGAGTTTGGGGCAGAATGAGCAGAGGATAAAAAACAATTCAAACATTTCTGACAATTAGCTGTGAAATAGCTGAGTTTCAACACCCATCTATGCATCAAATGTTACCAGTTTCTCAAACATCTGTAACAAGATCTGTTACATGAAGTGCTTTGTTCCTTTGCTAATAGTGACAAAACCATTTACATTGATCCAGGAGATAGGGGAAGAAAGACAACCATAGCTTCCTTAAAATAATGGCAGCAACAGCATGCTTATGGCTTTATTTTTTTGTAATTTAAGTAAAATTGGGAATAACCACCACCCATGACAGTTTGGCCTGATTCATTCAGAGTATTCAGGAGGAATTAAAGGCAACGCCTATTGCCTCAGAGGAATCAGCATTTGTTTGCTGCCTTTATAGTGTATCGTACTGCAAAGAACAGAATAAACAATTCATGTGAATTCACAAGAATTTTGAAAAATATTTGTTACTCCTTCCAAAACATTCTAGGTTGTCTGCATCCACTCAGAATCCTTTCCTATGTTATTTTGTATATTTTTGGGGATGCACATTTCAGTGTCTGATAATATCTCTATTAATTTATGCTGTTGTAAATGTCTGTAGTTAACTGCCATTCAGTTAGCTCCCAAAATCAGAAGTTTTCAGTGTGAGCCAGATTCAGTCAAAGCATCTAGACAACCAAGACTGCTGGTCATAGGAGAACCACTGCACAGGGTCACAGCAAAGATTAAACTCATCTCCCTTCAGACGACTCTGTGAAGAATTTATATAATACTGAAAACACGTTTGCATTTCTCAAAACCACTTGACTCTGGGGAGACCGAGAGAACCCAAACCCAGGCCTGCTTGAGGAAAGCTTTTAAGAAACAAATTCACCTCCTGAGCATGGTAAGGATGTCTGTCATGCTGCGCACCCGCTTCAGCAAGCTGTCGAGTTTGTGTGGTTCTTCCTTGAGGAACCTCACGGCCTCCACCTCAATGCGTAGGATCGCACGCATTTTGTTCTGCAATGTTGGGAACTCTCCTGCAAAGACAACAACTGTGAAGCTCAAGGGGAAAAGGTAAAAGTCTCAGGAAGAAACAAAGTGGCAATGGGGTGAATGTTAAATAGTCGTCTGCCTCTTTCCAGGGGCTTGCCCCCATAATCCTAATTTTAAATATCTTTGGAAGTGAAAATTAATGTCCTCAGGTCAAGGGCAAAACTGTTCTTGCAGTGGTTAAAAAATTGTGAGGACAAAGGAAAAGTACCCACCTTTGAGGGTGGCAACAGCTTCTCCTACTTGACGCAAAAGAAAGGCTCCATCTTCAACATCTTTCAGCGTGACTGTCTTGCCGGTGGCTGTAGAGTCCCTCTTCAGGTCTTCGACAAATCCCTCCAGCTCACTGGTAAAACAGAAAGGTGGAAATGAAGAACTTCCTCTTTAAAATCAAATAAATAGGAAAAAAAATGAATTAAACAAAAGCAGAAATCTCACTTGTGGCTTCTTTGAAACTGATACCATGGGGTGAAAGGAAGGGGTAGGCCAAGGGGATGTGAGGATGCCAGACATGCCCACAGGAGAGGGCTGTGCAGCTGCTCCAAGGTGCTGATTGCTCCAACGTGCTGCAGATGTGTGGAGCGTATTGGCCTCGGGGTGGCTGTGCTGCACGAGGCAGCTGGGGCTTTGGCAAAGAACGTCCAGGAGCCAAGAAGTGGATACCCGCATTGCACTGGCACATTTAGCCCTGCTTTGTACCTGGTGCTGGTGACATATGAGGAAATGCACAACAGTGGGGTGACAGACCAAAAAGTGGCACTTAATGACCCGTTGATGCAACCCTGCTTATTTGGCTGCTCTTGACTCCTTTAGGACTCAAGAACGAATTGCTGCAGGTCTTTCCCCCAACCTGTGCTGCACCATGCTTCCTCAGGCCCCGTTTCGTGCTTTCAATGCTTTTTCAAGTACCTTTTCTAATGTTTTAACCTGCATCACATTATTTGTCAGACTCCTCCAGGCACATTTACTTGATCTTTGGTAGGGCAGGGTCCACATGCTTCCATTTAGGGTTGAAATGAAATTGCTTTAGCCAAACCTTCCACACGGGAGCTTAGCAATACATCAAAAATCCTAGAAGTGCATTATGCCAAACAGAAGAAACACTGCTATGAATACCTCAAAATAACCATCCCGTGAGTATTTGTTCCAAAAGAAATCTGCCTCTGTTACAATATTTACTTCGCAAATTACTAAAAGGAATATTCTGAGAAACAACATTAGAAAATAAATTGCACATTTGAAACAGAAAACAGTTACTGCACTGACAAACCAACTATTTATTTTATCCTAATCTGGAGTCTTGTTTCATTCACTCAAGTAGCGAGAGAGCCAAGGTATAGGCTGATTGCAGAAAAGGGAGAGGAGAAGGCTGCCTTCCACACCAGTCACGGATCTTACATTTACATATATTTCCCTTCACTGCCACAAGGCACATGGAAAAAAAAATTAAAAAGACAGCAAAAAATATTCACTTTCAGCCAGCTGACTGTGTAGGTCCATTTCAGTGGATAGGCAGCATGATGAAAATGAAGGAATAGATTGTCAGCTACCGAGGAAAGGCATGAAATAAAAATCCACCACAGCACCAGTCTCCATATAGGTAAATTTAAAGTGAAAAGTTACACACAACAAAAATAAGAATACAGAAGTATTTCTGGTACACATACAAACACAGATCATATCAGAATTTGAACATCAAATGCATGCAGCAAAGAGTTCAGTCTTTGTCCAAAGACTAAGGAGGTAGAATTATAAAATAATTTTGAACTGAGAATTATAAGTTGCTTCTGAACTGACCACAAATAGAAGCAAAGATAAACGACCATGCTCCTGTTTCAGGGAATTCCTGTGAGACTCACAGTTCCCACTAGCACTGGAGTACTTGCAAGAAACTATCCGAAGGGCCACACGATGGCAGCAAGGGGACGTTATTGGGATATTTCCCCACTCAAACAAGCTGCTATAATACAAGTATCTGCTATCCCTGTGTCTGCCCTTGCAGCTCAGGAGGGCACAGACAGATATAACCTAGGAAGCAGCTGAGAAAGGAACTCGCTTTTCCATCACCTCCCTGCGATGCCAGGCTGCCACCACCACGGGCAACGCTCCCTCTGCAGCCCGTGTCCAGACAGCAGCGCTCCGGAGCAGGCTGCGCGCTCCGGGACTCGGGGAGCACCCTCCTTCCGGAGAGCACCGCTGGAAGCAGCGGCTTCTCACATATCCTCATCCCCAGGGAACGCTAAGGTTAAGGGAGAGCCTGGAATGGGCTCAAGGGTGGAAAGAAGAGACAGGAACAAAGGCCAATAATGTGAGAATGTTTTGGTAAGTTTATGATACTGTCATAAATACAGGGATAAAGCAGAGACTTCCTGCCAGCACACAACGTTGTCTTTCTTTCTCTTTTGTTCCTTCAGCAGATGAGGAAGGGGGTAACC
Source organism: Tinamus guttatus (assembly GCF_059628265.1). NCBI lineage: Eukaryota > Metazoa > Chordata > Aves > Tinamiformes > Tinamidae > Tinamus > Tinamus guttatus. The sequence continues at coordinate 5,067,192 of NW_028289064.1, forward strand.
ATAAACCTTTGATTTCACACAGCGATGCTATCAAACTAGACAGCTGATGCTGAAATTACTCAGAGGATACCATATTTTACTGCCTCCTGTTGCTAACCACAAGAGCAGAGAAACTTCAGACCTCGGGACCCAAAGATTTACACAAATCCAGCTGTTTCCAGTGTTTCCTTTTTTTAACTGAGTGAGCAACGTGGCTTTACAGACTGGATAAGCAGCAGGACACTCACCTTTATGCAGGTTTAGAAAGATAATACATAATAAATGGATTTTTGCATCTATGTTTACCACAGAGGAGCTGAGGCAAACTCTTATGCTTTTTCTTTAGGCAAAAAGCAGCAGAGGATCCATCTCAGATTGCGCTATCAGTAAAACCAGTTACAAAACAAACTGACAAAATTAATAGCAACCTCACCCAGACCAGATGGTACTCACCCTGGAGTTCAAAAGCAACTCAAGGATGAAACGGCTGAACTACTAACATTAAGCATCTAGCTCTGGATTTGTATTTTTTTGGCACCAGTGTAGCAGAAAAACTCACAGATGATACACACATTTTTATTTTTTTAAGGGGTAGAGCTACCTAGGGAACTGTAGGCTAGTGAGTAATTGCTGTAACTGGCAGATACCATATTAACGAATGGTATTAATAGACACATGGATAAATGTCCTGTACTGGGGGGGAAGTACGGCAGGAGAATAAAAAGAAGGCAAGTCTCAAATAAACAAGGTCCTTGGAAAGAATCAACAAAAGTGTGGGCGCAATATACAGCCCAAAAGGATACCAATAAGGCATCTGAGCAAAAGCTTTTAAAGAAAGAAAAGTTGCCATGGGACAAGAGGGAAAATTATCTCATGGACAAAATACCAGAAGTAAAGGGAGGGGATAAATGGACGACTTACTCAATGAGGAGGGTTTCCTGGTGGGTTCCACAGGGATCAGTACCAGGATTAACGCTTTTCAACATATTATAAATGATTCAGAAGAGAGGATGAATAGAGGAGTGAAAAAATCTCCAAAGGTTATTAAATTATTCAAGAGAATGAAAATGAAAGCTGAATGCAGAGCACTGCACATGGACCATCTGATACTAATTGACCAGGAAAAAAATTAAAGATTAAATTCACTGCTAAGAAATGCAAAGCAATGCACAGGATATATATATATATATATAAATATATAAAAGCAAAGAGAAACCAACAACCACGGTAAAGCCTTTCTTTCCTACACAGTAATAAACTTTGAACATAATATTAGCACTTGTGAGCGAGATCTTGGCTTGGTAATGCAAAGCTCGTGTGGGACACGAGGCCAGAGAGCAGCGCTTGGCGGCTGCGCGAGGCCCTGGGTGCTCTGCTCGCAGCCGGGCCAGCACGCGCAGGGCCCTCCTCGCAGCCCACTGCGACGGGCACAGACAGCAGGCTGATGAACTGCATGGGGAGCCTGCTACAGGGAGAGAAGTCACACAGAGGAGGGCTCTTCAGGCTGGAAAAGGCACGATCAGGGGAAGGTGGGGAGGAAAGACTGTGTAACATCATGACCAGCGTGGGTAGGGTGAATGTTCTACCCTGCAGAATGTGAAAGCTTGGAGATCAATTGTCAGATGAAAGATTGAAAAGCAAATAAAAAAGAGGCTCTTGGCACCCAGAAGGGAATTACTCCACAGAATTCCTTGCCCCTGAATGCTATGCAAAACAAAGTTTACATAAATTAAGCAAAAAATCCCCGAAGTTCATGAAAGGTAAACAGCCCTCCTAGTGCCTTCATATATGAGAATACCACCTCTGACTTAGAAAATCCCTGAGCTGCAGGTTGCCAAATATGGGAAATGCGAGTCCATGTTCTTGTATTCCTTCCCAAACATCTGCTGCCGCACAGGCTCCGAGACTAAGTGCACCGTTGCTTTTATTGAGCTTTGTAATTTTTACAAAGATGTCTGAAACTTCTCTTAAAAAACATATAGATTTCAAATTACTATGGAATGTAACAGGCACCTATCAGGAAAATTGAGATAGTTATATTATACATACCATGCTTATAAAAAAACCTCTCTTCAAGGGCTCGTAATAATCTACAATATACAGCACTCACACCTGGAACCTGCTCCTCACCATATAAATACTTTATTAGTCAATATACTATACTGTCAGAACATGCCCTTGCTCTAGAAAATTTTAAGGCTAGTATCTGCGACCCAAATATTGTCATATATTCCATCGCTAATGGTGAGTAGACAGAAAAAAAAAATCGCCAGTTAAATTTGAGTGTGCTTTTCACTGTTACAAGCACGCAGCAATAGTAGGTTTAACAGCATTCCTTGGATTTCACTCGCTATCTCTGAATTGTAATCCCACCACAACTTGGGTACATTGGACCTGCATTTACAGGCACCATTATGAACAGACCAACAGAAAACATGCTCTGAAATTTGACATCTCTGGCATTTAAGGCATGAAACTGCCAAGATTTTTGTTTTTAATTTCCAAAGATAATCTTCAGAATAGCAGAAAGCAGGATTTATTTTCCTTATGCTGAGATTTAAAGAAACCAAAAGAATTTTCCTTTTATTTCTTTAGAAGAAAGACTCTTTCAGAGTACTAAACAGTTTCTTAAGTGTTGCAAATATCCTCAAGCTTCCTGTCTTACATAAAGCCAATGCGCTCATTTAATCATATGATTTAGGGAAGGTTAAGAGGGCAACAGTTGAAAGACTAAGTAGCAGTAATTTTCTTGCCCTGTTGCTTTGCATTTCTTTGTACATCTTGACATGCAATTGTGTGATGTGCACTCTTCATTAAAAACAGCCATCGGCTGTTGAACGTAAAGCATTGTTACCAGACCTGCTTTTTCTTTTGGGGTCTGATCCTGCAAACATGCAACTCTTGGCAAAAGTCTTACTAGAGAAAACTGAAAAAGATTCCACACTGTGATTTTTGTGTTTGTTGAAGGGGTTGAACTAACATCTTCAGCCTGTGAATATTCTAAGTAAAACTCTCTCTTATATCATTAGAAAATTAATACTACTTTGCTATCAGTGTTTCTTATCTGCACTGTAAACTGCCATAGCATAATATGAGAATGAGGATGCTGCTCTTTGATAACTAAGCTGAGGCTGCATAGAAGCAGCAGAAACTCTGAGTATGGAACAGATAGCAAATGTTGATAAAACAGTACCACACTGCAATCAAAGTTGTGTCCTAAATGAACAGCTGTAACAACTCGACCTCATCTAGTGTCCCTTTTACGAGACTGTACTATAAACAAATATCACACATTTATCTCCTTCCCTAGAGAACAAACAAGCTAAGAACTAAGTAACATAATGCACTTGAATAAAGTGATGAACAGGAGAGTAATCACTTAAGACCATAACACGGTGTAATTTAAGGCCATAAATGAGCTGAGAGGATTATTAATGTGCATTCAACTTTTCTTCACAGAAGACACACACTCCCTCAGTTATGTTCTACTTTATCTTTATAGATGTAGTGTTTTTACTGCAAATCGTACTCATTTGGCAACACATTGATCAACACAAAAGATTTACTTTCCTCAGCTGTCAATAACTGTGCTCTGTGAAGAGCTCCTATGGCTCTTCAATCACAATTTCCAATGAAAAGCTTATTATAAAGCTTCTGTGTCATGGAACAATTCTTCAGATGTGAATTAAATTTCAGTAATGAAAAATAATTAATTATACAGCATCTTACAAATGTCACTGTTAGAACTAGTTAAATTGTTTATTGATTTCAGTTTCATCTTGTCTCCTGATGACTCAGAGCATGGACTAAAACGAGTAATGTGATTCCCCCAGTCATGATATGCCACAGTATTGGGAAAGAAGATTCTTGCAAAAAGTCTTTACATAACCAAGAAAAAGAAAAAGTGAAAGAACTTTTTAACTGCCCTTTAGCATGTGGAAATTCCAATGAGTAACACTGGCATTGCTGATTTTAATTAAACATCTGTCCCCTATGTATGAGTTCCCCTGACCCTCCTATGCAACAGACAAAGAATTTACTATTGATATCTTTTTTTTTTTTTTTTTAAACTTAGCATCAAACTGATTACCTTTCTTTGCATCTATTTGCAGCATAAGGGAATTCCTTGCTCTTTCCCTGGCCACGTCCTTGCCTTAAAATTTAATATTTAATGTTGAAGGGTAGGAGGAGACTCCCAAAAGATGGAGGTAGTCATGTACCTTGCAGGGACTTCTGAAGAGGTTGAGCCCCTTCCTACCGGTGGCTGGAACTTGCTTGATGGGCTTTGCTAAGAGAGATTCCCAGTCGGGGGTCATGGATTTAGACAATACACACATAGCTTTACTGCCAACTTGAGCAATAAGGAAACAAGGATTAAATCGCATACACAGGCAGGGGGAAAGCTGGCACTTTATGGAAGAAGCAGCCAGGCATAAGAAACATAATTCAGAAACAAATTTCTCCACCCACCATAACTTCTTTACAATCTTTTCTTCCTCGTTGAGGTATTTCTGCCTTTCTTGTTCCACCAGGTTGCGCTGTCGCTGCACAGGATCTTCAAGCCTCTTCACTGTTTCAATCATTTTGCCATTGATTTCCAGCTCTGCTTTCTTCACCATTGCCCTCAGCATCTCCTGATTCTGCAGCTGTTGCACAAAAGAAATCAACATCAATTTTGCCTGTTTGACTGACATCCCTGGCAGCTGAATACATTGCAGAACTCAGAAATAGGTTGGATAAACACAGCCCTGCAGCTAAATGGACTTTTCCCCTTCTTCTTCCCCTCTTTAACCTTACCTATAAACATTATTTCATGATGAAAGGTTGAGAGTGAGAAAAGCCCAAATTTGATGAACTTCTAGTGTGTCCATCTAACTGCCAGAGGGAGCTGACAGACAAAAGAGGGTTTCACTGCGCGCCGTCCCGCGCGGAGCTGTGCGGGGCTCGCAGCGCTCCGCTCAGTGCAGCGGGCACGGAGCACCAATCCCGCCTCACGCGAGCGCGGGAAGCTCCGCTGCCGCTCTGCGCGGATCTCATTCCTGCGCTCGGCACCGCCCGCGCGTGCCCGGCGGATCAGCGCAGACACCACCGTCCAAGCTGGATTCCAGCGCCGCTCTTGGAAGGGCAAAACCTTCAGCCTCTCCCATGGCAGCAGAGGGACTGACTGTGCCACTCTGCCTGATATGGTGACATCTGTTCTGCAATGTGCACGTCCCCCTTCCCCCGCAATTCGCCCTGCAGCACCTTTGAATGTGGTGCTCAAAGTGATAAGTAGGGCTGCATGCAGTCACAGCTCTGGGGTCAGGCAAGACGAACACAACTCTGCTTGCTTAGCAGCAATCTCATACTGTAAGAGTCTCAGAAACACCTGTACTGCTTGGGAAACGAAGTTTCAGTTTTAAAACCAGCTACCAAATTTTAATTGTCTTCTAAACACTCAGGTTTGCATGCAGAGAAAACACACTGACTAAAAAAAGGAAACACAAAAAAGGGCAACAGGTAAGACAGCACAAGGTAACAAGACTTCTTGCAAAGTTGACTTAAGAGAACTTAGGGGAATGAGAGAAAAAAAAGCCTTTGCCAGCTTATTCTTCCTGAGCAGCTGGAGATCAGAGGAGCAAAGTGCAGCCTCTCGTCCTGGCTCCTCAGTCGCCGCGTGCGCCCTGGTCCTCGCCCCAACTCGACATGATGAGAGGGAAGGCAACACTTCAGCGAAGTGTTTCAGGGTCTGTGCTGTGACAAGCAGGAGATACTAGCTCTAAACTCAGCTGAATAGAAGTGTAAGCAGTTAGGGAAAAAAAGCCCCAAAAGTCTTTAAAACAGCAGAGATTTATAAACCTTGCCGGCTGCTTAATACCAGACGGGATTCTTCTGCAGCTAGTGCATTTGTGCATTTTTCCCATTATAGATTAATACTTGGATTCGCAGTGGGATTAGCACAGCTATTTCACACACACACATTTCTTTCACTGTGCCACACTTTCATGGAAAACAAATGAGTTAGTGAATGAGCACGTAACACTTCACTCACAGTGCAGTCAAAAAAAAAAGAAAAACACAAAAAAACACAAAAAACACAAAAAACACAAAAACCAGGGATAGCTGACACAGGGAGGTGATTGGGAGAATGTGAAGCAACTTGTCTGAGGTGACAGAGGAGGTCAATGATGGAGGTAGAATTTAGCCTCAGGTGTCCAGGATTTTAGGCCTCTGTGTTCCTTGGCTGGCAACAGCAATTCCCAGTAAGGCCAAGTAAGGACTGGTAGGCTGAGGAGTCCCAAATGTCAATGTTTGCAGTGAGATCTTGCAATCTGGGAAATGACTCATCTTAGCCAGAGAGATGCTTCTGCCATCCATATGAAAATTCCCCCAACTTATTCTGGAAAATCTGAGTTTTTCCATGCTTGGGGAGTGGGGGCAGAACACGGGCAGGAAAAGACACAAACAGATGCAGAGAGAGCTGAGGAGCCACCAACAGTTCATGGGTCTGAGTAGTGCAGAGTCCCCAGCCAAAAGACACCCTAAGGCAGAGGGATCAGAAGCAGGGGGGAAGAGATGTGGGTGAGGAAGAGCAGGCGGTGTCTGATCATCCCAGCACGTTTCCTTCCATGGCCTGGAACTGAGCTTGGTACTTGCCTTCCTTGTCTGAACCTCCCTAAGTGCACAGAGCAGCCCTGCTGGTTACTCCACCACCTCAAGTGGGAGATGTTTTGGGGAACTGACGGGGTGTTCTCGTCCCACAGAGCAGAACTTTTCGTATTTCAGGCTTGCTCGAAAACAAGTCAAATATACACTCCGGGGCATTCACACTTAAGAAGCAGCCTGGTTAAAACAGGTTTCCAGTTCTGAAGTCAGAGGTTAGGAAATGCAGTTCTGGCTTTCTTGTTGCTGCCAAATGACAATTCCTTGCTCCTTAGTGTTAACCTGGCTTGTAACTGCAAGCAGCCATCAGACATAAAGAAAGTTAATATGCTTTTGTAGAGCACCAGCAGCCTCTGCTATGTGTAACACCTCTGGCTCTCAGTCTTGTCCTCCTTTGGCAGTCACTGCTTCAGCTCTCATTTTTCCATCACAATTACTCCATCATCACCTCGGCACTCTGAGAATAGTCTGATAAGTTCAGTTAATTTTAAACCTTTTTTTTTTTTTTTTTTTCCAAATGGAAAAGCAGGTGTCCACTCACAGCCCTGTGTGTGTTCCACACACAAGTGTGTCCCATGCACAGAGTACATGTAGACTCACCAACACTGTATCGCAGTGCAAAACGCATTTGGATTTCTAACTCTAACTTACTTGAGAGCCTATTCAAGTGAGCATCATATACCATTTATGCCCGTATTATCACCTTTTCTATCCCTTCTGCAATGCTTGTTTCCCTGAAAATACTGCATTTACTGATGTAAAAGCATACATGCATACACATTGCTAACCCTGAATCCTAACCATATCCGACTGCTTGCCTTTAAAATGTGTTCAGTTAAGAAAGGCAGAAATAGGCAAAAAGTTTCAGTGTGCAACTAAGCTAATGATACATGCCATGAACATGTACTGTAAAGCTTATTTTCAAATCTGCCCCTAAGGCTTGGGAGAGCAGTGAGCTGCCCCACTAAGTTGTTGTCTTACAACAAATAAAGCATACAGATCATGGGCTGGGTTATGAGGAAAGCTTGATGCCATCAAGGAATTAGGCTCTTGAGTATCTCTGAAAATCTGAGAGTTTTAAGGAAGAAGCTATGTAGTTGGAATTAGTATCTCTCACTTTAACAAAAGCCATGATGTGAATGTCATTATTTCAAGACTTGTTGATTAAAATTCATCACAGAATGAAACAGTCTAACGTTTTGGTTGCATCTAGTTACACATGCATTTTATTGGTGTGGGAATCAATTCATCTGGCTGGCTATGTTTAAAAAGCAAGATTTTGCCAGCACAAACAGAGCCTACATGAATGAATGAATGAATGAATAAGTATTTTCCATCTTGTTTTCCTCTGGTTCTATTAAGAAAATGAGTAAAAAGTTAAAGTGATATCATCCATTCAGAACTGAACCATGGACAGTATTAGATGTAGTTTTATGTCTCATTCCCGTTTCTTAGCTATTCTGCCAAATTTTGTGCCTGTGCAATCATATTTCTCAGTTCTTTGGAAGTGTTTCTTTTAGTCTGTCACTGTACAAAAAATTCACACAAACAGAACAAATTGACTGACTACCCAACAGAAACAGTGAAACTGAAAAAAATGTGAAGTACTGTCAAACATATGCATACAACCTGGAAAAACAAAAAAGATTTCTCTCTTTTACTTAGAAGGATTTTAAACAAAATGGAGCACAACATTTTTCCATCAGAAATGTGACTGTTAATCAGAATTTAGTTTAAAACACTATCTGTTACACTGCATTACAGTCTGTGAGCTTTTTTCCAAAATAAATTCACCCATTCAGGAAAGTCACTCTCATGAATATAATTTTTATATAACACATGACAATCTGCCTTAAACTACAGGTTCCCAGCTATCACTAAATTTCCTACTTCCTATGGGCACAATGCCCTGAATTTGGCATGACCTTTGGAAGAAGAGAAGGGAGACCAACTAAACTTAATGAGCTTGTTCCAGATATCCCCCCCCTTTTTTTTTTCCCTCCTTTTCAAGACTTTCTTGGCAGTACTGGTTTGTATGGATGATTAAAGTTGCTGCCTAAGACCCAAAGAGGATCTACCACCTTGAGCAGCTCCAGTGTGAGGGGGCCCTGACATGTTTGCTGGCCTCAGCCCTGCGCTGCTGCTCGCTCCTGCCTCGTGAAGCCTCAAGCACCTTCCTATGTCTCTTCATCACTTCAAACTGAGCACAGGACCTGTTACCACATCCTCAGTCTCAGCCACAGCATCTTTGCCCTGATGTTTATTCCACCCTTCAGCTCCCTTGCTCTGTTGCTGGCTCATAACTCAATTTAGTCGAGGAAGCAAAGGCAAAACATGCTCTGAATTCTCATCTGTATTATGTGCTCGAAATTCGCCAGCAAGTCAAAGGAGATTGATATACCCAATACTGTTTCTGAATTCAAAATCTCCCCTGTAGTAATAGCAGTAGCTGCAGCCCTACAATACCAAGCATTGGAGATTGCTTTTTGGGCCAGGAGGACTGGCAGAATATTGAAATTTTCACCGTTATCCACCTTTCCTCACAAGAAACTATTTTACCTCTTCTTACATCTTCCAAGACAATGAACGAGTCTCTTCCATTTCCAATCAAGTGAAAGACTGGAGAACTGCACAGCTGTGTATAGTTATTTTCACAGTGTGTGAGACAAGAAGTATATATTTACTTATGTGGCATGAATGTACGTGTCAACAGAACATTTTGGTTAGCAGTTAATCATTCTTGTTGCTCCTTGTAGGTTCGGAGGTGCAGTTGTGTTAAGAAGGTACGGGCAAAATGTACTTATGGCAACAACAACACTCTGCAGTAACAACTAACACCAACCTTTTGCTTTGCTGCTTGAGTTGGCTATTTTTCTGAATTCTGTAAATACAGGACTCAAACTCTGGCTTAATTCATAGCTGCATTTAGTTTTCCTGACATCAAAGTTGTTTATTCAAGTATATAAAAAATGTATGGAGCAGGGACATGCTCTTCAGACATGTTTATACATCACATAGTATACCACGATCCAAACTATAACCACAGACTTGATATTACTATAATATAAATACTGCTTCAATGTCTAGAGTAATCAAATAAAGCTAGAAATTAAGTTATTGGTCCTGACCTAAGCAGCAGTAGCTAACGTGGGCTGCTTCTCATACACACAGGGGTCTAGATGTATAAGAACAGGCAAGGGGCCTATTCTGCAGCAGGGCAGACTTCTGCCTCTGTGATACTTGGGCCTTCCTTCTTCCACACAGCTCTGCTCCTTAAAATCACTCACATGCTGAGGAGAGCGAGGTGGATGTGGAGTCTGAGAACGGCACCTGAGAACAACCCTCCGGCCCACCCTTGCCCGGCCGAGCCTACCTGTAGCTGCTTCATCTGGTGCAGCTGCAGGCGCAGGTCGGCCACGCTGCGCCTCACGCCGTGCAGGCCGAGCCGCACGGCCGGTGCCGCCGGGCCCTGTGCGCCGGCGGCCGCCTCCGCGCTGCCCAGCGCCGTCTTCCCCCCGCACGCCGCTGCCGCCGCACCTGCAAGGAAGCAGAGGCACAGGTGGGGCTCAGCGGGCGCGAGGCGCACGCGCGGGCACGAGGAGGAAGTTACAGCTGCTGGTGTGAAGTGTCAGCAAGGGACTCGCAGTCCGAGGGGATCTTGGGGGAATTCCATACAAAAGGGGAGTGCGTCGGTGCTGCAGCCTCAGCGCACCAGGACACTGCGTTACTGCGGGGCTGCCTCCCACCACATGTGGTAGTGATGAGAACATTACTGCAACTGCACATTACACTAAACAGCAGAGAAATCAAATTGGCACTGAAAGCAGCATTGGGATCCCCCTCTCAAGAGCCATCGGAGTGTCAGTTGATGCAAATTAACATGATTCCTGAGCTGCCTATTTTTTGATTAATTATCACTGGAGAGATTCAGTCAAAACTGCCAAGCGCAAGGAAGAGGTTTCTGTGGAGCATCTTGTTTTGCCGCTCAAGGTCAATCTGAACATTTTTATTTGATATCTTCAACAGCTATTACTAAAAAGATATAAGAAGCAGGAGAAGAAAAATGCAACAGCGGTGTGGCAAAGAACTGCTTTCCAGCTGCATCACGTCCACCCACTCCCCTTATTTAGGCTGCCATTTATTTAAGCCTGCAGTTAGAAGGAAATAAGCACAGGACAAGGAAGCAGGCTGAGCCACACACTGAGAATAACCTTTGGTGTAACTCCAAGTCTTTCTTCATTAAAAATGCTGTTCCCCCACATGGCATCAATGTCAGGCTTATTCTTCTCATAGTCTCAAGTAGCTGGGAAGGAGCTTTATTTACAGAACACAATCAAATCCCTGCTCCATGGCTAACAGCCCTGTTACAGCTGCCTCCTGGCAATTCACACTTACACAGCCATATCCTCCCTTGCCTTTAGTCTAAATGTCCCTTCCCCTCCCATCCCCAAGGGGCAAAGCTCCCTTTCTCTTCATTTTCTTCCTTCTTTACATATAAAACCCAAAATCTGAAGAAACTGGGAGTGAGGAAACTGGGAGTGACTCTTCAGTGGATGCGTCCTCATTTGCTCCCACAAGCAAACACTCTATCAGTGAAATCAAACCAAAACTGGAGGTGTCTTTCTTTGCCTGCTGGAAGTACATTTTCAGTGCCAAGAAATGGGCATGACATTTTTCTCACAGGAATGAGCATGCAGCTAAGTGTGCTAGATATTAGCCTACCCACTCACTCCTGGTTGTCCTGTTAGCATAGTAAAGTCCCTAGATATGCCTGTGTGAATATAGCTTAGCACAACATGCTATTCTGCTATTCCTTTCCCAACAGGTGTGGAAACCTCAAACACTGCATTTGCAAAACTCATCCAGGGACAAACATTTTAAAATGAGGGGAACCAGGATTTTTTTTTTTTTTTTGATATATAGACTGGGCTGTTTTATTTTAAAACAGGCCAAAGGCTTTCTGAAGAATCCCGTTTCTTGCTTTCCTCGGATTTGCAATTCCTCTCGGGAGGAGCGCGGGCGCCTGGGGCTGCACCCACGCGCACAGCGTGCCCTTCCTGCGACAGGCAGAGCCCAGGGCTGCTCTGCGCCGCCGCGCGCGGCCGTAACGCTATACCCTAAACATAAACATGCTCCAGCCAGAGCTGCTTCTCAGTGCCTCAACAAGGGCACTTTTCATATTGCTGCTGACCAAACTGCTGCGCATTTTTGCTCTACTTCAGTATCATTCAATACTCTCTTGACTTTCAAAGAGGTGCTTAACAGAAAGCAACACTCAGGAAATAAACAGCGCTTGTTGGCTGCCATTCTGGACCCATTACATGCTTCAGGATAATATATGCCAGTACTTATCTGTCTGTATGTACACGACAGATGTAGTTTCCTCTGTGGTCAGGGATCTCACTGTTTCCTTCACATCCGTGCTATATTTTGCATTTGTTTTTAAAGGAAGGCTGTTTGGTTCACAAACCTTACAGACAGAAATCACTAGAGAGTCTGAAAAATGTGGAAAAGCCTCCAAGAGTTCTGATCCTTAACCACAAATCTGGACTATTTTTGAAACTACATCTACCTTTCTGCTATTCTTTGCCTCAAGCACGAGCTCCAACCTCAGCTCCCAACCCCCTGATTATGCAGCCAAGGTATGTTCAGTTCTCGGCAGTCTTTTCCCCCATGCTGGACTCCAGTCAAATCACATATTTTCTCAGGAAGGGGTGTCTGTTCTCCTTATCCTGTGGATGGACTGTGATCTGCTTCTATAATCAACAGGCATCTCTTTCCTACAAACCAGTCCCGTCCTCCTCTGCTACCCTGGCCGCCTCAGTGCACTGTCACCTACCGGGATGTCACCACTGGCACCTCTGAAGCACAACCAGGGACTACCCAGGCCATGAAGAACAACCACAAACTCTCAGTGAGCGTGGGAGCGCAGAAAGGATCAGCAGTAGATGTGTCCAAGATTCGCATTTTCATCAAAAAGGAATAAAAGGGCAGCTGAGTGAGGGATGGCTTTATCTAGGGAACGTAGCGCGCTCTTGGAAATAGGCCCAGGCTGTAGCTCTGCAATTACATGTAGGGCCAAAAGGATTTAAGGGAAAGAAACAGCAGCGGCTGTGGAAGTGGTCTGCTGAAGAAACCCTTTCTGGAGCTAAGCAAGGCAGCCTGAGTGCAAAAGAGTCCTCACAATTTCATAACATTCTGCAGCAAAGCAGAGGGAAAAAAAAAAGGTTATTGAACTAAGTTGTGAAGTATTTCCATTTTTAAAGGACTGGCAGAACTAGGGCACAGAAAGATGAAATATTTGCTTTTTACCCAAGTTCAGGAAAGTAAACCATAGCATATCCACTCCTTGACACTAGACCTTTGCTACACTTACACATACACCACTCCTGTTTTGGAGAATTTAGTTCTCTTTCTAAAATGCTAGTATTGTTTTGAAGCAGGTTAGAAAAAAGGGGATGCCAGAAGACCCCAAGCACTGTTTCTTCCCCAATTTACTCATCTCCTCATTAAAGAGGTATTACATTTACAAGCATCATTTGGGGATACAGGTCACAGTTACTCAATTCCCTATCATCAGGTTGGAATCCATTAAACAAATAGTGGATAGCACTATTAGCAATGATAAAGTTGCAACTCCATCACTAACAAGCTGTTATGGTCAGATACTAAAGAGTTCTTAAAACAACAAAAACTTCTCTATATTCACATGCAACTTTGACTAAGCAACCCAGAATGAATTTGGGATCATGTTATACCTATACGCTGACAGAGTTCAAGACTGGCATGATCTGTTTTCTGCAGAGAATCCAAGATAAGAAAACTGATATGGAAAGCCTTTTCGGTAATAGCCATGCATGTGTAAAAAGCACACAGATATGCAGAAAAGACATGATCTTCTCTGGCTAGCAAGTACCACAGACAGTGAGGAATCAGTTCTGACCTTCTCCCTGCCCCTATCTCCCTCTCTGGATTTGCGCGGTTGTGTTATGCAGAAAGAAATACTCCTTGATCCCTCTTCAGGAAACAGTGAAATGTCCTTCCTTCCCTTCCAAGAAGGCAGCAAATAACATGGAAAGATTGCTTTTCTGGTATTTGGGGATTTAATCAGTCCCAGTTTAAAAAATTTAATCAACTGGACCCAAAGTCAATCTGGATTTAATGATCAGGTTCATCATTTGATGAGCAAAATAGAAGAGAAAGGCAAAACAACAGGTGAGCATTTCTTAGACTATTTGTTAGCAATCTCAGGGAGAATCTTTCTAGTATGGTTTATGTTTTGAGCCACAAGGACCTCTAAATGCAGAGTTCTCTGATGCCATTCAGTTTTGAGGAGCTGAAGATGGCTACAAGAAGTTAGTAAGAGAGAAATGGCTAAATCTGGGAAGGTTGATGCACTTTACCCCCCATCCTCCGGTGAAAGAAATGATCTTAAAGCAATAAAAGACAAGAAATGCAGACAGCATGATCATTACAGGCTCATTTTCCCTAGAGAATAAGCATTTTCATTTTAGCTCATTTATATTTGAGGTTAAAGAACTTCCCACAGACTGGGAAAGCAAATGCATCTTCAGTACAATAATTTGGTTTATATGCAATACCAAATGGACTACTCCAAATCTGGATATATAGAGGTATCAGTATTTTAGGGTTAGAGAAATTGGTTTCCTTCCCTTCTAAATGATCTGGTCATATACTTTTTGTGTGAAAGTCTCCTATCACTAAAACAGATACTATAAAATACAATGTTGGTTCAACACTGATGAGCCAATTTTATCTTGCACAGCTGTTACATTGTTCAGGAAGGGAAGCAATTCACATTTCTGCTTACCACTGCTCTAGAAAGGCCTGCTCAATCAACATTTACACCACTCTTCCTTTAAAACAGTCTTTGAAATTGCTAAAACTGGTATCTCAGAACTGATATTTGAGGAAAGCTATTGTCTAATAGCTATGCTTAATAAGGATTGGAGTGAACGGAAGAACAAAGAAATTGGTCAGTAAAAGGCTTCTGGATGCTGCAGGCACATGCAAACCCAAGCACATCTGCACTGAGGGGAAGCAGAGAGTTTTCTGACAGACTGCATATACCTTTCCAGGCAGGCAGGGACCACGCTGACTTATTACACACATCCCCTCCAGAATAATTAATGTTGAAGAAGTCTGCTGGAGGTAATCTAATCCAAACTGCCACTCAAAGCCGGGCCCACTTAGATTACGATCTCCAGCTCAGTGGCCCCCAAAGTATTGATTTAAATTAATACAAGTCAGGGAAGGTTGAAAGGCCTAACAATAATACAATACAAAGAGGATCAAAAGACAATATGCATGTATATTTTAATGGATTTATAGGTAGGCTTTACATGGGATGAGACCTATGAAAGCAGAAAAAAAATACATAAATTATTGTATTATGACACCAAAATAGGGAAATTTGTCAGAGCATTTTGTAGCTGCTTTGAAAAATGATGGACTTTTTGAAAAGATGTCTGAAAGTGGTAAACTAAAACTTAGTTCTTACAGCATGATTTATAGTTCACCCTATCTGGGGACTGGCAGGTAGAGGAGAGGTGGGATAGGGTGTGCAGAGAGCTTAGGAGCAAAGTTCCCATACGAGGACCTGGAATGCTCTCGTGCTTATGCTTGACAGTCATAAACTCTGGAGACTGGGAGAACATGCCACAATTCCAGAGAAACAGGAATCCTGAACGTGAACTAACATCTCCAGCAGAAAGGCCAGGTACGAACCGAAGAGATTTGCTAACACACGTGTGTGGTTGTAACTGCCAGGGCACAGAGCTCCCTGTGGGAACCGCGTCACCAGGAAGTGGGGAACGGCCTTTATTTGCATCCAGCACGTGAGGAGCGGCGAAGAGGAGGCCAATAAACCCACATCCACACACCCTGCAGACATGCAGGGCCACAGCCCCTGCACAAGCAGCACCAAGCACATGGCGCTTTTGATAGTTTTACTAATCTCACTCTAACTTTGAAATATTTCACAGCCCTCCAAGTAGGAGCAGGAATCTAAAATAAGACCAGATCTTACCAGCTTCATCATAATTGATGCTTGCCTAGGACTCTTTAGGAGCATGCAAATAATTAGTAACCAATCAATATGGTTTAATTAAGGAAAGTGCTGTCTTGCTAACTGCTAAATTCCTTAGCCTCGTTACATCTATAGCAACTTACTGACAAAATAACCTCACAGAAAAATCCAGGCGACTAGAATAGGAATGAAATATTTAGCCTTCTACAGCAATTTTGGAGGTGCTCAATTCAATTAAGAATGTTTTCTTATAGGTTTAATTTCCTACATCGACAAAATAGTTTTATAAGAGGGCTTGAATTACCTGTTCTGAGCCCTAGAGAGAATTGCCTGGTATTGGTTTTATCATAAAGAACAATTCCAAAGCAAATATAAGTAATGGAAGTAGGCTGCACTAGTTAAATATTTTAATAGGTAAAATATATTCAACAATCATTTTAAATATTTGCAGTGCTTTCCTGGGAGCTGGGCAGGGAGAGGTCTGCTGTGGTGAGCTGGGATGGGGAACACGGCTCAGACTTCTCTCATCCCCAGACCCCACTCACAAATAACAAAACCCAAGAGCTTCCCACTCCGCCTAGTGGGTCTGCATCCAGCCCTGTCCACGCGTGTCATCTTCTCTGCCCAGAGGGGACATTCCATCTTTTTTTTTTTTTTTTTTAATTACTGCGGAACTTAATTTTTGGATACATCTGAGATAAGTGACAGTTCTCATTTCCCCAGTATTTGTCTGGATGCTAGATGCATGCTGGAGATGAGATGAATATTCATCTTATGCAGAGACTCTATATCCCATTTAAGTCATTCAGTGCAGGTGTGGAATTCACTCCAAAGAATACTTCACCCTCGTAGAAATTCCTCCCTTAACAAAGATGTGATCAGCTCCCATAATCCAAACTTAAACCTCATTTCTGAGTTTAGCTAAAGGAGTTTAAGTATAAAAAATCCATAAAATCGGATGCCGGTAACACTGGAGCTATTCATATACAGGAAGAATTGGCAAGTTTGAAACAAATTATCTTACCTGTTGTGTCAATGCTGCTCTTGCTGGACACAATTTTCAACATCATCTTCTCACTAAATAATAAAAAGAAAAAACATAATTTTAACTTTCTAATAATCACACTGTGTAGTGAAGCTTATCATCAGTAAATGTAAATGGCCTTGTCTAACATATATATTTTTAATTTAAATCACCAGTAGCTTGTGAGTTTTTTTTTTAAATCAGCTTTAATACAAGTTAAGCAAGGAGTGGCATATTAGCAGTAGAAAGCACAGAGATGATTCCTTTTAACAGAAAGAGCAATGCAGTTAATCTCTATTTATTGTTTGAGATCATTTTCCTCTCTGCCTAGAATTTTCATGGGGATGATAAAGATAATTTTAAAATGATTTAGCATTCAGGATTTTTTATGATTACATTCAAATATTATTTTTGATTGGTTACTAAAATCATTACAGAGAAACAGATTTAATGAATTCTTTTTTTACCTAGAAGCATCTTTGCTATTACTTGTATTTGGCCCTTTAAAAAGCGCAGACTGAACAAGACCAGTTAAACTGGCAATCTGTTTCTCCATGGCTTGTATCCTCTCTCTGTAAGACAAGAGAACCGTTTGTTAAAGCCAGATATATTTGCTTTCAGACTTGTTCTTCTAGGTGAATGATTACCACAGGACCGGAAAGATGCTACAGGGTTTGTGCTCATGGGTATCCGTTTGCATGTACCTTGTTGCAACGGCTTACGGCATCTCGGTTTGGACAGCTTTTGCATGGTAACAGACAGTAAAAAGACATCTGCATGGTTAAAAGAAAAACCCCAGATAATAAACTGCTAGTGATCTCACAAAAACGGCACCTAAAACAATAAGTTAATGCCTCTTGGAACTCGTGAAACTCATTTTTCCAGCATTACATATGTTTTCTCCTTTCTCTGACTTCTACTGGGCAACAGTTTTTCCTGCTTCTTGTTGCTATTTTTACTTTCCCCCAAATCAGGATTTTTGTCCGTGAAACATTTAATCTGCCCAAACTGACTCTTTCCAAGGCCAAACCCTTTGTACTTGTCCTACAACTGTCTGCTCTGGAAAGAACAGCAATGTGACAGACGAGGCATAGGACACCAAATACTGACTGTGCAGCAAAATGATATTAGAATGGACAGATTTGTTTAAGGCCATTGTTTCTCATGAGATATGAAGATACCAAATGAGAGCAATGACATTTTTGGGATAGAAAGACTAGCTTTTGTGTGTTTAGCTTTGCATGCTGTTACATGAATGCATATGGTAGGCAGGGATCAGGGCCTTGGTAGCCCCATACCAAACCAATGCGTATGTACTCTCACGTGCCACTATGGCAAGGGCCCCCTACAACACAGCCACACACCCACAGGGAACCTCAGACAGGGCCTTCTGAAAGTGGGTCCTTATATGACACCAGTTAAGCGACTGGGGAAACACACAGAAGCAGATGCGTAGAACAGGCTGTGATGTTAGGAGATGACCTGAGATACAACTTCTCAAAAAGTAGCGGCCATGACTCATGAAAGACGAGAGGCTGCGCACCCAGACCAGGCTGTGAGAGGTGTCACCACCCACCCCATGGTCAGGGTGCCGCAGGGACCATCCACTGCAGCCAGGTGACCCAGGTGCAGGAGCAACGAGCGCTGCCTCCAGCACCAGTCGCAGTTTGGTGGCCAAAACAGTGATGTTCTTTGATAAATACAGGGCCAAAGTGAGCTGAAATAACACAAAGAGTAACCAGCCAAGTTCCTAGTCAACCAGGTTGACTAATCCAGACTATTTCATTCACACTCTGGGAATGAAATAGAGGTTTACTGGGACAGCAAGCGGATGGGAGACACTGAGACATGCCAGTGTAAAGGAAAATGGACAGTAGGACAATTAATGAGATGCTAAACACAAAGGGTGCAATAAGAGACCGCTCACCCAGCCCTCAACCACCTGCCATGCCCTTACTGCAGTTTCATATGGTCTGCACTGCCTTCTTTTCTGTCTTCGTGTAGAAAGATATTTTGAACAGTGTTGAGAAGACTAGTTGTTCTGAGCTAATTCATTTCAAACCAAGAAATATGTTACAGAATTTCCACTATTGTAAGTTTTAAAAGAAGAAACTGGTTCAGGCTACAGTAGATTTTGGAATGAAAACAAGTACTGAAAGTCTGGGATAAATATATTCTAACCAATGTTAATGCAGCATTTTTGACACTTAATAATGAAAACATTTTTTTTTCCCAGATAATCATCACAAGCCCTTCCTGGAACTAAACTCAATTGGAAGTCTATCTGCTTTACCGATTCATAAATATGATGTTTTTCCCATCCCACATTTGATAATCTGGAAACAATTTTCTGCTTCAAATGAAATTATGGAAACACAAAGCTGATCTTGTCCTTTGCCATGAAATCTAGGAAAGTATGTTGTTAAGATGCAGAAGGATGTTCCAAAGATTGGAGATGATAAAAAAAAGAATGAAATACTGGAATCAATTGAACAGAGAACATTATTTTTCATATGGTAAAAACATTAAGAATGCAAAGAATCTATGTATGTTCTGGAGTTATTCTGCTAGAGACAAGGCAGGATTTTTCTCTTTTTTTTTTCTGCAATTTTTTCATTCTAATACCTACACTCTTTATGATCATTGACACCAAATATTTCTAAAACAGGTGTCTGAAATGAGGCACCTTTTAGGAATTCAAGTGACCTGATTTTCAGAGACTTTGCAGTTTGACTGAAATCCACGGAGGACCCTGTGCCTTCGCAGAGCTGGCAGCGAGAAGCAGCACCAGCTTTTCACACCAGGCCGATGACAGGGGCCTGCCCCACGCTGCTGTAAGCGCCAGTGTCACATTTCATGGCATGGTCACATCAGCACCACATCTCGTGGCACGGACTGCGCAACCCTCTGAAGAGGAGGAACAGGCCCTCCTGCTTTTTCCGCAATTTCCTCTGGTTCCCACATGAAGGGCTGGCAGCAGCCCCAGTTCCCAACATCATGGTGGGCCAACGGAGTTGGAGGGAGAGAGTGAACATTCTCCTCAGCCTTTGTCAGAGTTGCAGTGCTTTTACTGTAATAAAACTTGAACATTTTTGATTCTAAACATTATATTCCGTACCTTGCCCCTGAAGTTAGGCCTGCAGGGTTGAACTGGACTCAGCTACGGGCCCACACCAAGCACGAGCCAAAACCCATGGGGACTGGAAGGCCAGGAACCAAGGAGCTGCAACTTGCGCTTCATCTTCTTTAGACACGCTGATGGCTGGAGGAACATGCTTTACATCACTGCTAGCTCTGCTTCCTTTGCAGAGGAAGCATCAGCAGGACATAAACCTTGGTCCCTCCCTACGGCTCAGGATAAATCTGCACCCCTCCACCATGTAGGCAGAGCGGGGAGGGACACTTCTCCACAGGTAGGAAAGAACTGTCTGTTGTTTGAGGCTGGCATTTGAGGGCACTGCTCTGTGCTGCTCCTACAAGCACCGGAAGAGTCCAACCAGAGAGGTGGAGGAGGACAGGAGGGGACAAGATCAGAAGATGCCGCCGGTTCCAGCAGGCTGCTCAGACAGGGTTGGCTGTGGCTTCTCAGAGAGCTCTGCCAGCAAAGGGTGCAGGAGATGCTCACCAGGCCTGTCTCACTGCTCCCGTGCCCGCGCACACGCGGCGGCTCCGGCCTTGCCCGAGGATCTCCCTCTCCAAACTCAGTACAACCAAAACAAGCCCTTGCTCACCTAGGATCTGCACTGAGACATCAGATTTCATTATTAGATTCCTTCCCTGCACTTTCTTTGAGGTTTCACGTCATTCCTGTAGTGCAACTAACTGGACGTAATCCCAAGCAGGGTACATTGCTAAATCAGTACCCACTGCTCAGCACAATGTTATCCAAGTGCGAGCTGCATGTGCCTTCCCTCTCCTGAGGACATCTTTAATACTCACATCATTGAGAAGACGCCTCATGCTTTGCACAGGCACAAACTAGAAACTGGGCTGTGTACCTGTTCATTCATGTTCATATCCCACCCTAGGCTGGGCAGTGCATTGTCCATAATAGACACACTCAAACAGCAAGTCTGACAGCATGAGCTAATTAACAAGCTATCCTGGAGAAAAATTCTGAGTGATTTCATATTTTATAGTTAAACTGAGTAGAATCTGTACTGTAATCAAAAGGTTAGAGAGGGGAAAAATGCATTTCTTCCTACATAACCCTATGAGAGAAATTTCTTTTTCTTTTTTTTTTTTTAAATCTTACTGGGAGAAAGAAAAGGCAGGTTATCTATGTCGGAGATTAGACATTTCAATCTTCTAAAAATAAGGTTAAATTCCAACTTCTTAAAGCCCGAATTTAAGGCAAAAAAAAAGGAAGCTCTGAAGCACAGTACCATGTGTGATATTATTTTACAGCTCTAGTTCAAGAGCTGGCACCTCACATTCCTCCAGATTGTTCCCGCAAGAGTGGGAACCTGAAGAGCTGTTTACTCGTCCTCCATCCCGTGCTGGTCACCCATGATCTTCCTTTTTGCCCTATCATCCAAGCCCTTTCACAAAGCAAGATGCAATCCTGACCTTCTGCAAAGGCAAATTGCTTCCAGCTGCCAAGACATTTTATGGAAGCTTCTAGATTGCAGAGCCCAGGCCACATACGTATGATGGGTGCAGCAGGGACAGGTTTCTTATGGTCAGCAGTGGTCCTGGAGATTGATGATCACTGCTCCATCTCCAGAAGCAGTGACTGCCCCCTGCTCCCTCCCGGCTGCAGAAGGACACTGAGGGCAGAGCGTCCACTGGGAACTATTCCCTTCCCAAGCATCCCTGTAGAGACCGGTCATTCACCAAACCTGACGTATTCAGAAGGGAAAATTCAAAGTTTTCCTGAAACTGATATTCTGGAAAAAAATTGCTATTATTAAAAGCTCTTTCCCGCCCCCCCGCAATCTATTCTGCTATCACCACAAAGCCCTTGAGAAACAAGGCCCTGAAAATATCCACCATGCTTCTCTCGGTTGGTTTTGGACTCAAAAGACTGTTTGAGAGGGCATATTTGCAAGGGCTAGCAGCAACAATACTCAGCACATCACTGTTGTCTTTGCAGACCATGAATTCGGTAAATATTTTTTCCTAATGAATAGCAGAGTCCATCCATTCTTAAAGGTATCAAACAATAAAGCATTTTTATGATGGTAACAAAACACAATATCCCGAATGTGGCTGTGACATTTCAGTATCTAAACACAAGCCACAGATGGTGAATGTGATCACATCTGTTGTTCCATGAACCACGTTCTACCATCAACTCTTTCCACTAGTATGTGACATAAAAAGAAGAGGACAAAAGGTGTGCTTGGGCAGAAAAGCATCCGCAGTCTGGTCCTGAAATGCTTTGGAGGAAAAGTGATGTATAACCTTACTTTGCTGTTTTAGAGACTGTGGTAGCGGGTAGCAGCATTTACATGTATTCAGCACTATCAAATAACCTACAATTTTGCAACACAAATTGTGTTTTGCATGCAAAGAATGCAAGTTAAATGGTATTTAATACAGCTAGTTTAGAGTTACTTTTGGAAAAAGAACTTATTTTCCAATTTCTCAATATTTAAACATCTGCTCTGCCGGCAGTAACTTCCAGAACTGTCCACCAGAAGCTTTATAAATGGTCTATTCAAAAAAATGATAGCAAATCACTGTTTAAACAGCTCATGGTTACTCACAAAAATGTACTTATTCTTCCTTTAAACCTCAGCTTTAAGGAATGATGACTGTTTGGAGATGAGCTATTGCAACCTGTTACTACTTTAATATCTTTTGTGCATAGGAATACAATTGTATTTCACTTTTTGAAGTCTCCATGAACTTCTTTCCTTTCTGTTTTAAATGAAATTCTTCTGGCAAATGAATTAGTATAAAAATTTATTTAGCGCTTTTATACCACAGAAGTAGCTACCTTGAAAACACCTGAGGCAAAACACATAAAAGAAAGAATTAGGTGAAGCAACCCACATACTAACCTCCCCCTAACTCAGGCTTAAATAACAGGTCTGACAAGACTGGCTTCCACAGTGCAAAAAGAAAAAGGGAAACTCTGAAAAGAAGAGATGAGAAGCATCAGTTTTCACCTTTTTCAGTCTTCTATGGGCTCAGAACCACTTCAGTTAGCGTTACAAAGGCAGCTGTCCCATTTTCTTCAACAAAACCACGTTGCAGTCAATAAGAGCTTCAAAGAAGAGGGGCATGAGATGCCCCTTGGCCTAGGCACCCTGCGCGGCGCTGGGGTGGGTGCTCATGGGGCTGTGGAGCTGCACAGGGACCTGCTGCTCCTTGTTCCACGCACGGCCGCAGCACCTCGGCCCTCGGCGCCGCCGGGACCAACCTGCGGCACCTGCTGCTTGGTTTTGACCAGGCCTGAAGAGGAGGAATTCAGCCCCACACCTCCAATCCCCAAACACCCTGACGCACAGAGGTAAATGCATGCTTCAGGGTGAAATCAGCCAGGCCTACGCAGCGAGGTACAGGTGCTTTGCTACTTTTAAACCTCACTTTCTGAGTGTTTTTAATGAAATTGTAACAATTCAGCCTATACTGAAGCAGGAAATTATCACCTTGGCCTGCATAAACTTAGCGCTTAGTGCTTTAGCACAATCTCAGTAATGTTTGTTTTCTGAGTTTATGAAATTATTATAAAGCTAAAATAATTTTTACAGCACTCAGTTCTTAATACTGCAGTGACTACAAAACAGACCTATTTGCACTAATTGTTTTGGGTAATTAGATTTTTTTTTTAATCATAATTTTTTCCAGGTTCAAAAAGAGAGAGCCACAACCCATAAGAACAGTTCTCAGAATGAATCTTTCAATATAGTTTGGCTAATACACACCCTGCTGAATTTTAAGAGCACGTATATATTTGGAAATGCAACTACGCAGATGCTATTTTCATCACTGTAAATACACTTCAGGAACAGTACTAAAACTCCTGGTGTGAAGCTCCCCTCAAGAAGCTGCAGAGCAATCTGTACAGTCACCCTTTGCATATTCACAAGTATGCATACACAAATACACTATGCATATCTGTGTATTTGAGTGTACAGATGAGATGTCCTACGGGGAGAGATGAAGTAGCACAGACAGGAAAGTTGGTGTCCTCCCTTATTTTCAGCCCCTCCTCACACGAACCTTGCAAAATTTTATCTGAAAGCCGTCTCTTGGAGTAGAAATAGCAAATATAGTACAACTTATTTCCTTATTTCCTAATGGAACTTGAAACAGGATGTCAGGTATAAGTATCGTTTCCTCTGAAATAAATATAGACCAGGTTTCACTGACCCTAAACTGGATTAGCCCCTCACTCATACCCTTGTGCCAACATAACTACCAGTTTTTTTTTTTTCTTTTTCTTTTTGTGGATGGGTTATTTTCCTCCATCCTCATCTCTCTCCTAAGCAAGGAACATCACAACACATCCTTCTCTCTGGCCTCACAGGGTCAGCTGCAATTTATTTCTGAACAAGCGGCTCAGACGGAAAGGACACCCCGGGCTTTCACGAAGCTCCGTACCAGGAGTTCGGGCAGTCGGCAGTTACCTTTGGCCCTCGTGAGCTCAGCACTTTCCAGCTATTCGTCTTCACTTCCCTAAAGAGTGCCATAAAAGTTAACAGCACAAACAGCACACTCGAGATTAACACGCCAGCACACAGCACCCAACGGGCAGTGCAACCGCTTCGCTCCCCTTCGCGGACCTCGGCGCGAACCTGGTGCTTAGGGAAATGGAGGGTTCCAGCATGGTGCTGGAAAAGCCACCGGGAACGGCTGTCTCGTTGCAATCTCTTCCCTGGGACAGACTTGCTCATCTCAGCAATTTCCCCTCGAGGAACGTTATTATAAACAACTGTCCTATTTTTATGCAAATTCATGTTTTACAGGAGATGAGACAGTAATGATAAATTCTTCCCATTTCCTAACGCTAGATGAGAAAAAAAACTCACTCTATAAAGAACCAAAATTGTAATATCAGAGTGTCATTCTTAACGGGCGGTGAAATACATCTCCTTATTAACAGGGACAGAACATCATTTGTTCTTGTAACATGACTGGGTTGTCTGCAAAGAAAAACCCTCGTTTACTTCCTTTTTCCCAGTGGCTGAGTTTCACACAAATGGAAAGAAGCAGGGATTCATCACGGGTGGACCACACTTTGGGATAGAAACTGGGGCAGGGGGAGGTCGCACCTGCCCTCGGTCACGAACCCACTGTTCCCCCGGGTGCCAGGCGGCAAGACGGAGCGCGTGGACATGAGCGTGTCCCGCGCCACCTTACCTGGTCTCCTTGTCCTTGGGCATCGCAGGCGACCCGTAGCCAAAAGCCTGTCTGTCGGCCGGACTCGGCGCCACCTCGGCCATGCCCGTGAGACCCATGGCGCTCCGCGCCTTCGCCTCTATGTACACAGGCTCCTTTTTGAAGGACTGGCGGCCAGGAGAGGACCTGTCGGGCTGCATGGCGTGGGGAGGCACGTGGGCATTGTGGTGAGGGTGCACGTCGACCATGCGCACGTCGGCCACCCGGTGGGGCGACGCTGGCGGCGTCTTGGAGCCAAGCGTGGGCAGGTGGCTCTCCGGGTACTTGCGGGATTTCTGTCTGTACAGGGACTGCTCCAGCATCTCCGGCGGCATGGCGGGGTTGCAGTAGGTGCTCGATGACCGCATGGCCCCGCGGTGATAGGCCACGATGTGGTCAGGGACATCGAGGGGGTGCCCGGTGTGCGGCACTGCCACACTCATCCTCCCCTCGTGGAACAGGTAGGGGTCTCCATACAGGCCCTCGTTGCGGATCAGAGTGAGGTTTTTGCCGCTCATGTCCTCATCGGGCTTCACGTCCCTCCTCTCCAGGATGGCGCTCGGGCTGGGCGAGATGGACCGTGAGGCCGGCAGGCTCGAGAGCCGGTCCCGGGGGATGGTGGCATTGCCTGGCACCCCCAGGGGCCGGCCGCCCCCGTAGGGGATGCGGGACGGTGAGGGCGGCATGGAGTGTGGCACCGGGGTGGCCGGCGGCGAGCTGGGCATGGCGTGCGCGGGGTGGGCGGCCGAGCCGGGCCGGGAGCCGCCGGGCCCGTCGCGGCCTGTGTAAGCCATTTCCCTCTGCATCTGCAAACGACAAGGAAAACACACAGGGCGCCGCATTAGTGAATGAACAAAGCGTGATGTGAGCTGTGAGCACCTTGACATCAACTACATGAAGGAAAGCAAGCAAACTCACTCCAAAAAAATCAAATAACAACTCGACACACAGATAAGTACTACACCTTGAGACCTCAGTGCCTGGAGAAAATAAGATCCACGGACAGCAAGAAAATGGACCGTGTGTTAAAGGAGTATGAAAGTTTTAAAACATGCTTTTACTTATCAGAATATCATTTTATACTAATCTCATCCTATCCTACCCAAGCTGCAATCGCAGATTTTAGCACTAGGTGCTCTAGGTACGCAAAACAAATGGACTTGAACAGTTTAGTGATCCAACAAGCACATAGGCTACAGTTGACTGATCCCAAACCAGGAAGAAAACCCTGGTGTTTTTGGCATCATATGTAAGTCCAAGTCCTCAGGCAAGTAAAATAAATATTACAACCAATTGGCCATTTACTTCACAGTATGCATTTGCCTTTCCTAATTCCTTGACATGACCTTTATTTCTATGCACAATAACGTCTTACACCAAGCACAGGAGAAAGACACATGCAAACATTTATTGCCAACAAGATATTTGAGGTGCATGAAAACGGTTAGCCTATATAACACACATGCCAAAGGTTTCCGGCTTTGTGATGAAAGAGAAGAGTTTCAGACGCTTTGTGGACCATGTGCTACAAAAGCCACTAAACATTTTATTACAGTAATATAAGCAGCAACAGTTAGTGCCATCAGGAATGAATGAACAAGCAAGGAAAAGAACAGGAAGACACCTGCACATTAGTATTTTGTTAACTAGCTGTGGACACGACTGAAAACTCCAATGAAAAATGTGCAGTAATTTCTGAGATGAAAATGTTTCACCCTGCCCGTGAATGACCTCTCTCGGTAGCCAAACACGGTCACTGACGGGCACAAGATAAAATCTTTTTCTAGCACACAAGCACTGCTGTGGTGCTTTTAAGGTCAGGGGAGAGAAAATGGAAGATGAAGGATATCAGGGAGCCACCATAGATGGAAGAAAATGGAAAAAAAAAATCACAGCTTTTAAAATGTGAATTGGCAACCCCAACTGCCCACACCATCACTTTCAGGAGGATCTGGAAAACTCAGCATCACTGAACACATCCCTGAGTTTATGCAGTGCACACTAATCACAGTGGAAGTTGCTGATTTGAAATCTTCACCATTTCCCTGCCGCTCACTCCTTGTTTTAACACTATGCCTGAATCCACCGCAGTTAGTGATCCACGGCTGACAAAGCAAGAAATTATATTCCACGCCTGCCCCACCACAGGTTTTTCCACTGGTAAAGGAATTACAATGGCGGCATATAAACAATTGCTGTTCTCATCACAGCAGGCTCCACACTTGGGCATTACAAATGACGTTCCCCAAGGCCAGGGATCAAAAGTTTGCAGTATCAGGTATCAGGAAGAAGAAAGAAGATAACGTGACTCTGGTGCAGCAATAATAAATAAGCTTAACAGAACAAAGGAGTGCACTGGAATGGGTTATAAATGAGCCAGACATAAGTCTTCCAGCCAAGGAGGGATGTTGGGTCATTTTTTTTTTTTTTTAATTTGCACAGAGGAATACTGTCATATGGAATTTGAAATAAAACACAACTAAACAGTACTAATAAAATTATCAGTGGGTATTCAACACAGTTATCCATCCAGCTTCAAGAAATACTGCAACACGCTTGGCTGTATTGCGCGTTCAGATGCCAGAGCCCAGCCAAAGAATGAAAAGCCTCCTGCTGACTCTGGGCAGCTTTGGGCTCCCACCTCCTGGGAGGTCCAGCTAAAGCTACAACAGGTATAACAGCAGTATTCCAAGGCACAGGATCCCCAGATACAAGGCTGTACTGGGTTACAGTGAGAGGAAAAGTCCAATGCTAGCAGTAAAGAGAAAATTTCTAAGGAAAACTTTGAAAATGACAGCTTTAATAACACATAATCTCTGGACCTCATATTCCTGTATATGCTCATTTACGTTTCAGTCAAAGAAATACTTCAAGAAAAAAAATCTATTTTTCACATTCATATATTGCCATACATTAAGATGGAAATAAAGAGTTCACACATACAGCTTAGTAAGCTATTGGTCAAAACACAACTGGTCAGAACTTGACATTTACCCTGCGTCCAAGTACTGACCTATATGCTCCTGTTTACTTTTGCTTTGCATTAAAATAGCACATAGCCCAAATCGAGGCCTTACTGGGCTGGGCAGGGCACAGATGCTTGTGCAGACAACCCCTTCCTGCAAAGTTCACACGCTATTTTAATACGTGACTCAGTCCCTGGGTGGAGCGCGCCGAAGGGGAGCACGGGCAGAGCCGCAGAGTCCAAGGGTGCCCGCGGCACGAACGCGGGGCACGCGGGCTGCGCGGGGCCGTGAGCCGGCGACACGGCGCTGACAGGCAGCCTGCTGGGCGGGCTGCTGAAACAAGCGGCAGCACATGCTGCATCTTCTCTTCCTGCTTCTCTCCTCTCTAAACATCTCCAGATTCTTTCCTAATGCAACTTTTAAAATGCACAGGATGGTTTTCTCATCTGTGTCTGCTGTAAGATATTCAAGGCATCCTACTCTCTCTCTTTCATTTATACAGCTAATTCTCTGCTGTTGGCTTCTTCCTGCCCTCCACCTCAAAAGTCCTGTGTTGCTCAAGGCAAAGACACGTTCCAACAGGTGGGCTGTCCCAAGCCACATGTTCTTAAACTGCAGCACTGAGGCACAGAGAGAGAGGATTTGGGGCTTATCAGGGCCTGTAAGTACTATGTGCTATCTCAGCCAATTGCTTTGAGGGCAAAAGGGAAAAGGTTTTAAGGCAAGTGTGGGATCATGTGCTTTCCAACTGCAGCTATGTAATATATTTGCCTGAGGGTGTGTTTTTTTAGCACATGCCTCTTCCTTGTTCTTACCGCTCACAGACTTTACATCCCTGAAGCAGAAGGTTGTTTGTCAGTCCTTCAGGTTAAAATATGGCAAAAGGCAAGTACTACAGTTTCTGAACATAACATCAGAAGGGAAAGGGTATCACTAAGACTTTTTTTCCCCACTTCCTGTAGGAAAAAAAAAGATCATATCCTGTGCAAGTAGCTCCTTAGGGGTTCTCTTGGTCTAGTAACACTTAAGTCTAAAGACTTATATGGAAAAGTATGGATTTGCATTTTCTTTACAAATGGATCAATAGAGAAACTGGTCACACACTGAAGAGCAAACAGCATACAAAACCAGCTATGTTTATAATTTCAGCATTACTTTGCATGCTCGACAAGTGGCTGCATTTTGAATGCTGTTATATGCAGAAAGGTAGCAAAAAGGGCCATGCATCCACCCAAATATCTAAAAGGAGACCTGGCAAAGATTCTCCTTTGCTCCTGGGAGCTCACCTAAGGGCCAGGCATACCTGGTACCTCTTCCACTTCAGAACACAAGGCTTATTCCCTCCTGGCCCCTTGACCATCCCAGTTCCCCTAAAAGAAGGGCAGTCATGCTACCATAAGCCTCATGGGTAGCAAGGGGCAGCTGCACACACCTGGGTGCCAGAAATGCAGCCTGACTCACACCGTTACCTGCAGACACCCCAGAGCAAAAGACAGGCACAGGGAAAGGTGGGGCAGGGTATCTGACCTGGCAGCCTTTCCCAGTGCTCTCCCCAGCCTCAGCTATGTCAATACAGAACACAGCAATTGGCTTTGTCCAAAGAATTTCAGCCTGCCAAAATATCTAAATGATCCCTATTCATCTGCACACCTTCCCTGTGACACCCTGGAGTTTCCAGCAGACCCCAGGAATCACCTCTCAGGTAAGCAAAGTTATTACTTTCTTACTCTCCCATTGACACTCTATGTTGCCCTGAGGAAACTGCATCTGTGCTTTCCAAGTTGGCTCACCCACCAGTAAACTTAGGACTCTTGCAAAGAACTTTATCAAGAGCTTGGAGAATGTGCAATGGAAAAGCTACAGAAATGCTAAATACCGTTACAGCGGTGATTAATTCTTCTGTATGTAAAGAGGCCTTTTAAGGAAATCACTCACCAGAAGAAAATCCTCTGCAGAGTGAGGCAATCCTTCACTTTGCTAATCAGGGAAAGATTAATTAAAAGAACCTTAACAACTGTACGTGCCATTAGTTTGTTCTTTCCTTAAGACAAAACACCACTACAGTATCATTTCTGTCATGACTGATCTTTCACATTGAGTTTGCACATCTGAAAGTATGTCAGCTTTTGTAAAAAAAAGTCAGATAATATCTTAGAAATATCAGAACTATCACTCACAATAAGAAATAGGGTATTTGAAAACTACAGAACAGACAATAAGTTTTAAAACAACTTTTAAATACATATAGATTGATTATCTATCTGAAGCCAAATCCTCCTCATGCTATCACACTTCAGTGAAGGGTTATCACACTTGTCTGTTCTTGCCTGTTCTTTGTATGCCTTTTAATTCCTGCAAATTCTCCCTTTGTGTCAGGCCATTTCAGAAAAAAATAGCTGGCTGCAGCTTGGGCTCCTCCAGCTGCCCAGCACTATCCGTACAGCCACAAACACATGAGCAACATTCATTGCATCAGCAAACCAACCAGTTTGTTCTGGTCACAAACCTTCCAATGAAAAATAATTTTAGCAGACAACACTAATTCATTTGAGCTGAAATATTCGGTAGATATATCAGTAAAGCAAAAGTTGTTTGGGAAAAAAAAAAGGCAGATTTCAGTCAAACATGAGTTCTTATCAGACATTCCTGGACTGCTCTAGAGCTTTGGATTTTCAGATTCATAAACCTAGGGCAATTTGGGCAGAGCCTGCCCTGGGGCAGAGAGCCCAGCTCCTCCACAGTCTCATCTGCAGAGCATGTGACAGCTTTGGGATGGTCTCCTAGACCCTGTGATAAAATATGCCAGGGGTATCCGTGTCTATATTCCCTGCAGTACTTCCAGACTAGAAGTTAACTTGGTGCTTTTGGCTAACAATGGACATCCTGATACTCAAAATATAGATTTAAGTGCACAAACCAGTTTGCCTGGCTCAGCTTGGACACCTGGCTTCAGACAAGTCCGTCCCCACAGTGGAAAGAAGATATAAGGAGCTCCCAGGTTTCTGCTGCTCTCTTTTTTGACTGTTGTAAAAACACAGCATTGTTGTAAAAACACATGCTGTGTTTTTACAATACATTTTTATATGTGAATGTACAGGCATTTTTCATTGCGTCAAAAAAGTTTTTTTTTTTTTTAACATATTTTGGAGAATTCTGAAACCCAGATATCTCTGTTCTTAACATGTTCCACAAATTTCCATGGTCTTTTCCTGGATGCTTTTCCTGATAAGGAGTTGCAGGACTGCTGAGGAAAGTCGGCATTCATTACAATTCACTCCTTACCCATAGCAAGCATTTGAGTTTCAGTTTTTCAGCTTCTTTTGCATAGATTTGGTAAATGTCCAGTTGCAAATTTTTTTTTACAATGCATAAAGAGTTGAGCTAAAGTGTCTATGAAACTGTAATTTTCTGGTTGATAACAGCAGGACAGAATACTTAATAGAACATATATGGATGCAGGAAGAGAATCACTCTGTTTTCCTTCCTCCATCTGTGTTGTTATCTTATGCTTCCCTTTCCACTTACCAGCAACGCTGTAAGCAGTCAATACGTTTCTTTGGACCTGCTGATGATGGCAAATCCACTTTGTCCTCCAATAACTAATAAACCAGGAGAGGACCAGCAGATGGACGCTCACTGCCATAGAAGATGGGAGCTGGAGCACATAACCATAACCTCCGAAGAGGGCATGTGGGTCTTCTCCTAGGCCCACCTTGATCAGGTGCCATCCTCTGACGGCTCGGTGTGGCTGCAACATCCAACCTGTATCCCTTTCTCCATGTTGTGAGACATATGGAGCAAGCACCGTTTCACCCACTAGGAGAGAGTTTTTATGGTACAGTATAGAAACTGCCCAAATACTGGTTTGAATTAAGCTCAGCCACGCCATCGCTTCCCTTTCCATATGACACAGCATCAAGCACATTCTTAACATTATTGTCCCTTATTTTATACCTATATATTTAAGGCACATTTGCACACGAATCCAACCCCTGCAGCTATCCAAATGTTTTAACTCATGGTACTTTACATGTCTCAATATGTCCTTTTATATCCTTGCTTACATATAAATTTAATTCATACCATACCCTAAAGCTCCCATGAGGAAAACAAAGAATACCTATTTCACTTTTTACTGAATGCAAAACAGATCTGTAAAACTCCAAGCTAACCACAAAACAAATTTAATGGTAATATCAAAAATAATGTCTGATTGCTTCACCCTGCCTCTAAGTCAGTGCGTACATTGAAGATGGATCTTGCTACCAAGGAGAGAAGAGAGCTTCAGCCCAGATTCTAGGTACTCTGCTTGTTCAGGCACATTTTTTTCAGCTATGCTTAAATCATATGGCTATTTATCTCTACAATTAAAAACACTAAAACTCTCATTTTTTTTTTCTTAAGATAACATTGTTACCGACAGACAAATAAAATAATATCTGGTTAAGATTTTGCTCTGAAATAATTAAAGTCACTTACTGTTACTTAAGGAAATCACCTGTATGACTACAGCAGTAAGATGAACATTTGGTTCCACTTCTTCTAATAAAGCACTTTTTGTTTTCAGCCTCGAATTTAAATCCTCAGTCTACAGTATAGTATTTTATATATCCATGCCTTCTGGGAAAAGGTCTTTAAACAGTAAAAATGTTCCTTGTTCTCTCTGCTCACAACGGGGACAGGCCATCTTGCTTTACCCGGTCATCCAAGTAACGCTGCCTCAATAGACTGAAGTACTTTTCCACATGACAAGCCTGCAATTTCTCCTCCCCTTCGAAATTAGTCACTAAATAACCTCCTTGGCATGTCACCCAGTCACAAACTGTGTGACATTATGTGATTCAATCGCTCAACCATTTCTTAATGTGTGCCTATAAGATGTATATAGAGAGACTAACATTATGGAATGAAGTATAAGAGGGACTCACAAAGGGATAAGCCATAAATAAAGCAGTGAGTAACCTTCATTAAGGTAAGAGAGTGCATTTCTGAAAGAAACAATATGAAACACATACATATTAATTCCCGGACAGGAGAAGCTCTCAAATTGTTTAGCAAACACAGTACACACAATTCTAGAAAAGAAGATGCACTGGTTATTAACTTAAGAAGCTTTTAAAATGATCAGATTGGCAGTGACATTTGACAGAAAGAGGCGCAGCCCCCTCCCCTGGAACGAAGCACCTGTGTGCGCGGGAGCCTGGCTGCTCATTAACCAGCACCGCGGCAGCCGCCGAGCTGAACTTTGAGGCCACCATAAATCAACCTCATTGCTATCTCCGCAGCACACCATGGAAGCAATTATGATCACTTGGTTTTTTTCTAGTAAAGGGCACAATAGAAAAGGCAAATGTCAAAAAAAAAAAAAAGAAAAAACAAAGAAAAAAACATGCTTCCATCCCTTCTACCTCCTCTCCCCAAAAGGCCAAATAATACAGAAAATGCATTCTTAAAAATACACTATTTACAAGGTGCAAGAGATGGCACATAAAAGGCACAGCATAATCTCACAATAAAAACACATCACAGCTCCTAAATGCAAAACAAGCCAGAAGGTAACTTAAGTAAAGGGTTGCCCATATTATTTTGACTGCGGATCAAAAGAATCAAAATACAATTTGAGACGCATGAACGTGAGCTCATATCGATGTAGAGAACCAGTTAGGATGGGAATTTGTTGGAGTAACATTTCTATTTTGCATGATTCCTCTCAGCCTGTCAAACATTATTGAGGGAGGCAACATGCACTGCCAAAGCGTAATCTGACACATGAAAATTTAAGTAACATAAGCAAGATCAACAGCAGATCTGGTAGCCAAAACTAAATATGACCATGTTCCAGGCCTTACCGCATCCTCTCCAACAGCAGAAAGTCCTCTAAAATTGTAAGCGGCTCTGCCAT
This sequence comes from Tinamus guttatus, assembly GCF_059628265.1. Classification (NCBI taxonomy): domain Eukaryota; kingdom Metazoa; phylum Chordata; class Aves; order Tinamiformes; family Tinamidae; genus Tinamus; species Tinamus guttatus. The sequence continues at coordinate 5,101,085 of NW_028289064.1, forward strand.
ACTCTTATTTGTACAGTACATTGTAAATTTATACGTCATTATTGTCTTGACAAAAACTTCACAGAATTTACATGTAGCATAACATAAAATATCTTTTAAGAATGTAAAAAATATTTATTTCATCTTAAATGTATATTTTTTAATTTTACCAGAAAAATATGTAAAAAAACAAATTTTATTAAATATTTACACCTGAACTATAACAATAATAATAAAAAACACGGAACAGAAACAATCTTAAAAATATTTATTTTGATTTTAAATTTAATCAGTCAAGGCTTGCCTCTCATAGTATAGGAGCAAAGCAGTATTTACCATTGAAGCATCTGGTTTATATTTGGCAGGTTTAACTAACCAGTCAAGCATTCCCTTTTAATGAGTGGATGTATATATTTGACCTAGTTAAAAAGCTGCTTAGGTCTGCTGACCAACCAGACTGAAAAACATGACAAGAAAAATACAAACAAATTATCCTAGAACACATTTATGCCACATATGCTGTCCAACAAGTGCAGAATACACTTTGCCATTTACATTCTTCCTTACAGGCCAACGAACCTGTAGTGAGAAGTCACATTATTATGCTAATACGCAGGATAAGACAGACCACTATATTTCATTGCAGCTTCTCTGCAATGAATTGGAAGCTGGTAGGATGCACATTTTCAGTAATTGGACTCTAGCATGATAAACTATATCCCAGAACATCAGACATCCTATAACTAGTTCTCCATACAGCCAGCACTACGTGCAGTAGTCTTCAATTGCATATTGGTTGATGCATATGAAGAGTTTTTCATAAGAGTAATGAATCTTCTTTTAATTTGAAAGTATATCAGGCCCAACATAATAAATATTGTATGGCTATATCATTACCAAGGCTATAATTTAATCTGTGGATTCTAACAATGCGCACAAACCATTCAAGCAGCACTTTCCATTTCAATTGCTTTATCAGAGCCCTCAAGCCCTGTCTATCTTTCTCTGCATTATCTTCCATGTAATTAGCTGCCATATATTTGTTTGTAATGTACTCTACAGAAGGGGAGTCTTTTCCAGTTTAACTCCTGCATAATCAAAGGGCATGCGCCTATGAGGTGCAACACTCCAGCTTCACCAATGCCAGGCCCAGAGGTCTGGATTAGCCAACTACTTTAAAATCTACGTTAAAGTCTATGTTAGGGTAGGCCTGAGCTACCACTGAGCCAAATCACCAGTCCTGCTAATTTCCACTACAATGTTATTAACATCATTAGTCCCTTCGACCACTGCTTAACACACCAATTTATTTTCTCTTTTCTACACCCGTTTTTTTCAGTGAAAGCTTTAGAGAAACAACAGCAGGAAAACACATATTTATAAAGCCAAATAACATTTTAAAAGTGTTCTATGGGTATATATACAAGGCATGGACATATTTTACTGTTTGACTGCTGATCAAAGTTCTATCTATTCTTCATAACAGTTCTTTTGGATCCTATTCCCTTAATAATACTTTCATGGATGGAAATAATTAAGTAGTTAATGTCTTGTACTGCTATAAACAACTGTTTTCTTGCCAGGAAACAGGGAAGCACTTAGAGGCTGGAGGGCTTGTCGCTAATTCAGGGCTTGTTTGCTCTCTCAGCGCTCTGGAGTCAATGGGAATTTTGCTTCAATGCAACAAGACAGTGCAGTCCATCAGAAGCCAAATGGGAAGGCAGTTTGTTGATAATCTGAGAGAGGTATTATTTCTATCTCCATGCTGCTTTTTTTTTTCTTCCAATTATGGTTTTCCTTGAACTCATCAGTCTGATAGTCCAGCCAACACCTAATTCTGAGCTAAGAAAGGGGTAGTTTAGGGGAACAAAGGCCTACAGAGTTGTCCACAGGATGTCCTAGAGCTGCTGTCTTTGTCATATTAGACTCAAGGCAGTAGAAGCACTTCCCTGCAGATCCTCTGCCCAGGCAAGCACTATGACAGAAACCTCTCAGTGAGGTTATCCATTCTCTACAATGCAAGGAGCGAGATCAACCTCTAGCTTTGTCCTCAACTGCTCAGCAGAGGAGGAAAAGAGTGGTCTTATCCAGCTCTGGTACCAGCTGTTTCCCTCCAGTGGAAATGTCGGAGCAGATTATGCACCCAGCTAGGTATGCTGGTGCCACTGCCCTCGCACTGCTGTGTGTGATCCCAAATAGCTCTTTCACATTAGCCTCAGCTTTCTGTCCAGGTCGCTGATGATATTTATACCTGCAAGTATATCTGTAGCCCTTCCCTGAAGATGGAAAACTGTCCAAGACCACTTTGAGTTTGAGAGCTGAAGATAAGGAAGCAGGAAGGAGGCAGAACAGTTCTCTCAAGACTATATGAAGATCACACTATCTGATCCCAAACATATATTTTATTTGTTCTTACCTCTGCTTACTGATTCTGAAGGCACTTAGTGAAATGGACATGTCTTCCGATAGAAACAAGTATCATGAAGTTCCGTCCTCTTACAATTATTCCAAACTCCAATTCTTCTAAAATAAACATACACACACACTTGCCTCTTCCACGCACAGAGCTCGTAAGTAATAGCTGGAATGAACCACTATAAAGAGAAAACGCAATTTGAAAGCCTCACTGCTGGCAAAATGACTCGTCATGCATGATGGCTCATGCAATGTTGAGCAACCTGTACAGGAAGCCTTTGAACCTGCACATGTGAGCATCTGAGCTCCAGGAGAACAACACTTCATTGTAACAGGTATATTAATTTTCTTATATATACACAAGTTAACATGCACACATTTATGTGTGTATACATATGTACACACATATATACACATACATACACACACCCCAATAGATTCTTTTGGCTAAACTTTGGTGATGGCAAATGTTGAACATAATAAGGAATTTAAAATTTTTAGAGTTTCAAAAAATTAAAGGCAGGTACAATCAAGCAAATCCTGGGGGGCTGGAACCTCTGCAGCCTCTCAAACTTCAAGTTTACTAGAGCCAGCTCTCACTGCAGTCACATGAAGAAGGTTCTGCAAGACTGAACTACTATATCAGGTCTGCAGTCTCTTTCTACCCTGTAATTTAAACTTTATGGTGTCCCCTTATTTCTGCACTCTTTAACAAAGGTAAAGTTCCTAGCTATAGCAAAGTCTGTATCACATACATGCATTAAACATCTCCCAGAAGTTAAGATGACATTACTGTTTGCTTTGTACGGAGGAATTTTTCCTCACTTACTGTTAGCTCCATCAAAAGAGTGCCAGGTACGCACAACAGTCTGCACATTCCTCCCTCAGGCACGTGAGACAAACTGCCTGCTGGACCACACCACCTCTCTTCCCTGTGTGCAGTGGGAGGTAATTTCCACCCTAAACTTATGAAGATTAGACTTCTTTATCCCCAATCGCTTTCTACTGTAAGCCTGCTTATACGTCTTTTCATTCAGTCACACTCTGTTTTTTGCTTTTCATCCTTTCTTGCTTTTTTTTTTTTGGTAACTCAGACTGAGATACTGTAACTAAAATTGATAATGGCAGTTTCATTCTAACTGCTCCTTGCTAGTTCATACAATGAGCCTCTTAGTGGCTTTGTTGTATTAAGAATTGCATTGTTTCTAGCCTCAAGTTGGTAATAAATATTATTTATTTGTCAACAAATCAATACAGAAGCACCTTTTTTCATTTACTAGTGCCTCTGTCCTACTGTTATCACTCTTTCTTAAGCCTAAGCTTTTTAAGCCTAAATGCTGAGGAGTGTATTTGTAACATGAAATTTCTCCTGCACAGTCAATAAGCAAAGCAAAAATATTAATAAAAAAACAGCTACAGTCTTATGCTGCAAACATTTAAATAATCCATAAATCATGAAACTAGGAAGATATAGAGTAAGTAAAGAAGAAAAATGAGAGGGAAAAAGGGAATTCACCCTTGGGTGGAAATTATTTCAAGGCTGGAAACTATAGGAGAAAAATATCACGGAAAACAAACAAACAAACAAACACCAACAAGCGAGACAGTCTGTGAAAGACATCAGAGATGAAAGAGAGTAAGAGTGGAGGTGTGATGCTGAGAATTAAAGAGAGGAAAGGGATAATAAATAACAAAGGAATAAAAACAGGAGAATTAAACCAGGATGAGTAGAGGAGCTAATGAGAAACAGAGGAAATAAAGGGAATGTAGTGTAGAAAGAACAACAAAGAAAGTAATAATAAAAATGCAATGAGGACGAAAAACAAGAACAAGAGCGGAAAACATGAGTTAATGCAAACTTTCTTCAAGGCTGAAAGATCACTTGCATCTGAAAAGGTTTTGACTGTCGTATCATCCAATGGCCCTTCCCATTCTTAGACCAAACCCACCTCTTTCAGATGTGAGATAAGAATCCAAAAGTAATGAGAAAGGGAAAATATGTTATGTTTAAATTCTTGCCATAAATAGGTTGACCAATGTGTACCAGCCTAGATCTAGCTAGGAGGGCAGGCTCTACATTGGTGTTCACCTGCTTGTATCTCCCCTGAGTTTGTTTGCACTCCCGAGCTGTCATTGTCACCGATTAGCTGCCAAAAAGAAGAGCTTCAGCAACACACGAGCTCTGCTTGGAGGGGAAGGGAGCATGAGGCCGCGTCAGGCCTGGCCCCAGACAGTCCCATGAGGACTTCTAGTCTAGCCACGCCACAGGCAGTGAGAGCAGTGCTCTGAGGACACTGACCCACGCAGGAGATGCTGCACATTGTGCCTGGGCCTGGCCCGTAACACACTTGGCCCCACACAGGCCTGATGGAGACACAGTGTGTCTGTGGGGGGGTTATTTCGTTGTTTAAGCTATCGCCCGGTACCGGTCTGCACAACTTCATTCCTGGTCGGCAAGACAAACATCCCGACCAGCCAACCTGGCAGGCAGTCATTTCTGCATATTTATGAGCATATTTCATTTCTCACAAATGGATGGAATGTGAGAGTTAAAAATAACCTTTAAATTATCCAATTAAGCAGAAAGAAGATAATAAATCTCTCATACTGCGTTTTCCTATGTTTCCCTAGTGCACTTTCCAGACAGGGTAGGTTATACACTAACAAACCTCTTAGCATTTCAGCAAAAATATTTCAGAGTGGTATCACAAATAACAAAAATACAAAATACCAAAACTTTACACATCTCAATTAGAGAAAGGTCAGATAATCACATCATTGGTTTGCCAATATCCGCGTTTATCTCATCAGTGTAGCATGGTCTAGCCACCCCATAACCTATTAGATTCTTTGGACTGAACACACAAAAGCTATCACTGATTTTTCTTTCTTTCTTTTTTTCTTTTTTTTTTTTTTTTAGTTATGACACCCTTCATAGTTAATGCTGCATTCAAACAACTTGTTTGTTTTACTTTTCTACAGCTGCTTTTTAGGTAGAATTATCTGAAAATAAACAGGAGTTGTCTAATCCATGAGGGTGTAGCAGACCTTGCTTCCCTCCGCCCCCATTCCTCTTCAGGAGATCAAGCACATCATGCACGTAGCACGGACGGCCACTGCCAGAGCAGAAAGCCAAACCCTTCAGACCATTCTCCATTTCAGCACTTCCTCAGGGCACCACTGAACTGGTAGAGTCATCTTTTTTTTTCCCCAAAAAAGGAATAGTTTCAAACATGTACATTTCTAGTACAGATCAGCATTTTTATTTGGTTTAAATATGCTGTATATCACATTTCTGCTCTTTAAAAAAGGAAACACTCTTAGTAACTGAACTCATAAATCAAAATAAATGCATGGCTTTCTGACTTTCTGTTCTAACGATTCAGCTCTTATTTTTGTTCCATCTTTGTGGCTCTTCCCACTGTGCTCAAGCCAAATAAAACTGAACAAGTTGATATAGTTAAACAAAAACAAAGGAATACATAACCTTCAGTCTCATATGGCATTACCAAACAACTAAGTCAAAATGCAATTTCTATTACATACGGACATATGGAATAGATTAGGATGTAAATAATATAAAAATATTATGAAATACAGCTGATATTTAAAAGACCTACAAATCATGTGTACACCTGTAACCAGCTGTTTCTCCCACTATTAGGACACAGCAAGACAGAAAAAAAATACTTCTCTGTGCTGAGCTTTGGATTCATCGCTATCCGTGGAAGGAACGGCCATGGAAACCTTATGTACCTGGGTTTTGCAATATGTGTCCAAGCTGAACTGTGCCTCAGCTTTAAGGCCCAACAAGTAGTTGCAGTTTTCAAGTGCATCTTTTGCAACACAAAATGTGCTGTCAATGCATAAAGACTGGTCAGCATGACCAAAGAAAATAATTGTTTATCCTACAGTGAAGCTATCTGTAGTAAACATTAAGTGTTTATGTGAATAGTTTTTACCCAACACCCTTTTTTCGCTAGGTCACATGCAGTCCTAATTTGCAATGATGTTTAAAACTAAAAAAAAAAAGGATATTTTTATACAAAAAAATGAAGAAGTCCCAAAGCACATGACATAATTTCTCATGGAGTCCTATTGCTTGTGTTGTTCGCTAATATTTGCAACCATCTTGTTTATGACAGCTGAGCTTCTTTTTTTAACCTCAACTCTTAAGTGCATTCAAAAAAAGACATTTTTACTGCTAACTCTTTCAGAAGTCTAATTACTTTTCTGGAGTCCATGACAGCAGTACAATCCAACACAGAGAATAACCAAGGTCTGCATGTATGAAGATATCTTCTCCTAGATATCGGGTGCTGGTTTACTGCTCTTCCTTGACTAAAGCATTCATCAGGCTTACCTAGAGCCGGATTTACTGAAATAAGGACTGACTGGAAGGCAGAGAATTTGAGCCATGACCATGAAGCATCACATTCTGGATTTGTGAAAAACTTCCTGGGAAAGCTAAGGTCCTGACTGATCAGTGAATGGCAAGGTTTGAAGAAGAAGAAACATTGCTTCTAATTGTGTGGATATTAAGAATCATAGCACCAAAACACTCACCCCCACAAAGTGATTTTTACTCCCTCTTCCAGTAAAAGTTAATCTAGAAAGCTAAGTAGAACTCATAAAACTTGGCTGGATTTTAGTACTAAAGCAGGACATATAGGACTCCAGCAATTTAGAAAAACTATTTGGTTTATGAAGGAAGATTAGCTCCCTAAAAGGTAAGTCACAGTCATGGCTATTTTTTATCATCTGTCAATGTGCACAGGCTGCTCTGGCAACATCTGACTCTGCCAAGGACTTAAGCATTTTGAGTAAACAGCCAAATTACTGCAAATTGTTCTACTAAAAGTATGGGTAATAATAAAAAAGAGTAAAATATCTAAACAATTGAACAAGGAAGTATTCTGTAAAAAGAGGTGGAGTAAGACTGAAACCAGATATCAGCAGACACTAAAAATGGACTCAAATCCAATCCTTATGTTTTTATTCAGGGAACATTCCCAGTAAAGGCAGTGAGAGTTTTACCCAAGAACATCAGACTTCCGAGAGAAATGTGACTTCCAATTTGAACGATGGGCTGAAGGGACCTTCACACAACAGAGATCACATGGTGGTGTTAAATAACTTCATCAGCTTCAGGGCAAGCACTAACCAGATCTCAACATGAAAGCCAGGCTAGCTTAAATGCAGCCTATTAGTGGGAAACAAAGAACTCACCCTGTAGAAATCCCATTAAAACAACTGTATCATGGTCTCATGACCTACTTCCACACTGAGAACTCAGGGGGAGTTTCTAGGTAACTGTGATATCTGCTATATGACACTCCTCTTAGACTAACTGGGAGATTACTGTGTGGGTGCAGCAAGATCATGTTCCTTGAATATTTTAATATCAAGCACACGATATTTTCTTTCAACAGCGAGCTTCATGGAGATTTAAAATCAATCTGCAGTATGTGAGAATTGTAAAAGAATATGTAATTTTAAATTCTGGTATAGTAATATAATCTATAATCTTGTATACTTTACAAATAATTTTTGTCTGAAATAAATATAAACTACCAAAGCGTACAACCAGTCTATTAAAAAAAAGCCACAATGCAGTATCCACCCAAATATTATGCAAGATCTAAACCTCTAAACAGACTGACTTTGTCAGATGATATTTGAGATTTATATTGTGTTATGCACAGCTAGAATAATAAAATAACGTTTCTGTTAAATTGTATCCCTTTCCCTTTTAACGTAGGTTTTACACAGCAGTCAGTATTGTATACCAAAGGACATATGAATGAAAGAACAGGTACATTTACAAGCTTTCATCACAGTCTGATTTGATGCAGCTACTTCTCAGTATCTGCTTCTCTGCAGTTGCATAAATAATTGGCAAGTATTGACAGCCAATTCAAAGAAAAAATAGTAAAATCAGTAAAAAAAAAAAAAAACAGAAACGTCTTCTATGTATTTTGTTCAATCTCAGTAAGATTTGTAATTGTCAGCTGGAAAATAACTGTTTATACTAAATAAGCAGGTTTGAAACTAGGCATAAAACCAGAAAGAAGAATTTGGTAATTTGAAGAGCAATTAAATATCCATTGTCTCAAAACACTTAAGAAAGAAGGAACATAGTTTCCAAGTTTGTTTCCGATTTAAATTTTCTGTTAATCTGAAACTATCCTTCAGTTTTACACAAACACACACATAAGAAAGAAATTACATATCTTTCATTATTTACAAGCATCATCTTACCTTACATCTTGTGGCGAGTTCCTTTTCTAGAAGACTTTGGCAGGTATTTTAGTACAAATTAGTTTCAGCAATACATGCCATTATATTTTCTCTTTCAAATAAACCACTTTTTCCCTCTTTTCCCAGACAAAATATGTGGGCTAGAAGAGCTGCAGTGTCTCTATTCAAGCGGTTTCATGGACACTCAGAGGCTTTCTTTCTACTGCATGAAAGTTAAATCTGAGTAAGGAAGGCATTTTTCCTGTCCCGGAAATCAGTATAACCAAAACCAATGCTGAGCTAATGAGAAATGTTTCTTCCATGTGTTCTGTTTGGCAGACACTGCAAGTCATATCAAGGAAACACGTGATGTTTATAAATACAATATGGCTCATGTTGTCATAACCTCTCAATGACAAAAAGAGCATTAAAAAAGCAGACAGCAAAACAGCAGGAAAGATGAGATTTGTATCCTTTGGAAGGTCTCTATCAGATAATAGACACATTAGTGTTTGCTTTTTTCTTTTTCCTATTTTTTTTTCTTCTCCAAAGGGAAAAAAATTACAGTAATAAGCTCAGTAAGGCACACACATGGCAACTTTTATGCACCCTGTCCTATAAGCATCCTAGTGCTAAATACATTCACCCACTCTATTGCTTGAATTCTTTTCCAGTAAATACTTTTGGTCTAGATACCTCCAGTTATTTCCAGGCGTTGTATGCGTGGTTTCTTTTTTAGCCATAGTATGCAAGGAACAAATGTAATTTTGACAGCATTTGTAGTTTTCCTTTCATGTTTATTGATGTTAAGATCACAAACATGCCAATAAAATACAGTTAAGCATCTCAAAGAAGTTGCATGTGTGTTTACACATATATTAAGAACACAGAATGATGAGCCTACATCTCTTATCAGTCCTATATCAGTCCTCTAAACCTGCACTGAATTTCAGACTCCTCCTGTGCTCTAAGTTCACAGGAGGTTGTTTGAAGAATTTTAGCAGTAGTAGGATTTTTCCTACATTCACAAATGGCATATACATAACATATCACAGAGCTAAAATACCCACAACTTTGTACCCAGCCACTTTCAGGAGGAAAATGGAAAGTTGCTTTTGCACAATTTTGGTAGTAAAGGGTAGTTAAAGAAATAATTTATCCAATTTACTTAATGTCTGTATCCTTTTGCTGAACATCTCATTTGGATGTGATCCCTTCTCTTGACAGCCAAAATTGCCCATCGCTAACAAGAACATCATTTTTTTTTTATTTTTGGCCATTGTAACTCCCCAAAAAACTGAGTTTCCAGGTGCTCCCATCTATCCAATTCAGCTTGACAGAACTTGCCCTAATTGCTCTTTCTTGGAGAAACAGTCTTTAAAAAGAAATACCTTGAAGAGTGCTCAGTACAAGGGCAGCCACAACAAGCATTCTTTGCATACTCTGACCTCACCCACCCAGCTGAGGTTTGGGATAAAACACTGGCCCGATAAGGTCTTATATTCCAGTTAGGGAATTAAGCAAAAACTTGGTGGGTCTATAACATTTTGCAACAAAGTAACTCTCAGATTTTCTGACAGGTGGTTGGGAGAGAAAGACTGCCAAGCAAAATAGCCACCAGTTTTTTTATGAAGTAAAAATTCCTTCTTGATTCTCAAACTGGCAGAGAGATGAAGCCCAAAACAAGCCACTGCACAACTGTGTCCAACTGTGCCACCAGAAACACAGACAAATTGCAATGAGACAAGAGTAAGACTGTAATTTAGCTACCCTTCCTCTCTTAGTTACTCAAAAAAAAAAAAAAATAGGACAGGAGATGTGCTATGCACACAGAGCTGGGGAAAGAACTGCTGCTTCCCAAAGCCTGAAGGCATCCCTAAAGCACCATGACTTTGCAGCAACAGAGGTGGAAGAAGGATGTGCTACATCCAAAGAACTTCAATTGATTCAGTAACACACAAAAATTTTTCTGTTCTTTCATGTCACTTATACATTATATCGATATTTATTGGTATACACCTGTACAATACACCAACAGACATGAATGTGAGAAGAGAAGCAACCTGGACCTTGCACTTAGGAAATCTAAGACTTTTCCTACTTGAACTTATGCAAATAACAAAATGTTAATTCAGCTGGTAAGATGACCAGGCAAGTGGTATACATGGAACTTAAAACATGCCTGGCAGAATAAAAAGATCATCTAAACTTCAATTTTGGGTCATAAGACAACACTATCTCAAAAGAAAGGTTCATGGCACAGACAGGAGTAAGAAAATGAAATATAGCAATATGAAAACGTATTTTTCCAAAGAAAACAGCTGCTACAGATTTGCAGTGTCCATTTCGGGAAGGAGATAATAAAAAGGAAAAAAACACAAACATAAATATTCAGTGAGACAGCCCTATGTGGCTACCGCTTGCTTGAACAGCCTTCAAAGCAGCACAGCTGTCAAGCAAAACATGCTCTTAGAGATGTAAATGGCCAAGGGACAGCGGCAGTGAGCAAATAAGGCACTCATAAGGATTTCGAGAGGAAAATTTTCTATAGGACATATTTACACCCCAAGAAAGAGCTCTCTTCTTACTCACAATCCATTCAGAGAATGCATGAAAGAAAAAAGAAAAAAAAATCAGAATTAAAGGACATGAAAGGTGAGTAGTTATATAGGACATCTGAATGCCCAGATCCCACATTCTTCTCACACATTCTGAGTCTTCTTGTCCGTATGGATAATACTTAATACTTCAAGTGTTACTGACAATTCTTATACAGGTCTCACATCTGTTTAGTAGTTAAAACAGGTGTCCAAGCTGGCAGCTAACATTATTTTCTGAGATTATTTTGAATCTGTTACATGGAAATGATTATAAATCACAGGAATAGAAGCCTGAACATCGTCAAACCTAGGGAGAAAACTTCCAAAGGGAAAAGGCGGCAAACAGTAGAAAAATCTGTAAAGGCCAGACCTCTCCAAAAAGCAAAAAATCTCCACAAAGTTGTGACTCACACACAGCAGCTGATAAAACATTCAATATCACCATGAAAAATGTACTTACAACTGCTAATTCTTGATATTCTACATACCGTTCTCTAAACTGATCTGACAATAAGCTGCTTATCTGTAGGGTTGTTGAAACGGTTCATCCTGGGGCTTTGCACAACGGTTACAGTAGTTGCTCTCTGCTTCTCATTGCAGTGAATTTAGCGCTCAGTATCATCGTGCAAAGATGCACGTGGGAAAGGAAGGATGATAAGCAAAGTGTTTGGCACAGTCCATTCTTTTGGATACCATACTAGTACATTAGATGTACTTTTCTCATATTATACTCTTATACCATTTTATCTGTTTTCCTTAGGAAAGAGACAGAGATAATCATACTACCCACGGGTGAATCTCTACGCCAATCTAGTAAGCTGTGAGTAAGTTGTGACATCACCTCCCAGACCAGAAAGACCAAAATTTACCAATGCGGATGGACCAAGTAAGAAAATAACTGCTTTACTGGATGTGCAGAATTTGGAAACAGTCTCTGGTACCCGAGTGGAGCCAAGTACAACATTTTCCCCTGATGCTGCCACTTCTGTGGGGGACAACACCTTGTCACTGGTTGACTTCTGGCCACACAAAATTCACTCATAATCAGGAGGTATAATTCTTTGTACAAGACAGCATTTTAACACAGGTAATACAAATTATAGTTTTTACACAGAAGCAACACTTGTGTTCAAAACAACTTTGTTAGGCAGCAAATACCTGGAACAGGGCCAAAGAAGTATTCTTTACCGCTGAATATATCATTAGCTAACCTAACTAAAGCTATCTAAGAGCAGGTCCACATGACAGTTACAGTGGAAGCCAGGGCAGGCAGAGTCAGCATCACTGCACATGGGATAAGAACAGCGCAGGTCTGACTTTCTGAAGCCGCAATATTGTAGGAGTTAACGTTATTTTGCACAGTGATAGCATGTCATGCTTTTGAGTATGAATGAAAGGAAATACACTTAGCTACAGCTACAAGGATGTAGCTAGAATTGAAGAATTTCAGGACCTTAAGGGAAGACACTAAAACCAATCACGAGCCCTTTGAAACACATCGATTTGCCCTCCTTTGTTGAGTGTGCATAATCAGGTAATTTGGTTTCTGACCTATCAAAAGGACCATTTTGTATCTGAGGTACCTAAATGAGATACAGTTAAGAATAGTGCCTGTATATAAACCACTGCAATTGTACTAAAACAATGCTGCCCTAAGCTGTCAAAATGGCAGGAGTACTTACACGAAATACCAATAACAAAGCAGCATGACACACATGGCATCGATAAGGAGATCGAGAAGCAAAGGCACAGTTAGGCAGAGCGCTTGGCAGGATGCAACCTCCCAGCACCACCACGGCCTGCTGCACGCGGCGGCCCAGGGGCCACGGCCACTGCTGCCGCCTGCCCCAAACCAAGCAGTGTCCAGCCCTGCTTCTCCAAGGCTGCAGTCCCGCCAAAGACAGGAATGGTGACAGCGACAGAGGGAATACCTTCCAAAAGCTACCAGCTTTCAATACAAAACAGGCACTCAAACAAAGGCTAACGTATTTCTATTTTTGATATGGGTAGATAACTTTAGGAAATCACAAAACCATTTACACTGTGACAGGTGCTTATAAATATTTCTTACCTGAAATGGCCATTTACAAAGTGTTTTAATGGACTTCAAGCTAGCTACAACTGCTCAGCTACTGCAGTCCATTCTGCACTGTTGCTAGAGTAAAATAACAACATGCTGTACTTTACCCCCCATAAAGTGTTTGGAAGCATGAAATAAGAAGCTGTATAAACTCTTAGACCAATCTATGTCCTTAAATAAGTAATTAAAAACTATGCTTTGATTCACAAGCTTTAATGTTAGTAAACAAGAACAAAAAAGAGTTAATGCTCAAGGCAAGTATTTGGAAAAAACAAAGCAGTTAAAGAGATTACAGAGAGCATTATCAATTCCCCTTCTGTATATGTTGCATATATACTCCAGACTTTATGAACTGGTGTATTTACATTACAGATATGAACATAAACATCTAACTTCAGAATTGGAGGAAAGAGAAGTAAAAAGGTACTTACCCTTATGTCTCCATTAACAGCTCTGGAAGCGTGATTAAATGCATGTGCAGGATCTTTGTTGTAAACTTTAAGGAAAGATCGGTCTTGAATATTCCTAGAATCAAAAGAACCAGCAGTGATAACTGATGCAGGTGCTTTTATTTACTTTGCTGCCCTAAAGTTTCAGGTAACAGATGGACAGACATAGCAGGGCTGCAGCTGACCTATAAGAAAAACCTAAATGCCCCAACTTAGACACACACAAACAAACAAAAGCCGACTTTGATTCTCTTTCCCATGGGAAGTATCATTGCTTCACTGCAACTCCACACCCACAAAAATTAGATAGTGCTAAGTTTCTTTCAAGATCCTGCCATACAGTGAAAAACACTTTGAAGACAATAGAGCTTCAATATTTACAAGGCACTCAAAAGGATTTAGTTAATATTTATTTACATGTTTTATTGTGTACCCAACCCACATTAATTTTTCCTGTTCTGAGAAGCAAGAATACCAAAAAAAAGTCTAACTAACTATTCTTGAGGCAATTTTAATTAACTGTTTGTTCACAAACTCCTCCCCCCAAAAATCTGCAACAGCTAAAAATCCAGCAGCAAACAAAATCAACCTCTAAGCTTTATATATGCGAAGTTTATAGTAATTATAACAACAAAAAATAGGTAACAGTTTTGATGAAAGCTACTACAGAAATTGCTTAGATGAAAAGTCCTAGGAAAGTCTTTTTGTGTTAAATTGGGACAAAAAACTTTGTCCATTTTAAACCTCTTACATTTATGAAAGAGCTAGATGACAGAAGTTTTCTATTGTTTCTAAACTTACCTTGGTATAATCTTATGTCTTAGAAATTTGCACCAGGTCCCGATGATCCCTTGTTCAAACGGAATCAGTAACAAAGCCTTCAATCTAAACACACTTGCATCCCTTCAAAACTGCAATTCCTTTCATTTCACACTGGCAATCTCTAGAGAATTTACCCATGTGACTAAATTCCTTTCCTCCAGGTGCAGCTACAAACTCAGTGAACTGATCTTAATCTCTGGGATTATCATTTAAAAATGAAGGAAAGGATTGTTGGGCAGGTCTAATTTCTTTCTTATAATGTCATATTACAATCAGCAATTGCTTTGAATGGTGAGCTAGTCAGGACTTGAGCTGCTGTTGTAGATGTCAAGGAGTTATTAAAGAAACACCGTATCTTAAGAGAGAGATCAGTGCCTTCTGTTTAAGAACTGCAGAGCTGATGAGGAGCTTAGTATTTATGAGGTCTTAGTTGCAAAATGCATAAGAAAATAGCTACCTTGTGGCAAGTCCAAGTTCTTACATTATTTATGGTAACATAAACCGTTTTCCGTCTTACAAACGTGACACTTCTGCCTCGAGACCCGCACTGAGCGTCTCAGTTACAATTTTATGCCTCAGACTTGGAAACACATTCTTTTTGATACAAAACAAACTCATTTTTAGCTCAAGAAATGGCTTACTGTTCATTTAAGTTTTATCTGCTGCCTTTCTCTCTTTTTACTGATGGCTCCGAGATGGTACTTCAACTAGCTGGAGTTTGTTTTAAAAGTGTCCTCCATAAATATTTCTTGTAGAAACATGACACTTTAAAGTAAAACATTGCTGTAAGGCAATGCAGCAAAATACTAGGCATTTGATCTCCAAAGTGAATTCTGCTTCACCTCATGTTGCTATTCTAAGATAAACATTACTGATAATAGGTATATGTTACTGTACCTTCATTATTATTATTATTTGCATTAATGTAGCTCCCAGATGCCCTTGGCATGTTCAAAGGCCTCACTGATCCATGTGCTGGATAAACACGCCCAGAACACAATCCCTTCACCAGCTTACAAGATGAATACAAGACACAAGAGACAACAGAAGACCGATAAGAGAATAAAAAGCAAGAAGACCATATTCTCTCCAGCCTGATGAGTAATAAGCAGATGCTGGCACAACTGCCACATTGGCAGAGAGCAGTGCAACAGCAGGAGCGGGACAGGAAGGAGAGCGGGACTGGATGGGGAGCGACGCAGAAGCTTCACGGATGTTTACGGAGGACCCTTTCCATACCTAGCAGAGAGCATGAAGGCACTTGTTTGCAAATTAAAGACATTTACAATGGAGGTTGGCATTATGAGCTAAGTGGAAGCAGATGGCACTTGGTATCCAGCAAGAAATGAAAAGCAGGGCTGAAGTGGGCTTGAAGGGGCCCTCACAGTGAGACAAGTACCTTCTATTTAATGAGACAGAGGAGATAAAGCCAGAGGACAAATGAGAAAAAAAAAAAAAAAAAAGTATCTCTGCTTGTCAAGCCAGGAGAATGATCTTTGTTGCTTCATTTGAATGGGTAAGAGTAAATAAGATCACCTGTGTCAAGCACAGAGAAAAGGATGTTGCAGCAGTTTGTATTAAAATGCTGATGAATTAGCTGAGTGTTTCAGATATGCCGTGGGAAAAGAAAGATTGCATTAGAGGGATGGCATGCAGAAAAAAAAAAAAACTGATGCAGAGCCTTGAAAAAAGTTTAGAATAATGGTGTTATGGGCTTAATTAGCAAGATAGTGTTTTCCTCAAACCTTGTAATGTATTAAAAAAAAAAAGGCGGAAAGGGAATACGATAATCTAATGAGGACGAACACAAGCTGAGGTAAAAATAATGGCCCATGAGACTATGTTAGAAGAAAAGATCCAGATTTTAGCTTGGACAGAAGAGGTAGGATTCATATACTTCAGCTACAGACACTAACAGGATAGACATTGAGAACTGAGAAGGGTTCTCTCATATGTACCACTTACCAGACAATTTTACAGAATGAATCACAACCACCTCAAAAGGTGGACATAGAAATCTATATTTCAGATTGCTGAAATTTCATATTGCTAAGTTTTTCCGGCGTTAGATAGGAGGGACAGATAAGTTACTGAGGTAAGTACTACAATTCAACTAATGTTTAGGGATATGATAAGGAAGACACAGAGAAAGAGAATGAAGACATAACCCTGAAAAAAAATACACAACAGAAAACGATTGTTTAAGAAGGGATACCATTCTCATATGTTATCTGAAAGAAGTGAGGAGAGGAACAAGAAAAAAAATCAGGAAAGAACAGCCATTGAACTAAACAGAGATCATGATTTCAAGAAAAAAAATATTAAAAGTATGTGACATGTAAGAGAGTAAAGATGGAAAAGTCACAAAAGCAGACCATTTGGTGACTTTGACAGCTGCAATGGAGCAGTAGGGAACAACACATAGCTTGTAAATATTGGAACAGAGTTAGAAGAGTAAACTCCAGATGACTGTAGAAGTGAATACAAAAGAGGAAGGTGATGGGTTGGAAACTGGGAATGTAAATTGTGTGCAGGGAGTTTTGCAGGGAGGCACCCAAACATATTTACAATGGAAGAACAGGAGCAATAATAGAACAACAAGTTAATGAAAAAGAACAGCAGGGGATGGGAGAAAAAAGGAGCATGAGAGCCTCAAGAAGAGGTGGTGAGCTTAAGAGTTGACCAAGACATTTGTGTCTGGAAATACAAGGGAAGAGAGAGCAAACAAAGGGTTAAAATTTAGTATTTCTTTTCATCTGTTTACTAAGTGCAGACACTGACAAGATATTCTGAAGAATAAGAAACAAAGAAATGAAGAACCTGCTGTAATTTTTTTTATGATAAACACAACTAGTACCGCAGGCTTTGGACTCCATTAATCTGCAATTGCTGAGGTTTTGTTAGCTAGGAGAGTGGCAGAACTGAAGGAGGGAATTTTGTTAAAGAAAAATTCAGATGGGTCTTGTGATTTCCTCTAGAAGTGGTCTACGACTGAACTACATGAGCAGAGGAAGCAGATGTTGGGAGTGAGCCAGGCCTGAGGCTGGCAGAGTAACGTCTGCAATGGGAATAAGGAGAAAAAAAGGGAGTTCGCGGTGTGATATAAAGATAATCAACACCTACATTCTTGGTCACAGGGAGGAGATGAAGGCATAAACTGGCCGTGTGAAAATCCATGGAAGATTGAGGGATAAAGGGAAGAGAGAGAGAGAGCTCATGGGCCAGCCAATGGTTGGCAATAAGGGACCCATCAACAAAGCAGTAGCGCCTATATTAATTTAATCACTTGATTTGATCTAGGGAATTCTGTTTGATGTACAAAAATGCTGAATGTGGGCACATGATGAATGATGATGCAAAAAATCAGATGGGCCTGAATGTAGGCATTACAGTGGCCAGGGAGCAGGTTTGCAGCCTGTAAAGAAAGGAAAATAACCAAGAAGAAACCAAATCCAAGAGGCTGGAAGCACAAGGCACTGGGTAGATGGTGTGAGGAAAGCAGAAGCAAAGATAGAAAGAGGGGCACGATGTTGACCAAAAGGCCAGGAACAAGAAGGATGGGGGACTTTGAAGTGGCAAGACTGGAAAAGTTTCAACTCGTTCTTCAACTGCAGCGTGATAAGGAGAAGCACTGAACAAAGGCACCTGTACAAGAAAAAGGGCAACAGTGGAGAGCAACTTCACATCATTTCAATGCAAAAGCGTTTGACTGGCTTAGAGAAAACACCTTTTCATTCTTCTCCTTCACCATGCTACTCTGTCCACTCTTCCCATCTTCCAACTCCTTATGAAAAAGACAGAACAAAAGCCTCCCATATTTGCCTGCACAGTTTTACAGAGCACAACATGTCTGAGGTGTGCCTGAGGTGCTCAGTGATTTAAGACTTCCTGAAGCCCTGAGAACCTGATCCTTCTACTTTGACAGAGGCATCAGGACTGAAGCAACACATTTAATTAAGCAGTGCAGTCCCACAGACCAAAGGACAGAGAGATGCAACCAGATGTTAACCAGATCATTTGTGACCACACTCTGAATTAATGGAAATGCCTGAAATCAGCTGTGCATCCTGACATAAATTAGGAAGGTGGTGAAAATGGTGCAGCAATGATCAGCAGCCCCAGATCTCTTTGACTGTTGGCAGCATTAGATGGTGGATAATTGACAGTTACAAGGCCACCAGTAACAGTCATGTCTGTAACTTTAGCTCTCAAACAGATCAGGCTTTGCTCTGCCAGCAAAAATATATTTTTTTTCTCTACCAAAATTCTTTCTTTTTACCTGTAAATGTTTATTTTTGTGTTAAGTATTTTAAATATTTACATCTCAGTTAAAATTCAATAAAATATTAAGTAGGTCTACCTACGTGTATTACATGAATATTTGAACAAGGTATAGCATTCATCTAACTTGTGCAACAGATGTAGCACCTACAGCTTGAGGCAATATCAAAACAAGATTCCCATATTATTAAAATACCACTGAATATGCCTTTATATATTAAACTGACATCTATTAGATATGTATCAACCCCATTCCTTTTTATTCCATTAACACATTAAAAACCCCTCTCAAATCCAAGAGCTGTAACTCCATTTTTGCTTACCTCACATCACACAATTCATAGTATATGTTTCTGCTCTCGTCCTTGATGTAAATGGCCACACTAGGCGATTCCAGCATTTTCATTGTCAGCTGCTGGGGGAAGGCACTTACAAAAAGGGCACGAATTGTGTCTGTGCTTGTGATTTCATTCGGCATCCTCAGCTGCTTTGTTTCATCTCCATATTGGAGATATAAAACACCTACAAGAAAAATGTAATAGCAGATTATGTATTTTTAATTGCACAAAACTAACCTGAGCTCTAAAGGGCACGGCAAGTCCAGTCTGAGTAAATAAAAGTGAGCTCACACTCTTCATTCGTAAGCCATACAAAATCTTCCTTTTTCAAAACAATATTGGAATATAAAAAATAGGACACAGAACAGTTATATAGCTGTACTTTAATAAATATGACTCTTCCAGTACTGCAATTGGCTGAGAAGCCTGTTTTTATTGTTCTTCAGTTAGATAAATTAAAAGTTTATCTCAAGAAGGCTAATGGAAAATCTCAAACAAAGTCTGGTCTACAGTAATGGGTAAATCATAAGGTGTTTTTCTAAAGCTATTGATGGAGAAATTCATCCTCTTATACCAGCTAGGTTCCCTTAAATATAAATTTTGCATTTTAAATCTCTTGCTTACCTAAAAACACAAAAGAGCAGCTTTCAATTTTAGCACACACAATTTTGTACTCACAGTTCAATTTGCTGGCAGTATATTATGCAAAGCCCTAGGTGACTCTCCTAACAGGAGTAAAACTGACATCTCACGCACAAGGCAGGGCTGCTTCAAAGCCTTCCATTTTCAGAGGAGTGTTAATAGTCATCCCTAGTACTCTGGGAGGACCATCAGTAATCTTAGATGCTCAATTGCAAAATGCAGACATTTTTCTATATTAAAGATAAAATGAAGATCATTCAGATATAGCTAATTCTATGTCCAGGCAATAAGAGGCTGTGGGATCCTAGATAATGGAAAAACATGGACAGTGCAGACCATGGATTCAGCAAGCCCTCTGCTTGCACCATGCCTGTGTTGGCCATGTCGGGACTACATTGACTCCTGAGTTGCCAGTGGATGTCTGTACTACACCGGCTGGTGCTGTAGGCTCCAGAGCAACTTATTAGCTTTGCTACAGCCCAGTCCGGCCCCACACCAAGCTATGAAGCTCTCCAAGGATTTGAAGCCCTGAGAAGTGTGATCCAGACCCACATCAGTGGGCAGCAGAAGTCACACTGGACCTAATAAGGCTGAATAGCTTTGCCTCCTACAGAGCAGCTAAGGGTCTGCTCAGGAGGATTGCTCATGCACTGGTGGGAAGGCTCTGTAAGACCCGCGCAAGTAGGTGCTGAATTTCCTATTGGCAAATAAACACTAGTCAGTTGAGATGAGCCTGGATATCCAGTCCATATCCACAGCACACTTCCTGACTAAGCCTTGGTAGTTTAGAGCACAGAGTTCTCTTTCTGAAATATCTTGGGTATCCTTTTACAGCACTGCATTGCGCTGGGAAGGGACACCTCTGCTTTCTTGCTCTCTGCAAAAGACAGAGATCCTGCTATGGTTGGAGCTTCATCCTGAGTGAGAACAACAAACACAAGATTTAAATCCTTTCAACACAAAAGTCAGGTCTTTAGTGCCAAAAAAACACTGAAAATTGCAGCTCTTCCACATTACAGAAGCCCAGAATGAAATGGAAAGAAAAAATGCAGAAAAGAAAAAAATAATATAATTGAGGTTGTAACCAGCTAACTGAGATTTACAGCTAAATATTTGGTAAGTGGCTCATAACCAATCTAGTCATTGGAAAGTATTTGAAGGAGGAACAGAATATCAGACCTATTCAAGAATCAGTGATTATGGCAACGTCTACACTAAATTCACTGCAGCTCGCTCAGGTACAAGCAGAATGGTTTTACACCAGCCAGTTTGGATGCTGCTAGAGATGCAATGGCAGAAGTGCAGCATTCAGAATAAGCTAACTGCTAAGGTCTTCATTAAATCTTCAGTTATCCAAGCAGAGTTTGGTGTCGCCAGGCCCCTGTATCCACCAATAGCAAACACTAGGCAGCATACATCTCCCAAACGGAATTCACCACAGGAATTGCAGTGTGGATGCACACTACCCTGTTCTCCCATGGCCAGTATAACTAGGAGGGCTGGGAACACCAGTTCTTCAGTGGTGTGACCATCAGCTGACAGCAAACAGCAAGTTACAAAACTTAGACTCAGCGAACAGGCTGCTCAGAGAGGTTGTGGAGTCTCCTTCTCTGGAGATCTTCAAAACCCGCCTGGATGCCGCCCTGTGCCCCGTGCTCTGGGTGTCCCTGCTGGAGCAGGGGGGTTGGACTGCATGATCTCTAGAGGTGCCTTCCAACCTCAACCATCCTGTGGTTCTGTGATTCTCACTCCAAAGTCACCAGGTACCAGGACAGGTTCCTCAAAGACTTCAGATAACACTGAGCAAAAGGAGTGGCAAAAGTGAATGTACTAAAACACAAAGAAATAAAGCAAAAAGGATACATTTTAATCTAGGATTAGCTCTCCTTTTCCATCAGTATTTAGTATTTTTGTCACTATGTTGTACATAATTGCTACAGAGAAATGAACACATACTTAGGCAGATGTTCCTACAATCAGTGGCTAGATAATTGTACTTGTACCTAGGGAAGGAAGATGATGTTAATTTTTATGAATACTCAGCAGACTGCTCAACATTACCTAACTATTATTCAATATTAGTCTGCTTTTATAAAGTGGAGCTATTGACATCATTTTCCTAGTAATATCAAGAGCCGATATTTTTTTTTTCTCATTATAATTTCAGTCAGATTCTTTCTAAACCCTATTATAAACCTGTGTTTTCTTTTGGCTGAAAACACAGCCAAACTTTCTCAGACTGAAAAGCCACTAACTTTTTTTCAAAGGTTGAGGAGAATTTTGGTGAAAATTTTATTTTTGGTGATAATATTTCATGAGCTATTAACTTTTTCTTTCTTTTTAATCTCAGATACCATTTATTTCTTTATGCTTTTCTAGATACAAATGGCTTGTTAGTGCCTATTCAAATATTCTATGCAGTTAAACATTCTTTGGATTTCAAAAAAGAGCTGTATTTCAGAAAATATTGAAACATACGTTTTTAATGTTTGCTCTCAAATTGCTGTTATAGGACATCCATAAGTTTATTCGCTTTTGATATTAGCTGTCAAATATGGGAATAACATAAAGAACTTTATTTTGCTACTGGAAACTTTCTTAAGTAAATGGCAAAAGTAATTTTTGGTGAAAAAATAGAAACTTCATATCGGCTTTGCAGCTTTTACTTTTTTATATCAGCTTTTATTTTTTCCTGAGTAGTTTAAAAGTAATCACAGAAAGCATAAAATGCTGTTGCTGATTTCAATCCACTGAAAACATTCTGAATATTGGACTGGTGAAACCATTATCACAAGAAATGGCAGAGTAGAAAAACTTTCTCCATTCACAAATCTGAATGATTCCAGTATAGTCTTGACTTTGCCTGTCCCACAAACCATTGATTCAAAACTTAAATTAGAGTTGTCTTTGGTCTGTGATTTTCAGAATAAATGTGCATGTTAACTGGAATGATCATGTCTTAAACTTGAGAGACTTTATATACAAATCAGAGAAGTGCTTTGGCCACGGTCTTACTGCAGAGGTAAAAGACATTTTCAAAGGGGTAATAAATTATTTTTTCTCCCCTTAAATCACATGCCCTTTTAAAAAAACTACTGCCTTTCCTATAGTCATTTGATCTGTATTAAGATACAGCAACGCTTTAAGGCATTTCCTATTTGACAGAACTAACTGCTTCTTAGAAATCCTGTTGCAGCATGACAGGTTAAAAGGGTTCAAAATCCATTATTTCAAGTCAGCGTCATTACTGCTTCTCACACACGTTCTTAGGCTGAAGCTCAGAGCAGTGGCAATACCCAAATACTCAATGTCATGGAAGCACTTGGAGCTTAGAATATCTCTTACTGCCGCCTAAGAAATCCTCCTCCTGGAGAATTAAAGCAAGAAGAAATAGGATCTAACCCTTCCACAGCATTTGGTAGGGTAAAAGCACATTCGCTAGTACAGCTATTGGAAAACAAGCTAAACAAAATGGATGTTAATGTATCCTAAAGTTCCTCTTGCATTTACTCTACTGTCACTATGGATCTACTTGAAACACGCTAAGTTCTATAAAACACCAAACTGGCCTGTAACACACAGGAACACAGTTAACATCAGGGTGAGTGATGAAACGGCACCATGCAACCCATGCAAAAGTCTCTGTGAGACAGCACTGCAGCTACCACTTCTAGGTGGCCCTAGATACTGCCAGCCCAGGACATTTATACAATTACAAGACAAAATGTAAAGGTCAGCTTTCTCATTCTTTATACCTGCATAACTTAGCTTCAGAAATATCTCTGAAATTCCTGATCTATCTTTACTGTATAAGCAATGGGCCACAGCTCTAAACACAAGCCACAGTAGAAAAAATGGACATGCAGTCCATGCCTTAAAAACTTAAACCTCTTTACCAATTGCTTCATGTTATTCCTGTCAACAGAAAATTATATTTTATAGCAGGGGAAATTAAACACCCAAGAGGTGAAAGGACATGTTCAAAGAAAGTTTTAAAAGCATAAAATCCAGATCCTCTGATGATCATGTGAACACACCACATAATTGGCCTTTCCTTCCCTGCATACAGACCTCTTTCAATTGACGTTCCGCTCTTTCCTTTACAAAGGTTCAGTTAGGAAAGACTTGCTAAACAGCTTCCCTTTTTCTCTCAAGGCTTGTCTATAAGCAAAGCACACAGTGTAATGAAAGATGCAATATTACAATATTAAAACATTTTATATATCCAGTGCCTCGAACACAAACTGATCCCACCCGAGCCAGGTTTAGAAGATGCCGAGAGTAGCCACATACCAGCTTAACCCTGCACCTTCAGTTCAGCTAGGACAGCACCAAGGACTGCCCATGCTGTGACTAGAGCACACGTACCTGAGTGAAGGTGCTGAGCTCAGATACAGCTGCTAGTGTTGCAGCAAGGACTCTAATACCCACCTGGAAGCTGAGGACAAGTCTACATGGCAAATCGTACAGAGATGCCCAACCTCACGGGGTCCATGCTGGCTTTAGAACAAGCAGCTGTGTAACCAAGACACCCCACCCAGCACCCAATAAGACCCTAACTCATTAGCTACAACTGCTGAAGATCTGCTCCTTATGGTGAAAGCTAACGTCAGGCAGGCAGGGTGCCACCACCCTCGTACGTGCATCGGCTCAGGTGTCCCAGCACCTCACTCTAGTATCTAGTATCGGCTACTGACCTAACCCTGCCCAAACAGCGTGTTATCACGGTTACATTGCTAACACTTAATCCCAGCGCTGCGTAGCTGAAAGCCAGTTCCGAGATGCTTAGAACAACTTTAATTATAACCTACTTTTATTTACAGAACAGGAAATATCTTTACAAACCAGTTATTTATGAGAGAAATCCATGAATCACACAACAGTCATGAAAAAAAAATTAAATATCTGATAAATCCCGCATGAGTTAACAAATATGATTAAATCATCTTCCATTACCTTCTCTCTCACACTACGAATTTTAAATGGAAAACATCAATACTATTACAGTGAGAAAGACAAAACTGAGGCAGAGAAGTTAGGTCACTTCTCAGTATTATGAAAGAAAGCAAAATTGCAGTTTATGACTTTCCTTCCTGTGAAGTCACAAGAAATTCACTAAATCACTGTGCAGACTGGACAATCCTGCATATTCCTGCACTGAATATCTTCCTGATATTTATTATTTTAGTAAGGCATTTAGTAGTGCCTTATTCCATTGGAACAATAAAAACACTAATTGATGAGTAACAATATTTGTATTAGACCTAAGTATGTGTTTTAGCATTGAAAACTTCCTGAGGAACCAGAAATCACTAGTGTGAAGAAGGCACAGCTCTTCTCTTCTAGCCCAACCACTCTCCTCTGTAAATTGTGTGCCTGACTAGAAAATTTCAGAAAATTAGTAAAGCAAGCTGGACCAAAGCAATCGAAGACAGGATACATATGCAGCTTTGTGATTTTTTTTTTAAGCAAAGGTGCAAAGTTAGGTATAATGGAAGAGAAGAATATGTACAGAAGGCACAGGAAGATACCTTGTGGGTGAATAATAACTTAAAAACCATGGTATTAGGACTTAGCAGAGGATAAATAAAGAGTGGAAAATTAGATAAATAAGCAAAGAAAGCTATAGAGCTTTAATATAAGAAAATGTGGAAGTACAGTAAGAACCAGCCCTCTCCCCCTGCCCCCTCCAAATCAAGCTCAGTTACATTTTGTAAAGCAAATTAAAGTAAAATAAATAAAAATTGAGCTATGAGTCAGTGTGGTTGTCACTAGGTTTGTTTTACTCCTTACCTAACCATCACTATTTGAGGTAATGCACGGTCTTTGTCTTTACATGCTGGTTTGGCTTGATCTTCTAGCATGCTGCCACTGAGTCATTGGCTCTACCTCTATTTTCTCTCACCCTGATGTTAGCAGCAATGCTGAGGACTAAAAATGAGAAAATGAATGCTTGTTTGTTCTTCCTACTTATCTTGAATCATTAGCTCAGATTTACAACCATCTTAAAGTCTAATGATAACTTTTAAAGTCTTGATGATAACTATTTTTGCTGAAATACTCAGGACGGTCCAGATGATCTAATAAAGACTGCCAAGTTCTTCCTTAAAACCTAGTTTACTTTTTTTTTTTTTTTTTTACTTACATGCCAAGATCTTTCCTATTTTATTTTTTATTTGACAAAATTGTAATATATTAGATTGTTAAGAAGGGCAGAGGCCCACACTGTTCTTCCATTACCAGATAAGCAGAGATAAGATAGTTGGTGCCCTTACCACCAGTACTGCAGGAGTTCTGCAGACACAGCCTGCTGCATACAGTGACATCTGTACAGTAACATCAGTGTGGAGGAAATTCCTCAAAACACAGTTCTTACTTTCTACACCCTCAAGACTTGTCTCTCCTATTTCACCACACACATATTCAGCTAGTCTGAGGTCACTGCCATGATCTTTGTGGTATTTCTAGCCTGAAGCACTCATACTAGTTTCCATTAGCTACTCCCTGCTGATAATCAATCCTCCACATTCAGAAAATGTCCATAAATATTCTTAGCTCTCTTCAAGGACTAAGCAAATCAACAAGCACATGTGCGTCATGAAATAAAAACAATTGTATATTTAATATAATTTTCTTCCAGAATAGCCTGAAGCATTTTGCTCACTCAAGGTATTAAGTTATTTGGTAACTATGTTAATAAAAACAGGAACTGTTGAATTCAGTCCAGTACTTCTCTATACTGCTATTTCAATCTTGTGTGCTATTTACTGTGCCTTAACTGTAATTGTGCAATGGATTTGATACTAATGAAAAAAATGACAGGAAATATTCAATAGCTCCATACCATTTTTACTAAGTGTTATGAGATATAAATACTGTTATTCTCCATCTCAGTCAAATACCAGTCCCTTTCTACAAATGGATTCACTTTCACTGGTTTAGAATGAAAAGCAAAAAAGAAAATCCAACAAACAACTTCTTTCGCATAGAGAAAGACTGGCATGTCTGATTACAGATAAAGCCTATGAAAGAGTCTATTGCCAAAAGACAGTATTTTTCCATATATCTATGTCCACAAGTCCATCAAGTGGTGACAATTACTTTTATCATCTGGAAAGTTGGGGGAAAGGGTTTAGTTAAACTCAGTTTCCCAGATGGAGCACAATGTTCTGGCAGGATGACCTTCGAACAGTAATTGTATCTACATCCTTGCCCTTGCCATAATAGCTGGACTGACCAGCAAGATGACTTTTTCATTCCTCTAACTGACAAAATTATGCCAGTAAACTTGGAAGGCCAGAAAAAGCTCATGATATTTAACGACAAAACATAAAAAACGACAGCTAAACAGCTCAGTGAGATGAACTATAAAGTCCATGTGTCCCAGAGCTATTTTTCAGAGGATTCATAGGCTCTGCAATGTAGCATTTGCTTCAGTTCACATTCACCAAACAAGTCAGTGCTGTAAAATCAGGGTGCTACACTTGAACAGGCGCAGGACGTGTCTATGTGAGCTGCTCTTCCAGCCTTGCTGCTCCTGCCCACCCAAACCTGAGCCCCATGACCTGTGAGAAGACAGCAGGCCACGGCCACCTGCTCCCAGTGAAGGTAGTAGGTAGAGGATGTGTCTGCCAAAGACTGTGTAGGCATGTTAAGCATTTGTGGTCATGCAAGAAAATACTTATATAGACACATTTTTTGTTCATGACCTTTAAAGGGGCAATCATAAAATAAAACTCAAGGAAATATCAAGTAAATTTCCTGGAATATGTCTCTTGAATAAACGCAAGAGAGATCCTATCCAATTTTGTTTCTTTCCAGTATAAATTAGCTGCATCACAAGCATATATGCTTTGAGTTCGTGCCATAATTACTCTACTTCTACTTTTATCACTATCACTTTTCACCAAGGTTTATTTTTGTTGCAAGGTCCTGTGATAGGAGTATTTTTTTACTATACCTCTTATCCAAAACATAGAATCCTTTTATATAATTAATATAACACAAAATAGTACAAATAATATTGTATTCAGAAAATGTCTAACAGATACAGACTTGCACAGCTAATGATTTGATTTAGCTCATCTCACACCTTCTACTCCAAGATCACTGCAGTGGCTCCATTGGACCCACGTCGACATAGCCTGTTGTACAGAAATCCCATTCAGCTCCAGTGTGACACAAAGCCTAACAAATGCTGCTTATCAGCCTTCTCAGCAGCAGGCAGAATGTGCTGCTGTTGAGACAGTCTGTACCAAACAAGATCCTGCTTCTTGGAATTTCTTTTTTTCAGGTACACAGGAGACGCACAAGGCAGACTTACAGAGGAAGAAGGTAGTAGGTAAAAAATAAATATGAGTGCCCAGGACTCCCTATAGCTGTCTCTCATAAAAAAACATGTAGGCGCAACAAATGAAACAGAAAAACTTCTCAGCACTTTGATATGTCGATATGATTGGTTACCTTCTTTTTCCTTTTACCTGAAAAGTATTTCAGGTAGGATTTTTCTTCAAAAGTCCAAAAACTTCAGTTATTATTTAAAGAAATGTGAAAGCAGATAAAGTCTAGAAAACGCAAATGGGAATAGACTGTTATCTTAGGATATTTTAATTTCCTAGCACCTGTGTTTCAGTTCAATTGGTGGAACTGTTCTTTCAGGCAGTTTTTGCTACTTCAATACATCTGACCATGACAACAAATATTTACATGATTTTTTTTTGCATGTTACCTGCTTTACATACAATGTAGAAAGACAAGACGGGGAATATCTCTTTAAGATGACTGAATACGTTAAAACTACACTTGGCCATAACTTGAAAAGCAGTTCCCAGGGGAGTTCCTCTCCCATGAATTAAACTGAAGATCCTGCTGGTTTATTAGGCTTGCCGTCATGCCTGAAGGAACCCAGGAAGGGAGCCGCACTGCTAACAAATCAGGGGCTTTTTCCTAAAATCTGTGGTAACTCATACATCTTCTGCCTGATTTAACCTGTCTATTTTAATTTCCAGCTCATAAATAGTAAATAACAATTAATTACCACAATGTAAGTCCACCCTTAACATTCCTATTTTCTACACAAGGTTTACAGCACACTGCATACATACATAGAATTATTTCCATCTTTGCGTCACTGCTATCCCAAGTCACTTCCCCTCTCTGTACAAAGGTTTCCCTGTGTGTGAGATGAGAACTCTGACACTGGATCTCTTTATAAGGGGCTATAAGAAACACTACAAAATATAATACAATTATAATCACTATTATTATTTGTTATTCTTGTAATCATTACAAACAATTCCTTCGAAGGTAACATCAAACTAACTAAATCTGTGCCTGCTGACTTGGTGGGGGCAGGGATCAGAGGAGGCTAAAACTGATACTTAGAATATTCCCTGCTTGTTTAAGGCCCCCAGCACTGCGAGAAGGTGCCTGCGGCCCACCAGCCTCCCGGTAACGCCCAGCACTCTCCGTCCTCCTCAGTGAATTCGCAATCCCAGATTGTTGCATATTTATGGCAATCACCCCTTGTAACATATCCTTATGTAAAGTCCCCCTCACGAGCAGCCTGGCCCTACGGGAACTGTTGCTGCAGTGGGGACGAGGGAGGCGATGGCGAAGCCTTCGGGGCTGGGATGGCCCTGGACAACCACCCAACTGTGCTCTTATCATGCAGCAGACTCATTGTTTTGATGATTTTCCACAAATACCTGCGAGTCTTGGCTTCTCCATGACCACGCAACTGGCAGCGCTGGCCACAGGGGCTGGTGGGTGTCACAGTGTGGCCACCAGTAACTTGGGCAAGCATCGAGTGCAGCTCAGCAAGGGCTCTGGAGCGCTCCTCAGGCTGCAGATGACCCCGCTCTCACAGTTTTGCTAGATAATTTTTTCCCACAGTTATCAACATGGAAAAAATCCCAACTTTGAAATAGATATTTTAAAATATATTTAATTTTCCCTTGCACAGAGAATTAATTTATTTTAATACTTCCCTTTATCTGCAGGCTGCAAATTGATGAGACAAGTGCCAGTTTCTGATGGACCTTGTGGCCAAGGAAGAGTTTAATTTCAGACACAAAGGCAGAAATTTAAATGGATCCAGGATTGGAACATGCTTTTCTGGGTTGACTGCTCATGCCATGAAGCAGCCTAGCCCGTCAGAAAGCCTCATCATATTAGATTAGTCCTCATGACAAAAGCATGATCCTTGGGCAGCCAAAAAGCATTAACACGATTCCTTATCAGGCTCCATGTTAATTCAGACCACGATTGGAAAGCAGATTGACTCATGTGGCCTTAGTAAAATATGAACCGTGGGAGGAATCATTATCTGTCAAAAAGAACTATCAGTTTTTAAAGATAAAATATTGATATAATAAACACAAAATCAAACCAGCTGAGAAACAAAACATAATTTGTATTTAAATCAGATTAAATTAAAAAAAAATCAACAGAGAAGGAAAAAGAGGAGATTATAAATAGCACGCATATAGGTATGTGAATAAAAATATTTTCACATAGCTTTTAAATTTTAAGATAGAAACACTTGCCTTTTTTTAATAACATTCCCTTGCACCTCTCAGAATAAAAAACACCCTGACAGCATCACACTTCTGCTAAGAGCCTCAGCAGCAAAATGTATTCTCAGCATTCTTGATTGTGCAAACGGATTCATTTGCAAAAATACAGAAATTCCTCTGCATCTGGATTTGGCACCTACAGCCAGAAAATGAAACTTCTTCAGAAGTTTTTTTCAGTATTAAGATGTGTGCTGTGTACCTGATAACTGCTCCAGGCTTGTTACCCTGGATTTCTTGTTCTATTACTGTTCGCTTTTAGTTTTGTTACTATTCTTAATTTCAAAACACTATTAATCACAGAAAGGACTGATGACATCATTGTAAAAGAGATACATAGAAGAATAATAATTTTAAATGGAACAATCTGAAGACTAGTTTTAGATTATCTTTAAAAACATAAAATATTTGTCATTAATAGTTTCTGAAAACAATGGAAACAAAAGCTGGTGAGGTGATGGCAATTTATTACTTTTTTTGGTCAGCATGACGATGCCTACTAATATGGGAAGCCTAAGGCTTAAACATAGCTGTGATCTCTCCGACAGCATGAGAGAGAGAAGTCTTCTTTTGCTCTACTCTCAAATTAAAAATTCTCAAATACTTCATATCACTTTTTTTCCTATTTATCCTTTTTCTGCATTTTGACCGTTTATGCGGAGGATAAGCCAGACTCTTTCCTTTATTACATGAAACAGAGGCTGATTTAGGAGGGACATTTGGCTTGCAGGGTCTGAAATTATGGTCATTAAATAAGGCATATCTTCATTGGCCTTCTGTGATGAGGTCACCGGCTGGATGGATGATGGGAGAGCAGTGGATGTTGTCTACCTTGACTGCAGCAAGGCTTTCGACACAGTCTCCCATAACATCCTCATAGGAAAGCTTAGGAAGTGTGGACTGGATGAGCGGACAGTGAGGTGGATTGAGGACTGGCTGGGTGGCAGAGCCCAGAGGGTGGTGATAAACAGGGCCAAGTCTGGTTGGAGGCCTGTGGCCAGTGGTGTCCCGCAGGGTCAGTACTGGGCCCGGTGCTCTTCAACTTGTTCATCAACGACTTGGACGTGGGCACAGAGCGCACCCTCAGCAAGTTTGCAGATGACACCGAACTGGAAGGAGTGGTCGACACCCCAGAGGGCTGTGCTGCCATTCAAAGAGACCTAGACAGGATGGAGAGTTGGGCAGAGAGGAACCTCATGAGGTTCAACAAAGACAAGTGCAATGCCCTGCCCCTGGGGAGGAATAACCCCAGGCACCAGGACAGATTAGGGGTTGACTTGCTGGAGAGCAGCTCTGTGGAGAGGGATTTGGGAGTCCTGGTTGACAACAGGTTAGCCACGAGTCAGCAACGTGCCCTCGTGGCCAAGAAGGCCAATGGGATCCCGGCTGCATCAGGAGGAGCGTTGCCAGCAGGTGGAGGGAGGCGATCCTCCCCCTCTCCTCAGCTCTGGTGAGGCCACACCTGGAGCACTGTGTGCAGTTCCGGGCTCCCTAGTACAAGAAGGACATTCAACTTCTAGAGAGGGTCCAGCGCAAGGTCACGAAAATTATTAAGGGACTGGAGCATCTATCTTTTGAGGCAAGACTAAGCGAGCTGGGCCTGTTTAGCCTGGAGAAAAGAAGGCTGAGAGGAGATTTGATTAACTTGGTCAAGTACCTGAGGGGTGATTGTAGGGAAAATGGGGCCAGGCTCTTTTCCATAGTGGCCAGTGACAGGACGAGGGGTAATGGGTGTAAGCTGAAATACAGGAGTTTAATCTCCATATGAGGAAGAACTTCTTTACTGTGAGGGTGACAGAGTCGTGGAACAGGCTGCCCCAAGAGGTTGTGGAGTCTCCTTCTCTGGAGATCTTCAAAACCTGCCTGGATGCCACCCTGTGCCATGTACTGTAGGTGTCCCTGCTTGAGCAGGGGGATTGGACTAGATGATCTCTAGAGATCCCATCCAACCTCAACCATTCTGTGATTCTGTGATTCGTTTGACAGGTCTCCGCTAGGACCCAGATAAGACATTTCAAAATATGAACAGATCCTGAAGAAGAGTTTAAGATTGATCTCGTTGACAGGGAGAGTTGGCAGTTTTGATCCTATCCTCTCAGCAAAAGGATATAGCAGAACCGAGAAAAGTTCAAAGAAGGGCAGCAACGGTAACATGCAGGAGGGTTTCTGTGAGAGGAGCAAGCACGTAAAGCAGCACTTTTCCGCCTCCAGAAGAGATGACCTGGGGGAAATGCAAGAGACCTATGAAATCTGAGCTGGCCTGGGGCAGTGGGTAGGGATCTAAGGTCTGCTGTCACTTCCAACACAAGAAAAGAAGCTAGGGTAGATAAGCAAACACAAAACAAAGTGGAAAAACAAATAAGAAAGGATAGTTGGAAAAACTTGCTGCCAAAGTCATGGCAGCACTGTTGCACATGCAAAAAATTTACATAGGTTCAAAGGGAGACTGAGCAAATACCTGGAGGAGACAACTCTCGGAGGTTATTATGTAGGCAGAAACTGTAACCAGGAAATCCCTAAGCCAAAGGTAGCTTGAGGCTGGGAGAGTACTCCGGGTAAGAATCACATGTACCTGCTTCCCTGTTCTGACTCCCTCTTCCAGGAGCTGCTTGTGGTTCCTGCTGCAGACAGGACACAAGGCAAACAGACCCTCCACCTAATCCCTTACGACTATTCTTAATTAGTGATTAACACATAAGCCTACAGTCTTTCTTTTAAAAGCATGACTGTGTATTTATTTCAGATGTATACACTGACCATTTCTAACTCAGCTTTTACAGAGCAGAGTATCAGTGCACAGCAAGCCACCTGCTTTGATGTCAATGAAAAGCTCTCCAAATGTTGCTTATCAGTTCTCAGCTCACATTGGAAGGAGAATTTCAGAGCTGAGCTACCCTGTGTGGTCTGGGGGCAGGCACCCATGTACGCATCACACTGCACATGCAATGCTGGCCGCTGCTAGACATCCGTGTCTGAGTCTCACGTGAGAGCCACATAGAGACCTGCAAAGTTCTCACCTACTTTGTATAACATCAGAGCAAATATATGTTTTCCAGAACACCTTGGTGCAATGAATCCCATAGAGGACTTGCTGACAGCACTGACAGGACGAAATGAATTCTCTGCATGCACAGTAACTATACTGTGCTACCAGCTTGTTCATTAAAAAAAAAAAAAAAGAAAGAAAAAAAAAGAAAAAAACTCTAAAGCCAGACCTGGTTGGGGTCTTCAAAATTTCCCCCCAAAAAAGCCTGACATATCGGTGACCTCTCCACCCTGACCCAATGGGCCAGGGGAGACCAGCAGTGCCCCTCGGCAAATGGCCCCGGGCGGAGCTCAGCTCCCTTCTCCCTGGCACCTTTACATCGCCCAATCCTGCCCCTTTTTTTTCTCATTTCTTGTGTTTGTCAGATGTCCAAATACCCTTGACAGAAGCTGTCCTAGATTGCTGAGGAGTAAGTAAACCACTGCACTAAGTTTATGAGCATGGTATGATTTACAGCTCAGCCTTCAGGTTGTGTCACTGTATATGTTGGAAGATGAGAGTCTATAGGAAAGCAACATTTCAGTTTATTACCTTTGAGAAAAAAACATGCCTTCCTCAGCAATTCATATGCAAGCTACGCTGTCTACTCACAGCAGTTTAACTGCCCTCTGGTGTCTTTCCTCAAAAAAACAGTCTTTACTTGTACCATCAATCAGCTGTGAACAGAATCTCCACGACAAAATCTACCAGCACAAAAGGAGCTCTAGTGTAAAACCGCACTTCAGCGCTCAGACATGGGAAGACTGTAGGCAGTGTCTGAAGAACCAAGAAGAGCAGTGCACCTGTATGACTCTATCACCCATGTCACATCATGCGTGTAAGGGCACTGCCCTGCAGAAAAGGGCACTTCAGCAATTAAATCCTCTGCTTTTAAACAGTACCAAGATACAAGTACTAAATCCTTCCATTAAGATCTTTTCATTATGGACGTATTAGGCATCATCATCTTCAGATTAGTTCCAACTAGCACCAGCCTTGAAGAGACAACAAGGTGAAATCGCCTCCGTTTCCTGCCCGAAAATGAGGGTGCTAGTACTAAGTATAGAGTTTTCACTGCCACAGATTATGCAGTCTTGGTAAGAGGTCTCTGCAATACTGGGCTTTAACTGCCCATCAGTTTCTCATGTTAGGATCAACAACTTTCTGCCTGTCAAGTTTCCAGCACAGTTTCAGATCTTATGGTAATAATTTCACCTTTCTGTCAAGTTAGCCTGCGCCCCATACGGAGCTCGTTTCCAAAGAGTAACCTGTCATTACAAATAACGTGCTACCAAGGTTACATTTTTTAACTGCAAACTATTTTAAAGCTATTTTAAATGCAGCGCGCACACAGCACAAGTACAGGCAAAGCGAGGAGTGGAGAAACGGGATCTGAAACGGGGTCTTACCCAGAGATCTCTCCTTGGTTTGGTTGGCCGACCTCACCACGGGCAGGCTGGCGCGCGTGCGGCTGCCGCGGGAGAACGGCGTTGGAGAGTCGCCCTCCGACATGGCTTCCAGGGAGTCCCCCGACGCTTCGGAGAGATGCTCCGTCTGATCACCCAACGTGGGCTGTGGGCTCTGCGGCGGCTTTGGGCTTCTGGTCTGCAAAACACAGTGTGTCATTACTGGTCTGTTGAAGCATGAATGTATGGGGAGAAAACAAAGAGAATGTCCAAGTCCAGCCTTCTTCAGATCCTGGTATGTGAAGGTGACCTCTGTGCATTTAAGAAAATAGTGTCCTTGGGATTTTTGTTAAGTTTTTATTGCCGTACATTCACAGTGTAAATTTTGTTACTAACAGCTCTCTGGGGATAAGAAGTGCTGCGGAGATGCACGGTACTTCCAATTCTTTGCTGCTCCAACAGCCACTTTACACAGGGTGGGTATGTGTGCAAGCATGTGTACAGGCGTGTATATGTACACACACAACCTGAACGTGTAAGACCAGAAACTTACTCGTGGTGCTTTTAAACCCGTAGTACTTAGAGGCATCAGCAACACAGCAGCATGTTAACTTTACTTAAGCCATCTGGATCTATATTTATAATAGAGAAAAACTTAAACCGTTGTTCTTATCTTGCCAAGTCTACTAAGAAAAATACCCCCAAAATAAATGAGATAGTAGTTAGCTGTCAATCTCAATACATTCTGCTGTGCAATCTATAAAAGGTACAGGTCATGCAGCAAGGCCTGTTAGCTCTCTCACATTTCTACCTGAAGTCACAAATATTTTTTCTGCTTTTAGTTGCGCCAGCATAAATCAGAATTGTCTTAACTGACCAAATTACCTATGATTTTTACTGGGCAATCATACTTACTAGTAAATTGCTAAACAGTACCTAAAATGACAGACTCTCTCTCTTGCTCCATCTCCATCTAAGCCCTTATACTGACCCTTATCTCTGTAAGATCTGCCTAATAAAAACATGCAGTGGGAGATAAAATGTCCTGAACATTTTTTGCTGACTGCAAAAAGCACTTGTATTGTCACTTATAAAGAGGGGCTGCATTAATAAATATAGTGACCTCTGTTTGCCAACCCCCCTCAGCCATCTGTTACTATTATTCTGGAAGAGTAATTTTCCAGTCTCTCAAGCAAACTTTATACTGTAACAGACTGGGACAGATACTGTACAGCAGAAATTCAAAGCAAAAGAAGCTTACTTTGTCCCAAAACAAGTATGAAAATATGAACTTTAAAATTCGTATTATCAGCAGCAGGCACAAGATATCACAAAATATATTGTTTTCTTTCACCTGTCATTTAAGGTCTAATATTAGTACGTTAAAAATTCTTCGTACTAAAATCAACTCCAACTTGAACTTTGAACTTTCCGTCATAATCCAGAGAAGTTTTTCTTTCTTTCCGGAAAGCCCAGGTGACATTATCTGGCTGATAGCCTGTTCCTTCAGCAGATTTTCAAGTGAGATGAGGCGAGCTTGTTTCAGCCACAGCATGGGTCATAAAATATTCCCCATGCAACCTCAAATGAACGAACGACTTTTACTTTGTCAGATTTTTCATTCAAGGCCGCAGAGCCCCTTTGTTGCCAACCTGTCCATTTCCTCACAGATTACAATAACGTAGAAAAACCTCAGGAGAAAATTAAACCCTCCAGAACTTTTCTGTATTGAAAAGTTAATACTAAAAAATATTAGGTATTATCTAATGTCCTGCAGTGAAACTGTTCAAAAGCTTTAAATTTTTGCAGGAGTTAAAGCTAATGACACTTGTTCGCAGCAACTAAAGTATGCTTTGAAGTGCCCCTGACAGGGGCAGCGCCGGTCTGCAGGTTGTAAGCACAAGGGCTTGCGCCCTGAAAGCTCTCAGGGGCGGTGAGCGGCCTGCAAACATTAAGAAAGAATTTGATTAGTCAGTGCTTCTTCATTCAGCTTTCCGGAAACCTCTTGGGAATCATCACTCCTGAAGCTATTTTGTTTACATAGGCATATTACAGGGGTACCAGCAAACCAAGTCATTACAATTTCTTAATTCCTCTTCCTGATTACTACATAACTGAAATACAAAGCAGAGAGCAATATCATGAAAAAAATCCAGCTGCAAAAAGTCTCAAAGTTCGGAGTCTGTAGGGGAGAGGATTGCTTTTGGTTCCTGAAGAAAAAGTATTCTGGTTAAGATGAATCACACATTTTGCTTTATTTTTCTTTCTCCTTTGCTTGAATTCCCAGGTCTTGTTCAAGACACTCAGGTGCATGCACGACATCTACCCATGCATACAACGAGATGCAGACGCCAGGCGAAAGCGGGTGCTGCAGCCCCCATTAGCAGCAGTAGCTGGACACAGCTGCAGATGTGGTTCCTGGTGCTCCGTGAGCAGCTCCTTAGGACGGGGCTCACGGTGTCTGGGGCTGTCCTGTGACAACCCTGTGTGCAACAGCTCTCCTGCCACTGCCCAAACTCTGCTGCACGAAGAGCCTTGCGGGAGATGAGCAGAGCTGCGTAGGGTCACGCAGTCAGCTGTGCTCAGACATGACGCCCAGGCCTCCTCCTAGGACACCCTGGGGTAGGAACACGCTGTTTCCACTACAGCATGTGGAGCAACACAAGTGTGAAACCAAAGGAAACTCTTAATGTGATCCACAACATATAA
Source organism: Tinamus guttatus (assembly GCF_059628265.1). Classification (NCBI taxonomy): domain Eukaryota; kingdom Metazoa; phylum Chordata; class Aves; order Tinamiformes; family Tinamidae; genus Tinamus; species Tinamus guttatus. The sequence continues at coordinate 5,138,645 of NW_028289064.1, forward strand.
ACATACACTTTGCTAAAGGCCTCAAGATATTTGTCATGATCAGCTAACATAAATGTAGTATTTTGGGAACAATTCTGAATTTTAAGCAGATTGTAAAAAATCTCCGAACATAGCAACAACAGTTCAAGTAAGTGAGAGATATGAGGGCATTTTTGAGAAGAAAGCATTTTTAGTACTGGCAATGAGCAATAATAATTGAGCATATTTCAAGGCAGTCCTTCTCAGGAAAACCAGCCCAGGAAGAAGGGAGAGGACAAGCAACGTCTTTGGAGCCATAAGCTACAAGGATTTGTAAAAACAGATGAAGGAAGGAAGACAAAACCTTTCTGTGTTGTGTCAATATTCTGTATTGATAAATAAGACAGGTAAGAAAGAAATAATTGACTAAATCCTACCATTCACATTGTTTTACCCAGGAAATGTTGACTAGCGTATTTATAATTATTCAAACATTCAATATTTCAGGAAATGCCCTTTAAATGCTGAGTTTTCTAGAGTTACTGTGCAGTAAAGGCAATTACAAAGGTAATGCATCATAATCCATGTTTGAGAGACCACCAGAACCCAAGTCAAGCAGCAGTGTGGACTGCTGCTCCTGAAGGTGGGACAAGAGTGTAACTGCATGTTACACAAATCCTATGTCTGGGCGGATGTCACCTTAATATGCTTGCTAGCAAAGAGAAAAAGGCAAAGTCAACCCAGAAGAAAACGCAGGCATTTCACAAAAGAATAGGGCAAACTCAAGTCATTGTAACAGAAGCTCCACACATGAATACAAAAGCAAGGAAACACCAGTACCTTACTAGCCTCACCTGGCGTAAGTGTTGGAAAATAGAAGAGGACTCAGAACAAGCCAGTGGTGTCTGCGTTTTCCCATATGCCAATGCTAGTTATTAATTTCCTACTATTTTATTTCATTTTATTAACATAAAAGGATACACACCTCTGTAACCTTTTTAAGGAATGCACTTCATTAAAATATAGAGAGTAGCAGTTACAGAAGGTAACTCTTAGTATTTTAACAAGGATTAAAATCGTGGTTAATCATGCCTCATGCTTGTATGTCCAAACTACACTAATTTAACACATTAGTTCTTTCACAAAGTGTGAAACTGCTGCAAAAAAGTACAGGGCTCTCTGGATTGAATAACATCTCAAATAAGTAACAGGAGAAACAGAAGGTACCTGAAAAAGGAAAGGTGAAGTGCTGCAGATGCCAAACAGAGCAATACAGTGAGCAGTCACTGGGCACCAGAGATGTCCCTCGCAAGCTGATTCTTCTGTTTCTCTTCCACTAATCCCTTTACCCTTTTGTTCTACCCAGTTTTATTACTCTGCTCCTTAGAACTTCCTTCCAGACTCATTTCCGGTTGTTTTTCATACTAATCAATATATCTGAAAATTTTTACATTCTTTTGCTTTTCAAAATGCCTCCTGCAAATTTACTCCATACATTTTCACATGTACACACACACACACAAAAGCAAAAAATACCCTTCCAAAATCCCATAACCTGAAGCAGGAATAATTTTACATCTTCCACAATTTGCACTTCTTATTTCCTGTCTCCAGGAATTTCCTCAGACTTTATCTAAACACACTGCTATCTCTTCAGGAGAAGAATCTTATCATACACATCTTCCAAATTGCTAGCACTGTTGGCAAGGTAGTAACAGTAAACAGAGACATCAAAACATGATACAGCCCTAGTAAAATAACTCTATCCAGCCCTGTGCTCTAAAGAACACAGCATAGGGAGAAGAAAAAAAAAAAATCAACATTTCCTTGACATTTCAAAGAAGGAAGACAAATCAAAAGAAAAAACAAAAACTGTTTTTCTTGACCTTCCAGTAATATGTTTCTCCTGTGACTGGGCCAGAAGATGGCTACTGGATATGTGACAGACTGCAGATATGCATAAGAACTCTCTGTATTTAATCTATGAATTTATTAACTCAGAAATATTGTCATGGTACAGCTCTTACCATAACAATAATACTTCTTCATCATGCCATTTGTCAGATCAGTTATTTGAAGGAAGGATCCACTTTTTCAAAGATGCAGAGTCTTTGGGGTCCTGCATTGCTGCACCCATCCAGACATTCGAGGAGGGGGCCTAGGGCAGATCCTCTCCTGTTCCAAGGAAGGGAGGACACAGACCCTTCAAATTTTGCCCAAGTAAGGCAAAGAATGTTCCCTTTCCCTCTCAGCACCACCAGGTAGGCAGCAAAGATGAACTCATCCCACGACACCGAGCGCCACAGGGCGAGGCATTAAGACTTGATAAGGCTCCATCACATCAACGTCTTATCAGAGCCCATTACTGATAGCGTGTCGGCATGTCACCCTGAGCGATTATTTGCCTCTTTTCTGTGAATTTATCTGAAGACAGAGCTCCTTGCTGCTCCTGACAGTATCATTAGCACCGCTCCGTGCATTTGTTGATGCAGAACCGAGCTCCTTTCACCTAGCGGGAAAAACGTGTTTAATCACGTGCCAGGACATAGCATCCATTTTTACAGATTGGGATGATACTCAACTCATCCTAAAAATCCGCACACTTTCCTGGCAGCCTTGTGAGCTCCTGTCGGTGGCCGGCCGCCCACTCCCTGCCATGATATTGTGCCAGAAATGCTCCATCTGTTGGGGCCGCCGGGGCAGGAAGGAGCCGCAGTGGCCGCTCTGTGCTCTGTGGCCAGGGCACCGCTCGGCTTCGGCAGCGGGGTGCATCCCCGCGAGCATCAGAGAACCTGCTCCCAAAGCACTCGGGGCAAAACGACTGGCATGGAGCAACGCTGTTGGTTTTGGGTTCCTGACTAAACCCCTAGATCTACGGAAGCCTGTTTTTCAGGAAAGCCAAGCACTTACAGTAAAGATATTCATTAGAACCAATAAAAGCTGTAGGTGCTCAGCACTCAGGCTGCCAGATCTCTCATTCAGATGCTTAATTGGAGGGACTTGCATTTGCAAATGTTGCCCTAAGGAACTCAGCAGCCCGCCTAAGAGCAGCTTAATTGGCACAGGCAAGTCCAGACTGAAATATGCAACATGCTGGGGCATCTCTTTCAAATACACCAAAAAGGAAGAAAAAGACTCAAAAACCCAAGTCACCCATGTTAAAACTTAAAAATATTTGTCAGTGTTTTACTGTTCAAATCCAAGGTCTCTTTTCACATAAATGTCAGTCTGAGATTTTAGGGTGGGAAATAAAGTAAAATGCTGGGCAAAACCAAGAGTCATCCACTGGTAATAAGCAAAAATCATACTGAATGAGTGAAATCTTTCATGTAAAAGCAGACTTTAACTCTCTGGTTTATTGAAATGTCTTATGACATGAAGCTTTTATTTATACGTGATAGCTGAATTTAAAAAGTGAATGATCACCTCACTATTTTTTGCTGCACAGGCATCTACGGCCCCATCAATTTTGCTCACAGCAAAATTTGTTAGTTCGAAGTCTCTGTCATGCTCTCACATTATAGCTTCAGTTTATTATTGCTCTGTTTAAATAAGTTATCCATAAATTCCAGCCTGCATATCAACATTTGTCTTAATTAAAATCTTATGTCCGTTTCAGTTGGAAGCTATTTCTCTTTTCCCTCCTAAAAAACCTACTGTGAAGTATTCATGAGGCAGAATGACCCCTTGTTCCACCCGAGAGATGGCTGCATTTCATCAGTGGTAGGCGAGGTAACTCCTACCTACACAATCTGTAAAACTGTCATGAGAACTCCAAAGATTAAAAGGCTTTTTTTAAACAAAAACTGTCATTATACTGATTAAAGGGGAAAGATCCTTACATACTCAAAACCACATGCAAAAAGGAAAAGAAAAAAAAAAAAAGAAAAAGAAAGAAACAATATATAACAGATGCCTAAATGTACCTAGGGGATAATGTGTTCTGATTCAAGAAAATGATTATCTACCCATCCCTTTTCTCCCACACATATCCCTAAGGAAAACAGAAGGAGGGTCTGTTTTTGTGGTGTCTGTTTCCCAAAGCAAATGAACATGATACAGATTCCAGCTCATGGTTGCCCCGGTAAAACCTGTTTTTCTGTGTTTCTAAGAGCCAGAAAGGATTTCTTAATTAACATGCTCTTTTAAAAATAACTGAAAAAAAAAAGAGGCAAGCAAACACACACACACAAGACATCAACAGAAAGCCGTGCAAGTGGGAGTGAGGTCTTCGGGCCAGGGTGTGAGCTGCCCTTTTCGGATACCTGGAGTCCTGACAGCTGGTGGGTGCTACAGCCCTGGAGAGCAATGAACACCCGGGCAGCACAGGCAGAGGACGGGCGCTGTGCCGGGCCGCCGGCATCAACACACCCACGCTCTCTGCTTATTTTTAGCCTCGACCCATGGAAGCAAATGTGTGATGAAATGCTCAGCAGAACTTGTTGTTCTGGCACCTGGGAGGAGCTCCTGGGCTGCTCCAGCGCTCGACAGCAAAGGAGTTGCTCCTCGCGCTCCTCCTGTCCTACTTGCCACCAGGCCCTCCTGGCTCTTCTTTTTCCCTCCCTCTAGGCCATAGCTCATTATTCAATTAGGGCAAATCCTGATTGTTCCCCACACGGCTGCCTCACCCACTTTTCCCTGTGGTCAGCATTTTTATGCGGATATTTAAATTCTGTAAGTGGAAATAAAATGAATCAGGAAGTGTCAAATCAGGTGCAAATACTGTACGCAGGGCTCGCTTTGAGGCCTTCTTCCTTCAGCAGCAGATGCTGCCTCAGCCCTTTGGTGATGGGCTTTTGATGGAAGGAAAAAGGGGCATGCAGTGGCACCTCTTAAATATGCAACTAAACGTGGTCCCCATACGTGAAGATCTAGCTGTGTAGTAGACATCTGCACTACAATTCACATGGAAGTGGGAGAGGAATTCAATAGAAAGATGATACACAGGTAACACCAGGTGCATGTCATATGTGCAGGTATACTGATTTTGAAGAGCCACAGCCCTAGCTGAGCAAATCTGTTACACGGAAATGTAGATTATATCGAAAGGGAAACAATTCTAACTCGGTATGACAAGAGAGGAGAAAATTAGCCAGGGGAACCCAAAGCACCCCAATATGAGCAGGGACATGTAAAACAGGTGAACATTAAACTCTTTTTCAGAAGGTAAACAGGGGCTCTTTTAAATGCTAATTTATATATTTGCTGGGCCAACTATGCTCTGAGTTCTCCAGTCATTATCCTATTTACATACCTATGGTGTTCCTTCAATATAAAGTCACAGAAAAAAGATCAATTTGCCAGCTACAGAACCAAGCTTTTTGCATACCAATACAGATACATTTACTTCTGCATCCATGGATCTATTTTAAACTTTTCAGCAAGACTTTTATCCCTCAAGTGCTAAATATGCAATAAAATACATTGCATACAGTCAGAATACAGTCAGAATTAGGACAATTGGTAGGGGCTATTATTAGTCTAGGAGCTTTCACTAAAGTTCGGTGGATTTCAAAACACTTATCTAAGACAAGAGTCTGGACTTCATGTCCGTCGTGCCATTACAAGAAAACTCGAAACTAAAAATTGTCAAAGGCTGCACATGCATCACATTCTTATGTACAATTAATCAATAGAGATGACAGTTCACTGCTGTAAATGCTGAGGGAAAGGCATGCAGATCCATAGGTTTTCAACACCAGTTGTGATGCAAACCAAACACAGCTAGAAGTTAGCAAACTCAACCCACAGCAAAGTGCAGAAAAAGAAAGTACAGTACTAACTCTCTGAGAGGATTCAATTTTCATCAAGTACCTTTGAATGTCAAGTTCTGAATGCAGAGAGACCAACATGCACTGCAAAACCTGTGGAAGAAAGAGAGAGAGAAAAGAAAAGGGGGGGGAAAGAGAAAATTGTTAAAATGAAAGGAAAAAGGAGGAAAAAAAAAAAGAAAATAAAACCCGCACATACTGAAAGTACACTGAGTAAACCAACAGCAGGGAAGAAAGGCAAAGAAAAGTAATGTAAGAAAATGCACTGAAAAGTAATAAAGAAAAGGCACACCTGCCAGGCAGCAACATGATCTGTCAATATTTAATATGCAATATCCTGAGGACCCTTGCTGGACTCAGTTCAGATGCACTATGTGTACTGGTATGTCAAGGAAATGGAGAATGCTTTTTCAAATATAAGAGTTAATAGCAGAAAGTTAAGCCACCCAGTTTCTAAGATATATCTAGCAACCATATCTTTCAAGAAATGGCAAATATGCATTGTTCTTAAGAAATGATACAATTCTTGGCAGCTGTTTGCAGCATTCATGACAATTTTGGGCTCTTTTACACTTACTACAGAGGCATGGAATTCTTTTAGAGTACTTAAAATATTACATTATTCTTGTTTAACCACATTTTTGTGAAGAAAAAAAGATAAACTACTGTACGATTAAGAAGCATTTTCCAGTCATGTTTCTCTTTGCTATTCTACATGTGATCTTAAAACACACATAATGTGAAAACATTTGAAGAGAGGCTGAAGATTAAAGAAAGAACCAAGCATCTTTTCCCCCTAACAAATGAATGGCATGAGGAGTGGAGGGTAAATTGCCTAGTGATGTTTGTGCCCTAATAGGTGGAAGATCTATATGCTCCTTAATCTTCATTTGCTGCAGGAGGGAGTGGGGTGTACAGGGATATTATATAGTGCTTTAAATTACCTTCTCTGAGCACTTTATTCCTCCTTCAGCCAATGTCAGGCTCCCACGACTGCTGCTGCCCTATTCAGGGCTTGCAGCTATTCACATCAGGCAAAGACATTCAGACTGCTTCGATAACAAGCACATTGTTATTAAGAACCTTACTTAGCAATTATGATGCCAACATCATAATTAAGAGAGCAATTCAAAAAATCTGTTGAATTTTACAAACCCAGGGACACGAATGTATGATAGTTGATTCTAGGGACAAGATAAGCAGCCTACAACTGCACTGTGATTTTTCATGATTTAGTCTGCTGGACACTTTTAAGTGGCAGAACCATTTATTTAAAGAGAACAATAGGTCATTTTTTCTCCCCATGATAAATGCATCATTCAGAATTGTTCAAGTAAAATGTGAGCTTTAGAAATAAGCTATTTATGCAAACACGATACAAATTAAACTCAACCTTCCGGCAAAACCTGGATAAACTCCAATTCCAAACCACGAATACAAAACAGTCATTTACCAATGTCTCACTAATACTGGAACTGTATTAGAGTTTTTCATATTTTTATAATGTCAGTACCCCACACATGCAAAGACTTGAAAATTCTATTTGCCTTTTAGTTGAAATTGTCCCTTTAAAAAAAGGAAAGAAAAAAAAATACTGATTTTCTAAGGACTAAATCCCATGTCAAAGCCAAATAAAGGAGTTTTCCTCCTTTATGCGTGCTTTATCATGCTGCATAGCTACCTGACGTTCAGTCAGCATTAGATCTCAAGACCATGCTTTGAAAGGGGCATTGGTATGTAAAACTATGCAAGAATCACTCCTCCTAAATCCATTGCAGAAAATCAACTTGAGTTACTCAGTTTCCTCAAACTCTGTCACCCTGATGGGGAAATACAACATTCTCCGGATTTTCCTACTCCCAAAGGTAGCATGCCATAAGGTAGGGTAATAAAGTAAGGGCACTTGACAAGCCCAGCAACCCTCCCTACCCACAATCTAGGGAAAATGTTGCTTGTATCCTTAGGTCTCCTGTTCTCATAGCAACATATGAATTTTAATTCTAAAGCAAGTAGCTAGATGAGGATTTGTAGTTAAAATACATAAAACTAGTCCACCTAGACCCAGAAGTCTCTCTCCTCTTAGAGCAATTGTTCGAAAAGCCCATGGTGCCGCATGGGATACAGCACTGGAGTTAACAATCCCTGAGCAAACACAACCTGACACAGCCTGACATGCCACACACAAACACAGAACCACGGCGCTGGCAGCACAGGAGAAGGATCCAGAGAATCCAGAGCAAGGCAGCACCAGGACATCAATATGGCCCATTCTGTATTGCCTAACGAAGACACGGACATGCCAACACAGGAGAAAAGTAGTCAAGAACACCGCTTCCATCCCACATACAGTCCTGATCATGAACGAGATTTGAAGACATTTGGGTCTGAATCCAAACTGAAAATATAGCTTCATTTGGCACATTCACTAATATTTCTTAACTTTGCATGTCTGCTTCCAAATTCACCAGCGGTCTGTTGACCTCCTAGTTATTTAAAGGAATAATGATCTATTTCTTCCTTTCCTCCTGTGTTGTTGGGGATTTTTTTTTTCCATATGTGGGCATGCATGTGGATATATATAGTCCACAATGATGGGAAATGAATTCAATGAGAGTTTTGCAATTCCCAAAAGCAGAGGGCTGCAATCTCCCCCTTCCGTAGGGGCAAGTTCCTGTGACAATTCCCTATCTTCTGCTTCCCTCACAGGTTGGCTACTTCATTGTTCCAGAAAGGTTGCCTATCATAGGAAATAACAGGAATGAGCAGAGAAACAGGAAGTTAGAGCAAATCCCACAGAAGATTAAACCTCTTTGGACTGGACTTCCTATGACAATCTGTATGGAGCAGAGCAGCACACTTACGAGCTCTCAGCAACCTCTACTGGCAAGCACAGAGGCTCCTGTGCTTCACACTAAGCAGAGTTTTATAGACTCTGTTTTTTTATGCCTGTACAGGAGAATCCAGACTCTTTGCTGGTTTAAATGCCCATTCTGCGATTCGCTTCAGCAGCACAACGAAGACCTACAGTAGGTGAGCTTGGGCAGGAGAGCTTGGCCCCACGAGCTGGAAGAATGACAGGGATTTTCAGTCTGTCACCACAGACGGCCAAAGCAGCGAGGTTCGTGTTGAAACAAGTATTAAGTCTTCACGAGCTGTGAAAGCAAACTGCCAGAATAAAAGCAGCACCATGTCCTCTCAACGCTGCATGAACACAGAAACAGATTAAGACAGGCAGGTAGAGATAAAAAGACAAAAGGGAGAAAATTAACAGAAAGGCACAAGTAATGTCTTCTGGAAAAAGGTGGAAAGTGTTAGAGGCCACGGAGGAGAACGCGGGAGAAGGCAGGGCAGGGATGATGTGCACAGCTGATGGAGCAGTTGCAGAGCCTCCTGAACCAGCGAGTCTGAGGAGGAATAACGCTACAAGGACAGAAATTGATTTCAGGATCCACTCCCTGCTGTAGTGAGAAAGGTGCAGGGAACAAGGAAACAGCTGCCAAACATGCTGCTTTTGAACTTTAAAGCAGCATGAGTGAGCGGCGGCCTTGGAAAAGGGGTAGAAAGCGAAGAGTCAGAGGAGGAAAGTGAAGAGGCCGGGAATGTGCTGAACGTCGTCAGTCCAGAGATGCCTGGCAAATGCCGCCGGTAAGGCAGTATCCAGAGGATTAGCATGCCGTAACTCTGGGAGGACAGAGATTAATATCTCGGGGCTGCCTGTATTAGTCATTATCCCAGGGCCTTAAAAATGAGGGTGAAGGAACTGCAGGGCAGCCTAGTGGGATCGGCTTGCTAAGCAGATCAAAGGGAAGTGTTCACCATTATAAGCAGGATCAGGCCTGTTGAGCACTGAATGCTAAATCTCCAAAGGGAAAAGCAAATGCTTCAGACACTTCTGTTGATGATTTAGTAGCAGACATCTGTCCCACTGAATTGGTCTGAAATAATGTCACAGGTCAGTGTTAGGAGCGACGGTAGCTCCAAGAGGTGGCATGTAAACACTGGTATTCTTGCTGGCTGTGATAATACAAAGCAAGTGCTTTTTTACTAGGGCACTGGTACCGCTGTGGAAATAGTGAAATTGAGGAGAGTGTCAGGTTTTCTGATTTCCTTCCGTTTCTGTAATGGGCCTCTGACTCATGCTTTAGATGCATTTCAAAAGGGAAGTCCTTGCAAAGGCAGAGCACGTTGAACAAGTTAGATTTAGCAGGGGTCACCCAGGAAGATGACACAGCCACTGAGACAGCTGCGAGAGGCATTGGTATGGTATGAGGCAGGGGCAGGTAAACCAGAACACTGCAATGTCAATTAGCACTAGCTAGATTTGCAGTCCTGCACTGAGGTCCTGCAGAGACCTGCAATCAGCCGATGTTGGAGGGAAACAATAATGAAAACACAAAGGGCTGGAGATGGGAACGTAGATGACGATATGGAACTAAAGAAGAGGCTGACTCATTAGTTCTCTTCAACAGCCTGAAAAAGGGAGGGAATGAGGATCAAATGCCTCTTTCCTGCATACAACAATTTTGGAGGGAGTACATAAGAAAGTGATATTTCTCAATAATGCCGGGATGGGAAAAAGTCAAGATGGTAACTCAGCTGGGTTCATGCCAAAGAGGCCCTTCTAACAGAAATTTTAAGAGCACAAAATCTGCCAAATAAGGAAAAGAGTTGGTCTTTTCTCACATGAAAGGACAGAGTTGCGTACTGCAGTAACTGTAAGAAATCTGCAAGAGAGCATTTAGGCACCTGAAGAAAAAATGAAAATGATCATGACAAATAGTCTAAAAGGAAGTACAGAAATAAGACGACCAGTCAAATGTAAACCAGGAATGCAGTCAAAGAAAAGCGAACAAAGCAAGAGGACACAAAACATGAGTACTTCTTGTGTTTCAAGCTTTTGTTTTCCAGCGAAGTGTAGATGTACAATATGCCTCCAAGAGTATGTGTTCTCTGGCTCCCACTCACTGAATATTACAGCTGAAAATGATAGATGTGCTAACTTGCCAAATTGCTTTTCTAAAAACTTTCAAACAACAAAATAAGTAAAGAAACCCTAAAACCTTGTGCTCACACTAATTTTAAGGAAAATTAAAGCTAAAATAATATTTTGTATAATTTCTTATCATATTTAATAAACATTAAAATTAAAAAACAATCAAACAGCATATATTTAAAAACCATCTCAACGTAATCAAATAATATTTTAATTTAGAGATACTAGTCAAGTCTTGAAAATAAAAAAACTAAACCAGGTGGAAATGAAAGAGTTCAGAAATTCTCCAGGATCACACAGTCATCCTTCACTTGCTCTCTTCTCCAAACAAGTGGAGGTGCTATGCTGAAACTGTATATTTGCATTGTCTCGACAGAAATACAATATTGTAGCTATATTCTGGATCACATGGCTAAAATGAAAAGAAATTACTTCTTGGTCACCTCAGATGCCTTATAAATATTTATTTATTTATTTATTTCGAGGAAGATCCTGAAGGGTGTTACATACTTCAGTCTTGGTTCTTTCATGGACTTATTCCTAAAATTATGCACGTAATTAAAACAATGATACGAGAAGTCACTACAAGTCAACGGGACCATTCTCATGAGCAATGTTAGGTATGAATTGATCATTTGGCTGGTCTTGAACCGAAATACTTACTATGCAAGACTGGGCCCTAACACGTTAATGTTGAGTGTTCATCAACAACTTCCCTTACCACTAAAGGAACCAAGAAAATAAATGAAAGAAGCAATTCTTACATCTGTGATGTGCATATAGGTATTCATGCATCACCCTGTGCAATACAACAGGGAAAAAAAAAACAATATGCTAGGTGCAGGCTGCAACAAACTGATACGTGGGTCTCGTTCCTCTAAGGTAATATGAACTGGATTTAAGTCACTCTTTTGTGATGTAAAATTCTGTATTCAAAAAGGCTGCAATATATGGACATAGGAGACGGAAAAAAACATTGGCTGGAAACCACAAAGTCAGTTCCTTAAGTGAGTCATGCAAGGAGATTCCTCAGTGAGCAGAAGACAGCTGCTCCCACTGATTCTGGTAAGATTGGAAGGGAAATCACAACTTTGAATTGCATGGATTCAGAAGCTTAACGTTACTAAGTTAAATGGCAAGAATAGACTGAAGCATTTTTCCTCCGTGTCTCACATTTCACACTTTTATCTTAGAAACAGGGACAACCAGGAAAATATATCATATTTATTTACAAGACTCTGTTTCTCCTATTATTCATTGCTACCTCCTATCATTATCTTCCCTTCCTGGAATCACAATATACTGTTGAAAATGAACAACAAAAAACTATTACAAATCTTTATAAAAGAAGAAAGAAACAATAATGATCTATGAAGAATGAGATTTTCATGAGCTCTCTCCAATATTTTGAGAAGTAAGAGAAAGTAAAGTGACAATATCATGTTTAAAAAAATATGGCTGTCCCTTTCTCTCATTCTGCTGTGGTATTTTTCTCTCAACTTTAAAATTTGCCTGACATGGTTATTCATAAAATAACCACTAGTGAAAAGCATAATGTGTAGTATACAATGACAACTGATGGCCTAATGAGAACATCCTCTGAAACGCTGAAAAATGCATGGCCTTGTCCTCTTTCATTGCTCAGATTTAATTGTAACAAATCTTTTATAAGATATTTCTTCTTAGAATTCATTTTGACCTTGACAATTGATTAAATGTACCTTATTTTCTAGGCTGTGATTAGCTCATCCAATTAAACCTTATAAAAGCTTTTCAAAGAGATCAGTCTAATACTTCATATTCAAAATGATAAAGTTGCAGCAGTCCTCCTTGCCCCGAAAGAAAATCATAATAATTATATGGTATTTATTCAAAAGAAAGCACAAACAAAATGACTGTACACTATTTTGTTCCACTTCCATGGTTTCCTCTATAAGACTTAACAACAGCAATGCACAGATTTTCTAGAAAGTTTATCCCCAAAACACTGAAGCATGGAAACTACAGGTGTCTGCCAAGAATTACCATGTTAACTGCTAATCTAGACAACCTCAGGAAAGAGATGATGCAGTACAGTATCTACATGTATCATGATGCTAGGGAACTGACTCAATTGCCTAGGTTTGTGCTCAGCTCTAAGGGAAAGCTATAAACTTCACTTATGTGAGTCAATAGGCCCTAAGCTCTTTTAAGAAAATACATCGTGGATGAGAAGCCATTTAGAGACCACATCAAGATTAATCAAGGTAAGAAGAATCAATGCAGAACGGTACTGACAACCCTTTTCCTTGATGGGTGTTCTCTCACCTATTATTGATATGTTAAAATGCTCCCAGACAACTGTCATTAATCAGAACTCCCTTGACTACAGAAAAATAAGTGAATAGATTTGGTTACATTCAGTTTAAATGATGCATAAAAGTAATTTTCCAAAGGTTTTCCAATTCATTCAGAAAAAAAAAAAAAAAAAAAACCCAAATCCCTTCATGTTTTCTATGTCCCAAGAGTTAGCAAGCCTTGGTTCCCATTCTAGCACTTAATGAAGCCATTTTTCCTGCCTCTGGTCCATCATGTAATGGATGTTCATAATACGTAGCTACCTTACAAGAGTTCTGTAACATTAGCTCATGAACAGTTTCCAGTACACAAAAGGGAAAACTTATATACTTATATAGAAGAATCTCACATGTACACACTATATTAAGTTTCCTCTTAACCTTTTCCAGGGATCACAGTCTCAGCACCGGTGTTGCTTTTTTTTTTTTTTTTTATGTCAGTGTCCTAGATTTTCTTTTAGAAAATCTAAAATTTTGATCTACAACATCAAACTTGAAAAGACTACTTGTCTTATTACTAACAGAATTTATTATCTTCCACTCTTTCTTAAATATGTACCTATCATCTACACAATTACAACGGAGATATGAGCTCACAAGTGCCTTTGTGCAGTAAATATCAGCTTCACACTTGAAGAATACAGTAATTAGAGTGGAATCCAGTTGAGTTAGTCAGCCTTATTATCTTATATTATCTGTTATCTCACATTAGTGAGATAAATAGTAAGTGCAAACAATACTATGCACAAACAGTGAGGTTGCTGAATGAATGCTGCTTTCAGACACAATCAGATATCACAGCTATGATATTAGGGTACAATTAATACCAAACAACATCAGCTTATGGAATATTATCTTGATATCATTATTGTAAAACAAACTATAATTTTCAATGATAAGGAAACTTAAATATATTTTTTTTATATATGGATATTCAAATATATAGTGTTCAAGTGTCCATACTGCAGTATGTTTTCCTACATGTTGAGAAAGCTGCTTCTTAAAGTTATCTACTCACACTTATGTGATACAACATATATCCAATAATAAACCATAAAATAGCTCATTCATTAGAAATGTCAGTTCAAATATAGCCCATTTGGAAGCAATACAGGGATGCTACTGGCTTTACAAGCCTTACAGCACAGGGACTAGAGCTAGAGTTGGATTTCAAGAGTTGATGTCATAATTGTTCACAAGCCAACAGAGGGCTTTAAAACTGACAGGCCTCTAGAATCTATAAAATGGTTTCCAACTTGCAAGATTTCCAGGCCTTGCAGCAGTGGATAATAACTTACAATATAGTTTATTCTTTTTAGAGGAGAAAATGGGTGGAGGGGATATAGCATTTTCATTTAGAAAGGCAGGTACAATTCTATGCACTTATGCGCTACAAAGAGGGATATCCTTCTAAAATCTTATTTTCTGTATTGTACATGTCTTCTCTTCAAATGCTTGAACATTTCCCACTAGAATATCTTCACATTTTAACTACTTTGTTCTTCAAAAACCTATTTTTATAACTGTAGAAAGAGACAGTGTTAAGAAACAGGCCTAGCACCACTCATAAATGACAGTCATCACAAATTAAGAGAAAGCAAGCCTAATAGGAGCCAATAGATTTCCTGTATCCATATATACATATATAAATATATATATAAAAGTGAAAAAAGCACATGAATTTCGATTTCTACAGCATTTTCACTTTGTTGATAGACTTTTCTTTTAGCACATACTCGTTAGTGTTCTTAGTAAGGCTGAAAGCGTACTAAATCACAGGTCAAAACTTTGAAATGAAGTAGCCCTTAGTAGACAATACCAGATGAGCCATACTTAGTTTCTTTTGTTTTTGCATTAACATTGGATGACCTCATATTTCTCAGTGCTTTCCCTCCCTAAATTCAGCAGAAAACAATGACATCTCTTCAAAGTGGAAAGGATGTGAACGAGTAATTCAAAAAGCCATGTCTCATTCTCTTCTAAATATGCAGCATAGTCTTTACTAGCTGATAAATACTGCAGCCAGAACATAATATAGGTTTACATTTGAGCACTATCCATTTGCTCAGTTACTGAAACTATGCGAGCACATGTATCTCATGATTTAGAGGCATGCACATAAAAGGAATCCTAACTCTGCTGAAGTTGATGGAATTTTTTGCTAAGGGCTTTAAGAGAGTGCCAGAATTTCATTCCTACAATGCGAGGACTCTTTTAGCATCCCCAAAGCCTTAAAAGGGATTTAAAAGATTCAAAGGGAAGAAAAAATGGGTCCTAACATACTATTTTTTTCTTTCAGGAAGTTTTTGAGAATAATTCGTTTCCCAGCAGGTGCTTCTGTAGGAAATGACTTATGAAGGAAAACACGCTGGCAGTGGAAGTGGTCCTTTTTGTATGTGTCTGAACAAGGGATACAATGCCTAACTTCGTGAATATAAATGTGTTGATAGACATTACAGATATTCTGATGGTAATTTTTGCCTGCTGTGTCTTGATAGTATCTTGGACACTAGAAAATGATTCCTATTTTGTCCATGAAGCAATTCTTTCTTCCTCTCCTCTCCTCTCCTCTCCTCTCCTCTCCTCTCCTCTCCTCTCCTCTCCTCTCCTCTCCTCTCCTCTCCTCTCCTCTCCTCTCCTCTCCTCTCCTCTCCTCTCCTCTCCTCTCCTCTCCTCTCCTCTCCTCTCCTCTCCTCTCCTCTCCTCTCCTCTCCCTTTGTTGCTCATAACTCAATTTGCCTAATGCTGTTAAGCAGAAATACATCTTTATTGTCCAAACAACAGCCAAACATATATTCTCTTATTTCCTAACATCAAGGCTTTCTAATGTCTGAGGTAATTGTTAACAAGAAAAATTTTGTGCATGATAGCTTAGAGCATCAAAGTGTGCTTTGTGCAGGTATATTTTTTTCCTTTCTGTGTCCTCAAAAGCAGCTCTTACCTGCAACCAAATCATGACCCCTGACTGAAACACTGTGACCCTGAGATACAGTCATCAGTGCTATCCTCCTCAATGTGGAAACTGATGACACAACTGTAGATGAACTCAGGAATGCTCTCCAGGTTGACTTCCTAAGAAACACTGTTCTTATTACCACCCCCATAAGATGAAGATTCAAACTGTTATTAGCTTGTAGGCAATAGCTTTGAGACAAATATTCCACTGAAATCTGTTTTTGTTGTTGTTGGGTTTTTTTTTGTTTTTAATTCTGAAGATTCTGAGCAAAAAATCCAAATTGGACAGACATATAGAGCTGAGGAATCAAAAGAAAATACCGGAGTCCTTAAGTATTTCATAAAAATATTCCAAATAAAATCATTCCAGTCATCTATTCATATAGATTATGTTACCCTACTATCCCCATGACCCTATTGAATTAGTTCCCACTATCATTCATTTTCTCTAATTATTGCAATTCCCAGAAGCATCAGAATTTCTCCATCTCTAGAAACCAGAATAAAAAGGAAAGGAGAAAAGAAAAAGAAAAGTCTGACAAGGAAGGTAGACTGAGGACAATTCTGTGAAAGCATATGTTCAAACAAGTTCACAGAAGGTTAGCTAGTGTAAGAAACCCAAGTGGAAAAACAAAATCTAATGGATGATCATATTGGCTCTGACATGCATTGACTGAGCTTTCAGTTCTGCTTATCTCAGGAACTGAATAACTCGCTAGTAATTTTGATAGTATCCAATAAGAGAATGGTGTAAGTTGTATGAGTACTGAAAAAGATAAATTTCTGTTTTATTTTTCTGCAGGAACACTGAATTCTAAAACGAACCAATCATATGATTATTTTAGAAGTTACTAATAAATAATCTCATTTCACAGATATTTATGCCAGAGGCCTAGCACAGAAAAAGAAAAAAAAAAAGGCAAGGAATAGCAAAAGTACCTGTTAGCAACAATACCTGCTTGTCTCTTCTCATTCACTGATGTAATTCAAGAAATTTAGTCTTCCTCAGAGCAGCTTGGGATATGAACTGAGGAACCGTTGGTCATTTCTATAAATAGTGGTGTAGATAGCTTCTAGATATCTACTATCTTTTCAAAAAAAAAAAAAAAAATTTGGAGCCAACTGTCTGGAAGGAAAAGAGACTTGGAAAAGTGTAAGCATTTAGGAAAACTTCTCTGGAATAGCTTTAGATTCTAAATAGTAAAAATTATTAGGACAGCATTTGCTGAATTTCAAAACTGAAACACGTGAATCTCAGATGGATGCTGTGCCCACATATTTGTAGGACACAGAGCTCATTCAGTAACAAACTATATGGCTTATAAATGAATGATTTAAAACACAAAAAAACCTATTTCATTCAAAAGATGGACTTTTCTTTAGAAAATGTTTGACAAAGAAGTGAGAATTCCTCAGCAGCAGTGCTATGGTGTTTACAAAGGTCAGTTCTGTGCAGAATGCAAACTGAAATGGTTCTAACCAAGAAGAACAGGAGAAAGGTACAGCTCAGTAATTTGCAGGAAAAACATTATGTGAAGAAAATTCAGAAATATATGTTTCCAAATTAACTATTCAACTTTTTTTCATGCCTGAGAAGTAAATGAGAATGGAAAAAAAAAAAAAAAACTTTTGTGGCCACATAGTACAAAAAAAAACTAGTTGTCTTTAAAGGTGTTTTGCAAACAATGCTAACTTCGAAAGATATTCTCACATCACAAAGCCTTTCAATCTTCTTAATAAAATCTGTGTATCTTCTTTACATGTAAATATTTAATGGAAATTGGGAAGAAACACTGTTCTGGGGCAACTTTCTCCTTTTGCCTTTGTAAGTACTGGATAAATAATGATAACATATTGACTACAATAAACCCTTATTAGCATTTAAAATGTGTGAGGAAAAAAAAAGCACTCCTTACACTGTGAGTTTTTTTTTTCTGAGGTACTAGGATAGGTATTAGTCTTTTAAAGTAACTAGTATATTAAAGATACTCGTTTATTAAACAGCAACTACAGTGTCTATTGAGAAAGACGGGTAACAACATGATCTAAGTAACAGGTGAAACAGGTTGTAAACTCCTGTTAGTTTGTCAAACTTACACCCCATGCAGACAAACAAGCAAAAAGCAAACGAATCAAAGCTCCCCCTCCCAAAGAGAACAACGTACTTTTCACATGAACTCTCTGATTGCGTTAATAAGTATGCCAGATCTCAGCTGTAAGGATGAGGAAAGGATGGTGCCTTTCAGCTGCCATCAGCTTCTTGAAAGCAAAAGCCCTGAAAGCCACGTCACACCTGGCGAGTTAAGGTCACCACAGAGCTCTCCTAGGCTGCCCCGCGAGCACACGGGGATCCCCTGGCCACAGCTCTGCTCCCGCCAGGCACCTTCTCCTGCCTGCATGGGGAACCTCTACAGAGGCATGTGCTAAAACCTGCAGACCCCTCACACCCAGAGCAGGCAGATCTCCAAGGGGCAGGTTCTGCCAGCTCTGCTGGCCTCTGCTTTCAGGTCAGGGCCGGGCAGATCATCGGGGAAGCAGGGACCTCTGGCCCACCACACTGTACTCTTCCATTCAAGGCCCCTTTGTGGCATCTCCTCAGTCACATCTGTGTGCATTTCTTGCATCAAGTGCTGCAGCTGCTTACATGGGAAAATAATATATGGAAATATATCAAATATATTTAGCTTCTTTTAATTCCATGTAAGAAGAATTCACATTGTAAGAAGAAAAGCCACATGGAGAATCAGCCCCCTCTCTCTAGACTGCCATCAAACCTCCATGGGTCATAGCTAAAGAACATCTGACATAGACCATATATAGTCCTCACCTATGCCTTATAAATTATGTGATATATCTCCCTAGTGTTCTTGATATTCGCCTCCCTGGCTAAAAGGAATAATAAAGCAGCACTTTAAAACTGCAGTCACAAAGTATTACAACACTTGAGAAATACTTGTAGGTCCCTGCTCTTTTCTGGTAAGGTAAAGGACACCTTTTTCATAGTCAAGAAGAGCTCCATAAAAAGTGACTACAGCACAAAGAAGGGGAAAATGCAACCTTCACTTCATTGTTACTGCAGGAGTTGTGTAAGTTTAAGCATCTTTATGGAGGATGTGGACAGAGAGTACAACTCTTCTTTGAGGCAGCATAATTTGCAAAGACTGTTTTCCTTGCCAGAAAGGGGTCTTCTTTATTACGGGAAATTAGAAAGCAGTAAAAGTGAACTGGTGAAGCACTGCAGAAAATGCGATGCAAATTGCTGCAAGTACAGTCACAATCTACCACCTCAAAGCACTGCATTCCTAATGCCTGAATCTGCTATTTCACAATATCCTGTGTTAAGAGCAAAACACATTTCCAACTTGTATGTCTCTTTTTGTGTGTGTTCTTTCTGTACCAGGCTTAACTCATTAGAACTAAAAAAAATGCCCAGAAGCAATTTAGATTTCCTCTCTCTTTTGGAAAAATAGAACCCTCACAATAAACCTTTTATCACTGTATTATTGGGAAAAAAGCTTGGAGGCAGAGACGAGATAAAATCCGTCTAAAGCTCCTTACAATTGAAAACTGCTAAGTCAAAGAATAATTTCTAAAGCAACAGATCATGCTTCATCTCATTTCCAATTACTATTTTCCACTTAATAAATATGATCTCTGCAGCAAGTACTACAACTTTCTCAAGGCACTGTAGTTTTAAAGATACGGATTTTAGTAAGCCTATCGTAAACCTTTAAAATGCTTGCCAGCCATGTTTCAGGCTATCACTCATTTTCTTCATTTTCTAACAGTAACTGGAATGGTTCAGAAAAACAACAAATGCTTGCTGTGAAGTGCACGTTTAGCTTGAAGGAAGAAGTCAGCTACCCATATAGAAGATTTCAGTGACACAGGGTTGATGTAAAATCTACAGCAGTAATATTACACTCCTAAACAGTGCAAACAAAGACTTGAACCTCTGGAAACAAATAGCTTTAGGAGTCTGGCCTCTATATAACAAGGGTTCCCAAAATGCCAACTTGGTAATTATCAGTCATTAATTTGATACTATGGAAAATAAAAGAAATAACTTGGGCTGCCACCAGCCTTTACTTGAAATTTTTAAGCGGCCATTTTGGTTCTGACCATGAGTTCTTACACAAATATAGTTTTTCTTACTTGTTAAATACATATAGATATATGTATAGATATAGGTATATAGATCCTATCACACCATTTACAGATCATCTGTACTACTTGCCTTACCCAGGACCAACAGGGCAGGTCTAATGTACCAAAGAATATTCAGATCTTAGAGAAGAAAAAAAAAGAAAAAAAAAGGTATTTTTAGTGAATGGGGGACTAGGTGGTAGCAACAATGTGCACAAGCTCAAATAGAGACATATTTTGGTTCTCAAACACTGCCAAGCAGTCAAATCCTGCAGTCTAACTCATGTTGAGTGGTGATTAATCCCTCAGTAAATCTCACTGAATTCTAGCAATTGAAAACAAACAAAATCAAAGAGCGCTCAAAAGAAATAATGCAACTACTTTCAAGTAGGGGGAGACACAGCTGGTGGTATCAGACATCTGGGGGATTTCTTACTGTATATTTTTTCACATTTTTTAATTGCATTTTTATAACTCATTATGATGATAAAAATCTAATCATATTTTTATATCATCTTTATCCTTTTTCCTGCGTTTTCTTAAAGTGGAGAGTGTTACGGCCATGTCCTGTCCCTACTATAGTGTGATTAGAGGGCAATAAAAGTAGACCAAACATCTGGTAGCTGTTCATTCCCATACCTCATGTGGGTTGTCCTAAGACCACTGCAAGGGAATTAGGGGAGAGATTTGCTATAGAAATAATTAACTGGCAGCAGGGATATGAAAGTGACCCTAGTTTTCAAATTGTTCTGCTATTTAATGTCAAGGAACCCCCATGGCAGCTTCTGCACTGAGAATATTCACTGTTCAGCAACCAGTACTTTGCAACATGCAGTTATAGCCCTGATGGAGCCTGGCTTTTCACAGGGGCAGAGTCATCTAGAGAGGGAAACATCCCTAAAAGCTCTTTGCCTATGCCTGTATTTACTTAGGGTCACACGCAGCAGTGACACAAAAATGGAATGAGCCCCGTTAGTTCTGCTTGACAAGTCCTATCAGATCCATTTGTGAGGAGGCCCTATAATTTGTAAGATTTTCAAAAGATGAAGCAGATGCAGAACACTGTCTTAATAATATTGCTAAAATACTTCAGATCTTTAACGCGGCTGAATTAGTCTGCACTGTGTCCCTCAAATGGTCTGAAACCTTCCATGTTTATACAAAACCAGATACCCCTTCGGGCAAAGGGAGCATTCCACATTTCAAAGCAAAGTCAAATACCAAAAAATTATTCATTTGGAACCACAGTGAAAGTTCAGGCATGTTACTGAACAGATTTCACTAAAGGCTCTAATGATCTAATCAGGATGACTTAATTGCATTTGGCTTTGAAACCAAAGCACTGCATCCAAAGAGGAGAGGGTTATTCTGTAGTACAGTAACAGCTCCCAACTGCTAAAAAAAAAAACAAAGAAAAAAAAAAGAAAAAGGAGCCACACAGCCCACAGATAATTCCATGCAAAGACTCAGTTGCCATAATAAGATCATCTGGAATTGCAAGCACAGAGAACATGACTATTTTTGGATTTACACTTGATCTATTGCACGTATGAGGATATGAACACCTTCTGAGAAATAAGAAGTTCTGATATTATGAACATTTGCAAGACAATTTGTTTAAAAGCTCAGAAAACTCATGAGTAATAAACTGGGCTAACCTTTCAGTAATCACTTTCTTCCTGCTCTTTAAAAATATATTATTTAAAATTACCATCACTGTTGTCTTTCTCTCTGTGCTCCCTCTCTTCAAGATATATCTACCAAATATAGAGCACCTGCACTCTGAGCAAAGAATCTGAAGACAGCTTTTGAGAATACTCTCTGTAAACCTGTGTGTGTATGTGTACATATATATATATATATATATATATATATATATATATATAAACCTTTTGACCCAAATAGCTCCTTGTATTGATTAAGGTGGATAGTAACTTCAATTTTACTTTAATTCAGAAGATCTTGGGTTCAACATTTCTTCATTCGTGAGACTAAATCATTAGTATCTGCTATGCTATTCTTAGAAAGTTTTCACTTCCAGGTATGACAGAAAAGCAGACAGGCTAGTATCTCACAAACAGAAAGCCATATTATTATTAAGCCTTATTTCTTTCTAACAATTTAAATAAGTAAAAATCAGCAATGCTCACATTCCTTCTGAAAATTAAAACCAATATTAAGTTAAATGGAACCAATTAATCTGAACCCTGGTAATGGAACTAATCTAAATTAATTTCTGTTGGAATTAGGCATCTCTTGAAAAAGGAAATCGCCATGATTAAGAAACTTTAGGACTAGAGAATCGCTAGCAAGGATTAGGCCTTAGCAAGCATCTCTGTTCCAGTGATTAGTTCTTCTCGTGGGGAAAGAAATACTCAAATCTCATATGTAAACAAAACCTGAAAACAACATGCATCTTGCCTCAACTTCCAGGTTGCAGGATCTTGACTAAAGTGAAGAGCCCCTGCTTAACGGTAAGACTTGAAAGCTTGTTAAAAAAATTAAAAATCTGTTTATTCAGTGCAAAGAAATTTAAATGCCCAAATTGAAAGGACAAAGAAGAGAGGAGAAAATATAAAATGATGCAAAATGCACACAGTGACCCTAAGAGGTCTGAACAGAATAAACTTAGCAGTATTTACTCCTGCAATTCTCATTCCCTAGGCTCCCCTCTTTAGGATATAGCTTCTAGTGTATATGCAATTCATCTTTTTCCATTTCTAGATAAACAGCTAATTAATTAACAAAGTTCATCACAACAGTCTTTCATCACACTCCATACTCACAGGTATTCAGTTAGACCCAGTACCTGCTTATTTGCCTTTTACTAACAGTAATTTTATTGCCAGTATATAAAAGTTACTGACAAAATACAAACATATAAATTCCCAGCCCTAAAGTTTTATCAGTTGCTATTGACTCCCTAAATGCCAATGCTTTGAGTTCACATGCATGGAGTGTATGATGACAGACAAGACTTTCTTTGTGGGGAATTTTATGCACACCTAAGGTCTATATGCAGATCTATCAGTTTAGCTTATTAATAGATTTATACATATAATTCTATACCAATCACTGTATATATGATTTTATTAGTATCTACCCTTAATTCTTATTTTTTTTTCACTTGTGTATCATCCCCTTAATTTCATGACAGGCACTCACGCTATGTACCAGTTGCTTTGCTACAACTATCAACAAGAAATCTTTGAACGCCTCCCCTCCAGAACTAGAAAAATAAAATATGAACAGAAAATATATCCTGACCAAAGAAAGTTTACTTTGTTGATAGATATTGTCTGTCTGCTGTTGAGCTCAGCAACATAAGAAGATGGATCATTAAGCACAAATCCATGTCAGTTTATAATGATCTCTTTTCTGTCTCTACCCAGAGCAGGTCAAGCACTATCTTTTTAACCTATTCCAGAAAAAATAATGAACTGAGAAGATAAAAGAACTGCTGAAAGTTTTTGAATAGAACTTTCTGCTTCAGATCAACATTTGAAAATCGTTCCCAGCTGTTAAATCTGAATTCTTAATTGTACACAAGAAGTTGAGGAGAAAATAATCAGCAGATGCAGCTACAGTTTGTTTTATCTGTGATTATCTATTCTATACATGATTTACGGTTTTCAACCATTTTTGGAAAGACAGGCACCAAATTTATTCTTCCAGTACTGCTATCTATGCACAAGTGTTTAATTATAGGTTCCTTCAGATTTTCTATGGAATCATTCTTGAGTACAGAATGATATATTTCAATTTCTAGAGCTAATACTCTCAGAGAACAGAAAAAAAAAATCAGGCATATGGGTGGATGTGGAGGCAATTCCAAGACATTAAAAGCTCAGACCCTTTTCACACGGTGTTGCTCTGTCCTGTAATAGCTGCTTTACTGGGAATCTCAAACACACTGACCCAGAATTAAAGGCTGAAACTTTCTAACTGAAGTGAGAAATGCCAGGGGAGAAGATGGAGGGCAATCACAGCAGCTCAGGTTCTCTCTCCCTTTTTCCATCACCTCACATATTCCTTCTTTATACCACAGGACTCTCAGATGAATCTATAAAATTACACTCTACATGTGCTGCAACATGTTGGCTGAGCAAAGTGAGTTAAAAGAGAATTCAAGCCTGAACACTTTTCCATTTACAGGCTTTAATCATAATGTGTTCCAAGCACGTTAACCTGAATATTTGGAAAAACATGATGCTTCCAGGTGTGCTGAGTGCACCAGGGTCTCCTCATGTCTTGTGGATCCCACATGCAAATAGCAAAGGTGATACTATGGATTTTCAAGCTCACAAATGTGTTAACAATTTATAGTATAGGTCTATCACACTTTCATGTCAGAGAGGCAAGAAAAATGGATATTTAACTCAGCAAATTGTGTTGCTTCGTAACACAGAAGCCATTTAAAATATCGATGAGATCTGGAATCTATTAAAAGGCATAATGGAAAATAAAAGCTGAACACATAAATAACTCATCCACTTGGAATTTCTTTTAAAAATATTGAAAGGCATTAGACATAACCAAGATTAAGTGTCTGTAAAATATATTTTTAAAAGATACACTTTTTTTTTCATCAGGGCATACGAGAACAAAGCAGCATCTAAAACCTCAACAAAGAGAAGCTTTATTACTTCTGCCTAGAAGTTTTAGGCTCAGACCTTAATTCACTTTGTTCCTTATGATTGTGGTTGGAAACCATAGCAGTTTACTTGGCATGTAGTTTATCTATTCTGGCAAAATATTCAATGAGAGCTAAAGATGCCCAGAAATTGCAGCACACTGAAGCTTTCAAATCCAGGGACTAAATATTTCAAGGATACACTGAGTATACATTGGACTGTGGGAGTTCCTCCTCCATAACTGACTATCATGTATTATTCAAGACAAGGTCTCTTTAAAACAGATGGGTCAGTGGTATGGAAATGGTTCAGCATATACTGAAAATTTTTGACCATTAACCATAAACAACCAATCCAAAATTAATTCCAGCATGCTCTATTTTATGTGGGAGAAGTTATGGTCTCATAAACACTTAAAAATACTTCTCTTGTTAAATTATTCTAATGGTCACTTAGATATCTTTTGGAAGCTATCAGAACGAGAAATATACATATACATGAATAATGTATTTATTCTATGGCACTGACTCAATTAAACCTTCAGTGATGTGTTCTAGCTGAAATACTACATATGGAGAGCAGATGAAACAAGCTGAAATTATTTTTATAAGTTAAAGTCCTAATTAAAAAAGCATATATTCTGTAGAAATACATCTTCTGTTAAATATACCTTTGTTCTACCCTGGACTGTGGAGCATTTCTCTGATCCTGTATAGCTTCTATGAGCAGTAAACTAAGACGGAAATCTATAGGAATACTTAAATAACTACAATATATAAGCTCCCTCAAAGACACTCTGTTTATAATAATTTATAGTTTTAACATTTCCAGACTACACAAAGGTGGTGGGTTAACATACCAGCACAGCTCTGGACCTCAGACATTTAAAATAAACACAGCGTAATGACACTGTAGCATGGCAGTTACTCGAAGTATGAAAGGGCCACACAAAGAGCAGCCTTTCCCACCACGAATGCTTGGGCAACATTTACAAAGAAGATGCCTTAGAAGAACTCTGTTAATTACACTTAAAAACTAGCGAAATAGGAGCCTTATGATCATGGATGTGAGGAAGCAGAGAAGTGTAAACAAACACTCCCTAGCCAAAATGCACATTAGCATTTTCTTTATGGTAGCTGTGGATTAGAGGCTCCACAGACTGCGGAAGGCAGCTCTGCACCCTGACACTCCGACCCTGAGGCTACATCTAAAGTCAGAGCTGTTGAACAAAGAGGCTGACCACTGGGAGAGGAAGTGGAGACACTCAGGGCAATAATTTGAGTTTTTGGACAGGACTTGGTTTTCCAGCTCCAGAGATCAATGCACGTCCTGGAAAAAAAAAAAAAAAAACAAAACTTCAACTCTCTCAGAAAATAGGCTATTGGAAAATGTAGCCCTAGGGCTGCATAGGATTTTGAGACTTCCCTGGACGGGCTTTTGACAACAGCTCCTCACAGGGAGGTATGTGCTAGGTTGGCAGGTTTCAACTATCATCTCCCATGAAAATCACCCACTCCTGAGCTCCTGAAGGGCTGGATTCGCCCTCACTCAGCTGAGCTGCAGAAAAGCAGCAGTTCTGCCTTTTGCTGCTACAGCCTCTGCATGTCTTTGCTGTCACATCACACTAGAGCAGCAAAGAATCAGGATCCCTTTAGCTCCCCCACAACCTCTCCATCTTCCCCTGCCCAAACAGTTCCTGTGAGCTCCCAGTGCTGCTTCTAGACAGGGCAGAGTGCAGATGCTGAGGAATAAACCAGGCTTTGAGGTGCGTCCTGTTGTCCACAGGAGACAGAGGAGAGAGGGGTGATGGCTCTCCAGGTGAGGGATGCGTGTTCAGCACCTGAAGCAGGCTCGGAGGAAGCCGGTGGGCAGAGGAGTACCCAGTCAGATCGCACAGCACTCCCACCCTACAACAACATGGGCCAGCGGGTCATTAGCCAAGTTAAAAGCACTCTCAAGCAAAAATCCTCCCTGGGGACTGCAGGGAGCGGGCTGCTGAGCACAAGGTGCGCACGCTGCCGAGGGTGCAACCTGCTTTCCAAAGGATGCAGCGCAGTGTGTTGCTGTAATGCCTCTGCTGGCTAATTCTAGTATGAATATTCATTCAGTTCCTAAAATAGTTACAGATTTTCTGTTGCACTATGTGGTTCACATTGACAGGGTCCTTTTTTCCCTGGAAGCACACGCACACACCACTATTTTCTGTTCTATGGGAGCCTGCAGGTGATTTTTTGTCATGATTATGACCTCCGAGAAAAAGAAAACACACATAACGACATCAACCTTCTATCTTGGTAGCAGAGCACCACCTATTTTGCTGAGTTTGGTTTCAGTGCCCTAGTGAAACCAGACTGAATATAAGCTCTAAATCTTTCCAGTTTTATCTTCATTTTAAAGCAACAAGGAACCCTCCTCATCAGTTGGGCTCATAAGATTTTTACTGCAAAGTAAGGACCTTGCCTAAATTTGAATCAGTTTTTGTGAAGGAAGATTATCCTGAATCTAATCTTAGAGCAAATGTCAAAGTGAAACTAAAGAGGCATTTCACCTTCTCGCCCACTCGCTCTGCTTTTCTTTGTGTCTACATCATGCAAACGAGCCTCTGTGCAAACAGAACTGCAAAGCTGGGTATTACTAGAATTCGGTCAGGAACTGATGAGCCAGAAAGAATTTGCTTTGAATGCAGAAGTCTGAAGTTATCTATGTTTTAACAGCTTTCCAGTTGCAAATGAAGTTATCTTGCTGTTGTTACAAAGGCTCCACCATTAATAGGAAAAGCATTAGACTTCCTCCTATCTCCCAATAAAAAGACAGTGCAACCTGCAAATATGTAATCAAAGCAAATGACACTCAGCAGATTACAGTAATCATCTGCCCAAACTCAGCTTTACTAATAAAACTGAAGGGGAAGATAAAGGAGAAAAGGACATTTGGATGGACAAGCCACTCACAGTACTTCTAGATCACCTATGCAGAGAAAACTATCAAAAGCGGAATTTGGCTTATTGGATCACCTACATCACCCCACTTAAGCCGAGCTGGTTTCAGTCAGGACTGCAAAAGCCCAACTAAAGCAGTGTCTGCATGAAATCATGTCTGATACTGTTTTCTCTTGCTCCACGAAAAAGTGATGGAAAATCAACAGAGTTCACAATCAAAGGTCAAAGCCAGCTAGTAGACGATAACCATGTAAGCAATATTGCTCACAGACGCTTGTATCCATGACACATACTTTGTTCAGCTGGTCTGTTGATATGCCTTGCCTTTAGTTTAATGTGCTTGCTTAAGCAGCCCTGCTCCACAGCTGCCTCAATGAGTACATTAACTTTCCAAGCAACCGAGCTCTTGTAATTCAATGCCACAAATACATATTTATTTCTATCATCACTGGCCGTCTACAGTCCTATCATCATCTATTTAACAGATAGCTAAAGACAGAGCCATGAGAAGGCCTGACATTGGCTCAGCTGTTTGATGAACTGAACACAGAAATTCCCAACTCACTGGATATCCTGCCTGCTGGGATTTGACAGGGGAGTTAAAGGGATTGACAATTTTATAAAATGTTACTTTGCATTTCAGCCATTACTAATAAGCCAAAACCACTCCATTTCAGCTCTGAAACTCTGCCTAACCTGAAGAGTTTCTCTTTACAGCCTCCTAAAATTGTTCCAATGAGGGTTCATGCACAGCAAAATGAAGCCTCACAAGATCCTCTTGTAGAGTTTTGTGATCCAAAGGCCATGGATCCCTGTGGCTCTGCAAACACAGCTCAGATACCAGTAACCCTGTCCACACAGGACTAAGGATAACATTTGTCCAGGCCACAAACAGTGTTCCAATCTATGGATGCCTGCTGGAAATTTCACTTAGTAGAGTTTTGTCATTTAAGTCTGGTCCTTGTTCTAATGCTAGTGGCTGTTTCAGAAGATAGCAGGAGGCAAACCAGCTTCAAAACCAGCTGGGGATTTTTTTTTTTCTGCACAGAGGAAGCCATGAAAGCAGTGTGGGTTATTTGTGCATACCCACAACAGTCCTGATGTGATCTGAGCAGAGGCCAGGGCTGGGAAGGGGGAAACTAAGGCATACTCTGTTCTGGTGATCTTAAGATAGGCAGTCTCAAGGACCATGAAAAACCCACAAGTTAAAAAAAACATCCCTGGAGCTGTTTATATGTGTAGCAAGGACCACATGCGTACTATGCTGTTTAATAACCTGGGAGACAGCAGCTACTGAATTTAGCAAGAAAAACTACTGAAGTACACAGAACACACTACTGATTGGAAACATTATAATAATATTTCTCATAGCGCTTTTTCTTTTGATTTTCAAAACTGAAAAGGCAAAACAGTAATATGTGATCAAAGAGAGTTACTTCAGAAAAACTTGAGTTGTTTACAGTTAAATATTTCCTTAATACTTTAACTGTAGTTCACCACACTATATCACTTCAAGGAAAACTATTCCTCAGAACAGAACCACTACTGCTGCTGTGTTACACCAACATAAAATCTATGTTTTTGCAGATGTTCCTACAGTATTCAGAATGAAGTGTTCCTGTTTACTCAGAGTGCAGAGCAGACTTGCACAATCACCCTCTTTCTTTAGTGTAAGGGGTTTGTTAACCTTAAAAGAACCAGAAAAAATGACAGTCCCCACGAATGTTCGTTAAGTACTAGTCCTTCTACTGTAAACAGTGCAGTTTAACAAGCACTGCTTGCTTAATGAGGAAAATAGACTGCTTAGGTATAGCCTTCATTCCAAGCATCTGCTGGGCTTGTTCAGTCTGCCCAGGTGGTGTGTGTATATGGCACAATTGGCCAGAAAAGCTAGAGGGGAGCACAAGAGCTGGTATAAGGACTCACTGTTTGAAAATAGAAAACAGGACAAGTACCCTCATAAAGAAGTAATTTCATCCAAACAATTTCCTTTGAACCACATGCAAGAGCACTGGGAAGAGAACATTTTTGGTGCACTACTTTCTGCACACCAAATTATTTTTATTCTCAAGTCAAGGTCCAATATTCCAAGAAGTATTGGATTAAGAAGGATTAAGAGTATTAATAAGGAATTACAACTGAACAGTCTTCAAAAAAATAACCAGGAAAAAATACAGTAACAGTCTGCAGAAGCTCTCTGGGCTCTCTGGCTATAGGACACAGCCACCACCCAGGTTAGCAAAAGCAGAGCCTTCTCTGCATCCTCGTAAGGCCGCTCATCTTTCTAGTGCGGTCAAGCCCCAGGACTTACCAAGAAGACGCTCTTGCTGAGTCTACTACTGGCCTCATTGATTCAGGGGAGCATTTTGACCTGCTACAGAGAAACTAAAAGCTGAGAATGCTAAACTAAAAGTCACAAGCTCCGTAAATGATGGACATCGTAAGAACGGGAAGGGAGAGGAAACAACAGGCTCAGCTAAAAGGCAAGTTAATGGCCATTGAAACCAGTGATCTGGCCAGGTCACTGGGATATTTCACGGCTCAAGTGCAGACCCAGTGGTGGAATTGTCCTCCATTTCTGTGAGGCCAGCCAGGATTTCACCTCATCATGATGCTTTCTTATCTGGTAATCATCACTCTTTTACTTTTGGAAATAAATGAGACATGCTGAGAAAAGTAGCATAACGAAGTGATGACTGTGTATCTTTTCCAGCATCAGCATTTTATTAGATGGGTTTGTTTGCCAGCTTATTTTTACAGGAGCTCAAGAGGTCTGACTGCATATTTGAGAGACTGTGCTCTGCTCCAGTTTTTGATGACAAAATGCCAAAGTTAAACATGCAATGCCAAACATTCCAGAAACCTCCAACACAACAGCCATTTTAAATGATGTCTTTCTTTTCCTGCTCTGCAAAGCACACAAAGTAGCAAAAATGTTCTAGCCTGTTGTTAAATGCAGTAACACATAGTGATGTTATACGGTTACCAGTTCAACATGGGGAAACAAACTAAACTCAGTCTTCAATTCCATGTTTTGCAAAGTTATTAAGATGTGGAGTGAGTATTATGTGTCTTGCCTTTTAAGCATGTAAGTGTGTACTATGCATCGAGACGTGCCACAGATCAAAGCCCTAGTTCATATGCCTGCAATTTGTTTGCTACACTGCACACTGGCTTGTTTGTAAGACGTTTAAAAGTGCTTCCCCCAAATTAACTGCTCAAAATAACCGGAAAACAACTGCAAAATATGTGTCAAATAGGATTTCAGAACTATCAGGAAAACCTCTTTTTGAATGAAGATAAAATAAAATTAATATACCCTAGCATAATGTATTTATACTGCAGGTACTGACAGCCCCAACGGAGGACCAGGTCTGTACACTTTGCAAAGTGCTGTACACAGTGCAGGGTTCAAAGACAGTGGCAAACTCCACTTGAAAGCCACAGTTATCAAAGGATATGGTCACAGAGAAAACGTCAATATTTGACAATTTGGCAAAATTTAACAATTTGAAAAAAGACATGTAACCAATTCTGAGGAGAATGTAATTAAAATGGGAAGTGTGTGAGAGTTGAGGATGCTAATGTGGCCTGGGGACTTTCAGCACTCATGTCACATATCTGCCAATGCACATGTCATATGATGCAATATGATACACAGCAGAACGATGCAACTGCTTCTGAATCTCAAATGCACTGGAGCAAAACATGTCAAATGTTATTTGAGAAGGAAATTATGGAAATGACCCCGTGGCCCTGTGCCCCACAACATCATCATGAGCTAAAAAATGCATCTAAAGACCAAAATAATTCACCATGTCTTTCTAATGTTTAAAAGTTGGCCACTTATAGGAAGCTTTAACAAGCTGCCTCATTTCCCCAAGCAAGTGCATTAATGTTTTTTAAGTTATTAGAAAACTACCAGGTCAGAATTCATATTATGTGTTTGGGTGCAGCTGCTCTTGCTTCGTTTTTATTTCTTTCATCCCAACCAATTAGAAACTTCTATCTCAGCTTTTACCCAGGCAGGGCTAAAGCTGTTTCTCTGCAAAATGTCTAGATTATCCTTCTATTATTTTAAAGAAGCTACATCTTTCAGGGTCCTAAATTGATAATTAACAAATTAACAAAAACCCTAGGGTGGTTTTACTGCCTGACAACCTCACATACACACTTTCAAAGAATACCCCCAATCATAGGGCAAGAAGATATGCTGTGATACTATCAACATATATACAAAATAATATGTGAACAGATAAAATATAAGCATATATATGAAAGCATTTGAACTGCAGATAAACTGTGCTCCAATGACCTATAAAGAGTAATTTCTTAAGACAAGTATGCAAGAGAGACCATTGCAATCACTTTTACTTTTTTCATCTTTGCTTTATGTTATAGTCTGACATATTCAGTCATTACATTTTAGTATGAATCTCAAAGCAGATATAAGCAGCAAAGGAATCCACTGTAGAAAGTGCACTACTATTTTATGATTGAGTTACTAATTTTTAAAGAGGAATATAAGATTATTAATCACTCAACAGAAAATATCCACCTAAATGATGAGCTAGTCTAAATGATACATTTTTTATCGAAATGATTGAAAATATTTTACAATAGGCTCTTTTCCATCATCTCTGCCCATCTCCAATAGGAATAGATTATGATGAATATATCCAGGATTTGTTATTCAAGTTCTCATTCGTTGATGATAACATACAAATCCTTCCTAAATTATGGCCAAGAAAAACAGTCTTGCCCACCTAACAGTGCAAGACATTACTTGACATGTCTGGAAGACTCCCAAGCTTCTGTTCCTGTAGTTCTTTCAGATCCTTTATGGCTGCATAAGCCATAAAGCCAGCTAGGCAGTACCTGGTCAACTTTTGCTTTTATAAAATTATTTGCATGCATTTTTTAAATTGATTTTTAAAGAGCTTTGCTCAAGCACTAACTAAAATAGTTTTCCAGTTAGTCTTAGAATCCATATATTTTGTTAAGCTTAATAGTAACACCAACTTCTTATGAATCTGTCCTTCTTCTTTGAAAACAAATTCAAACAACCCCTTTCAGGGTTTCAGAAGTTTCCTATAGTTATTTAGATTCCTCATGATTGTTGTAAGGGCCTCTGGGCATACTGAGAGGCTTAACTCAAGCCCCGTAGTACGTAAGAGCATTATGCATGGCTACATTAAGTGCAGACATGGACAAGTTTATTTGGCTGCTTATTTGGCTTACAACACCTTATCTATGTTGTTAACTAAGGTTTAATTAAAACTCATCCAGGCTTTACAATACAGAAAAGCCTTCTAACAGATGGCTCTACAGTTGTACTTGTGTCTCTGGAGCACAGTACTACCACAAAGATCTTCCACATCTGCCTGATCTCAGTGAAAACTCACTGACTGATGCACTAGACGTGATTACAGGGTTTTGCATAAGAAAAAAAGATTAATGCAGAAGTCTACACTGAATAGTGATTTACATATTCCCTCTGCAGTTGCAATTGGAAAAAAAGTGGCTAAAAAGTACATGGACTATTTACAGTTAATTGTATTTAACATCAGTGCTGTCAATGGTCAGTTTATTCCAAATCTACCATGAAGGCCACACGGACATGAATAGGAATGCACTTTAATGCAACCTTAGCTAAGGCATACAGTGCTGAAGACTGTGGTTCACTTGCAGGTTTACCAGTAGCAGTCGCGGTTCAGTCACTAGACAGAGTTCGCGTCACAGGTACAGCTTCTTAATGGTCACCAGGACCTAAGTTCAACATTTTTTATGCTCTAAGATGAATTACAAATCAAATATCGTTACTAGAGAGAACAAAGGCAGAACTGGCTGCCAGCGCCAGCAGCTGAACCTGCCAAGGAATTCAGGATGGATTAGACACTCGGCAACAGCAACTGGCATCGCAGCGTGCCCAGCCCAGGAACAGAACTGGTGGGCCAGTTTGACTATGTCATCTCCTTTCTTTTGCAAATAATGGTTTATTCTTCCCAGACACTTGACAAGAATAAACTTGAATAGTTTTGCTTCCAAGGCAAGGAAGTTACATGACTCTTCTCTAACTGTATGTCCCCTTGATAAGAATCATACGATGATAACTCACCTCATTATTACCAGGGCTTTGTCATTTCAAGACTTCTCATTTCCTTAGAATATAAAAGGAGATGAAATGTAAGAACTCCAATTGTGTTGCCCAGCAGCGTTTAATGTTCACCACAGAAGGACGAACTAATCCCTCTTTCGCTGTGGTCTGCACATCGCAGCAGTAATCAGCTAAAAGGCCTCTGGCCACTCTTCTTGTGTGAAAGAAATGATTCCCCTAATATCTTTAAGGCAAAAACAGTTGATATGGAGAGGAGTTCCTGTTTTTTTTTTTATTTTATTTTAATTTTTTTGTGCCTGATATAAAATGGATATCAAACAAAGACCAGAAAGAACACTTTTGTGGCAGGACACTCATCCCTAAGGGAGGCACCATTTAATGGCTCTCTCTCATTGCTGCTTGCTATGCTGGGGAATGACTCTTCTGCTGATACAGCTGTAGGTAAAATCCAGGTTTGCAGGGGTGCGGTGGTGGAAGCAAACTAGGAAACTAGGTTAAAAGGAAATTCTACTTACCAAACAAAAAAGGAAACACCCTCTTATAAGAAAGAAAATAAAAACTGAGAGGACAAACTAACCGATTTTGCCTTTTTATCAGTAACCTACTCCTGTAACCTAATTTCTGATTACTCCCAGTGCACCTTGTTTTTCTACTACACCAAAACCATGAGCTTTATTTACCAGATTAAATAAGAATTATGAATTTTCTCTGCATTCTTTCCATCTGCTGGTCATGTACGTGTGTTGTTGCCAGTGTTCTGGCCTCATTACTGTGATATATAAGAGTAAACATATGCATGTATTGATCTAGCAGAGAAAAGGTGGCCACAGATCAATCCTCTGTGTATTTGCAGACCATGAAACCTCTCTTTGCAATCCTCTAAGGAACATTTTAGTTCTCACATCTACTGAAAATGAAGGTATTTGTTATTCTGAAGTAAGCTCAATATCCCTCTGGCTCTCCTTAAACTTTGCAGAAACACTCATACAATTAATTTCTAAATACAAGAAACCTGGCTTATATCGACAGTAACACCAGTGTCCTTGAAGATAAACACAGCTATAGGTGCCTGAAGAATGAGATCTTTTAGGATAATAAGGAGAATATGTGGAGTGAAGGGAAGGGTGCACTATAAAGGAGTTGATAAACCCTTCAAAGCAATGAAGGGAGTACTCAGCACATTGACGGCCAATCTTGTGCTTCTTGCACAGCCACAAACACTTTCAAAGCCACTGGGAATTTGGGTGGAATCCAAGAAGGTATGGACAAAACACATACCTTACCTTTGTTCTCAGCTCATAAGCCCCAGCCTCAAGCTAAATCAATATATTGCTGGAGACTCTACATTATCCAATGACAATAATTGAGCACGAAATATATTAAATTATGTATTTAGGCTACTCCATGCAGGTTTTCATATTGTTTTATATGTTCAAGCACATTAAATGAATTACCATTTAAAATATGTAATAATTGAATAGAAATGGATTTTCTTCAACAAATGTGCTCTAAATTTTCACTATATACAATAATTACTACTTATCAGCTTCACTTGTTTCCAGAGGCTAGTGCAAATGAAACTCATGAGGTATGTGAGAACAGCATACCTTTTTTCCACAGCACAGTAGAAGTTGCAAATTGATCGTTATTGGCTTGCTACCACTACACACCTCTTAAATAAATGCAAGCAGTGACTTTGACAAAGCTCAACATGTTCCCATTATTCAATGGAAGGAGTTGAAGTTACATAGAACAAAGTGCTGCGGGGCGAGGAGAGGAGTACTGCAAAGTACAGGACAAAGACATTAGTTTTGCCTTAGGTTCAGATCCCTTCTCACCTCAACCCTTTTCATTTACTTGACACAACAGTATCAACCCATCAGGATTCATGCAACATCCCCACCACTGGGAAAGGAAAAGCCACTGCCGTGGTTGGTGTGGAGCTACATGTGCACTGAGAGCTGGCTCATCAGCCGGCCTGAGCTGCGCCTACATGTGCTCCTGGAGATAGGCTGGAGCTCGGGAGGTAGGACGCTACCTTCGGGTTGTCTCCTCTGCGCACTTACTTTTAGGATAGCTGTTCTACTTCCAAACTTCAATGGCATCAGCCAAGAGTTTCAAACATGCTTGAGAAGGACTGCAGACAAGGCAGAACAATCATTTGGGTTGTCCTCCTTAGGAAAATGGTCTGAGAAGGCAAACAAGCCAGTGTACCTGAGAGGGTCTGTGTACTTCAGGCCACTCAGCAAGAAACACAAAAGTGGTTTGGGGATGGAGATGAAAGAGGAGGACGCACACACTGACAGAGGAAGCCAACTGTATATATTTTAGTGTTGTCCCAGGAGCTTATCACATGATCAGTGGCAGTGGGGGAAACAGAAAATCCCCAACCAGTTATTTTGCCAGTAAATTAAGACCCTAAGCACATTACTGAAAAAAATCCTGCATCTATTGAAGGCAAGAGGTGCTATGACATTAATGTCAACGCAGTTAGAAATTCGCCTTCAAGCTCACAGCAGTTGCACTAGGCCCCAGTATGTGATTTATTATTAC
The DNA here is from genome assembly GCF_059628265.1 of Tinamus guttatus. Lineage (NCBI taxonomy): Eukaryota > Metazoa > Chordata > Aves > Tinamiformes > Tinamidae > Tinamus > Tinamus guttatus. Next base: position 5,175,048 of record NW_028289064.1, read on the forward strand.
AGCCTGGATTACAGTTTTTTATTTGGTGTATTGGCTTTCATTTAATTTTTAAAGTCTGATTTAAAAATAGCAAATAAATTGTGACTCTGTATTAAGTTTCCATGAATTTGAATTCATGATGTAGTGTGTTGGCACAGGATGGTGGACTTAATCCTATCTCTAATTAGGTGTTCAGCACTCTCATTTATTTAAATGGGATCTACTTATGTGCCTTTGGAGGGACAAGTGAAACAAATGGTTATATTTGTATTTGAATAAATATTTTTACTATTAGTAAAAGAAATAGCTGCATCAGTTATTCCATGGAAAGACCAAAGACGAAGGATTACATCCTGAACTAATTTAAGTCTGCAGATTTATATTTGTGGTTCCGCTGATCTAACAGCTCAGCACACCTGGAAAGAAGCAGACTCTTCCTCCATTCTCCTGCCCCTATCCTGTCCCACACTTTCCCATCTTCTGTATGCAAAAGGTGAAACAAATCACCTTCTCCCCACTCCCTATCTCCAAGGTTAATTTTTTTCTATTTTAGTGAGTCTTTAACCATCATGTGGGAAAAGAGAGAAAGAAGTATAGTGGGTTGTTAGACCAGCTTGGCCATAATGTGTAATTTTACCCTAAGTCAGTCTTGCTGCGATAAAAATTAATGGAAGCAGCTGATTCATACTTATCGGATAAATGACTTGCTCAAGGTCACAAAAGAAGAATCCTGCAGAGCTTGATAGCAGGGTCTCCCAGCTGCCACTTACATGCCTCTGTGATGCCTGTGCCCCTCTCCATCCAGTCACATTCTCACAGCGATTTGCCTTTAAGAAAGTAAAATCTGGACAGCTCTTATGTTCTTACCTAGAGACCAGCACCACTGGCATTGGCAGTATTCCTTGTATCAAACACAGGCAGACACATCACATCTCTCAGTGCTTCCAGCTGCCACCTTGAGCTTGCTGTGCTGCCAACATCACACTACAGCCCCCTGCCTGGGCAAGGGACAGGGACGGTGACAGTGGGTGGCGGTGGCAGCGCACCAGGGCCACCCTGCCCAGAGGCTCCCCAGCGCAGAGCCCCTCTCACCTCCCTCCCAATACGTGTCTGGCTGCTGCACAACACGGCTTGAATGGAGCCATATCAGCCCTATAATGATAGAAGAGAAAAGAATCAAATACCTCATACTCCGCAGCAGAAGTTAATGGCTGAGAAAAGAATATAATGATATGGCACATGTATATAAAGCCACTGGAAAATTCACTCAAAACCACCTGCAAAACTATGTTTTGTTAGGAATGTTTCCTATCAGCTTTATCTTTGCAGATTTATAGGCCCAAGTGTTTCCAACAACAAACACCATTGCTCACTGCAAATACTATGTCTAGGCTCAATGCCATATCTGACCTATAATTATGTTTGCACAGAGTTTTGACAGTTGAATTAAAAGATAAATTCCCTGTATCGTTTTTCAAATCAAGACATATCAAAAGAATTAGCAATATCCACACAGGCATGCACATATCTGCCCTTGTCACTGCGTGCCACCGAGAGTTGCACTGCTGGGAGCTGGGGGTGCCGGGACGTCGCTGCGCTCCTCCGGGTGCCCCTGTGCTGGGCGCTCACCCTGGGGCGACTGCCCCACATCGATGCCAGCAGCCTTGGTCTGTCACCCCTTGGCCATGCCATGGAGTCATGTGGAAGTCTTGGTTTTGAGGTGGGAGTTTTCACAAGGCCACCTCTCTTACAGCTTTGGCATCCTCCAGCCACATACTTGCAATAATCCATGCACGTATTTGCCAAGGAGGATGGCACCAGGACAACACAGATATAACTGGCCCGAAAGGAAACAGGCCAAGTGACTTTGTTGGATTAAGAAGACCATTTCTTGCAAGCAATCATGCATATGAGGTGACTGATTCTTCAGAATAATCTCTTTGCTTGCTGAAAGATGCCCTGTTGCAGAATCACAGTCTGGTCACATAACAAAAAAGAGTCTCTTCATTCACAGTGAGTGAGTAACTGTTGTTTTTATGCCAACATTTTAAGTAGGTCCTTTGTGCCTCTGTTTCTTATCCACCTCATATATTTAAATATAACAAGTGTATGGCTCTTATATCAAAATTCCCTGGGAAGGGATACTATTTTTTCAAAATGTGATTCTGTCCCCTCTCAGCCAGTCAGTTCCCAAGCTGCTCTTCATGCCCGTCTCCCTTTGAGGTGATCCCTCTCAATAAAGACGACAGCCAAGTTTGAAAGTGCTACCTATCACCTCTCCAAGGAATAATTTACTGGCCAGAGACAGGCAGAAATGTCGACATCAGCAAGACCCAGGCCAGAGCCCTGATGAGAAGCAGTGCAGCTCATCTTCCTCCAGGAACACAGGAAGGATCATGCTGACAATTGCCTGGATGTTTCCTTAGTTCCTGTTCTTGAATCACAGATACTCAGTAGACGTGAAACTCTTCCCTGAACTGTCACTATAAAAACAAGACAATCTTTTTTTTTTTTTTTTTCTTCTTTCTTTTTTCTTTCTTCCCACTTCACAGGCTCTAGCTACCAAAAGCACAAATATCCTTTGGAAACATTTTCCCTAGACTTCAAGTCTACCGCTGCCATGAAATACTCCATTACTTGTTTGGCGGTGCCCGAGGAAGCTCGGGGCGGTGGTGTGGTCCCGTCTGCACGGAAATGTTTCTCTTCAGGGGCTGCTGTGATTTCAATAGATCAGTGCCCTCTGAAATCTTTAAAGAGGAACTTATGAGTATGGTACAAAGCCTACAGTGGTCTTCCCATGCGACTAACAAGCTTTGGATCAACATTATATTAAATTTCAGTATGAAAGGCAAAGGCGTTTTCTGTTTCAAACAGTTTCAGCATTTGATTAATAGCTGATTAAATATTAACATAAAAGATGTTGACATTTTAAAAAATGCCATTGTAATTGTGTCAATTTACATTCCAAATGAATACAATTATCTAATCCAGCAAATGGTAGCATAGAACTGTTAGCTGCTAGTACTAACCAGCAGCTCTAATCTGACCTATTAATCAATTACCCAGATAAAGGTAAAATAGTCTCAAGTTTCAATTATACATGAAGAAAGTTTCACTTCAAAAATCAATTTATATGCAAGTCAAAGTTGCACTGCAGGCATGAAAGAGTATAATATTTGGGATAATTGGCTTTAGGAAAAAATATAAATTACAAAAATATCTCCAAAAGAAAGTGTCTTTAATTGCATATAAAGTAGTTTATGATTATTTCCTGTAATTAAAGCCATAATTTGCTGGGACTAAGGCTTTTTACAGATGAGTAAGGTATTTTTTATCCACCCAATCCCCACTAAACCAGAAAAGCTGAATATTTGCTATATTAAAATGCATGGCCATAGAGTTGGGTTGTCATGTATTATTTAAATCCAACCCCAAAGTAATGACAAGTTTTTAAGGTCTGAAAGTGATGTAACAAGGCTGACTGGCTGGCCCCTTCCTTGCTACTGTACTGACCCTGGCCAGAAGCCCCAGGATTAGTTCAGGTCTTATTCTTCTACTACATGATCCCTCCTGAAAAACTGAGGCTTCAGCAGAAGAGGAGGGGACTCTCGGCACCCTGGAGATGAAGATGTCATGGACCCAGCTCTGCTTCCAGCTGAAGTCTGGCCAGTGAGCCCTGGGCTGGGAGCCCACGTGCCTTCGTTCACCTCTGCTTCCCTCCAGTGTTTCTGCATTCCTCTCCGTTTCTGCATATTTAAACTGTGATTTAAATTTGCCTCTTGAATTTGGCTAAACAAGACACTAGGGAGATTTGAACTAAATGGCTGAGAGGAGATGGGTGAGATGCATTTTTAGCCAGTGCAGAGCAGTTGAAGACACATCTACACAAGGATCTCAGTGGCTCATACGCTCGATGACTTACCTAGCTTGGAGGTTGGAAAAAAAACATCCTTCTACTTGCTTCCGTCATTCTTCCTACTGATAAGTGATGGGCCTGTTTTTATTTCCTTTAAACAGACCTACCTCTTAGAATTAAGATCTTTAAATTAAATTTTCACTTTACATCTAATTTCTAAAGAACACTGCTTTTCTCCTCTATCATTTCTCTGACAACATTCTAATATTCCTGTTCATTTTCAAACATTCCATGATATGTTATGACATACTTAAGGCACTCCCATGATCTATTAGAAAATCAGAGTTCCACAAGAGAAAGAAGCTCCCTTGCTTGATTTGCTGCTCAGCACCCCATTCCATTGCCTTGGGGACACAGGTCAGTCATCACAGTCACGGATGCAACAGATGAGTAGAGAGCTTCCAGTTACCCAGCATTGTTGTAAGATGCCTGGATTTCACTCACCAATATTATCCTTCCATACAAATAGTTACAAAGAGAGAATTGACACAAAATCTCCTCTTTAAATGTCTAATATTTTCCCAGCTTAAGGAAAGATGAGGCGCTAGCACAGTTAACCTTTAAGCTTGCTACATTAGCTCTCTATCACCCTGGAACTCTCCAGTGCCTAAGAGATACAGAGAATTCCCTTTGGAGAACATTTTTAAATTAGGAACAGAAAGAACACACCATAGGGAAAGCCCTAGCACTCCTAGCCAAGGAAAGAGCAAACACAACTTAATGTCCCCAGTTGTACAATGCAGTCAGAAAGCAGCCACCCAGCCTACCACAATGCAATCAGGTTGGATATTCCTTCGTATCAGCAGTATCTGGGCCAGGAGTAGATGTGCAGACAGCTGAGGAGACCGGGCAAATGCAGCTCTGTCACACAACTTCCAATAGACACAAGTTTCTTGAAGAAAGGGAAATGTGAAGCTCCCTGTCACAGGACTGAGTGACAGAGCTCGCTGGTCCAGCCTTCGCTTCCCTTCCTGCTGCATGAAGCCACCCCTGCTTGTGTTTCTGCTGCACAAAATCCTCACTTCAGTGTCTGCAACCACAGAAGGTGCACCCAGAAAGGCTGCCAGCTTCTGGTGGTGAGAGCAAAGGAGGGAGCCGGGGCTCCATGCTGGGGATGGAGGCGGTGGCCTGGGAGCTGCTGGGGGGCCTAACCAATGACCTAAATAGTGCTGCTAATCTGTGCCTTTTTATGCTGCTAGAATAAGATTAAATTTAACATGTTTTAACCACAGATTCTGCTTGAAGGCTCATGCTTTTCCTGAAAAGGTCCCTTTTATATTTTCTGTGTACAACAGTTACACCTCACAGGGAATGCATTTATGGTATTTCCTACTGCACAGAGGAGGAATTTCCCTTTGTGCAATGAAGAAATCCCATTCTAAGCTGCATCCTCTGCCTATTTTCATTTTGACTTTCTCATGAATAAGTTCTGAAGAAACAATAAGCAAGAACTTTTGTGACTCCCTTCCCATACAATTTTAATGTATTTTTACCGTACTTCTTTCTTGTGCTTTCCCAACACTTGTTCCCTCAAAACCAGCTCCCCCCAGCACCATTATGAGGCTGAAGGATCAGTTTTGCCTTACTCTCACACTGAAGAGTCAGGGACCAAACAAGGCTCCCTTGTTCCAACTTCTGCTCCCTCCTTACTTCCAGTGGGATGCTATTCAGGATGACTGAATCCCAGACAGCTGCTCACAGGCAACTTGGTTCTCAGGATAGGAAGAAAAGAACAGTTTTAAGCCTGAGTATCTTTCCACTCCTACCCTCTGGCCTATCTTTCTGTCTAAACCACTTCCCACTTCATGCCACTTAAATTGCTAAACTTTAACCAGCCTAATTCAATCTTCTATTATAACCTCTATGGTTTATATAGCAAGATAACTGTACGTAAGTCACGGCCAGCTAGGCAGGCCACACTGCTCAAAACTGCAGCCACATCTGGAAGAGGAAGCAGCAGATTCTTGAGATGCCAGAAGGTTCCTCTCCCAGCAAGGAGAGGAACACGCTTCTTTCACTGTGTTTTTCTAGAAATGAGAAATATCTCTGCCTTGTTGGAGGCATGTGAGCAGCAGTTCTTCTTTCTGATAATCCCGTTGGTCAGAAGGATTGAAAGCTGGTCAGAAGGATGCTGCTTGTCCCAAACATGAGATCTGAGCTCTGATCTTGCTAGTAGAATGTGCTGGAAATAAGATGCTGGGCACATGCATGAATAGTGCATTTAAATAGAGACATTTACAAAAGCCTGAACAAGACTTCCTAAGACCTGACAGGAATGGATTCCTTTTATTTTTCCCACTAACAGACAAATTTCTTTCTCATTCACACTTTATCGCACATCCTCTTTGAGCCTCACTGAAGCCTTATCTTTAGAGGCAATTGGCAAGAGAAGGTTTCAGTTAGACAGTGGCAATCTTACTGAACAGTCAGAAAATTTAGATAAATGCATTTATGAAGAAGCTTTCTCCTGCATAGGTACACATTTTTTAACTCAGGTCAGAAATAGAAGCCAGGCAATAGAATCTTACTGACATTAAAAATTTGTATTATTTAATATTAAATTTTTCTAAAATTCTAATTTTATTTTATCCAAATAAGTGCCTTCTTTATTTCTGCACCAAAGTACCTCTTCTGTCAAAACATGTCAACAAGACAAAAGTTGCCTTGGAAAGGACTTTTACCATTTTACAGTGATGTTTTCCTCTGCAAGAAAAAAAAAAAAAAAAGAAAAATAGAGGAACTGACCAAGCATATAGCAAATATTAGGCAGAGAATAAATAGGTTAAAATAAGAGACATTTTTATCTAATCCTTTGGTCTAATAATTTCCCTTGTCACTTGCATAACTTTTTCATTAAAAAGTGCAAATTCTTCATCAATAGTGTTTCTTTAAAGACAGCAGCATTTACATATGGTAAACCACTACTTTAAGAACATGTCCAGCTTTAGCTTATGCTCTTCGGCTGCTCTGACCCGCTCTAGCCTTCTGACATTTCAGTCTCACAAACTCAAACTCAATTTAGCAGGAGAAACTCAGAGCTCAGATGTAAGATGATATAAGCTGCTTGTCACTAAGTAGGTGAGAGTTTAACTTAGTGTGACACATGGATGGGGCAGGAAATTTTTCAACAATACACTCCTGCCTCCCACTCCTCTGACTTTCATATTTGGAAGAGAGCAAGCTGGCTGAAGGCAAACATGCCTTCATTTATACTGAAGATCAGCTAGCATTAAAAAGGAAAGCCTGCTTGTCCAAGGCACAGAGCAGATGGTCGAAGCACTCTGAAGAAGGAGCTCAAACAGTAGCCTGCAGAGGAAATACTGACAAGAAACAACAATCTTCTGGGAAAAAAAGAAAAAAAAAGCACAAAAAATGATGGGAGCTGGGAAGTAGCTAAGACAAAACCAGTGGGGCAAGATTCTGAGCAATGGGAAATCTTTCCCTTTTGTCCCCAGACCTGGTGATTCTCTTGCACAGAACAGCTCTGCTCCACCCTGACCACTCACGGGGATTGTGCCAGGACAAGAAGGACCAGACCAAAGGTTCACCTACTCCGGTCGCCTGTTTCCACCACCAGGCAGGATGTTTCTCACCTTATTCAAGCATAAAGAAAAAAATACCAAGTTTTTCTCCTTGAGATACCAAAATATTTCCTAAAACTCCTCTACAGACTAGGATACGACAGCTATAATGTTCTAGGAAGTTCGGCCATCTATGCTACTACATCCCTGAGCATCTACTATCCCTACCAATATTGGTACCTCAATAAGACAAATACATTAGGTGAAGTTATGGTGACCTCTTTGTGTTAGCTTAAATTTCCTACATCCTGGCAACAACATTTTCCTGATTTTGAAGATTGTGAAAATACAGTCAAATTTGATGTAAATCATTCATTAATTTGAAAACAACACAAGTAATGTAGCTCAGCACCACTTTAGCAAGCTTCTGGTCTATACAGAATGCTAAGTGGCCAAACTTCAGTTCCTATTTGAAGCTACATTGGACAAAACTGAAAAGCTACATTGGACACCAACTGAAAGATCATCTTCTACCAGGTATTCAATTACAATTATCTAATCTTGAATTTATGACAAGAGTTATCTTATTAACTATTTGTTTTTAACTGTGATTTAACAACTTGGTTCAAATGTCTCACAGATGTCAGTCTCTAATAAATGCCACCTATTAAACAATCTGAACAAACAATGCACCAACTGACATTTTAGTGATTATGACACTATTGTAGCTAAATACCAAGAGAGTTTCTTACATCACAGTGTTCTCAAATATCTGCCTCATAGGCTGGGTTTAATAAACATTTTTGCAATCATATTTTGTATATATACGTATTATATATGCATCTAGAAGCTTGTATATGAACATATATAGTTCAACGAGTTATTTTAAGTATTTCTAAAAGTCAAAAGTTCTATATCTGTTCCTTATCTAGTCTTTATGTAGCCCTTCTGTGAGTTATATGTCCGGTTTAGCATATTTACATGTTCTTATCTGGATTACATTAGAATGAACAGAAGTGCAACAAGTCCCCAGTCAGCAAACACATCTAGCAGAAACCACGATGCCTATAAAGAGATTGTCTTTCATTGCAAGCAGCTGTTTACTAATAAACAACTACATGAGAAACCCTTGAAGGAAAGCTATATGAGAAAAAAATGGTATTTTAATTCAAAAAAAATACATGTAACTAAAAGTACTTTTGAACTGAAACCATAAGTCTTTCTGGCACCATTCCCAGCTACTATTTAATTCTATGCTCTGAGTGACATTTTATATATCCTCCTATTTGAACTACCCAACCATATTTTGCTTCTTTCTTCTACTTATTTTGAACTACTGCCACAATGGTGTCGCTGTAGAAAAGAAACATGCCATTCTACAGTGGTTTATGCCTTCTCTTTGTAATCTGTTTGATGCAGTTCTTTATAAACTGCAATTTATCCAGCACATCCCCTTTTATCTCAGTATTTTTCACCACACAAGGCAGTATCTGGTCTCGGTTACGGAAGCCACAAGAGATCTGAAACTGCACTGAGTTTTGGAAACCTCATGTTGCTCTGTAACACCTGAGGTTTTATGTTCATACTTTAAGAAAAAAAAAAAAAAGAGGGTAAGCATGGCAATGCACCAACTCCACCAGCTAAGAATTTTTGGAAGACAAACTGTTAAAACAAACATTAATTTTAGGACCCTCTTCTCTAAATTGAGGTACCTACAATGCAGACCACCTACAGCTAAACTTCTTGTCACTCTGGGTTCCCCGAACAATCAGCAGAGAAATAGACGTTTTTAAAACATGCGTTATCATCCGACCTATCTATCTGATCATTTTGAGAATTTTAGATAACTCCTGCCAGGTGAGAACTGTACTGCAGGTTCCACTCCCTAAGGGGAGGCTCTGTGAACTGGTTAGACAGCTGGTACCAACCAGCCACCCAGCTGCACCATGACAGCCCAACAAGGATGCCAGGTCACCTCCCATCTCACCAGGGAACTCACCAGTCTCCAAGAGGAACCTAAGGACAGAGAAGGTGAAGGGAGGAACTCAAGTAGTTTGTCCGGGGCTTAAGGGGTGCTTGGAAGAAAGTGAAAGAAGCAGGCAGAGAAACAAGATGTGAAACAAAGGATAAAGTGTAATGGAGAGAGTAACAGTAAATTATCTCTGACAACTTGTTTGCTGGAAATAATACTTGGAAAGGGAACTGAGAGTTTCAGAGAAATGCCTAGTGCTACACCCTGTCCACAAAGAGAAGACAAAACAAATCCATCAGGAAATTATTCATATTTCGCTAAATCTTCCCTGTAAAAGAAAAAAGTATGCTCACAAATATTATCAAAACTACCTTAACATACCCAGTTTAACCAAGTCATCAACGACCTGAACTTCCTGTGTGCTGCTCCACTACCCTGGGGTCATTCAGATCCTGCAAATCCTGACAAATTGCTTAAATAACTGCCAACTCTCCAACGTCTCATCATGTAGAAACTCAGTGTCATCCTTCTTCTTTTGATTGTCCCTCCTCAATCTAAACACACAGCTGTCCAAAAGGATCACGTTTCATCCTCCTAAGCCATTTCAGCTATGATGGATCCCACACTGCAGTCTATAAACAGCCTTAGGTACATCATCGCTTATGAACTGGTACAGTTCCTAACCAACATCATTAAAATACAAGGCAGTTCAGTGAACTTGAAAAATACTAAGAAAATTTTTCTCCAGAATGTAACATCTGGAACAAAGGAGGAGGAAAACACTGTTTTCAAGTGCAAGACGTTTAAGAACCGGAGGCTAAAACAAAACCCATTAATCTATCTCTACCCCTATGTTCAAAATGAAAAGCAGAAAAAATAGCCTTTGGTGCTTTGGATTAGAAAGACACAAATCTAAGATGTCTCCCATCTGTTCTGTTTGTTATTTTTTTAATCCAAAAAAAAAAAAAAAGCAAAACCACCCCTTCTTTTTTTCCTTCTTTTTTCAGTAGAAAACCTGAAGGGTAGTTTTGAACTTTAGTTCCAGGTTTTTACACTATTCTCATCCCATTTTATTTGAGTGCCTGTTGAATTTAACACTTCAACCTCAGTGAACCAATATCTGAGCTCTACAAATATTATTAAAATTATCATGACAAAACTTACACAAACCACAGGTCTGGCTGCACTTCTCAGGGAAATGAGTGGAGACAGAACTAGCTCCGTGCTCCAGTACTAAACTATTTCCCCGGGACTTTAGCCAGCCTGTGGTGTGAGTGGGCCCCGTGGGCTTCTGCAGCTCCTGCAGCCGTGGGTGGCTGCAACGCAGCAGCACTCTGGCCCCAACCCAAAGTATGGCCAAAGATAAATGGGATGGAGTTGGACATATTGGCTCGAAACCACCTGGCAATCTCCTTTCACTGGAGAAGTTCCTGCTGTCTCCTTTGAGACTTATTTGCAGTCAGTGGAACGTGTCAAACCCCGACCTGTGGAGCCAATTTCCCCACAGATTTATAGAGTAGCCCTCACTCTTGTTGTCCAAGCACCCTGCATCCACGTGCGGGAGCTGCCCACTGAGCTCTGTTGGATGCCTGTTGGATGAAGAGTCCAGACAGAGACGTTCTCCCCAGGGGATGAAAGAATCTGTGCAAAGGTGGCAGGGAGAAGCCCTTCCTCCTGCCCTAACACATCTCCTGCTGTGCTCATTGTCCTCAAAAGCCACCTTAAGCTTGGTTCTCCGGCTGAGTTCTCATTCTATTTTTCCTTCTATTTTTGCAGAGAAAGCCCCCATGCTATGACCCATCAGCTGATAGAGAACTAGATCACTTCACAAAGCATAAAATAATATCTGCAATATATGCTGCTGCTTCTACATATATAAGAGCAGATATAAAGTTAGTTACAACTCTTAAGGAACATTAAATGGAACACTAAATTAAATTAAATTTAAATCATTGATTATTTTGGAGGATAATTTGTCAAATTCTTTGTGATTCATATGAGTTACTGTCCTAATTTTTGGATATGCATAGATATACATAGACTGCAATGCTTTTCACTACTTGCACTTTTTTTTTAGTAGTTTGAATACAAGAAAACACCGCAAATAATACAGAGCTCAGTAAATGTCTGCACATGCAGTATGTTTGGCAGAGTATGTCTTGGGGTTTTTCCTTTAAATATCAAGTGACATTTTGATGTTCAATTTAATTTAAGATTATGAGTTTCCCTAGGTTTCAGTGACATAAACAATTAAACTAAACACACTCCCACATTCCCTTTGCTTCCCACAAAAGTTTAGATTTCCTTCTGCACTTTTTGGGTATAATAAATGTCACTCCATCCAGGTACAGGCATGACCAGTTAACTTAAATAGCAAAAACTTGTAAGAGTTCCTCAGCCTCTTGCCAACTTTCCAGGCAAGTGGTTGGAAAGTTATTTCAATCTTATTAGAAAAAGGAAAATATTTCCAAGGTCTCGAGCAAAATGTGCTATTGTTTTACTCTTGCGACACAACAGCAGACAGACATTCCTTCAAGTAACATTTTCAGTATTTGAAAACATTACATGAACTTTGGAAGTGGCATGAACTCCAAAATTCTCATCTCAGGATCTTATTATCCAAATAGCACTATACTGCACAAAATGCTTCGCAGGCAGCAACCATAAATATGCTCTTTCAGCATAAACAGAGGACAAAACTCCCGGGCTCTTTACCCAGTCCTAACAAGGAGAGGTTTCCACAAATATGCAGTGGGAGAAGTCTTTGCCCTAGGCCACGCTGCAGTTCGGGTGACGCCGGGACTGGGCCTGCTCCCCTCCGGGCTGTGTCCGTGCAGCCGTAGCCGGACAGCAGCCTCACGGCAGCGCTCCACACCAGGACAAAGTGCAGCAAGGAGGTCCCGGAAAGACAGGACACGCTTCATGCCCCTTGCACCCACCACGCCACGACGAAGCTATGCTAGAAGCCCCCAGACATTTTTTTCAAGTTGGAATGAAGAATTAATATACTTCTAGTAAAAACTGGTATGCAGATGATTCTTCTGTTTTAACAACAGAACATTCATTCTTTTTAAAGGCAAGGTGCTACTGACTGAAATGAAAGTCGCAGAGAAGCCTGAATATTCTCAGCAAGGGGAGATGTTTTAGATCACAATTATCAGGAAAACAGGAAATAAACTTTGTTTTGCAGAAAATTTAGATCCATATTTGCTTCTTCTTATTAGTATCTAATGAATGAATGAAGTTCTGGTAGAATGAAGTAGTAGAATGAAGAACCCGACTTTAAGGAAGCGTTCAGCATTTCAGTGAATAAATTCTCAACTTCACAGCTTTGGTTCTATATATTAAATTAGGTGTTCCTCATGGAAGAGGTACATACAAACATTCCAGTATTCCAGCATTCCAGTAGTCCAGTTCAGGAGGAAAACCCCCTCACAGAAACACTGGTTCCCAAACCAGTGCAAAGTAAAAATAATAAACAAAATGGCTAAGCAAATTAAATAAATACTTTAAAAGGTATGCAAAGTTTAGATTGATTTTAATTTTTATAGCATTGATTCACTCAGGCTGAGATTTCAGAAAAATCCAGAGGAAAATTATAAATTCTCAGTAATGGCTTTTCTTTTCTTTTTTTTTTTTTTTAATGTTTTTCCTCTGCATATAAACACAAAGAAAAGATGATAGATTGAGAAGCCTGGAGATGAATTCTGTTTATTTTCAGAGCCACTACAGCTGACAGTGAGATTACAAACCTCTCTGAGGTACCCACACAAAATGGAAAGACTGCCACTGGAGCATGGGCATAATTTAGTTCTTACTGTCAAGCTTGCTATTGCTTAATGCAATAATATGATATTTATGAAGGCTGGAGATAGATGCAGAGACTTAAAAAATGTAGGTGATTATCAGCTTTTATTATAAATTTGTTTTTTCTCAAAACTGAAGTAAGATCTAAGGAGAAAGAAGGAAAGAGACATTACAGAAAGAAAGCAGAGCTGGTGAGCAAGTTTACAACTGACACTGCTATCAATTCTTTCCTCAGATGATTTTAAGTTCCAAATCACAAAAAATCTTAATCTTTAATGGTTTCGATAAAGAAAGTTTTAAAGAAAATCATCTATGCACACATAGATGTATTTGTAAGCAGAAGTGGTTCAGATGGTCTCTAGAACCAGACATACAGCGGAATAAAGATCGGTTCAGGCTGGGCAAGTCACAACCAATTTAAAGCTTAATTTCCCCAGGCAAAGTCATATGGCTCCTCTATACCTTGTTCCACGAGCCCCCTTCCCGAGTCCCAGGGTCACGGCTCCTCAGCACCTTCTGTGCACTCACCTCGGCACTGGTTTCCTAGGGTTGCAGTCAGCTCTCCAGCACAGAAATGTTTCACTGCAAGATCCACGCTAAGCCGAGAGTCTAAAACACTGCATTTGCAGTATCTAGCTTCCTTTCCTTTTTTTTTTTTTTTTATTTTTACATACCGCTATGATTGCAGCAACCTATCAAGAATTATTTTCTGCAGAGAGATTTCCTGTATCACTTTGGTAAATGTAGCATTTGCCCTTTTCTTCTTCCTGGCCCTGGTCCCAACAAGAAGTTACTCATTCTCAGGCTGTGTCACCTCATTCTCCTCACTCCCTCTCTGAAAACTCATCCTGATTTCTATCACCTTCTCCCTTCAGACAGACTCCCATTTCTCATTCTGCAGTATCAGTAGATAACTGTCAGTGTAGTACAACATCTCATTTTCAGGTACACTTTCACACATTGTTGAACTGCTCCAGCGATGCTTTTCTTAATCCCTTTGCTATTCCACCATGCCCCAGAACAATTTGATTATGGATTATCTCTCGGTTGCTCTAAGGTATGTTGTAGTTTTGTCCACACTCAGAAAAATTCACTATAACCACATCCATAACTAGCATGCTACAATGCTACATGCTACAACCTGAGACACAAGAAGGACTTCAGTGCTATCATTTAAAATAACAATTGCAGGGTCAGGCAACTCTAGGATTTCTAATGTTTGCAGAACGTTCATTGATTTTACCAAGGAAAAGTTGAGAACAAATTCAGAGTGCTGGTCAAAGAAGAAAATCCCTCTGCATTTAGAGCATCTTCACACTGGAGCTTTTGAGGCAGCAATCATTAAGGCATTTCCTGGGCCTGTTCATAACAGCTATACCCTGGTACCATGACCGGGAGCACAAGAAAACACATATCATTACTCCAATCATAAATGAGAAATTCTGTTTATTCTAATTCCATCTTAAATTCTTATTTTTGTAATATTTCACTTACTTCTCCTCTTTAAATCTTAAATTTTCTATTAACATAAATTTCTTAGAATTATTTTTTTTTCCTGAAATCATTCATTCTATACAGTGCCATATAAAAAAGCAACTGGGTCAGGCTCTCTTCCTTGCACATAGCCCTTAAAAATAAAAATGTATGAACAGCCAAAAGCTTCGGTTGCATAACCAAGGCCAAGGAAGAACCAATAAATCTCAACCAGTTAGCCCTATTCATCAGTAACTTTTGTTTGACAAAGGCATATCAGCTAGAAAAGCAACCTGTCATAGTTTGAAGATTTAGAGAGATGAAGAAACTCTTGCTTCCCTTGATAATATGTCAGGATAATGAATCATTTTTACTGTGAAAAATGTTGTGCATTATTCTTGATGGGAATCTGCCCTATGCTCCAGCTATAACCTTTAGTTTTTGTTATGATTTTCATTGCTGTTGTAAAGAGCCAATATAATACAAATATATTGTCTCCTCCTTCAAGAGACTTGTATCCTTAATCAAGCACTCTCTCTATTCTGATAGTGTTAACGGATTGAAAATTTCAAGTTTCTCAGACAGAAGTAGTTTCACGAGGCCTCAGTCATTTTCAGTGACTTTCTTCCACAACACTTTCTCATTGCAACACTCTTTCAACAATACTGAGCTTAAGATAGAGCAGCTATCCTTGTCACAGTACACACCGAAGCGCAACTACTCTTGAATCCTGGTCACTGTCTTCCTGGAAAATAATCCCCTCTCTTTTACAACAGTCTCACACTAGGGACTCTTGTTAGCTTGCAATTCATGAGATCTTTAAACTTTCCTCAGACCTACTGTTTCCCTGGGTACAGGCTGATCTGTTCCTAAATATGGGCACAATTTGCTTCAGAGAAAAATTGTTCTTGATATAATAAATAAATCTCTGTAAGAAAACTAAAAATTGCAAGAGGTTATGTAGAGCTGTGGTGGAATCTCCTCCACTGGAAATAGTCGGGAATCAGCTTGATGGGACCCTGGAGAATGTAGCCTAAGCCCTGCTTTCATCAGGAGGTCGCACGAGGTGATCTCTAGAGGCCCCTCCACCTTAGGTTTTTCTATGATACATGATCTCACACTTGCTCATATGTAGTTAATTTATATTTTTCAAAACGCAAAAGTTTACCAAGTCATTTAATATAATATGTCTGTAATGTCTCTTAGGAACAGTCACTATTGGTTTTCTCAACACCAACTGTATTTTCTTTTAAACTCCTGTGTTTGAAAAGTTTGATACATATATTATTGAAGTATATTAAACACTTATCTTAGACATATCTGTATATATATCTGTATATATATCTCATATACATATATATCTAACGTACATATATAATCTTAGACATATACATCACACTCATAATTATTAATTGGCTTTACTCTTCACCACTGAAAAGTGATTCTACAGGTATGCATATGATTTGCTAAGATAGTTTACTTTGTTATTCCATTAACCTGGTTTTATCCTTTAACCCAAAGAATATCTTGATATAGTCAATTACAACCTTTCCTCATCTACTTTCCTGTGCATTTTTTATTTATATATATTTGCCATTATAGCATTTCTCTCTTTTCATATCTAGAATTACTTGCCAACTTTTTAATCATTTAATCATTTTAATGATGAAGTATTCAGGAAATCAAAAATCAAAAATAAATAAAAAATTAAAATACACTGAGTTTGGGATATCCTCCAATTTCATAACAAGGTATAGAGTATCTGACAGAACAAATGTCAAACTCCCACGTCAAAACATTATTAGTGCAATTGTTTGGCAAAGTGAATTTCTTTCTTGACCTAAATTCAGATCCCAGGGAGAAGCTACATTTCCTTAAAAACATCCTTTTAATATCTTATTCTCAACAATTATGTCAAAAACTGACCACATTTAACATTGTTCTGTCTGGAAAATTTTAACTTCTGGCTATATTTATCTCCTCCTAAATCGACTTTTATTTCAACACAAACTTATTAAAAAAGGGGGGGGTGGGGCGAAAGACTAGACTTTGGTACATTTTCTTAGACTAAAGTTGGCAAACCAAGATGGGAGCACTTTATGACCAACCTTTGCAGCATTCCACCACCAATCAACATATAGTCACACCTCACTATTGGTCATATTTCCAGATGCACAACAATGAAAATAAGTATTTTCATAGATCCCAGAACTTCGACTTTCCCACAGGAAGTCATTCTCCATGTCAGTACCATGTTTTAGGTACATATCCTCCCCATGGGTCTCATTTACCTTGCAGCTCTAGGGGAAGCCTAGTACGATGCATGAGTGTCATGTTTTTACATTCATCCAGGAGCTCCGCCAGCTTTGCAGAGACATCACCTTCTCCCTCACTAATCCCATGGGGAGGGGAGTCTTGAGGCACCATGAACATTCCCTATCCTCTCTAACATCTCCTTGGGAAAATATCCAAGATCTTCCTCTGCCTCCTACACTCTTGACTTCGGTTTTCCAGAAGAAAGAATAGAAACAGCACTGATATTGCTGACCAGCTATTTCCCATGACTGAGACCATGCCAGATGACTTATTCCAAAGGCCTAGCCATACTGGAACTTAATACACCTCATACTCCTATAAAAATGGTTGGGGTTGGGAGGAAGAATCTATCTTTTTGATACTGAATTCTTTAGACAATTTCATGGACACTAAAATAATCTTCTCTCTCCAGCTATCAAGGCAGTGATCCCTAAGCCCTTGCTACTGCTAGTCTTTCTGTAAAGGTCACTGTAGTCTACAAATGAAGTGTGGCAGCCACTAATGCAGAAGGAAAGATGAAGATTTACCCTGTAAAAGAAATCCCTGATACAGCTGGGAGAACAGGCAAAACAACTTCATCATGGTTTGCTTTCATTTTATTTATCTTCTATTGTGGCTGAACAAAACTTTGAAAAGTTTCTCAGCTTACCAAACATCTACAAATCCTTAAACAATCAGCTCGTTCTTAATGGTTGGATTAGTCTACATTGTATAAAACTGCTTAGGTTTTAAGACTGAACTGCTTTCATGTGAAGTAGCACAGCAATGTGTTAAAGGAACAAATACAAGTTTTGTCCTGTCGACCTTCAGACTGCTAATTACCAAAAAAGGGGGCAAAAGCCCTGTTACGTGGCCTGTAAGCTTTCCCATATCCTTTCCATCCAGCACAATCTGGCAGGAAAGAACGGCAGCTCTAATGATAAGAAGGAGTATGACGCTCTCTTTTAAGTGAAGGTATGGTGGCTGAGTCAAATAGAACTCATAGTACAGCACTTGTCTGAGAAAGCCTGCTTTCTTTTCCTTTTATTACAAAACGTTGAATTAATAACTTGTTTCAATTGTCTCTTTTTGAGTTGACTGCAGAGAAGAAACACAGCTCCCACAATCATTTTTCTCACTCACAGATAATCACTTTCCCTTTGATCCTAGAAGAAAATTACAATCAGATTATCAGTCAGAAAATACTGCTGAAAATCATACTAAGTCTTATCAGGTTCTTTTACATTTACTACGAAACACAGTTGACACAGACGATGACTCGGGTGGGTTCACACATTCCGAAGCCTCATGGTTACTACACACTACCCACAGGCTACACGTTCATATGGATCTTGTAGGAGAGACCACGAGCTGCCTTTATTACGCTCCCTGAGCACCAGCTTCCTTCCCACTGGGGGATATTTGAGCCTCATGCCTGTTGCATGTCTGAAATCAGAGCTTAGAGGAGAAACAACTGGCTGATCCTCATCTTCAAAGGGAACAAAGTGACAAGAGACGAGAGATATTGCATGGACAGTGTGTCTGGGCAGATGCATTCTCTGCAATGATCCTTGGAGCCTCGACTTTCAAATGGGCAAACAGCAGAAATGTGGTTCATGGCTACCTACTCTTCTCATTTTTAACAAGAAAACTGAAAAATCTTCCTTCATTTGTGATCCAGAGTGCTTTAGTCACATAAGAGACAGATTATGTTCTTTTGTTGAGCACGATAACACAACATATTCTTCACTCCACAGTTTCTGACAGCCACTAGTTTTCAAGAAGATTTTGATGGTTCTATTTTTAAGTGTAACACACAAAGATCTAGAAACAATTCATGCTGCTACCATACCTGCAATCAGAAAAGGCTCCCAGATCACTGGCCTCTGATTTAAAAAGCAAAATATTTTCCATGTACATATTTTTCAATCAAGACTTTTCTTCCTTCCATACCTCTTTTTCAACTTTCCCGCTCTCTAAAGTTTCAGACAAAATAGCTGACATCTGCTGATCTCAACAGGAGACTGCCAGACTCAACCACTTTGCTGAATTTGGTTAAATAAATGCATGTGACTTTGTGGGCGATCAGTATGGAATCAGGTTGCCTGCTTTAGTTAAATAAGCAGCCAAACAATATGTAAACTCATGGTTGCAAACATAGGTCTTCTCCATATATTGAAGTAAAACTAGATTACCTTGGTCTCACTGAAATTATTTGAATGCAGAGTGAACATTTTGAAATGATGACTGTCTTTGAAAAGACCTTTGAAAACTCACAAAACCCAGACATTCAAGAAAGTTCTTAAACCACAGGGAAGATAAGCCAAAGCAAAGCAGTAGTGGCTAGACAGATCTCACTTAAAAGACTTGATAACTTTTGTCTTTTTTTTTTTTTTTTTCCTCCAGAGGAATTTGGAAAAGAAGCTAGAAAAGCTATCCTGCTCTCAAAACAGCGGAAGGCAACAGCAAGAACACAGAATTTGTGGCAGTACCTAAGGGTGTCTGATGAGTGGCAGCACGAAACACAGAACAAAAGGATTTGTGAATTTTTAATTTAAGAATTTTAATTTAAGAAAAGACTTGTAATTCTATGTTTATTTTACCACGATAAGATACTGAATAATTCTCTAAGCTACACTTGTTTTGTCAGGTGAACTCAATGACTCTGTAGGTTGTACCCACATTAGTTTCAGTCTGGCATGTTTAAAATGCTGCTCAACAAGTAAATCTAATCTGAAAGGTTGTATGTCCCTTTGAAAAAAACAGTCCTCATAATGATCACCTTCCTAAAATGGAAAATTTTTATGTTTAAATCCAAAATTATTTTTCCCAGTTTTTACCACTAAAATCATATAGCTAAACCAATTCCTCCTGTAGTAACACACTGCTAACGGGAAGCGAGGGAAATCCACACACACAAAAAAAAAAAAAAAAAAAAAAAGAGAGAGAGAGAGAGCAAGAGAGAGGAAGGGAAGCTTTTCAGAGCCCTTGTGAGCATGTTAGCATGTTAGCTTTTTTTTTTCCCTGTGTTTCCTCATTTCTCCTTTTATAAACTATTAGAAATGTCCCTAAACTTCAATTTGGCTGTTCGTATGTAATACAATCACAGATAGAAAACAGTATAGTTAGAAAATATACGAAGGTAGAACTATTCTTGGCAAAATAACATCTCTGAGGCAGTTTTAAATCATGAAGGAACAAGAGGCAACTTGTGAGTTTACAGTTTCTTTAAAACAAAGCGTTCCCTGCTATCACAGCATGAGGAGAAAAGACCTGTCAAACCTCAAACATTTCAGCAGTGTCAAGAGAAGAGAGGGAGGAAAAAGTATTTCCATTGCCTGTGTTAAGTATCTTCTGAATTGAAGTCTACCATTTTCTAATTCCTTCAATTCCTAAGATCCCACAAAATACCAGTTATTCCAGCGTCTTGGAAGACTTTCAACCTTACACACAAACGCCCACTATAATTAGAAAAGAAAGCAACTTAGGTTTTGGAAAGTGTATGACAAATTTTGAAACTGTGAGATAAAACTGAATTTAATATGGTTCAAGAGAAACCTTTCTTCTGCAGACTATCAGTCTCCTTCAGTGCATCTGATAACTACTTTAATAATTTTAATTTTTTGTGCTTCTCAAAATCAACCTGGAAAACATACAGATAGACAACAAGATAATAAAATAGCAATAAATGCATAAGGACATTCCCTCTTTACAGACAGTAATTGCTGAAAAGAAAAAAATAAAAGAGAGAGAGAAAATCTGTCTATCCAAAAACTTGCATTAACTCTTATGCAAGCCCCACACATGAAAAGCCTGGCTTTTTGACAGAGCTCTGCCTGGCTTACCCAAGAGGCACCAGAGGAGCAGCAAAGAGTGGAGAGATTCCTCTTTCTTCTCAGTTCTGCCACAGGAGCATGATCAGCTCTTTCCTCCTCCGCAAAATCCATGTCCTTGGAAATGGGGCTGCCGCTGCCATGAACCTACCAGGCCCCAGGACAGCGAGAGTCCCTACTGTAATTACCTAAAGGATCTACATGCAACCAAGCTTCATGTAGAGCTGATGTGAAATTTCTTTACATATGCGGGTGTATGAATGACTCATAAAAAAAATACTGGTTTTTCATGGTCGCATGCTTGCACACAGGTGGGGATTGAACAAATACACATTTGCACGTCGGCTCTAGCTACCCTTCCATGGCACAACTAGCACCCAAGGGCCTAATGGGTCACCACTGGAAAAAAAAAAAGGGTAAAACATGCACAGTAAAAAGACATACACAAAAAGTGTGATCAAAACTATACAGATAATTAATGCTATAGTCAAATCTACTGTGGAGTGAAGCTACAGTAACAAGTAATGCAGGACCATTGCGGAGGTTACCGCAAGTGATTCAATTGCATCAGGAAGAAACCTGACTCCTACTAACACTAAGGTCCCAGGCTCGGTATGAGATTAACACAGTTGTTCGTGGATGGATTAGCAAAACCTCCTGGCCTGCCAGCTGAAGGCAGAAGGAGAGAGCTGCAGAGATGCCCCCATGCCAGAGAGCAGCAGCAGCAGGTGGGCGCAGGCATCGCCGGCATAGGAAAGCGCGCGTCATCGCATCCGGTGCCGAAAACACTCGATAAAAATAAAATAAAAAGGAAGTACACATGAGCCAGAAATTAAATGCTTGCATCTGATATCAGAGAAAAGAGGTCAGACAACCTGCTTCAGGCTTCTGCCAACTTTTCTCCAGTCAGCAGGAACATTTCTGTTGACATCAATATGAGCACGGCTGAGGCCAGAAAAACACTCCGTGATGATGTGCTCCTCCTCACGCCTTCCCACTCCACCCTTGAGAGATGCTCCGAAGGGAGAAGCTCTCCACCAATTTCCAGAAATATGTTGATGCTGTTTCTGTTTTCATTTTAATCATCACATGTTTTCATTTTTCTATGATTCTATGATTCTTAATTCTCGGCGGATATACACTAAATTGATTTATTCTGGTAAAACAGCCTGACTACCTAGCAGGGCACAGAAATCCTCTTCCACTCTCCGAGCTCACCCAGCAGCAGGCCCTGGGCTGGCGCAGGCACCATCTCGTCTGTTCTCCCAGCTCCTGGATTTAACATCTGCCAAAAAGGTGGCAGTTTGGGTTAGGAATTGAAAAACATCTGAAACAGCAGGAACCCACACTAAAGAGAAAAAGAAACCTGCTGCAGTTACTGCCAAGTGATGGTATCTGGAATAGTGCAAGGATTCCAGCTTAAGCACAGAGGAAACTGAGGTTCTCTCACATCTCTGTGCAGTAGATGCTGATCCATTACTGTCTTTTTAATGGAAATTACAGGAAAGCTATCAAGCAATTTTAATATAAAATAGGCTTTTTAAACAAAGAATTTACAACAAAAGAGTGAAAATTAACAAAAAACATTAGTGATTTTGGGGAGTTACAAGGGAAATATAATTTAAATCAATTTACTGAAACTACCATTTCTCTTTAAAAAACTAGGAAATAAATAGTCTCTTTAAGATCTACACCAATTTTATAAATGTTCTATAAATGTTCGCATTTTAATGAAAGAATTTAAGTTATAAACACATTTTAAAATGCATTTCTTTACAGTATAGTAAATTATATTTTTTCCTTCCAAACAATAATTACTATTATTTAAATCAACCTACCAATGTCATTCAAATATTTATTTATTCAACCAATGGGAAATAAGTGACATTTCTTCCTACTTATTCTAATCAAAGTCAAATATTTGTTCCTTCTGTGAGTAATTTATTACTAATTACAATAGTCTGATGTATGGTATTCTGTGCTACTAAAAATAGGACTACCAATGAATAAATGAAGCTAAAATTATGTTTTCAAAGCAGGGAGGGAGACAGCCCAAAGCTCATGCATAGACATTGACAGACGGTTTCTTTCCAGACTTGACACCCACATACCCACAAAATAGGAGCAAATTGGGTAAGCCTTCTGCTTATTCATCTGGCAGTAAATATATCTGCAAGTAAATATAGCATGTGAAATTATAAACCATGCTCAACTTCTTTGAATATAAAAATGTTTTAACTCATTTGATTGTCACTCTTTGCTTCTTCCCGTTCCTCCTTAGCCTCCATCTTTGTTCTCCTTTCTTAGAAAGCAGCCCTCTCCTTCCAGATTGCAAAAAAAAAAAGTTAATTTTGACAGAAATTGAATTACAACTAATTTTTCTATTTTTAATTCCATCAAGGAAGGCCAAAAATACTGTTTTAAATGGAAATGTGATAAATTAACACCTTACAGGCTAAAATATTCTTAAAATATCTTGGCTGAACCATTAGAAATCACTAAAGTCAAGACTTCAGCATTCTAAAAGAGAACTGGAGGTTCACATAGGTATCAGGAACTTCCAGGGTGACAACTAGCAATAAAAATATTTAGAATATAAAATAAATCAGAACCTTTAGGATAAAATAAGCACCAGAGATCAGAATGTGCAGGATATGCACAGCAGATTCCATGGTAGAAGTCACAGTCAGAAATATATTATTGATCTTTGTGGATTTTGGATGTGACTTAACAGAACAGCTTCTACACTCCTTTCTGTAATATATTTTTTTAATTGGTTTGAAAACCTTTTAAGTGGTATGTATTTATGGCAGTGTATCAACAGACCACTAAAAACTTCTCCTAAACTTAAACAAATTAAATGACCAAGGTTTAGTAAGACAGCAGTCTCCGGGTGAATGGATGGAATCACTACAAGCCACAGCACAAGAGAACACACAAAATGGAGCAGTGCAGAAGGTACCACTCAATAGCATGAAAAAAAAAAAAAAAGGATCCTTTGAAATGCCATCCCACTCAATCAAAACACCCTGTGCTGGTCTGATGTATCAAGATACAAATTTTCAGTGCCAGCAGATTCTGGATTTATTTATCTGGCACAACATTTATCATGATTGGGCAAATGTTAAAAATATTATCTCAGAGGTGGTTGTCAGTCAGAGGCGTTGGCTGCAATTTAAATAATAGCACTGTTTCTCCTGGTGCACCTAACACATGTGAAGAAAAAGGAAATTGAAATACACGTTCATAAAAGATTTGTTTCTGTTAATTACTGTTGTTCTCTTTATATATGCCCAGAAAAGAGATTCAAATCACAGGGATTATGGTTACACCAAACCGGCTAACCAGGTGGCTCCAGTGCAATCTGCCTTTGTTAGAGAATCAGATGAAACTGTCATGCAGTAATGGTGCACTAACCTTGCTAATGACTGACATAAATATATGCTCCCCTCCCATGTGACAACATTAAAAGAGCACAAAAAAGTTCCCCGGGATGCAAATGGGACTGTTCAGTTGCGAAGAAAACCAGAGCACATTCAGTGAACCCTGGGGTCACCAAAGAGCCCTGTCTAGAATCTAACAAGCTCTTCATCCCTGAGCAAGGGTGACGGAGCACTGGAACAGGCTGCCCAGAGAGGCTGTGGAGTCTCCTTCTCTGGAGATCTTCAAAACCCACCTGGATGCCACCCTGTGCCACATACTCTAGGTGGCCCTGCTGGCGCAGGGGGTTGGATCTCTAGAGGTCCCCTCCAACCTCAACCATTCTGTGATTCTGGCAACAGTGGTAAAGTATCTTTCATGCACTTGCACAGGATACATAAAGAAGGAAGGAAAGATTTGACTTTGAACTTCCTTCAGGCTGAGGGAAGTTCAAAACCCCTTTCTCCATCCCTGGGGAGAGGACATCAGTAACCAGGCTGTAAGAGTGTGGGATCAGGGCTGCCCATCCCCAATTCTTGTTTTGCTGCCATGCAGAAAGGAGTGTCAAGTCTTCATGGCCAAGAGGAGCATCAAGAAAAAGTGCTCAGTTCTGCAGCCCTCCAACAAAGCTCACTCAGCAAGAGTGAGGGGAAAGGACAAGGTTGCAGAGACCAAACCCTGTGACACATCACCACTCCATGGCTCAGCTCCAAAAAGGAAGGTAGAGGGTTGCCCATCCTGAATGCCCATGGACACCCATGGGTAAGGGCGGGCCTCTATCAGAGGCTCTGAGCAAACAGAACATGCCTCCCCCGGTGACACGGTCACTGCCAGGACACTGTGGGGACGCGGGCTCCTCCCTGCCACCACCACCAAATGACTGAGCCATACACTAATCTAGATTAATCTAGCCTCCAATCTAACTTTCTGACTATGCAGCTTGGGGACCTAGAGAGGCAGCTCAGGAAGAACGAGGACAAAACTTGAGCATGTACAATAACATATCTCTAAATGCCTCAAGACTTCTTTTGCCTGAAAAACTGCAGTTTCTGTCGCCTAAAGAATCTCAGGTGTCTAAAATAACTAGGTGAGGTTTTCATGGTTAACGCTCCCTTACACAGCTGCCCGAGTTCTGCTTTGACAAAGAACTGAGTTCTCAATTCTTTATTGGATCTAGCCCCAAGTACTGGAATGAGAAACAAGATTATTTAGTGTATTTATTCAGTCATCTGAACACAAAGGAGTTTACAAATCCCTTTCTTTGTCATAGAATTAGGTTAGAAAAATACACGTACAAACTCACATGAACAAAGGTAAAAAGGTAAGCATATGAACAACTAACTCAGACTTCTGAATTACAAACAATACGTGCTATTTAAAACCCAAGCGTTGCCACAGAAAAAAAAGTTACTAATCCTGTTGGGGCAAAATAACTGCACTGGTATGTGATTTGCATGGGGGAGGGAAGGAAAGAGAAAAGGAATTGCTTTATTAGTCTTCTCACAGCTTTGTTTTGTTTGCTTTTTTAAAAACAAAGAGTTTTTTTATTACTTTTAATGGACAGATATAAATGAGAAACGTTTATCAAAGCAAGTATTATCACTCCACTTATTCCAAGTTAAACTCTGCTTACTTCAAGGCTAATAGTTCAACATGTTCTTCAGTACTTTTGCCTTAGTTTTTAAAAACAAAGAGCAAAACTGGAACACTTTCCACTGAGACAGCCTACAAGCAACTTCTTCCTAAACACTTCTTCCTAAACAGCCTAAACAAACAGTCTTCATCCTAAACACTTTTAACTTACAGTGAATGCAAAGCAAATCCACTTTACCTTGCTAATGAAATAGCTCTTTGTTCATTTATCTACCTAGCTATTTATAAATATCTCGCAATCACAGCATTATCTAGGGGCAAAAGAGCATGTTCCAACCCAAAACAAATGGACATGTCATCTCATGTCCTTAAACAAAAGCTAAGGGCCTGGATTGCAGCAGCGATTTAGGCCAGTAGTCATGTTTCATACATGCATTTTCATGATTTTATGTAGGTGCTTTTAACACTATTAAATAAGGAAAGCTGTACTTACCATCCAGAGGCACTGGAAAGCAATAAATGGTTCTACCAAACAGTACAACAGCAAGGGGGCATGTGGGGATGCCGGGCAAGACTCCCCTTCTTGAAGCCGGGTACAATTTCTCTAGCAGTTCAGCTCTGGGAACGCAGGGACACGGACTATTCTACACAACAGCTAAGGGAAAAGCACCGGGCACCATTGGGCCGAAAAGAGAGAGCTTAGGGAGAGAAGGGGAATCACTCACCTTCTCCTTTTGGAGGCAAGACAGAACCTCCTGGGAAGAGGAGGCAGGATCGGGCTGAAATGTCTCTGTGGAACCTCCGAAACATTGGGACATTTCTCTCTCTCTCTCTCTCTTTTTTTTTTTTTTTGAAAAAATGCCTGCAGGTTATGCTGACACAGCAGAAAGTTCTGGCTCTATCACCCTGAACTTTCCGATATAAATAGGAGGTTTTGGTTGACACCTTCATTCATATTTATGGCACATACAGTACTAAGTGAACTAAATTGTTATTTAATGACATGGGTTTTCCTTAGCTAGAAGAATCAACAGGAATATTCATGCAGATTAAAATCATCTACCTCTCAGACACTGTGTACCCCTTACGGTCAAATACTACCTTTTAATTTATTGGTACAGAGTGTTAATGTTTTATACTATTGTGTGAATATCGCACAATATTAACACTAAATGAATTTCTCACTATCCTGTTCTACATCATCACCCAGCATCAGCTTAATGAATGCAAAATGTACTAGTTCTTTTGATATGGTGTCATTTATGCATGTTTTAGCACTAAATAATTAACACAGAGACTTTTGGAGAAAGGTTAAGTTGAAATTAATTCTGTAACTGACTTTGTTTCGAGATATAATCTGCGACTATAGAAGCAAAAGAACCATGACCAAAAAGCATTTTAGCTAGCGATTTTTTCACTTTGTCCTCTTTGTAAATCCATTTGCTTTGATAATCAATACATGGCCTCAAAAAGCTTATTTTACCTTGCCTGATCAAGAAATGCAGAATGTCAGAAATCATTTATACACTGTTTTTTCACCTGGAATTAGATAATGTGCTTAAGATTTTCTGCAGCCGTCTCACTCAGCTAAATCCTGCTGAGGATTTAACATGCAATGATCAAGTTTCTTTCAAGTTTACATTTCTCAGGTGCCTTTTGGCAGAACCTCTGATTTTTCTGCTTTTAATTTTTTAGCTTGGCCATTAGCTACTGCCAGGCACCCTATCCCACCTAAACTGAGCCCCTTTCAAACTCAGGGATTTGACCCAACTAAACTAACTAAACCCTATAGAGCAAAACCTGCTTAGCGTTATTTTATCCCAGCAATACCAGTAAGAGGACTACCCCTTGGGTATATGCATTTGCTTGATCTATCTTCAATGTTTTAAGTACAAAAGTGGTTATGGCAAAGAGCACGGGGATTTTACTCTCTCTCAGGGGGGATCAAAAATACGCCCTCTCATTATACCTAGAAAGTAAAAATCGCACAAGAATTCCTGTTGGACTTTTACCTCCAAATATGTTTACTCTATACAAGGTGTACTTTTACACTGAAAAAAAATAAGAAATGCCCCTGATTTTCCTTTGGATATCAAAGCAGGTACTCAGAGGCACTTTAATCAACATATACTCTCATCTATTAATATAAATGCTTCTGCATTCTCACAGATTTCAGACGCTGGAATAAATATCCCTGCAATTTACAGGTTCTATTCTAACAGTTACAGGAGAGACATCTGGCAATAATCTACAAATAAATAGTGTCTGAATTCTAAGTTTCTTCTTCATAACACTACCTAGGACATTTTTGCAGCATGATTCATTTAATCAACATAATACATTACAATGCCTTTCAAGTAATGGAGAAGTCTCGGTTCATTCAAAAAGGAGACTTTGTTAATAAAGGGTCTCCTTTTGGCAGAGAGGGGAAAAGGTGCTGAGCCGAAACCTCGCCGTGCCGCCTCGGCCCCGCAGGCAGGAGGCACCATGCGCTGCTGCAACCTCCAGTATTTCAGAAGCAGCTTTTTCAGGAAGGACCGAGCGAGAAAGGGACATATTTACCTAAATGTGAGATTCCACAGGTGAAGCCAGAGTGGAGGTTTGCAATCCCCTTCGTTTAGTCCCAAAAGTTTTAGTTCACGACGAAGCCTGTAATAATCCTTTAAAGCCGCCAGGTAAAACGCGCTCCATAGCTGGGCCGTATTTTCCTTGGCCCTTTTGCAGCGTAATCCTGGGATTTGCATACGGCTTCGCTGCAGCCTATGGGACCTGCCGAACACCCACGCGTTAAGCGGCCGCCTCGACACGCTCTGCCGCGCGTGACATCACCGGGCGCCACAGCAACCCCAACCACACCTGCCCGGATGCCAAAGTTACCTGTCACGGCCAGACCCAACAGCACCAAGGCGCGAGCACCATTTTCTGGGCACGCCGCGCTGCACACGGGGGAGGGCTGGATTTTAAACCCACGGAAGCCAAAGCCAGTCGTTTTCTTCGTCCTCGAGCACGGGACGAAACACCAGGAGTTGTTACTGACCCCACTAGCTAAACAACTGTGACCAAAGGCCTGCAGCAAACAGGCTTCAGCACCCTTGCTAAGGGCATGCTCAAAGTCTCTGCCTTTGCAAAACTTCCCATTTTTGCTCGCTGTGCCTCAGAAAGTGCTTTTTTTTTTTTTTTTTTTTAACCCAGGGACTTGCAGAACAGGTTTGCAGCAGGGCTCACCCCCGCCCACAGCCAGGTTAGCATTTTTAACCTTTTCACCACAAACTTTCTCGCCCTCCCGGCCACTGTCCCAGCTTCTGCTCCCACCCGTTGCTTCTCTGCTCACCACGCTTGGCAGCACGTGCTCTTCACCATGGCAAACCTCAGTTCAACAGTGTTTTCTTCCTTGCTTTCTCTCATTTCTAGCTGCCTGCTGCCCTTCCCCAGCTGGCTTGTGGTGAGATCCCATGTAGGAACGGGACCTGAGGAGGAACATCCAGCAGGGGAGCTACCTAAATAAACAGAGCCTGGAGGGAAGCGTTAATACGCGATGCAAGATTCAGCACTGGTCTAACTGCCAGGGCTGATATAAAAACATCGTCTGATAGCCTCAAACAGACTTTCCTCCTAACATTTTCTTGCCATAAACTGGGGCCAGTTTGCTGTGCTCAAGTTCTATAGGCTGAGAGAGAGGAAAAGGGGAAAGGTCCACAAAAGAGGCATTCTGGCCCATTTTTGTTCGTTAGGGATCTGACAGGGCTTACAGCAACCTAGAAGACAAATCGTATGATATCCAAGGGAATGTCTCCTGACTGTAAATACTGGGTTGTTTTATGTTCCAGCTGCATCATTTTGACACAGAGATTAGAAGCTGGGGCTGTATCAGCGAATGATAGATCTCTCACAACAGGTAAATTCCCACCACAGGTAATGTTGGCACTTTCCAGATATTGAAGCAGCTAGAGAAGCAAAAGGAGAGGAAAGCAGCCTAAAGAATAAATGCTGACTTCTTAATTCATGCCTTTCCAGGTACCTTACAGATTATATGTTATATGCACATATCTGCCAAATGCATAGCTGATTTGTCCTCTATACTACTGCTATCCACGTACATGAAATAATTGAATTATATTCTCTACCCCTAAGCAAAATTACATCACAGTCTCATCCACGAAGCTGCTAAGTGAGCCTCTATTGTATACGTATCTACATACATATGTGTGTGCATATGCATCCATCTGTATACATATGTATAAGCACACACAATACACAGACACATGGTGTGCAAGACAGGAGACAAATGGAAAGCCACTCAAAAGTGCAAGGTCATGATCATAACAATCTGCTATTGCATCTGATAAGCCAGACATTTTTGTCACATATCAACTAAGTAACACTCTTACAATCAAGTGGAATAACTTATTTCTGTACTTTTTTTTAAAAAAAATTTGTTTAATCTATCTTTTTTTATAAAGTTATAGTGAACGAATGAGGTATTCAGTCTTTCACAAGCCCAAGATGGTTGGATGCTCTAACAGAAATTTTAGGGTGATTTTGTTTTAAAATTTACGTTTATTACATACAATACATATGTCTAATCATCAAAAAATAGAGGTAGGAGACATTCACATGAATTTTACCCTCAATAAATTAACAAGGATGACACATTTTAAACAAATAGCAGGAACAGTTAGTGCATTCCTTCTGTAATTTATTGGCTTGAGAAAAGGATCAAATTACAAAATGTGTAGGGTGTAATGCTGTAGGCTGTTCAGACTGGGCTTGCAGTGTCTGCAACACTGGAACTAAATATTTACATGACTCCAAAAGATCTAATCTCTGGATTTCACCCCCCTCGCCCCCCACCCCTTATTTAATTTGTACGCTATCTTTATCCACCAGCCAGCACATTCCACACAGTCACTAAAGTTCACAAAGAGATAAGAGAAAAAAAAAATCAAGACTTTGAAAGGAAGGGGGGAAGCAGTTTAAAATATAAGGAGTAGATCATCCTCATTAGAGATGAAGACTTGCTGGAATTTTAGCTGGACATACACGGATTCTAGCAGTTCTGTCCTAAAGCAGAAATAGCACCTGGAATCTTTAAAGTCCCTGTCAAAGAGAAAATGTTGGGGAGGGGGAGAATTACTGAGTGGCAATCTTTCAAAAGCTATAATTTTCTGATCCCCAAAGGTTAAGAAGGCTTCCAAAGATGCACAGAATTCTGTAAGAATTCCTGTAACAGAGTACTTTGCAAATCTGTTTTTTCTTCTTTTTCTTGCTTATGATTAATTTGCTGATAGTGGTGACATACCTACAAAAATCTTTTTTTAAAAAAATTTAGCGCCAAGCATTTGTTAAACTGAGAATAATGGGCACAAGATTTTAAGAATGAACCCTACATTCTGTTGTTTTATTACTGAATAGCACGGTTACTTTCTGTATGGTTTAACAGATTAAACATCATCACTGTACTCAAAAACAGAGCAGAGTTGTGCTGTGAACAATTCCTTGCACTGCATTTTCCAGATTCTAAAGGTCAGCATGACAGCAGCCTCCACCTGTTCTGAGAAATACATCAAGGTGCCACATTTGCCATGACCCTAAATCTACTTTTCACTGCTGAAAGGTAATTGCAGACAGTTGAGGCATGAAGCACCTTAAGGCACATTTCTGACCAGCCAGCCTTGGTGTCAGGACAGTTTGGAGAAAGCAGCTGGCTGCAAGTGAGTCCGCTCTGTTTGTATGAAAAGATTCAAAAAAAAGAAAATAAAACAAATGTAAAAGCACCAGAAGCAGCTCAAGCATGTGGACATGGTCTACAGATGTCTTCTCCTGCTGCCCTGCTGCCAGTACTGAAAATGTAACAAAAGTTAAAAGTTGTTCTGTCCCTGAGATGTCGTCTTCAACTGTGAGAAGGGGTGGAGATCCATATTCTAAAAACAAGTTTCACCTTCATCTCTTTCTCTGTCTATAACCTAAAAATTTAAAACTCTTCAAAAATGTGGATTTCAACAAACAATTCAAAGGTAACACTGCACAGCTTGATTGACTTCTGTGATAACTTCTTTGAGTGTCAAGAGAAAACATAATTTCTGGAATATATCAAGAGCACCAATCTGTGTATGCTCCGTCACACTCTCACCTGCTGCACGGAGGTGACAGTCAGCTTTGCAGCAGTTACAGATCATTTAAGAAAAGCAAGATACGTGTGCAACTCTCATACCTGATCTCTCAGTCTTTCTTGATGTCCCATTATTGCTGTAGCATGATGGGGATATTTCTGCTTCAGATGTTCTAGAAAGGCCTCTCTCTTTCTGTCCATTTCTGACGTTTGCATTCCCAGGATTTCCTTGGAGCTGCGAGGGCCGCCTACTGTATGTCTTCGAGGGATGTTGCGTGTAGACTTCGAATTAGACATATGACTATTTGGAGTCGTAAGGAGCTCCTTAGATCGGAGACATTCGGCATCATCTAATGATGTTACATGCAAACTTGGTTTTGTGTGCTCT
Organism: Tinamus guttatus; assembly: GCF_059628265.1. Classification (NCBI taxonomy): domain Eukaryota; kingdom Metazoa; phylum Chordata; class Aves; order Tinamiformes; family Tinamidae; genus Tinamus; species Tinamus guttatus. Next base: position 5,207,354 of record NW_028289064.1, read on the forward strand.
GAAAAAGAGGAAAACACAATTTTATAAGAACTTTATCCCCACGTTCACATTAATAAGGAGAAAAAAATGGATCAGTAAAAAAGCTAGGTCGGTTTAAAGGTACAGTAGCAATCAATGGCCTGTTTTCTTCAATAGGCTCCAGTACACTTAATAGCCTTGTAACAAGAATCCTTAAGGATACCAACTGACAAAATTCTTTTGACAAAGCAGATTTGAAATCCTTAATCCTTTTTCAGTGTGTTTGCAACATGCTCTGAAAAACATAAGAAATAATAAAGAAATAAGAAGAGGGTTTTGGAGGCTTGCTTTCCTTCTGATTTCTGACTGTGGTCTGGTTTTAAATTTCATGGATCACTTTCAGATTTTATATGTCTCAGGACCGAAGGCTGGAAAATACATCACTTTTTCAATAAACCATTGCTTAAGAAATAAAATAAAGGCAAGTTTGGTGTGATATAAAAGAAGAAGAAAACTATGATAAATTTTATAACTTTAAAATCTACTTTAAGACCAAAGACCATGACTACTTTTGTAAAAAGATAGGCAGACACAGAGGGTATGTAAGTGCTGGCTTATCTTCAGGTAACTGTGTAACATGAACCCTCTGGTGCATGAAAAAGTGTAGTCTGGAGGCTTGTTACCTAATACCATTGAAAAATCCATGGCTCTTTTGTCAGCAAAGAAAAAAAAAAGAAAAAACAGAAGCATTGAAAAGGCCTCTCCAAGTCTGATGTAGCCCTCCTTGTCTTTGCTGTGCAGCCTCAGAGCCCTTGCTTGCTAGCATTAACCCTTTGCTGAACTGCCCAGAGCGCTGGAAGTTTCCCCCTTCACATGTTTCCGATGCAGCCTTTTTTTTCTCTCCGCCCACCACTTTTTTCACCAGCAGCCCTTCATCCCCCATGACAGCCTCCCCGAGCGCAGCCCTTCATACGGCTCTGCCCTTTGGAAACAGGCTCCTACTCACTTCCTTTAGGGGTCAATCCATCAGCTTGACACAGTGCCGACCATTCACCCCAGAGTTTTATTCTCAGAATATTTCAGCTTTCTGGACTACAGCAGCAATTGCCTGCCAAGGCATTGTATCAGGCCCCAATTCCACATAAAACCTCCACCGGTGAAGCCCGCTGTCAGGGGAAGAGGCACGAGGATAAAAGGGGAGACCCTGAACGGGGAGTTGGAAGTTCCCATCTCAGAGTTCACACTTTTTTTGTGACACTCAGGGACTCTGCATTCTCTCATCAACATCCATCAACAATTTTGCAAATCGCACCAAGTTTTGATGAGCACAGAACCTGACACTACTTTTTAAACAGGTTGAGCCAAAATCTGAGGGCCGAAACTGTCCTGGCTCCTGCAGGAGTTTTGTTCTCCTGCCAACTCCAGGTGTCATGCTCTGATCCCTGTAGCCCTGGAGGAAGAGCAGCATTGAGCTGCCGGGAGATGCTGTGCATTAAAAGTGGTATGAAGCCTCCTGAGTTATTTTACCTGCTTTGTACACCCACTGGGACCTGGCAAGACCAAGTGTAGGATGTTCTAGACTTCAAAGTGAGGTTTTGGTCCTCAGTTTACTGCGATCCCTTGAAGAAAGACAATGCCAAAACCCACACACAACACAGTCTTGAGATCTTTGGCTCACTTTGAGTAAAGCAGTCTAAAACACGCAATCCTGTGTGTGTTTTAGACACAGGTTTTAACTTCAGAGCGCCAGACACATGCACACAGACACTCATGACTACAGGGCAGTTGGGCTTTTCCAAGCACACCTCAATTACAAAAGCCTCCTGCTTCACCAGCTACTGCAAGCTCACAGCACTGGTGCCAAGAACACTTTGTCTGCTGGAGATAAGTGGCAAATCTCCAATTTCTGCCTGCAAGAAGTCAGCATAGCTGCTCCAGATGCCCTCAGAGCAAACGGCTTTGGAAGCCTGTAAAAAGATGGCATGGAATTCACCATCTGCGAGCTGTTGCCCCAGAAGCACAGCAGTTATATTCTTGAAGTTGTTGAAACAAAGTTGCCAGACATAAATAAAGGATTTCCTTAGAGTCGGGAGAAGTGAGTGTGGGTGTGCGTGATGGAACATGTCTATATGCATCAGTGCTGTATAAACCTTTAAAGCACTGTCACTGCAGCAGTTTCAATCACTGAATTGGTTGCAGGCACCTCCTCAAGAAGGTAGGTATACCTGCCTGGAGAAACACAACTGAGAGTGCACAGAGGTGTATTTCAGGCCCTAAGTCTCTCTCATGTTGTCTTTCCATGTATTTCCCTTACAAATAAAAAAATTAATGGTCAAAAGCTTATTAGTTTAATGACTTTCATAAAAAGCCATATCAAATGTTTTACCTTTGCATATTATTGCTTAAAACCTGAAGAATAAATTAAAAATACCATAATTTTCTAACATTATAGGAAAAGAACTCCAACTAATAATTCTACTATTTTTCCATACATTTGGAAAATACCATATAAATAGCAGTGAAGCGAAAGGAATGTGAACTATGCAAACTAATTGGTGGTCTTGCCAGCAAGCTGACCTGCAGCATGCAGCAGGATGCCATCGCCTTACACTACGTATCACCACATGACTTTCTTTTTCCTTCTCTGACTGCTGTGGTGCAAATCCATGCAAATCTGTAAAAAACAAACTAGCCTGGATAATATTATTCATCTTGGCTGACATGCAAACCAAATGCTCGAGTTCTGCAATGTTGGGATAAGGGTCGCCCCCTTAATGATGGTTTCAAAATTCTTCCTTGGCCATTTCCTTGATAGTGACGAATCACCTTGATGGCGAGGTTGAAAGCAGGGACTGTGAAATCTCACTGCATCCCAGGGGTCACATGAGCAACACAACATTTGCTTGGACCACAGTGTTAAAGAGTAGAAACTAAGAAACGTTTCCTGGATCTTGGAGTTGCTCAATAAGAGTGTGGGCAAACTTTCCGTATCTTTCAAGTGAAGATAATAGGCCTAGAAAATCAATGCCCACAGATAACCGTGAAATGTGTGAAGGATCATGTGATTGTTCCCAGAAGACAGCTAAGAGTAGAGAAGGGATAAGCTGTGTAAGTACCCTCCTTGGAAAAGGAGCAAGTAGAAGCCAATGAAAAACACAGAAACAGAAGTGTGAGATAAGCCTGTCTCCCTGCTCCCTCCCTCATATTCAGAAGCTGAAAGCTGAAGGTCTTTCCATTAGCAAGTCCAGAGGGCAATGAAAAGTAAGACTTGCTCATTGACAAGGGAGGACTTTGGTTACCCAAAGACTTGGGTAACCCTTGCATTTGAGATGGTTCTCTGACCTGAAAACAAATGTCAGGATTTCTTAACTTCACACATTACTTCAGTGGATATAATCTACAGCAAAGTTACAGGTCTGCAGTGCAGAAGCAGTCTGTCTGGCATTATCCAGAAGCTTATCAGAAGGATTAATTGCCATGAGTCGGAAATACATGAAAAAAAAAAAAAAAAGGTCCTTCCATATGTCTCGATATAAATTCTTCTACTTAAGTCACACCCACCACGAAGTCTGCAAAGGTCAGGAAAGTCACTTTGCCTCATTAGTTAAGATTTTCTGAGGTTTTAAATATTCCTGTTTTGCAATCCAGGCGGCATAAGAGGAGAAAATTTTAGAAAGCAACAAGTATGGGCCTGGCCCAAACTGAAACTTTGAAACCAAACTTTGAAGCAAGGCACGTTCACTATTTAAAATTTTTTAAATGAATATTTTTTATAACAGTATGAATAAAACCCCTGCTATATTTATGCTATTAGCAGATTTGAAAAGATTATTTCTAATTTGCTCCACTGTCTTTGCAATTAACTCTGTTTCCAAAGAACTTTTAGAATGTAACTTTTGGATATGAGTCCAAATTGCTAAGTTTGGCTGTGGACTCTCAGGATTCACAGTTTGGGGGGATTCAGAAGGTTGAGCTGGTCAGCCCTCTCTTTTCTGGCTCTACATGCATCTCAGTCTGCTTTATACAGCCCCTACAGAAGGACTATGTTACTAGATGCTCTTTTTCCTATTCAGACACATCCTCAAGATGAAGATTTCCCTCCCACTACACATAAACATAGACATGCACACATGGCATGCCTATTTTAACTTCAAAGGTTACTCAAAAGAGTGGCATACAGAATAACTGAATGCAGGGAATAAAATCTTTTTTGCTTGTTTGTTTGTTTTCTCTCCCTAAATTGTCTATGCAATTACTTTCTGGTACTACATACTCCTAAACTTGTGTCATCTTCTAAAACCACATGTACTCAACTGCATGCTATCTTTCTCATGGAAACACTGCATCCCAACTTTTGCTGAAGTCCCAGTGAGGAAAATAATCTGCAGGAACTGGCCGTGCTCACAGGTGCTCTGCACGGACGGTAATAGATGCAGATTAGATTAGGTATTTGTCATGCTACCTGAATTTTATGCAGCAAGGGGAGTATCCCACATAGAATTCATCAGGAAATAGTTTTCATTAGCTTTTAGACAAAATATAGTGCAGCAGTAATTGTACAAATGCACCACAGCTGACCTTACGTGAAAACCATGCCTGTAATTTCTTGGCTTCCTTCCAAAATAAACCCAACCACTTTCACACAAAGTAAACTAACCTTGTGACAATCTACTGTGAATCTCTGTGTTTTAAAACACAAACTGAGAAAAAGGCAATCTCTAATCTGCTTTCATAAAAGGAAGAGGTACTTTTCTGCAGTAGGTGAAGCATGCAGCACATTTAAAGAGAAAGTGACCTGATTCCTCCCTCCTCATGGGAGCAGCACCCTCCGTATCAGGCTGCTTAGTGCACTGCAAACTCTGACATCCATGCAGCATGCTCCCTGCCTTAAACGTTAAGCAGAAATCTCTCTAAAGTCAAACTTATAAAGTCAGATGTGAGGGAAATCTTCAGATCCGCACATGCAAGAAAGACATGCTTTTTTTTTTCTTTTTTCCTTTTTCCATGCATTCTGCCTCTAGATATAAAAAGCAGCAACGAGGGGCATGTCTAAATGCAGCTCCATCTTTGCCTGATTCTGTTACTTACCCCTCATCTGCCTGATGTCTGCCGAAAGAGCCGGGCACAGCTCAAGTTTCTGGCTTTCGTTTTCCTCCATTGTCCCTGCCTACGGCACAAGCTCTCCCCTCCAAACTTTCCACGCGCAGCCTGGAAACCTCCAGAGCAAACTCTCGGGGAGGAGAAAGGAAAGGGGCTGCCCCAGCGCAGAGCTCCCGCTAAGCGCGTTCCACGTTCCCGGAGCGCCGGGAGCCGCTCGGCAGCGGCCGCCGTCCCGGCTGCAATGGTGGCCAGAGCTGGCGGCTCCTCCGCCGGGGCCCCAGCAGGTGATGGGCTTCTCTGCAGGCAAGCCCTGAGCCTGCCCGCTTTCCGCGCTAGCAAAGGGAACATTGCAAACGTGATTACAGGCCTGAGTCTCCGCTGGAATCCGAATCCGAAGCCTTTCAAATCTCTGTCATGGGACAAAAGCTTTTTCCACAGAATATTTTCTTAAGCTCATAACCACCAAACCCACAAGCATTCCTGATAAATGCTCCTCTGTCTTTTCTAGCGTGGAGTTTAAAAGTAATTCATTATATAAGCGCTTTGAGGTTTTGTTTTCTATTGAATTCTTTCAAGCTGCTCAGAGAATGGGTTAGGGAAAATTGAGATACAGGAATTCAACTTTAGTGAAGCCAATAAAAATGAATGGTAGCAATATGTAAGCAGGAACTTTGGTTAAAAGGGATTTTGAAGCCTCAGTAGCAAAGTATATAGAAACATGTAACAGTCTCTTTTAGTGGATCAAGAGCAGGAAGCCTGCATGTGAATGAAGGGATCCACTGGGCTGCATGATAGAAATGATGGGGCCAAGAGTGTAAGGCAAGGTCCCACAGATCCCATCAGATCCCCCACACACTGATTTAGCAGAGAATATTAGACCAAAGCTTAGTCTATTAAAATGAGAATACAGAGACAGATTTGGTGGAACAAATGGGGTACTGACTTACAGGATTAAAGTTCATGCACCTCAGAATTAGGTTAAGAAGCCTCAATTTAGTTAAGAACAAAATGAGATATCTATAAAAACCTGCAATTTCTCCCTTAAACCAACCCTCTACTGCATCACCAGATGACAACTAATATCCTAGATGTCTTTTTAGAGAGACCTACATTAATCTGGTTTTCCAAGTTTATTTCAGTATTCACTTCAACACTGTGTTGGTTGAATGGTTGAACTGACCTCTAAACCATCCAGTCCAGACAGGCTAGGAAAACTCTCCTGCATTTCTTTCTGCACCTCTATCTGGCAGAAATATCACTTAGAGTATTAAATGCAGAAATGTTGAGCACTTTTATAAATTCAGTATAGAACCTCAAGGAGCACCACTATTCTTGTGCCCCATCTTCCCCATTCCAGATGGAAAAATCTTTAAGTTAGTGAATTACAATTAGTAATTAATAAATGAACAAAACTATTGTTCATTATTTCAGACATACGTATCCTCTCTTTATAACCATTTACAAATGTTTATTTTGCTTTTTACCAATTAATTTTATATAGTCTAGGAACCTGGCAAGGGGCCCAGAAATTTGAACACAGAAAACAAAATACTAACATAGAAAAGATGGGGAAAAAAAGCAATGTAAACATTAGCATGGCTATTTAAGGCCTGCAATATACAGTTCCAAACAGAATGCCTCTATAGGAGCCTGATTTGTACAATGTATTTATTGTAGTGTTTTTACTGGCCTTGGGTAACTCTGTGCAGATTTTGACTGCAGACTATTTTAGGACTAGAAGGGAAGGCCATCCATCCTCCTTATCTGATTTTGTCTCTTATGATAGTGAGGAATGTGTCTTTAAAGCTGAACCTTTCCAGAGTCTGGACAAGCAGAGCTGCAAAATATATTCACAGCCAGCTGGAATGAAAGGAGGGCTCACGCAGGAATATTGTGCACTGAGTGATCACTGAACATCTCCGGCTGCAAGAAGGGCTCAGAAACTCCTGATGGGAAAAGCAGGCCAATGCAGTCGCCTGCAGTAGGAACCTGAAAGCTATACCAAAAATATTTTTAAAAACCCTCAAAACGTAGACTTAAGAAGTTAAGGACACTAGTCCAGGACACCTGGTGGCCACAGGACACCTGGCCATGGCCTCACTCACCCCATGGAGGGACGCGTTGCGTGAGGGACATGTTGCGGACAGGATGAGGCATGGCCACAGCCATGGTAGCAGAAAGCCATCAGCAAGGGCCTAAACCACACAGAGGCCAGCCCAGGGACAGATGGCACCGGCACAAGCCTGTGGTCTGAAACTGGCTTCTGTGGCTGCAGCAAAGCTGCTAGGACCGACCATCAACAGCAGCGCTGATGCCACCAAGGCGTCTGAGTGACACAGGCCCCTGACACACAGAGACAATCCAGGAGAGAAAGGTGGCTTATTGACCTGTAGACATGAGACGTGCAAATGGGTGTCACCAGAGAACCTCCACGGCTGCAGAGGTGCCCTCCAGACCAGGGTGGCACTGGCAAAATGTGAGACTAAATGTTTCACACTCCAGCATAATTAAAAACCGAAGTGAGCAAAACAGCCGGCCTGGCCTCAGATGAAACGTAATCGCCTCAGCTGCTGCTCAGGATGGCTCCGTTGTGAAGGAAAGGAACAGTTGGAGCAGTACAGCCGCAAAGCAAATTCCCAGTTCAAGGGAAAAGCCCTCAGCCCCACCTTGGATTTAATTCATATATTTGAGGCCATTCCTCAAGACATTACCTAGGTCCATTTAAAGGAATTAATGCAACTTCCCAGGCCTTTGACAAACTGGAGATAGCCAGAACCATACGATGAGGCTCCATTAAAGCACTACATAGCAGAATCGCTGGGATGAATCACCAGTGACAGGTTAAATAAACTTGATTAACCAGTTTGTAGCATGCAATGAGAATTTGTTTATCTGTGGGATCAACAATAACAGCCGTTGCTTTTAATTACTATGTTCAGATCTGGGCCCATCAATATCAAAAATAGTGTGTGAAGAGTAATTGCTAACAGGATACACAGTTTTAATTGTGTTTGAAATTAATGTCCCAGAGCTACTTAAACATTTCTCGTTTCAGTATGTGCATAAAAGCAACAATTAACAAATAGTGACTGCACTCCATTACTAAAACTTGCAATACACAACAACGGCTGCACGGCTCTAACAATTATTCACAACTGAAAAACTGAGACGTTAATAATTAATAGGTAAATCAGAAGCACTCCATAAATAAAGATCTAACTCAGCTTCCATGTGAAATCACATTCTCACTGAGAAACCTGCCAGAAACGCTCTCAATATTACTCAACCTAGCCCTGTCTAGCCTCCTTTCACTCGGAAACAAAACGAATATTGGACCTAAGGGGGAGAGGTCAGAGAATCCATGAGAAGGTAAGACCATTGAGCGTGGGCAGTCCCGCAGCACCCCTTGAGCCCATGAAGGGTGTGAGATCTCTCCTGGGTGACCTGGAGATGAGCAGCAGCCAGGCAGAAGCTCCAGGCTTCGGAGACCCCTGCTTCGGAGACCTTTAGAGACCACAAGGCCGAGCTGGCTATGGTCACCTCTCCTGCAGCCAGCTCTGGGCACAAAATGGGGAAAATAACTTTGACCAACTATGAAGAAACAGAACTGAGGGTGGTTAAACTCTAATTTCCACCTCAACCAGCACAGAAGCAGCGAGTTGAAGGGGCACGCAGGCTGAACTGCATTCAGATCCCTGGAAGTCACATAGAAGTCATGTAGCACTGAAATGCATTTGCACATGTTTGTGTTCAGTAGCATCTGCTCTGGCTTAGAGAGCTGCAGCCCTCGGTAGAATCTAGAAATAGATTCACTCCTCAAAGAAAAGGACTGTGCTCAGATATGAATATTATCAAAGATGAGACAACATAACACCAACTGCTAGCTCAAACAAGCAAAATGAAAATAACCGCTGATGTCTACCAATGTTAACTTACCACACAGAAGCTGGAGGGGAAAAGAGGTTATAACTGCTCTGAAATTAATTGTCTAGAAATTTGTTATTGTCTCTCACAGAATCACAGATTTTTCAAGCCTGAAACCTTTGTGACAATTTGGTCTCATCTGCTTAGCAACGAACATAGGGTTTCAGTGAACTGGTTCCTATCTCAAGTCCAAGGAAAATGGTTAAACTACTAGTGATTAAATAAAACATCCAAATTTGGCTTTAAAATTTGCAATAACAGACAATATAATACAAACTCTGAACTATTTTATCATGAAATTATCTTTTCTATTAAAAAAATCTGTGGATAGTTTAAAGCCTATATTTATGTTCCATATATTCCTGTTCAGTTAATGGTCATACATACACACACAAAAAAAATCTTTTAGTGAAAGATTGAAATGATCTAGTTGAAAAGATTCTGGCTGAAGCAAAAAAGCACAAGTATGGAGTAAGAGTTTTCTACACATTTTCACAACACACTTTCCATCATGTCTTGTCACAGCCACAGGTTTCAGCTCCTTTAGAGGACATTATACACTGACAGTCATGTAAAACTATATAATCATTTTGAAAACTCACAGAAGTTACCATCAGTCTTATATCCTAAAACAACTATTAAAAAGAGACACAAGAAAGCTGAAAAGTTGATGTTCACACAGAAGATACATTCACCTTCCTTATTCCACCTCAAACTGTGCTCTGGGGAGCAACCACCGTCACCCACGATTTGACAGCGACGAGCTCTCGATTACATGGTGGGATCCAGGGTACCAGCCACGTCCACGCTCAGGAAGAGCCGCACCACAAAGTGCCCCATCCTGTCCATCTCAGGGTGATGGAGAATCCTTCATTTACCTGGAAAGACTATTTGCTCAAGCTAAAAACTCTCATACTTGGACACCTATGTGAAGGGGGTCATTTTGACATGTTATATGAAAGCGAGTAGGTTTTTTGTTTTACCATGTTTTGTTCTCTCCTCCTTTCCACTCGTTGCTCTGTTTCCTAAAATAAATTGAAAGCTCTGAAAACAGTAAGCACTCACACATCCTCTGAATCAAACTGAGGAAAAGGGCTGATCATCATGAGTAAGTGCTGATATTGAAGTTGTAAAAAAGAAAAGGCGATAATTCTCTCTTATCCATAGCTAAATCTCCCTCTCTAAATTGGAACAATAGCTATAAAATTGAATCTGGATATTATGTGTGTCCCACCCCTAAGGCAAAATGGGACAGAGCTAAATGAGGATAATTACACTATGCACATTTCTAACTCAGGTAACGCAACACCTCATTTGAGGACTTCTCCTCCCTTACACTGTCGTGCTGCTGGACCAAGCTAACATTGATGTTCATGTGTCACAGCCACAAGCAGCTGACTTTCATCTGGCATGCGTGACCCTTCCCTGAATACGCCAGTTTGGCCTGCTCACCACACAGCAAAATTTCCATACACTATCAGCTCTGGTAGGGAATGAGATCAGCCTGCAAACCCAGAAAGAAGAAATATTAACATCTGTTTTTGTAAGGTACCAAACAAATAACCACGCAAAACGAAAACGTGCCTTAGATCTTGGAAATTTCAATAATGGCAGTTTAGTAAAATAAAAAGCAATCTGTGGGTGGGAAGGAACCATGGAGAGAATTGTTTCTGAGAGGTGGAAGAAAAGGAGGGGTAAGGTCACTTTTAAGTCCATCTGCTCTATATTCAAATTCTATTTTTCCCCAGTGTAAAGCATTTTGGTTTTGATAAGTTCCTTTTTGGAAGAATTCACTCAAACTGAGCTCTGGTGAGAGTTTGGATTCAAATCAGTCCAACATTTTAGCAGTGCCAGAATAACAGACTTAAGGTCTGAAGCACTGACTAGTGGTTTTACGGATGTCTGCGGGGTCTGTTTGTAAATGTACTCAGAGGCACGCTTTAGTGATCAAAGGTATTGGAAGTTGAAGGACAATTATACTTAAAAAGAATCTCAAGAGATTCTTTGTTTCAGCTTATACCAAATACACATGGAGTTTCTAAGACTGTCAGGAGACTACTTGAATTAATAGGACACACAGCGTGTACTTTGACAGTCCAAAAATAACAGTATAGTTCAAACTATGTTCTAATTACTATATTACTTAGTAATTACTAAGTACTATATTAACACGCTTATCAACAGGCAACTCTAAGAACTCTTGCAAATATCTAAAAAGACTACTAAGAAGAATGCCTTAAATAAAACAGTTAGTATTTATACGGTTGAAAAACAACACAATGGTAGCAGGACTGCCAACCTCCATCTATGCAATTCACAATGATGGTCTTTTTGAAAAGTCATGTCTTTTGGAACACTATTCTTTTTATAGGTCTTTAGGCAACAGCAAATCATATACTGACATTTTCTCACAATATTTCTGGCAAAAAAGCATTTTTTTTCTATGAGACTCGACCTAAAATCACAGCATCGATCAGCACCATTGTGACTTAAGAAAACAAGTTAGGCATTTTTAATCGTTCTTATTACAGTTTCTCTACAGATCTGATTTTCCAGTCTGGAGAGTTAAAGGCTGAGGATTTTGCTTCATTTTTATCCTTGCAGCCCAACTCACTGTGGTTTGTATGGCTTTCATTTGTATTTCTTGGGGACCATGAACTCCTTAAGGTAAACTTAAGAACAAAATGATATTGGAGAACTTTCTCCTACCTGTAAACATATTAATGATTCTCCAACACTATGTACATCCACCCTCACCCCCCACAAACACCTCTTTGACCTCCCCAGGCTGTGCTGATGCTATCACTAAAATAGCTGATTAGTATGAAAGCAATCAGCCGATGGTAAAAGTACTCCCTTTTCAATCTGCCCTCTCTGTTCTGCAAAGATACACGCTTAAAAAAAAAAAAACTCACTAATTCAGATACATGAAAGCCTTTTGGTATTTAGGATTTCATAGCTTAGGGGCAATATGGACCATTTGATTATCCTGTTTAACTTGCTGTCTATCACATACCATTACACAACACATGCAATCTTCATACAAAGAACAAACATTTTAATGAGTCCAAAAATACATTTGTGACTAATGCTGCATCCACACTAGTATTTGAAGTTTAAACAGGGTTATGCTTTTGAAGCTAACCTCAACACTGGCTGATCCTCAAAAACGACAGCTCTTCCACACCAGGCTCCATTGCAGACCTGGTTTAAGTATGTTCAGCAAAAAGAGAGTGAGTGAGACTGTTGTGTCCTCAATTCCTGCCCTCTCATGTCCTGAACGGTGACACAAGATCATGGTGATCATGAATGGTGACCTAAATATCCAGATGATCAGCATAAGCAAGTGGAACATACCGAGTTCCCATATCAGACTTCCACATCGACAAAAGATCAAATCTCTCCTCATCTCCAACTCCTGTCCAGTCTCTGTCTCCAGCACAGCCAGCCCAGTGTATATGGAAAAAAAAACAAGGGGGGGGGGGCAAAGCAAAGCAACTCAAAACATTACCTAGCCAACTGTGCAAGGGGAGGGAGGAAATCCTCCTGAACCCTACACGTTAGCAGTTGACAGTGCAAAGCTTGACAGCTGATGATAATCACTGTCTTTAACAGAGAGCTGCGAGCAGCAGAGACAGGCTCTCTGAGGGATGACAGAGTGTAGGCCCTGGAAAAGAACTGAGGAAGATGACTCAGACAGACCACTTCCAACACAAAAGGCTCCTGTGCTACCCTGAAACAACCTTCTTGCAGCAGATAGAAAGTATATCTTTTTTCAATATACTAATTTTCATTCTACAGACTATGTTATATTTAATTGACCGAAGTTTAAGCACCCTCACTGCTAAGAAACTGCTTCCTATTCCATCAGGTTTCACTAGCTTCAGGTGCCAGCAACTAGACACACTACCTATTTTTTCATCAAGACCAACTAGTTCTGTATATCTGCATTCAATGCATTTGCAGCTTCCTCCTCAAACTGTATCAGCTCATTTCCTACAGACATGCGTTATCTTAGAGGTTCTAATCTTGGAAAATGAGATCTTCTCCCAATTCCCTTTTAGTATATCCATCTCCTCCTTGACATACCTGAAGTACATATGGCAGTGTTATCACAGCCCATTCTTTTGAATTCAATATACTCACAGCAGCAAATGAGTACATGACCTAAATTTACCTCTGAAAATACTGGCCCGTAACTGGTGCAGCTGGGAGGCTGAGGATGTCCCCAGGGAAAGCGGCGTGGGCTCAGATGTCACGGGGCCGGGGCTCCATCCGCTCCGAGGAGGGAAAGCGCATGGACGTGGGCAAACTCTTCAGACGCGCAGGGAGCCACAGTGACGGGCTTCCCATATCATATCCTGTTACTCCTAGAAGGGAAGCCGGCTCCTTCGGTGCCGCATTTTTGTAGATGAAGAAAAGACAGGAAAAGCAACAGTGATCCATCTCATCAGGCTCCAAGGAGTGTGCAGCACTGCCTGCGGTGAAGGCAAGGATAGCAACACCAGCATGGAAAGGCACCACGCAAGGCCTGAGCTTATTCAGAGGTACAGCGTCTGTCTCTCTCATGAATAAATGCATATCCCAAGACATAATTTAATTCCTACCTTTTATAACACTTCTTACAAAACCATTCTAAACACAGCAGTGACTCACAGCAGTGGTCTCCACTGACAACATAAAATGACATGACGCTAGTTACCCCCTTTACAAACAGGCGGTCCACACTGTTTATATATATAAATACCTCCTAACGTACAGCACATGCAGCAGAGCTGAGGATAAGAATAGGCAGTAAGTTGTGACAACTACAGGCTTTCTTTACTCCAAAGGAACTGCTTATTAAACACTAACTGGCAACAGAAATAGCATATGCTACACATGTATATATTTCCAATACTCCATTCATCACATCCGCAAAAAATAGTCAGCCTTGTGAATTACTTTTTTTTGTATGATTCTCATATGATGGCCTTAATCTTTCAGAATTAATGTAACATTTAAAAAATATGAATTAGAACATTAGAACTTTTCTGTTGTTTTTCTTTTTGCTGTTTTGCTCTGTCACTGCCACTAAAAGATAATACTTCAAGACTGCAGTAAGAATGATATCTAAATTCATCCAGAAGAAGAGCTTCCAGTTCTACCTCCTCTAGAAACTCTCTCATGGCAAAGAAAGCAACACAGAAATGCCTTGGAAGAGGACTTTTGGTACAAAAAAGATGAATTTGTTTGCAAATCATTAGTAGTGAGGAATCTTGGTGTAAGAGCTCAACTCTCGAATAGCATGATTACATATGGACATTCTGTATGTAACTGAGAAGGAAAAATATACAGAATGGCTATCTAGAGAAGCCATTTTCATTTTTTAATGTCATTTGTCTCTAGAAGAGCATTGGGCAAATCTTAGTCTACAGGAGTAAATCTGACGAGAGAAAACAGCCTGTAGAGAGGATAGTAGGGATTTACAGATCTGACAACACTTGAAAAACCTAAATCAAATTAGATTTTATTTTAAAGAAGTGCCTAACTTCACCCAGAAGATACAGACTGACTATCAGAATTGCAGGGTAAAATGCTACATGCAGTACATTCCGATCACTTTCTTTCCCTGAATATCAAAAAGATAATTTGTTTGTTTTCCCTATCCCGCAAAAATCCTGGGTGGTTCTCTCATTTTAAGATTTTGAGAAACTCTTAAAGAGGACAAGGCCATAATAGGCCTCTTGGGCAGCATGGACTTGCTTTTCAACACTACTTTACACTAGACTTGGTTTTAATCACAGACATTAAAACTGTTACTGTGCTCTGAAAATCACCACTAAATACCTTTTCTTCATAGCTCCATGCAAGTCTCAGGAGTATTTCCAAGCCATGAATAAAGCCTTGGTTGCTGAAAGGTAGCATGTTCTCAGCTCCTCAGCTGTCTTCATCAGTATTGGACTGCTATGCTGCAGAGAGTCTTTATTCAGTTAAAAATGAATCTCCTCGTAATTCTTCAGAAGTTGTCACTATCATAAGAATATAGTATTTTAATTTGTTAGATGGTAAGCAACTCTGACTTCTCAGCCTATTTTATTGACATCGCAGTAAAACAAACTCATAAAAACTCAAGTACTTACAGACCGTTTAAAGAGTCTTTCATCCACAATTTTTAAAAATATAATACATTAATACACATTTAAAGTTAAAAAAAATAAAAATCTTTCTTTCCTCAGTCCTGTCTTAAATAATGTTCTTCTGATAATACTTATGCTCCAAGCCATACCATTTTAAAGTTTGACTTGTTTGTGTACTAAAAAAGTCATGGGGGTGTGCATCACTGCAATTCAGCTTCCTTTTCTATTAAAAGGAGGCTAGAAGTGGGGCAGGCACCAGGACAAAAGCCTTCTGAACACTGCAGCTGCAGTCAACAGCTGAAATTTAAAATCAGCCCTTATTTTCTCTTCTAGTCTGGTGGGTCCTGCCATGGTTTTCAATACACCACCAAACTACCCACAGAGGTACTATCACTTTTATATTTTTTTGTTGCTGAAGGAACTAAAAGAATAACAATAAACACTTTGCCCCAACTGCAGGAAGTGGCTTATGTCTTTCCCCAGGAGAACACTTGACCTGTGCTTCATAGCAAAACCCAAGCGTGATTCTGTCCTAGGCAGGATCTGACACACAGAATTAAAAAGGTCCAGGAAAGCAGAAGCAGAGCTCCTAGTCCCCCCATTCCCCTACCCAGCCAGCAAACAGGCTAGCAGTATCCAGCAGACACAGTTTGTTTGGGTTTCCATAGGGCATCTAACAAGCTCTCTCGCTAAAGAAACAAAGCCACCATGGGATAAGGAAAGAGATCCTCCCATGGATAAGTAACTGAATGAAGGAAAGATGGAGTGAGAAGGAGCAAATGGCAGTTTTTGCTGGGAGGGAGATCACTAAAGGAGTCGCAGAGGAATTTGCATGGGTCCAAGCAGATCTCAACACATATGATCTGGAAAAGGGGGGATGAAGCGAGGTGATAAAGCCTGCTGAGAACATTATATTATTCAGTGAAGTAAAGACAAGGGCAGATTATGATGAACCGACTTCATAAGATTCACTGACTAGGCAGTAACATGATAGATGAAATACAGTATAGCTAAACGTAAAGGTGATGTACATTGACTTTCAACACAGTATTACCAGCAAAGAGAGTTTAGGGTTATAATCATTGTATGAAAATCTCAACTCACTACTCACTAGTGATTAAAAAAGAAATAGATGTTAGAAACTGCTAGGAAAAGGGTAGTGAACAAGTCAGGAAGTATCATTATGTTTATATTACTGCACAAATCTATAGACGACCCATATTTTGAATATTGCATTTTAAATTTATTGAAATTTTAATCCACTCCAGGTCAAAAAAGATGCAGCAAAAATAGAAATGTTAAGAAAAAAGCAGTATGGATGATCAAAGCTATGGAACAGTTTCTGAACAAGGAACAACTAAATAACATAGGACCGTCTGTCTTGAAAACAGATGACTCGAACATATGTTTGAGGTCTATAAACACAAATGACATGGAGAGACTGAATAGGGAAAGACTGCTCATTGTCTCTTTTAATGTGAGCTCTAGGGGCATCAAATGAAACAAATAATTCAAAAATACATAGAAGTGAATATTAATTTCACAGATCACTCTGGAAGCACTGGTAAGCTGTGCAACTTCTTGCTAGGGGACGCTGCATTTATGAGAGTTTTATGAGCAATATAAAAAAAAAAGGACACCATCTTTCAAGTAATCTGTTAATCATATATTGTTGGGAGATGAGAGAAGTGTCACTATCACTCTACCTGCTCCTATATTCTCCTGGGGTAACAGCACCGTCTGAGTTGAGGCAGGCTCTCAGACAGACCTCTTGTCTGGTCTGCTATAGCTGTTCTTACCACCTAGGAGGCACAAGAAGCCATGACACTGGCACCAACAGTTCTGCATGCTTACTAAACTTAATGAAAAAGTAGCATGTACATTACAACAAATGACAACTTCAAATCTAATCAAAACACTCTACTGCTTAGTGAGACTTGGGCATAAATTTCTTCCCAGAGAGAGGATATGAGAGAGAATATACCATAAATTAAGTCATACCATCTCATATGCTATAGGAAGGCACTAAATATTTATTGAAAAAGGGAGGAACTGGAAGCTAGAGAACGAATTTGCTGAGCTTCTGCCAGTCTCCCAGGGCACCAGCATCTGAAGCTCTCAACCCTTCTGAAGCATCCATTCACTACTAGACCTTTCGACCAGGTAATGAACCCAGCTGAGGGGCTGAGAGCATCTTTTTATTCTCATTAACTCTCTCTACCTAGAGCCACACAGGCAGACACACAGGGTGGCCCCAACCTCCCTCGTCCTTCCTGTCTTTGTGGGGCATAGTGTAAGGACAGGCAAGCCTGCACAGACCAATACTGCATTGCATACCTGATAACTGGGGGATCACTTGGCAATTTACTCATTTAGAAGCGTAAGAGGTGAATATTTGTCCACCCTATTGCACACAACCTTTCCACAAAGGCTGTTTCGGGGGGACGAGGCCCCTTGAGCTTTCTAGGACTGCACATGCAGTGGGGATGCATGAGGAGTAGCTGCACATTGCACATTTGTGCACTAGCTTCCCCCACATAGATGGATCCCTCAGAGTCTGCCATGATTTACTTGATTTACTTAAAATATGAATCTCCATGAACCTCAAAGCATGTTTGTAGAGGGAAGAATTATCTAATCCACTGATTATTTATGCTTCTGTTTCAGAGCTGTTTAAAAAAGAAAAGTTTAATGTTTCTTGCTGCACTGTGAGACACAATGAAGGCATCAGATGCTTTGTCCCAGTAGTTCTTTGGAAATTAATTTGCTGTTATTATTCCTCAGCTTATCAAGATGCCTAATCTACTCTCTACCTTCTTTTCCTAAAAAACAGAAAAACTTTTTTTTTTTTTTGGGTGAGTCAGGAGAATTTTCAAGGGCAAAGAATAATGCACATTTTATTAAGTAGCTATGCATAGTAAGAAACTTTTTACTAGAAATTTCTCAAGGAATGTTATGGCTGGCTGACTTGAAAGTGGCCTATCCAGAATCTCATTAGATTTTCAAGTACTTTAAAAAGCAGCTCTTACTGAATTATCAAACTTGCAGGAAAGCAATGGCAGTTTCATACCTGAGATTATGTACTTCCATGCTAACTGCAAGAGTCTATCAGGCTGGCATGGAGCATAACGTGCCTGGGAGTACAGAAATAACAGCATTGTCAAACACAATACTATTGGGATATGTTGGAAAAGATTCTTGACAAATGCTTTATTTGTATGATAAAATGCTGCCTTTCAGAATTATGCACATATGAAATTACATGCAACAAAGTAGCTCTGTAACTCTTGACTCAGAAAAACTGAACAAGTGGCTATGAAAAATCTGGAAGTTTCTTGGGTGTGGAGCACACAGTCCACAACACCTTTCATAAGCAATCTGTTAGTGCTTATATTGCATACTGCTGCGTGGTCTGAGCAGCCAAATCTGTGATGTGCTGGAGATCAATGTCCCTGAACACAGACCTGCAAAGGTGGCTGCAGACTGCTAGAAGCAGCAGCTGTTCTCGAGCTGGTTTACCACCATCTGCAATACTGACAGTGCAAATTAAAGAAACTCACACCTTAATTTCTCAGATAAAGAGACTTCTCTTTAGATACTGCCTAGTAATCCTGGAGTTTCCTTCTTCTGAAGGGAAGGTAACATGTCTCACCACACCTAACCTTAGCTGTCAACCATACAGACAGGTAGGTAACTACTCTAAGCCATTCACCTAATAAATCACAGGGGAAGAACATCCCATTCATTCTAGACACAATTACTCTCTTGAGGTGCCTCTCCACAGCTGTAAAGCACATATATCAGACTAAATACCCAACTTGTATGTGTCTCCACAGCTGTAAAGCACATACATCAGACTAAATACCCAACTTGTATATGGTTAACATGAGAGGGGATGAATGTCGCACACAAGCAGAGCAGACCACTGACTACTGAGCAGGCAGCTCACCAATGGAGAGAGTGGGGTCTCTTGAAAACATCTGCACAGGTGGCCCTTTCAGAGCTATCAAACTTCCTTAATAATTCTGAATGACATAATAAAATTCAATTTTTATTTTGAAGATAACTACACACTATCAACATATGGAAAAAGTCTCACAATACTCTTAGTAACATTTCCACAACATTTTAAGTGATTCCTAGGTGAACTGTTTTCCTCAGGAGCCAAGCCTACATTAAATCCTGAGATGTAGGCTCATGCTTCCAATTATTGGTACATCATCGACTTTCCTGTTTCTATTTCTGCCCAACATGTTTTTGTCATATTGTTTTGCTACCAACAGACTAGAACATTAGATTTTTGAATAATTATTCTCTCCCAAAACAATCCAGTCCACTCATATTCTAAGGACACTCTTCACCATCGTATAATGCAGACTTGACAAGGTGGTGGGCTGTCTGCCTTTCCTTAACACTGCATTACTGTTTGCAGTCCCGTACCAGATGGAATCATTGCATGTCTTCTGCCCAGGCTTTGAAGACCAAAGCACAATGTCTGCTCTTAAGCTTCTGTCCATAACACTTCATGAATGGTTGTTACTGTGCTAAAAGAGCTGCAAACAGCACTTCCTTCCCCCGCTTCAACCCAAGTCCATGTAGACACATCACGGTGTTTGCACTGAGGAATCTCAGGGCTATGCAGCAGATGGCATCATATGGAGCCGGTAACACCTATTCCTCTCACACAAACCTGTACGTATACACACACTTTCACTACATCCTTACCTGTTTCTCCTCTCATCTCTTGCTTCTTCATCATCAATATATTTTGCTCACACAAATATCTGACTTTTTCCCCTTGCAGCGCCTCTATGAAACAACAAAGCTATGATGCCACAAAGGGATGGAGACATGGCCAAAATGTAGAGATGGCAAAGATGTTGGTAGCTGGGCAGAACGGGTAGTGGAACTGGCCGGAGGTCGGGTTTTTGAGCAACATGTCGACGAGCAGGGCAACAAGCAGCCGCCTCCTGCGAGCGGTGACGCTGCCGTCCTCACAGCACACACAGCCCAGCACAAGGCCCACAGCAGCAGCAGGAAAAAGAAAATTGCTTTCTGCTTGGCTTCTGGATTGCGGCACTCGTCCTCACTTTTCACTGTGTGGTAATCGGATGGCTATGCTCAATGTGCTGCCAATGAAATAGATACAGATTTTACAAAACTAAACAAACAGTTTCCAACCGTGGAAAGTCCCAAAGCTCTGAGAAAATGGGTTAGTCTCCACCCATGGTCTGTTTCAAAACTTCCTTTGCAGCCTCAAATTACAGCCTTCTGGTGGAAGTAGGGGAAATCAGCTGAACATAAAAATCAGATTTTGCCAATAGAGACATTAGCAGCATGCAAAACACCACATCTGTTTAAAGAAAATCTTCACATTTGCATTTCTCTCTCATCTGCAATGAAAGCAAACAAGCTCAGAAAGCGTTACAGGCAGCAGAAGAGTATCTTACTATTTCCCTTGGGCTACGATTAATCATGCAGAAGATGTGTCCTCAGCTGTATCCCGGGATGCCACCTAGAAATGGAGGCCGAAGTGCAAAGATGCAGCTCGGGAACCTGTGTGCTGCTGCCCTCTCCCGGGCTGCCTCCCCCCGGCGCATCCATAAACCCATCCAGATGAGAGGAACGGAAGAGCTGCAATTCATTTCTGAGACCTGGTGTGTGGTGCCCTATAAAAACAAGTGAGGACAAAGCTGCAAGAAGTGTTGGTGTTGCTTAGGTTGGGTGACAGGCCAGCTGAGCGCTGATTCAGTTATTCTGCAATAACAACCAATCTCTTGAAGTTATGATCAGAGATGAAATTATCCTAGGGACACATAAACAAGAATTGACCCCAGGTGCCTTGTAGCTAACAGTCAAGTAATGCCAAAGGGTAGACACATGCACACATGCTGGATACCGACAGGATACTCAGCGCCTTCCATGGCTGCATTTATAACACACCTCTCACATGTCTCAAGATAGGGAATCAAATTACAAACGCACAAACAACCAAAACAGAAACATACCCTGCCACACCTCTAAATCCAAAACAAAGTTATTCTCCATAAACCTGAGATATCCTCTGAAAACATGCTAACAGAAACAATTTGTTTGATGCAGTTACTCCTTGTACCAAAGACTTGCAACTCACTCTGAGGTCACCATGCTCAGGTCCCACCAGACAGGGAGGGGAGGTTCTTGATGGTTAAATCCAAAGCCTCTGAAGCTTCAGCTAACCTCAACTGCTGCTTTAGTTCACTGGAACAAAAGCAATCACATAGGATCAAATATAGCACTTCATAAATTAAAGACAATATAGGAATGGGCTCAACTCAGCACATAGGAGCCTCATGCAGTTCTAGAAAGCTTATATGATCTGTGCTTGCTGGCCAGCACCATCCTCCTGACAGCCAGTTCCTACCTCAGCTTTATCTTCCCAGGTAATCCCATGTAAAGTGCACTGCAAAACACAAGCCTAAAGTCACATAGAAGCAAATTAGTAAAGTCAAATCCTCATCCAAGACAGAAGTTCAAATACTTTATCAGACCCACCTAAGAAAAGTAGAAGTTATTCCTAGGTGCTCTGTTTGGGAAACCTTCTCGAATACAGACAAGGCAGAAGTTCTCTGTAAGACAAGCATGAAACAACTTAAAACCCCCAATCTTTCTCAAGTACCTTATTTTTTTTCTGGATTAAGCCTCAGACAGTTCACTGTCATCATGGTGATGAGTAGGCCAAAGAGCAGAATCTGCTGCAAGCCAGTATAGTAAGACTGACTAACCACTTAAAGTCTACTTAAGAGCTCAAAATAAGTCTGAAGTGGAAGATGGCACATCATGTTCTATAAAAATAATGTCGCTTGTTTCTCTGATAACATTTTTGATGCACCCCCACTAATCATTTTTCACACATGACTACAAATCCATCAACTTGCAAAAAATCTTCAACTATTCTGATTGCTTTCTTTGGTGATTGACATTGATAATAAAACAAAGTTATTACATCAAATAGAAGTTGTGAGGCTGGAAAAAAAATGAGTTGCATATATAAAATACCTGCACATGAGGTATTTTGTATTATTTGTTAACATTACTGCATTTTCTACACAGTGATGGAGTTAGTTAGATTTTAAGCCCAAGAACACACTAGTGTTGACTACAGAGATGTACCCAAGGAATTCATAGCTGATATGAAAAAGCTTAAGCTTGGCAAAGTCTTTATACATATTGGATAAAAGACTTAGAAAACAGATGCTCTTTCTTCAAGCAGCCAAGATCTTCTAATATCCCTACAACGTGTTAATCAACTAACAGATGGTACCACTTTAACAAAACACACTATTCTGATTTTACATTTACATGGTCTGTTTCCTTTAGAACTATTGTCAAGATTTAGCCATTATTATGTAATATAGAAATCATTATTAATTTTAAAATAGAGAAATAAAAAGTGAAGAAATTTAAAAGGAATCAATTTAAATCCAAACAATTAGTAATTCTTATTTTTATGGGGCTTCCAATGATGGGCAGAATTTCTCTTACCACAAAGAAGCAAATCAGTCTCCATAAAAGCTGCAATTTGCTGCAAAATTATTACCTTAAAATTCTATTAGGATTGGGACTTAAAGCTCCTGAAAATACAATACAATCAGGTTTGGGGACAAGCTAAACTACCAAGCAAGACTTGATGCAGCTTGGTAATGTCAGCGTAGAGTGGCTGCCCACATAAGAATACAGAATTTTACTCATAAATATAACCAGTTGTTTTTTTTTTGTTGTTGTTGTTCTTTAAGAAAAAAATACATATATTAGGTCTTATTCTCTCCTGAAAAGACATAATAATTTATTTACACACAATATACTTCTTCTGAACACATATATTCTGAACACAGCTTTCTTCTTTAATGAATGCTATGCATTTATTTAAATTTTAAATCAGTGCTGCTATGCTGGTCTAGGCTCCCTCAAGCTGCTACGAGTTTAATTTACATAACACTCATCTGCTGGACCCTACACTCATCTGCTGGGCTCTAACAGTTTCTGACATCCTTACATAAACTCAGCACAGCCCAATTTGCAACACCCTCATACCTTTCCCAAACACGGTGCCGTGCAAGCTATGCAACAGGTAGCAAGTTTTGTTCTTCACATCCATATTGCTTATGTTTGGCATAAATCTTTTGGTCTTTCACCTAGGAAAAAGGGGAAAGGAGCGGAAGGATGCGACCTGCCAGCTCTCCAAAGGCATCTTGCAGGCCCTGCTTACGCAACTGCTCTCACAGTGCTTCCCAATTCTTACTGCTCTTGCCAAAGTAAATTAAACATGGTGCTTTTTAATGTGAGGGGGTTTTGGGGCTGTTGCTCTGCTCACCACATGTGGATGAGAGGACTTTGGAGCAAAGTTACGGGCAACCGCTGCTCGTGTCTCAGCAGCAAGCAGAGTGTTTTGCTCTGTCCCCTTGAAGATAAGGCACATCCAAACAGCTCTGGTCACACTTCAGAAAGGAATGGCAGTCTCCTCCAGGATATGCAAACTGTATATAGCAGGAACCGAGATGTCTGGCAGGGAAAAGCTCACAAAGCAGCAAAGCCTTTGGAAGAAGCATGAGGCGGGGAGGACATTTATGTTTTATGTTTGCTATTTAAATTAAAGATGAATGCAGTTTTGAATACATACAGTATGGGTGCATACATACACTTTCTGCATTTTGAGATGGATAGGAGGGTCAGCTTTTGACTGTTTTTATTGCTTCAAACATCAGACACAGATGTAGCACAATTTAAAAAACATTTTCATAGTGCTCTCATCTGGAAGCTTGTGTACCAGCACAAGAAGGTTGCCTTACAGTTTTAGTGTTCAACACTTTGAACAACAGTGGCTGCAGTTTTTTTAAAAGAAGAGGTAATTATAAAATTTCTGAATACCTGAACTCTATTAAAAACAACCAACATGTTTTATAGACAACATTACCAATTTCCTTTCAGGATTTTCAAAGGCAGGAAAACATGGAAAGTAAAGAAGGTAAACTTCTGCAATTCATCTAAGATATAGTCAAAAAGAGCCTTCACTTGCAAGAAAAGCAAAGGCTTTGCTCTTGTCCCCAAACTGCACCAAAACAGAGTCATATAAAAATATTAAAAGATAAAAGGAACTTTTTTATTATTATTATTTGACATTTATCAAGTTTTCTAAATTCGCATATATAGACTGGAAGACAATCTAACATTCTAAAATAAATCATGACTTAAACTTAACAATATCCCATGGAATCATCCATACACACAAACTTCTAAAGCTACACCTGTACATTTGATAGTGTATTCCTCCCTCTTTATATTCCTCATCATCAGTTAGATTATAAACTCTATCAAAGGAACAATAATTTCCTGTACAATATGTGTTACAATACTGAATTCTGATCTGGGCCTCAGAGCACTATTCCTAATGTAACAAATGACACTTTAAAATGCATGGAAAAAACCTCTCTCAGTTAAATATTTAATTTTTACTAAAAAGTAGCCATAATGTTGTGAAACATGATTATGACTACTTACGAATTACGGAATGAAATTAATAAACACAGCATTAAGGGTTCTCATTCTGGAAGGCACATCTTTAAGAATCCAAAGAAAAAGATACTGACAGAAGGGAAAAACAAGTCACACCTTGCTGAGTCACAAAAGAGGAATATGGGATGAGAGGAGATATTCAAAACTGGAAAGTGGCTCTTTTTGAAGGTGAACAGTTACGTGCCAAGGATAGAGGGAAGGTGGCACTCTGAGGCCTACCATCAGTTTCACAAAGGAAGCTAACACTGACAGCAACATTTTTGGCTTGAAAGGGCTTGCAGGAAATCCTTTGATACATTATCTGCTGGAGCCTGTTTCTGCCATTTCTAGAGTTCTTTACTCTTATCGCTTTCTCTTGAGCTTTGCTGCCCAGAAATTAAGGAAAGTCCCTTGTTTGCTTATCCAGTGCTAAGTTCCTAGGAGCAGCGGGAAGACAATACACTCGAATTTTCCAAGGTTTTGGGTTTGGAGGTTCTGGGTACATAGGATTTGTTCTTCTCTAAGGGATCCCTCTCTAAGGGACGCCCTCAGGCCAGCATCCAGGAGCAGACGGGCAGGAGCAGCCCCTGCCAGACCCGGCAGTTTGCTCACACCTTCTCCCCCTGGACCAACCTGCAGGCAGGGCAAGCAGAGCCAAAGGGGATCCTGCTCCGTTTTCTGCCCTGGTGCTGCCTGGGCACCTTCTTCTTGGCCCCATGCGCTGCTCATGACCTGCAATGCTGCCCACATCTGGCACAGCAGCAAGGGCTTCTGGAAAAAATAATTCATTCTTCCTTGAGCACCTCCCTACTTTTGATTCAGAGAGAAATGCATCTACACAAACACTTTAATTTCAATACGCTAACTTACTACATCTAGATCTGCCCTGAGGGAGGTATAAATCGTCCCGTGACTGATATTTGAATATGGCCCCTTGTTTCTAAATTGTTGATGGAAGTACCCTGGAGCAACCGGAAAATCTGAAAAGATGCAAACACTGCAGATGCACAGATAGGGAATATTACCTGTCTCTCTTCATCTAAGTTCCTGGATAATGAAATGTGCTGTGAATGTCTAACAGAGGTACCTTGTCAGTGTAGGCTGAAGCTTTGTGATTCAGATTGTAGCTCACATACATATTGTTTTCTTTTTTTATTAAAAATTTCACCCTCGCTGTAATACTAGTGTTTACTAAGTTCAAAGCTAAATAAAGTAACTACAATCCCCCCACCTCTTAAGAAAGACGATACAACTCCTTATGTCTGAATTGCAGACAGTGGAATCTCCAGATAATATCAAGTTGCATGAAGTAAAAAAAATCATATAAAATTTGTAACTTACTTAAGTATTATCGTTCTCCAGCAAAGCCTTCTGCACCATCTACTAGCAACAAGAAGGGAATTTCCTCCTCTTCAGACTATTCTTGAAATAGATTGCAGTGAGCCTTCCTTTCCAAACTAAGCCTTCAGGAGCAAAAGGAAGCTGCTTTCAATCCACAGGCAGGAACGACCTCACAAACTCAAAAAAAAAAAAAGAAAAAAAAAACCCTAAAATTTTGGCTACCAATTTATTAGGCTAGGGCCCCATTAAAGTAAAAAATAAAAAATAAAAATAAACAACAAAGAACTCTATGAACTGTTTTAAAAGACTTCCTACTGCAGACGCCTAAATCCCAGCATAATGCTTACTTGCCTTGCCTCTCAAGTCCGGAAAGCTCTTTGTTAAGATTACTTATTGTAAGGAAGTAAGTTTTCACTCACCCGAGATGTGTATTTTTACAAGCCCGTTCGTAAATAAACCAGCAACACTCTACAGAGGGCAATAGTGGACAGATTGCCTTTGCCCTGAATAAGCAGCTGTGAGCAGCTCCACAGACCCTGGCAAGATCTGGGAATTCATGCCAGATCATAGGGACAACAGTTAAAAAACAACAATAACAAAAAGGCTCAGGTGGTAACAGCTTCCTGACTTGACTTTACTCAAAGCTATCACCAACAGGCGTAGAAAAAGCAAAATGATTACTGAGCGGCTGTGTAAATGTGCCCCGAACAGCATGCTGCAATCTTGTTCCTAAAAACTCAATTAAATGGGAACCAAATCAATAGCTAAGCCATATGCTAGATACTGTGAGATACGCCCCGTCTACAGGAACGATGGAAGATTCACATTTGTCCACTTGTCACAGCACTCTGTTCAGTAACTGAGAAAACAGGGGTAGCTTAAAAATAAGCAAACAAAACATGTTAATGTATTGTCCGACTCCACATATTTTCCTCTCAACCCCGTCCAGATCCCCTCCTCTCTTAAGGGGATCCTCTCAAGAGGATTTTGCTGACCAACTTGCTATAAAGCTCTCCCTTACAGACCCTATCTATTACTTAAGGATCTTGGCAGGAGGAGGCTGGTGCTGCAGCCCCAGCTAAAGCAACCTCATCATAATTCATAATCCTAGGGAGGTGGGGTGGCAGAGTCTCCTGCACAGCCCAGGCCTTTGCCGTGGCATCTGTCCTGCACGCGAGCAGCAGGTCAGCCTCAACATGACCCTGGGGAGACTGCACAGAAACGACACATTTCCCCACAAGATTGTGAGTAGGGCTGGGTGGGCAATAACGTGCAACCTTGCTATGTCAGGCCACTCCTAGATTTGCCATTCTTTCCTTCTTGCTTTTTCCCTGCTTTGGCACAGCCTTGAGAAACACATAAACCACAATCAGGATTTTTAATACTTATGTATGAGACAGAATATTTGTTACAGCACCATCTTCTGCAAAAAGCAAGAGATGAACGAACGGCCAGCAGAAAGATGCACTTTCCCCACCCCCAGTCAGTTTAGGTCAATCTAATCCATGACCAGAAGATCTAAGTGCTCTGGAGCACCCTGTGAAGGCTGCATTTGCTGTATCAATACATTAGACTTCTCATTTAATTTTGACGACCAAAAGTAATCTTTGAGAAAAGCACATTGAACTGGAATTGATCCCTGACTCAACGCTTCAAATTAACAAAATGGCTTTTCACAGTGGAGAAATGCGGAATATGGGCAGATGTTCTATCAGTGCAAAAAGACTGATCACAAACTCAAAACAGAAACTTGGAAAAATCAAGTATGCAGGAAATCCAGAAAGAACAGTGTTGGAGTCAATGTGACAAAGAAAAAGAGCTGAAATTGAAAGATACTCTCTATTGGGAAAAGTATGAAGAAATACAGAGAAAATATTTCCACAAGTTATTTGGCAAAGACATCCTCCATTAAAAAGCAAGGAAAAAAATCTCTGCGTGCTTCCACGAGACACAAAGAGAGCAAAGATAGTGTAAAAGCATATGGCAACCTGCCACCCGATCAGCAGTGACCAGCGCTACCATATAGGCACAAGGTATGATATAGGCACTCACCCCTATGCTCCTGCTCTGGGCAGACATGTTATTGAACTTTAATTAAACCCTGGCAACACTTGATCCTCCCCAAATGTCCATGAAATGTGTTACACATCCTTTCAGTTGATGATGATTTTTATTTCATATGAGGAAAAGGAGTGCCGTCTCAGACTAATTAGATTTCCATACTCAAATCCAGGTTCATCTAAATACCAGACTAAATGCTAACAGATGCTATCTTGATTTTGTATTTAAAATTTAATACAATACAAAGTATGGACTCAAGATCCACAGGACTTGTCGCAGGTTACACAGGACTCTCCAAAACTGGAATCTTATTTTACAATGTCCAGAAAGCCGCATCCTAGGGGAGTAAAGAGAATACAATTATTCTTACTACTCCCATTGACTTTGCCCCTGCTTAAAAAAACAAAAGGATGCTCTCCTGACACCCTTCTTCCTCAGCTTACCCTGCAACAAGATAGATATGCTGGTAAAAAAAAAAGTCCTGGGGCCAGGTGGGGAGGGAAGAAGGCAGTAGCTGTGGCTGCTTGGGAAGTGAAGGTGGTCTGGGAGATACAGTTGAACACTTAACGCATGGTGAGAGAACATCAGAAACCACAGATTGAGCAACAGGCTGCATCCAAAGCTTGCATTAAATTGTCATTTAGCCACAAACAAACTTTCACTGATGCTCTTTACCAGAGACTCATTTTGCTCATCATGGTATCTGCATTTATAAAGTTACAGATGGTTGTTTTGTTGCTGTTTACATTTTGTTCTTTAACGAAATGCAGAGGGAGAAAGGTAATACATTTGTACTAAGTTTCAGAATTTTTTCACAGACCTGTTTTGGAGAATATGGCACTATTTGCTGTCCATGAACAAGGCTAGGGAGGGGATCTTCACAAGCACTTACTATTGCACTCACACTTACAATGATTTCAGCTGCCTACCCTTCCTACCTGCAGGCCCCTGGCCTGCAACCTTGGACACAGGCAGTGAGGAGCAGCCCCTGCAGGACCCTCACGCCCAGCAGCTCCCATGGGAAGTCAGAAATCCCAGTCTGATTTTCCGGACCTTGCTATGTCTCTGCTTTGCCTTATTCCCCTTCTCAGAGCACTGGAAGGTAACCTGTCTGCCAGCCTGCCAACCAGCAGGCACCTTTTGCCTGTTCCAGCTGTTACAGACATATCCTTTAAAGACAAAACTTTGCAACTGTCAAGAACACTCCTGTAACTAGCCCCTAGAAATGCATTTCATAAGGATCTTCTGCAGTTGTAACCTGTAGCTATCAGTGGGAAGACCTGTTCCAATGATTCAGACATTTCTTCTTACCTCAGCCACACCATTCTTAAAACAATTAATGTTTATGTTCCCGATTTTGATAATCTTTATGGAATGCACAGCACAAAGGTTAGAGAGCCTGAGCCAGACCCACAACGAACCCAAGTCACACCTAAAAGTCACACAAAGAACCCAAGTGACGCCTGCCCGCGCCTGGCCTGCAGCTACCCTGCCACCCTGCCAGACTCACACGCTTTGGGGCTTCCAACCACTGCGCTCCTGGCCACAGTGGCCCAACTTCAGCAGGAATGGGGCAGGTTACCCACTCTTGATCGCCTGTAATCCAGCAGCCCGGGCACCAGCCTGGCATGGGGAAGCTGTGGATGCCAAAAACCTGGGTCAAAGGTGAAGCAAGTGACCCAGTGCACGTGCTTAAGCAAATGCTGTGAAAGTCCAGGTACCTTAACTGTTTGCGGGTGCAAGAGTGGATTAAGACGGCAGGAAAAGGAACAGGTGCTCAAACGGTTTCCTTGGATTTAAGTGACTAAATCCATTTAAACTGCACCGAAGGTGCTGTCAGCTATCTTTGATCTCACTGCCTGTGCTTAACTGCTTGGCATCACAAGAGGCCAGCAGTAAATCTGATCCTGAAGACATGGGTATTACTCAGAGCTCGAGATTTAGCATAACAAAGACGACAGAATGTCAATAACAAAGTTTGCTCCTATGTACTGAAAAAGAGGTTTCTAAGATCACAGGTTACTTAGACTCTTTTTACTTCCATTCTAGCTCTGGTCTGGCTGCATCCCCACAGCCGACAAGGGAAAAATACAATCACCATTAAACAGCCCCAAGGAGCTGCACACCCCTTTGAGGACAACATAAGAAAGTTGAAAGCTTATAACTTAACAGCCCACTAAAACGGAATAGAGATCTCCACCAGCAGGTCAAGGGCAAGCAAAACCAAATGCTGCTTTAGACTGATGAAAGCTGAAGCAGAAAAAAAAAAAAACATAGAAGAATCAAGAGTCTGGGAAGCTGATCCATTAAAAAAGTAAAATGAAAATTCATTACAGCAAAAAAGAACAACAATTTTATAAGGTTACAAGACTATTGGGAGACTATTTCTGTAATGCTTCAACTATTTCATCACATTAATGTATTTTTTTATAAGTAATGGACGTTGACTGGAATGGTCAGTAATAAGAACATAATCCAAAAATACAAACTACAGATAAAAAAAAGGTCAAAGAAACTTTAGAAGTACACATACACATTACCTGAGTCAGAATCTGAAGAGAGATAAAATAAAAAGGATCTTTGAAAGCTACAAAGTGCAAGAAATGTGGCAAGAAATGAATCCTGAGGTAGGGGAGTGAAGGAGCAGAAATCCTAACCCCAAATGTGCCAGGCCTGAAATAGATTAGAATTAGGACTCCTATATTAAATTCAATCACAGTCTCCTAGGAGAGGGCACAGATTATTGCAGAGAAAAAGGATGCAGTTCCTAAAATACACAGCTATTCTGGATCCGGTTGGTGTATGTTAGAGCGGAGCAACGGTCAGGTGAAGCCATCTGACTTCAGGATGTGAGGAACCTGCAGGAACAGGAGTTTCCAAAAGAGACTGACAGACTGAAGGGACAGGACACCTGAAGTGTCCTACCTACCCATCTGCAAAAGCAAATCTGTGGGGACTGAAAATTACAGGGAAGTTAGCGCAGTTGCTGCACATGATAGCAAATATATAGAGCTCAAAGTCATTAATTTAATTTACTTTGTGTGCACTGAAAGACAAGGAGAATTGGAAAATACATGACTGCATTTATGCTGTCTTCTTTTGCCCTTTTTTCTACAAAAGATAAAAACAAGATTGCTCTCAACAGAATTATATAATCAGTTTAGAAGTAGAACTCAGAGAGAGCAACTCAACTTTTCAAGGGAGAAAAAGGCAATTAGTAAGAAGTAAAGGCAGAAGCAGCCACAAACATCTAAAAATAGAAAGTCCAGTAGGAAGTTTCCCTACAGAGATATAATCTGCTATTGTACTCAGATCCTGGCATTACAACCTAAAGTCTACAAGAAGCTATCATCTTTAATACATCATCTCCTTCCTACTGTTCTTTAAAGCAAAGAAGCTGATTAAACATCCTGCCACACTTGGGTAACCCTAACAATACATTTCTTCATTTCACACTGTTAAAGGTCAGTCACATGTTAAATTACTCTTCTTTGTGTGAATTTACACTAAACACAAAACTAAGTCAATAAGGGTTGTACTTCTGGTCTTTCCAACCAACTATGGAAGCACTAAAAAGTACTAGAAAGCATGTTTCAAACATATGTTAAAAAAATCTCGCTCTTTTAAAAAGTCTGACTTTTACATTTGCTTAGTAAGGCTTCAGATTAACTGCCTTTCTATATTTCATTACAATGGGAACATCTCACAAAGTATTAAAAAAGTGGATGCCATTATCCTCATGTGGCAAAGCAAACATTCGTTTTCATTTACAAGGTATATAGTTTCTCTTCAAGGTTTATAGTTTCTTAAAATGTAAGTTTAAATTTTAGGAAAAAAGTTATACGGTTTTTAATGGAAAAATAAAACCAACAATACAGATGTGAAAATAGAAAGCTAGCATACATTAGCATTCATTTTCTGCAAGAACTAATGCTGCTCCATATGCACCTGTTTATGAGCAGCTCAATAACACACTAGAAAAAAAAAGGTCATTTCTATATAGCTGCTAAAATTCCATTTGCAAAGAGATACAAGACTCTTTTATTTCATTTTATTTCTTGAGAAATACAAGTGGCAGCAAATATAAACCATGGGATCTGTGAAGCACTGCTTTCAAGATCCTTCCCACTGCCTGATAGATCGTTAAGGTGTTTGTGCATTTAAGTGCACAAAGTTTAGGGAACTGGATTGTTTGGGAGTATATTCAAAACTCTTACCTGGCAACAAGCAGGAGCCAGACAATATTTCAAGCACGTTCTGAAGTCCATCCGGGGCTCAAGACTGAGCGCAGCACTGAATATCAAGAGATTCGGTTTCTCCCTTTCCACACTCCCAGCTTTATCACTCTCCCAACTCCAACCCTAACTCTAATCCTAACACTACCCAAAGGTATATATCCTAGGCCCAAACCTGCAAGCCTTGTTGAAGGTCCACAGACAAAAGCTGCCATAGGAGCAGATTTAAAGTCACCTTACATGTCTCTTGGCATGCGCTTTGCAGCCGCACTCCATGTGGAGCTCTATGCTTTATCCCTCCCTGAAGCCTAACAACTCTAACTCTAACAATTTGTGCAGCTCCCAGGGATTCTTCCCATCACCTCTGTGCTGTCAGAATGAACCATCCCTTCCTTCTGCTATTTAACATATTTAAACATCACAGATTCCTACTATGCTCCTATATTCCTGATATACTCGGAAATGTTTTTCTCCAACATATCTTTCAAGAACAATGGTGAATCTCCCTGTATTTTCACTAGCTCCCATGGAGCATATGTGGAATCTGTTTCAGGGATGGAGGTGTTCCTTTCCATGAGCCTAGCCAATAAATGAAAAACCTAACTGAGTATAATAGAAAAATGTATGTTGGAAAGAATCGCTTGTGGTTGCCTAGTCTTGTCCTTGCTCAAAGCAGGGCCAGCTTTGAAGGCAGAGCAGGCTGCTCAGGGCTGCATCCAGTCAAGCTTTGACTTCTTCCATACACAGAGGTATCCACAGCCGCTCCACAGCAATAACCCTTCTTCCTGTGATGTTTTCTCTCTCATATCTGAATAGCATTTTCCTTGCTACAGGTTCTGCCCATTGCCTCTCTTCTGCCTTTCGCCGCATGCTGGAGAAAGAGCCTGGTCCTACTTTCTCTATTACTTTCCCATTAGGGGAAACAGACTGCAGTGAGACACCCCCTTAAACTACTCCTCTCCAGGTCAAACAAGTCCAGTTCCCACAGCCTCTCCTCATACATCATGTGCTCTCATACCCTAATCATCTTAATTACTGAATTCTCTTCAGTTTTGAGCATCTCCCTTGTCCTCCTGACACCCTCCTGCTTTAACAGATGCAGAGCACTTGTGTGGGGCGCCACGTGGGTCCGTGCTCAAGGTCCCTAACACTGGGCTAGCACTGTACTGTGCCTCATAAGGACACTGGTCTCCAGTGCAACGCAGCTGAGCAGAGACCCATGGGCAGCCTGTAACAACAGGATGCATCTTCCTTAGTGTACCTGGCTTTGCTCCTCCTCATCATCATAGTGGGATATAACCATGCCCCGAGGCAGGCATTTCTTACCCAGAATGTCACAGATCTTCTTCCATTGAAGTTGACGGAGAAACACATGTTTTTTAAAAAAGAATAAGGTTCAAGCCTTTGCTGGGTAATTCTTTTCATGTGTAATGTCAAAAGATGGGTCCCAAACCATTCTTCTAATCTCTTCCCTCCCAACTTCATGAAAATAAAAAACAGATATGCAACTTCTACAGATTGTCATGGCAGCATATGGAGCTAAAAAAAAAAAAAAAAAAAAAAAAAAAAAAAAAAGGATATCCCCAGGCCTTCCCCTACATAAAGAAATAGGATAGTCACACCATTTCTACCCTTTCTGAATACAGGAGACACTTCAAGTGGGGATGGGTAAGTGCTCTTTGCATGGCAAGAATTTCTGAGTAAAGAAAGGTGCAATGGACCAAATAGCTTTCCAAAGTGAACAGTAAGTAGGAAAACCAAGCTGTTTCCTGAGAGGGAAAATCTGGCAAATCTGTGAGGGCAATTCCACACTGCTGCTGTCTGCCATAACAGGGTGCTGCACCGACCACAGCAGTCCTCCTCCTGGGGACTCCTAAACAAAAACAAGATGCCCAAGGTGCAGAACAGCCCTGGGGCTGGACAAGGTGGCTGGGGTCTGCAGGAGCCCCTGCAGCTGAACGACGGCTTCCAGGACTGCCAGGCACTCTGAGCTTCTGCGTTGAAAGGTATCATGTAAATGAAGGCTGTTATGTATTTTGCAGCACTGCTGTGTCACTGAATACTGCCTGCAGTGCAGCAATGGTTAGTGCATATCCATGCTCTGATCTGATTTCACAGGAATCCGCCAAATTAAGAAGAAAGTAAGAACTGACCTTCATTTGTGTGCTTGAAGTGCAGCGACCTGGGTGAGTAAATGGAGGGACTTCATGTCACACCGCAGCACATCAGCCATGATCTGCTACCTGGTGTACAAATTATCCAAAAGCTTTAAATCCTCCCCCTTCCCTTCTCATTAGCCTTTAAGCAATAATAGGTACCATGCTTTGGTGCACAGCTAGGCTGTCCCTTTGGTATCTGTGACAGTAAGAAAAGGACAGGCAATTACTTAGAGCTCTCCACAGCGAATATCGCACGTACAACTCCTGATTGCAGAAGAAGCATAAACTTCATCCTCATGGAATAAAAAGGCAATATATCACAATCTGAATACACAATGTATTTATCACTGTTAGCATTTGCATCTACTAACCTTTAAATCAAATAATGCATCATTAATACTATGTCATCACGGTGCATATTAAAAATTTCTTTTCTTTTGCATTAGTGTACAAAGGAGATAAAAAACTGTTCTGTGTTGGGGCACATACTGCCAGCACATCAAATCCTTTACTATTTCTCATAAAATACACCGAACTCCTTCAGTACTGTTTCAGTTTCAAACTCAGTTTCATACTATGAACACTACCTATTACACACACACATGCACAGAGCACATGGGAGGCACTCGCACAAGCTCATGACACCCCTGATCAATCTCTCCCAGCATTTCAGCATCAGAACACACAGATGTGGAAGAAACATGTGCCTAGGAAAGCAAGGCTTGCTTTGGGGGCAGTCACCACTGCCGGGAAGGCAGGAGTCACTTGCACAGGAAGGACTAACCTGCTCTGTGGAGCCTTTCATCTTCCAGTTCCACAGTATTTTTCTATAATGAGGGATCTTGAACATCAAAAAGTTAGATTTTCACATCAAGAACATCAAGACATAAATCATAATTTATGAATGTTAACCTGATCTAAGCTGGTGTCACTGAAAGAAGACATCCCTCTTTCCCCCATCCCCTCACTCCCAGGACAGCACGAGTGTTGCTGCAGATACACAATGTGCCAGGTCAGGCAGCTGATCTCTGCTAAAAGTAAGGTTTTCTTAAAAACGTTTTTTTTGTTGGTTTTTTTTTTGTTTGTTTGTTTACTTTTTTTTCTGTGTTGGAAGTTTCACTGGAAAATGTAAGTCACTCTGAATGTCTACTAGAAAAGAGGAAAGCATGAACTGTAAATTGAATTTAAAAAGACCCAAAAGATAACTATTTTGCTCTACTCACGAGATGCAGCCTAGAGGTATGCTGGTCTCATTACATCCAATCTCGTCTCATCTCAAAAGCAAAGTGGTTCTGAGCACATGCAAGTCTGATTCAGATCTCTCACTCCCCACAAAAATGCAGCCACTTCTGGTGCACCATATGGCAGCAATTCTGTGTTAACAACAGTGTATTACAACTTTTCCAAAGAAAAATGAAGAAAAAGTTCCCTGCTTGAAGCCGAGAAGAGATGTATCCCACAAAAGCATGCAACACAAAATTTCTCAAACAGGAATCATGGCAGAACATCAGCACTGAAGTATTATGAAAATGTTAATAGTGAAGGGTCACAGATTTGCTTAGAGTTTCAAAAAAAAATACCACTTATATTTTGTGTGATGCTACCAGGTCAACAACATAGTTTTGCTGAGAAAGTGTATTTTTGATGTTATGGAAGCAAAATATTCACCTACTACGTTCCAATATAGTTGGAGCCTTTGACCCTGGTTTATCCCATGGTCCAAGCCCTGATAATCTATGTACTTGGAGCTCATCTTTGTGGATAATGGAAAATTCTGCTCCACTTCCTCTGGGCCTTCATGCTCATTAGTCACAGCTTACCAATTAAAAGCTTTGTTAGAAAACCAGAGGAATGTGACACAGCGCATGTACAAACCAGGAAGCTCCATTCACATATAACATGGATGAATGGCTTTCTATGGAATGCCAAGCATCACATTAGTAGGTCGTGTGCATCAGCATGCAAGATCAACAAAAGACGTGCAAGAATTTTTAAGTCAGCACTCTTAGTAAGCAATTAATTTTAATTTTGAACAATATGAATGGCGGTGTTTTTCAAAGCCTGCAATTCCCTCTAACCCAAAGTAATGCAAAAATTAAAGAAAAAAGAAAACTATGCATCTAAATGCGCGTTGCTACTTTGTTGACTATCTTGCAGAGAATTTTTAACACTGCCACCAGGTACAGGCCAGATTCCTTTCTTAACCATCAGAGGTGAAACTGGGGTTAGTGCCCTCACCAGCTATTTATGAACTAGAATAACAGCTATTTTCAGAAGGGATTATTGCCACTATAAACTACTGTCAAGTATTTGTAGTAGCGATTTTAATTAAGAAAAGAATAGGACTCAGCGTCTGTGTTCTGATCATGCAGCTAATAACTGACTCCACCTCAAACAACACAAAAGCAGGCTTTAACATGCAGATTTATTTTTATAAGAACTTGTGCTTGAGATCTAAGTTTTTTAATATGTAACTTGAAAAAATAAGTTGGCTACAGCTGCGAAAAATTAAATGTTACACTTTTATTAACACTTAATTCTTGCCCATCGTTTTCCCCACAGTGAACCAGCTTGCATCAGGAGGTTTTAGGGTTAACAGCTCACATTGATAGCATGCTATAAACCAAGCAGAGGCAATAATTCTGCCTTTCAACTTGTATTTTCATTTCTACAATTCAAATGCAGCATAACAGTGATGTTTAGCATATTTCTTATATTATAGACAGAAGACTTTGTAAAATATTCCATCTGTGACAGAGATCATCAACATTATGGATACTGCAGCATGAGAGATGCATCACAGTAAAAGATATTCTTTTAAGGGTAAGAGGGTCTTATAACCACTTAAGGAGTCTCTAGGGAGGGATTTGGGACGTGCCGGTGCAGAGTCCTTCATGAGGACAGCTCTGAAGCAGGCCTGGCCTCATCTGCCTCTCTCCATAAGTCTTCCCTTTCATCTCTCCTAGGTCTTCCACCTAACAGTGGTGGCAATCAGCACAACGGCGCTGGGGCTGCGGCTGTCGCCACGTTCATGGAAGCCCTGGCGCTCTCCCTGGCACGTCTGGGCACCAGAGTGGGACTAGGGCAGTGTTTCCTCTGTCAGCTCTGCATCATGGTAGAGCCAGGCAAGGAGCAGTGGAGAAGGGTCCCATGTTTCCTAACCTGAGCATAGCCAGAGCATCTTGGATATTAGAGTCCAGCCTGGTGAAACTATGAAGCAGCTTGTTTTTTCTATTAAAAGTTTCCTTAAAATGAAAAAGAAACACAGAAAGAAAGAAAAAAAAAGCACCTTTGCTTGGTCTACTTTCTTTGTATCGTCAAGTAATTGTGGCTGAACTTGAGAGCACCAACATAAGTTGGTATGCCCGTATCATACAGCAGTTACGGCTAGGTGCTGAAGGAATGGCTATATTTAAAATAGGAAGAAGAAAATACTCACTTGGGCAAAAAAAAAAAAAAAAAAAAAACCAAAATCAAACAACAACAGCAAAATCTGTAGTTTAGGAAGCGGCACTGGGAAGAGCCGCTGCAATGCGGGGTTGCAGTGAGTAGGATAACCCGGCCTCTGGCCCCACAGGGAGCCACGCACCCCGCTCTGCCGTGTTTTATCACACACCATTCGCTAGGAGGAGAATTTCATGACAACCTGTGAACATGAGGACAGCTCTTCTCTCCCCGGGTGTCGGAAGAATGGTTAAAAGCAAAGTCAATGAAAATTCAAAGGAAAGATAAGTAAGATAAAAGAAGTTAACGGGTTGGCTCCCTCTCCTCCTTCCCTTCCTCACCCATAGTTGACACTTTTTCTAGGAAGTGCATTTTTCTCAAGTTTAGGTCTAATGTGAAGCTACTCTGCCAAATGTGTTTTTGGTAAAGGTAGAAAGACAACACAAAAAATCAAAAAAAAAAATCCAAGTTTTTTTTTCTTTGTATCAATTAAAAGAACAGGTTTTAAGTTTCTCAGAACTCTTTTTTTCCCTTGAGCTTTTACAATAAATCCACATCCCAGTTGGAAGAGGCAGGGAGGAGACAGAATAGATTCTTGAAAATATTCTGTGGTATTTTCATCTCAGGGAGCTGTGGGATTTAGCACCCACAGTTAAGAGATTACCTGCTCCTTCCTCCTTCCCTTCTCCAAACCAACATAAATTTTGGACTCTTCAGCCACTTCTTGTATTTTGAGCAGTGAGGGTTCAGGAAGTAATATTACCACAGATTTTACCTTGGAACTTACTATAATGTCTGGAATATTTTCCTTTTTCAGAAATCTGAGGTTTTAATCCATTTTAAAATCCATTTCTAAGAGCTAGTAGTCGAAGAAAATAAAAAGCTGAAACAAACAAAAAAATAAAAAAAAAACCTTTTTTCTGTCAACACCAGAGACTGCTTAATTAAAACAACACATTCAACAGCTCACTACAACCTACATTTAT
This sequence comes from Tinamus guttatus, assembly GCF_059628265.1. Lineage (NCBI taxonomy): Eukaryota > Metazoa > Chordata > Aves > Tinamiformes > Tinamidae > Tinamus > Tinamus guttatus. The sequence continues at coordinate 5,246,212 of NW_028289064.1, forward strand.
CTTAAAAAAAATTAATACGAAAGTAATAAAAAAATTATTATGACCTTTAGTGACCATAATCATAGCATATTAAACATCTGACTTATTTTTCCTTGCCCAAATGTCTGCAATTTTGTATCACCTTGATGGCTGCTAACACACACCAGTTCTGATCTTAAGTAGTTACAAGATGGTAGTTTTCTAATAATGTTGACCAGAGTAGGTCATTCAGTCTTTCACTAAAGCAGAATATGTTTTCTTTTATTATTCAAATTTTTCATGCTGCCTTTCTACTTTGTGTTTGCTGGATATGTCTGAAAGTAAAATTTAAACCATTATGTTAACATAGCCCTAGTGTAATTCAATGACACATTAAAAATATTCTCATTTTAAATTTATTTTAGTATAAACCAAGACAAATCAAAACCTTCCTCCATATATCTATCCTTCTAACTGCTATTAAAAAAAAAAAAAAGGAAAGGAAAGGAAAAAATTCTCATGAATGAATGTAATAAAGCTGCAGGAAAAAATATTTAGTTTTATGCACCTGCTTACAACTCATACCAAAAATATTTTCTAAGAAAAAAAATTACGAAATTACCCATTTACATCATTAGAAAGGTGGAAGTAAATTTCAATATATAAAACACTTCTAAGCTAATTAAGCAGCAAAATAACCCCTGCTTGTACAGGAAAAGTATTTTATTTACAGTTTATTTACACTAGCAGAAGTGTTCCTCCTCCCCCCAAAAAAGTACTTACTTGCAATATTCTTGTTAAAATAATCCAAAGTTTCCACTCAATAAACAAACACGTGAGAGTTGTTTTATTTTTTTTACTTACTCCGTTGGCAGGTGAGAGCCCAGGCAGTGTGGATGGCCGCGCTCACCGTCACCATCGCACCTTCCTACCAGCCCTCCCGCCTAATCAGCGCCCATCCCTGACATCAAGAACATCTTCTGCCTTCTCATGTTGACCGCATTCTGAGTTCTTTGGGTTTTTTAAATCATATTTCAATTTATAGAAACACATAAATATCCGTGTGCCACACACAGATCCTGTGCTCTGCCATTTGTTCCTCCTCTTTCCCCTCCACAGCCCTCAATCCTTCTCCACATCCCTATCTAGGATAAGCAGCTTCACGCTAAGCTTGCAGTACCTTGCAAGAGTACAGTGTAGAAAATTAATTCCTGAAAGGATTTCTTTTTTCTTCTCATTGCAAATATGTTTCTGCTTCTGCAGAAGACATGTTTCACTTTATGAACAGGAGGGGCCCTTGCTGCATTTATCTTCCATGCAAAATGAAAACTGCACATAGTCTAGGCAGATATAATTCCAGTCACAGAAGTAACGTGGTCTGTTACATTGATGAAGTCGACCTCTCAGGAAGGTAAGTCAAGTAATTCTTCTCTAAAACAAAACCCAAAACTTCTGGAGCCACTGCCTTTCTTTTTTTTTTTTTTTTTTTCCCCCCACAAAATCCATCCAGCCATCTTGAGCACTCTCCAGAAAACCAACTTGATATAATGAAATGGCGGGGCGGGGGAGGAAGACAAAAGAAGAAAAAAAGATTTAATCTAAGAAAAGTGTGATCTTCTGCCCTCCATGGCAGCAGACCTGAATCTAACTGTATTATTTTCACTACTAATGACTTAATTACCAAAAAGTTTTACCGTTTCACTACCAGGAACACATTCATTCTCTGCATAACCAATCAAACCTGCAGTGGTGCAAACCACAAGGATATATAGGATAGATATAATGATAAAAGCTGCTTAGAGAAAGGAGAAACAGCATAAAAACTGACATCAAATGTAATCCTGGAGCAAGAGGAAATAAAAATTTCTTACAATAAGGAAAAAAAAAAGAGAAGTCAAGGGAGGGCAAAGACACTGAGAAGAGGATAAGAAAAAAGCTAAAGGAAAGGAAAACATGTTAACATGAATAGAAATAAGTATTCCTAATCTTGAATACAAGAGAATGTTTGACAGTTTGTGACAAGTGCAAACACAGGTTTTATTATATAAACCCATTTGCACTACTTCATGCTCAACTGGATACCCTACCAGTCTCAAATTCTACTTCCAAGGCTTGGTTGTTCAGGGGCTATCTAAGACCAGGGAAATCATGTATAGGGAACAGGGAACATGAGGAAGCTGTAAAGCCACATATAAATAATGCCCCAACCCATGGTTATGAGAAAACAAACAGGAATTGAATTTGCTGACATAGATGACCACATCACTTAAAGTTATGAAACTTTTACATCGCTCAGATAAACTAGCAAATAACAAATCTAACTATTGCTGCTTGCTATGTAGGCATCTCCTCTATTTATAAATTCCAATAAGAAAATGTAAATTTTCAGACATCCTTCCGCTGTTGCCCTTTCAGGGGTGTTTGGTTGTTTGTCCAAAAAAAAAAAAAAAAAAAAGAGAAAAAGAAAAAGATACTTGAGCTGGCCTGTTTTTAAAGCTGGAAAAAATATAGCATATATTTCCCCATACAGAATACTCTCTCAAGATTATTTAGCATCACTAAGTAATTCAACCAAGGAAAACAAGATTTAAGTTTGCATAAGGATGGGTGAATTCAAACAGTTTTGATGAGCAACCCCCAAAAGTTCAAATGAATATTCAGATTTCATTCAGCCGCATGGTCTCCAAACTGAGGATAGAAACCTCAGATGATCCTGTCTTAGCTCTCCTCCAAGATCTTCTGCGTGCCCTACTTATGTCTAAGCAGGCCATAAAACAAAAACATCAACATATTCAGCTGTGAGATGCAGAGATGTCGGAACATTCAAAATGAAAAATATTGACAGAAAAGATACACTATGAAATCTCCAACTTGCTAAGTCCAAATTTGGGCCCACTTGAGATTCTTAATGTGTTTATAGCTTGTTACACTCAACCATGGGGTCCCCCATGTCCAGCGCTGTCAGCGCTAGCTCATCTTCATCCTCACCTTTGGAGGGAAGCGTCCCAGGCCACAACCCTCAGTGATGTGGCAAAGAGGCTGTGATTCAAGGGTGCCTTGACTCCGACCACGAGGCAGGAGTCACACAGCCCTGTAACGGATGCTTTTTAATTTGCTAAAACACCCTCCCTTCTAAGCAAAGTTATGCACGACAGCCAAGACCTAACATTTGACTGGGATTCACTTACTCACCCAAGCCACCAAGTCAGTGTAAATTGGCCATCGTTTACTTGAAGTGAATTGGACACAAACAAACAAGCAAAACATTTAACCCAATACTCTAGCCTCCAGCCTCAAGAAAGCAACATGGAGTCTTTATCTTTATCCTTAAAAGATTTCCATCACATATCATCAGCAAGGACAAACACTTTGGCAGAAGGAAAAAGCACACAGCATGCCATCAAAGCTAAAGATTTGTTTTTGCTCACATAGTTATGACTTACACATTTCACAAAATCAACAAACAATTTCAGCTATTCCAGATACTGATCTTTTCCAGCTCAGTGGGACTTAATTCCTTAAAGCAGAAAAAGGAAGTCCAAAAAAACTGAATAACTAAAGTGACACTATACAAAATATAGCCTCAGGCTGCTGCTGTTTTTACGTGCACTGAAGGGAAGACTGGGTTCCTGGGCCAGACCAAACGTCATTTCCAACTGAATCCTTTCATTCTCATTTGCTGCATGAAGAGGATTACATTACACAGCACTGCAGTAAACCCATTCACTCCTTTCTATTTTTTTAATCATACTGTAAAAATAATCAGCTTAGCTACTCATACCAATCATAGCATTAGCACAGGACACTAACTACTTTTTTGCTGTGGGATTTTCTTCTCTGTGCTAATGTGGCAGCTATAAAGTTTATGCTTCCCATGAGTTGCAAGAAATTCTATTTTACTGCAGAAAGCTAACATCAAAAATAATTACTGTTATAAACATACTGCAGAATACAGTCACATTTGGCACACATCAAGATTTTATGTGAAAAATTTAGCACAATATCAGCTGCGGTATAGTTTCACTTTTTTCTGATGCACAGGTTCAAAATCACTTTTACCAAATTAAAATAGAAAAAAAATCAGAATAAAAACTATTTAAAATAGATAACAGGTTTTGCTGTTATTGCATTGATAGTGCTGTACTGATAAGGTACTATCCAAACATTAATCTGTGTCCAATTAATATAAGCTTCCTCAAACAAGAGGAACACTTTTTAAAATGCATTTTTGGTGCGTCATTTTTGAAAAACCAGAAATAATAGATTATTTTCTTGACCTATGAATCCCAGCCACATGAATTTCTTAATTTCAGAGAATATTACCATGCTACTTTTATCAGTATTATTTTAGACAATATTTTTATGGTATCTTTAGAAGATATCTTTATCTTTTCTCCTTCCCATTTTTTATAGGAAACAAAAAACATTTTTATCACTGATTTCATTCTATAGATGTATATAGCTATATCTATATAATGGATATATTAAAATGAGCACAGCCTCATCTATAAATAATCAGATTTCTTGTCCCACGGTGCTACTGATTGCCCTCATATCTAGAAACTTATAAATTTCCATCACACAGATGCTCAAGACCTGTTCATTTTTTTGTTGTTGTTGTTATTCCAATATCATCTTTCTTGGTACAAGACAGAAACTCTATTTCCTCTCAATTTTCATTTTTACAGAGTTATACAAAACAGGGCTTTTAATTTCCTCTTATAAAACATTCTCTCCATCCCCTGAGTCAGTCTAGAAACCCACCTTATCATCTACTCCTATGTGAATTTACTTTTTTTAAGTGAACATGACCACTCCCTGTACAGAGTTTTCTTGATTGCATTTTATGCATGTCTTATAAACATAGCACGAAGGGTTCCTTGCATTGGAAGCATACTTCCTAACACTGACATATGTTAAATGATTCATGATGCAGTTAAATTTGTCCATTTTCCACAATTACATCTCACAGATATCTCAATTATCTTGTGATTAATACTCTGTTGTCTTTTCAGTCTTCTCTCAGACCCTGGTACAAGCCCAGGGGGCATGACCTTGCCCTTCACACAGCTGCATCTCATCCCACTTATATTATTATTCCAATTCACATGCTCTTCCCATGACTTCTCTATGAAACTGCAGTCTTCAGCATAACCTTTCACAAATTGGCATCATCATTTTTTTCTTTCTTTTTTTTTTTCCCCCCCAATGCTGCTGTTTTGGTAATAAGATCACTAATGAAAGCATCATATTAGACTAATCCCATCATCAGCCCCTGGGAACACTTCCAGCAACCTCCAACCAGCCTTCCAGCTCCAGTTTTCTCAATAGTTAGTTTTTTGATAATTGTTCCTCTCCTACAATTCATTATCCCTATTTTAACCAATAACTTTCTACGTAGAAATATATCAGAGAATTTTATTGACTTATTGTTTAAAAAAATAGTTATTTCTTCAATTAAATACATCACTAAGTCGGATATGGCCTACTTTTGGTGATCCCATATAGTAGCTTAACTTACATGCCAGGTTTTTGTGTATTTTAATTATTTCCCTAAAACATCGTTGCAAAACACTTTGTATACTACTGAGCTCATATTAATGCCCTTCGATGGAGTCATTCTTTTCCCATTTATGATTTATTTTTACTGTATTCCCTCAAGGATTATAAATTCCAGATGTGATATATTTATTAAAAGTACTTGCTGCTGGAATTTCAATTTTATTATGCAAGCTCTTGTATGTGAATTATCTGGTCTCGTCAGATTTAAACAATTAGATAATTTAAGTTTTGCTTCCCCCTGGAGGTGAGAATTTCCATTTCCTCATAGTCACCTTCATTAGCTGTTCTGCATTTGCTTTGGGTTTGATATCATCAATAAAATTAGAATTAATAACTGAGGAATGTCATTACATTTAAAACCTATTGATTCCTCTTTTTACAATAGTTGCATTTACCAAAAAAAACCCCCAAAAAAGTCTCAGGTGGACTCTCAGAAATTCACAATTCATTCTCATGTTTTCTAATTTTAAAGGCATAGCCCAAAACGCAGAAGAGTACAGTCAATCCTCTTTCCATTCTCTGCAGACTCCTTGCTTAATCTTTGTATTGTTTTGGAAATGTTTACTATCCAGTGGATTCTATGTATCTACAGCATATTTCTCTCTTCCTTAGAGTACTAATTCCAGACAGTTTTTGAAACTTTGACTGAAGTATGAATTCTTGCCTCTGAATTTAGGAGTCCTTCAAGCTTTTATTTCAGATTAGCTTTCTACTATTTGCAATTTCTCACATATTTGCCATTTTGAATCTGAATATCTTAGAGACCTATTACAGTTTCTAAGCCTATCTCTGCCTATCCTTACATCCAGTCTTTAAGGATTACTATCAGCTTACTTCAATAAAACTTCTATTTTAATATTTCCTCCAAACAACTTTGTTTTCAGCACCTTCCATTTTACCTGTTCTAGCCTATGTCCCCTTTCTCATAGTGTTACGCCAGTACCAGATGCTGCCATCCACCCAAAGCCACTTGCAAGTGCCAGCATTCCCATCACACCTGGGCACAGCCTGTAGGAATTGCCAGTTTTCTGCATTCCACCCTTCACCTTCTGCACTGAAAGGCCTCTGATCGCCACACACCTGCCTGGAGGATCTTCACATTAATTCACCCATCTGCTACTCACATTAACCCCCCCCCAAAAAAATCCTAGCCAGATGACACGTGATCTTTTCATTATCTGTATCCTCTCTTCACACTTCTTATCAGATTTTTCTTGCAGGTTATTAACTGACAATATTGTTCCTTTATCCACTTCTGTACTTTCATAAATACAAATATCCTGTGCCTTCCAGACAAGTACAGGCATCACATGGGTCCTTCCTGCATCTTCTCGTGCATCCCATTTCTTCAGTTTAAAACTCCACTCACCAATCTCATAAAATGAGGAATCCACATATTGTCCAATTGTCTTTTGTTACTGACCCATAATGATGAAATAGCCCAAAACTTTCTCCACTGCACCACTAATCTCATTATCTCCTCTTGTCTTCATGTTCCTTTCCTACAGACTGCCTTCTGGAGCCCATCTCAGCTCTCACATGAGCCTCTTCGTCAAACTATAGCCACCCTTGGTCTCCTCCAACAGTCATCTCACTGTGATTCAACACTCAAAATAGGTCCACAAGGACTTTTCCTACTCCTTTCTGGTTTCTTTTCAAGTTCAGGTGTCTCACATCTGACAGGCAGACAGCTTTTTTTTCCCTCCAAATTTTGCTTTGATTCAGTATTACAAACTGCTGTGGTTCTTCGTGAGCCTTGAAGTATCTGGTACTTCAGTCTTAAAATTTTAAGCTATGTGACTATCCTAGTTATCAGGTTCCTTCTAATTTTATGATTTAAACTTATTTTTAAATTTGTTTTCAAAGTAGGTTTCAGGGTTTTATGCCTGGAAGGAAAAATAGGACTATCAAAACATTCATGATCATAGAACAAATATTGGAAAAGCCAATGTGTACACTTTTTCAAAATATGATAATTCTTAAGCAAACTAAAAATGTTGGTGCCTCTAACTAATATCTTTTGAATTTATTGTATTGGCAGGTACTACTGGTATACAACAACAAGAAAAGGATTTTCCCATGAAATGCATCATACAATTCACAGTTTTATATATTTGGTAGCTTGAGCGAAAGCCAAACTTTTACCCTTCCCTGATTGAAATCCAAGACACTTACACACTGCAAAGAGCTAAGGATGATTCACTCTCCCCTGAAGGGTGAGCTCTGGGCAGCCCTCTAGGGCATTGCAAGAGTCAGAGGTAAAACTGAGCTCCCATCACAAAGCAAGCAAATACATTTGGATGTATCACAAACTGCTCACCATGGGTGCACTGGTTTATCATTCAACCATCCTTTCAAAAGGGACTCCATATTCCCTTAAGCACCCTTTTTTATATTCTTCTAAACACAAAGTCACAGATAATGTTCGATATTGATTTGATTTTGGGGAGTTTTAGTGCAGCATTTGGATATAAAAATCTTTGAACTGTTGTGGCTGCCCACAGCAGTACTCAAGGTATTTGTATCGTTCCAGACAATCCATTTTAATGGAAATAGTCTAACTATTTTCATTATATTTTAGTTAATATTTTCATATTAATTTCCAGAAACCTTGAAACCTCAGCTTCAAGCTTTATAATAGTCTTGATAATATGTACATGGAGAAGAAAAGTAAGAGCAACAACAGATACTCCTACAGGAAATCCCAAGTCCTTCCCACTCCTCGTTTTCATTCAAGCTTTCAGGGAGATGGGATAAAAACAACCGAGATGAAAAGGAAGCAGTCTGCACTAGTGATCTGCTCCAATTCAAGGAGCAATTCTGAAAAGAAATAAACTGCTCATTGCAGGTCCCCAAATCACTATTTTATGTTAGGAAGAGGATAACCCAGAAGCTATGTTCAGACACCCAATGTATTTATGTGGCTTACCTGACTCTTCTTTCATTGCAATGAAATTGTAGTTTTGATGACAAAGCCCATCACCTTCCAAGGCAAAACTTTACTCTCAAGTTACTCGTCGCAAAGTCCTACATTTACAATCATGTTCTACAGACCTTAAACAGAAGTGGAGTTTCATTTAATGAGGTACATGAGATGCAGGTCTTGCTATCCTATTATCAGAGAAGAACTGGGGGGGGAAGGGGACAACAAGTAGTAGAGATTTATAAGGGTAAGGCTTTCAAAAAGCATGAGAATCATCTATAGACTCATTGTGTTGGGTTGTCCAGGTACAATGATTCTAAGGTATTTTGCACTAAAATCCATACTTCAAGAATAGCAGGGAAACATATATTCCTCCAAAATATCTATATATTTTTAAACCAGTATTACAACCCAGGGAGACAGAATACCCATGTTGTTTAGCTCAGGTAATTTTTAAGAAATAGAAGGAATAGCCTCCAAGATGCCTCACAGGATACAATTTCTTTAACAAATGGTATGTCTGGCTTTAATAAGTGGACACATTTCTTTACAAATGTACAAGACAGAGTTTAAAAAGTTTACAGTGGAGCCAAACATATTTAAAAGATTAATAGTACCTCTAAAGCAAATACTCACGTTACTGCATTGAGAAAATTTTTCGTAATATACAGCCCTACCACTAGATTAACCAAGCTTCAACTTTAAAACTAATGTGAGAGACAGCAAATACACCCTCAGCATAAGAGCTGCATTATTGTTACGCTGTGAACATGCTGATACTTTTCTGGTCAATGCTATTTACTGTCATTAAGTGCTAGACAGCCATGTCCAATGTATTCCTGTCCTGGTCGTGGTCAGTCACAGAATAAGGGCTGAGGATGCAAACACAACTCTCTGCCACCCAGGGCAGGCGATGCAGAAATGGGGCTTTCAGCCTTTTGCCTCTCAGCCAGCGGGGCTGGGGCGGGCAGCCTTCAGAAGTCAGCTCACCCCCAAAACACGCACCCCAACGCCTGCCCTTGCAAGAGAACTGAAACGGCACTAACCACATGCAGACTCCCATGGCCTGCTAAAGAAAACAAGAGCCTCCCAAACTCAGGAGGCAGATGAATTTAAAGGAAAAGGTCAATGACTTGTTAATACAGTAAGGGGAATGATACTCCTGTTGTTTGCTGGAGATCAAAAGCTACAGACTCCAAAAATGTACTGAGTCCAAAAATGTGCTTGGTGAGTCAATATTTGAATAACTGCTTAAATTATCTGCAAGTTTTTATTCTTCTCCTTTGCACAGCTCCTTGTCCCCCACACATTAAGAATTATGGCAAATTTAAATTCCATTCTCTGTATATCGACTATGTTCACTTAATTGAATTGTTCAATAAATACATAGCAAACTTTTAACTTTATAGAATTACTTGGCAATTAAGAATTGTTAGGAGAAAGCTGAGCACCAACACAGATATGACCCAATTTATACTGCATCATCTAATGAGCAGGATTATCTTTGGTTGTTTGTTTAGGGTATTTTTCCTTTTATATTTTTAGACTGAGGAAAGCTGTGGCAATTTCATAGCACTCCCTTCTAGAAAAATACAACCATCTTGCCTGTCTTTCCCTACTTACTATGCTTCCTAGAGACTTAACTATGCTGTTCATTCCACAAGGTTTGTCTATGCTTAGCTCATCTAACATGATGACTGGTAATTGTGCTTGTTTTGTCTACTTTAAGCCTATTTTAAGTCCAGTTGCCAAGAAAGTAAACGAGAAAAGTCCAGAGCTTAGATACTTCTTGCAACTGTTGGGAGAAGGGAGTATTTATTTTTCTCATTATTTAGAAAATTAGAGCTGAAGCAGCAGCAGCAAGTTTTACGTTGTTGAGCATGTTCTTTAGAAAAACACTGTAGACTAAAAAGGTATTGGTATGAATATTTGCATACTGCATCACCTCATCATTGCAACCACAGCAAAAAATATGCATGGAAGAAGATCCAAACTATAAGTAGATCTGAACCTGCTTTTATTGCCCTCTAAGCAAGTTCAAATCTCTTTAGAGGGTTAAGAAGCTCTCTTTAAAAAGTCCTGCCCTTTCATCTCATATATTAGCTTCTTTAATGATGCAAGAATATCTAGTTCCATCAGCTGCTTGCATTTCCTTATTGCAATAAGATATGATATGCCTCCTGAAGAGATAAGGACACTTCAGCAAACTTACTTTCATATCTCTCCAGAACACTGTCTGCAAACCTACTGAACACTCGAGCTCATCAGTTATTCAGCCTATCAACATCATTTTACAATGATTGGTAAATTTGGGGATTTGACTTTCAAACAAGTAGCTTGATAGGATTTTGCTTGACTGATTACATTTTATTGGAATTATTATATGTAGTAAATATAGACAATATATAGGATATAAAAATCTCATTTGTTATATTCTATGGCACAGCCCAGAACAGCTCCAGCTGCTGTGGATATGGCTTAACCCAATGTAATGATACAACTTTTTGAGAAAGATTAAAGGCTAACTGGTGCTAGGCCTACATGCTTAAATACATGGTGTTCAAGAGTGAGAATTAGGGCTGCACCTGCTACACGCTGCCACAGTTTCATCAAAGGCTTGTAAAAATGTCTACACTGTCATCTGTAATAAGACTTGCATTTACAGACAGAAAAAGGATGAAACTAAAGAAATTCACAAATTCCCACTTATGATTTAGTTGTAACTTGCCATTTGATATTAACCTCCTGCATCTTTTCTCCACATTTCTTTGAAAAGAGCTACTGAGATGAACACAGAGAATGATTATTAAACTACTACTATAGTTCACATTTTTGAATCTTTGCAAGCCAACTTTGATGGAATAATGTTCCATCAAATACCATGTGCCAGGGAAGTGCCACAAACTTTCCCATATTTTTCTCAGTAACACTTTTGCGCTGAGCAAACTTCTCTCTTTTGACAAAAGATGATCTACTATCTTTTCAGTGATTATCTTAATGAAAAATACAGTCTTCATTAAGTTCATGAAAATTTACTGTTTTATGCAATATTGAGCACATTTTTAGTAGGATAAGAATGAAAACCAAAGGACACTATTCTTATCTCTGGATGCACAGAACAGATTTAGCATTTCAGCAAAAGGAGAGATTGAGACTATTGCCAATAACTCCAAATGCTGCAACAGGAGGATATTGCTAAATAAAGCTCCCAGATGATTTCAGAAAGGATCTCCACAACCTACTGGGCAGTCAGACAGCACCTAATAGCATCCCATAGTTCGCAACAAATTCACTTGCTGTAACAAGAGCATGTCAGGAAAGAACTCAAGATTTTATGCAACGAGCAGCACCATCGAAAAATTTAGTTTACACTCTGTTAAAATGACTTGCTAGTCAAGCGAAAAGGGTAATTTTGTCCTCTACAACCAGTATTGATAACTAGCAGCAGATAACTGCCCTGATGCCCTGTACGACTCTTTCCTAAATTGACACTTCTCTAACTTTACCAGCTGTGAAGACAAACAAATCAGTGGAGTAATTATCATCACTCTTCAAAAATGTTACAATGTTTTACTAAAGACAAATTTATAAGAGTGCAGAGAATAAACAAGCAAAATATTTATGAAAGTTTTCTTTGCTCTGATTTTGACTATATTAGGGAAGAGTTGCATTTGGACACAGATATCTTTCACACAGAAGTATCTGTATGATTGACAAGCATCTGAACTGCTGATGTACAATTTCTAAAGGATGCATAGTTTCCTTACCCGGCATAAATATTGTTTTCATTTCTACTGAATTTATATGAGGATTAAATTGAGGATATATTAATAAATAAATAAATAAAAGTAAAATGGAGTAAGGTTCATTTAATATTTTCCCTCAAGCAAGAGGAATTTTTTTTCAGATGAAATTACTGTGTCATTGTTTCAAATTTAACTACATATGATGAACAGGTGTTAATTTGATTCCTTGATTAGGTATGCAACAATTTTGCAAACTTCCAAGGAGAAAATAGTAACCTTTTTGTATTTATCTTTTAGACACAGAGTTTAAAATTATAATGAAAAATAATACTTTAAATACCTGAGGATTCATTTCCAGAACAATTTCAGTAGTATTCTATTGCCTCCCTTGTGTTACATGGGAGATTAGCATAATAGAAGTCTTCTGGAGCAGAATGAATAGGGAGAGTGAGCGGTTTCTACTTGTTTGACTTTCTTGTTCTCATAACTCAAGAATCAGCTTGAGTCATGCCTTAAAACTCATGTAAATTGTTCAGAAATGCACATAAATTAATAAGCCTCTTAGCTTGAAATCATCTTCATTCAGTGGTTATACAAAACCAATTCTGTTTACATTTTGCAAGTGCCTGGGAGAGGGATTTCTTCTCTGCCGTATTTTAAGCACTGCACAGAGTATCTCTTTGCCTTTTAAACTGTGCATTTTGCATGATTAGTCATCTGCAAGTTCGAGTTATGCTGCCATTCTACATAAAACCACTGCCTGATCAGCTATCTCCAATGTGATATGGGGACCTCCTGGCCACTAGCTCCTTGAGAAACTCACGGACTCAAGTGAGTCGTCATTTGAAGCAGCACCGTTTAAGTGACTTCCCTGTTCCTCAAGGACTTCTGATGTTGTGCAGAAGTGTGTGTGAGTCACTAGTCTGGCTTCCCCAGGAGCTATAGCCTGCCCTTGCACCGAGACTCTGGTCTGACACTGGGCGACAAGCTGCTGCTGAGCCCTTAGCAATGCAGCCCCATGAGATCCGAGGGTAGTGATGTGATAATACCATAACAAAACAGTAACATAAGAGGTAAGTCAGCATGAAGGGCTAAACTGCATCAAGTAACTACTCATATCTTTACAATAGGAAATGCAAAGAAGGGAGTGACGACGGCAGACGAGCCTCAGTTAATTACGAGCGCTATACTTGTGGTCAGCCACAGAAAGCATACTGCAGAGAGAGACACGCGCGCTGGAAAACATCCAAGTGTAACATGAAGTTACAGAGCTAGCACAGGAACTGAAGGCCTATTTTAAACACTGCCTGGAAAATATAGCATGCGGCTGAGGTTATTTGCCATGCATTCCTTGCTTCAGTGGCAAGTCTGCATTACAAAACAATAATCAATAGGATAGCACGTTATTTGCTGTATTTAAAGTGGTTTTAGGGAAGACTAGACTTTGGTCTCAAACTGCTGGATTAATTATACCCCCTTTAGATGGTGTTTGATCATCCACACCAGTGCTATGCTTGGCACTTACCATATTACCCTAATTAAAAAATGTGAGTAATGAATCCAGAGCCAATTTTTGTGCCTGGATAAGGCTGAGTGCCAGTGGGGGACGTGACACTGGAAGGAGAGACAAAGCCTGATTATGCTTGGACACCGGCAGCCACCTGTGGTGGGAGGAGAGGGTGCTGGGCAGGACAATGTCTCCAAATGATAAATCTGCAACCTCAAAAGAAGGTGATATTCATCCTAGTTCCTGGCTACCAGATCAGGCTTTGCAAGGATGTTTCAAAGATAAAACTAGCTAGAAACCTTTTTCTGAAACATTCATGGTAATCAGGCACTGTCATGCATCCCACAGACTCACTTCTCTGTCAGAAACTCCTTTTCCGTGTCTTCCCACAAGAATGCTTATAAAGACTGATTTCAATGTACACTAACCAATCAGGTCTATATGACTTCTAGATGCTGCACATGAATCTGAATTTTAGAAGACAGCAGGCTGAGGAGGTCTTGCCCCCAAGTTTTCACAGCCCAGGCAGCTTCTGGTACATCTGGCATGTTGCAAAGACTTCAGTCTCTTTGCAAACTCAGAATATCAGGCTCAAGATAAATATTATCTTAACTATGACCCAACCACAGCTTATCTCAGGAGATGACTATCATAAAACACACATTCCCCAGTAACAATGCAACTTTCTCTGTTCTTAAATATCTATATTATTACTCTACATACGTCCAGCCAGCTAGCTGTTGATTCCAGATGTTTTGATTTTTCAGCTTTGTCTTTTTTCTCTCTCTGCTTTTTTTCCCCTAAGCTGCATTAATAACTGTTCTGTTTTTTCCACAGGTGGAGTAAAGCATGAAATCATGATAGGGTCCCCTCTCTCTGGGTCCTCCCTCTCTGTTTAAAGGACCAGCAATCCTGGGTGACTACTAATGATATAGATACTCCAGTGGTTAGAGGAAGGCTGAAGAAAGGCTAATCTTTTATTTCGTGGGGATAGGCAGTTTTAAACAAATTAGGTAGGAAGACTTGAATGCCTTTCTCATAGCAGGCTTCAGTAAAAGAGCCACTGTGATCACCTCTTTCAAAATTAACACCAGTGACAAAATCTAAACAGAGGAGGAATAAGACAGGTAGCATTTAGATAAATCAGCCTCTTCCAAATTTGCTGGTCTCATGAACCTCATTGTAGGGCACTCCAAGAACGAATCGATAAAATGTCTGTGCTTTTAATGCTTATCTCAATTCATTCAGGATTGCTGAAATACTGGAAGGCTGGAAAAAGGTAAATATTGTGCCTATCCTAAAACACGGGAAAGAGGATAGAGGAATTAAGATCAGTTGGGATCTGTTAGAAGAAATGGCTAAATCTTTCAAAGTGGAAAAAAGGACCAAGCACCTGTCCCCCCCCAAAAAAAATCCTTTTAAATGCCTAGCACATTTAAAAGGAGATAACAGCAAAAACAAATCTAGGAGTTAATCACAAGCTGAAAACACTACCATGCCATTGCACAAAAACTGTGCTTGAACAGGATGTACGAATACTTATCCATAACACATATAAAACAATCCTCCCATTCCACTTCTTAGTAATGGAGTACCACGTCTGGTTCTGAAAATACTACACTTCAAAGGAACTGCAGACTAACCTGAAAGACCCCACAAGGTAGCACCGAGACTCTCCAGGAGCTCAGTGATGTGGAAACTTCACTCTGTTTTCACTAAGGCATTCATATTACTGTTGATACCAAGGTCCTCTTTCCATAATGCTCCAGGATTCTCAGAATATAAGTACTGGGAAAGATCATCAGAGAAAAAAAAAAAAAAAAAAGTTGTATCAATTTGGTCACCTCATTAGCCAGCAAGAGTAACAACTGAAATAGATGTTGAATTTCCTTCCTGGTCTAGAAGAATATTACATCTACCAAAACCGAAAACAGCCAAACATATCAAGTGCACGGGACATGAAATACATAGATGTTGTTATTTCATTTTATCACATATGTGCAATACCTTTTCACCTTCAAACAAGAACCTCTCAACGCCAAGAACTTTCCATCTTCTTGGTGCTACATAAATAAACTTACCAGAGCTGAACTCACAAGTAATATTCAAAGAGTAGTCTCCCTAGTAGAATATCTCCAGCATAACAAAAGGGCATAAACATAAAAATTACTGTTTCAGTTTAAAGCTTTAGCTCTCAAACAAACTCTGAGAACAGAACACAAGCAAAGTTATAAACGTTAGATTTATAGGGTCAGTTCTGGAGAGGTCAAATTTTTTTGCAGAAAGCAACCAGCCTTGAGGGAGTTTTAATAGTTCAGACTAACATTTCTGAGACTTTTGATCTAAATTTGCAATATTAATCCAGATTTAAAGGGCATTGTTCGATTCATTGGATTGGCACCTCCTGAAAGCCACGATACTAAAATACCATAGGACAAAATTTAGCCACGGCACTTAAAAGTGTACTACTACACTCCCAAATCCCTATAAATTTGGGGTATATGCAAAAAAGTTGTGGATTCTGAGCAAAATAAATATATACAACCTATATATGCTGAAGTGCCATCAACAAACTACATTATGGAACAGAAATATATTAATCAGGTTTTTTTAAGTACCTACAATCCCGGCCACATCTTCATCTCCCTAACAGTATATTCTCACCTTCAAAATCTCTGAATTATTCTAAAGAGACTTAGTTTAAAGAAAAATCAATCTTCAAAAAAATTCTAAATATTTCTTCCCCAAATCATAGCCTTTCCAAAATTCCCTGGCATTGTTATCTTAATCTCTCTGGAGTTGTGGAAGGGTGTTTTTTTGTTGTTGTTGTGGTTTGTTTTTTTTTATCCAACACTGTTAGATGGATAGCCTTGTAGAATGAGAAATGGGAGACCTTGAGCTTCCCAAGAGGATGTATAAGGCACTCTTTTTCAATCTGCCAGGTCTCAAAGGAAGAGATTTCAAAGGGGATATATTTTTGCCATTGAAAAGAACTACTGTAATCTGGTTTCCAATGATTTTTTTTTCTTTTAAAGACTCACTACCTAACTTCATTAACTGAATTATACTTAGGTTGGAACATGCATTCACCTCCTGAAAGTTTCCATCAGAAGTAATGTAATTTTCACATGAATTTTAAATTCATGTATCCGAATTTGCCCCTCTGAACAGTGAGCTACAATCCAAGTTTTACCCCATTCATAAGCTCTCACCCACATGTAAATTCTCTGATGCCGAAGAAGATTTGAGCTTGCATAGCAACTTTTCCTTCAACATGACAGTAGCCTGGTCTTCCTTCTCTATCCAGCCATCAATTTTCAGAAAATTATAGAAAATTAAAGAAATGTAGTATTTCACAGGTACAGCACAGAGCATATTACAGAACATACAATATGTACATTGTATCTTAGAAATGAGGTATTTTTGAGACACTTGCCTCCATCAGAATTGTATGAATTCAGTCGATGTGTAAAAAGGTCGATGGTAAAGGAAGGACTACCAGAGTGTTTCATAAGATCATTTTTTGCAAGAAATCACAACTAAAGAATAGGCTAAGGTACATTTTATGCATGGCTCTGAGTCATGATCTCACAGCAAATAAGAACAAAACTTGTCCTATCATTCCTCACCAAAACAAATGTCCACACATTCATTTTTCAATATTCATAACTCCTGTTTATAGACTACATAATTGCATTTGGAAGGAAACACATTATTTAGCCACATTCATCCTCCAGGTGAAGTCTTGCATCAGTGACTATATAAATAAATGTGCAAGTTTGCTGAAAGAAGGTGCATTCTCATAGCTGATCATTGTTTCTATGGCACATTTTTAAATCTCAGGAGCTATTTTAATAATGTTCTTTTCCACCTTGAAAATTTCTAGATTTTGTGTTTTGATATCAAACAATATTTTGTTTATTTCTAAAACTAGCATTTTTTTAAAAAAAATACATTTCTTCATTAATTTGTAAAGCTACATGTGTCTTAAGCCTGAATTTTTGAGAAATTAAACATATTAGGATGCACATACATGATACTAACCTAGTTTATACACAGTTTTTTAGACTACCACACAAGGGGCTGTACAATTTCTGACTTTTTAAAAGATTTTGTATAAATTATGCATTTCATAAGTAGAAATGTATATAATGACAATAAAAAAAGATAGCTAGCATTAAATTTGTGGGATAATGCATATTTGTACATCAAGTACTTACAAGAGCTGCAATTACTGTCTTCATGAATATTAAATATATGCAGAGGAAAGAAAACTTCTGTAGACCAAATACAAACATTCCTGGCTTTGTTCTTTTGACAATGAACATCTTTGGAAAGCTAACATATAATCTTACATGTGTTCTGTATTTGTAGGTGCATCTCTGTCAGGAAATGCTGTGAAATGGAAGTTCCTGACAGATTAAGTCTTAGGCCTTAAAAATTCCATGGGAATTACTTGAATATCAGAAAGAGTAATTTTCTAACTTTATCTCAAAGCTTGTTATGATGTTTAAATAAAGAAATATTAAGTCATAGTTAATTAGTAGTGAACACATGTATTATATAGTCATTTTTATATTGAAATTTGCCATGAAAATAAAATGGAGAAAACATCATTATTTTTTATGGGGCTATTATTCTTATTTTGGATGAAGAGTATTATATATGAATTCCACTATATCCCTAAATTCCTTTAGTCCACATCTAATAACAGAACAACCTAGTTTTATTTAGTTTTGAATCTAACTGAATATGAGACGCCATGAGTTTTACTCTGAAGTTATTGGAGTTGCATTTCAATGACCATCATGGTCAGCAAAGCAGAGTGCAGAGAAAAACAAGAAGGGAAAGTGCAATGGAAAAAATAGAGAGAAAATACAGCAAAGTGAGGTGATGGGAAGACAACTAAAAATAAAAAAAATCAAAAATGAATAAAACAAGAAAAAGAAAGGGAATTGAAAAGAGAGTCATTAGTACAGTCTCAGCCTTTCTGGGAGGAAAACATGGATGACAGAAATTCATAAAGCTTGTCTACCTGAATTGTGCATCTGACATCTCTGAGGTGAAAAAAACTGCACTTTAATTGATTCAGTCTTGAAAAGAGAATGACAAAAAAAACATTTACCTACATTCTTTTTTTCTCTAAAAAGGTGGAATGGATTCCTTGGACCCCCAGCTGCACAGAGTTCATTAATGCTGCTCATTTTGACCAGTTTTAAGAGTAAAGCTTAGGATTTGGATAGGAAGATTTGCTGCCATCCAGAGGGACCTGGACAGACTGGACAACTGGGTGGTGAGAAACCTCATGCAATTCAACAAGGCCAAGTGCAAGGTTCCGCACCTGGGGAGGAATAACCCCAGACAGCAGTACAGGCTGGGGACTGACCTTCTGGAGAGCAGCTCTGCGGAGAAAGACCTGGGTGTCATGGTGAACGACAAGTTGACCATGAGGCAGCAGTGTGTCCTCATGGCCAAGAAGGCCAATGGGATCCTGGGGTGCATTAAGAAGAGCGTCTCCAGCAGGTCGAGGGAGGTGATCCTGCCCCTCTACTCAGCCCTGGTGAGGCTGCATCTGGAGTATTGTGTCCAGTTCTGGGCTCCACAGTACAAGAGGGATGTGGAGCTGCTGGAGAGAGTCCAGCGCAGGGCTACAAGGATGATCAGGGGCCTGGAACATCTGCCCTATGAGGAGAGGCTGAGGGAGCTGGGCCTGTTCAGCCTGGAGAAGAGAAGGCTGAGAGGGGATCTAATCAGTGTCTATAAGTACCTCAAGGGAGGCAGTGAGGAGGATGGGGCTGGCCTCTTTTCAGTGGTGGCCACCAACAGAACTAGAGATAATGGCCACAAACTGAAGCACCAAAAGTTCCACAGGAACTTAAGGAAAAGTTTCTTAACAGTGAGGGTGACAGAGCACTGGAACAGGCTGCCCAGAGAGGTTGTGGAGTCTCCTTCTCTGGAGATCTTCAAAACCCGCTTGGACGCAGTCCTGTGCCACGTGCTCTAAGTGACCCTGTGTGTGCAGGGGGGTTGGGCTAGATGACCTCTAGAGGTCCCTTCCAACCTTAAGCATTCTATGACTCTATGATTTGCAGGCAAAACTGGGCTTTGCCCCCCCCAGAACAGTGCAGAGCCAAAAAGAAAAGCTGAAAACTTGAGAAAAAGCTAGAATTATTTCTTCCAGTAAAGAGAAAGCCAAGAAACGTAAGGGCAACCACCACCGCTGTTTCTGGGAAGGGACAGCCCCTAGCAGCAGTTAGTGCCACATGTTCAAGATGCATGTGTTGGCCCTTTGCATTGGCCACAGGGCAATGGCATAGGTGACATTACGGCTGTCCTAGGCTCTCACACAGCAAAGAGAACAGCTGTATTGCAATCCTTCATCGCCTGACACGTCATGCCTTCCTACCATGCCTACAATAATGCGAAGTTTGCAAAGATAAACCACTTCCCAGATGGGAAATGCCAAAACTAAGATGATCTCTGCCACCTTACTTCAACTGCCACATGCACACACAGACTCAGGAAACCACACTACTGTATTAAAGTAGTTAAATATTTCCGAAATACTCTCTTCACAACAGTCCTTATAAAATAAGGGTCATCTTCTATCTCCCCCTCTTTTTTTCAGTGAGATGAGAAGTTGACATCACAGAAACTACAGTCAAGGTTGTTCATTAAATTCAGGTAAAGAGTTAAATAAAGCTGACCTTCTTGAGTCCTTAATATTGCCTTTAGGCAAAAATAAAAAACACAGCCAGCACTGACTTCAGGTATTCTGATGAGTGTTCAGCACTGCAGATCAGACCTGGGATCTCGGAGCAGCGTACCAAGAAGAGAAAACAGAAGCCCAACCCACACAGCTGGTGTTCACCTCAAAAGTTAAAAGCAGCAGGTCCAATATCACACATCTCTGTGGCCAAGGCAGAGAAGCCCGGTCCAGCCTTCAATGGCTTTAATAACATGACCTTCTTTTCCCTCTGCCCTTCCAGTGCCTCATGGCCTATATAACTTAATCCAGGCACAACACAAGGCAGGGGTCCTATGGAAAAAAACAACACGTAGACATTGTAATTAAAACAAATCATCCTGCTTTATCATCCAGTGAAAACCAGAATTTTGTACTTCCCAACTTTTGAGCACTTGACTTTCCTGGGAGGCCTCTTGTTGACAACAGGATATGCATGAACATGCATGAATACACGTTATCTTCCTCCTTTTAATTTTTTAAAAATTTCAAAGAAACCAGAAATGCCAGGTTTTGTTCCTGGACACTGGCCAAGTTCACTAGTGAGGCTGAAGGTTTTAGCAGAGCACAGTGTTGTTATAGTGCCAACTACCACCCGCACAGGGTGTTGTCTTCTATGCCGACCAGTCTCAGATGGGATAACACACACATTACCATGGGCTTCTTTGACTTTTAGAGATGAAAATCAGTTGAACAGACTGCCTCCCCTTCCACACCAGACTGTCCAGGACTGTGTTCCTGCACGTCACCTCTCATCTCTGTATGCCACTTTCCACCCCACCCCTCGGATCCCCTGTTATACAACCCTGCCCTCCCTGGCCACACTTCCTCCTCCAAGCCCCAGGACTCTTCCCATCTTAGCTCTTATCCTTCCCTCACTATGTTCCTCATTTCAGCAGCCTTACTCAGCTGGCACCTGCCCCTGGCATCTCATCCATCCTCCATCTCTTCCTGCACCTGAAAGGCAGGACAGGCCCTTTGGCTGCTGCTCACAAAGTCCTGCACAACTCAGAGCACTGCCCTATGCACCGTTCACCTTCCACTCTGCCTGGCTCCATCCAGCCGTGCACCTGCTTCTCCCAGAACAGCATCTTCCAGGTCACTTCTGCCAACACGTGGGCTCCTCTTCAGAAAGCAGCAGCACGCTCCACATTTCCATCTCCCTTATTAATAAATATATTCTTTCAGAAGTATCAATATTTGTTCTGCAATGTCTCCTGTCGAAGAAAGCCCAGAGTAACATCTTGCCTAATGTACACAAATCATCAAAATGCAGAAAACCAGCACATAAAGGGGATTGATTCATGCTCCAGAAAACAGTAAGCATAATGCTGTAAACACTAAAAGCACATGCCAAGTTTCAGCATTACTGATAACTGCAACTCACCTAAAACCCTAAGCAGTGAGGGTAGCCATTGTTATTAGATGGAAAGCATTATGTAGCCCAAAACCATCTAAATAAAATGAATAAAAACAGGCCCCAAGAGTCCCATAAAAATCACAAGCGTTAAAAGGACATATTTGCTATTCTGTAAATTTCATATAACTTCCTTTTCTCAAGGCACCAAATAAAGAAGAGAACATAAAGGGGACAAATACTGTTTAAAAGGCTTTAATTGGGTGAAAATCATAATCCTGCCATTACTGGGGACATCTGGTGGAGTTTTCAAACTTTACAAAACTCAGCTGGAAAATACAATTTACTACAGCATCAATAACTATTTGGTTACCAGGGTAGAAAAAAGTTGTTTATCTCTTTCTTTTAGATAAAAGATTTGATTTCTTGCACACAACACAGGACCAAAAATAAGTTTCCAGATTACACAACTAAATATGCACGATGGCTTCAGAGCAAGAGCAGAAGTTGAAGCCCTCCCACTTCCAGTTTTTCTA
Organism: Tinamus guttatus; assembly: GCF_059628265.1. NCBI lineage: Eukaryota > Metazoa > Chordata > Aves > Tinamiformes > Tinamidae > Tinamus > Tinamus guttatus. The sequence goes on from NW_028289064.1 coordinate 5,268,546, forward strand.
TTTGCTCTCTTCTGCCTTTAATAAAGTGCTTCAGACCCAGTTTCCTTTGTAGAAACAAACAGGTCATCCATCTCACTGGGTAAGATTAGGTGTCATCACTTCTTCCTTCTTCGTGAAATAATGAAAGTCATACTGCAGGAAATATTTTTTTAAACCTTTTTCAGCAAGCACAAGAATTGTAACCTTGGATGCCATATGTGTGAAACAAAAATACACAGTTTCAAGTTACAAAGTGTATCATTTACTCTTTTTTTCTTCTTGAGGATTTAGGGAAGAAAGGGCAGTATTTTGTAGCATGGATTGAAAAGATTCTACTTATCCATATCTAAAGATAAAATCTATTCAAAATTCAATTAGACTACTGCTACTTTTATTTTCTCTACAATGGAAAATCACTCAATTTTGGCTGTGTAGTTTAAATGGCTACTTTAAAATGCAGTTCTGGGGAGTAATGACATGAAAACTAAGTTAAAAAGAGCCCATGGAAATGTTTCTGCAGCTCATTGCTTACCAGATATGGAAAGCAGACAGTAATCTTATATTATCCTCCCCATTTGTTCATATTCTAAAAGCATGTAAGCCTTTTGAAATACACTTATCTGTTCAGTTTTTATACAAGAAAATCAACTCACAGCTGCCTTATTAGGTCCTATGAACAGGAGCTTTACTTAGAGCATTGACTGAGATATTCTGGACTGCACGAACGTATATTTTCTCGCATCATTTAATCTTGCTGACACTTCTGACACGTGCTAGTTTTTTTAAAATTATCATTTCACATAAAGCCTTGTGATATGGGGTCACATTTAGACCATAATAGATAATCAGTGATTTACTGCTCTTACAGACAAGCATCTTCAGCTTGTATACAGCACCCAGCCAAAAATGAACCACAGAAATCGATGCTTTGAGTCCTTCTATCTTAGATACACATATTCTGCATATTTGAACCTGTGATTTAGAAATAACATATAGATACACGCACAAACACGTACACTGATGTTTGGGGGTTGTTAAAAAGTCAGTAATTGAAAATTCATTTAATTATTTACTTTATAGCATGACATAAAAGGTTACCTTTCAGAAAAGGAGCCCTCCGTGGCACAAGCAGTTCCGTGATTTCCACCTGCTCTCGCTGATGCTGTTTAACCAGGTTTCCTTCACTGCCAGCCCTCAAAATCTTTTCTCCTAAACTAATTTTCCTAGGTCGGCTGTTAAAGTCTTCTCTCCTGGACGAAGGCGATTTAGGGGCCGGATTAGCGGATAGCGGTCTCGCCAAGCGGGAGGGCTTGGACATTGTGGCTCCGCAGGGATGTACCTGCTCCAGCAGCAGTTCCCGACGATCCTCCCCAGCCCGCTCCCCGGCAGGGAGGCTCGGAGCTGCTGCGTGCAGCGCAGCTGGGTTTGGAGAGCAGCGCTGCCAGCTCAATCCCTTTTAAACAAAAAGCATTGGGTGGTCACAGGGATAATTTACCCGACCTGTGGAATGTAAATGTGTGTGCGGGTAGAACAGAAGACTCCTTCCTCTCCACGCCTGAACCAGCAGCGAGGACCAGATGCTCTTTTGGGGACGGTGCAAAGCTCCAGGCATGTGCAGGCTGCACGCGGGGCCGCGCGGGAGCCGGGCGGGAATGCCCCACCTCCGCAGGTGGATCGGTGCACTGTAACCCACATGTGGGGCTTACGTTTCAGGGAGGGCTCCTACTACATTCCCTTGCCAAATGTCAAACAAATGCTGGCTTGTTTTAGCACGTTTCTTCATCGTAAATCAACCCCCCACGTAAAGAATCGTACAGTAAATGCCAGGAATGTCAGGAATATATGTTTATCTCCAAGCATGGTGCAAACTTAAATTGGATTAAACAATGGATATTTTCCAAGTATTATAGTTTCTAATTAGCCAGAGTAAATGAATGACTAACAATGAATATCATCTCTTATTGAAAAATGGCCTAAAAGTCCCTTTTTATTAACTGCTTATAATCATCATTTAGGAAGTAACACTGCATAGAATACCACCCATTATACTTTCTTTCACCAATATGTATATATCTAAAAAAAAAAAAAAAAAACTCCTGGGCTCTTGCCTACTACAGATAACCATGTTCTTTATTGCCTCTCCAAAGAAATATTTTCTGACTTCGGGCTACATTATTTGAAACCTCAGTTGCTAGATGCTTTCCTTTGAAAATGGCTAGGCAAAGCCCACCTGACTTTCCCTGCTTGCACTTTACTCAGGAGTGGTGTATTCGGAGTATTTGGTCCGAAAGAAAAGAAAAAAAAATCCATTCGGGGTAATTTTGCAAACAACTTCCAATGAACAGGAAAGCAGTGTAAATGATAGGAAAGCATCACAACTACACTTACAATGTGATCTCTACACTGAATATAAAACTCCATTCTTCAGTACCCCATGCAGGCAGTGTACTACATCCCCAACATGAAGGACCGTACTATTTCAAAGCTAGAATAAACACAAGCCATGCAACACTGCAAGAGCTAAGTACTGGTAGTTATTTAGGAGAAAAGCCTAAAAGGAGAATTCCTGATTTTCTGAGATGGTAATAGTGCAACGCAATAAAACTTTTTCACAAGCTATTTCCATATGCTGTTTGCTTTTTTCTCCCTCTCCAAGAGACCCACATTAAAGAGGTAATTGTTCATGGTTCCTTATAGAGCATACTGTCTATTGCTCTTTTGTCCTGTTCAGAAAGGAACTGATTAAGTGTGATATAGCAAGCCTTGCCACAATATTGATAATACTCTGTGTTTTATTTTATCAACACAGTAGGAGCTCTAAGTGAGTGGGAAGACTTCAGCTCTCAAGAAGGGACTTGACAGACAGGAGAATAACACCCAGCAGATTAGCAGTGCTCAGATGCAGTGGGTCACGCTGAGATAACATTGCTCAGAAACTGAAGTGAAGCAAGAACATGAGTGGAGATTGAACCATGAGACTGGAGTGAGGATGAATGAAGAAGGCACAAAAAGTGAAGAGTCATATGTGAGGGCTCAGTTGTGCTGAGCCCTAAAAGTACTCTCTGACTCCAAGGAGTATTGCATGAGCTTTTTGCTAGTGAGAGATAACTCTACATTTAGAGAATATGCTAAATGGGAGTTCTTTATATCTGTTTGCTATTTATTGTCAATGAATTATAAACAACTCTGATTATATAGATCCTAAAGATCCTAGACTCTTTTGCTAATAGTTTTTCTCAAGATCTTCCCCCAAGGCATCTCTACCAAATGACAACACTGTATGTTTAAAAATAATTTTTAAGTGGTGATCATAATGTTTCTCATATTACATATATGGTTTTTAATTCTTCAAGACGCAGGATAATTGTGATCTAAAATTGAGTTCTGACTAACAACATAAATGACAGTATTTCAACTTTAGAATTAACACTGGCAAGTGTTAAACCCCACTGAGAATACAGCATATATTCACTATTCATCCTACCTGAGCGCTCTTAGCATAAGCAGGGTGCTCTTGGAATCAGCAGCTTCATTTGTGAAGCAGGAGTCTAAGCAGATAGTCACACTTCCCATAATCTCAAAATAATATAATTGCTAAGCAATACAAGGACATCACGAATCCAAGTTTTCCCTAAGGCTCTCCCTGTAGCAACAAGAGCTGGATTTCAGAAGATGGGAACATTTGTCCTCTTCCACACTTCAGGCAGGAAAGGCCCAGGGAAGGTCCCTTTGGATATGAAGGAGTGAGGGACAGTTTATGCACTGCGAGACAGCAGCCGTGTCCCAACCGTATGTGCTATTGCCTGGAAAGAAGCTCAATGTTTCAAACCAAATCTATTGAGAATACAAATGGGGCAATTTATACATTGTTCATGTTACTACTTTCTCAAGTACTTGAAATTCCCAGAAAAATCTAATCAGACTTATTTTTTCAGGAATATTTGAAGAGCAATCAGTTGCCTATTGGTATTTTCAAAATATATCCAGAGTCTAGATACAATATGGATGCTTAAATATCTTAAAATCTGTCCAAAACATGTTGATCCTTCCTTCTTTGGTGTTCTAACGCTTGAAATATCCCATGCCTGCTTTCCACTTAGGGGAGATTTGCTTCCTCTCTGCTCATTGCTCCTTTTTGGCCTATCATAGTCCACAACAAGGAATTCTCAAAAAGCTTTTTATTTGATTTTATTTGTTTTGGTTTGTTTTGTTTTTAGAAGCTCTCTCTCCGACTTGGCTGAGATGTGAAGCTAATCATCACCGCCATGAATATCTACATTTTAGGTCTTTGAAAAAAAATGAAAAAACAAAAAACATTAGCACAGGTTGCCTAGAGTTTGGGGTTGGATCATTGAAGCACTAAGACTCTTCAATCACAGAGCGAAACAGCATGAGAGCACAGGGCTGGGGCAGCTGCTGGCTCCCCATCAGCCTCATCCTCACTCCATCATCCCACTGCCTCCAGCAGCTCCTCAGCACCAGCAGCTCCCCTGTCTGCCCGCCTCACCACAGGCTGCTCAGGAAGCTTGCAAGCAACAAGTATTTCCTTAACTTCCAAGCTTTCTGAAGCCCCTGGGGGCTCTTTGAACTGCTTAAAAAGAAAAAGAAAAAAAGAGGAAAAAAGAAAAAAAATGCCTAAATCTTAGCCAATGTGAGCTATGTAGGAAGCACACATCATATTGATGTAACATACTGTTAAGCAACAAAGTAGCCCAATTTGTCAGGTTTTCATGAAGTGCTATGGGACGTTTTGTTGTGCTGTGGGTCAATGAATAAGCTCTGTCAGTGCCTTATACAGTAGAAACTGATATTAGTGGATCAACAATGCAGTCTATTCTTTCCAGTAACCATGTACATGTAAACAAGTAATTTTTAAGAATTGTATATACTTTCCAAACACTGTTTAAAAACACGTCCTATTAGTTTCAAAATACAAGTCTCTTCATTCCTGCCTAGAAAATAAATTACTCCTGAAATATGACAACAAAAATTTGTTACAAGTTAGCTAGCAGAAGGCATTTTTACCACAGCATATTAAGTAGGTTATTATACTGCTATTAACTTAAGTAACGTTTGTGCCCCCTGGGATAGAAGAAACATGACTGGAGACGTTATTAATCCAAACAAAGCATTTGCCAAGCTTGAAATTTCCTTTTTTGGGCACCCTCAAAGTTCTGGTTTACATTCTCACATAAAGTGCTGGATAGAGGAGGGGAATCTTCGCATGCGAAACAGGAAAAATAGGTAGCTGAGCCCACACAGTTACACGGTATTTTCTCAGTATATAGGAAAAGATGGAAGATCACTTCTCACCCTCCTCCACTTCCATATTTTGACCTGCAACTACGGAAAGAGGAGAAGACATATATGCACATACATTTCTGACTGATTCTAACCTCCCAAGAGTCAGCCACTGCTACTTGAGTAAATGGAAGTTGTAGGTGCAGAAGTTAAACATTCAGTTAATGAAGTTTTCTCTCTTCAAAATTAGGCAGGTAACCAGATGGCACAACACTTTCAGTGCAAAGTGAGAAATAAATGTATAGGCAGCCAAAGAACAAGATGAGCGATGAAAACAGTTTCAGATGCAAATCATCGACAGGTATGCAATGTGATTTAAAAAAAAAAAAAAAGTTTAGTGCTTCAGAGAATCACATCTTTAACTGAAGCCTGCAAAATTTGTGACAAGTTAATTCTGTAGATGTTAAAGCTTTCTTAGGACCATGTGCCAGTACTTTGCTTTCTTCTACATGACTACTGAAGGAGTTGTATAGGAAGAGGCTTCATGTTCAAAATATTTATTTAAAACACTCCACTCAACTCTCAAAACAGTTTTTCTAGGAAGAATAAGCCATGCAATAGGAACCCAGCCAGTTATTCAATGACGGCCTCCCCCTTTCCCGCAGTCCCCCTCCCAAGAAAAAGCTGTAATTATGGAGAGTCCTGCTACTCTTTAATATAGTCCTTAAAAAAAAAAGGAACTCTGTTAAGGATCCTGCAGTAGCATAATAGCTGCCTAGAAGATGCTATAATTAAAGCTGAATTGTCATTTCTATCAGGAAAACCTGTTCCAAAGATTTACTACTCAGCCATAAAAATCCAATCTCAGCTCCAAGACTTAAAAAATATATATATCATCAAATTCATGGAAAAAAAAAAACCCTTCGGGTCTGTTTTAATTCATTTTCTTGAAGTTTTAGAAAATTAAGGAACCATAACAAAACCTTTCTTAGAAGACTTTACAGCTGAGCGTGTTATTCTTCCTCAAAACCAGAAATAGCACCAGCAAGGGCAGAATGAATTCTCTTTACTATTGTATCACTCCTCCATCTTATATTTGGCTTTGGTACAATACCTAGAAATAGTCTCATATTTGCCAAATAGCTTTGTGGCCTTGTAATATAGTGTTTGCATAGATTTAAGGATATCAGGGTCATGATGTCTTAAACAAATATAGTTATACCACTACTACCCCTAGTATGTCTGTACGTGTTCCGTCTTAACGGTTTCTTGTGTGCAAACACAGCTGGTGACAGGGAACAACTCACCAAGACTGTTACTCACATTTCCAGTTGATGCCAACTGATGGCGGGTTTGGGTACGTGATCCCCATACATCATACCAGTGCATTATACCAATGGCATTTGCTAAGCAATTTCAAAAGGAGTGATCTGTTGCAAGCAGCTGCCCATGCACCTTACAACAAATACTTTTGCAGAATTTTACTTTTTTCCTATATATCAACCATGCACAAAAGAACAACAAAAAAAAGAGACTTATTCTTTGTGCATACGAACACTAAACAGTGTTCTGTGATTTGGCTGTTCTAGGCAATGTATTGCTTGGCTGTAACGATTAAGAGAGCTAAAATTATATAGTCTTAGTACGAAGTGCTATGGAAGCACTTTGGTCTCTGCGCACTGAATTTTTAATCAAATAAAATAAAAAGTTAACTTTAATGGAGTCTTACAGGAATACCCCATAAGCTTCCCCCTCACAGCACAGTGTTACTGTTACCACGTTGTTAAACAACATATGAATACTTCCACAAGGGCAGTTCTTTCACAATAGATTCTCAAAGTTTTCTAAGGATATGCACAAAAATATATTTTGTCAAAGTTGTAGTTTTAATAATCTTCCCTTAAAGAGAAAGGTGTTGAAAGTTCAAATTCTCTTCTGAAATTATGTCACTGAAACTATGCCTACCTTAGTCTTAAATGCCTCTATAACGGGGGTAGGAAGAAGAACAAAATGAACCCCCGCACTGACATTTTACTCAGGAGAAAATGTTAGTGTCAAATATTTGTTCTAAATTTATTTTAGATTATCTACAGCTTTCTACCATTTCTAACCAACACCTCTTAATAAAGGAAAGACACATCACAGACACAGCATGACATTCTTAAAAGCTTTACAGCAAATAAACATGGCTTACAGAAAATCAGTCCAGGTGATGGTTTGAATGAAAACTGGGAATGAAGAGAATAGGAAAGAGGCAGAAAACAGGAACTGATTGCATGTACCAAGAGACAAATGCAAACCTAGACTGACAGCGCTGCCTATACGGGCAAGACTCTGATAGACTATTCACTGTTTCCAACCACATTCTTTTATCCTAAGTGCTGCATCACCCAAGCAGGCAAAAGCAGTAAAGGAAAAAGTGGCTGAAAGAGGACGAACTGCAGCTGCGCAGATCTGCTTGCCGTCCTCGTGCACCCTCCGAGCCAGCAGCATCCTGCTTCACGTTGCATGTCCATCCTGGCCACTGGCTGAGCCATCAGCATCTACTGCAACCCATCTCAGGTTATTTCACTGGTTTATGACCGGCAAAGTACCAAACACAGCACACCCATTGCTGGTAATGCCCTGCCTCCTTCATCTTCATCCTCTAAGAACAAAAAAGAATGGGAAATAAAGTTTTAAAAATGGGGGCTACTAATCTTATTTTTTATTGCTAGTTCATATCAGCTGTTGATTTCTTACATACAGGTTGCATTTGTTTATTAGGTAGCTGCTCTACTTGTGGATTTATATTTGCAGGCATGCATCTTAACTATTTGCAGATGCATAAGAGATATCATACAATTTTAGCAGAGACAAAAGTCTCTATCTGAAAGAAAAATATTTCACTTACCATGATTTTATTAACTGAATGTATAACAAGACAAACACAAAAGCTCTCAAGCTTAGCACAGGAACTAACTCTCCTGCCAGTTCATATCTGTCTCAAACCCATAACAGAAACAACGAACAACCACTCGGCTCCTGTCCTGAGATTACACCACTTCACCAAGACCAGCGACAGAGTTTTCTCCTTTCACAGAAACTGGTGTGGGGCCAAGTGTTCACCTCTGGGATTGTTACTGGGTAAATATTTCACATCCCATTAGAGGAAGAGAGTATTTTGGCTATTCTTCATCCCAGCGAAGACCCACTGAACAGCATCCTCTGGAGCAGAGGTTACAGTAGGAGCTCTCATGAGGAGAAGCCTAACTGCAAAGGGGAGTTTGCGGGGAGGAGGATGGTCCTTTGGGAGTGCTCCAAAGATGGTGGCGAGAAATGAGAGCAGCCTTAGGCCCATCTCGAGCACTGGCACTCCCGGCTGGAGCACACCCCAGGCTCTGTCCATCACAGACTTTGCGTGTAAAGAACAATCTCTGCAGGGCTATGAAAATGGGATCAGAAAAAAACAGAGAGATACAGAACTCTCCATAACAAGTGTTAAAGAACAACTTGGAACAAAATTCATGTTTATTTAATAACAAAAAAATAATTGGCAAGTGCCATTATCTAAACTACAAACATGCACAGAAGGATAGCACTAAACCAATTCACATTCAAGTGCCTTTTTCTTGCAGTCATGGGAGTGATGACTGAGTTAATCATAGAATAAAAATATATTTGTCTATTTGTGAAACACACATTTTTCAAAGACTCATTAATGAATATTTCAGTAAGTTCATCTGTTGAGTTTTCTCTGAATTTTATGCTTTGTTTGGTGTTTGGGGAGAGACAAAGAGAAAAAGCATAAAAGTTTTATTTTTGCATGTATTTTTCTGATTGCCACAAAAAAAAAGAAAAATCTCTTCCTTTATAATCGTCATTTAAGATTTCCACGACAATGCTAAAATAAGGTTTACTTTTTGCACAATGCTATTACTTAACTCAATACATCATCTACTAGGTGCAAGGTTCTCTTACACGTCAAAACTGCAAGCGACTGTGCTGAATTAGATCCCTTCTGTCAGCTGCTCTGCTCCTAGCACCTTAGTCTCGTAATGCTGACTGCACGGGTTTCAACAAACTGCCTACAGTCAGCTGGTTAATCCCCTGCTGTCTGAGCAGCTCCAAAGAGATTAGCGTGTTTGTTTAAACAACAATAAAGAAAATTGCAACCAGAAGTCGTTTATGATAGTTCAGGTAATATGAGTTTACCACTACTCCTTAAAAGGCCCAGGCAGTGCGTCCTCATGTGCTTCAGCCATCTGGAAAGATATTTCTTGTTTTCACTCTACGCATATTTGTAAAGGCTGCATGTTCAGAAATCTGGAGATTTTATGCAGATGACTTAATATCCTATTTTGCATATTTGATGATTCATTGCCTTACTTACATAAATGGCAACAAATGGTCTCAATTACTAGCTCTTAAGTCTGAAAAGGCTGCAGCATAGAGCTTGCTCTAGGACGACAGCAACTGCTATTTACTTCTGCTATATATTTGTAGTGGTGTCTAAATCACTCTGATAATTTGTCCAGTTTCCACCATTAGGTATTGCTCAACATGCATCTAAGGCGAAAACTCAAGACAGTGATCAAACACAGTTCCAACAACAGACAATTGTAGATTTTAATGAAGCAAAGAAAGTTGAAATAGCAGTCTTTCCAGCCAAGAAAAACTTGGAAAAGAACCAATAATTCCACCATCGAACCATAAGGGCCTGTAAAGTACATTATTAACATCCCAAACTATTTTATGCGTGAAAAACTAAACTGATGGCCATGCCAAGTGCAATACATAATCATAAAATCTCTTCAGAAAAAGATTCAGTGATCATTTGTGAAGATAGGTTAAGACAGGTTGAAAGAAAGAGGACACTGGATGACTAACATTTGCAGCTACTGCATCTAGAACTGTTAAGGAAATTGGTAAAAGGATGTTTCCATTTAATATTTAATTTCCCAAAGAGAAAATTATTTAATGAACTTTACCAAGCAGTTTTCTGTGATTCAGCTCTTGTTAGTGCTCCATTGATTGGCTGTAACGACTAAAAGAGCTAAAATTACATCTTTATCTGAAAACATCTTGATATAAAGTGATTCCATTTGTATTGTTGTTTTAATCAAATAAAAAAGGTAACCTCAGTGCATTCCTGGTTGATCTTTAAGGGTTAAAGTAGAAATGACAGAATAGTAGAATGACATAAATACTGATGCATTCATAGAAGAAAGACAGGTATGCGTAATTGAAAATACACAAGAAGGACAGAAAGAGAAAAGGAGAAAGGAAAAGCAGGAAGACAGTAACTCAGCTTCACTAAACCATGATACGCTACTAAAGGACACCAAGCCATTACTAGGGAGGCTTCAGCAGTACTGACCCAAATTCCCCGCACTGAAATAAACCACCAAATCTATCTGCATTATTATATGAGCCATAAAATAAACAGAATAATTCAGAAGCTATTAAAAGTTAATGTCCTAAATACTGAGAACAACCCTTCATAATGTCCATCATGTTCTAGAAGGCCATTCAGTGAAAAGGTCTGTCCATGGGGAAGTTTTGAATAATCTGTCTCAAGAAAACTGGGTTTCTCACTGAAGTAAAGACTACAGGGACTGGGTAGAGTAAAATCTTAGTAACTTCCATGCTCAACTTATGACAATTAGAAGGATGTTCATCTTTTCTGCTCCTTAAAGACCAGTTTGTAAATTATTTATTTTCACAACAACATTCATTTTTGCATCTGAGATTTCATATAGCTCCCAAATAATGCATGAACTCTAAACATGAACTTCTCCTTTATATATATTAGCACTCGAATACTAACAGTCATAAAGCAGAGTTAAAATGGAGGTGGTGGCACAAGGCTAGCTAACTTGAAGCAGGTAACCTCCATTTTCAGTTACTTGCCAAGTATTATAACATACATCTTAATGTGTCAAATGTGTCATTCATGAGTAATATCATACAGCAAGAGAAAGAAGAAAATGTTTTTAATTAACGATGGTTTGGAACAATTTTTGCCTTGACATTTCCCCCCAAACTTCCCTATGATTTTCTCTGGCATAAACATATTAGCCATCTTCTACCACTAGCAGAGCTCATACTGCAGCTAATAAGATCACAGCCATTTGTCCCTTGACACTACCAACTTCAGACTAGGGATTAAATTCATTCCTTTAGGAAACTATAATCAAGTTAATGAAGCTAAACATTTTAATTTGGCTGACTATACCCACAAAACAAGACTCTGGTCCTGATTGAGGATTTAATCCTTTGCTTTCCAAATGGGCTACATCATGTTTTAATGATCTTACAGTAACTGCTACCTTTTGCTTCTTCAGACTTGGCCCCATCCCTGTATCAGCCACTGATCTCTAAAGCTATAGTCTCTCCTTTGGTTGTTCTTTCCATCTATTCTCCTAGGCATCAGCTTCTATTGTGATAAATGTGCTACAAACCCTGTTGAAAAGAAGTCTCATAGGTCATGAGGGTGACATCATCCATCAGCTATACCTGAGATATAAAAAAGAATTCCCAAGCTTTCATGGAGAGCAGGGCCGCTAGGACAGCCTGTAGAAGCTATTCACCACTAAAAGTTCATTCAGGACACAGAAGAGGGGAAAGAATCAAAAACAAAGAATCAGCATTTAAAAGGTAGAGATCAGGACAAAAGAGAGAAAAAGTTCTGCCAAATATCATAGTTCTATCCAACAGATATATTTTGAAATAGGGGAGACTATATCATTAACTCTTACTGTCTCAAAAGTTGTTACTGCAGTAGCTTTGTGCAGATGAGAGGCTTCTACACCAAATCCATCTGAGCTCCAGGTACTGCCACTCACGCCACCAAAGCACAGGCTGATACACTTCAAGCAGGCGAAGCAGGGAAACGCCCTGGGGACTTTCCTGGAGCAGCATCTACACAGGACACCCTCAATGCATCCCTGACACTGAGTTAGGGGTAGCTCGGCACCAGCTCCGTGTCTTGCTGGAGGCACTGGGGGCTTGCACAGCATAGAGCAAGCCTTGGGACTGGCCCAGGGCTCAGCGAAGCATAAAGTTCATGTAAAACTATGCTCAAGTGACACGCAAACATGATCCCCCTGAAGCCTCCTTGACCACAACTATGAATACCATCCGTTACTTTTAGACAGTTTACAACTTGATAATTCCCTTATTTTGGCTACTGTAAAACAGAGGGTCAAATTTCAACACAGTGCTAATAGACACATGCAATCTGCAAAGAACGGGTCTCAATTAAAGTCCATGAGATGTACTAAAGAAAAAAAAACACTATTTAAGACATTTTTCTTTACAGCTAATATTAGTCATAAATCAAAGTCAGCTTTATTTGACAGATGGTCCGTATGACCCTATTAAAATCATAAATATACAAGGTAGGCTTCATGGAACCATGTGCTTTTAGTCATTTCTAAGAAATACACACTACAGATGAGAAAAAAAAAATCTAGTAATACAAATGACAAAGTGCCAGGCGAGAGTGATTGTGCACTTTAGGGTGATTTGTTCGGCAAAAACAACAGGTGCAGCCGTGTTTGTCAGCCCTAAGTCTTCCATTTGCTAGCTAATACCAGGCTGCCAAGTAAATGTATGTTTGCCTGGTTTATGTTGCACAGAATACTTTTTTAAGTTGTATCACTGTCAGAGAATGTTAACTTCAGCTGAATGAAATGTTCTGAGAACAGTTAATTAGACCCTCAAAGCAACCTTTTATTAATTAGGGGGGAAATTCCTATTTCATTCACAAAATAGCAATTAGGATAAAGGATAAATCGATAGGCTTGCATTTATCATTGGTCGTTCACCAAGTAGAATTCAGGAACTTTGATAAAGAATCATCAATTCTTTCAGTCGTTAATTACAACCCATTAACTTTTAGTTAACTTCAAGTTTAGCAAAGAGCAACAGTAAGTCTTTGATAGCATCACTGTTGGCACTGCCCCATGTCAGAATTTAGATACATTCTTGGTTTTGTCAAAGCTACTCATGTTTAGCCTGTTATGTCATTTCTATACCACAGCAACACATGAATCAATGATCAAAAAATATAATCCATGCTTGTTCATTTAAACACACCTTGTTCACTCTACACACACCTTAAAGCTTTGCAGTAGATTTTAAGATAACATACAGCACAAATCACTTTTAAAAAGAGGGGTGGTGAAGTGTGAAAGATATGCACTGATTATTTAGGAATGTCTGTGCTGAAAATATGCAGCCAATCTTGTGATCTCAGCTGCAAAGCGGTCTTGGGCCAGACTGGTAGCTGGTAGGAGACCTTGCAAGGGCTTGAGGTGCTAAAGACAAAGTAGAAGACATTAACCTGAACACTCAGCAAATAACAGACCACTAAAACTAGAGTTAAAGGAAAACATCACTTAAAATCATAAGATATTTTGGGTCGGAAGGGACCTCAGGCAGTTCCCTATCCAATCTCCTGCTCAAAGCAGGGTCAGCTATGAGGTCAGACAAGGTTGCTGAGGGCTTTCTAAAGCTATGCATTGAAAACCTCAAAAGACAGAGATTGCTCAAACTCCTAGGGCAACCTGTACCATAGCCTGACTGCCTTCAGGGCAAGAAAGGGTTTCCATATATCCAGTCTGAACTTCTTATTTTAATGTATGTCCTTTGTCTCTTGTTCATTCACCATCTATGGTTATAAAGACCCTGGCTCCATCTTCTCAGTTACCTTCTCTCGAGCAATCAAAAGGCTGCAGTCAGGTCAGCCCAACCATTCCAGATTGAACAAGCTCAGTTTCCTCAGCCTCTTCTTGCAGGCCAAGTGCTCGAGACCCCAACCTGCTTGGAGGCCTTCAATCAAACCTGCACCAGTCTATCGGTGCCTTTTCTGTTCTGGGAGGCCCAAAACGAGATGCAGTATCATAGACATCATATAACAAGTGTTGAACAGAGGGGTCTACAGCTCTCCTTGATCTCCTGGCTGTGCTCCATCCAGGGTGCTGCTGGTCCTTGTTGCTGTCAGGGCTCCTGGCTGTCTCCTGCCCAACTCACTGCCTACCAGGGCCTTCTCTGCAGAGCTGCTCTCAGCCCACACACAGCAGGGAGCTCTTCCTTCCCAGGGCAGGCCTTTATTTCTAATTGTTGAGTTTCAAGAGGATCCTGGTGTCCCATCCCTCCAGCTTGAGTAAGTTCCTCTGGATGGCGGGCCTTTATCGACTGGTTCCCCCCAAGCTGGGTGTCATTTGCAAGCCCAATATAAGTGTACTGTCATCTCCTCAGGGTCACTGATAGAGATGTTAAGCAGCCAGACCCCTGCAGCACTCCACACGTCACCAGCCTCCACGCAGAACACAACGCATTGACCACAGCCCTTGCAACCTCATCAGACGACGACAACTTTTTTACGCAACTAGTTACCCACCCATCCAGGCCATATCAGCATAGCTGGGCTATAATAATATTCCGGTAGACAGTGCAGAAAGATTTGTTAAGATAAAATGGCACTCGCTGTTATTTCCTCATCCCCAGATCCCAGTAATTCTATCATAGAAGACATTCAGGTGAACCAGACATATGTACTTACCCTTGTACTCACTACAGATCTTAAAGACATGAGCAGAAATCTAGCTCCTATAATCATGACAACTAGATCAGAAAAATGTGGGAGAAATTTAAAACTAAGTTCAAAGTTTTTTGTTGTTGTTTTTATGTGAGTAGGCTATTATTATTGATTCCAACCAAAGAAAATCTCTGAAACAGGCAGGAACATGCGGACAAGCTACTTCTTTATATTTGACTCCGTTAATTATAATTTCATTTATGAGTGATGATACAACATTTTAATGTAAACTATCAGTAATATGAGTAAAGCAGACTTTAATATAATTTCCACAATAATAAGCATGAAACACACATGAGAGGGAGAGAGAGAGATAGTGACTATTGCCCAGAACCGATTCTTCCCACAACATTAAGTATTCCCAGAGACAGGTTAAACTCTGCGCTTAAGCTCATACTTTAATATGTAAAAGGGCAGAGAATTTTCAGATTTAAAAAAAAAAAAAAAAAAGTTCAACTATTTTTCATCCATTTTTAGTTACATTGATTTGATCCTTTTTTTCTCCCTTCCAGCCCCCTTTTTTTTTTTTTTTTCCCTGCAATGCAATCATGCTACTCCCTAGATCCCTTACAGGACACCAACATCCAGGCTGCAGCGCAGGTAAGAGGACAGCTCAATAAGTGCAGCATGAGCTCTACGAAACCATGTGTTTTGCAGAGCATTTTCAAATTCCGATTTCATCAGTCAAAAACAGACAGCATTTAGAAAGCCAGGCTATCACGAAGGACCTCGATGCGTGTTTCTCTGCCTACACGTTGCTTCTCCACCCGCAGGCCGGGGCAGGCAGCGTGCTCCCCTCCACGGGTGCCGCTCCCAGCCCGGGCTCAGCACCCTCCTTGGACGGTCCTCACGCTCTCACCCTGTGCTTGCAATGCTGACAACAAAGGCAGGGATTTTCTTAACAACGCATAACACAATCCCTTAAAACACTCACAGACACACACTAAGCATTCCAAACTCTATAAAAAATGATGCATTTACACTAATTTTTCATAACAGTGTGTTTCTTTTTCCAAAAAACAAATTTCCATTAATTACAGATATATTTTTAATGCATCTTACCTTACATTCATTTCAAAGAGATTTTAAAAACAGAGCTTTCTATTAGAGGAAAAGATGCCTCTTTCACCACTTTGCCTAGACTAGGATCACACACCAAATGACAAAGTTTCAACATATTTTCAACAGTTTTGAAATCATGTTTGTGGCTTTGGCATTAGACTTGGATGAGCTAGGTTTGATGACTAGATGGCATGATCTGGACAGTTTTGACTTTCCTCTTTCATTGAGTGTGAAAAAAAGTGTTATTTAGGAAGAAAGAGCTGTGAAACAGAACCAGCAAAATGTTTAGTTTTTTAAGGAGCGAGTATATTTTGCTTCAAATGAAACTCAAATATATTAAATTTGCTAACTAAATGAAATAATATTTTCTCCACAAAACCACAAAAATCCCTTTTTAAAAAGAATAGCTCTTTGTAGAATTTATTCAAGAGTTATTCTTATTTTGCCAGCAGCATGCAAGCTCAAGTGCTTTGAACTTTTGTATGTTCAGTGGTTAGATTCTGCAAGTTTTCTAAATGCCTTGCTGTGCCATGCAGTGTAAGTTTTCAGAGCGTGCGTGCTTATAGAGTATACAACTGACTTTATTAAAAATCTGGTCAGACAGGATTACCACTGAAGTATCACCAAGAAGAAGCAAGAGCAAATGGAGGTTATTTACTTATTCCTTAAATTCAACTGCAAACATTACATATGTTGGTAAATCCCCTACCTTGGAAGCTAGAGTAACCACCAAGCAGGGCTGGAAAATAATGTGCCAGAACTGTGGTTCAACTGGGGCAGAAAGGAGAGTTATATTTCCCTTGGCTAAGAAGGTAACATTTGAACCACAAACCAGAATAAAAACAATAACATGCTCGCTTATAAGTGTGACGTTTTACATTACACATACTTTATAGCATAAATGCTGACTGCTGAAAAGCAAGATTTGATTTTCTTCTTCCTCCAAGTTCAGTCGCACTCAGCCCCACACCTTGCAACTGATCTACAAACAAGGCCTCAGCACTCACTCTGGCACACCGGTCCAGGTGGTCACTTTCCCGTCAGCCTGGATAGTCTGATTTATCCTCAGTCTCCAAGACTCAATACAAGGGAAGCTACAGGACAGCTCAGAAAAGGGCAGTCTGTTGCCTAAGTCATCCCTAAGCAAACATTAATTGTGTTATGCCATGATTTGAATCTTCTCAATGAGTGCCACAAACCACACACGCTTCCTCTGTGTAGAGGTTCACCAATCTTCCCCAGATAGTTCACCTCTGCAGCAAACAGAATATCGTACAAAAAGAGTAGGGACTGCGCACAAAGCTAACACACGAACATTATTAGGAACACTCTACTAACTCACTGTCACCTTTACTCGTGCCCAACATCCATGTTTGCATGAATATGCAGAGCCACAGAATGTGGATCCAGTTTGTTGCATTATACTCAGAAACCAGTACATGTGCCTCCGAGATTTTTATTCTATGAAACTTTCTTCAGGTGTCACAAACAGCAGGCAGAGAGCAGCGCACTGCTGCACCTTGGCCTGTGCTGCATGCTTCCTCGTGCTCTCGCTAACACACACATCGGAACACTCACTAGCAAATTTACAAGTCAGATCAAGCACTTCGAGCTACGGAGCTGAAACGTGGTTTCTCCTCAGTACAAGAAGCATCTTCAAAATTCTTCAGATTTTTGTGGGGGGCCAGAGGAGGAGGATGTGCCTTGGAGGAAGAAAGCACACACCTCATTCACTGAGGTCTGAGCAACCAGCTGCACAAAATGCAGAACCCCTGAGCAGCAATGCTGTGATCCTGGCTCCACTCCCACTAATGCCCCAGGGCACCAGCAGTTCTGAGCCCTGAGACCTCTTTATGAAAAATAAACCTGCTCAGCCCCTGCGTGCGTACAGGGAATGAGTGGCACCAGCTCTCAAATCCACGCACTCTCTAGCTACTTCCCG
The DNA here is from genome assembly GCF_059628265.1 of Tinamus guttatus. Lineage (NCBI taxonomy): Eukaryota > Metazoa > Chordata > Aves > Tinamiformes > Tinamidae > Tinamus > Tinamus guttatus. The sequence continues at coordinate 5,286,356 of NW_028289064.1, forward strand.
CAGAAAGGGAACCCCCAAGTCCAAAGACAAAACAGTACAGCTGCTGCCACACATCTGCAGCCTCCTTAGTGCCATCGGGCTGCCAGCGCACCCACACCACCAGTAGCGTGGCACATGGTTCAAGCACTTCTTACTACTTCATTTATACCCTCGCCTGTTTACCAGGTCACTAGGAATAATGCTCCTTATAAACAAAGCTGCTGCCTGGAAGTTTAACAGCAAGATTTATGGTAGAAATGCAGAAAGAACCTTGATGCCTTGAGTCATGCTAACACACCAGCACAAGACCAGATGTCGTCCCTCAGGATTATAAGGGGGGGCGGTCTTCATCCATAAGGGGTTCACTCCCCTTCCCAGCATTTCAGGTGTCCAAGTAAGAGCCTGCTGACCTCAAGGATGTGCAAGAATTTTCAACCAACTGAATTTCAACCAATAGCTTTTGGAAGAGCTGGGGAGATAGTAGAAGAAGGAAGAACTAAATCGTTTGAAGTATTCCAAAAGAAAGGAGAAGTAAAAGGTTCTCACTGAAAGGAGAGGGATGTCTCCAGCAAGACAGCACATCTCACGAGCATCGACTCAAAATGTGCAATCTCACCAAAGGCATTGTCTATTTTTGGGCTGCTTGCCTGATAATCATCATCTCTAGATGATGCCATGTTTACTGTATTTCAGAAATTCTGAGAGTAAAAACATAGCTCACATATTATGCAAACATAACAGGAAAAGGAATTTTGAAACAAATAAAATTCAATGCAAATAATTTAGAGAATGCCTCCAGGAACTAGAGCTTCCTAAAAGTGCCAGATAAAAATGGAAGGCTTTTTTTCAACAGCAGACAAGTGGAACACCAAAACAGAGCAAGGTGGCAACAAGTACATGAAATATTTTAAATTACAAAAAGAAAACAGAAACTACAAGTTTCAGACATGTCTTGGGACTCTAGGAACCTGTCAAGAAGGACAAATTTATTTACTTTTCATCATGGGTAAACAAAGAAAAATCTAAACCTTACAGAGATGAGAAAGCAAATGAAATTTTGCATGAACAGAATGAAATTTGGCATAACAGGTATTGAGATTTTATTTGATAGGCTCCAACTGGCAGTATACCTCATCTCCAGATCTGCCAGGAAGTTTTTTTAAAAAAGTCTGGCCCTAAGAAGCGTACAATAATCTAAAGATAAGGACAAAGAACTCACGTATCATTTAAAACTGTTTGCATTAGCCTCTTGGGACATTTCATGCATTGTTCTGTTTATTAACAAGAACAGCAGCTCTCCTGAATCCAGGAGGAAAGTAAATTTCAGTCACGCACACACACACTTAAGAACTTAAGACACTAGGAAACTAAAGAAGACACTTTCAGAACTGAGCAGGCCCTGACACTTCAATTAAGAAAACAGATGGAGAGGTTCTCCCCGCCCCACACAGCCCTTGTCACTACAAAAGTGCTGAAGAGCCAAAGGCCACGGTGCTCTCTTTCAGATGACTGCCAGAATGAACAGAGCCTTCTTGGGCTTCTGAATTACACAACTAGGAGACCTTCAGCAAAATCTGATGAAAAGGCCGTATCATTGCCTTCTGACTTATTCCCATTGGGGTTGACTCAGGTCACTCTTCAAATGCATCAATTTAAAATCCAGCTCAAATGAGGAATTTAAAATATCTCATGTTTTGTCTACCGGAAAAGACTGGTATCTGATCTTCCGGACTCTCTAATCTGATTAACAGTAGGTTGTGGTAATATGACATTAGGAATCCAAAATACAAATCTCAGAGAATAATTTTTAAAACAGCTGAAAAGAAACAGGAAATTAATAAAATTCATTACTAAAATATTTTTTTAAAAAAATAAAGCCTCTTTGTTTTCCCCTAATTCTTCTTAGAAGCAAACAGCTCCTATCAATTATGTTGTTAGTGCTGGGTTATTTGCAGAAGTTATGCATTGGGGGCGAAATATCTATTATTACAAATACATTGCAAAAGGTTTTGTCTATTCAGTGCTTTACGGTATTTTTTGTTGCTGCTTTACACATAATGAGTATTTTCTGTACATTGCTTAGTACTGAAACCGATGATAAAACCACAGTTCACCACCTGTATCCTCTGTATGCCTCCTCTGCGACACAACACTCATTTAAAAAAATCAAGTGCTAAGCAGTAAGGGTTCAGAGCAGTAGTACTCCAGGTCTTCCCTGCATGCAGCACATTGTCCAAAGCATAAATCAGAGGATAATCCAAGGAAAGAGATAAAACATCCCCCGATGACCAAATAAGGCAGTAGAGTCTACTTATTACTGCTTCCCAAAACAAGATAATGCCCATTTGAAGAATGGGCCAATAATGAGATCTTTCAAATACGGGCACCCCCAGCACTGCTCAGGGTAGGGACAGGAGTTGGTGTCATCCCAGGCTACTCCGAAAGAGCTGGGCTCCTGCCAGCCTTCCCCTCCTCCCTGCTGCCCCCTTCATTTGACAAAGGCTGGAGAGAGTCACAGACACCCAAGCAAGGGTCCCACAGTTCCCCCATAAGAGGTGGCTGCCGGGCCACATAGCAGGGAATTGGTTAATTAACCCCTTTCTGACTGGGGCTGCTCATGCTCTCCATCACACACACCCCGGGCACATTTAAAAGGTTGCTCGACACTCAACTCCCCGTGACCTCAAAGGAGTCTGCAAATACTTATTGTTTCTGACAGGCCACGTATTTACATTGATAAATATTACCCTGTTGGATGCAAAAGGAGTTTCTATTTTCATTTCAGTTAAAAAGAATGAAAAGCACTCAGCATTTCATGGTGCCAAATATAGGTACTTTTATTTTAAATTTTAGCTGAAATGCTCATTAAAGTGATCTATGTAGTCTTATCTTCTACACCCAGAGAGTTCCTTTAGTATCTGCCTTTACATCTTTGCCACTTCAACAACTGTTTGTATTCAGATTAGTTTTGTATTCAGTATCTCCTGTTCATCCTGTGGCACAGTAAGTCTAGCTACGTCATACCAAAATTAGACAAAATTTTGCAAATACAAATGCTGCCTTTATATAGTCTGCTGCTGAGAACATACCTAAAACACATCATGGGAAAAAAATAGTAATAAAATAAGCTGAATAAGTAGGAATATTTTATTGTAAGAATAATCTGAAATAGATTAAATAAAATGGAAAGATGATTTGGGTTTTTTTTTCTTTTCTTTCTTAACAATGTGAAATAATTCACTTTAAAAGGGAGGCAGACATGCTTAGCTAAAATAATTGCCAGAACAACAGTGGCATTCACTGGGCGAGTTCTCCTGGTAGCGTGTGTGCACAATGAGATAAAATCATGATTAAAATCTTAAGACAACTAATTCAATATATGATGATCAAGTTGTTAGGAGTCTGTGAATAGTATCGTATGCTCCATCCCATTCATTGACATTACCTAAAGCCACTGTTACGTTCTGCTGTCATCTGCAGTCACAGCACAATATCCCAAAGTCATCTCAGAGGTACGGGAAAACAAAAAGTGGCACAGTAATGTCCTTCTTTCTATCAGAATGTTAATGGAGTGTGAACTAGAGCAAATGAGCACAAGGAAGCACATTTGCTGCAAATTTTACTCAACAGCAGTTCAAGCTATTGCACACCAGGAAATGAAAATAAGAGGTGAAGAGTACATATTTTATTATTTCAACAACCTACTGTACTAATGGAATAAAAACCTTTCCTTGTGAAAAGACATCATTACTCTATGCTGACCACACACTTTCTCTCCCCAAAAATGAACTGATACAGAGCTGAGTCTGCTTCAATACCCACAAAATGAATTGACACTTGAAAACAACTAATACTCTTCTGCTATATTTTACAGATCTATTTTACAGCTTCTATTTTATGATTCAGGTTAAAATGAAGTATCTACATTATGTGAGAAATTTTCATTCTATGACCTTGATCACTATTGAAGTTATCAGACATTTTTTGTTAAACATTTTTAACATCTGCAACATATGGCCATCCTGCTTTTCAGCAATACAGATTCATGCTATTTATCTATCTATTGTGTTAGCTTTAAAGTATCCAAATAAACATTTTCAAGAAATAAAAATAAAGGTAATAGTAAGGAACTGGTTCAGGTTTGCCAATACTCAGTACAACTTATGATACATGGGATTGGAGGCAAGATCATTGGACTTCTTCTTACAAGATCTTAACTACATTATTCACAAGGTAAATGGAAATATTTTTCAATTTCATACAGTGGTTATTTTTTTAAGTTAAGTAAAACTTGTACAGCTGTATAAACATCAGTAAAATATATATTATTTTATTTTTCTGTCATTTGGACTTTCAGACCTCCAGCTCTGCAAGGGGACTCTTCATTTCTACAGTTCTACAGTCAGACCAATGATATTTCATACAGGAATTATCATTCAATTTAAGGAGCCCTGAGCCACGCAAATATATCTCATTCCTCCGTTCATGGCAAATAGATACAACGTAAACCTTAAGCAAGGGACAGCAGCATTTCTAGTGAAGTTCTGTGGTTTTCCCAAAAGCCATATGGGTGGTCCCACAACAGTAGGGACCGCTGAACAAATTTCTATTGCTCCCATATAAAGTCCATCTATACTGTAACAAACATACCACCTTTATCAAACTCCCCCCACCACCGACCCCGCTTTTGATTTCTTTACAGTTTCATTGGATTTTTCTCTCTCATTCCCAACAAGAGCTCAAAACCATGCTTTCAAAATACACTCACCTTTGCACAGCACGCTCCCCTTCCCTCTGCAAATCCAAGTCCTCCTCCTCACCTGCAGCAGCTCTTGTTCAGCATTGCACCGAACAAGCACTCTGGCCTCGCACGAACAGCCCATCCCTGTATTTCTCTGTTCCCTCATGACACTTTGAAAGCAGAGCTACAAAGACTTTTTCCTTACTCTCTGATGCCAACGGTAGCTGGTAGAACACAAGCATGAGATATAAAATTAAAATATTTAGCATCACAAATGACCACTTTTGAAAGCAGCTGGTCATCACAGATGCAGTCATCAGCCACGCACAGGGTCTGACCCAAGACATACCTACTGAAGGGTCACTCTGTAGCACTGGCTATAACATACTCAAATCCAACAACCTCGCTAGAGAGAAAGGCACATCTTGGTGGGGTTTTACTTTTTAAAGGAAGCTTAGCTAAAAAAAAGTTAAAGAGAATGATTAAAGGAGTAAAATAATTGCAGATGCCAGGGAGACTGTAAAGATACAGCCCATATTAGAAGCCCAAAGTAAAAGCACAGCATGAAATTAAAGCAAAGCAACGCAACACAGCAAAGCACTACAGTGTCTTGTGCATCCCAGTCTCCCCACTCCTCCACCTCCAAAATGCAGGCTGAGAAAGAGGAGAGCTTTTAAGACATGAAAAAAGGTTTCTTCTAAAGAGAGACCGTGTCCAAAAAGGAAAAAGAACTCACAAGTGGGAAAGCAAAAGCTTATACGAATCTCAACAGTTCAGTACAGGGAATAAGTAAAGTAAAATCGTTATACTTAGTGGGTATTCTAAAAACAAAATATTAAGAAACAGAAATGAGGAAAAAACAGAATACTTCAATCTATACTAAATAAAGACAACAACTACCAAAAGCAAGCATATCAAAAAATAAAACCTACAAAAAATCCTAAGGTATTTAGACTTAAAACAAAAACATTAACAAAAATAATATAGCCTGTTCCCCAAGCAATAGATCAATACTAAGTTTTAAAGAACAGGAACTGAGAGATGCACTGAGAGAAAGAGCAAAAATTGAAAGCAAGCAAGCATTTAGTGACCTCTGCTAATCAGGCTTTAAGTAAGAGCTCGAACAGTCTGTGAAATGTTTGATATGCACTGACCTACTTAGGATGTTCACAATGAATTAAAAAAAAAAAAAAAAAAAGGGAAGAAAAAAAAAAAAAAAAAGAAAAAAAAAGCCCAAACTCCAGAGCTGCTCAGCAAACCAGTGCCTCTGCTCCATACTAAGAAAAGTACCGCTTTCCCGCAAGGACTGTCTCAAAGCAACACTGTTATTAATGAGGCGGACTCCAAAATATCCTGTTTCTGCAAAAAAAAATAGTTTCCTTTGAGGCATAAAGTGCTGATAAACACCTGCACCTGCAGCAGGGCACTGGGCTGCCCTCCTGTCCGCTCGGCCCTCCGCTGGCAGGGATCACCCCAGCCCCAAACCCGAACGGGCTCCTCGTACCTCCGCACCACGGCAGGCCGGGCCGCGGCACCTGCGCGAGCTGGGGGACACGGGCGCACGGCCCTCCCGCCCAGGGCCACCATGTGCTCGCACCGCACGAGCGCAGCAGGGCCAATTTTTAGCTCTATTGATGTCTATCTTTTGCCTTTAGGTCAGGCCTTGGTTGCTAAAAATACGTTTCTAACCTCTGCAGGGTGGAGGTTTTGTATGGCAGAATTGAAGAGAACAGTCACCAAAGGTAACGCCGGTTCCCCAAAACTCCTGATGAAAAAAAAAAAAAAAAAAAAAACAGATTTTCCAGAGACTTCAAAGGATGAGCAAGTCACAGAGGAAGTTTAGAGGACAACTTAAGGACTGAATGGCCTGATGTCCTGTATCAGACTGCAAACTCTGAAATTACATAGGCAATAAAGGAAAATAATTAAAAAAAAAAGGGCAGACTAGCACCTTCCACATTAAGAGTTACTGAAAGAAGCAGAGTAAATATTTGGTCCTAAAAAAAAGCTGCTGAAAATTACTGCAGCTCTAACAGGAAGGTAAACACTGCTGTGACCTTCCTGGGTAAATGATAAAGAAGCAGTGGATTAAAATGCATGGAAGTTACTTGCCATGTGGTTTTCCTGGGAGCAGAACAGGGTGGAACCAGGAGCTCCTGCAGCCACAGAGCTGCAGCGATTGCTGCCCTGCAGATACTGCGTGACCAAAACACAAGAGCTTGCACCCCACATATCAGCCTTCTGTGGCAGGAATGACACTATTAACTTATCCTCAGGATGCGAATCCAACACTTAGATTATTATCTACACTGAAAAAAAAAAAAAAAAAGAGGTGGTCTGGCTAAAAGGCACACCTCTCCCTTGGCTTACCACTCAGCATGTTCCTGCCCAAAAATGTCCCAACAGCCACCCAAAGGAGACAGCCTGAAGCAACTAAGGTCAGAGTGGAACTAGGTTCTGGCAGCCAAAACATCTAAAAAATGTGCATAAGCCACCACCTATCCTCTCCAAATATGCTTTTAAGAAGAAGCTTTTAAATCAAGGATTTCTTTTATTGCACTCTCATTAAAACCTGAGGTATGGGTTCCTTTGCACAGAGACTGCGCAGTGCACATCCAGATGTTACATATACGGTGGCACACAACTATCTGCACTCACGGCAGCAGGACAGTGCAATGTTTAATGCTGCTCTGCTGAGTTTTGCCCTTCATTGGGGATTTTTTGGCTAACAACCAGAGACAGTTAGCAAAATCCGAAATACACATAGCCTATTTTTGGATCATGAGCTCTGGCAGGCAGAGACCATCGCTCGCTGTATATCTATAAGGGAACACCCAGCTCAATAGGTTAATGCTGCTACAATGCGGCTCCAGCACGACACAGACACGTGCAATGAGATTTGCTTGTACTCAGAGTGCTGGAAAGAGACGCAGCAGGACAAGCACAGGGAGGAAGGAGGAGGAAAATTCCCAAGTCTACAGCGCTGGTCCCAAAGGGCAGGAATTCCCTAACAGGCTCTTGAGGCTTCTTTGGAGGCAGCAGCTCCCAGTGCCACTATAAACCCAGGAGAAAAGAGGAGTGGAAAGGCTGCCACGCTGGGCTGAGCAAGCAGGGAAGATGGAGAAGGCCCTAAGATTAAGTCAAGGACACTTTTATTGTATTGGCACTAAAATCCCTGAGCTGTGGGATGGGCTCATTCCGTATACATCCACAGAAAGAGGAACATCAATTACATTATTTTAAATGTGAGTGATTCTGTTGCCAGAAACTGTAGCCTTTCACCGCTTTAAAGCTTACTTACAACAACCCTGTAACTCCCAAGAGCAAATTTTATGCAGCCATTTCCTCTTAGAAGCCTGAAATCAGCTTCAGGAGCTACTCTAGGGTGAATAACAACGTGTGTTTTCATATTGCAGGGAAGTTTCAGTCAAGAATGGGATCATATTATATCAGACATGCTCGAATGCTGAAGATGGACTGTTTGCTCCAGAGACTTTGCCCTTATATTACACTGTAAATTATGGGGAAAAGAACAGGAGCAAAGGACTGTCGAGATCTTACAGGATGGTTATAGCAGTTACAGTCATAACCTAGTATCCTTAACCCCTGGCCAAAGCTTAATCCAGTAAAAACACCAACCATTTAAATATGTGCACCTTATATCTGCAAATATTTTTTGTACATGTACCAAGAGTTCTCATTTAATATCCTTTTCCTTGGTTGAAAAGGTAGGATGTCACATTGGGCATAAAAAAAAATATACATATAATGTTTTTCATTTTCTATAAATGTATTCTTCCCTGACTTTGCCTAATGTTCCTGCAAATATATATTCTTCCTCAGTAAAAAACCAGGTAGCAAAATACATATAAATTTGTGTAATAAAAATCTTTTATCAGTGTATCTTGTGAGACACTGAGCAAGACAGACCCACGAATAAAGCCCCTGAAGCTGACGGAAACGAAAGCACTAGGGGAAAAACAAACCTTTTTGCTTGTAGTAAAATATTTGGCACTTCTTAATGCTAAATGCTCTAAACTGCAAGTTCCCTCATCTGAAAAAGGAGGGCTCAGCTCAGCTCAAACACCTATCAAAACACGGAGGAGGATGGCTTATTTTATAATTAGCAGCTCTTTGAAGTCCTTCTGAGGGCGGGAACATGAAAAACAGGCTTAGCAGCCAAAAGACTGCAATGGGAGATGCCAATCCCATACAAGTACATATGCCTTGTGCTATTTATGACATTTGCTGCCATGCATATACCATTTCATAAAATACATTTGATATGCACACATGCAGATCATCTCAAAAGCAGCTCAGTCTTCAACTAACTTATTTACATCCACCTATCAAAGAGTATTACCCAAGTAACATAATGTTTAAAAAGCTATAATGGGCACACCTTGCAAATTGGAAGGACTACTCTAAAACAACTGTTTTGCTTTAGTCTACTGCACACTCCACCAGGAAACGTTTTAAAATTTCACAGGAATATTGTGTAATGCCAATCTAAACATTTTTCATGTTAACCTGAGGGGAAAACACAAAGCAAAGAAGTGAAAAAGGCTAAATGACATATAATAACTGTTGAAATTCTACATCGGGCAAGAGCCATAAATAAGTAACAATGGCAAAACTGCTAGGTTACACTTGCCAATAATTCATGAAGAGTTCAAATAAAACAACATATTTGGGGGAAACTTGTTACGGAGGGGTCTGTAGTGACCCATGAAAATTGTTTCTTTAATATATTCTAAAGAGTTTCACATATTGCTTTCCAATGAAAACTCCATATTTCTCAACAGAACCTACATTGCACTGTTTCTGTCAGAGCATGTATAACGCAGTAACATTCATACACACATTCAAGTACACACATATTAATTTAACTTTCAGCATTACATTGCATTTGCCAAAGTTTGATTCTGATGATCCTGTTTCACTAACTTTATTTATTTATTCTTGTCCCGACAGCATCAAACGCCCGATTTCCCTAAAAGTTAAATCGGGAACCATTTCATTCACATTTACTATGAATGGCATCCCAGACATTTGTTTGCTTGTTTGCCAGTCTCTTTTAAGCAGACACTTTATGGATAAGTAAACATGACATACCGAGTCAGCAAGTTTTCCAATTGTTTTCACTCCTATTTTTAAGCTGTGTTCCTTTTTTTGTCTCTAGTTCCACCCCCCCCCCCCTTTTTTTTTTTTTTTGAATGTGTTAACTTAGATTCACCATTGCAAATGACCCCTAAAATTACAGACATAACAACCAAAAGCACAGCGGCTTCTAGTATGACTTCTTTTGTTAGAAAACCAAATGATGAAGTGAATTCACATTAAGCTTTCCAGCAAGGAAGTCAGTACGGCAACACGCAGATTCTGCCTCAGCATATGGGCACCAGTCACGAACAGCTACAAATATGAGAAGAGGAAAAATCCCAGGTGTAAATCTTGCAGGAATAGGAACATTACTGCTAAACACTGGCTTGTTCTACAGGACAGAGACTGGGAAGGATGCAAGCAATGAGAAATACATTTCTTGCACTATTGCAGTGGTGTTGGAATATTTTTATGTCATTAAAGATTAATCCTTGATTACAGGATAACATAGGTAGAAAAAAAACTCTAAAATAAATACTTTAATCACTGGTGCTGAGGGCATTTACAGATGCTTCTTGTTCTAGATTTGAGAAGTTGGTGCTTTAGACAACTTCACAAATCTTTTCTTTTTACTTATCCAGGTCATCTGGATCTAGTGAACATCTAATACTGTTCAATTCTGCACGTACTCTATCTTTTCATCAAGGGGAAGATGTGTCACAAAGTGAACACTATGTGGACCTTTCCACTGTATTGCTGCCTCACAGAGCAAAATACAGGACCTAATGATCCTGATGATCCAGCTGATCTCCTTTCCATTCCATAGTACTTGTCCAGCTGCACTGAAATATTGGAACTGCAACACTTAGTTGTATACTCATGCAAAAGATATATTATCAATTCCAATTTTACATAGGAAAACTGGAGTGGGATTCTCAGAATCCCCACTAGTATGTCTTCATAAAAAATACACAATAAGAATATCACCATCTCAGATTCCTGGATCATTTACCCTGCAAATAAGAATAAGTATGCTTTCTAGATACAAAATTTAAGCTATTGCCTTTGGTTTTCTTAAAAATATTAAAATCAAAACACCACAATAACATTCTTTAAATATTAGCAACACTACAGAAATTTGTATAGTAATATATAACTGCACAGCCATTCATGAGTTTAAATGCATCTTTCTCAGGCTAACATGAAAGTTTAATGTTAATAGCAATAGTATTAGATTTCCTTAATTTAACATTAATTAAAAAATAAATTAATGCTTTTATATATATATACATATATATAAATTCTACTGTTATTTCCTTTATTAGTTCGTAAGATTCACAGGGAGACAATTGGCTATTTTCTGCATATCCTGCACACAACCAACTAGTGCACTGTACCAAGAAAAGAGTGATTGAGAATCGTACTTCAACAATATTGATGTGTCTTTCATTCTACAATCTAAAAATGCAAGCAAAAACAGAAACACCAAAAAATAATTAAAATTCACCAACATGTACACAGCAACAATCTGTGCTGGAAAGAACCCTAAGATTATTTCCCTAGGAAATGACATTTTCACCAAATCGGAGGCTCACTTTTCTTGCTTCTGATCAGTTTCTCTACTGTTATTCTCAAGGAGCCTGCCAGAAACTTCTCATTTATGGGTTCATGCAAGGAGATTCACTGGAGCAAGCTATTAGATTGCTTAAATTCTATATTTCATAAGTCCCTGTTCCATCCCACCTCTATAAGATTAATTATTATGGGCAAAACTGCTTCTCTGTCTGCTGAACTGCTGTCACACTTATCAGGAAGGCACCCTTGGCGGAGACCCGGGTACGGCTGTGTGTGCTTTGCAGGAAGCTCTTTACGCCAGTGAGCTAACATACATGCTCCTGCACAGCAGCGATATGCCCCTAGATAAATACACTGTGTTCTAACAACAACAACAAGCCTCACAAACACGGCTTTTTTGCACCTTCATATTGCCTAAGTGTTTTGAGAATTTCTCCATAGTAACTTGCTCTTCTTCTCTCGCTCAATACGATGCATCATCTTCCAGTTCAGCAGATGTTTCCTCCTATTCTTTTCTCTAAGATACATTATTTATTCTACATTAATCTGTACTGCATTGGACCTGCCATCTGTTAACCTAGGTATACAAAATACCCAAAGCCTTATGTGACTGCAGGCAACATTCCTCACAATTTGCTGCTTCTCCCAGTTGGGCTCAGCTGCCTTTGGGGATAAAACCTGAAACCCTCCTTAAACTGGCGAGGTCTTATTCACACTAGCAACCCAAAGCACTCACAGTAGCCCTGAGCACTTCTCACCATTAACAAGGATTCCAAACCTGCCCATCAATAACAGCATCACTTTCATGCTTAACTTTATTTTGGCTCAGCCACACTGAAAGAGACAGGCATAGCCGTGTTAAATACTCGTAACACATTATCATCTCCAAAATAGCAGGAGTATGAATGGTGTTAATGTCTAGATGTAAAATGTACAGTAACATTTCTATTTTATTTTTGAAATCTCTTGTGTTGCAGCTTGTCTAGATTTTAAGTTCATGAACCTGAAGTGGAAAAGAGCCAAATAAAGGAATGGATTTGTATTTCAATAATTAATGTAAAATAGAGAAGCAATCCTAACAGCAGATAGTGGCACACAAAAGCTCTTCCATTGATTTTTCAAGTATCCTAATCACTTAAGTCCTAAGACACTTAATTTAGAAGAGGTGGTTTTAAATTCCCTCAGGAAGAAAAAGGCATTTCTCTAAAATCTCACTTTCAGTGTCGGCACTTGACTCGCTTCATTCAGTGACACTCAAGACACACAGGTCTTCTTAGCATTCCCCTGTTAGCTGGCTGGAGCAGAAGGACCCTCACCATGTTTGCTCTTCTGGATCCCATTCTGAGGTACTTAACATTCCCCATATGCTACATGCAGCACCTGGATAAAAGAACCTTCTGAATCCCACTGTGGGGGCAGAAGTGCCTCAAAGATAAGCCTTACAGTACCTAAACTTCAGGCACATAGTGTTTTCCTCAACTCTGTTCCTAATACTGCAAAACCTGTATGTCCCAAGGGATTATCTCAGCATCAACGAGCCCAATTCTTGGCTCCCATGCTAAGGGGCTCGCCATGCATTTTAACTGCTGTATCTCCTCTCTCTGCAGCTGTAACATTGGGATATCAGTTTTTTGGTGGCTCCTGCTATGATGATTCCCTTTGGGATTTTGAGGGGGGGAGGGACTGAAATATACCTTTTATGACACCTCCATTTTATGTCAGTTCCAAATGTCAATTAGAAAGACGACCTAAGGTGCAGTACTGTCAGATGGAAGGATTCCAAAAAATCTGCACTCATCTTCTACCTCATTAACTTTAATGAACTTCCCCTGCAGCTTTTTGAACTCTGAAGGTGTAGTACTGAATGTCAAAGATCCCCAAGGGCTGAGCAGAGCCTCTGGTTGGGAAAGGCAGCCCTTCAATTACCAGCAGCCTCTTTCCAGGCCTGGGAAAGCCTCTGGTTGGGGCAAGATACTGCAAACATCAGCATCCCTCGTGGCTTTGTGGAGCCAGATGTTGCAAGAGAGAGGCTACTGTCTCCTGTCGCTGGAGCTGTGGACAGGCCCTCCCAAGACCAGGAGCAGCCGCCTTCCTTGCCAGTCACCGTGGCCACTGCCCCGGTGGCTTCATCACCAACAGGAGGGAAAGCGCAGGCTCCAAGCAAACCTGGGTGCTCTTCTTGCTCACAGCTTCCCTGGAGCAAAATCACATGCTTAGTTTGGAAACACGACTGCATACCCTTTGATAACGGGGCCAAACAACACTAGTGAGGGGGTTCTCCACAGAAATACATACTCTCAAGCAGTAGGCTAACAATACCTGCTGATTCTGATGAAAGATTATGTTTTACTGAGTAAAAAGGAAAGCCCGAGCAGAACTCCAGAGAGGAAAAGTGAAAGCCAAGGAGCAAATTCCAGACGTTACTCTGCTACTTATGCTCACACTGCATTAAGGACATGATTAAACGGAACCCAAATTCTGAGGGAAAAGAAACAGCACTAATACACCTCACTATGGGAGGGAGAAATTGCTATTAGAAGTCTGACTGACATAAGTAGGAAAAAACATCTACTCATGGGAGAGACATAAGGTTTATCTTCTAATCAATCAGATCTAAAAATCTGAATAAAGATATAAAATACAAAAACACGTAATTCTGTAGAATCTGTGATAATTAACCACGGTATTTTATCTCCTTCCAAACAGAAACTTGAGAAAATTCTGTTTCTATATTTCAAACTTCCAGAATAATCTCTAATGAGATGAAAGCAAGCATACATAGTTTTTTTGTGTTCTCTGCAATCGAAGACCCCTTGAATAAAAGAGAAGTTGAAAGTTTCATTTAAATTAAACTACATTATAGTAAAGTATATGTTACAGAGAATGGATGATTGAACTAGTACTTAGTTTGAACCCATGCTACAACTCTCTTCCCATTATCAGAAAATGAGCATATTGCAGAAAGTCTGGTTTTAACTAAGTAAATTTTATGCAATTCTATAAAAATGGATCCTCCAGAGAACTTAAACTTTACCTCTCCATTTCTCCACTAAATGAAGTTTATAACTGGAATTTTACCTGCATATCAGCAATTTTGCACCAGTCAGGTACAAGTAATTGTCAGAAAAGTAAAGCCACACCATATTTATTTGTCCAAGACACCTCTCCAACTAGAAGGGAAGAAAAGGAATGCAAACTAAAGCTACAGGTTCATCCTTTCCAGGCAGCCGTCTAGTCCAAAATAGCACAATGGGTTCTATACTGAAGATGCATAACTGATTTTAACATATCTATCCATCTGAGTTTTACTTCATCTGTCTAGCATGTAACCTCCTCCTCTTCTACCAAGCCTCTTTAAAAGTAATTCCCCTCAGAACAATTACCTTTACAAACATATATGATTTATGTCAGAGGTGTAATGTCTGAGTGTTGAGAGAACCATTTATAGACTACTTCTGTTAAACTTCAGCTAAAAGTAAAATCTCTGTATCTTTCAGCAAAAATCCATCTAAACCTACTCCAAGAATTAGAACCAAACTTTTGTTTTAATATATAGTTCAAGTACAGTTTATATAGCTTCAAAAAGGAACACATCTTAGTACTGCAGAGAGAGTTTTGAAGATGAAAGTGCAACACAGAAAGACAAATGAAATTCTTCAGAGGTCCTGTGGGAGATGAAATATCTAACTTTAAATGCTCAAATGCTTTCAAAATAAACAACAAACAGAAATAAACATTTTATGGATATATAGTGGCTTTTTGGAACAAAACAAAGAAATGTCAGTAGGCAGGGGTGCACATGAGGAGGGAAATCATACCCACCATGGCACAGATATTAATGCAGACTCAATGATTCTTCCAGGCATTTCGAAGTTCAGAATGGATCATTCTCCAATTCAGAAGCACTTGAATATATGACTCCATGGTATACAGGACCCTGGTCTGCAAAACCTTCAGAGCTGGGGGCTGAAGCACACGCTGAGCATAAGGGATGAGCAGAGAGGGGTGTGCGGGAAGCAAGGGCACAGTCCCTGCCGGCCTCCCAGGCTGGAAGTGCAAGTCGGGGCAGGCACCAGTCCTCCCTCTAGTTCTTTCCTCCCTGAAGACGAATCAATTGCTGGGGGGTATCAGGCTGCTGAACCCTAGCATGAGGAAAGGCCCAACACCCAACTTTCTGGTTCTGGTGGGAGTGCACACTTACTTGGACACCACACAAATGGAAGAAGTCGACATAGGTGCTCTTGATATAGGAAGCCACACACGATACGGAACCATCACGTTAGATCTGGCCACAGGTTACAATGCACACTGAGCCTGGAACAGGCTGCCCAGAGAGGCCGTGAAGTCTCCTTCTCTGGAGATCTTCCAAACCCGCCTGGATGCCTGTGCCACACGCTAAAGAAATCTCTGATTAAGTGAAGCTGGAGTTTAACCTCTCCTCCCACTCAGGCATGGAAACGAGCTGCATTGTAGCACAGTTTTAACTGTACAACAGCAATGGTTGAACACCTTGTAGGTCTACCACTGCATTACTCACAAAAAGGAAGTTTATTCTAGAAAGCATCAGTTGCTTTCTTTTGATTTAAAGAAGTCTAATGCCCTAATTAAAACAATGTTAACGTAGTAACAGAATTTGTTATGATTGAATTCCTGTACAAAAATAACCCAAAGACATAAAAGAAGCTTTGCAAATCAGCGTTCTCTCTGCTGTGCTATTATGTCATTTTACACTCTTGGTTTGCTTCTTACACATAATCAGTAATACACTACATCAGGCTGGTTATTTGCACTACTGAATGCATGCAGTGCTAGGCAACACATACAGGCATGCAAGGTACCTGAACCAACTATGCTGCAGGACCCTTAAATTTCATATTCCTTGAAAAGTTATGTTTTTAACTGTGTAGGCTTAAAATCAATTAGTGCAATTTCCTGCTTTAGAATACACAGTCATTCTATACAACTTAATGGGCCTGCTTGTAAACATCATCATTTTTATTGCTCCTCAGGCAATCCACACCCTCAACCTTTAAGCATCAACAGTGAGCACTGTTTTTGACAGGCTGCTTTGTTCCTTGCTCAGATTTATCATTACATTAGCATTTGGCCCAAAGGCATCATCTCAGCCACATAACCATTTACTTATGATCTAAGAGAACTTGCAAAGCCTTGCCTAGCACGCAATGAATGCAGCCATCATTTCACAGAACTTCAGGGAGAAAAAAAACAGAATTCCCGTTTCTTTTACTTCTTTACTTGAGATTTACTGCTTGCTGCAAACATTATTTTAAAGGGGCTAAGATACTATAATTAGTGTCACAACAAATTTAGAAGAGTTGTATCATACTTATGATCACAGATTATAATCTATGATCATAATTGCACATGATAACAATTTCTAATAGAAGTTTCTCAACATGCTAGACATTGCCAACCTTAATACCTAGATATGAAACTTGCACCTACAAGTACACTTGGAATCTTTTCAGATGATGCTTAACATAAGGGTATACAAGTAAATGTCATCTTCTCTCTCAATATTTCATCTGTTTATGTTTTGGCAACATGTCTTTCTAGACATACATCAAATAGACATCACCACACTCACCAAAATACACACAAATGCTGATTGTGGTTCAAACACACAATGCTTGTGAGTTCTGTACACTTACATATCGTTTTGAGGGGTGGGAAAAATAAAATAAATAAATAAAAAGCAAGGAATAACTAAGCTATACCACTTGATAGAGACATGCTAGAAGCCGCATGTTTTTGTAGAAAATCATTTTGACATCCTAAGGCCATAAAAGTGCCTTCTCTATTGGCCAGATTCACTACGAGAAGGAGGAGAAGCTGGGAATTATCTATAAGACTGGGTAGCAAGGATTGGAATTGTTACTTCACAGATCCACAGCAATTTCACCTCTTTTCTATTCTATTTCTTGTCCATCAGCATGTAGGACATCACTTCTTCCTGATAAGGCAAAGCACAGCTGTCCCAGAGGTCTATTCTAAGTTCAGCATGCAAGTATTTTGTTAGAGAAGACATAACGGGCTATGAAAAATTAGAAATAGTTTTTGTCCAGTGAGATTAAATCTAGAAGTTTTCTAGAGCTGAGACTAGTTTATATGTGTATTTGCACATACATATGCACCCACATATAGTCGAATTTACATGATGCCTTTTTTTTTTTTTTTATAACACACTTCATGGAACAGTGGTATCTACTTACTGTCAAATCCAGAGAGCTAGATTTGAATGCAGTGATGTTCAATAGGCCAAGAGAAAAATATTCCAAAAAAAGTATTTCCAAAAATGTTGTCCTTCCGATGTGAATCACATTTTTCAAAAACATCAGAGTAAGCCTTTTTGAAGAGTTCATTTTCTAATCAGATTTAATGGCAAGGCATTATCCATCATGAAGAATATAAAAATGCACAGTGAGGTAAACGGCAGACTTTAAAAGCAACATAAAACAGTTTAGCCAGCTGTAGCACCGCACTAGCACAATCTAATAGTCCTTTTCTGTGCAATCTTAATTCATCCCCAAGTTATCAAAGTTTTCACCTTTCAGAACCCCGTCACCTCTCTTGCCCACTACATAAACATTGAATCCAAAAAAAATGCTGCTGCTTGTCTTGTCACATCACATGGGTGACACCACTGTCAACTTCAGAATATTTCAATTTGTCTCATTACCATTGTTATGATTAAGCTGTTACTTCTCAGAGACAGAAACAGAAGTGGGAGAGTGGGAGTGTCTCAGAGATAGAAAAAGAAGTGGGAGGGCAGCCACCACAAGCAGGACAATCAGGACAGTCTGGGACATGAGGATGACACTGCAGGGACATGGAACCAGTGCTCTGTACAGGAGACTCTGAAGACCATCTCGAAGTGAGTCAGGTACATTGACTAAATCAAGATCATCTTGCTGGCTTTCTTCTAAATTTTATAACTTTTTCAGCTTATTTCATCCACATGCAATCATTACTTATTTATTAGATTTAGACTGTCAAATCTTGGGCCTTTGTGGATAAAAAAAAAAGTTTTGTAGTGCTGGCTGACCTACATTCTCAGGCATTAAATCTCTCCTCAAAGTAAGTTGTGACTGGGAGAAAGAGCCATCAAGTTTGCTGCATTTAGGGGAATAAATTCAATTTACCCTGTATTCCAATACTGCTTTCTTCTGATGAGCTTTTACACAAATGTTTTATTATATTTGATTTAGTTCAAAAGTGGAGAATTAGTTGCTGAAGAATTCTCTGAATACTTTGAATTCCAATAATCTAATGGATTCAAAGAATAAATAATGATGGATACAATTTAGGGCACATAAGGAAAAATCTTTAACAGAACCAGCAAAGAAAGAGGCACATCATTAGCAAACCGTGATACCAGAACTCTAGCAGTGCCAGGAGCAACCTGCACTCTGCTCCAAAGAGGAAATGCCTCTGCAGACAGGAAGGACACTATGAAACTGCTGGAAACATATTACATCGTCGGTCTCAAAAAGTTATCACTTCCTTGTTTATGAAGTTAAAAATAATCCTCTCTTGGGGTATTAAAAAAAAAAAAAAAAAAAAAAACTCTTCATTACTTTTGAAAACCATAAGATTCGTTCTTAATGAGCGATCTTCTGTATGAAGAGGGCACCCAAAGGCTGACTCACATGATGCTATTTTTGAATGAATCAAGAAAGATGTTCAGAATATTCAATTAACAACCTAGTATACTGAGCTCTTCTATAGGGTTTCTGAGGTGCCTTTTTTTTTTTAATAGATACTTTTCCAAATTTCAAAAAACCAGAAAGAATAATTGTACTTAACTCATTACTCTAACTTGTACCTTGTTTTAGCAGTCCTAGTGACATCAACTTTGAGAGGTATTTATGATAAAAGTTCCTTGTCAAGGCTCTAGGAATCATATTTCCATAGTGGGACTAGGACAACAGTTAAGGAATTATCCTTTCATAAGGCTATAAGAGACAAAATTAGTTTTACTTAACTCTCATATATGTTTCCACTATATATTTCCCTTGGAAGGAATTTAATAACCAGATCTTAGTTTTGCTTAGAGTCTATTATTTCCCAACAAAATATATTTACATAATGAGACTTTTCTTTAGAAGTCTGTATCATTACTCAAAGAGTACACACCCACAACCTATGAAATGTAAACCTTAATGTAGAAATCATTTCTACTGTTCTTGATTAATGGTGATGCAGTTTTGTGCTGAGATTTCAGGAAATGTGCAAAAATCATAATGGTGTTCCCAGACCCTGATACAAAAATATATGTTCTAAGAGTGATCCATACATCAATGTCAAGTATTTTAACTAATATGTTATCAATTCAGGTGAACCGTCAGACAAAAGATCCTTCAAAAATCTGATGTGTTGGACTATTACTTTTATCAAAATCTCTTTCAGAATTTTATAGTATATATGTTTTACAGTTGAAAATTTCCACAAACAACATTATTTTTAATTTCAATGACTCACAAAATAAATAACTAGAAAATAATGCAAAATAGTCACTACTGAATTTAGTGCAAACATGGAGACAGAGACATCTGATTCATCTCTCTTTGAAGTTGGTGTTAGTGTCTCTGGGCATTAGCACAGCAGCATTTTTCATATGCTGCTTTCTTCAGCAAGACAGTGCTTTCCTCATAGGAACTCTTTTTTAAAAGAGAATATCCTCGTTAACCAGATATATTTGATAGGACAAAACACTAAATAACAAGCATCTGCAAACTGGGAACTCCACTGTGTGTTGCTGCTGCTCTTCTCAATTTCTTCTCATTTAGAAGAAACACGCCAGCACCTCTTCTTCCCCTGTTCCCATGACCTGAGGCAGGAAGGCCTAGTAAGACTATCCTCATATGACAGCAAAGCAGTTAATAAAGGGAGAAGTCAATGTGTTTTCCTGGAGGCTTTCAGCACGTGCTGTCTGATGAGAGCGTATGAGAAAAGACAAGAGGTGTGCAATTCAAATAGTAAATTTGTCAGTGCTGGCTCCCACTCACTTCTCTATAGCAGAGTATCCCTTTACCTCCATGCTGCTATTTTCCCATATCCTTTCCTTCTAACACACACATACAGTAACATCTCCAAGTAGTAGATAAAATACATAACCAATCTCTTTTTCAATAGCTGCCAGAGAAAACAGAAATATCAGCTTAGAAATGCCTCCAAGATGTACATTGCTTGACTATCCCCATCTTAAAGAAAGGGTGAAAGATCCTACGAGAAAATTCTAGATAGTAGCAGTTTAAGTTATAGCAGCATCTGATAAAAAGAGGTGTGAGTGACTACCAGGAATTCAGTACCAATAAAGGGGAAGTCACAATGTCACTGCATCCCAAGAGTTCCTTGGGGAACCACAGAGTGGCAGAAGGGAATAAAATACTAAGGTGAAACTGAAAACCTACCTAAGTTGTAGGACAGATATTAATCACTATTTTCCAGGTCTGCTTAACTTTCTAGGCACTAAAATATAGTGGGTGACTCCCTAGTTACGTTTCTAGGAAAAGTTCCATGTGCATTAACCTTAATTATCCCCACACATGCTTGGGGTAGATAAGCATCTGCTGATCAGCTGTGATCCAAGACAGACAGACTCCAGTACACATCTTAAGTTATTTAGAAATGCTGAAAAATGAGATGTGGCCAGGACTGCAGTAGTGGCAGCAATGATGGAAACATATGTAAGCATTTTACACTTCAGACCACTGGATAAGCATTTTTAAGGCTGGAGACTTGTGGAAGCAGAGACCAGGCAGGTAAGCATCCCAATGACTGTGTTAGTCTGGCTCCGTCTTAATTTGTCTCTGTCTCAACTCAAAGAGCAGACAGTGCCTTCAACCTTCGTGCTCAGTCAACAGACTGCATCTCCCCTTGCAAACGGCCAGGGAACACGGGTAGGCACGTGAGAGGGAGCCAGGCACCCTCCAGTAACAGCTACCTAAAATTCTGGTGGGACAGCACCCAAGTTGGGCATCTAAATAAGAGAGACTACATCCCATTCCAGTAGACGCCTGTGCAGCAGCCTCAAAAGCCAAGAACCACAGCTGGGCCTCATGCTAAACTTTAGCTATTTTAACATCTGGAACAGATGTTACTCTTATTTATCCCTGTTCACCCAAAATTAATGTGCACCTATATCATAAGAGTGTTTTGGGAGGAAATCAAAGAATATCATTTTTTTGAATTATTAAATGTAAAACAAAGCTGAGGGTGTCTGAACTGCTGTGGCCACAGAAACCAACCGCTTGCATTCTTTTCTAAGTCACTAAGGATATTAATTAATAATCCCATAAAAATGATACCATTTTGCTGCAGATTTTGGACTGTGCAAGTTTTCAGAGTATAAACGTATAATTAGTTAATTGAAACAAGATTTCTCAAGTTCTACTGAAAATAAGTTACATAACTACAAGAAAACTACAGTTTTTCCATTTCCCAAAAATATAAAGCATGCAGTTTTATTAATGGACATAATTTATAAGAGGACTTAAGACAGAAACAACACAACCATGGCAAAATAATGGTTCTTCTTGCCTCCATGCCTGAATTTAATTCATACTTTGAATATATAAACTATTGACATTGATAAAACAAAAACTGTCTAGAATGAAATAAAGTCCTTAAAAAAAGAACTCTCATTCTTTGACCCTGTGTTCACAAACCTGGGTCTGTAAGTAACTCATTTTTAATCACTGCCTGTGAAAGTTCATCACATACTTACTTAATTTACACATGGTAAGGAAAATGCCTTAATAATCCCTTTGGCATGACAGCAAACCACAAACCCTTCATCATATCCAACCGCCACTGAACAATAGTCTTTTAAAGTGAGGAGCTAACATTACACTCTGAATCAACAAAACATGTTATAAATGTATTAAATGTATGAAAATGTACAAATGTATTTTGTATTTGTATTACAAATGTATGAAATCCAATTTATTAATAGAAAAATGCTTTGAATTTTTAAAAAAATTCATCATGCAACTCAATAAATCCTGCAAACTGACTGCGTGACTGCCTCAGGCAGCAGCAAAGACATAAGTTCCCTCCCAGCTCTTGGCATTCCGCTTACCACACTGTGCACTCCTGCACACTTGAAGCCCAAACCCTCTCCTTCACTTTCTGGGAGAAAAAAAAAAAAAAAGGCACAATTAAATAGCATCTACTGGAGCTACATTTAGGTTCCTGAAGGAACTATGTTGAACTATGTATGAACTAACTGATGTTAGTGCTAAGCATTATTGCACATAACTTATACGTACTTACACACATAATATATGTATACATGAACACTTAAGATGCCTATAGTCATTTCACAACAGGGGGATGGATATCAGACATGTGCAGGAGAGACTCTGCAAACACCAGCACACAGAAGTAGGGAGTTGCCTAGGCCGGTGAGGAGGAAATGAAGAGAGGAAGAGCTTGTGCCAGCCTTTTCTCTGTGCACACCAGCTATTTCAACTGTGATGACAGCCCCCTCTACCACAAACGGCCAGGCTGTGAGTAGTCCTGCAGCCAGACTCAAATAACCTCCACAGCCCAAGCAAAGCAGATGGATATTTCACCAACAAGCTGCAGGAGACACAGGGACAAGATCACCTGGTCAACTAAATACACTTTGCATCACATACTGAAATACTTACTGAGAGAGGGAAAGAGAAGAGTGATGCTGCAAGCCAAGATGTTTGCAACATCTATCCATGAAAAAAAGGCTTTGTTTTCAATTTTGCAGTATTTTAAAAGACAGCTTTATCTTCAGCTTACTTAGAGCAAATCATGCAGAAGGAAACATGAAGCAGTCCGAAGTACAGATAAAAATCAGGCTGATTAAAAGAAAAGTAACAAAATAACATGAGTTCTAGCACCATATCATATTCAGTCTCCTTTACTCTACTCGTAGACTTTCCACACACTAACTTAAGCAAGTGAGGAACCACTGCAGGAACTGTACCAGTGCAGCACAAGCTCATTGAAGGATCTTAACAAAGGCTGAAATACTTTTTACACCCTTTTTATTTGTTTTACACTGCAAAATTTTATATCTACTTTAATTTTTTACAAGTTCTTTTTCAAATCTAAAGCTTACAATTCACAAGTGATTTTATCTCTATATTAAATACCTAATCGGACACAAGTTAAGAACTCTAGCACTGGAAAATGCAGACACAATCAGTTATAGTAATACAGTACACCGTAACAGTGTAAAATACCATTTATGAGCTTCAGTGAGCCACAGCTCTATTTTCTACACACAGAGAGAAACAAAGATACAGGGCAATCTTCAAAAGATGCTAAATGGCCTAGCTCCGATTATATTAGCTGTCAGGCTCTGACTCCAGCCTAAACAATATGGCTTATGAAAATAAAAAGTATGTAATATTTATACATGCAGATGCAAGGTATCATTTTGTTAACTGAACTGCACTGACCTTCTAGTGTTCTCAACCAAAACATGTATTTTTAATTATAATCCAAAGCTAAAAGGGCACAAAAGTTCTTGTTAAATCTTAACACCAATAATATTGCTGTCTCTTCCAAGCATCCACCACATTGTTGGAAATCCACTTGTGTGACACACTAAGCATCAAATAACTTCACTACAGGACACCGGGGGTGCCAAACATTTCTAAAAATCACTAAAATCTCAGCAGTCTTAGAAATTCACAATAACTAGTCTTAAAAATTCAAATTCTGAGAAAGTTTCAAGCACCATGTGCCTCATCCACTGCATTTTTTTTGAAGTACGCTTTAACTTCACACAAGTGAACACTCTTTTTGATCTCTCAACATCAACTTTGGTACACAGTTCAAGGCTTATCATAATCTAGTATCAAATCAAACACAAACAGCAAGTGAAATTTTTTTTTTCTTTCCCTTAATATATTTCGCCAATACTTTCTTTTCTAAGAAAGCAACAGCGTAACTGCTACTCCTTTTAATTCAGAGAAACAGATAACATTTAGCAGATGAGATGAACATTATAAACTATATGTCTAATCCTGCAATTAAAACAAATTCAAAGTCCCAATTCAGTAGGTTATTTAAAATTGTTTCCGTAACTCTAAAGAAAGGCAAGAGAAGAAATTATGAATCTATGTTCTTCAACATTTGCTAAATTGAGGTTACCTGACAAAATTTACCATTTTTATTAATAAAGCTGTTACTGTCATCAGCAGAAGCACGATAAGGATCTAAAACTACTGCATTCTGTTAACTATGCTATCAAAAAAAGGCATAAAAAAAGAGGTGATCCATTTAGAACATTTCAGAAGCGTATCTGCTAGCTGGCCTTTTACATGAAGATTTACAGGAATCACGGGACATAATGCCGTATTTTCGCATTCATTATCCAAAGATATTTTTCACTGTTGTGGAGATGAGATAACCTGCAAACTATGTGGACGGGGTTGCTGTCATATAAGAGAGCATTATGATTGATGCATGCGATTAGACCTATACTGCTATTTTTTTTCCCTCCTCTCTTTTTCTTTTAGGGCCATTTTCTTAAAGTCTGTTGGGCAACACCAAGTCAGTAAGATGTAAAGATAAATAGCTGGTATCTATAGTACAATTAAGTCATTAATAACTAGATACCAACCCAGTCATGAAGCACGTTCTGAAACTTAAGAGCACTTCAATGCATAGTAGAGAAAGGCCATTAATCTTTGCAGGAATATGTCTCTCTACACTATGTTAACATATCTTTAGCAGTCGCACTGAGAATTTTTGCTGAACTCTACTGTCATAGTGATATTAATCATATTTGTTAAACACTAAAAAAACATGTATAGCCCTAGCATACTAGGGTGCCATCTCATGAGATCACCATATCTGGTCAAACACTTTCAAAATAATATAAAGCACTTGGCTTTAACATTAAATCTTACGCTTTCTTGAAAGGCTTATTCTGAAGTAGTGACTAATCAGAGGTTTCTTCATCAAAAGCAAAACAGCTGCTCTCCACCAAGGCCTGAACATTCTGACCTGCCTCTGGTCCTCCCAGATGTGCTAAACACAAATATTTGCTTCATGTAAGCCTAGCAGGAAGAACAGGAAATACTGAGTTGTATTTACAAAAAAAAAAAAAACAATTGGTGTTGCCTCTGTTTATACACCAATTTAAATCTTCCGCATCAGAAATAAAAATGCGTGTAAGTAAATACAGAAGAGGAAGGTTCAGTACAAATCATTAATTCCTACAAACATAAGAATACCTAATGCCTAAAAAAATATGCAAAAAATGGGCCTAACTTTGCTGAATGACCTGAGGTTTATTGAGGGCACAGAGCACTAATGACATTACGTGGTGTCTTTGTTCATTATCCCCTCTATAAGCAAAGAAAGCTCCATGCAAGGAACAGCATGAAAGACTGGACACATGTACACACAAACACACACACAGACACTCACTCACAGATTTCTTCCTAATCTCCTTGTAGCAACATAAAGAAAAGCTCTGCAGACTCATTAGGAAAAGAAGGCTCATAGTTGGCTCAACTACTTTGCTTTTCCAAGGGATTTCTCTTCCAATTCCTTTTCCCACCTCCGTTTTATTGCCAGCAACCTCTTTCAAGTTCTTGTTTGGATACATCTCCTCCATGTTTTCCTCATGCCCTCCATACAGGATCAAAGTCTTAGAGGTCTGCTGTGCTCCCTCTGTAAGGAAGAGGTCATCGTTCCTCCTTGGGGATGCTGAAAACATCTAGGGATGTCTGCACAGCTCTGAGAAGGCAGCAGGAAAGGTAAGAATTGAGGAGAGGACCCCAAATTTTAAAAGCTCTCTCAATATAGTGCATACTTTAGGCACCACTACTGTTTC
The DNA here is from genome assembly GCF_059628265.1 of Tinamus guttatus. Taxonomy (NCBI): domain Eukaryota; kingdom Metazoa; phylum Chordata; class Aves; order Tinamiformes; family Tinamidae; genus Tinamus; species Tinamus guttatus. The sequence goes on from NW_028289064.1 coordinate 5,312,608, forward strand.
TCCTGCTAGCCCTACTGGTACTTATTCATAAAAATCAACAATGCTGTAACCACGTGACATCTGAGAATTGTCTGCATAGCAAATATGTTCTATTAAGCCAAAGTCATAAGATCAGTGGAAGTAATAAAAGGGGGGAAAAAAAAAAAGAGGAATTTTTCTCCTCGTTTGAATGTCTGTCAGCATATCATAGTAGCACTTTTTATACACAGGCTCGGAAAGTTCCCTTCCATTCCTGCTGCGCCACAGCTCCCTAACGTCACCCTCTAAAAGCCAGTCTGCAGGACTGGAGCTCAGCTCAAGAGCAGGCAGCTTGGCCAAGAGTCTGTTGAAACTAGGGTAGTTCCCTAGTGAGAACAAAAAAGAACAAAGTGAGTCTGTAACGATTCAAGAAATCTACAAGGAAGCTGAAAAGGGCTCAATCTACTTAGAAACAAAGGGAAGATTTTGGATCAAAACAGTGACTTTACACTATTAATCAATTTTCTTTGTTCCAGTATTACAGTCAGAGCATTAACGCAAACATACCCTGCGAGATGCGTGCAATACAGTATTCTGCACAAAAAATAAATACATAAAACTTACCAGTGCTGCTCTGTGCCTCTTGGACAACAAGACAATAGAAAAATCACACGCAGTGCTGCCAATTAGACTTTCAAAAGAACGTAAATAACTTCTGTGTCCAGCCTCCACTAAACTTCAATAAAATGTCAACCTTCTCTGGAGGCTTCTTTTGCCTATGCAGTGATTCAAAAGCTTATTAGAGGTTAGATAGATCAATAAGATAAACTAGTGTGGGCCAGATTCAGAAATACTCGGGAAAAAATGTAGTCATTGACATTTTTAACTTCACCCTGAGATATCAAAACAAATTACTGCTGAAATTCAGCTCTGGTGTGGAAGTTCTGCCTCTTACACGTTAGTGCTTCAGCAGCCAGGAGGTTAATCAGAAAACCGCAGCTGTCCCCATTACCTGCCGATCAGCGAGGGCTGTGCGAGAAGTGGAACCATCCAGCAGGACCCCGTGACTACAGTTTTTCTTGTCCTACAGCAAATAATATCGAGTAACTTCATAGAAACCTGGGCCTCCCTGCTGCTTCCAACAGCACCGTTGGACTTCTGCAAATAAAGACCTTCTGCACAAAGATATAATCTCCAGCGGGTATTTGCTTTATTCCCCTGGCTCTTCTCACAAAGCTGAATCGCTGAACGTGGCTGCTGACTCCTCTGTCTGGGCATTAGCTCCACGGCACCGCGGCCCAGCTCAGCGCACACAAGTTATGCACTGACCAACTTCCCGCGTGAGGCCACAGCCGCGGTATCAACTAATCCCGGGCTTTGGCCTGCCCGGCACAGACAAAGCAGGCAAGGCTGCGCCTAAATCCCCTGCGTCCCTTCCTCAAAGGGGATTTTACTGATCTGACTGCAGGTTTTGCAGTCTGCTGTACAACCTCCCTCTACATGCTCTTGATTTACCTAGTGGGTAAGTCAAGGCGTGCCTGCATGGACACCACTGCTGCTCCCCAGCCACAGACACTGGGAGTGCCCCACAGAGCTCATTCTAGATGAGATTCTTCTATGTGCATCCTTAAGAACAGCTACACTCAATTATCCTTCAGCGACAACTCTAAAGCACCCCCCAAACTAGAAAGTCCAATGAAGTTTACAATCAAAATGTCTTTCTCACAAAATCCTTTTATCTATTTTGTGCCACTGACCAAACTCGGTGTTCGAAATTCATACTAGCAAAAAGCATGAACTATAAGTTAGGCCTCATCAGCCAATAAAAGTGTTTTCTTGCATTCTCCTAGGGACAACCATGGGAGAAAGGCCTGACACCTTGGAGATCCTTCCGGACTTTTGGTGAAAGAAGGAAAAAAGCAAAATCTCAAAACATAGTAACTCTTGGTTATATAAATTACTGATTTCAAAGAAAGGATTAGTTTTCAATTACTGATTTAAAAGAAAGGAAACCAAGCTTAACCACGTTTAAAGATAATTTCTAGGAAAATTATCTAATCTTAATCCAGCCTAATACACTAGCAGTTAGGCTTCCCAGTGTTCAAAGTTACCCTAGTCTTCCTTTCAGTGAAATAAATTATAAAATTCCCACTGACTCAGAGGTAAACAAATTGGAACAGTACGAACTCCTTGGGAAAGAGCCAGTGCTAGGATTGTTTTTTAATGTGTTTGTTGTTTTTATGACCAGACAGAGCAATGCTGGGATTCAGTGTCTGCAGCTCATCTGCATCAAAGGACAGGTGGCAAAGAGGATTTATTCTGCTATGACACACGAACAAACTAGCAACTCTGTCTAAAAATGACCTGGGTGAATACCTTGTCATGGACAAAGGCTTACAGAAAACAATTTCAAAAAGAGAACAAAGAGATTTAGCAAGAGAACCAACAACATCATCCAATTAGCATCTTCACACGAGAAAGGAGTCAGCAGCAGAAGCCAAGCACCCTTGTGATGGGATTAAACCTAGTAGTTCTCATCCATCATCCTGAACTTCTGATGTTTCTGTCAGCGTGCAGAGGATAATCATCTGAGTAAGCACAAAACTATTTAATAAATGGCATCAGTTCCACCACTGTATCCACACAAGAGGCTAAAGATCTTGTTGCAAGTTTGTCAGACTTAGTGCATCTGAGATGAACTGATACAGAGAAAGAAGGTGGTTTGGGGTTTACCTACCACAGATTACTAATGCACTGGGGAAAAGGTTGGATAACAGGCATTTCTAAAGAACAAACCAGAAATTCCTGTGGCATCACATATTTGATGTTTGAAATGCCATGAATTGGAAGGTAAAAATAACAATGACGGTAGGTTACTTTTTGTATCTTTGTGTATTTTTTGCAGGGAAAACATACAGTACTATCTGTAAGTTTGGCTATCAAAGCACTCCAGGCTTTGCTGAAGCTTCTTGACAATCCTCTCATAAATCTAAGTATGTAGGTAAATTCTTGTGCCTTCCATATTATTCTTTTCATTAGAAGAATTAGCCAGTGTTTGCAAAATTTTACTACTTAATAAGCTATATACTAATGAAATGCCATCAAGGTTGATCAGTTTGAAAAAAAACATGCCAACTGAATTATATCAAGCACATGAACTGAAGTGATCTAAATATGCATAAAATACTTCAAGAATTTATACATACATTGTAATCAAATTCAAAAAAAAATTACATATTGATGCAGATGCTATCTATACTGAATCACATTACTACTACTTACATTTTGATAGTATCTACAAAGTGATGGACACTTTTCTAAACGTAAGGAGACAAGCTCACACTCAAAAAGGCTGCCTATTGACCAGCGTCTATATATCCACATGATCAGCAGTTTATGAAGGTGAGGCCCTATTCTTTTCCTGTATTTAGATAACAACTGATGTTATCAACAGAAAAAACTGTCTAACTCAGAGGTCAGCATACTAACTAAGGAAGGAAAGCAGCATTCTAAAACCACAGTAGTGGAGTGTCTGTAAAAACATCAACACTGTAAGATGGCACCATATATTTCCTAGGTGCCAATGTTATTGTAAAGGTATGGCATTCACAACACTTTTCTTGAGCCTCTTCTGGTGCAAAGATGTCCTCAAATTATGAAGAAAAAATTTCTGTGTAGATCAAAGCTTGAAAAGCCAGAGGGAGAAACACTATTCCAGCCTACTCAATGAGCTGAAGGACCCAGAATGGCAGGACTGGAAACATGGTGCTTAACTTTTATCACATTTGGGACAAACCAATCTCTGGATGAAGATAGGGGAGCAAAGAACCTCAAACACAGAGGCAGGTGGTGATGCTTGTGACAAAATTTCCCCAAATCACTACAGCCCTGATAATTAGAACAACTGAAACAGCAAAGTCCTGCTGGGACAGACTTTGTCTGTTTATATTGCTGTAGGGCAAAGGCTTGCAGAAAAAATGTCAACTACAACACAGTTATTTTAAACAGACATTCATTCCATACTTGGCTGCTGAGGCAGGAACAGGGTAATTCATATACCTGCATCATATACCTAAGGATGAGCAGTCGCTCACCATACACCACTAAGGTGCACATCCTGCCCAAACTTCCTGACCTGCTCCTTTGGAAAACATCAAAGTATTGGTGCAAATACAGCAAAAGAGAATATTAGTCTCCCTCTGATTCTCCCCCTGTAAAGACAGTGAGTAAGGAGACGGGTATTACACAGAGGTTTTGCTTTAAATTAAATGGGTCTGGAAAAGGCAATTACAAAAGTCAGCGTGCTGCTAGCAAGTTTAAGTACTCTTACTATACTGGAGCGGGGAGGGAGGATTGAAAAACACCAATTTCAAGCAACAGGAGAAGAAGCAGATGCGAACTTCCTGTGATGAACAAAAGAGTAGTAAGTAGTTGTTTAAGACTGAACTAATCACTGCTGTGGCAAAGTCCCTGAGCTGCTATTCAAATTCCAGTTTCATGGCAGCTTTACCACAAGTATCCAGAGATATACTGATGCTAATGAAGTTGACAGTGTTGCAGATTTTTTTTTTTAAAAAAAAAAGTAGTCTTAAAAGAATTCATAAAAAAGCAGATGAAACTCTTTGAAAATAGATGATTTCCCTAGTCTTGCAGCTCATTTCAAGATAGATTTCAGGTAGGTGAGCCTTTATTGCCTTTGCCTTTCACTGGAGCACATCAGAATCAATTGCATTATTTATACTCCCCATTTCAAATCAAAGTCTGGAATATCTTATAATAGAGATAAAAAAAAAAAAAAAACAGAGCAGAACCTGATCCATCACACAAATGAAGCACAGTAAAGCCTCAACATAGTCAGGACATCCGTGCTGCGCTGCAACAAGAAGCTTCCGAAGTCTCCAAACTCTTTGAAGGCTGATGTGGTAATGCAGTTTGATGAAAAGGACCATGTTTAATTTCTTATACCTCACACAAAGTCACTTTATATTTCAGATTTGGTTTCTGAATGTTTAACCATGAAATAGCTGAATCAGCAAAACAAGGAGGACCATTCTCTACATCATTTTGTTTCACATAACCTTTAATAAGTAGCACATTTACAAAACCTCTCTGTGAATTTCACAGTCTCTTTGCAGAATTTGGGCCAGAAGCGAAGTAGAAATTGAGAGGGTTTTTAATGCAAAGCGATCATCTACTTGAAGGATTCCCAAATATTTGCTCACAGAAGGCACCTGATGGGCAGAGCATCTACCAAAACCACCCACAACTGCAGGGCCTCCTTGGGGGCAGCATGAAGGCAAACACTGATCCTGGGTCATGTACAAAAGCTTCAAAGGTTGCAAGGGGGAGAGGGCACATTATGGGAACTCTTTGCATGTGTATGGGGACAGGAAGGGGGAAGACCAGCTGGCAAAGCTGATTTTCAGTCCATACTCCTCTTTTACAAAGACACTGTAAACAGATAACAAAAGGTGACTCTTTGCACCTTAAAGGTATTCCGGAAGTGAGTAATACTTCTAATGGCTGCTATTGCTAGTCAAAATAGTCCCGCAACTTAATGAAATATCCATTTTTATTATTATGTGTCCAATAGATTGCCCCAGTTTATTGGGGCAAAAAAAAAACAAGCAAGCTTTTCATTATTCACTTTCATAAAACCTCAGGCAAACAAAGGTTAGAGTAAGATATTGTATCTTCTACATATTAAAACAGAATAGGAATTTTAAAAAAGAAAAAAAAAAGAATGACTTCTAACATAATAAAAATGGCAGCCTCAACCCATTTAATATTACCTTTAAAACAGCTCATAAAACTATCTTTGAATGCTATTTAAAATCTGCTTTCTTAAAAGCCAGGGAGTATACACTGCAATAAATGTTGAGGGGAGGGATGTGTTGCCACAGGGCTACATCAGTGCCATAAGAAGAGAAGACCACACTGCAACACAACTTTCTGAAACTCTCCTGATAACCCTTGGCCACCTGTACCCCAAAAAGGATACAAGTGACTCGTACTGAAGTCTTTTCAATATTGAGCCTGTAATAGTACCCATGCCACAAGGTTATTGGAGAATTAGAACAGACAAAACAAGCATTAAGAAGGTTAAAAAGGAAGGAAAATGAGTAAATGTGAAGTGCAAAATAAGAGAGGAAAGAAGAGGAAAAGAATATATAAAAAGCATAAAATTGGCATATACTCTTCTTGGCAAAGAATATTTATCACATCTTTTCCCTGTCGGAGATCTTCCTCTGCTATATGTTTTGTCATCGAGTCAAACATATTGCCCCTCATGGAAAAATGGGAGCTGTGATTAATTTATGAAGATAAGAGCTGTCACATTGATGAAGATAAGATTCTCAAAACAACCTTATTTTTATTAGGCAATCAAAACAGGTTTTATTAGGCTGTTTAGATGTATTTTCACATGTCATTTGGAGCAAAATGGTAAAAATAAGTGGGATAACGTAATATTCTCCTGGCTGCAGAGACAATGAGAGTCTTAACAAAATGTTTATGTGTTCTGTAACATCTTGTAGTTTTTCCTTATAACATATTATACAAAAGGACCTGTAATAATTGTGATACCAGCTCTGATCCATGCAAGACTCACATATTCTTTCTTCAGTATCAAAAGACAACTAAAATCCTGTACACGTGATAATTTCAGTCCACTCACCAGGTTCTGCTCAGTACTGGGGTGCCTCCCACCGCTCTGTTGGGGATGTACTAAGCAGGTGGAGATCTGTGCGCACAGTAAAGTCATTTATTTTATTAGAGTATTTAATGTGGCAGTAGTGGGACATTTTGGATTGCAAGTATTTATTTCAGTGGAATGTATACATAATCTGCCTAGAAGAGCAGAATCTTCCAGAATCAATGAACTATTTTATGATTACCTCCATAATTAAATTTGAGAGCATTCTGTATACACTGCCTTAATACAGTCATCCTGAAAAGGTTCAGCACAACACCAAATATATATAAGCTAAAGAATACAATTATTATCAGAGCTACAAACAGGAATGATTTTTAATTATATTATCATGTAGGTTAGGTTAGGTTTTACATTGGAGGTTTATACTTACTGCATGACATGTCTTACTGCTCTTTCAGAGAGCCTAAAAGATGTCAGATTTGTTTAAGAGTATAAAAGCCAGCAAGTGAACTCATTTCTGTTGCACAAGTGTGCTAACAGGCATTCGCTCTCTCTCTCTGCTACCCTCTAGTGAACAAGCAAAAAATGAAATGCAATATTCAAATGCCTGTGCATAGAAACAGTGTTGATCAATCTTTTATCAAAATAAACACTTGAAATTTTCTAATTTCAGTCTAGACCACTGACACCTGTTAATCTGATCACAGCTACTGCTTTTCCTGACTTTGCCACTCCATAGCTTGAAATGTTTAAGATCGCAAAAAGCATTTAAAAGAACATTTTTATTAAAGAGTTGAATGGACTAGATTGCCCTGGATTTTTTTTTCCTCTCTAAATTCTGTCCTAAACCCTTCTCCCCTTTGCCCCCCCCCCCCCCCCCACAAAAAAAATACAATTTAAAGCTAGCTTTATTTAACAACTCCCACCCCCAAAGAAAAAAAAAAAAAAAACACACACACACAACAACAACAAAAACACCTAACAAAAAGCCCTGAGACACATCCTGAGCTATGCATGTGGCTTTCTCACTATAAGGGACAACTCGCCTTCCCTTTTCAGAAAATGTTGGGGATGGGGAAATGTAGGAGAGAGCCAAGCAGCAAAGAAACTTGCAGAATTCTTAGTGTTTTGGTATATACTATCAGACACAGGAAATTTCATTTTAATTACTCGAGAAAAGAAAACAGCATTCAGGACATACTGTGAAGGTTACTACACTATTACGGGTTTTGTTCCTCTAGACCATTTCTACCTCCTTTCCTGCCTCTTTCTAGGGATTAAACAGATGGTAAACAGAAGCTAATGCCAGTGTAACTCACCATCTGGCTAATAGATGCATTTTTGCATAGGCTCATTAGCATCTTTGTTCCATCCTAAATCCTCCATAACAGTTTCATCTCCGTCTGTATCATTTTCATAACATAGTTAATAAATGCAAAACACATATATGAAGTTGCAGGTCAGTCGGAATTTAATCATGGTTTTTAGATAACCAAAAAAGCAGAAGTGAGACTAGACCCAACCATTGCATCAGCTGCATTTGCTGTCTACTCCACTTTTTAATTATTATTTTTACGCTTTAATATTTGCTTTTAATTTATCAGTGGCTCATTGTTTATCTGATATGTAATCTGAAAGAAAAAGAGATTGTTAATTTTATCTTTATTATCTCTGTTTTAATTAGAGAGAAAGGCAAGGCATCAAAGAAAAAGTGCATTAAAACTTAAGCTTATTTGAGTACAGCTTGCCTGGCTTTGCCAATTATAATTACCTTGAGAATTCAAAAGTAAGACAAAGAATGACAAGGATGATTTTTGTCTCTTTCCATTAAATAACATTAGAGCAGTTTGTCAAGAAATGTTTTTTTCTCCCAGACTAACCCTGTCACCACTTAGTAATACTGGCTGGAAACTTCAAAACTTAGGTTATTTAAGCTCAGCAAATTCCTGCTCAGGATCTACAGTGTCACAATAGACAAACAAATACAATGATAAACAAAAATAATCCCAGGCCAGATTGAAGACAGGATTCCTCAAGAGTCAAACAGAAATCAAGAACTTCAGCACCATGCATGGTACCGATTCACAATAAATTAGCATCCTCCTTTAGGTATTTCCACACACAGGAGCCTAATGTTGGTTTAGGAAGCCATACGACTGAGAGCTAGTGGAAAAGGTGGCAAAGGGAAAAGCTGGAATGATGGAGAACAAAAATGAAAAATTAAGAAGAGAACAGAAATACAGAATTAAGTCAGTACAGACATAGAGACAAAGGAGAGAACAGAGGAGGAGACAAAAGGAGAATGTGTAAGTGTGCAGAAAGACAAAGCAAAAAGAAAATCTCTAAGTTTAGATACACCCCTTAATTTTCAGAGGATGGTGTTTCAAATATACCAAGGATATGTTAGAAACTATCCAAATGTATTCAGATGTAAATGTAACCAACAGCCAGTTCTCAGAAAGTCAAATTTATTCAGAAATTTTTTTTTGGCAAAAAAAATCTCATGTTTAAACAGCAATGCAATTTAAGAACTTAACTTTTACCCACACATCAGTGAGATTACTATTTCAGTAGAGGTTTGGAGGGTTTTACCCCAATTTTACTTGACAAGGTTGTCATTACTCTGTTTTACTTGCACACTGACTTGAAAGCATAATGGTTTGGCTAAAACTAGTGAGTTACTGCCATGAATTTAAGAAAGCTTCAACATCTGCAGTTTAAAAATAAAGCTATATATAGAGAGTTATAAAGACAGCCAATTTCAGATCTCTTTCTACAAGCTGCTGAAGACCCCCTCAGTTTCATCTGGCAATATATTTGCCATAGGTGCTCAGCACTAGCTTTGCCCTTCACCTCTAAATTTTAGAGCTTCCTTCCAATCCACTGGCAACGTGTTTCAGACTGGAAAGGGCCGTCCTTTGCAAAATGACACATTCCCAGCTGACCAGCGGGCTGCATTCCCAGCCAAACTTGCAATCAGCGACCCCAGGAAAAGCGGAGGGTGCGTTGGCTGCTTTTTTGCAATACCAGCCACTTGGGCATCCCTGGCTCTTCCCATTGCTTCGTGTCCCTGCATCTGCTTGGTGCCTCGCAGCTCCCGGCCTCACACTGCTCTTCAGCAGAAACAACAGGCAGCATCAAGACAGTGATGGTGAAGGGTCCTGTGATCTATTTTTCTCAACTCATGGCAGTATTACAACACAAGGTGCTCTGTTGTGCTGTACACACAGAAGTCCCAAAAACAAACCACAGGAATTTTGCATGAAAGACCATTTTGGGAGCTTTGTGGAAAACAGGCCACCCTAGAGAAGGCAAGGCCAAACACCGCTGCCTCCTCTTCCTCCTTAACATATCTGATGCCCCTCCCAAAAGAATTAAATTATCCAAAGTAACTATATCTTAGGTTTGCTGGCCCAAAGAAAGCATCCCCCTCTCAGGTTACTGAACCTGTGCACAGTATCAGCCCCCACCAATAAACCACTGGGTCAGAAAGGGGGAAAGAAACAGGACTACCAAAAATAGAACAATTAAAATGGCTTCCAGCCATTTTTCTGGTAAAAATGAAGAATTTATTTTACTTTCAGCTTCCAAGTACACGCACAAAATTATAAAAAATAAATTTAAAAAATATGAAAAATAAATTAAAAAGGAGAAACATGTCACCCTGCGACCACTGTTTTCACTGTAACAGAGCACTTCCTCTGCTCACTCCCTCCCCGCCACTCCCTGCTAGGGAAAAAGAAATCCAAAATCTTACTGAATTCTGATTTTACTAGCAAGGAAAACCAATCCTTTACTAAAAGGAGAAAAATATTAATTTCATACAGCAAACACAAATTAGCTTGAAAACTGAGCTTGTGTCAACATGAGGAAAAACAAAATGAACCATCAATTTTCACAAAGTTATTCCTGCAGCAATTTCAAGAAATTGCAGTATGCCATGTTGTTTGTCAGACAGCTCTATTATAACATTTGGTTTGCTGTTTCTTACTTCAAAAAAAAAATCCTTAACAATAAACAGAAAGCACATTGCCTACTTTTCTCTTGGTTCATTCCTAGCTTCTTGCTTCTCAATGGAGCAAGATTACCTAAGCCAGCTGGGAACACAAAGATTATCCATTTACCGGGGCAAGTCTGACGGTCCTTTCCATCTAATTCCATCAGAATAGCATATGAAACATTACTCTTTTCTGTTCAAGTATTTCAAGTGGGTTACATTAAGCCAAATTCAGAACCACTCCAGACAGAAGTGCCAAGAGTAGCACCCACAAGCTCAGTGACATTAACCACCCACCAGATCTGTGAACAGTCTCAACTGTGTCCCCACCCAAAATGTGTGCGACGGACCCCGCAGTAACTCGACTTCCAGCTCTCCAGCCTCCCAGTGCTACTAGCGCCGAATATGCAGCTCTCCCACTTCAAAACCTCAGGAGTTAGGAATTGCTTTGGAAGGAATAACCTAAATACTGTAGCACTTTCTTGCCCATTGCTATCCAGGCATTTGTATAGCATATCTGGTGCAGATAAATCTCTAATCTCTTCTGATTTAGAAGGGACAATCTGTAAACAATTGCTATAAACCTATTTCTCCATAAAACTTTTCATGTTCTGTGTTTTAAGTGTGCAGGGATAAATTTCCCGCTTTTCAAATTTTAAGTGGACACTGGTGTAAAATTGCACCTTCCTCTAATTGTAAAAGTTTCCCACTCAACATAGTATTACCCAAAATATTATGGGAACTGAAGGAGTTTTGGGTAGTTTTGTTGCCTAACAAGTTAAAGCATGCAATAAAGGTATTCTGGCCACCCCCTTTTGTTACAATTATGGAGGAGAGTATCTAATTGTCCAAAATTGCTACTTACTACTAGTGACATTTGAAAAGATAAAAATAACCTCAGCTATGAATATCGTCTAATGTATAATGCACTTAACTTTTGAAATGTCATAATCTTAGAAGAAACACCCTAGCACTTAAAAGTAGAATTTAAAAAGGGAGATAACATATGATAAAACATGTATAAGCATATTATGAGGGGAAATAGAGACATTTCTTTTTGCCTCAGTAGCATGCTGCCACTTCTAGACATCGTAAACCAGCTGTTGATCATTAAACTGGCTTGTGCCTTGAAGGGTATGTCAAGAAAGCAGAGACAGGCCACATGCTTTCAGCCACAAGACTATATACATACAAGGACATTTGTGCATGTCACAGTTGTTTCCTATGCAGGATAAATGCACCTTGCGATAACAACTAAAATATCTTCAGGATTTAATGACAGACCTACACAAACTGCAGGGGGAAAAGAAACTCCATCTGCTCTAGTGACAGTATTTGCCTACTACAACTTTTAATCTTTATCCAGAAAGATATGCAGAAACTGACATGTATGAAGAGAACTGGCATTTGAAGCTTTATAACTTTTTGTTATTTAAACAGCTACCTACACACCTATTAGAACGTCTGGTGTAATTAACAATTTCATTAGTAAACAGCAAAACAAAACTGAAACAGAAACATACTGGGAGAAGTAAAGCTTGCACTCATTTCCTAAGTCTCAAGGAAGACTGCACTAGCATTCAAGTCCTTAAAATAAACAACTCTGCAGAGAGATCAGATTCCCTTCATTAGGATTCCTTGTATGCAACAGAATCAGCCCAAAACCCAGAACTGGCAAAATGCATCACCTGAGCAACTTCCACCAGCAGGAGGGTGCCAGATGGTGCATCATCCACCACTTACTCTCCACATATTTCTGCACACGGTCTACCTCTTCAGTCCTCCCCTCCTTATAAGAAGGAAAGAAATTAGGCTTTTGGAGAATAACAAGCATTTGACATGCATTTTAAATAAATACCTCTAGAAGTAAGTGTTCGGTGTGTTATTCATTGCTCTTTCATATCACTCACAGTCTTGCTGACTTCAGTGGCCTATTTTCCCACCCACTGTGGAAAGCCAAAAATTACAAAAGAAAATTCTCCTCATTCCTTGACGAAAAGTAATTATGTTTCAATAATCTTACAATCTGGTAGATTCCAGGTATGCAGGAATGAACTGCAGCACCAAAATTCGTAACAGCCTGCATTTTCCATGCAGCAATGACAAAGACTACATTCAATTTCAATCATCAATGAGGATGAGAAGGCTCTCCTGAACAGGGTTTTTTTTTTTTTTTTTTTTAAGCTATAATATTATTATAATAATATTTCACACAAATGCCACCAGGCTACTTCATTATAGAAAAGTTCTTCTTAACCAAGTATTGTTGGTAATAGATAAACTTTCATTTGTCTGTTGCATAATTAATTTCATTTAGCTGTAGAGATTATTGATATGACCTAAACGGAACCAGGAATAAGATATGGGTGACAGATTAATACTCTTAGGAATTTACTGAGAAAATAAAATCACATAATAATGAAGGACTTTCTCAAGGTTATGCAGGAAGTGCATGGCAGAAATGGGTATCAGACCTTTCATTTCCAGAGGCCACTTAACCACAAAATCAACTCTTCTCTTTAAATTGGAAAAGAAAATTTAAATCAACCTGTTGCCTTAACCACCAGAAATGTATAATTTTATAATGTGTCCTTAACAGTTATGACTAATTCAGTTCTAGGTATATGTCTTTTTTGCTAATATTGATCAATACATTAATTGCCATTTGCAATAATTTGTTCATATAATAACTCTCTTTCACATTTTGAAATGGTTCTTTTTTATATATATATTTCCAAATAGTTCTCTAAAAAAACCTCTATTCACCATTTGTCTGATAGTTTGTCTTCAAAACTCAAGAATATTTGTCTCTAATTTTGTAAAGTCCAAGTCCAAGTATAAATGCCTGGTCTATGTTAGTCCTACTTTCAAATAAGAAGCCTGTAATGAAATGTAAAAAAAAAAGACAAAATTGGCCACAAGAACCTGTGGTTTACTTGGGCCGTCCATAACAGGAAAAACAAACAAACAAACAAACCCAGAATATATAAATGTCCATTTCTCTCCAACTCCCTCCCCTGTGTTGTACAGTACATTACATAGTTCAAGTTTACCTTGTTTTAAACTTCCATCCCTCAAGAACTCTGAGTGGCTTCACTGTGCTGAAATATTTCATGGCTTCCTTCTAAGTGATTTGCAAGGTTGAGTAGGAAAGCAGAAATATCTTTGTTGTTTCTCTTACAAGGATCATCACCTTTTAGAGCCACCATTAGAAGCAGTAACAACACAGGGTCAGAATGGGCAGCAATTTTTGCAAGATACAGCAAAGCTCGATAAATTGTGAAATTTTGTTCGTGCCATCATTAGCAATAAATGTGTCAGTCTCACTCTCTTCCTTGTTTATCTTTTTATAATGGTAAAGATTTCATGAGTTCCCAAACTGCAAAAAAAGCAAGCAAATAAAATTTGTGCTGCCATGGTTTAGTACTAAAAAATAATAAAATAAAATAAATTCACATATCAAAACAGCAACAACACTTGTCCCAAGCATTACAAATATTCTAGTGCAAGATAGTTGATCTTTGCTGTGACAACATTAAATTTACTCGCATTTGTCTAAATGATAGAAAGAGAAATTATTATTAAAAATAAAACCACAGAATTACAGAATCACAGAATGGTTGAGGTTGGAATGGACCTCCAAAGATCATCTAGTCCAACCCCCTTGCTCACACAGGGGCACTTATGTATTTCTAAGACCATCTGCAAACTTCAAACTATCTAAACCATAATGTATGCATGTGAGCTCTGCAATCAAACTAAAACAGATTACTTACTTAAAGAGGCCTACATGTTGCATACAAACCTATTAATAAAGCATTAAAATCTACCTTAGACCTTCAAACTCCTATTTATAGGACATTATAGTGTAACTTCAACCTACAAGTCCAGATTTTATTCCTCAAATGCCATTTTAGTTTTTCTATGAGCATGTTCCCAGACTTTGGGCAGTTGAGACAGCTCATTGGGGCTCACCCTCCATCCTGCTGGGTGCCACCATCAGACTGCAGCCTCCCCTGTGGGTCCCTTGAGGGAAAATTATTTAGAAGTCTCAAGGCAGACAAACAAAAAACGAAATATGCCGTGTGGTGGCATAAAAACCAAACTAAACACTTCCATTGATGTTAGAGACGCTATGGCCTACTCAGGAAGGTAAAATCAATGTAGAGAGTTGTCTGTGCTCCATAAATGTACTTTCTTCTACACTCCCTATTCTCTGCATATGTAAATTACTCCCACTTACACTCATCCAATTTCAGTAAAAAATCAGAGATGACACTTGCATTAAGCTGCTTACAGTCAAGCTCTGTTTAACCTACTCGCATCTCACCTGCTGCACAGTATCCAAGGGAGTCTAGACTGGCAATACAAACTGCCTGGCAAGCTCCGTGTAGGGTTTCTTTCAACATACAATCATTCATACAGAAAATGACAGGTGAGCAGTTGAGTGGAGTCTTCATGCATTTCCCTCCGAATGGCCTGCATGGCACAGAAGTATATTTTTAAACATAAAGAATTTAAAATAATCTTTTAATAACAAAAGAATACAAAATTTAGAAAGCAATAACCACTTGACAAGATCTTTATCCTCCATAATGATGGAATTGCTCCTTGCTGCAACTGATTGGAAGTTATCTCTTAAATGGATTCAATTTGGAATGTCCCAGTACTTATCTCAGCTTTGTTCCTGAACACCAATTCATCATCATCTTGAAAAAAACTAAGAATGTAATTTATATACTAGAAAAATGGACAAAACACCTCAGAATTCACAAGATGTATCAATTAAGCTCTAAGTACTAGCAATTCACATATTATTTACTTGTCTAAAGTCTTCCCTACACAAATACCGACCCTTTTTCCTAAAGATCGTGATGCTCACAACAAGACTTTGAAATTCAACAATAACAAAAGTCTTGAGCTTAGACTTGTGTCTTCTGTTGTGTCAATGGTCCATCTAGGTTCCTGGGGACACAAACCATTGCAAACCTTAACTGCCCTTCTCCCAGTGCAACTGAACCCAAATACGTTTCCACAATCAGGCCTCATCACCTCTTACCCCCAGTGAGGTCCAGTCTGTGCATACAGTGGTGGCTAACCCTGCCTTATAAAGGAAAACAGAGAGCAACTGAGGAGTTCCTCCTAAAAACTTATAACCCCAGCAGCCCATGGACACAGGAGTAACCACTGAGGAGAGGCCACCTCCTTTCCTAGAGGAGAGCAAGGTAAGGAGCAGAAGATAGGGCAGGACACTTCCTTTTCCCAAATCTCCCCCTGTGCCAGATGGAGCAGCTGCCCATGTCCCTGGCTGAAGCTGAGGGCTCCCTGGTGTGGGCAGAAGCTCCAGTGTACATTCCACATGACAGCACCAGGTGATGGGGACAAATTTACTTGCTCTTACCCCTGCTTACGCTTTCAACTATAAGTTTACTGGATTGAAGATACTGCCTAATTCAGGAAATGGGATTCTTCCAAATGTGCTCAAGAGCTCATTTGGATCTGCTCACAGTTTTATAAAATTCACAGTTCGGTGCTAACTCCAAAATTAATTGCCTAAATATTCAACCCAGTTGCTTCCCTGCTCCCTAGTCAGAAGGTAAAAAAAAACAGGCTGAGGCATCTCAAGGTTTGCAAACATAATTGCTTTGGCATCCATAGCTGTGAAGTACTGACAGCTCTTCATAATATCCAATCTGCTTGAATATTCAAAAGTTAGACTTCAGGGATCAGTGAAATAAATCTAGTTTTCATCTTTCTTCTTCTCTTTTTGAACAGTTTGGCTCTTTTACCCTGCAAACAGGACTTCATACATACTTTCTTGCCGAAGGCCTTCCCTATGTAAAACTATTTTCCTCTGCAGTTAGTGAGACATTTTCATGCATATATGTCTCATTAATAAAATATTATCACAGAGTCCGCAAAACAGGTAACAAGTCTCAAATACAACAAGATCAATCTTTACTTTTAACTGCTTTCATAGGCTTCTGTTTCACATTCATTGACTAAATATCATCTCTCAGACCTCCAACATAGCTACCAGAGGTGCTTTCCTAATATTAAACAGCTAACCATGAGCTGTGAGAACACAAAACACACCCAGCATTTTTTGTTTATGATTCTTATTTAGATCTACATTCACATTGGCAAATATCCCTACATTAAGTATTTATTAAATTCTCGTTCATCCATTTGTAAGTGATTTCTGCTAATCATAAATGCAAGATATCTCTGTTTCTCAAAGCAGTGAAAACTTCAAGAATGGTTAACAAGCCCATAAAACTGGGCTTATTTGATATATGTCCAACTCAGATTTCTCCTTCAGATAAGTAAAAATGAGCAGTTACTTTGTGTCTAAATAAATAGTAGAAAAAAACACTGCAGCTATCTGACAATTTAAGCATGCATTCTTTTCCTAAGAAAAGTCTAAATCTACTGGAGCTTCAGTGAATGTTTCCTACAGAAATATTTTAAAAATTCAACTCCTAGCCAATTAGCTTTTCCTTTTCCATCTCCCAGCCCGTGGCTAAAACAACACTTCTTTCCCTAAAACTATGCTACAGAGACTTAGCAAAGCTGTGGTTTTCCTAAGTGTTCTCCCACTTGACCTGTTAAAATAGTTTTTAACAGTTTACTTTACAACTGAATGCCTTTAATTTCTTAACATGTCCTGAGGCTGTTTCCTAAACTGTGTCATTATCCTGGCAAGTCTCCAGGGATAGGGCTAAGAAAGGTTTTTAAATGTTATCTCCAAGCACACCTGTGCTCTTGAAAGTTTCTACTATGCAATTGCGTGCTTACTATCAGCGTTGGAAGGAAAAGTGTTTTCATATTTTTTACTTGATATTATCTTTCCATAAATAAGAAAGTCACTGTCAATGTTCATTTGTAAAAAACAATATTTTTTATTTTTTTTAATCTTCATAAAAGATCCTAGTATTAATTTTACAGTACTTTTTTCCCCTGAACATTTTTTTCACTAAGCACTTGCTAAGCATTGCTATTAAGAAGTCTCTGCTCCTTACTACATATTGATTCTCAAACACTTCAACTACACTAAATTTTACAATATTATTGTAAAATATTCCAGAAATGGAAAAAAAAGACATTTTGTCTAATTAGCTATAAAATAATTTCTACTTTTATAGAAGTCTTTTTTTTTTCATTTATTTTATTCTTATTTGGCATTGTCTTAATAAAAATGACAGCCCTTCATTGTCGCAGAAAGGAGAGAATCTGAAATTATACTTTTTTTCCCCTCTTTGAAAATGAATTGTAGAGTTATTCTGAAGATCTTGGTCAAAAAGTGAACTGGTTGTTTCTCTGTAGTGTATGTAGCCCAACACTATTTTGCCTTCATTTTCATCCATTACAAACTGATAAAAATGTAAGTTTATTCTCTGATATATAGTACAGGCACATAAAAAAAAGGGAAGAAAACTACTGCTTCTGTTTTTGACTGATCTTGTGCATTTATTTCAAAATCATAGGGTGAACTGCAACTGTTATCTAGATTCTCTTGCCTGAAAGACAGTCAACATCAGAACAAATTGATATACACATTAAGATCTATAAAATTACTAAAAATTTCAAACAAGTGATAATCTGGGGGTAGAATTCTGGCAGAAATGAACAAATGGCCTTGAAAGTCACCTCAAGGTAGAGATGTCCTTGCCTCTTGCTGGTTACATAAACAAGATTACACAATATTCATTTTTATTCAGTACAATACTTTCTGCTTTACGCTTCTAAGGCAGCGCCTGATTACCAAACACTGAGCACGTAAAGCCAGAATGTGCTGGAGGATGACTGGGGTGACTGTGCCAACAGAGGTCACTCTAGAAAGGCATAAAAGGAATATAACGAAGCCCATACTGCAGCTTGTTCCTACAAATCTGAATGATAGCTTTAGCATCCATATAAGCAAGACCTTAAGACAACACTGATTTTTCTGACTTATCTGTAAAACCAGCTGCCAGGCACACCTTGTCTTTCTGGCAGCAAGCAGAGGGTGATCATGTCCCACAGAAGCTGCTCAGAGCTGGAACCTACTAGCAGATTCAAGAAATTTGTTTCCTCTGTATATCCGCAAATCTTGATGAAAAATATGCTTTTTTAACTCTGCAATCCTCTGGGGTCTGTGATTCTCAGGACAGACAAGTGAGCTGCACTCCCTCAGGTCTCCCAGGCCAAGGACTGGCCAGGAACCCTTCCAGCTCCGAGGGGCATCAGTGCCATTCTGGTTCACAAACTCCCAATTCACACTCCAGTACTGGGACAGAAATCCACTGACCAGGGTGATCTGTAAAGCCAAAACACATCCCTTGCCACATCTTAAGTGAAATGAAGTCAGTGAAATCACGAGGTGAGAATGAACACAAGCTCTCTGACTATGCAGCAAAATCCCATTTTAAATTTTTAATTTCTGATTTTAGGGAACATCAATAGAAAACAGGGCAAATATAATGCAAAATGAAATATGGTTTCTGCCCCTAGTCAGCCACATGTTTTAACATCCATCATATTTAATATACTTAAGGTAAAGTGTAGGAATAAAACAAATAGCATTCCTAGATCCTATCACCACAGGAGTATTTTATTTAGTAGCAAAGGACAGCCTGAGTAATGCATAGACCTATTATAAGACAAATTAGATCTTTCTACACTTCACATCAAGAAAGTTAGTCGTCTTGACTATATGCCAGAAATAGCTACAGCTAATATCATACAAGACTTAATGGTTGGTTCTAAAAAATAAATTATGAAATCTTGCTTTATTTTATGTGGTAGAATAATTTCTTCATTAAAACATACACTGCATTCAAACTGGACATCAATAAAATATTAACATAATTGTGTAACGCAATTGGAAGATCATAAGACTAAACAAAACCTTAATATTCATGTAACATTTTTAAAGAGAGTAAAATACTCCTGAGAACAAAACCCACAAACTATTTACATCAAAACTACCAAAACGGTATCTGATTCTTTTCAGAAGATTACACATTAAATTAAACTAAAACTTTCAAAACTATTTTTTACATCCAATTGGTTTTCTCATCCATTTAACTGGGATTTTGGCAGAAGAGTCTGTTCCATATTCTTAAACTTTTTAGTATTATATTCTGTTTAAAAGGTAACAGACAAATTCACACACTACAGGAGAATTCTCTGACCTAATTACCACTATTAAGCTTCAGCATTTTTTTCTCCAGTTATTTATTTGTTTCACAGCAGGACCTTGATCATCTTCTTTCCCTTTGGCAAGAGGGAATGACTTATACTCCTATCTCCCATATAAATATTCTGAAATGATGTAGCACTTGATTGAATATATATGGTTTCTCGAACTACTGAATGAATAAAACAAAGTCTATAAGTGTTTAAAAGGTTTAATATGTTGCTGGAAAATCTTGATATAGGATAGTATTAACAACCACTGGCATGGAGCTCCATCACAAAAATAGCACTGGGCAGAGATGAAAGACACAGGCAAAAAGTTTCTGGTAAGTGAAGATGCTAACGGCCCTAATGATGCTGGGAAGCCTAGGTGCCCTTGGAATTTGGCTTAGCTCACACTGCTCAACTGCTCACAGCCCAGTTCTAAGCACTGGAGCAGTTCCTAACCAAAATGTCCACTATGGGCTGCCCGGCACCTCATAGCTGGTTCTCGCTGAGGAGAGAGGTGTGACACGCCTGGGCTAACAGACACCAAAGAAAGGAGACACGGATGCAACTAGATGCCTGTCCTCACAAGGCAGAGATGTCCCCTCACTTACAAGGTGAGCTGAGGGAGAACATGATAATAACAGCAGCAAAAGAGTCTTAAATCAAAGGATTTCATTTCAGCTTCCCCATAGAACATAATAATTCACTCAGAAATATTTTCTTCCATGCTTTTCCTGCAGAGAAGGCATGTTAAAATAAAACTAGGAGAAATGATCCTGCAAAGAAAACAAGTACAGTCCCCAGCTATTATAGGCATTCAAATCACCAGACATCACCAAGCTGCCCCATGGATAGAAGAGACAAGATGAATCACCTTCACTCCCCAACTACACTAAATCACTCCCACCCACCTTGACCTTCCACAAAGTTACTTTGCAGAGCCAGTCATCCCAGCCATACCTGTGTGTACAAATAGCTCTCTCTGGAAAAGCAATCTAATTTTTAACCTTACTTATGTAATAGTTCTGCTCAGGCTGATCGGCTTCCAAACAATTGGACTTGTTAAATAAATAAATAAAGCCCAGGAAGTTAAAATACGGTAAAGTTTCTTCTGCCCATCATTGAGGTCAAATATTTCTGTGGTCACAGAACTACTGACTAATGCTGGCACAACTTGCAGCTAATCATCCTTGTAACATTTACTGGGCTAAAGTCTCAAAATAATGATTTTATATATGCATTAAACATAACATTTTTACAGTTCAATACAAGCTTCTTTCTGCTTCATAAAAGCATGTGAAACACAGGAAATGAGAAGTCAATTGCTTTTCTCTCTCCAGATGAACATTTGAGACACCAAGGTGGTGTAACGGATGCATGGCTTTCTTTCTCTACAAATCAGGATCTACAGATTCACCTGCCTGACATGTATGGTATGTTCTGAGGTGACATATATTGAATTTTGAAAACACAATCTAAAAATGTGGCTATTAACAGGGACATTTATCTGGGACACACCTTTAGAAGGCCTACATACCTCTGAATTTTTTTCCTCACATTTTTCCCCCTTTTATCATCAAATACTTACTTTCTAATTGCAGTTTATTACAAAACAAAAGCACTTATAGCAAAAAGGAAGCACCATAACCAGTTCTTCCATGACTGCCCAACTAATAACAACTGCCACTGACAGGGTCAATTAAAATAAGCATTTAACAGACAGCTCTCAAAGTCTGGCCAATTTGAACACAGCCAAACTGACCATTTTGGCCATCCCAGCATTAGGAAACACCACATTCATATCCCGCAGCTCAAGGAACAGATACCACAGCCAAAGAATCACAAGTTACAAGAGCCAGGACTCTGCTAGAAGGCACCACCCTCACTTCCAAATATTGCTTGCAATTTCAAATTCCGATAGCAATTCCAAAAATTCAGTCATTTTAAATCAGTAGCAAGGGGTACCTTACAAAAACCTCACAGGGGTAACTGCTCAGTAGCTTATTATTATTATGTGTTTAAAAGGGATTAATAGAGGCTTAGGAACGTGCTCTCTCAGAAGAGCACCACTCCACAGCAGTCAGGTGGGACGCACCGCGGCAGCCACCACTTGCCGGGAGGTTATCCTGACCAAGCTGAAGCTGCTGGCAGCAGCAAGCTGAAATCCTGCCAAGTCCAAACTGCTCCACATTTTGACAGCCCAGTTACACTGTGAATATGCAAAATACCACAACACACACAGCAGAGACTGATTTAGCCTTCAGTGTGCAATGGCAGGTGGTTGCATGAAGCTGCAAAGGCTGTTTTTATGAATGCTACAAAGTGTTTGTAAGTGCAAAAATGTTTACAATTTGTTTTGCATGACAGTGATTTGATTTGAAAGAGATAGGAAGAAGATAAAGCCTCTTAAAAAAAAAAATTCAATATAGCTGAACTGTCAACCTCTTCAAAATGGAAACCAATCTTCATCTCCAACTATTTCTTGATAGTAGAAATAGCAAAACACAGCTTAGCTAGTAGTCAAAAACACTACACTGTCAGTCTATTGCCTACATTATAAAGCAGAATATAAACCACACTCAGAAAATCCACAGGGTAAAATGTATTATTTCTTTGTAAGGAATGAGATTAATAATACTCAAGAGCTAAGCTATAATGCTAAAAGGGAGAAACATTAAAAAACATCTGTGTTCTCATCCCCCTAAATCCCTCCCTCTCTAGAAAGGGAGGATTCCACATCACAGCACAAATTCAGATATGGAAATCAAAGTGCAGTCAGCTTCATTTCCACCAAGCTGTTCCATTTTGAAGACTGTGGTTAGTACATTTTTTTCCAACATTAATTTTCTTCAGAAATTTCTCTGCAGAGAACACATGCTAAAACAGGAGTCTCTTGACAGTATAATTTTCATTTGAAGAAAGAAAATGTAATCGAGACGCGCTAGCAGGTGAATTTACTTTTCTTTTTAAAATCTACATTCAGTGTTTTCCTCTTGGTTGCTGGATTCAAAATAGAAAAAAAAAGTTTTTTTTTTTCTTTAAGGGAGAGTAAAACTCAAAAAGAATCAAAATATTTTTTCCATTTCCAAATTTTTGTAAAAGTCACATTAAAAGAGCAGGTTTCCTTTCTCCCTGTTTTATTTCCCCCATTCCTCAATCCTAAAATCAATAGCATTTTCATTGTAGTGATATATGGATTTCCTGCTGTAGACAGTCTGTGTAAGATTCCTTACCTCTCTAAAATTCTTCATTTTCTTCAACTTATTCTCTAGCCACACACTCCAGTTCGCAGCTCTGTTGTTTGGCAGCAGTGAATTCTGCTGCTGCTGAGGGAAGAGGTGACAGTGTCGTTTGGAGAATAACAAAGTTGGAGCTCTTGCTTTATTTTTATTGTTCCTTTTCCTATTCTCAGCTCATGCTGTTCTGATCAGAAACAACTCTTGTTCAAAGCAAAAACCCAACCCACGGATTGGTGCAAAGTGCCGGGCTGTGTGTGTGTGCATAAGTCCTCACAGCCATCCTCTCACTGGTAGCACACAGAGCTTCCCCCATAACTAGCAAGTCCAGCAGATCATACTTATTCTAGCCTCCAAAACTTCAGGTTGTTCTCCATGTTGGCTGTTTTTCAGTTACATTTGAGAACGTGATAAATTGATGATTCATTAGAGCAGCAACCATCCTACCATGGGACATGACATTTGCCCTGTTCCTCACCAGTGCCAACAGCAGTTACGAAGAGTTACAGATCCCTATCCTCCCTATTGGGCCAAAATTCACTTGTGCCCATCAAAAGCATTCTTACTTAATGCCTGGCTCATAAAAAGAGCAAGAAAAAAATGCAGAACTTCAAAGCAACAACAGATAGATAAACTATTTTGCAGAGCACTAACAGCTCAAAGCGTCTACTCTGTTAGCTCTGGAAGAAGAAGAGCTACACAGATGGAAGAGTTAAGGTACCTAAAGTGAAATTACATTCTCTCTCAGCAGCATTATGAATCAGGAGAGGACTGATCTAGTAGCAAGAGCCTCTGCTGCATGCTGGCCAGAGCCAATGCATGGCTGGCCACTATATGCCACTCCCAGGTATGTTGTATTTTTATCTCCATAACCTTTTTGCCTGAAAATGAAATTTTTGGAAAATATTTGAAGTCAAATTACACTGTCTACCTCTGCTACAAATTTCAGAAGGATGAAAGGGAATCCAGTGTTTGCTGGCTTTAGAGTAAGCAGCCTGTCTTCTAAACACTGAAACCCATAGAAGCAACATAGTTTGCAGAAAAAAAAATACATCATTTTTACAGGTGAATAGTGCATCAAAAATGCACCACAGAATCTGGAATTTTAATAATTTTGTAGTCTCTAAAGTTCATTTTAGAAATCCATTGCACACAAAAATATGAATGTCACCATAGCAGGATAGTGCACTAAATCTGACTTAATGTAAGAACCCTCAACTTGATCCAGCCTTCCCCACTGTTTATTGAATAAATGATGCACCTGCTAAGGTAACATCCACATTTAATTAAGAAACCTACATACTGAAAAGTAGTTAGCAATTGCCTTGAGCCTAATGCCAGAAATCCAATGATAGTTTCATCAAAGCAACCTGCTTTAATATTCCCGATGAAGTAAGAACCATTTAAGTATTTTAGACAGAAAAAGGAATACATCATGCTGCCAGCTGTCATTTATTTCACATTGACATTAGCCCCAATTTCCATGCAGCAGTAAAGCAATCTGTATGACTGCTGGGAGTATATAAATGTCAATATTCCTTCTGCATAATAAAAACAGTGCTCAAGCAACTTCTATGAAGTATCACAGAATATCTGAAGGTAGAGTACAGCACCTTTCAATTTCCACATGAAATTCAGGGAATTTTAAAGACCACACATTCTCATTTCCCCTCACTCTTCTCTCCACTTACATTTGACCATACAGGTTTCTACAAAAACATCTATTTCATGTAAGTCTAAATATCTACCGATAGGATCCCCCATCTGTAATTATGAGCCATCATCAGTATTTTTCAGTAAAAAACTCATCATCAATTTGTGTGGCATTTTTACAGGCTAATTCAGTGAAGTTAGATCCCAATTCTGAGCTCTTGCCCTCTCAAATTGTTGGATTCACTCAGGCCCTTGACCTTCCAGTGCTGACACACGAAATTTCCACTAGATGGAGCAGGGTATGCAGACATACAATTCTGTAACTACATAATAAGCACACACTCGATAAGTAGCAATTTCCTGCATTTCAGTCACAATTCTCTTCCCTTCCAATAGAGAAAGAATTAATTTAAAAGACAATTAAAACTCGCACCTCTCAAAGTGTTAATTCAACCCTGGAAGAGTACACAGCAGTCCTCCTAGAGAATAAAAGCAGTAACCCCAAAATCCTATTATCCAGTGAACTGCCTTAAAAATTAAGTATGTCAGTTTATTACTTCCACTTGAAAAATCAAAGTCATTGCAGGGGATGACGAGGGTGCCAAATGAGCTGTCCTTTCAAAACCAAACCAAAACACAAAAACTAGGAAACCCAAGACAACACAGAAAGAACTAGCATTCATGGAGCACCATTTTAGCATGCACCAGAAGGGCAAGTCCGCTCTGAAGCAAAGAGGACCTTCCACCAGGGACCTGATGCAAGCACGTCAGCTCTCTGTCTTGAAGCGTCAGTTGGGGAAGTGGGGCAAGGATGTTCATTATCAGAACCACATCAGAATGTAAATTTCAGCGCTTGGTCTTTCAGGCGAATTGGTTTCAGATGATCTGCACAGTTAGGGCTGAGGAGCTGGTAAGGCTTGGATACAAGTGTTAATTAAGACATAATTTCTTTAGAAAAAGTTTGCGCTATTGCGCAAGACGGAACGAACCCAGCTTGACTCTTGAATCACAAGAATGAATTTGCAGAGCTTGGAATAAATAATAATAATTAAAAAGAGAGAAATCACAACCCTCACTTATTTTTAACCTCAACAAATACTAAAATAGAAACCATTATGACACAACAAGCCTTAGTCCCTAGAGACATTTTTTAAGCAATTATCAGTGCTGTATAGCAAGTTAGATCTATATAGTGTTGGATAAAAACTTTGAAGCGAGTACACATGTTGTAAAGCAGAAACTAATTCAGTCCCCACTGACTAATAATCAGAAACAACTGAATAAATTACAAGTGGCACAAAATCCTACCCTGAGCATTTTCTGTGGCATGCACACGAACAAAAAGCTATACATGCTCCGGAGGCCACAACTGAAACAAAATATCTTTCCAAGAGGGAAAGAAGTGTCAAGGACGGTGATTGAGCACAAGGACACGGAGAGCTCCTGGTAGTGCCCACCTGAGTCACGGCTTTCACCTGCGACAACCCAACACAGGGAGTGATGTCTTTGTTTCCCCGAGGGGCTGATAGCTTATGGCGCTGTGGGTTGTTTTGTGGGTTTTTGTTGCTGTTTTGTTTCATTTTAATTTAATATCTGCTCTTACAGACAGCTTCTCCATCACTGGCCACTATAAGGCAAGGCTGTGCTGAAAGGGGCTTCTGCCAGCAGCTCCTGTGTAGCCAGACCAACTTTCTTCCTACCTATAGGCTAGTCACTCACAAACTTTTTTTTTTTTCCTAGTCATAGGTAAATGCACTGAGATATCAAGTTCTCTCATGAGAACGAGTCCACCAAAAAAAGAAAAAAAAAAAAAAAGAACAGAACAGAAAAAACACAAAATGAAAGCAGAAGCAACTATGGGAGAGCGCATTGGGAGAAGGCCATACTCATTTTAAAATTTCTTTCCCACCCTTGTCAACTAGGATTTGAATTGCTACTTAAGTTAACACAACAAATTCAAAGATTACAAAAAGTCTGTATTGAATTTTAAACAAAACCTAGAGTGTAAATCCAAGTGACTTGTGCAATGCAAGTAATATAACACAATGTAAAGTGAAACTTGGAAAAAACTTATCTAAAATCCTCTGTTTCCCCCCACTCCACAAACAATAATGATTTAAGTTTAGGGTTAAAAGGTCATAAGCAAGAAAGCCAGTGCTCAAGTAAGAGTTTAAGATTAGAAAAACAGATACAAAAAAGCCTATGTGACACTGTAAATAATTATTCCTACATTAACAAGCTGATAATTTGAAACAAAATTATGCTGATCTGACAACTACTATATAAATTGATAATGTGTTTTACTACCACTGAAATTCAGCTTCCAATACCACATTATAATTATTCCTTCCGAGCTTGCAAAAGCACAGACAATAATGTATTCAGTATAACAATTATATAAAGATTTGACTATTTTCTATCATAAAAAGTACAAGAAAATATCATTCTATATATGATACCAGATAGAACGTCCTTTACAGCTTTTTATGAGCATATTTCCTTGCAATTAAATAAATTCATTCTTTCTATCTATGGAACAGTGGTTAGAAAAGTTTTAACACACTTCTCATGTCCTTCCCACAGTAATCTGCCTCCTATTGCTGCTTCTGTTTCCACTTCATTTTTTTCTTATTAAGTGAAGTTCTTCCCTTTATTTCTGGTTCCTAACTCTACTTGGTGAATACTGAGTTCTTCTGAGTTCTGCTTTCTCCTTCCTCAGATGGTTCTTCCCTTCCAGTTCCTCGGTGAAGTGCCTAAACTTAGCTAACAATTCCTCAGGAGTAGATCTGATAACACCTTTATATGTTATTATTTCTCAGGACCTACGTTTGCATATATTTTATTACTACTTTGTAACTCAGGGCAAAACAGAATGAAATAAAGAGGTCATTTTGCTTTATTTCTAAAAAGTTCATGCATGAGACAGAGGCACTTGCTGAGCCAGACTATCTGGCAGCAGATGTGCAGGAGTTCTTTTGAACAACTGGGCCGAGTTCAGGGTTTTATTAATTTCTGGAATTAACTGCAGTAAAACAGGGTGATGAACGGAAAACACAAGTTATTCGCTTATCCCACTTCAACAGAAGCCCTATGGGAAGAGGTTTGCTAATAGTCCCATAAATCATTATGACTGATTTCCAAAGCAGGGAAAAGGGGAGAGGAAAGGAAAAAAAAAAGAAAAAAAGAAAGGAGGAGGGGAGAAATACAGAATGGTTGAGGTTGGAAGGTACCTCTAGAGATCATCTAGCTCAACCCCCCTGCACACGCAGGGTCACCTAGAGCACGTGGCACAGGGTGGCATCCAGGCAGGTTTGGAACATGTCCAGAGAAGAAGACTCCACAGCCTCTCTGGGCAGCCTGTTCCAGGGCTCTGTCACCCTCACAGGAAAGAAGTTCTTCCTCATATGGAGGTGGAACTTCCTGTGTTTCAACTTGCACCCGTTACCCCTTGTCCTGTCACTGGCCAACACCAATAAGAGTTTGGCCTCATCTTCTTTACATCCTCCCCTCAGATGTACATATCGATCAGATCCCCTCTCAATCTTCTCCAAACTAAACAAGCCCAGCTCACTGTTAGACTTTCCTCATAAGAAATACCGTAACAAATTGTTTTTGTGTTGCTGTAAGCATCATCCATGTATACCTTGAAAGGGGCTGATGTAACACAAGCATCCCATACAGTGCCTGACAGCATCAAACCCAGCTGTCTTGCTACATGTGGCCATGTCACAGTGCTGGTGGGTACCAGCCATAGGAGGAGCATCCTAAAAGCCCACAAATGGGTTATAGCAAAGAGAGACCTGCCACTCCTATTACAAACTGTGTCAACCCAGTGTGATCTGGGAACAGCAACTGCTATTTTTACCCTCCCTTGTGATACTTTCCCTCATATATCAATTTAAGTCGTCTTTGCTTGTCTATCAAAGCCAATATAGAGCCCTCTGAACAGCTTCTTTTACGCCACTTGGGTCCCGAGTCTTGCTGCCCTTTAAATGAATGTCACCGACAGCAAACTTCTTCCTATTCTACCTCCACATTAACACCTGTAGGTTTCTCTCTTCTGCCTGCATCCCCTTCAGCTTCAGTTAATAACCAGCATTCCTGAAGGACCCATAGGAATTTGTCTAAGAAAAAAAAAAAATAGTTGGATTTACTTTAAAAAATAGCGTATTAAAAAAAATGACAAGTAATATTATTTCACAGGACAACCCAGTCTTTAGTCACAGTTCCCACTATGTTCCCGCAGTTATCACCAAAACCGGCACTGTTACCCCATAGAATAAACTGAAGTAGAAGACAACACCAAACAGAATAGAAACTACAAGGCCCCACAGGAGCAGTATTAGAGAATAAGTGGGGTGTAGAGGTTATAAGGAGAGTTTTAAAGGACATGTGGAGATCAAGAAAATATCACAGTGACTACAAGACTGTGACAGACGACAGAGATGATGAGGGAAGAGATGGGCTGAGGAGATGCAGTGCAGCTTGGTAAAACGCAGAAAGGAGCAAAGTACAAGAAGAGTAAACTGAGCTAAAGTTATGAGGAAGAAAAATTGGCTTTTAATTTTACACATAAGCTCTGACAAGGATTTAATTACCTCAGAATATTATCATCTAACATTTCCTTTTTCCTACACTATTAGACTACACACAAGTAAGTTCTCAGAGGATATAAGCACTTACAATCAATTAATGCTAATAAAATCACTTAATCAATTAATTCATGTATACACCAAGAGAAAACGAAATCCATGGCACTTTGACTCACAAGGAACACGGAGCAGAAGCAGAGGTGCAAGCAGACCGCTGGAGCAAGGCTGCTGAGTGAGGGCTACCTGTCCCAAGCCAAACCTGTGCCAAAGGCCTCACCAACCCTTACCAGGCTGCAGCCTTCAAACCCAAGGCCTGCTCCCTTTATTAGTCTTGACAACACCTACAAGACCATCAAGAGATGCTCTTTGGGCCAAGCACAGAACGGCAGATTTCCCCAATGTGGTTTGCGGCACTGACACGTGGACATGCCTTGTGCTGCCACCTGAGCACCACAAGCTCAGCTGAAAAACATCAACCCCATCACAGCTTGCAGCTTAAGAGCAAGTCAGCAGGCAAAGCCAATATTATATTAACCTCTAGCATCACGTTTAACTCCTTTTAATGTATTTATGAAGTTCTGTATTACAAGCACTTACATTTTTTCCCCTCATTATTCCTACTAGGAAGCTACCCAGACTACCTGAATTTCTATGTAAAAATGCCAAATACATTGACTTGTTCTCTCAAATGTCTCTCTTGGCTTGAGATATGCATTCCAGATATGTACTATTTCTAATCTGGAAAAAATCCAGACCTCTATATTCAAGCCACTGCAGACTTAGATAAACTGAGGGAACAAATTAATGAACCCTGCTCTTTCCAAACCCCAAACCTTACTTGCATTTTTTTTGTACTTATCTTTCCTTTCATTTGTGAGAACTCAATCCAAGACTATTTACTAGAGCCAGCTGTTGTAATGGCCTCATTAGTTACCCAAACCCACATCTCAGTAATTTTGGGGAAACTGCCAAAGGATTTGGCTCACATTCTTATAAGGCCTCATGACAAATGGTAACTATCATTTTATTATCTATCTCGGTGATATGAGAGTCTGGTTAGATTCTCCAATTCTAGATGCTGAAAGGACAGCAGTGAGTTACTGCTTTCCACCCATCATTAACAAGAAGATTACAACTTGGACAGGCAGACATTATCGCTATGAGATGCATCCCATCCCCTCCAGACCGGAGTCCTGGAATTCACTCTAAACAGAGCACAACCTCTCGGGTACACTCAAAAACCAGAGCATTCACTCCTTCCTACCTTTCTGAAGAAAAAGGTCTAACCTACAGACTTTAAAACTATTTAGGGCCTTGGCGTTTTTTTTTTGTTCCACAGCAACTGAGCTCTGTGGCGACACTCAGCCCAGACACCTAGGCAGAAGAAAGGCAATAAAATCACAGAGCACCAGCACAAACATCCCCAGGCCATGAGCTCATTTTCCAGGGATCTGGAATAAATGGGTTTACTTTCAGAGAAGACTGCAAAAGTTTACCTTTTAAGCAGATAGAGAGGAGGACTCAAGTTCTCCAAGAAATGCAAGGATAGGACACTTCTAAGAGAAGAGTATCTTTTTTAGTATCTGCTTTCATGATGCTTTTTGGCTTGCATTGGCTGTCACTATATTTTAATAGGTAATGAAACCCACCTTGCAACCCAATTGGGACACCAAGATATTATTCTATATTATTTAATTGGAAGCGAAAATCAGCGTTTTATGACAGAGAAGTAAAATTATGTAATAGAATAAGGACATTCAAGTTGTTCAGTATTATCAGTTTACTCCAGTTCTGCCATGAGAAAGAAGGATTCTCACTATAAGACTCTCACTCACAAATGAGAAGAATTTGGCCTAAAAGCTTTACTCTAGGCCTTGCCTGGAGGCAAGTCTAATCTGCACCTTCAGCCTCCCAGCAACCTTCTATTTGCTGATCCTTCAATTGCCCTTCTATCAATTCACGTTTGATTTAAAAATGCGCTGTAATAATAAAGTCAATATTATATGGGCAAGAAACTACCACCAAAAGCAGTAATTTTGTAGTATTTCGTGTGAGCCGTTCTCATTACCTTAGGTAATATACGGATTTAATTGGAATGAGTTCTTAGTGACCCAAGAAAGGCTTTAAAAATTCATCACTTGATCTATTCCACAGAAACATGCATACCCAATCTCAAAGTTAACTGTACATGTATGAAGTATGCATGAACCAAAGATTACAGCTCTCTGCAATCTGTGCAAAAGACATCCAGTTCTCAGGCCCAGGAACCAGCACCTGGCAGGGAGAAGTCTGAGAGAAACAAGAAATCCAGTGCTCTGTCAAGACTCTCAGGTCATCCTGGAAGAAACCCTACAAGAAAAGAAGAACACCTCTTTACAGTTATTCTTCAGAAATGTGGAAAGCACTTGGAATCCAGGATATACTTAAATAAAACTAGAGCCACCTAAGAGCAGAAGTTCCAACTCTGGAGGTCAGACAATTATACGCATATGATGGGACTTGCTAAGATGTGGTAAGAAAGACCACAGCTTAAGGGGTTAGAGAAAAAAAAACAGAACATTAATTCTGTGTGCAGAAGTTGTAAGAAGCTGTAAATCTATATTTAAAATTCTATAATAAATTCAATATTCTGTAATAATAAACTGAAAATCCAAATTTGTATCTTTTCACTGGATTCATCACAGCAGGCTTTACCCTAGACCTGGGATGTTGGACCTTCTCTCCCTCCATCATAAACAAATGTCTTGTTTATTTATCAATTATTGACATTTCAAATGATTTTACTTTTTATTTTAATTGGCAATATTTCCATTTTTGGTTTTGAGGTGCCTTCAAATATTTGGTATAATTCAAACCTTGAATTTACTGCTCTTACTTATGGGGTGTTTCCCTACCGTGCTTCTAT
This sequence comes from Tinamus guttatus, assembly GCF_059628265.1. Taxonomy (NCBI): domain Eukaryota; kingdom Metazoa; phylum Chordata; class Aves; order Tinamiformes; family Tinamidae; genus Tinamus; species Tinamus guttatus. The sequence goes on from NW_028289064.1 coordinate 5,344,772, forward strand.
ATTAGACTGCTGGTGCCTACCAACCTGTAAATTTGTCTCCTACCTTGTTAATATTTTTCACACGTTTTGTTCTTAGCAAATGTTCAGAAGTTCATTAGCAAAATGCTGCTACTCTCTCCTCACTGGAAAGTCTTATGACAGTTAATGTCAAAAATTTAACACAATTTTGACAACTAAATTACATAGCACTACATAGATCTTGTAAGGTTTCAGAAAGCATTGAAAGTAATTAACTGTTGTTAACACTGCATCACCAACGTACTTAGTCCCACACCTGAACTGCTAATAAAGTATGACAATAATTTCTGTAAGCAGTTTGACTGATTTAATCTACAGCAGGACCCTACCCAGCTTGCTTATTGTTTTCTTAATAGAGGAGGAGGATTATAGCTGATTTTCTATTAATCTACGAATCCTGGAGAACTTTCTTGAGGCTTTTTTTTTATAGCAATAGAAGCCCATGTTTCCCTCACTATCCTAGTGATGTCCGTCCACTAGTCACAAAACTGACACTCTTAAAAGCTTTCCTTGGGAAGATCCAAGGTATGCAAGTGGAGCAAGTAAAAGATTAGAACTTGCACTTGAAAGGAAAAGTTATTTTGTTGTAAACTAGGATGCAATAGGCTCCCTCACATAAAGCTACATTCAGCACGTGCAGAAAAACATACAATGCATGGGAAAAAAGCATGAAGGAAAAAACACCATTTAGTGTATACAGTAATTACCTGCACAGAAATTAGGAATATTTTACAAAAGTGAATACGTTAATAAAACTTAACTTGTGAGAGCAACATGACTGCCTCCACTGGGTTACTTTCAGCAAATGCTAGTAAAATCATTGCTTTTTGCAAGAAGTAGGAAGCATTCTGAACAACCAATCTTGTCCCAAAACGCCTTAGTTTAGAAAATGAACTCTCTCTCAATTGCCTGCCCCATAAACAAATTACTCTGAAATAAAGCTCCAAACTATTCTATACTTTTACATCATTTGCATTTCTGAAAATCCATGAACCAAGTGAACTTATGCAGGTATCACACCTGAATAGTTTCCAATTTACATCCTGAAATTACCATTGGCATGTACAATTGTTAATGTAATTTCATAAGTAGAAGCATAGAGACAGTATAGGTCAGATACGAAAACTACCAGTTAAAAAAGAAGGAACTGAACAACTCTTCTGGGATTAAAAGACAGTGTTTATCATTGCATACTAAGCAAGCAGTCACGATTCTATTATTTTTTAAATGTAGTACTAACTTTTTTTTTCTGAAAATATGGCATGACAGTGTTTACCTCAACTTTTTAAAGTGCTTTTTTTCTCCCCAGAAATCTTACATAGGAAAGAGGAATAAAAAGCTGGTAGGAATCTTCATAGTAATTTTAAGTTAACAATAGTCTTCTCTAGCACAACAACCTATACTAAGTTATGGCTCGTACCTACCCTAAGAAAGGATAGTAACAGGTCATTTTTTTTTCTCCACTTTGACAACACAGAAAAAGGTGCCACAAATGCATTTTCCCATTTACAGAATGAAACTGAACTTAAGAATTAAGTAAAAAGCCTTTTCAGCAGCATAAATTGAATATTTAGCAAGATCTTCAATGACACTTCTTAAGATTCTACTCATACTACAACAGCAGTTTCCTGTAAGACAAAATATGGCCTTAAAATCCAATTTATCCACTCAGTCTACCACCGCAGACGCCAAAGATAAAATATTCATCTCAAAAAAGGAGAGAGCACACACATTCGCAGTTGTGACAGAATTCTTTCTAGTCTGAGAGAAATAAGGAAATATGACGACTTTGAGCAAACAGTAAAACTACTATGACAGTAGAAATTACTGAGTGTTAGAAAAAGATCAAATGCTAAAATCATGTGCATACAAACAGTCTGAAAGTGTGCAGTAAACACTATTCCAAAAAAAAAATCCTCTGGAAGCCTGCAAAAAATTTAAAAGCACTCAGTGCATGCAATACAGACCATAAAAAAGAAAAAAAAAAAAAAGACAGCATGCTTATTAGGATGAACTAAAAGCCCGTAAGTTTTAAATGAGAGTTTTAATGATTTTTCAAGTTGCAGGCAAACAGCGTCCTGAACGAAAGCAATTGTTCTGTATGGGAAACGATGGAAACAATTATCGGTGCTGCCTCGGCCCTCCAGCTGTAAAATGTTCTTGTTCGCCGTGGTTGACTCAGCTACTAAAAGGATTAAAGAAACAGGAAAAGACAGAAGTCCAACACCAGGCAGTCACTTCTGAGTTAGTAAATTAAGCAATTTGTTCCATGTTCACAGGGCAGCTGACGTCAGCAGAAGTTCAGCTGCAGCTGCAGAGGGTATCTGGCCCTTCATTTACAAATTAAGAAGTATTGTGCTGCTGCCACATCTTAAAAACTTTGCTCCGTGCCAGTTCTTACTCGAAATTCTTTCTCCTATGCCTTCCTCCACAAAAACCCAACCCAATTTTAAGCAGAGTCTACACAGGACACGGCTGGGCTAATACACAACCAGCTGAATACACCCTGTGCAAATGACACCAAGGACAGCTCTAATCCTGCCAACAGGGACTTTCCCAATATTCTCCAGCTCCCACCTTCCATAACTCTGCTAGCAATTCCTCCAGAAACAAGTCTCTAAGTCCCACCTTCACCGTGGATTTCTTTTGAACAAATAAATGCAAGAACTCCCTCCCAAACTATCCTAGGGTGCTTGATTTAAAGAATACACTGCTTCTTTTTCTCTCCAGAAGGTCTTCTCAATCTATTTTTAGACAGTCCTGAATCTTACAGACACATATTAATATACATAGTTCCACTGGCTATAAATGAGATTATCCGTATTAGAAAATTAAACATACACCTACAAATTTTCTGTGGTGTCTTTCCTAATTCAAGGTTGGTCATTTTAACCTTGGAAAATCAACCTTGCTAGAAATTAGAGTGTCTGGAGAGGTTTCTCCACCCTACGATGCCTCATGCTTCACCTAACTGTACTGCCACGGGATCCATCTCCAGGATCTCATACTCGCCTTTTTTTTCTAAAGCATCCAAAGAAGGTGTTAGTACTTTCTAATTCTCTCAGATTTCACAGTTGGAAAGAAACCAAACAAATCACTCAAAAGATAGGAAATCATGGAAGTTTTTGATCAACCTGAACAGGAAATGAGACTCCTTGACTGACAAGCGTCTTGGGCCAACCCTTCTCACTCTGCCATTGCCAGGTCCCCCTCGGCACCTGCAGCGTTCTTGAATAAAGCACAAGAATCCCAGGAGAGGTTTGTTATATCCAGCTAAGAGTTTGAGACAGCTGGTAACACAGCGACAGCCACTGACTTCAGAGGTCCGAGCAATAGCGAAGATGTCACATCACGAAGCCTGCAAGATGCTCTGCCCTTCTCCTCCTCTTCACTGGGACCTGACAAAACGAAGTGTAGGATGCTCTAGACTTCAAAGGGAGGTTTTCATTCTCAGTTTACTGCAAGTCCTTGAAAAAAGGCAATGCCAAAACCCACACACAGCACAGCCTTGAAATCTTTGGCTCCTTTTGAGTAAGACAACAGTCTAGAACACACAACTCTGGTTATAACTTCAGAGCACCAGACAGACACACACACGCATGCACACACTCTTGGCTACAGGGCAGTTAGGCTTTTCCAAGCACACCTCAATTACAAAAGCCTCTCGCTTCATCAGCTACTGAAAGTTCAGAGCGCTGGTGCCAGGAACACTTTGTCTGCTGGAGATAAGTAGCAAAACTGCAATTTTTAACTTGCAAGAAGTTGGCATGGCTGCTTCAGATGCCCTCAGTGCAAACAGCTTTGGAAGGCTGTGCAGCCTTCACTATCTTAAATGGGAGAAAAAAGAGGTGGCACAGGCTGCCTGGAATTCACCATTACCCCAGAAGTACAGCAGTTATATTCTTGAGGTTGTTGAAACAAAGTTGCCAGACATAAATAAGGCATTTCCTTAGAAATGGCAGAAGTAGGTGTGTGTGACGGACCATGTCTATATGCGTCAGTGCTGCATAAACTTTTAAAGTACTGTCACTGCAGCAGTTTCAATCACTGAATTGGTTGCAGGCACCATTCAGTCATTTCAGTTAATGAAGAAAAAGCTAATTATCTGAAACATAAAGAGACACAGCAAATCAAGACAACTTCAGAGCACTTTATAATGCCTTAATCAGTCTTATTGTACAGACTACCTAATACGCATGAAATTAAAAATGTCTTTTCCCCCATGCTCTTTAATTCATAGTTGGAATACAGTTTTCAAAAGCATTTTTGTGCTTTTGCAGTGCTGGGCCCTAAAACATCGGCCGTGGCTAACAAGGGCTTTATGTCTCTCATTAACAAGACCTTAGTGAAAGAGTACCTCTAATGGACTAAAAATAACAAAATTACAGGCAGATTTCTACTTTTTTTTAGATAATTGCTGAACAGAAAGCTATACACTGAGAGTGTGTTATTTTATCCTATGGGCCTTCTGTGAGCAGAACTTACATAATCAAAGATATTTTTTCATCTGATATATGCGCAATTAATGTAGAATCTTTCAAAAGCAACACATGAGCATATATTTCAAGTCACAGCAAAAGAAAAGGACTCTTTTTCTTTCTGGTCAAGAAAATTTAAGCAATTTTTTTTTAAAAAAAGGATAACCATCACTTAAAGCACTTTCTACCCATTGTCTTAATACTATATTAAATAAAAAAAAAAAAGAAAGAAAATGAAAAATCCTATTTCTGTGCTAAATCTCACAGACAGGCTTAAGAGAAGAAAAAGATTTTTAGGAGTAGTTCATTCCACAGCAAATATCATCTTCCTTTCATCTTTTCAGAATTTTATAATACTTGGGAGACTAAGGTTTACATGTTTAAATATAAGTCCCAAAAGCAAAAGTTATCTACAAATACATTCACACACAAATTCCTATTTCAAATAATGGCATTTAAATCGCATAAGGCATGAGCTCACACCTGGTATTCACTGGAGAAGCAAGAACTCCTGTTGCTACAAAATTGATACAAAAGGTGAGAACATAAAACCTGAAAAAGATGTCATTAGAGTAGCTTCAAAAATTAATTCAAATTTACATTTTTTTCTGAAAACACATTTTGAAAGCACACCAGCTCCGCAAAAGGAAAACCTTTAAAAAACTATCCACAATTCTGTTCATATTTGTAACAATTTTTGTTGTAAATGTCAAGAAGTAGTAGCAAATTTCTTCAACCCAGGTTAAAACGAAAAAGATAACTTGTAAGTTGTTACACACATTGCATACAAAATTCCCTATTTATCTGCAGAACATTTTTTCTGCTTGCATTGAGTTTATCTAAAAATCAGGCCCAAAGATGCCTAAAATAAGTGCTTAAATTAAAACCATACTTAGGAATCTATGTTGACATAGCTACTTTTCCAGATATATTGAGCATGCAGAACTCCACTAAAGCCAAAAAAAAAAGATGCAGAACTTCAATAAAAATGCGGACACACAATAAGACATATTCATTTCAATGTTCACATACTAAGGCTGGCCATAGTTATCCAAGTATAAGAGGTATATTCCTTCTGACATCTAGCTTCCATTAGCTTCCATAAAAATACTCCTGAAATAAAAATTAAAAAAAAAAAAGAAAAAATATAAAAAATAGGAACAGATCCTCAGATTCAAAAGCAGATCAGAATCAACCATTTCACTGTAGATACAGATATCAGATGTAATGGAGACATTAAGTTTAGATTAAATTCAAGCTTCTCCCCCAAAAAAGCACAATGCTTTGGATAGGAAGCAAATTCTCACATTTTGTCAAATTCCTTTTTAAGCACCACGTCTCTCTCAAACAAAAATCACAACTAAAGACTGCCTTTTCTCACATTTAATGGACAGACAAAAGCATGTACTTTATCCATACACCATATCCGTACACCATATCTCCATACCTCATAAAAATTTTTACAATCAAAAGACGGGAAAAAAATAGTAGCTCTGGAAAAAATAAGGTACTTAAGAACACATAACAAATTGTTTAGGTTCCTCTGTGCATCTCAGCAGAGACAACACAGCAGCACCACCACAGCAGGCAGGGAGCAAAGCTAAGCTCTAACAGTCTTCTAAAAACAAACTTTAAAATTCCATATTTCATAAGAATTAGCCTCATGACTGGTATTCGGTGCATGAGTTTGCTAATAGTTACCTTTCCTCTCTCTTGGTACTACTTCTTACCAGTTAAATGTTATAAGCAAAATTTCTCACTGTTAGGGGAAGTAAATGAAGCAGAAGTATTACAAACCTCTTTTTATTTCTGAATACCTACATCTTTTTAATTACTCTGCAATTAAAAGTTGCATTTTTACCAAAAAAAATAAAAAGTTTGAGATGTCCTGTAAACTTGTTATTCACTTAATGCAGTTATTTCCTGAGGTCTCCTGTATTGGAGAGCTGCAGTCAATCACAGACTGCTTTCTTGGTGACTGTTTCTTGGTGATTATTTAAAGATCAGTAGAGCTTAAATGTGGAACACTCTCTTGTTCTAAACACTCCTACAGAGTTTGTTACCAACCTTATATTACGCAAGAAAAAATAAAAAAGTCAGCACTAATATTGGATGATGGCTGGGTATGGAAAAGGACATCCTTGCGTGTTTTAATTCCTTTCAGCTGTACTGAATTTCCCCTGGAGATCTTTTACTACACAAACTTCCTGGAAAATATACTAAATAATAGTAAAATAAGCTAAAACTAAATCAAGCAGCTAGTCCTATGATTGTGGTATGTTTTTGGTTGCCAGTGTTTCGGTGTTTAGTAGAGGGCTGTATTAGTCCATCTATTGCATGAACTTGGACAATAATGAGTGTCTGGCAATCTTTTCGGACAAAAAGTCTGCTAAACAAACTAGCATAGGAACAACACTATCAAACAGCATTTAAAAAATTCCAAGTCCTTTTCACGTGAAGACATTAATTTTACTACTCCTCTTCTTTTGGTCATCTCCTTGTTTTCGAACCTTCGACTTCCAAGTGTGCCAGATGACAAGAACGGAGATGTGAAAATTGGTATCACAGAGACCGCAAACATCTAGAAAGCTTTTACCTTTAATGTGAATTCAAAGCTGGTCCTGCAAATTTAAAGTAGTTTAACAGCTTCAGAAGATCTCAGAAGATGAAAAGAGGTCTCAGCCAACTGTAAGCAAAACATTGTTTACAATTAACCCAAATTCAGGATACAACCAAGATCCTCAGAATCCTCAGAATGTTAATAATACACCTCTAAAGTAACAGTTACCCACCACTGAGCTAAGCTGACAAGTCATATGCTATGGAGAGTAAAAACTCTTCTCTTCAGCAATAAGACCAGAACATACACGGTGGCAGTGTCAACATCCCCAGTCAGACAGCCCAAGATTTGCCCAAAGCAGTGAGCCTTAGGGATAAAAAAAAGCAGTACAGCATCTCCACAGCCATTCTTACTGTTGGACCTTCAGAGGACTCCAGCAATATTGCCAATTATAGGAATAGTTTTTGAAATGTGACTATGCGCACCCTGAAAACTGAACCAAGACCAGTAATTCATTTTGCAGACCTCTAGCTAGCTTTTTGGATGATAATGGTCTTCAGTCACTACAGTCAGACTTAAATTAAAACAGTACCCTAGGAGAGAATAATACTATTTCCTCACTAGCAATGCCATCAGCCACCTAATTCTTCCCAAAGCACTAAACATGTTAAAGTGCCAATATGTCTATACCTTAGCCTGTTGCTATGCAACACTGGGTTTTATATTTCCTAGGAAGAAGCAAAGAAAATTGGACTCTTGATCCTTAGCTTAACTACTATTACTCAAAGCCATACATGCTATATACAATTTGGATTAATACTCATTGAGGAAACCAAGTTATAGTTATCAGCATTTTACTTTTAGAATCTGGGCTCTGCTCCAATGTAATTCCTCCCATTTAATATTTAATTCTTTTTTTGAACATGACCTGGCCTGCAATTTTAAGAGAAACCATCTGAGTTCTTCATTCAGCTATATTAAAGTCATTTTTGCTTCAGAACTGCTCTCACAACAGTATCAGCTATGTCTAAGGGATAATTGTCTTTTACGGTTATAAAAGTTAGCACTGCTGGAATGCAGGACTTGAGGAGAAGACTCAAGGCTCTGGACGAAGCCTTGCTCATGCCATAACGAATAATTCCCTCTTGTGAACATCCGCTCTCCCCTGCTTCTCATCATGAGTCGTCCTGAGACAGCATATCAATCAGCATTCCTATCAGAAAAGAAAGCAGGATTCTTTCTACTCCCACCCCAAGGCCAATTATTTGCTCCCCTCATTCTTAGTAACACTTCTGGACAATCAGTGTTATCAGGCAGATGGTGCATTTTTGGACAAAAGGGGCATGGGCGCTGCTTCATCCTAAGCAAAAATTCACTGGAATAGTCCATTTTGATAAGAATTTAACTCACAGTTAATACAGCACTGCTGGCATCTGTTTTTATGTGCATCGATTGCACAGAGAAATCAGGTCAAGATCAGCTCTGGGTAAGAAAACCAATAGATCTAGTGGTGAATTCCTGTCAGTGTTCATCGTGTGAAATTTGGCTAGTTAGGAGTTTCACGCTCTTAAGAAAACAGAACATACATCGCATGTGCCCAGCACATGCTTTTAAAACAGGAGGGAGGAAACACTGCTATATGCTCTAGCAGTTTACCCAAGCACTCATCAGAGTCCCTATACTGTGAAGCAGAGTTGTGCTTTGTTACACAAGGGCCTCACAAGTATTAAGTTGAAAAGAAATTAGCTGAGTACATAAGTTGAGAAGAAATTAGTCAGCAGGAAATAATTAAAAGACTGATTGAGCTTTGCATAAAGTACACATTGCTTTTAAAGAAAACAATTTTAGTATAATAAGATTTTTTTTTATTAAAAGAAAAATCTGCCTGCACACAAACTAATCAGGATAATCAAATGCATACATACCTTGTGTTCACAGCAAATTCCAGTGCAGCTTCCAACTAAAGCAGTTTGCCTTGTTTTTCATCCATTCTAAATTGAACTTACTGCTTTCTTTGCTGTATTAGAAAGCTTATAAACAAAAGTGTCTTTGTGAAAACATCGATTCGGAACATATACTTAACTAAAGCTCAAACAATGGATAAATATTTGAAGACTGAGAATGTGAGCAAATTTATAACAAGATCTCAAGAAGTTCAGCATGACATTTGGCATGTCCAGAAGGCAAGACTGCAAAACTGATGTGCAGCACAGGGATTTTATCCTTCATCTAATAATACATTTGATACCCGGTCTATTTTGTGTTTGGATTATTTTATTGGATACAGGCTAGGTTAACTGTAACTAGGGAGTTACAAATCTATTACAAAAGTGGACATTTTCCCATACATCTTCAACTACTTTCTGACAAAGGTGCTGCTGGAGTTGAAACCACCATGCAAAAGAGAGAGAGAAAAAAAAAAAAGAAAAAAAAAAAAAAAAAAAGGTTTTTCTTTTTCCACTTGGTTCCATTATGCAGTTTAGAGCATATAAAGTTCTTTATTCATTGAAAAGGAAGGGAACTGAAAAAGTCTGCAGTAATAAGCAAAAGGACAGGAAGACACAGGCCCTTTCTGCTGCATTTAGAAACAGCAGAGAAGATCAAAAAGAACAAAAACAGGAAAATAGAAGGCCTGCAAAATTTGTTGTTGACTTTATTCAAACAATGCAAAATGCAAAACATGAGAAAAGAAATCCTGCAGACTGAGTCCGAGTCTCCAGTTCTACTGGAAACAGTTTCTGGTTGATGCAGCTGTTCAGTTTTAATGAACTTGTGTCAAGATAAAGCTACCCTAGAAAATACAGCAATTCTCTTTAGCAATAATCTTCACTTTTTATTTTACTGTAAAACTAGAAAGGTTTGCTTAGATCTAATTTTTATTATGCAGAAGCTCCATTCCTAAGATTTTTAAAAGAAGAGAATATTAATACAATTCTTTTGAAAAGCAGTAAAATTTTGAGATATCATTGCGATAAATGTCTGTATTTCAAACAACACTAATATAAAGAGTTTTAACTTCTTGTTAATTAACATTAGTTTAAGCACCAAAATTTAGCAATAGATGACACTAGGCTACATACCCTGAATCTGAATTTTTGTACCTGTACTACAAAACTGGTAAAGAGCAACTGATTTTACAAGAGACCTACAAGGACAAGAGTTTCAAACTCCTACCAGGTAACAGAAGAAAATCACCATCCAATGCAGCATAGGGAGGAGAAAAGGGTCCCTGCTAGACCTGCGGCCTCGAGGCTTCACACTAGCTCTGCTCTGAAGCAAGTGACTTCGTACAGCACTTTGAAGAAAAATGCAGTGAATGTGTTCTTTATTGTTGATGAGAAACTTACTCAGCTAATGTGAAATTCAAGACACAAGGTATAAAACTTCCTCCATTTGTTAGTTTTACCGTTAAAGAGTCGTACATTATTGTTAATAACTTTTGGCATAAGATCAAAGAATAAGAATTTTGGAATCCGATAAAATATTCTAAAATGTATTTATAGATTGTAACAGCAGCAAATAATCTAGGAAAAAAATGAAAAGGTATGTACAGCTCTGACAGTATAAATTTAGAAGTTATAAGGCAAATCATAAAACAGACGGATGGGGAGTTAGGCTCCGTCTCCAAAAGCCTTCCGGCAATCTTTCAGTAACTGCACACGGACAGGAGCCATTTTATTCCATTTACTTTCACATTCCCCGAATACCACATCAGGCCTCCAAATGATTTGTGCCATTGGTAATTACTCCATCTTCCTTGCTAGCCTGGCAAGCTGCTGCGAGTACTGCAGGTCCTTCTACAGCGCATCACACTGAACTGGTCCTCAAAGTCAAGTCGTCAGCAAAACCGCTGAACTATTTCACAAAGTTTAAGGCTGGAAGGGAAGGTTAAATCATCCAGTGCTACCATCTTCATTTCACAAAACATTAAGTTTCACACACAGTCCAACTTTGAGCCCACTGACTCCTTAAAACATGACTTAAAGAGGAATGACCTACAGGCCAGACACGCGTATTACAGAGATGCCAACACAGCTGCAGCATGACAGAGGGCAGACAAGCTAGGATCAGAGTCCTATCCTTGTCCCAAGGCATCACCCTTGGAAAATTCCCCCTGGCACGCACCAGCTTTGTCTGCTCCGCATGCGGTCCCCTCGTAGGTTGCAGAGAGAAACAATTTCTGCTTCCAACCCAAACAGCAGCCACCACCAGTATCCCAGTTTAAATAAATGCAGGCTTCCCCAGGTGAATAGCTGAATTCCTCTAGCCGCAGGTGTGAACAGGAGCACGAGTTCAGCGCACAGCCATGCCTGATACCGAGACTTCCATGGAATCCCCAGCACTGCTGTCCCTTCAAGCCCCACGGTAGCCTTCACAGACCCACAAAGCCACTCACTGCTCGGCAAGGACAGCCAGAAGTCCTGGATCACACAGCTCTCCTTAGTAGCCCTCACACGGAAAGGCCACTGATTGCTAATTCAGAATTTAGCAGGCGAGAATGCTGACAAGCAGGTCTATTCTAAGAGAGTGTGTGTCCCATATTGGTGTATTATCTATGTTGAACCCTAACGGAAAAAACAGGAAGGAAAGTCTGAATGAAGAAAAAAAAATAGGGATAACTATGAAAGAATACAAAAAGAAGTTTTAAAGACTCATCTAAGGATATACTTTGATTTAAAACAAACTAAAACATTGAACAACTCTAAAATAAAGGCATGATTCTTCAGGGATTACATAAAATTGCTTTCTGACATTTAATACTAGCTCAGATACTAGCATCAACTTGTGTTGTTGATGCTAGCAAGAAAAAAAGGCTTAACAAGACAAAATAAGCAGCACATGCAGCTTAATGGCAAAGTGTCCAGTTATTCTCTTAATCAGAATAAATATGCTCTTTTCATTAGAATATTCTCTCATTTATCTCACACAGCAGTATGATAACAGCCCTCATTTCTGCTGGATAAAACAGCAATCTAGGGTACTATTACTATGAGCATAAAATATTTAAAAAACAAGAAACCCTCCCATATATGAACATTGTTATGTCCTGCCTTAAGCACTTTTTAAGCACTCATTCCAAGTGTTCTGCCCTCTCCAGGTGTTTTGAAAGTGTGTCAAGCCAATTTAGCCGATTTGAATAGTCTGTACAGTGTCTTCTTCACCTTCTTGCCACTCAGTTCATTCCCTCTATTTACTTGGACTGTTAGACAGAAACCAAATACACTAACATTCTGCTTTCTCCTAATACCTGTCCTGCCCTTTTTCATTCAGTGCTGCCAGTTGCATCTTGAGTTTTAGTATTTAGCATTTCCTGAAGTCCCAAATCCTGGAATCTAGTGAATATGCGTCACTGTGAATATGTATTACTTAATCATCTAGTATACTGTAGGAAAGAGTTAAACAAAATAAATAAATAAATTTACCGCTGTCACATTCATATTAGCAATCCTGCTTTCTATGTTTCCTCTTCATTCTTCCTTCAGAACTGCAGCTGTGCAGCTAGAAGCAGGGAGAAAGGCTCTGTATTTCAAGAGGTGAGTGTACTCAGCAAGTGTGCTATGAAGTGTCTAGGAAGAGCATCGTAAGTTGTCTGGAGAAGAACAGACTGGTTCCTATACTAGCATCAAATCGTGTTTCATTTGCATCCTTGAGTTTCAGGCAAATAGAGTCTGTTTTGTGCTGGGATCCTTATCTGCTGAAAAGAGGAGCAGAGGCAATCCCTTTCCTCCCTCTCTGGATGGCATTTAAATGCCTGGGGGCTCCTGCCCACAAACAGGCCAGCGGTTCAGAAACATCAGCTGTTGCTGCCCTACAGCCTGAAAACAGAATGCTGCAAAGTTTGGTGAGGCTCTGCCATCACTTTTGGGAATGGAGCCTTCTCTGCCCACCACGGCAAGAGACCCTCATCAGCCCAGCTCTTGCCTTCCACCAGAAGGACCTCACATACAACACACGCGCCTCCCCATTTCTATATCCAATACCTTATACCTCCATCTTGTGGGCTTGAATGGCTCCAACAGGTTAAGAAAATACTCAGCCACAGATAGGGGAAAATGATAAAACAATCTCTACATGCTTCAGGGTGAGGAGAAGCAGCAGATTGGCCTTATCCATCTCAGAGGACACAAAAGGGACGATCAGCTGCAAGCTCTGGGAGGCCAGATCCTTTAACTACTTCTTTGAAGGAAAAATTAGGTATTTGCTATAGTAATAAATAATTAAATAATTGCTATAGTAATAAATAATTAAATAATTTAAGAAAACTTCAATTTGTAATTCAGAACTTTTTTCTTCACTTTCTTTCAAATAATTTTAAGCAAAACTTCCAATATCAAATTCAAAACTATCTCTAAACAGCACTTTTAAGGTTAACAAACAATTTCCCTTTGCTCCCAAAGCACAAAAATGCATAAATATCGGTTCTCAGAACATGAATGCTACAAACTAAGTATATAGGAGCTCGATTAAAAAGGAAATAGCCACCCTATCATTTCCAACCAAATGCGGTCAATCTGTGGCAATTAGCACATTGTGCGCAGCACAGTTCGCGCGGCCAAGCACTGCCTGGCCGAGGAAGTTCTGGGTGGTGCCTCGTGCTGGAGCTTATCAGCAGCGCTGACAAGGATTGCCTGTGCAGCAGCAGACACCTCCTAAAACATGCAGCAGTCTGGCTGCTCTTTCCACCTGTCAGTCACTGCTCAGGGAGCCCTTATCAGGAGGGAGAACACTTAATCCTGGCTCTTGAGTAGCTAGGACTCAAGGAGAGGGCAGGAAGACTTCTGGCAAATTAAAATCAGCTCAAACTATCACCTTTCCCCTCCTTCCAAGCGGCCACACAGTTCCTCAGATTTTTTCCACTCGTTAAATCTGCAAACACTCTATATTAAGGTATAACAAAAATCAGACATTCCTACCATCAGGGTGAGCACTGCAGTGGGGTGCCCAATCTTCAGACACCTAATTTTAATCCATTGCTGCAAGACCACCAGCACTTTCATGCTCTTCCATTTTCGTTGCTTTTAGTATGACAGCTTGGGGCTTAGCCAGGACCGAGCTTGCAGTAGATTTGTTAATCTCAGCTCTGATTCTGCAATCTGTACTCTAACTTGCTCTGAATTCCTCAGAATATCTTCATAAAACACTTAATATATTAACAATGCAAAATTCCTAAGAGGCACCAAGTTCTAAAAATATTGACATGCTTTTTATTAGTTAATAATTGTTCTTGGATGCATCTAAAAGTTCATAACACAGAAAGAGCTTAATAAGCTATGTGCAATAGAGAAATTAAAGTAAGATGCAGTCCTTCAGGCAACGCAGTTCTCAGACACACTGATGACTAATGTCTTTTGCAGCTTTCTGAAACATTACAATTCCCTCCCTTAAAAGAGACCTAGAATTCATTTTCGTTTACGAACTTCACAGAAACTTGCAATTTGATTTACAGAAATGTCTGTGAATTTCTCACTTTCTCCTTCCTTCATTACTCCTATCTCAAAACTATAAACTGATCTTCCTTTCAAATGCCATTTCTCACTAATATTTTAAAGCAATTACTGCATCAACAGCCTGACAAAGGCACCCATGAGAGCTATGAAAAACTACGGAAAGTTACCTAGGTTAAAACTTTCTGATAAATTAGTCTGAACAAGAATGCTCTAGAAGATGCTCAGAATTGCAAAAATTCATCTTCATCTTGAAAACATTAATAGACCTTAATAAATGAGTTTTGACAAACGCAACGCATTCTCATTGAGTATGGAAACACGAGGTTGAAATATGATCTAAAAGCACTACCAGAGTTTGTATAGAAATAAAACAGCTTCTAGCAGGGACATCATCTAGCAGATGACACATGGGGCACCTCTGCAGCATGGCACAGTGGGGACTTACTGCACAGGACCTCCTCACCAAGCATGACACAAACTTGCCAAGAGGTGGGAAACTGTGGCACAAATTCTGCCATAAACAGGGCAGAGAAAGCAGCTCTCTCCTCTAACATTTTTATTGCAGAGTTAAGGACACTGCATTTCACTGACCCATGGACTGGTAGTCAGAAAATTACATATATTAAGAAGCTTCTTTTTAAATTATGTCTATATTATAATCACAGAACTCTATCACCAATACTTAAACAAACAAACAGAAAAACCACCACAATATTCACATAGTTTATTCATACATTTTAGGAAGGCGAAAAGCTCACACACTTAAATAAAACTCACTGCAAACTGAGACATAAATTTGGATATGCATGAGAGTGAAGACTGCAAGAGCATCCTTACTGTTCTCTGGCTCCTGGATATAATGGAAAAGATTGATGGGCTTTGGAAGAAGCCTCCCTATGCACACTGCACTCAGTTTCAGGCTTTTCCACATCTTCTGGTCTAGACAATTTGGCTAAGAAGACAAAAAAGGAAAATTACCAGGTCAGACAGTTATATTCCTTTCCTCAGGGACAGTTTATAGCTGTCATTAGCTGTTCCTCATGACTATCCAAACATTTTTATTTTTTTAACTCATGTTGCATCTGTGCAGGAGGGAGAAAAAAAAAAAAGCTTAAAAATATTACTAACATAACATTAGAGAAATAGGATGGCTCACTTAAACCAAATTATATATCCCTGAATTTTCTAAAGCTTTTTATTATTATTATTTTCCTATACTTGTATGGCATAAAATTAGGCATAAAATTCATCATAAAAGTCATCAGTAAAAGGCCCTAGCAACTCACTACATTCTGTCTCAGGCAGACTTGCCCTAACAAGTATTGCAAGTATAAAGGAGAGCCTTTCTCCAGGAGACTCCTTTCGATATGAGTGACCTTTCTTCATGTTCATTTTCCTTCTGGTCATTTTCCTGCTTTTAGGACATAATATGGTAGCAATCATGTAGCTAAAAAATACTTGCCTTCAGATTTCGGATCTGTTTTTAAACATAGCATTGGACGGAGGCTGGGTCACAAGTACTTCAAGATCTTCCTGCTACAAATGAGGATGCTGCTGAGCCAGTTAATGTAATTCTCATCTGTATTTGTATTACCACTGCATACTTCTGAAAAGTCTGTAGGCTCTAGATGAAGAGGATGGAATAGCTCTAGGCAGCCTCTCTTCTCTGTTAAGAATAAAAAGGTTTCTCTGATAAAAAGGTTCAATGTGATTTTGAGTGAATGTTCAGCCAGGTATAAAGTGATATTTATAGTGTGCTGGGTTACACGCATGCAAGAAGTACGCACTGCCCCTAGGAACTTTAATTAATGGGCACAGATTATGCCATCTGTAGCATGCAAGCAACATTGAGTTTTACTTATCCTTTGCAGACAATGAATCTGCTGA
Organism: Tinamus guttatus; assembly: GCF_059628265.1. NCBI lineage: Eukaryota > Metazoa > Chordata > Aves > Tinamiformes > Tinamidae > Tinamus > Tinamus guttatus. Next base: position 5,361,163 of record NW_028289064.1, read on the forward strand.
GGTGGAAAGAATGAATGACCTGGGGATTCCTAGAGAGGGGGAGCCTTGAATAAAGACCTCACAGCTATGACTTCATCTGGATAAAACACAGGTAAGAGTGGTAGGCAGAAAGACTGTCATCTGAACATCATTAAATGATGGGGAGCTGACATCATTTATTGATCAGTTTTTTAATTCAAGTATCTTCCTAGACTGGCAGGTTAGAGTAAATCCTTACACATAAGCATAGCATTGTAAATTCCAAGTTTTATTCTGGATGAGGTTCTTGTAATGCTTAGAATTACCATTATAAGATTAAATCCATTCTACAGAGCACCACTTGTTAGGAACACAAACTGAACAGAAGTTGCTCATAAATACCTATTAGGAGATGTCACCTTTCAGAAGAAAAATGCAAAAAAATCTGCTCCAGGAATAATACTTGCTCATCAAAAGCCTACAGATGGGATCCAAGTTATTGACATTGACCTCTGATGATCTATCACACATGATGAAGTTACCTCTTCCTTTATTCTGGAATGCCAGAGCTTCCATTAGCTGAGGCATCTGAGGCTACCGCACTCCACCAGCAAGAACAGTTTGCAACATAAGTGTTTTCCCCTGTTCCTACTACACACATTTTTCACCCTGTCTGCCAGAATCCTGATTTGTTTTAGTTACAGAACCATCTGCTTTTCAAAGGGCTCTTTTTTTTTTTGGGGGGGGGGTGACAGATGGAAGAGGTTGAAATTTTTGCTGTAGCCAGCAAACGAATTTTTACAATTCATTTTCTATGGTGCTTACTGCCTCTCTTTAATTACTTGAAAGGTCTCTCTGGGGGACTGGGCAGGGAGGAGCTTCCAAAGTGCATATAATTTTTAAGGCAAAATAAATATATAAAATACACGTCTGATGCTTTAACTAAACTAGTCTAGCTTCAGGTTTGTAATCTAGTTCTCTAATCCTTTATTGTCTCCCAAGTTTGCTTTCCATGTCCTGGAATGAAGGCCTTGCAGAAGCACATTAGGGGCTACCTACAGTGTTAGAAATGTCATATCATTTCCCCTAGAGTCTCACAATATCAGCTGGCTCTGTCAAAGTCTTAGACTTGAAGTCTGGTGTTTGCAGAGAGTAATTCCTTTAAAAAAAAGAAACAGAAAAATAGACTTCTAGCTCTCAATATGAAATAAAAAAAAAGTAAAAGGTGATAGAGATGCATGTTTTTACTTGAATTTACTTGAATGTTCTTAAAATCTCTTCATTTTTATTTCATATTAACTACCCTTTTTGGATTAACAACCTTGTAGCAGCAAATAAGCCTCAATGACACCGTGAAGATAAGGCAAAAGCTTGCCCTAGCACCACACTGGATGCCTCGATCTAGGCATAGCTTGCACAGCGGCCAGGCGGGCAGCATCGGGAAGGCTTCACTTACTTATATCCTTACTTATTGCCCAGTCGCCCCGCAGCCGGATACAGCAAGGGCAAAGCAGAGGTAGCTGGGGAGTTCCCAGCCAGCAGCCCCGCTGGGATCAGAGACCCATGTTTGGTGCAAAAGCAGGACAGAGTGGAGTCAAAGAACAAATAACAGAGCAAAAACCCTAAGCAATCCTCTAGCTTACATCTTGAGGTTATGCCGCAGACTCGTTCCATCTGTGAAAATATTTCACAGTGAACTACATGTCATGTTTATATTAATTTCTTAATAATAAATAAAAGCCGCATGTGCAGCTGCAGGCAGCAGTTTCAGCACCAAGCTCCCTGTGCCTGAAATGCCATGCATGCCAGCCCAAGGACGTGCCCCGAAAATAAGGGACATGTTTGTATCTCCAGCAGGATATAAATGCTACGGGAAAATCAAGACCAAATCAACAACATTTGGAATCTCTGTTAATGCACATTTAATTACTGCCCTTTATTACTCGCTTACTATGGAGTCTTTGTAGACTTCGATTTTGGTTTCAATGCAGCAACTGTTTCAAGAAAAGGAGAAAAACAGGGAGGAAAAGAGAAAGTCTAAGGGATGTGGTGGGGTGGAGAAGTCTGACAGCAGAAATAGATCTGTAATCCAAGCAAAATCTACTTTTTTTTTTTTTTTTTTTTTCTCAAGTTGCTTCTTGATTTCCCAGAATAACCAAAAACAGATGTTTTAACTTACTCTTCCCATAGTATTGTTCAGTGTGCCTTGATCTATTTCCTGATGTTATTCCAATTATTTTCCTCCACAATTTGTGATTTTTCATTCTTGCCATAAGATAGACATGATAAAGTGACAGATAGCTGAGGCATCTTTCATTATGTTAAAAATAATTTTCAAGACAAAATCCCTAATAACCACTTTCTCCTCCAAAGGCAACTATAATAAACTATCCCTCCAAACCTGCACAGCCTCAACATTGCAAAGCCTTCTAAAATAAAATAAAATAAAAATGTGCATTCAACATAGAATATTTTCTATCACAACAGTAATGATTGCTAAACATTCAGGCCATTTTATTGTATTCTGAAGCTACACACATATAGAAACACAAGAATGTTATCTTTGTGAATATTTGTAAAATGTGAGTGATTTAAGAGTGATTTAACAGAAAAGGAGTAGACCAGAAGGAAACTCTGTACTGAAGATTTTTCTCCTGAAGTCATACTGGATCCAAAGTAACCACGATTATGTATCACAAGAGCACAATTTAAAAAAAAAAAAAAAAAAAAAAAAATCAAACTAGCAATAGAAACAGCACAGAAGGAAAGTATTTAAACAGACTGTCACTAACTTAGCTGTTTGAAGGTCTTCCCTGTATTGTAAGCCCTACCACCAAAATTCCAGCACTGAATCCTTTTTCCTTTTCTAAAATGCTCTTATATGCCAGAGGTCAATTTTAAGAGAAAATATCCACAGACGTTACTGACTGATACCTTACGCCCTTTCCCTTTCACCTTCAAGGAAAACGTGCATTCGCACAAGCAATGTCAAGCAATTCTGCTTTTATATGCTGCCCCAGTTCTCCAGAAGTGGCTTACCAAGTCTTCACAGAATTACAGAAACAACAGAAATACTCAAAAGGCAAGTAATCTCCAGATACATCAGCAGCGGCACCATCCTTGGTAGAAAGTGAGGAGAGTGAAACTACTGATGGGAAAACCCATTTGCAGTTACATCACAGTCTGTTACCTTACTTAGTGATCAGGTGGCTCTGCAACATTAAAACAGACAAGGAGAAAATCCTTACACTGTAGACATATGCAGAGAACCCTCCCAAAAAACAAAAGCGAAGGATTATGTATATATATACACACACATATACACACACACTCACACAGAGATCAGCCCTAGATGTAGGTGATTTAGGAGTTAAAAAAAAAAAAAAAAAAAAAAGAATTCCTCTCCTATTCTAGATAAAAGTAAATTTCCTTCTCAGAATAAGCAAGCAGACGGTCAGTCCAAGGTAGCTTTGCAGATAATGAGGAATAGAGACGAAGAAATCATGCAACTCCTCAAGCAGTGCAGCAGGAGAGTTAAAAGGTAGCGCTCTTTTTTTCCAAAAATTTTCCTATAAATTCTCATACATAAAAGAGGGGAGAAAATGACAGAACAGATTGTCAGGGTAGTAAGAATCAACATCCAATTGTATGAGACTTCTCCCCTCTTCTCAGGCTTGCGCTAGGCAGCTTTTACCTTAAGATTCAACGGATTTAAAAGCAGAGGTATAAACTCATTAGCATCATGCCCTGGGGTTACAAGGAGGCCAGTCCAGTGCCCAGGTCATGTCTGCACTGAGCGTAGAGCCCAGCCTCTCAGGACAGCACTGGTGGTAGATGGTATCTCTGCGGGGTTTCAATAGGAGACACAGGAATTCCACAGTCCATGGGAGAACACGTCCTACCACTACCCACGTTACCCAAATCTACCACGTCATACAGAGCAAACACATTTCATTCTTCAATTAAAATACACCTATATGCTCTCATCAAGAAAGGTATTAAGGCAGTTCTGAATGCTACAGAACTGGATTCTGGTAAGTAGTAAACGAATTGCTTCAGCAAGAAAAGGGATAGCGAGGCACATGATGCCTCTTCACAACTGCAACCAGCATTTCAGGATCCAGAAGCCTCTCAGAACTACAACTCAGAAGTTATAATAAGCACAAAAAAAGGTGAAAAGGATCTTGGGGTTGATTCCATGGACCCTCTACCACTCTCAGGATCTTGCAGTGTTCAGAGGAACCTTTTTGCAGATTTTATTAAGAGACTGCTGCAGAGATATGGAAATGTTCTCAATGCCAAGTTTCCTGACTTACAAGTCTGCAGTGGAATCCGGAATCTGACCAAATAGATATTTTGGCATATACATTTCCTAATTATTTTATTTTTTACACGGTAGAGCTCAAAAGATCAGCAAGTTAAACATTAGTTCAAGATCCAGATTCCTCCCATGCGGAATAACCACCTCATGTGAACATCTGCAGTGTCAGTATCCCAACACAGGATGGGCAAAGTTTACATTCATCCCAGAAAGGAAGGAAGGCAATTAATAAAAAGGAAGGAAGAAATGACAGAGAAATGCCACACAACTGGAACATGCCTCTTGATTAGCAGTCAAAAAAAAGTGAAGGCAGAAATGCAGAAATACTCCCTCCCCAACTAACACACACAAAAAAGAACAAGAAAAGAAAATATCCTGAGATCAAAAAAACTGACAAAGGATGAATCTGTAATGCCTGAGAGGTCTCACTCATTCAAATGGTTAAAAGGAACTGAAAAAAATCATATATCGAGTACCTGTTCTTATGCACGCAAGCAAAGGAAAGACAGGGTGACTGCCTTATGCTTGTCAAGAAAAAAAAAAAAAAAAAAAAAAAAAACCACAACTTGAGCACTTGCAGCACGAATGCCCATTGTGAATGCACACACAGAACCACGCAATCAGAAAGAGAGCCAGAAGCAAGGCATACCAGGTGCATACACATGCACTTTCTTTTGCAGCAAGAAAAGTAATAGATTTGAAAAATAGTGGTATAAATTAAAGCACACCTTCTGATGATCCAAATTTTGTAAGTGCTAAGCATTTAATGCAACTAACCAAACATACATATTGAATATCCACAGTGGCAAGCATAAGGGCAATAATCAGCAATAAATTTCCCATACAACTCCTTATCTTAACATCATTCTTCAACTATGAGATTGGGAGCTGTACAGGGAAAGGGGAGATAGAGCAGAGTCAGGCTCATGAAGTCTGAGCTGCTCAATGGCCCTCACCTCCAGTTCCTCAGCTACTGCAGTGGTTTCTTTTCAGCTCCTAAAAATCCCTGTATGAACTACAGCTGGAGAAAAAAAATAAACTGAATGCATCTGTAGGCAGCTGGTATAATGAAGGCAAAGCATGATAAAGGCAAACACAACAGTTCAAACATTTGAGGTAATAGTAGTGACTCAGCTTCAAGACAGGTAATTTCACTAATTATCTTATAACAAGGTAATTCCACTAATCTGATCTCTAAGAGTAGATATTGCTATCACCAAGTCCCCAAGGGGTCAGTCAGGACACAATCTCTGCCAAAGGTACAGAGAGCAAACGTGTTTCCAGACAGCGGGCCATGTAGCAGCTCATAGCCCTTCACAGTGACAGCAGACATCTGCCACTGATGTGTGCCTTGTCTTCCCAAATGGACCACCAAGGAGCTGCCCTAATGTACCAGCAGCATCTCTCCTTCACCCGATCAACAGGCCAAAGAAAACGCTACCAAGAACCACAGCAGTTTTCCAGCCTAACAAAGTAACTTCTTGGCCCTGATCACACAGACTTGTGTCTCAGCCTCTCACACTTGCAGTCCCAGTCTGAAGAGGAAGAGGTGGCAGCCCAGACACGACGCACAGACTGCCACCTGACCCTGGACCTCGGGGATGGAAAGACAGTCCTTTGCCATCATCTTCTACCAGCAAAGCTCAAGGCTGGGCAACCAGCACGATTGGTTCTCATTTCCTCAGAATTAGATTATTATTCCAAATCACCAGCATCTTCCCCATTAAGTCAGACCCTGACAATGGATGTCAACCATGGCACAATTGGGCTGGTAGCTGCTTAAACAACTAAAATAGATAGCAGACCAGAAAAGCAAATATTTGGCCTCAGGGAATGTACAGAACCAAAATGCATTCTTGTCAGAGACCAAATTAAATCCAAAGGGGAACAGCCCATCAATAATTTGTGAGTTTCCTGAACTGATGATATGAAGAATCACCCCAGCATCAGCCTATGCTACCTATATAAAACAGGATAATTTCTTCCCATCTCAGACCAGCTTAGCTGGTCTACACTCTAGCAGAGAGACTGCACTCTATCCAGTCAAACTCCCAGACTATGTACTTCACCATATAAAATAAAAGATAACATTTCCTAGCTTCACTTACGGCTCTTCTTTCTGTCTATACAAATAAAACAAACAATCAGAAACCTATCAGTACTTTAACTGTCCTCTTCTCCAACATATCATCCAGCTGTACTAAGTCCTAAAGACTCTCCCTTGGAATTAAGGGACTTCTTGCCAGCTCTGTTAAGATAAGGATCCAGGTCCAAATGTCCACAACTCTAACAGCTGATAACTCTCCATAACCCTACAAGCATAGACACATAAATATTACCTAGATTTATTCGCAAAGATTAGCATCATAAGCAGTGTTCGCTGCAGCTCAGCAAGACTCCTAGCAGACATGCCGATCTATACTTTGATAAAAATAAAATAAAAAATAAAGAATGCCCCTATCCCACGGACACTGAAAGCAGCCAAACGTCTTTCTTAGAGCGGTCACAGCAGGTCACAACTACCCGCTACATCTTTGTTTTACAAGCGGGAAATGATTCATCTGATTCCACAAAGATATTAATTACTCCAAAACAGGCAGCATGACCTAATGAAACTTAGCAATTCATGGCAGATAGGACCGGACATCACAATGTGTGAGGTGCACCAACACTGTTCACAGCAGAGAAGTTAACTATTTCAAGAATTCACATTATGCTATTTTTTAATAAAAGGGAAGAATCTCCCCTTTATAAGAGGGGCGAAAGACGATATTCATGATGCATCTCCTCTAAACCACCTTCTTCCACCTCAGTGTTTACCCTTTATATAAAAATAAATAAAAAGATAACTCACCATCCTGGTGAACATCTCCAACTCCTACCATGTCCTTTCTATTCACTCAACACACAGCTCTCCACAGGAATTTGTCTCCCAACCACATTAAAAACAAAAGAAAATGCATATAAAACCATCACCATCCAGCAATGTCCTTCCAGTACACACAAAATCAGTATACCATAACAAAACACACAGGCACGCACGGAAGGGGGTGGTGAAACCAGTCATCAAGTTGATCACAGCTCCCTGGAAGGTCACATAGACACAAAACTAGCCCACAGAAGACCTGGGAAGGCTTTTTTTTTTTTTTTTTTTTCATAATGATGTTGAGGTTTTCACACTTACCCAGGTCCCTACAGGGGAGCGCCACGCTCCAGCGGGGAGGCCGGGGAGCTCTGCCATGCGGCATGCCGGAGCATCACAGCACAGCAGCTGCTGAAAGCCGTGGCTTCAGGAAACCTAGAACAGGAAAAAAGGGAGTTTACGGTCAATGTGACAAAGCCTCTTTTGAAACTGGCTCTTAATGGCAGTCCATAGACAGCCACAGCATTGCCATAGCTTTAAACACTGCAAACAACATGTAGCCAAGGTTGACTATCAAAAAGTTTGTTAAAAGACAATTAAAGATGTAAGTATGAGCAATTTAACAGCTATACACACAAACTATTGCTATAATCTCAAAATCAAACATTTTAACCCTATAGTGATGCAAGTCATATATAATAAAAGCCCTCTAATTCTTGTTAACAAACACATTGGGATTTTTAAAGCATTGGCTGCTCTTTTAAGATGTTGCCACCAGAGTTGACATATATACACACACCTGAAGTAACTGCAAACTTTGTGCATTTGTAATGATTTTGAGAGAGAGAGCCTATGTCTAATATTTTTTTCAGCTCTATTTTGTCAATTATTTTGCCAATATCTGTTTCCAAATTCCACCCAAGTGTATGTTACTTTTAGTCATTTCAAATAGAAGCTTGTATCTAAATACAAGAAGACCAAAAAGACGACTAACATGTTTTAATGATTTGGGAGTAACAGCCTGAGTTTAGAAGCAAACACGGTGCAATTTAGGTTTAAGTTTGTTACTCCTCAAGGCAGTGAGCACTGTCCAAAGACTACCAAACTGTTCATTCAGGTCTACTGGAGCTCTGAACTATAATTTTCCCTTCAATTTACATCTGAAAGTCGTTTAAGTGTCATTTCTCATATTTAAGGTCAATAGACTATTACCAGGCCATAAAACTTTCTGAATAACAAAATGTACCCTTTTCTAAACTTTAAAAGGAAAGCATTTTTGAATAAGTAGAGAAATCACCACCGATGGGCTGATCATATCTGAAAACCACTGGTTACATTACTAAACCTCAACGTACTCAAAGAAGAAGTAAAATCTAGGTCCCGAGAGTCTCTTTCGCAGTACTCTTTGCTCCAGTTTCCCAGCCAATGGAACAGCACTTGGAAGACACTTGTTCATTCCCTCTAAAGTCTAAGCCAGGATGCACTACTGGCATTTTTCAGAACAAGCCCATAAAAACTACGGATGAGAAAACTGATTCACATCTAAGATTTAGAAAGCTGATATTCTTGAACACACACAGGTAAATGAGCCTGGAGAAGCAATGGGAGCCAGAAAAATTGCTGGGTTTAATTCTTCCTAATTGAGAATGGCAGTGTTGCTACAAACCAGAATACAATCTTTATAATCACAACAACTGTCATAATCAAAATCTCCTGTATATGCTATATTTGAAAAAATTAGGTTAATTTTCACTATGAGATTTGAAAAGATTTACTGGTAAAAATCTCAGAAAAAAATAGTCTTTATTTAAATATTGCTACAGTTTGATAACACAGTTCATTCTTTATACAGAAGACTCTAAATTGCTTAAGCACAAAAGATAAATAAATTCAACAATTGTGCCCAGCAACTCTGTAATAACTGCTTACAGAACACAATCATGCTTTTGTTCAGAACTTATAATATCTAATCAGCAATAATTGTAAATTTTATTTTTCATTTGCAAATTACCAAGGGAGATAACTAAAGAGCAGGGCATGTAAAATAATATTCTTGCTGAAGTTAGTTTGTTAACACATACTCCTCTACCCACCCCTTCCATAGTGCCTGTAAGGCTATTCTATTTCTGAACTTATTTTTCAGAAATAAGTTCACTTCTTTTTGAAGTGTTTCGACCACACTGTGAGCAATGCTCTAGGGGATTCACAGCTTTGCGGTACTTTTCTAAACAGTTATTTTCCATCATCTACAAATTTAGATACTGAGATCTAGTTTTTCTGCTCTCACATCTCTCTGGTTTTGAAGAAGGTCAGTAACAGAAGAAGTCAGTGACATTCAGAAGCTTCAAATCTAGAAAATAGTTGTTATGGATTTGTTGTTTTCTCAAATAACCTTGCTTTGGAGGAGAAATAACCTTGCTACCTCTATTCATACTTCTCTACCTGTCCAGGTCCTGACCAGCCCCGTTTAATCATGTAGACAAACGGGTGAACGCAGCAGTTCGCTGCCGCTGACGGAGGATGTTTGCTCAGCACTGGCCACGACCCAGAGGAGCCACCTTGGCCTCCACAGTCCACGTCCCTCCATTACACATTACACGCCTAAGGCAGGCGGACAGGGTAATTCAAATCCCTCTCCAAACTTTCCTCTGCTAACGCTTGTTTTTCAAAATCGCATGTACTTACCCCCATTCTAATTTTTCAAAAACATTACCCAGACCTCCTGAAACACTGCAGGAACAGTGTGAGCAGCACTGAGGGAGAAAGACCATGGTAGTCATCTCATTCAAAGCATCCAAAAAATCATCAAAATTGTTCTTTAAAGGAAACTTACGACACTGCTCCAATGTTGTGCCTTTCTTATGATGACATTCATCTATGTTTTAAAATTATTTAGGTCCTACTGTGACATGGACCCTCTGATAAGAGCATAGGCAGTGCACAGCACAGCAGAAACCCTTCTGCCCCACACTGCAGTAGTGCAAGCAGACCTTATTTAAAAGAAGAAAGTGTTGTCAGTTATATCTGCACCCTGACCTATCCAAAACTAACTATAATTTAAAGAGGCAATCATATAAAGGGAAAAACAAATATGCTGTCCTGCCATACAAACAACTATTTTCTATATTGGGCTTCTGCGAGGACAGTAATAAAGTGAGGCCATACCCTGCTTTTAACAGTTCCACTGCCAGCATCACACTGAGCTAATGGAAGACAACGAGACAAAGGTGGAGAAGGAGCTCGACACTCACACTGTCTCCCAGTGTTTTGAGAAATAATTTATAGATAGGATGGAAGGGAAATAATAGTGGATACAGAATTAAGCCACAATTCACAAACTTGTTGTCTCATGTAGTCTTCTTGTGCTCAGAGAAAGCAGTTTTAGGTTGTTTAAAAAAGCAACAAAACGGAAAACAAGGAAATGTTATTTCTTTTAAGAAAACAGCAACTGACAATTTTATACAATAAGGAAATGTTTTTATATAGTAGCAAGTGCAATATCAGCACTATGCTTTTTCTGTAAAGTTAGCGTATTAACACTGACAGAGATGATCTCTGTTCTCTATTAATCTGCATTCTTTACAGACGGTTATTTATGAAAATTAAGCATGAAGCTGAAAGGTTATCTGTTGTGATTCTGATTTCATGTTTGCATGCTATTCTTGGAAAAGCAACCATTTTCCAGACGTGCCAGATGTGACCAAGTGTTCTTAATCATGAAGTATTCATTTTAAGAACATAAAAGTTCAGTGAAAAAGCAGGGCCCGGACAGAAACCATATTCTCTGAAGACAATCAAGCAACTGTCCTACTGTTGCTATCCCTGAATAAGCCAGGAGAAAAGTCTTTCTGAAGGGAGGTGGGAAAGAGAAAAGCAGTTTAATTATCTGCAGTGGCATCTAAATATTCTTCATTTAAAATGAAACACAAACTCAGTTTTGACTTAAAAGCAGAGATGTTATGCATTACATGCAAATAACATGCAGTGAGATTTAAAGGATACCCTTTAATCTAAGACACAAGCAACAAAGTGAATTTAGGGATTTTCCTTCATCCCTGAGGTGACTTCACCAAAATTCCACATGATCTGTAACAGCAAAGCAATAGTTACTCTAAGATGGGGAAGATGTTCCAGGCAGAAGACTCTTGGGGGAGGCTGTATGAGTAAATTAATGTACACTGACCCAAGAAGGAAGGTAAAAATCTTTCTTATAGCCTCAATATGATTAACCTAGTTCAAAAAAAAAAAACAAAACAAAAAAAAAAAAAAAACCACACACACACTGTTTCTGTACCTTCAGAATATTTGGTTGTGATATTTCAGACCATGTTCTATGTGTAAATAAGAGCATACAATATGGTTAATCCAAAAGAAATCTCTAGATAACAAGTCGATGTGCATTGATTTTTATTGTGACTCCAAAGTATACATTTTCCCATGTAACTATATAGAAATATCTTACTGCTCTCTGGTTATAAACTATTACAGACTTTCTTTGCACAGAGAGAGTTTGTGACATTAAAGAGAAAAAAAACATAAAAATGAAATATCAGAGTGAAGGACTATGAACCAGGCTGCCAGCACTTATTGGCCTCATTTGGGGAATTTCTTAGAAACTGTCTTCTTAAATAAAGGTCCCCCCAAAAAAATAAATATACAGCAGTTCGGAATACCTCTGCTAGATTTAAAAATTATTCTTCTGGTGAAACACTTGTGCAAAGCTCTTCAGAGCAACATACTTCTCTTATAAATCCCTGTGCTTCAGAGGAGCACAATACCATGTAAAGATTTGAAGACATTTAATGAAGAGTATCAACCTATTTCCCAAATATTGCATTAACAGGAAAATGATGCACTCCCCACCTCAGCAGAACTGGAGACAGAAGATAATTTCTTTTAATCAGTTCACAGATTTAATTTAAACCCAAACTGGATAGATGACAACTCTCAAAACATTTAAACTATAAGAGATGGTCACTTATTAATTGATGCTACTCATACAATTTTTTTATTTTACTAATTATCACAAATGCTAAGTATCAAAAAGCCAGAAATTACCTCCTTACCTGAAACTAAAACTACTTTTTTTTTCCACTAAAACACTACTTTTCTTTTAATCTAGTGGATAGGGCATTCACTAAATAAACAATTCATATTTTGAATATTTTTCCACTGGAAAAAAATATCTCTAATAAAAATGAAAATTCTCATATGGCATGGCTTTTAGAGCCACATTCACAACTCATGATGTTAAAAACCTCATAATCACACTGAGTTAGAATCCTGCAGTATTTGATCTCCTTAAAAAAGGCCACATTCTTTAGCTTTTTCTATACATTGACTACCAAGTTCACCCTGCATATCCAACTCCCCTCAAAAACACCTTACCTCAAAAACTCACCTTCCAATGTACTTGGAATCTAGAAGCTTTCTTTCCCAAACATCTATCAAATTACTAGCTTCTCCTACCTGGTCAACAGACCAGTCTTTTGGTAGAAAACAGCACTCCCAATAATCTCATAGTTTCTTATGATATATAAGTTCTTGACATAGTAAATAAATATACAGATAGGAAAAACAGGAGATTAATTTTAAATAGGAAATTTTGAACACTGATAAGTGTCCCCTCTCCAGTTCTTCTAAGGGTAGAATGATGGTACAGGAAACTATATAATATATATATATATATATATATATATATATATATATATCTTATTGCAATTAAATATCACAGCATAGTTGAGAAGAACCTATATCCCTTCCTGTGAATGGGCCAACCAGAAGTGATGTCCACAGCCACAAAATAAAATTCAAAGCTCTCCTTAAGCTACCTACTCAGGAGAACTAGCCTGGCAATGACACAACTGCTTTTGCTGGGACAAATAAGGCCAGTAAGATGAAGAAATGTAGAAAAAATTACTGCAGCACTAAAACAAAGGCCAGTAGAGAAACAGAAACATCAGAAGTCATTCATTTAACAAACACAAACAAGCAAAAAAAAAAAGTTATATCTGAAATCCTTTCAAGTCTCTTCAGCAACTAATGTGGTTTTGTAAACAAAAGTGGCTCTTAACATACTTTCCCACTTGATATGGATTCCTCCGCATGGCAGAGTAGAGCAGGCTGGCTTGATTTCTGGACACAAGAAGGCACCCAACTGCTGTTCCTTCTACACCTCTGCATCCTCACCATTGTTTCAGGCGAGGGCAGAAGGAAACGTGCACGTACCACATGCGCACACTCATGCACACAGCAGTGGAGCATATTAGCTACTGTTTTATTAGATTAGCATACAAGCATGTACATTTCCCTACAGTGCTTTGAATTAGAAAATTAGCAAATAAAAAGACTGTTTTCAACAATCAGATAAGCTATAAAGCTACTACAATTCATCCATTTAATGTCTTTGTTATTCCTTAAAATTCTTCTCAATGAAAGAATGCCTTCACTGAAGTCATCTTTCATAGGAAATCAAAGCAGGAAGATAAACAAGAGTCCCCCTCCCCGGCCTTTCATAGAGAAAAAAAATGCATGAAAAATAAGGTTTTTTTATATACAGGATTGTTTCTGCCTAGCATATTTCATTGATGAGGATAAAGAATAAGTGAGACGTGTTTAAAATATTTACATTACTGTATTACATATCTGATCTTAATAATCTTCAGCTTACTCAGTGCCCTTTACAGATATTTGTTCAGAAATTTTTAAAATGTCAACCACAAAAATAGAACTAGCTAGAAAGAGTAAAATTTAATCATTCATTAAAAGTTCTCAACAAGTTTAAAAATCTGAGCTATGCTGGCAGACTGCACAAGAAAGAGCCTCTTGTTCTTGCCCTGTACACAAAGCTGCACACAACCTTTTAAATCCTGCAGGATGAATAAAACAGCATTCTGCAAAACAAGGCCTCACAAATACGAGAGTGAAGCTACAGATGTCCTGCAGAGGACAAACCCTGTCTTGCACACTCACCCTGCGCCAGGCTGTGGGGATGTGGTGGGGAACGGGAGATCTCCCCACCACGCTGTGCTCCAGGGGAAAGCAGTCCCTGCGAGCCTTGCTGTGCTCCCTCCTGTGGTAACACAAGGATTTCAGCAGCATCAGAGCACACTTAAATTCTTAGTTTTCTTACCACATAAATTCCTACTTTAAGGAAGCAAAACTCTTCCCCATGCGATAGATCTCAAGGTCCAGCTTCAATTTAATCTCTCCATCAGCGCTGCCCACGCCCAACGCATGCTGTTTGTTCCTCTTCTAAGTCCTCCTGTAACCACAATGAATTTGGGCAGGATTTGCTCCTTCAGGGGCATAGAATTTTAAAACAATTCATTTTTTCTGGATGCTAATGAATGCTCTAATTTATTGTGAATGATAATATCACAATATTCTGGTCTTTACTGAGCAATCCAGAGATCAAGTTCTCTGTCAGACATCTGAAAGAGAATCTCGTAAAAGAACTGGTTGTAAGACTTGCATTATGAAATTGCAAAAGTACAATAGTAATAAGATCTTTACACCTACCATTGAGATATGTTACCCTTGTTTTAAACAGCCAGAAAGTAAAATTGGACCTAAAAGTAACCAAGAAAAGCCCAATGACATCTGTTAAGTAGACACATAGGAAGCACTTCTCATATGTATGAGATGCATATTTTAAATTAAAAACAGAATTAATGTTTGCTGCATAATTTGAAAACTCTTATTTGCACTTATTATGCTTGCAGTAAGAACCTTAAAAACTAATAAATTGCCATAGGCTGTTAGACTACTAAAACAGTACAACTACAATCAAATAATTCTAGTGCATGCTGCTCCTCTAATAACATTAAAATAAACATTGGAAGGAATATTTCTGTCATATAGACTTTGTTTGCCTCCAATTTTTTTCCCTCACCGGGCTCACTCCAGTAGAGCGGCAAGAGTAGTGCAGACATGAGAAGTCAGGTGTTGCCTGCTGCCTCAACAGCTTCACCGCTACCTGCTTTGAGATAGTTAATGATGCTTATTAGAACACTGACAGCAAATATTTCTTCTATTAATGCCATTAGTTAAACGGCAGCAATGAGAAACTGAACAACAACATAGATAAAGATCTGGGAGACTGCAGGTGGGTAGACAGCGATCTTTGTAGCTCAGTGCTGAAACATTTGTTGGTCTATTTTTCTCATTGTTGCTACTAAAATAAGAAAAGAAAGAGCTTTGTGCTTTTTCTGACCCCATCACTCTTGAAATTTGTTCATCCAACTACAGAGTTTCAACATAGGCATGCTGTGCTGAACACAGGCATTCAAGGCAGGCACATGGTGCTTTGCAACTCAGTGGCCAAGATCCTGCATTGTAGGAGATGAGGCATAAGCCTACCTAGCTATTTCCCATTTTCAAACCAAGTGAACTAAACACAATTGTCACACAGAAAAAGCAGATATTGCCATTATTAATTATGCTTTTTTCTGGAAACGGGAATAGGAAACAAAAAAAAGAGTGGAGGATGCTGGAGAAAGCAACCCTGGAAGACAAGCAAACAGAAGCTCAGGCTTCTGAGAAACATCAACACATTTGCATACTTACACCCTGGCATATTCTTAGAAGGACTAACTCACCAATTTTGAATCATCACTCAACATGCTAATACTTGCTAAGATTATGTAAACTGAACTGCTGGAGGTCCAAATTAACAGCTGAAAAGTAGTATTTCTCCAAATCACCACTCACATGACACCTACTGCATAAGAAGGCTGCAAGTTGCAGCTAAACACTCCTGCACATGTTTCCTGCTACCTACTTGTCTTGATCTAAAATGACCTGAACAATTCATAATCAGGCACCATGTTTCATATGAGCAGAGGCAAATTAACAGCTAAACGTTGACTTTCCTGGGTGCACAACATGAAGTTCTGGGACCTCAGCCTCACCCCATCCTTTACAAATGCTAAACTTCGGACTTCTCACATACTAGAAGATCGGGCATTTCCTTAAATGCCTGAACTCCCCAGAAACAGATTACTAAACATAAGCCTGTACTCAGCATTTCCAAAGTCTGTGCCTCCTCCCACAAAAAAAGGAGAATTGCAGCATGTCTTCTGAGGCACTTAGCTCCTCTGTATACCAAAGAAACAACCCAAACCCTTACCTGAAACACCTAAACCAGGAACTTGTCCCTCTTCTTTCACAGGTAAATTACAAAAACCCAACTTAGGTGCTACAAACAACGGCAAGACCTAACACAGAAGCACAGAATGGCCACACGGGTTGGAAAGAAAAGAATCCGTAAACTTTTGCACCACGAGGAAGAGTCAAGCTCTGGCACATCTTGCCCTGGGAGATCATGGAGACTTTGTCCTCAGAGGTATTGAAGACCCAGGGGGATGATGCCCTGGCCAATCTCAGTCTGATCCTGTCTTGAACATAAGTTTGCACTAGAGACCTCCAGAGAATCCTTCCAACCCCACAACTTCCTACATGCCATAACATGTAGTGCAATTGGACCTTGATACAGCTTTATCATCTAAAATACACTATTATGCAGTTATTAAACACAGATTTTTAAGAACAGATTCAATGAATAAAGCTTTCTAATTTCTCTTTTTTTCTGACGCTCCATTTTGGCCCAAAATAGTCTTTACTTCTGGGTAAAGCAAATAACTCAAGGTAAGTATCTGCTGGATACTGCTATTCATTGGTATGATTCCTACTAAATAAAAAACTGAATATTGTGAAGAAAGATGCTTGAAAAAATAATTTATGTATAAAATATGTCTTGCCTTCATCCAGCCCCAAACAAAATAATGAATTGTTCCTACTGAAAATGAACCAGATAAAAAAAGAAAAAGAAAAAAAGTGGTCTGTTAAGAACAGAAAAATATTTTTATTTGCAAAAATCATGAAACTATGGATGATATTTGGTGATTTTGTAATAAACATTAACTTTTCTTAATAATAATAAAAAACTGCATTCATTTTAAGTCTCATTAGGGAAACAATGTTGCCTTTATATGGATATCTATCACATTCAAGCTGAATTTCAATAATCAATTGTAATTCAGCACCATATCATCTATTTATATCCACCACTCCCAGCCAACTGCAGACTGCTGCATGCTCTTGAAAAGTTTGGCCAGGATTTCAGCATAGTTGGCAAAGGCAAGCTGGCAAGGTCTTAGCCAATTAAATCTTTATAATGACTATACCATCATATACAAGACTGTTAGAAACGGTACTGGACAAAGTAAAATCTTACGTTCATGCCTAGTACACACGGCTCCTTCATGCTCTCTCCAGTTCTGCTCCACTGATGCTGCAGCAGCATACTGTGACTATCCCAGCAGTCTTTACATTGAATAAAATGTTTAATAAGCATTAGCTCGATATTCCAATTAGTGTTAAGAGAGGATTATCCATATTAAAATATCGTTTATAAGAACAAGTGTTACAAAGGAAAGCACTTCCTCACTAGATTCATAATAGATGTTTAGCTGAAGTGCTAATTATATACTCCAGGAGTAACAAATACATATAATCCATCCTTAAGAATTCCAAAATGAAGATGGCTAATTCTACAAAATGTCTTCCAACAAGCATTTCCAAATAAGTCATACATAGTCATAGCAATAATGGATAGAAATTCTTTCCTAATCACAGATTTCAGACTCTTGGCAGACCTAATGCAGAGTTTCCAAGGTAGGACTCACCATTAGTAAAGCAATACTCATTCAGTCTTAACTATCTTGACAGCACATGTTCTATTTTATGTGGCCACGAAAGAATCCCCTAGTTTTTCCCACTGGAATCCCCCTAGTCAATAGCAACATAACACAGAATCAAAATGTGCTCATAGAAGGTAAGGTTGTTTCTCCAGAATAACTCTTTTCATTCCATGCAAAATTTCAGGGAAAAGTTTGAAAAATCAGTAAACCATATGTCAATTATATATATATGTATATAAAAAGCTTTCACTTTCAAAAACATTCTTACGCTGAGAGGCTATACACAATCTATCAGTTCCTAGAACAATTTGTAAGTTCACAATTATAAGTGTACGTTATACCTAAATCATGCAGCAAGACCTGATTTATGCAACACAGATTTAAGGAGTCTAAGGAAAGTAAGGAATTGCGTAGCAATGTTAGGCACACAGTAAATCATTTAACAAACTTCAAGGTTTTGGAAGTTCTAAGACCACAGCACAAATTGAAAATAAGTAAATAAATACATATTTTGTTTGTTTCACAGCAGATCACATTATCTTCTGCAGCTTGTGAGTTGTCCAAGAGAGGTCTGTCTGAACTGTGGATCCAGATACGGGATCTGAGGGAAAGAGCACACACAAGCTGGGGTTGCATTGAAGTCACATCTGGAGAAGAAAGAAAGGGAGGAGAATGTGTCCAATGCTCCCAAACTGGACAAGAATAACATTGGACTCTTCCAGGGCTAAGGGGTCCAATAACCAGTCACATAGACTCACCATATAGAAGTACACTTTGTGCACTTGTGACATGTCCCAAAATCGAAGAGAAGATGGGCTGGGCAAGCTGCTGAGCTCCATGCCTGCTTGCTTCAGCCCCACCAGTTACGGGCACTGAGCACATAGCCAGGGCACCAGGCACCCGCAGCCTCCAACTGCAAAACATCTCTCCAGTTACCTCCTGCCCTGCTCTTATGAAAGGAATGAGCACGAGTGCAAACACAATCAACACCAAAATCTCACTAGTGGCGAAGGTCACCAAGAGACAGGAGGAAAACTGGTAAGCAGACAGATGCACTTTTGTCAGCTTGTGCAACAAAGATGTTGACATAATTTAGCAACACACCAAAACAGTCATCAGTTGTGGGATCTTAAGTTGTGTTCTTCATGAAGTACTCGCCCACAACCACAGAGCTGGCATAACCACCGCTAAAATTCCCCTCAGAGACACCCAGATGCGTGTTGGTGACGCCACTGGCAGCCCTTGCGCCAAGCCCATGCCCACTGTTGCTGTACCCTTCTGACACTCAGTTATTTCACTTAGCACAATCAAATCCCACATTTCAATAATACTGACCCTGTAAAACTCAACCTCAGCATCCACATTATGCCACATAACGCAATAAGTAGTAGTAAGAACATGTCATTACTCCAATTTTCTCTACACACAGGATCTTAAGCATTCAGACTGGACAGGAGAAAAAAAAAAATTTAGGAAGATATTTTTACCCTATTGCCCACAAATGATCCCAACTTTCAGGTCAAAAGACCCCATTTGAGGGACTGGATTTTATAATCCTTTTTTTCCAAGAAGAAAAAGTCTCCCACTGGCATCATCATGGATACCACCTCACATCTCACTCTCTCCAAGAAGGCATAGAGAAGTAACAGCTTCGCTTGCATCTTGTTAGAGATACAGTATAGACCAAAATCAGTTTGTATTTAAAAAAAAAAAAAGTACTTTAGAAATGAGACAGTTTGGGGCCCATATTACAGATACAGAACTCCAAAGGAGAAAGGCAGAGACATAAGGGAAAGAAATACACGGTATAGAAGCTGAATTGTGTGGAAGAAAATATACATATATTTGTCCTAATTATCAGAGTTAATTTTTCCACAATATATTTTTGGGAGCAGAAAGGCTTGAACTCTTATCATCACAGAATACTTTTGTCAGTACCACTGTACCATCTCAATTCATTCTCTCACTACTTCTTCTCCTGGCATTTCCCAGAATATTACCACAAATAAGATCATTATCCAAATAATTTTCCTTGAATCTTCTTAGGTGTGTTTGGAGTTATATCGTTTCATGGCAGCTTGGGTATCTACTGTTCCTACTGTTCTATTATTTAATAAATTCTAAGAGAAAGCATTTAAGAATACAGTGAATTCCAACTTATATTAGGCAGAAGAAGCAACATTACTCAGATGAGTCTAGAAAAAAAAGGAAAAAAATAAAACCACAATAGGAACGGTATAGAAATTATATATAAACAGTATATAAAGTACATAAACACCCAAACCCATGAACACTTACAGATAAATTTAACACTAAGCATCTATGCAAACCTTCACTGGATGAAGACCTGCGACATTGCGTTTTTCACTGAGAAGGATTAAGATATCTGATGTGATGGGAGAATATTCCTTTGCTCCACAGTACAACACATTCAAGGAAAAGCGATTTATTTTCTGCATAATTACAGAATCACTGACACCTGCTGGAAAATGATGTTTTGGAGAAGACCCAAAGGCCCAGATGACTGCAATGGACTGGAAAGACTTTCACCATCAGGTCACCGATTTAAATTCCTGCACAGCTATTTAGGATAGAAAGCAGTTACCACCCAATGGCTCTGTGAAAGCTCCAGATGACAATTTTGGTAGCATTTCCTGAAAGTAAAGGTACCATGACAAACAGCAGTCACATGCGCTACTTTAGCGGAAAGGCCTAGGGCTGATTTAGCGCAGAAAATGAATTAATGAGTTATCAGAACTGGATTAAGATAAATAAATGGTCTTTAATACATTTCCTCTCCACAGGCATAGGTCCACCACAACAGTGATGCCAAATACAGGAGAAGAATAGGAAATAGTAAGTAAAAATAAACTGATAATGGGTGAAAGGTTGTTAACTTATTACGGTTTGATGTAAGCGATTAGTCAAATAGATTTTTTTCCTTCTATTCTGCCTGCTAACATTAGTTCCATTCCACTTTCTTTTCCAGTTATTGCTGCAGTTTCCTCCCTTTTAGCTTGTACTGTAGGGATTAAATAGTTAATGTAGAGTGTACTAATGGGGATTAAATAGTTAATGTAGAGTGTACTAATAAGCTAGTCAATACTTAGTCTCAAAATGCAAGGACTCTTGATAAATGGCATGGCAGATGGCTCTGCATGGAGGGGTTGCCTATCTACAAGGACGACTCCTGAAAAATGGCAAGTCAGGAGGTTCCGCATGGAGGGGCTGCCTGTCCAGATGTCCTGGTTAGCAATAAAATACAGATAACATTAACATGAAAGTAGAACAGAGAAACGGGAGGGGGGAACATTTTGGGGGTGAAAACGGTATAAAAGAGGGACGACCGAAGTAGTCGGGGTCCGTGGTGTGACCCCTGCGTGGGAAAGCCCGGACCCCAGCTAGCTGGTAATACTTATTATCTTTCTCCTATTATTAAAAGCACAAAATATCGATGGTGTTTGCCTCTTTCTCTGTCGATTCGAAAACCGGACCTAACATTTGGGGGCTCGTCCGGGATTCGAATACGAGAAAGAAGAAAAATATAGAGAAAGATAATAAGTTAAGGGAGGCCTCAGGGTGTGGTGGTGAGCCGACGGTAATCCAGGTGGACGCACCAAAGGATTGTCGGCTGGAGCCCGAAGGGAGACGTCCCTCGGACTCCCAGGAAAAGGAAGGGTGGTTGGTTAGGTTGGTTGGGTATACTGTTTCTCCTTAACGAAAGGAGACCGGTTTGGGAAGGGCGAATTCTGTTAATAATCGCCCTTACTGGTTTACTGGCAATTGTATTAATTTTGGTTTTAAGCGACGAGCTTGATACAATGGGACAAGGGAAATCCACCCCTTTGTCATTTATGTTAAATCATTTTGGATATGTTAAGCATCGGGCACATGATTTATCTGTAGAAGTGTATAAAAACTGATGGGAGATATTTTGTAAAAGTGAATGGCCAAGTTTTGACGTAGGCTGGCCGAGAGGGAAGTTCAGATTTAGAATTAGTAAGGAAAGTAAAAGAGATTATAATGAGACCTGGGTCGGAAGGACACCCAGATCAATTTACTTAATGAAAAAGGAAGGGAAAAAGGCGGCATTATCAGATTTGGCTTTATATCCAGAAATACTGGATGAAGGAAGTGGGCACAATCCCCCCCCTTACGCACCTCTGCCCGAGGCACGAAGGGAGGTGAGTAGTAGTGATCAAAGGAGGGAGGGAGGGGAAGACAGGCGCCCAGCATTTGGGACTCGATCGCACCAAAGGGGAGACGAGGGAGGTGTGTCAAGCACCTCTCAAGCTTTCCCAGTTAGAGCAATTGGAACAACAGGGCCTCAGGGACAGCGTACGTATCAATACTGGCCATTCTCTTCTAGTGACTTGTGTAATTGGAAAAGTCAAAACCCCTCTTTTTCCGAGAAGCCGGGAGCGTTGATTGATTTATTAGAATCCATCTTGTTTACGCACAACCCTACCTGGGATGACTGTCAGCAGCTTTTAAAAGTACTGTTTACGACCAAAGAGCGTGAGAGGATCCTGACCGAGGCGTGAAAGTTGGTGCTGGGAGAGGACGGGAGACCTACCGGGCAGCAGAACCTTATCGATGAAGGATTCCCATTGGTAAGACCACCGTGGGATTTTGAACAACCTGAAGGTAGGGAGCGTCTCCGAACATACCGGCAAACGTTAATGGCAGGGTTGCGGGCGGCGGCGCGTGACTTAACTAAAGTAATTGCTGTCAGGCAGGAAGCCGAAGAAAGCCCTGCCGCTTTCTTAGAAAGGATATTAGAGGCGTTTAGACAATTCACTCCTTTAGATCCTATGAAGGATGAGAATCGGGCAGCTGTCATCTTGGCATTTGTAAATCAAGCTGCCCCAGATATAAGAAAGAAATTGCAAAAGATTGATAGGTTGGGGGAACAAGCTTTACAGGATCTTTTTTAAAGGTAGCAGAAAAGGTGTATAACAACAGGGAGACTCCAGAAGAAAAACAGGAAAGAGTGAGAAGGGAAGATTGGGAATATCAGGCGAAAGAAAATCGGAGAAATCAAAGGGAGATGGCTAGGATATTTTTTGAAGCAGGAGAAAAGTCAGGGAGGCGAAGGGGACCGTCACCCCCCAGAGGAGTTGGGGCATGGTTAGGAAGGGATCAATGTGCAATTTGCAAAAAGAAAGGACATTGGAAAAATGAGTGTTCGGAAAAAGGAGAAAAGGGGTCACCTAGCTTACTGGTAGCAAACGAAGATAGCGACCGAAGGGGCCAGGACTCGGAACCCTTCCCCGAGTCTTAGATAGAATTAGAAATGGAAGGGAAAAGTGTAAAATTTCTAGTAGATACAGGGGCTGAATACTCAGTAATAAATAAAGCAGCAGGGAAACTATCGACAAGGAAAACTCGAGTACAAGGGGTTAATGGGAGTAAGGGGTATCGGTGGACATCAGAAAGGAAAGTAGATGTAGCTAATAGACAGATCATGCACTCTTTCTTGTATATACCGGAGAGTCCGGTACCCTTAATGGGCCGGGATCTCTTAACTAAATTAGGGGTAAGGTTATATTTTGAGGATGATGGAATAAAAATCAATGACCGGGAAGGACGACCGATACAGGTCCTGACCGCTAGATTAGAGGACGAATACAGACTGTATAAAGAGAGGAAGGAAGAAATTGGACCAGAAACTCAAAAATGGATGAGGGAAATCCCAGAAGTATGGGCAGAGAATTCGGGAGTAGGAAGAGTTAAAAGTAAAATTCCTCTGGTCGTGGAATTGAAACCAGGAGCTCACCCGATTAGGGCTAAACAGTACCCAATGACCCCTGAAGCTCGACAAGGAATAGCAAAGCATATTAAAAGGCTACTGAAAGCTGGCATTCTGCGTAAATGCAAATCTCTGTGGTATACTCCTCTATTGCCAGTAAAGAAGCCCGGAGGAGATTTCAGGCCAGTTCAAGATTTGAGAAAAGTTAACAAAAGAGTGGAGGATGTGCATCCGACAGTCCCGAATCCATATACTCTGTTAAGTACAATGCCACCAGATATGGGATGGTATACGGCTTTAGACTTAAAGGATGCATCTTTTACCATCCCCCTGACGGAACAGAGCCAGGAAATGTTTGCTTTTGAATGGGAAGATCCCGAGAGCGGATACAAGGGTCAGTTAACTTGGACCCGATTACAACAAGGGTTCAAAAATTCACCGACTTTATTTAATGAAATACTGCAGGAAGATTTGAGTGAATTCAGGAGAGGTGGATGATCTGCTGCTGGCGGCAAGAACGAAAAAGGAAGTGCGAGGAAGGTACGAGGAAGTTGTTGCAAGACCGAGTAAGTGCTAAGAAAGCTCAGCTATGTAATCCGGAAGTAACATATCTGGGATATAAGATACGAGATGGTAGGAGATGGCTAACTGATGCCATGAAAGGGACTGTCGTTCGGATTCAGGAACCCAAATCTCCAAGAGAGGTTCGAGGATTTTTGGGGACAGTGGGATACTGCCGTTTGTGGATACCTGGGTTTGCAGAAAAAGCGAAACCTCTGTATGAGGCGAGTCAAGAGAAGCGGACTGGCAGTGGACAGAAACTATGAGAAAATCTTTTGAGGAACTGAGATTAACCCTGCTAGAGGCCCCTGCACTTGCACTCCCGGACCCAGATATGTGAGCGAAAATGCGGGAGTTGCCGAGGGAGTGTTAATGCAGAATCAAGGCCCTTGGAAAAGGAGAGTGGCGTCCAGTTGCCGCAGGGTGGCCCTCATGACTTAGAATTATTGCAGCCGTGGCGTTAATGGTTAAGGATGCAGACAAACTCACGTTTGGGCAAAAGCTGTATGTAACGGCTCCTCATTACGCAGAGGCATTACTCAAACAGCCGCCTGAAAGATGGATAACAAATGCTAGGCTGACTCATTATCAAGCCTTGCTTTTAAACCCAGGAAGAACTATGTATACATCCCCAATGACTTTGAATCCAGCCACTCTCCTGCCTAACCCAGAGTATGAAACACCTATGCATAATTGTCAGGAGGTGTTAGCTGAAACTACAACAGTGCAGGAAGATTTGAAGGATGAGCCAATGCAAGGAAGAAAAGTGTGGTTTACAGATGGAAGTGGCTTGGTCGACCAAGGAAAAAGAAGGGCGGGAGCTGCAGTGGTAAATCAGAACGGAGAAATAGTTTGGAGCCAGCGTTTACCAGACGGCAGTTTGTCTCAAAGAGTGGAACTGAAGAACAAAGTGCTGGAGAAGGAGATTACGATACAGGAGGAAGAATGTTAATTCCCAAGCGGATGGGACAGAGAATGGCACAGCAGTTGCATAGTACCACACATTTGGGGGAAAGAAAAATGGGACTGTTAATAGAAAAGTTCGGGCTGAGATTCCAAGATCAGAAGAAAATATTAAGAGAGATAATAGAAGGGTGTCAAGCATGTCAGGAAATGAAACCATCAAGGGTCAGAAAGGTACATGAAGGTATAAGGAAAAAAAAAAAAAAAGGTGGTGAACCTGGAAGGCATTGGGAAGTAGATTTTACGGAAATAAAACCAGGTAAATATGGGTATAGATATTTATTGGTATTAGTAGACACATTGTTGGGGTGGGTGGAAGCCTTCCCCACTAAGCGAGAGACAGCCCAGGTGCTAGCGGTCCCATATATGCAAACGGGACATTCTGTGGGACAAATGGGACAGACGACGGGTTACAACAATGATTCCCTGCGTGCGGGATTACCCTTAGGAGCATATGGGGGGGATCCATCAGGACAGGTACATAAGAGTACAGATTTACTATGGAATAATGATACCGCTAAGGCCTTGCCAGATGGAGTGTTTTTAATTTGTGGGAATAGAGCGTGGCAGGGAATACCTAAGAATGCCTATGAGGGACCGTGTTATTTAGGGCAACTGGCAATGATAGCCCCGTTGTTAACTATGAAGCAGGAACAAAGAAGGCAAAAGCGTTCCCTTGGTTTAACACTGGAATGTGATGATAATGTACAATTAATATCTGTAACTGCGCGGGTCGCCTTAGCTATCTTTGTACCAGGAGCTGCAGCAGGAAATACATTAAGGGAACTTTCGAAGTTGGCCTGTTGGAGTGAGAAGCAAGCAAATGTGACAACCGACAACAACTCCTGCTCGATCAGAACAGCCTGCGACATGCATTCAACAACAATTGCGCTGGCTCAAGGAACACACTCAGAAGATAACACGGGAGGAAGGACTGATGGACGGATGGCTAAAGTTGTTGTTTGGGGAACTACCTGGATGGATATCAGGACTGATAAAAGAAGGATTGCGCATATTTGTGATTCTGTTATTACTGTTACTGTGTATCTGTATAATATGGAAATGTGTAATGGGGTTAATGGAAAAAGCTACAAACCGAGTTAATTCTATGCATATAATGTTCACGCGACAAACTCAGAAGGATCGAGAAAGGATTCTCTGATATTAGCAAAAGAAAAAGGGGGGAATGTAGGGATTAAATAGTTAATGTAGAGTGTACTAATGGGGATTAAATAGTTAATGTAGAGTGTACTAATAAGCTAGTCAATACTTAGTCTCAAAATGCAAGGACTCTTGATAAATGGCATGGCAGATGGCTCTGCATGGAGGGGTTGCCTATCTACAAGGACGACTCCTGAAAAATGGCAAGTCAGGAGGTTCCGCATGGAGGGGCTGCCTGTCCAGATGTCCTGGTTAGCAATAAAATACAGATAACATTAACATGAAAGTAGAACAGAGAAACGGGAGGGGGGAACATTTTGGGGGTGAAAACGGTATAAAAGAGGGACGACCGAAGTAGTCGGGGTCCGTGGTGTGACCCCTGCGTGGGAAAGCCCGGACCCCAGCTAGCTGGTAATACTTATTATCTTTCTCCTATTATTAAAAGCACAAAATATCGATGGTGTTTGCCTCTTTCTCTGTCGATTCGAAAACCGGACCTAACAGTACCATGCCCTCTGTATCTTGCTCCACTGTGTTGTCCTTCCTCAGTTCCTCACCCATAGCATCTTTTCACTTCATTGCTTTCTTCAGTGCTTGTTATTTAAATTCTCTAAGTCCTCTCCAAACTTTAACTGATTAATCAAGCAAATGATTTACAATAACTTATAAAAGTAAGTTTTTGCACATATTAAAAAATTTCTGTAATTAGACTGTAATTAGACAAAATATGGCTTTTTTTTTTTCAGTTGCCTGCAAAATGGGGATGTACTATAACATCAAAAAGAAACAAGAAAAATCAACCATGGTCACCTCTTTCTTACAGCAAGAGGTCATGCCACATATCAAGCATACACCAGCAGTTCTATTAAGGGCAACCTTACAAAATCCAAATTATTACCAACAGCAGCCTGAACATCTTCCCTGTTCCAACACAACCACTGCCCAGGCAGTAGCTATTACGTAAGACCATTAGAACTGCCAAGCTTTAACCTTTTAAGATGAGAAACAGACTTATTCCCTGAAGAAACCATCCCACCATATCTAAGCATTTCTTGGCTTTCTTAGAAATATGTAAGGAAAAAAAAAAAAAAGCAAACCACCTTTTTCCACCTTTTCCAATTGTCTAAACCCAAAGCTTATGCTATATGACATAACAGCACAGTAACTCATCAGAAAATAATAAACAGGAGATTATTTCAGATAGAGAAAACAGACAGCTATTCAAAATATGTATCTATTTCCAAAGAAAAAATGGTGACTAGCAATACAAAGGCAAAGCTTTTTATATATATTTTAAAAAATGACATCTGCTTGCTGGAAAAAATAGCTGAGCAGAGTACTTTTCTTCAATGACTGTTTTATTGTGGTATGTTGGATTCTATAGAAAATATAGCCAGTCTAAACTATGGTAAATTGTCTAAACAGTTTTAAAATACTTCATCTGCCATATGGTGAAAGCAGCATCTAGTTCCCGGCACAGTATCCACTAAAGATACTCAGTACTAATCTTCTCCTTTAATTTTACAGTGATCTGTGGATAAAGTTTGGCTAAAATCCACACGCCTGAACCGTGGCAGTCTATAAAAGCATCAGGCATAGGCACATTGGTCACAGCTGCGGGTACTTGTAACGCAGAGGCAGCATTGGGCTGATCCAGAAAGACTCAGCCCTCAGAGTACATACAACAGGACCAGCTGCACACGTAAAGCTTCCTATATGTATTACTGTGGGTGTTATCAAAGCCTGCACTGAGAACTGAAGATTAGATAATATTTTCTTGGTAAACACAGAGTTAAGGGGAAAAAAAAAAGTTTCATTTTGGCAAAGAACTTCTAGCTCTATTGCTATACAAAAATGTAATTTTTATAGATAGCCAGATAATCAGATAATCTTATATAGACTTCAACACACAACATACTCACTGTAGTTTGCTTTACACAGTTCACGAGGTCAGAGGAAAAAAAAAAATCAAGCAAAATTTTCATTTTGGTCTGTAACCCACAAGAAGTCAGCTATTCAAAAGGCCTTAAGCTTGCAAAGAGCATCCTGATGTTTGATATGGTGCAACGTTTTGTCTGTTAGTCCACTTTTTCACAGTAAGAAAAAGTTAGTGCCTGCATACCCTCTATAGCCTGAAACATGCAAATAACACACAGGACTTCTCTGGCCAGCACACAATGCTCCTGCAGTGCTCCAAACCAGGACTGCGAAGGTACTGAGGTCGAGGGGAAACGTGAGATGAAGTTGAGCTAAAAATGCCTGGCTTTAATCAGCAGCACAGAAGCACTAAACACAAAATTTCAATATTCTGAAAAACTTACAGCGCCGTCCTTACCAAGGCTGCGGGTAGCAGCCGAGCTCTGCAGAGCATGGACCAGCCACAGGCTCTGCCCTTGAGGTTACCGACAGCTCTGCCCTGGCCCCCGCAGCAGAAGTGGCCCTTGCCAAGGGCAGCGGGGTGCGCAGGGGGGAACGGGCGCATGCACGGGACCCTGCCACTCGCCGCCTACCCTCCGGTGCTGCAGGTGAAGTGGACAGGTCATGGGGACACTGCACTCTGGCACAGCGGTGAACACCTTGCTTGGTGTCCGTAGGGCTCTAGCTAGGAAGCTTCCAAGTGAACTTTCCCAAGTGTTTTTTTCTTTTTTTTTTCCTCCTTAAGAACACAACGGTTCTGCTGAAAAGGGAAAGCTTCCAGCTACAGTCAATACTTAAACTAATACTCTCTAGAAACATATTGGGGCGGGGGGCTTTTACTGTTGCCCCATGCTTGTATGCAAGAAGCGAACAAGTTTGGCATATTTCGAAGTTTAGTGGCAAGCAGCGGACGCGCTCGGGGACCTAAAGAGAGCCGTGCAAGGGATGCGCGACTGCGGGACTAGCTCGAGTGACCCGGGAAATCGCGCGGCTGATCGCGCTGCGGGGGCGCTGCCGAAGTCCCCCCGACCCGCTCGCCCGCCGCCCCCCAGCTCTGCCGGCCGCCTCGGGAGGCGGCGGCGCCGTCGGGGGGTCAGCGCAGGGCTCGGCCCCTCCGCGCCCTCCCCGCTCCCACCAGCCTGCCCCCGGCCCCGCGCCCCCCCGAGGGCCCCGGCGCGGCAGACGGAGCCCGACGGCGCGTCCCGGGCTCGCCCGCGCCAAGGTCACCCGCCCCTCGGAGCGGAGCGGAGCAAACTTTGGGGGCAACTCACTTGCGCGGCCGGGGCGCTGCTCCCCCCGGCGCAGCAGAGCTGCCGGCGTCGGGGGTCGTCGGGCTCGGCCGCCGCAGCGAGCCCGGGGCGGGGGGGCGCGGGGCGCTGCGCTGGGCTCCGCTGCCGCCACCAGGCTGCGGCGCGCGCGGAGGGCGGCCGCCTCTTCCTCCTCCTCCTCCTCCTCCTCCTCCTCCTCCTCGTCGCGGGCTCTCGCTGCCCTCCTCTCCCCGACGACTTTGAGTTCACCTGCAGGCAGGCCGGGCTGCGGCGGGGCCGGGGGCGGGCGGCGGCTCCGCCGCTCTCGGCGGGACTGCAGCACTGCGTCAGCGCCCTCCCCACCCCCGCGCCCGCGCCCGCGCCCGCCGGGGAGCCGCGGCCGCGGGGGGCGGGACGCGCCGGGCGCCGCGCGGAGCGGAGGGCAGCGGAGCGGAGCGGGGATCGTCCCGCCGGCCGCGGGAGGCACCTGCGCCGAGGAGGGGGCAGGCAGGGCGGGAAGGAAGCAGCTCTGCGGTCTCGGTGCGCAGGGGGCAGCTCCGGAGCCCTCCGCGGGGTGCGCAGGCAGCGCTGTGCGGGGCCGCCCCCCCGCTCCAGACCCTTTCCCCGAGGCTGCCGCTCGCCTGCGGCTCCTGGCAGGGATGCCCCCGTGCTGTCAATCACCTCCTCTAAGGGGCTATAAATATTTATTAGGCATCCTAATAGCTGCATCAAGCCGAGCCGGCTGCTTCCTTCGTGTCACTTGTGTGACTCAGCCCTCCCAGGGCCGGGGTGGAAGCCGCGCTCCCCCGCAGGCTCCGCGCAGGTGCCGCTGCCAGGACCAGGTGAAGAGTTGAGCGAAGAGGCAGCAGCCCCAGCGGCTGCAGCGCTGTCCCGGCCTTGCTAAGGGCAACTCAGGCTTGGAGGGTTTCTAGGAGAATATATCCCAAAATGTGGAGGCATTTTTTTTTCTCTGAGACTGCCACATCATGATCATTAAATCCATTTGGGCAATCTGAGCTTTTATGCACTAATCAGGTTCTGAAAATAAATAAATAAATAAAATGAAATAAAACCCTTAAGAGTGAATCTGAATGCACAAGGAGCCCTGGAATAAGAAGCTAGTCCTGGATGCAGTTGTACTGTGTAATCCCTCTGGAAAAAGAGGATAAGAAATGATAGAAACTTTATACAACTCCATCTGTGTTTAAAATAAAACAGGATCTTAAGCTGGAAAAAATGTGTATGAATGGAATGCAGTTAAGTTCATCTTGTTTGCTTCTCCTTACCGCTGCAAAAAAGACTCTTGATGCTGGGTGGCGCAGGCCCGCACTGATAGCAATTCCCCTGGCTTGCGATGCTTCCTGCAACAACTGCCACCTCGGAGAAATTGTAGAGGTAACAGTGAGAAAGGTCAGGACAGGCAGCACCTAAAACCCATGATTACAAAGACACAGATTCACCTCACATTTTTTTGGGATAGAGGTTGGTTTTAATTTACAGGTGGGGTTCCCAAACAAACACAGTTAGAAATGCCATTTTGATTTCTTCTTTTCTACCCCATTGTTCCAAACCAGAGGATACTTCTGCCAGGAAACTGGACACCCTGAGCTAGGCTTTGTTGTCTTGAAGCCTACAGCTTTGCGCAGTATGCTGGGGGAAAAAAGCAGCATCTGTGATGCTGAAAAAGCACATTTAAATATGAGTTTGAGCTGCAAAAGAAGATTGTTGATCTGTATATTTTCTCAAACTTCATACTTGCTAATATAAATAAATAATCAATTGGCAATTTGGCCGTCTCTCTGAGGTTTAACAGTAGCTGCTTTAGAAGGAGGTCCTACTACCAGGACTTCAGTATTGCTAAGTATGATACACTGCTTTTATGGCTATGGTAAAAGGTATTGTTATTGCTTGTATTATAGCAATGCACAGAGGGTGAACTGAGACTTGGCTGGGCTTTCCACTGCCTGTGTACATCCAGAGAGAGTGCCCTGTCCTGGTGATTTACAGTGCAGGCTAAACAGCTAAGACAGGCAAGAGATGCCCGAGAAGCAGGAGCACAGAAAGGTGAAATAATTTGCCCCAGAGCTTGCAGGAGGTCTGCGACTGCTCTGGGAACAGAACTGTCTCTGATTCAGTAACCTGTTCAACAGGTTCCAACCTCGCCACACACAGCCCTGAAAATCTAGTGTACAAACTGGGTTCTCAGTAAGTTGTTTACAGCACATTCGTGTACTGAGCTTTTCTTCTCAGCAGTGTTAAGGACTAGCAGCAAGAGATGTTCAGTAAAATTTTGAGATGGTGCCCTAAAGCAAATTGTAGTCAAATTGTTTCAATGGAGTTTTGCTGTTTCTTGACAAATTTGCTTGCTAGCAATTCTTGCTAATTTGCAAAATGAATGACTTCAGAATTTCAGTTTGGGTTTCCAAAGCATTAGTGAAAAATATTGTCTGTCCACTGAAAATACTTCAGTGAAAGGAATAATTTTTGAATGACTTCACATGGCCGACACCTTCAGAAATAAAAGTCTGTATCTTTCCGTAGTATGTGCATCTGTCTAAGGCACAATACCTGCAGTGAGGATAAGTAGTAGCTTAGTTAGACCGTGCTGCTAACTGCATTTTTTCCAGCTTCGATTTTTTCACTTAAAGTAAGGACTTATTACCATTACTTGTAATGTCTCTATGGCTTTAAGTTTCTACAGCAGCATGTGCTTTTATGCAGCTAACAAGATGATGATTACTCTGAGCAGGAGTAACCTTATAAGACACTTGTGTAAAGAATACAAGCATAGTATTAACTGTAGTTCTACAATAAACCTTGAAAAAAAACCCTTCTTATTTTTTAAAAAAAGTGTTTAATGTGGTTTCATCTGATCTGATTTGATCTGTGTAGGGCACATTACCTCATTTTATATGAAAATCCCACTGATACCACTGAGGTATAAGGCCCAAGAGGCTGTCCACATTAGAGGCTCAGAGGCTTTTACTCCAGTGGACACCACACTGAAGAAATTCTGTCTGGTGTTTCTGTTACGAGTCAGTTTACGATGATACAAAAAAAAAAGAAAAAAAGAAAAAGTAGTCCTTTGCATAAGTAATTCTTGTAAATTAATATTCTATGTGAAAATAGTGCATTTCCATTTGCAAACAAGTACTAATTTTGCAGGTGCTGGTACTCCCACTGAACTAAGCAGCCGCACACCCATCATTTGTTCTTCTAGAGGCAGAATTAGGGCCTTAAAGTTGCTCAAAGACGCTCTACCCTGTTCAGTGAGATTTTCCAAAAGGAGTCCCTTCTCAATACTCATTTAATTTCATTCACGACATTTAATGTAAAAGGTGTAAATCGTGTAAATCTTCCCAAGCTGATTTATACAGATTCTGTAACTGTTACAAATGGCAAGATACCAGTATGCACTTCCTCACAACTTGAAAGTAGTGAGAAAAAAGTTAAGTGAGCTGCAGATACTCCATTTGAGGTGAAGATCCGCACTGAATTGCTTTGTATTGTGGTGGGATCCTTCTGTGGATGTGTAGTGCTTCAGAAAGTATTCAACTTATAAGAAATTTCTAGTTCTTAGTTGGACCATGAGAAATGAAGGAAATGGCTGTAGATGTCATATTCATAAAGCTTTTACGTTCATTGATTTTATTGCTCTATTTTCTTTTTGAGGAAAACATGAGACTGCTTTGACTTATCATTATATCTAAAATTGTTTAGCCTAAATATAATATGCCTAAGTAGCCACTTTTCCAGTGTTCGCAGTAGAGATTGGAAGTATTTATATGTGTATATATATGTCAAATATATATCAAATATATATCTCAAATAATTGATGACCTCACAAAAGGTGAGAAAAGTCTGATGCAACATTTTCTTTTTTTCTTTCTTCCCTCTGCTCCTTACCTTCTTTTCTTCTAAAAATGCATGTCTAGCTTTTGTGAATGGGGACCGAATACATGTTTCCTTTATTTCTGTGTGTATGCAGTGATGTTTACTGTGTGCAATGAAGTATTTTATGATACCTGGATTTATTAAATATAGTATTGCACTGCTGCAGAATTACTTAGCAAAGACGCAGTTCTCAGAAAGTACCATTCATGGCAACACAGAGCCACTGCAACAGAACTAAAACCCTGGGGAGGCTGCAAACTTGCAGTTCAGATTCTAAGCCAAATTCATCCCTGTGCCATCATGTAGCACAACCTGGCATCCACATCAATGAGGAATTAGTCTTTTGCATTTTCTGGGGCTATAGCATGCATTTGTTTTCATTTTTTTCTTTTGGAAATGTCTTTAAACTTTATTTATTAGACTTTATTTTACTGGATTTAATCCAGATCTCCAAGCAGGGAGTTCTGCAGAAAGATTGCCCTTCAGAACTTCCTGCATTTAAAAAGAAAGGAATAATGCAAAAGCCTAATGTCATTCTGGCAACTTTTTCTCCCTTTGGAGAATATAAGCCTCACTTAAACTTCTAACAGCAGAAAAAGAAAAGTTTTACTAAAAATGAAAGAATAAATACAAATTACTTGTCTATTGATGAGCATCACTGTTTTTTTAATAGAATGTAGCAGTGCAGTCAGGGGCATAATGTTAAATTGGTATGGTTGAGCGATGAATATAAGGCAATAATGTCACCATTTTAAGAATATGATGTATCTTTTTATGTTATAAGCACTTTGGATTAATAATTCTTAAAATATTCTAATTTCCTTTTTTTTTGTTTTATTTTTGTTTTGTTTTGTTATACTCTATCTGGACAGTGAAACTTAGCGGTATTTTAATGGTAACATATAGAGCATCAAAAAGAAACTGTTTGCTTGTTTTATTAAAGCACTTTATTAAAGTTCTGAATTGTTCCAAATGTCAGGAAACTGAGCTCTGTTACCCTGTTCTGGTTTAATAGCAGTTTAGGAAACAAAGGAACGGATTCAAATTTTTCTCTACTTCTAATTAATGAGAGAGCCTGGATTTGGGTATTCTATGAAAATCAACTGTGTGGAGGCAAGGTTGTGTAGAACTTGTGTAGAGGCAAGGCACCCAAAATAGTGCCCTCACCCAAGACAAGGTAGTTGGGATCCAGCTAAAACGTTGCCTGGGTGGCATCCGCTTCCTGGCTCTCCTCGTGCTATCGGGAATTTTGGCTTTCCAGTGAAGCTCATCTACCTTGTGTGAACAGGCAATAATGAACCTGGGGTCCCCAGTGTGGGAAACACAGGGTCAAGACTTGTGAACCCCCAAACCTGATTTTGTTGTTGTTGCTGTTGTTGTTTGCTTGTTTGTTTTTTTATTGGTGGAGGGGGGAGCAGATTCCTCGTGACAACTGAGTGGACTCAGGAAGAGTTCAGCCTGGAGGGCTGGGAGAGCATCCCCAGTCCTAGGTCCGCTATCACTACCAATTCTGACTAAGGTGCTTGCAACAGGGTCCTGGCTCCCCCTTGTGAATTTAATCCTGAATTTGCTTTTTTTTTTAAAAAAAAAAAAAAACTTTGCTTCTCCTGGGAAAAGCTCCAAATTACATGTTTCATTTCAATACCAAATGCCTTATTTTAATCCCTCAAAGAACTGAAGGCTTCTTTTTGCTTTCCCAAATATCCCTGTGTTTAGGTTTGAGCTAAAAGAGAACTAACCCTCTGCTCAATCTGTCCCTGCAGTGGGGCACACTGTGAGTCATTCCCTGCCTGTTCTAGCAGTTCAGTTTCACTCACTTTACACCTCCTGTTTTCTATGCAGTGCTGGAGAAGACCGAATTTCTGATGCTACAAGAATATGATGACCTTGGAATCATCTAGTTTTAAGTAAAAATATTGACACATATGTAAGAAAATAAAAGCTTACATAAAAAAAGAGATTCTTGGTTTGAACTCTCTACTGGACTATGTTCACTGAAATTGTATTGAAAGTCAAGGAAGTCAAACATTTCAATAAAACAGGAACAAGCAATGGCTCAATGATTCCATTTCAGACGGAGCTGGAAGTAAGTGACCAGATACCCCAAATAGGCTGCTCCCCTCAGAAGTCAGCCATCCAGCCGCTCACTTTAGGAGTAGTTCCTAACACACAACAGAGAGAACAGTAATAAAACTGTTTTTTTTAAATGAGCAACCAAATGTTTTTGTAAAAGATTAAAAGGTCCTGCGTATTGGTCTTTTTGGGACAAACGGCGTATCCTTCTCTTCGCTAGCAGTCGCTGGCATGCGCGCTCGTTGCCTGCTGCTGAGACAGTGCCAGCCATCACTTTGCAGCAGCAGTTGATCAAGAACTGTTCTGCAGCGTAGGCAAGATGCCAGCAGGAAAAGAAAGTGCATGTATACATATGTTTGCTTTATATGTTTGTTGTTTGTATGCTTGTAACCAAGGACGGAAGGACAGCTAAACTCAGTATAAAACACTGTAATGGAGAACACTGCAAAGAAGGCAGGTCTTGCTCTCCTCAGCTCTACAATAAGTATTAAAAGTGTCCCAGAGTTACCTAACATGTGACTACTTATCTTGGTAGCTCTTCAATCAAATTTTCTCCTGGAAGAATGTGTTTAACTAGGTCAGCTTTTTAAACATGTATTTTAACTTTCTGAAATCACGATGATGTATATGAGTGCTGGTGTTTGTGCAGGCTTCCCAGAGGCACCTAATGCACACCCAGTTTTGGCCGCGTCAGACCATTTTATTTATTTATTTATACGGAAGAGCAGTCTAAGATGGAAAATGCATGAGGAAGATAGAGCCATCTGAAAAAGTAAACAGTGTTTTAGTAAACAGGAAAGTGCTATAACTTAGTGGTTTGAAGATGGCTGACTTGTAATTTCAATATTCCATTAGCAAGTTTTTAGAAGCATGTCTTTCATTTTAGGTCTGTAGAGTTATTAGAATATGCCAGAACTGAATGAAAAAATGCTGTACACAAGGAAACAAGAACAGCTAATGCAAAATATTAAATTAATATTTTATTACAGACAAAAGGAAGTTTTTTTTAATTATGCTGTCCAGTCAAGCACTCTTCTCAATCTGAGAACATGATATCCTCTTTCACACACCTGTTATAGGAGCTGACTTTATCTGTCTTCATTTTTAGATGCCAACTGGTTGGCTGCCTAAGGAACAGCCAACAGATTTGAGTCTGAACAAAAAATAAAAGGTGAGATACGATAAAATATTTCTAAATTGCCTAGTTAACTTAAGATTACAGACAAGCTGAACTATGTGGTTATGTCCAAGGACCTGAAAACCTTGATGTAAAGAGCATGTAGTGTGTATAAAGTGAAGAGCAAAGGCACCCCAATGACTCTTGTCTGCTGGGTGCAGGGTAGCATTCCTGCATCAGTCACCACTCACTACAGGACTTCCAAGAGTTAGTACACGCTTAAGGCAAAGGAGACATAACTACTTGCCTGATTATTTATGTTTTGCTTTCTTATGGAATGGCTTGCAAAGGATGAAGTCCACTTTTTGGCTACGTTGCATGCTGTTTGGATTGCAAATTCATCTTACCATTATCTATAGTAGTACACTGTTTTTTAAAATCCTTTCTGGACCCAGAAAAAACATACACATTGCAAAACCATAAACTGCAGTCAAACATTCTTACAGGACTGCTGAAAATCATGCAAACACTGCATTTATTTAGAATTTTGGAATCTGCTAGATGACTTGGATGCTACCACAGAGAGTTTTCCCTAAAATGATTTATTTTACTGTTAAAAAGAAGAAAAGAAAAATATTATGTAACAAGAGATGATGTTCGTATGAAAAAAAGCAAAGACTTATTTGGTCCAAATCTTGTGCTTCATGCTGTACCTTGTCTGAGCAGAATTACCACTAAGATGAGCACATGCTTCAAGCACAGAGTCAGTCCAAATTCAACTCCATAGGGCATTACTCATGTCATTGCTAAACATACATAAGAGCAATTAACTCTGCAGGAACTTATATGGATACAGACAGTTTTTTGTTAAGGAGATGAGTTAGGTAAGAGACAGGAAAAAATGACTGCATAGAGGTGGTAGCTTCCATTAAAATTAAACCAGTCTATGGCTAATAGATATCCCAACAACCTTAGATCCTCTGGTGTAAAAGCCTGGATCCTAAAGCTCTAATCAAGAGAAGAAGTCCTGAGATTGAGTCGTTCCTGCTGAGCAGTGTTTCCACTAGATTTTCCTGGCTCGGGTGTGAGATTTCCCACCAATTGTAAGAATGCTGAATGGCCAATGAAAGACCTATAGCTCAATATTCAGTATTCAAAGGATTTGACTTCATCTCTAGGGTATGAGTAAAGCAATAATAAGATCTAGAAAGGGTCCAGGTTTACTAAACTTTGTTTAGTAAACTAAACAAAACTAAAGTTTTGTCTGATTAAGTTTTCTTGTTATAGCATGGGCTTGAGTGTTTTTTGTCTCTTATTGGTTAACAAGTAGAACAACCCAGGAAAAAGACAAGTGGTTTTCCTCTAAACTTTATGTCATTTCAACTTTCCATTTTGTTATATCAATAGATCAAATACAGAATTTGTAGCTCCTATATTTTTTATTGTTTAATTGTTTGTTTCTCTAGTGATCATTTCAGGACAATATTCAGCGATCTTTGGAGATGCTGGAAATGGAACTTGAGTATTTGACACTAAAAATAAGGCATATGCATTCTAACCTAGCACCACAAATGAGCACTTCATTTCACATGTTTTGTAGAGCAACTTTCAGACAGTTAGGCCACACTGGTACTACTGACTTGGAATGAATTTGAGCCAATTATGTAAAAGCTGAATGTCATTGCCAACTCCTTTACCCATCAAGCTTTTTCTGTAATCAGATTATCCAATTTTACACAGTGTCTGCACTGGTCAGTTTTGGATTTGAATTCACAAAGAGAAATTCAGTTTTTTGTTTTTTTTTTCTTCCATCCATATAAAAATACTAATTTCTTGAGAATATATCACACAAAGAGTAAAAATATTTATATAAAATACTACTAAAATGAATACCACACCTGAGATGTGCTATTGTTTAATAATAATGGCTTAGTTTCAAGCACTGAATGTATTTTGGTCGACAGAAAGTGTCTCAGCTGAAGGCTGCTGCTGAGCAACATATGCCAAGCAGCCTGTCATCAGAGAAGCTAGAAAAATCGATAGGGCTGGTTAGAGAAGAGACCTCTCCATGAGTGCCAGGAGATGCACTAGTTCAGTGTTTCAAATTTATTTGCAGATTCTATTAGCTTTGTCCATTACTTCCTATGTGGCTTTTCAATCTGACAAAATATGCAGATAATGAAGCCTCATTTTGTGAAGTGCCAAGCATCCAAAGCATTATTTGAAATCAATGGATTATGGGAGTGTGCTTAGTACCTCTGAAAATTAAGTTCAAAATGCATTGCAGATGTAAATCTAGCAGCAAATAATTAGTCTGAGCCTGCTTCCACTGAAGTCCATAATTATAGCCTTACTGATGTTACTGGGCAGGAATAAAACTCCGTATCAGTGGTATATCCAATGATTTTTTAAAAAATTCCATAACATTCTCAGTCTCAGTTAAAGATGTCCTGTAATGCATTTGTATACCTTACAACGCATTGCCTCTATCAAGGAGACTTTGTGACACTTTCTACACTGACTCATGCATATCGAGCTGCTTCTGCTTATTTTTGCAAATAGATACAAAACTGATTTTTTTTATAAACATCACAGAATATTATTAACATTCAGTGTTGTGGCTTTGAGATCTGTTGTGTGCACATTAAAAACAGTTGGGATATGTTAACAAAGTAAATTACAAAATCTTCAAGAACTACCAAAAACTAGTATTTTGACTGGAGATAAATGTAAGACATACTGGCAGTAACTGATAGGAGATTTACCACAAAGCATGTGCAGGTTTCAGTTTCTTCCGCAGACCTTGTTCACCTCCCAGCATCAACTCTGGCAGAAAAAGAAGATATGTTTCTCCAAGAGATCTAAAGCCATTTTCTCTCGCATTCCTTCCATGCTGAACTCCTTAGTAGCAAAGCATGGGATTTAATCCTTTGCTTTGAAAAAGACATATTGCTAAAAGTATCCTAGAAGCTCATGACTCAAGTTCTCAGGAAAAAATATTTTAAGGACCTGTTGACCTGTGATAATGAAAATGTCTGAAGTTTCCGTTTCATGGATTCTGGAACTCAAAATACAGCAAGGTATATGACTTTGTTAGCACTTAGTTATGGACCATAAAATAATCACATCATATTTTTACCTAATTCATTGTTTCAGAGAAGAAAGATGCTATTATGTGTGCTGTCTACATCTGCTATGCAATTTCCATAGCAAGCACACCCATGGCCATTCAGGCATACAGAGCACCTGTTTTAGAGTGTCATCTTATGAACCAGAACATCATTTTTGCAGCTTGAAAACAGAGCATTTAGAGTAGAAGAGTCCTGAGGAGGAGGGTATCCCCTATGGTTGTGAGGTGAACTGGGCAATAGCAAAAGGGGCACTGTGGATGAAAAGAGCAAGCAGTGGGTCAGAAAGCTAGATATGCTAGATAGTCTCTTATGGTGGACCTGGGGCTTTCCTGTGAGTTTGTTTGTGGATTTGATAGAAGAAAGGTCCCAGGCAAGGCCAAAGCCACCTCGGGGAGAGCTGCAGTGTGTGGCACAGCTCAGCCCAGAGGTCTTTTCCACCACCCCTACATCATAAAAGTCTTTTTCTGCTTGAGATCACCACAGAAACTCCCAACAGCAGGTACCTGGCTGCAAGTGACAAAGTGTCCTTTGGTCTATTCTGAGGGCCACCTGGACTGCTTCTCCTGCTCTTGGCCTAATACACAGACATATTCAGTGGCCACAAATACAACCTGGAACTCTTACACCACCTCCAAGCTCCTTGTCCTTGTCGAGACCCTGTCATGAGCCCAGTGCTCTTGCTAGGACAGTCTCTTTTATGCTTATATGCTACAGTTAAGTGTTTTTTTCTCTCTTTCTTGTTTGCGGGTTTTATGTTTTTATATGCTTTTATTTACTGTGTTATGTCATCTAGGTTAATTTAAGCTGACTTGAGAACATAGATGACTTGAAGTCTTAAGTCCAACTCTAATGTTCAAAGAATAACTTTGATTATAGGAGAGAAAGAAAAATCAGAAAATGAGGCATGTGCAAGTGTTGCTTGATACATGTCTTTTTGTTATACATCCATGAATTAAGACAGGCTCATGTGAAAAGGTCTCTTTAGACTACAATAATATAGAAGGTATTTCAGACATCTTTATGTAAAGCAAGAGTTTGGCTAATGTTAAATTTCATCCAGTGATGACAGAAAATACAGTCTTTTTTTCTGTATTTTGATTATTTTTTATCTAATCTGTGAATAATCATACTCTTCCTGTTGGAAGAACTTTATTACTTGAAGGATTTGGTTTTTTTCTTGTCTGCTCTTCTGAACAAAAAGGAAAAGGAAAGTCACTGCTGAATGCTTAGTTCAAGAGAGATAAATCAGAACTTGGCCTAACACTTTCTCAGGAGGTCTCTTTGCCAAAAAGAAGCAAAGACATAAAGGACAAGCACATAAAATCTCTTCTCTCTTGGCTGTCAAATGCTTCATAGCATGGGGAAAATCCACATCTGAAGTAATAATTAGCTGTATCTTTGTTGTACTGATTAGTCTCACAAAACATATACTGCACAAAAGCATTGGTAAACTGCACAAATTGTGACCTTCTGTTAAAATAAAATCAGGTTATAGTTCGTGATGTAGAACAGTTTCATGGGAGAATGAACAGTGCAGGAATATGAGAAACAACTGGAGTGTAAGGTACATTTTAGAAATATTTATCCTGACATTGCTAGCGTAAGATGATCAGGAGCACCATTCCCAGCAAATTCCTTGCAGGGTTTCAGTAAGGATAACCAAGCAGGCCTCTGCCTTTTTGTTCTTAAGATGGAATGTCTATTTACTGCTGCTGAAAATTCTGACTTAGAAGTATATTGCATTTTTGCCTCATGGGTTGTGTCAGTGATATCTCACATCCATGCTTGTTCTCACATAGGCTTGCTTCCCTGTTTTTACTGCTTAATATCCAGTATTTTAATAAAAGCACTCACCCAAAAATTAGGCAAGAAAATACATATCAGGATTAAATTACTCTATTTGCAACAGTTATATTAGCTAGGTTTATAGTATATGATACAAAAAGAGATTCCTGAAAGAACTATCTAATCCACAGCATTTTTCTTCTCCATCTGAATGTTCCCTCCTCAAACTCTTATATTTAATATAAGACTCTCTGTGAAGTAATCAGCAATAGTTAAAATTTACAAGATGACTCCATGCTATTTCATCTAAAACTGACTAAATAAATTTACAGAAGTGATTTACCTGAAATTGATGTAGAAAGAGTATTAAAAGTTTAAAAAACTGACACTGAAAACAAGATAACACATTATGACGCCACTTTCAGTAGCCATTCCTTGTATACTGTTTACAGAGAAACTTGTTGATTATATAATCTGCCAGGGAGATGTTTGCTTTTTTCCATAAATTTAATTAGGTCTTGATAGATTCATCAGTTTTCATCCAAATTATTTTTGGTGAATTCTAATTGGTTCCTGCTGTGTCTTGGCAGCCACATAGCTGATCATATGCCTATTTAATCCACTCATGGGATATTTAACAAATTGTTAGTTATTTCACTGTGCACTGAAGTGTAGCTCTACCAATTCTTTTCTCCCGTCATACTACTGGGACTATTATGACAGCCCATTATGTGATTTATTTTGTGAAATACATATGAAGTGTTACAAAACAACAATATATTATAATCTTTATCCAAAATATAATACAATCAAAAGACATCTGCAAGCTTGCACATGCAAAACACTAATACCCTCCTTTCCATTTTGTGGACAATAATGTACTAAGCAAGATACACTGCAGAGAAACAGTTATATGATAATTCATTTTATCCTTCTAAAATAAGTACTTAATTGGTTAAGAGAAAAATAATAGGCTTATTTATCAGATGTTTAGGCTTGTCTACCTGGGGAAAAAACCTGGAACAATTATGGCATACTAACTCTTCATGTGGACATTCTTAATCCATACTGAAAGTGTGTCTGTGAGTTTAGCTAAATCCACTTTGGGAGTGACTACAGACTGGATATTACACTTTAAATTCACCCTCTGAATTTACTCCACAAAGTTCCTCACATAGACAAATTCTTGGTGAAAGCTGCTTAAGCAGTTCACCAAAACAGCTGTAAAGCTTGTACAACCCTTTTCTTATGCATGAAAATGGTGACTCTACTTGCCTTGATGGAGCTTTGTTGGGTAGGGGTAGTGGAGATACCTTGGAAAAATTGAAAAATATTTAAAGTAGGGACATGTGGAATATCCTTCAATATGCTCTCTGTGGTTTTTTTTGCTGCCCGAGTCCTTATGCGGTATTGATTCTTGTCTTTTC
Source organism: Tinamus guttatus (assembly GCF_059628265.1). Classification (NCBI taxonomy): domain Eukaryota; kingdom Metazoa; phylum Chordata; class Aves; order Tinamiformes; family Tinamidae; genus Tinamus; species Tinamus guttatus. The sequence continues at coordinate 5,404,036 of NW_028289064.1, forward strand.
ACTTTTCTTCATTTTTTTGCAGCATATAGAAAAAAAGTACATGGAATGCTCTGGAATTTGTGCTACTCTCTACTGTTTCTTTCAGTGTAAGGTGAGGTACTTGGATGTATGGTGTGCTTCACACAAATCCTAGCTTTCTATAAGAGATGTGGCACTGAATGCTCCATCTCCTGGCATGGAGAGGTTGAAGGAGTGAAGGTCAGTCTGAAATGCCAATGTGAACTGTTGTTTATCTCTCTCTAAATTAAGTATCAGGGTGATGATGCCTATGTAATGTTGTTAAGTTTGAAAGACAAACAGGATAGATGTGAAAAAATATGATTAAATACTCTCTAAGTAGAAATGTCATATTTTCACAAAAGGTAATAATCGCCGTGTGCCATAATTCATCTACCAAGCTTTAGAAATCTGCAACTCAGTAATCAGAAAACAGGGGAAAGTAGAGGTGCCAGGACACTACTCCAGAAAACTTCCTAAAGTACCAATAAACTTTGTTAGAACTCGTATGTTGTAGGAGATACATCTGCATATATATGTTTCTTTAACAGAAGCTGAACTCTCTCACTCCTTGTCATTGAAGAGGATGCACAACAAGTGCAGTAAAGGACTTTCAAACAAAACCATTAGGGATGACAGATCTGGGCAGATTAAGTCATGATGGCAAGGTCAGTGGGATGTGAAACTTGGCTAATGATGTCATGCCCTTGTCAGCTTGCATTGGCTAAATACATTAAGGTTCCAGAGAAGCCTACGGCTTAGTGAACACTTCTAGAGGGAATTTCAACCTGAACTAGGTCAGCGTGAACAGAATACAAATGCTTGCACCCCAAAGACTCCTGGTGAAAACCGGGCACTGCAAAAGTTGGCAGGAGCTCAGCCAGTGGCCTCGGCGAGGCCAGGAGTTTACACTTGGGTTTTTACAGATAAATTCCCTTTGCTTGTATTTTGTGGATGGGTTCTAGACTGTAAACTGAGCAGTGAGGAGCTGCTTCTCATTTAACATTTGCACAGAACCCCGGTCAGCAATACCCTGATCTTTCTGGGACCACTGCACATACTGAAGAACAAAGTGATAAAATAAAGCTCATCTAAAGTGCAAGAATGATTATGCTGTAGGAATCAGATAACATTAATCATCTGGAAGTTGCTACATGTGATTCTCCATGGCAGATGAACAGAGCAGCATGGGCAACTCTGGAGGGAGCCAGGACCAGCTTTCCGCTGTCAGAAGTGATTACGAGAAAATGGCAGCTCTGACAGAGGAGACATGTCCAAGCCGAGAGGAACACTCCTGAAGTCTGTGCACCAGGAGAGGGATGATGTTTGGGAAGAGGAAGGGGTTAACCAGCAAAACGGGATGAAAGCATGCTGCATCTCTTTGAAGGGCAGAGATCAGCAGTATGGCTAATGCTTCAGACAGGCAATCGACCTTGGAAATCTAGCTGCTTCACAGAGGTGTCAAATACATTTTATACCAGTTTCATTTGGTTTTGAATCAACACTCCATGAATAAGCACTGAAGATAGTTCATCCATAGAGTTTTCTTTACTGCTAGGCATAGATGACTTACAAAAATACTTCCAATGTATAAAATGAGCAACACAAAAATACTTCCCGCGGTCAGAGATACAAAGGCAGAAGAGCAAATTTGCTTATCTCTAAGAGATAATCATGAGAGATTACCAGGTGATACAGGATGATGGTTAAAATGCATTATACACTACCTTGTGGCAGCAATTCCTCCATGGTTATCTTGTAGAAACATACGTCTTTTGAGCTATGTTTGCGACATCTAAGGACAGTAGAAAGGGAAGAGTAAATGCAGTATATTTAGTCCCTGTTCAGTACATCTATTGTCCCTGTTGTACTGCCATGCCAATTTAAAAGCACACTTTTCAATTTCTCCAAATTCACTTTCGGAAACTTCTTAACTCAAGAAACTTGAAATCCAGATGGGAGCAAGTGAGTTAGACTAACTCTAAAAAGTAGGAACAAAATCTTAGACATACTTAGGCACCAAAACATTAAGAATCATAGCAAGATTTTAGAAATTTCCAGCAGGCTAAGTTTCTTGCTTCTGCCAATATCAAAAAAGTTTTACTGTCAAACTGCCAAAAGAATGACAATCTGAAAGATAAGAAATAGAATATTATTATTTTCAGTGCCAGAAATTGTTAATGCAGGTGATATTATGGTGAATGAAAGCAGATGTAGACAAGGAGCTAAGAACAAGAAGGCTTCAAAAAAGTAAAACCATATATTCAGGAAAAAAAATGTCATGAAGAATCCTAGAAGAACAAAATATCAATAATCAATAATTATTAATTTTCATAAGCTTGAAAAAACTTGATAATCTTAATAGAGGTACTTTATGAAGGATAGTGACCTCAAAAAATAGATAGGAATAATAACCTTCTAGACTGAAAGCAAATGTTCTAAGTCAAAAACAGAAAGATGATGAGAAGAGAAAGATGATGAGCAGAGTGACAAGAAGCAAGCTTCTACATATTGCCACGGTCTCTTTTGTCAGTCATGGGCAGGTTCACAAAACAGGCCATGGGCAAGGGGCATATGAAATTCTCTGGACTAACCATATGAAATATAAAGGCCTGTGTTTTGTTATCAACATAATCCACTCTCAGTTTCTGCATCTAGATAAATTCTCCAAAAGACAGGAGTAGTAGGGAAGATTACCTGCTTCAACAAGAAGACCAGGTTTAACAAAGCTTGAAAGACCATGATTAACCAAAAATGAACAGAAAATGCTGGAATTTTGATTTACATTGTGAACAAGAAGAAAGAAGCAAGAAGAAAGACATAAAGAGGAAAATAAGAACACTCTAAGTAGAGCAGACAACATTAAGATAGAAAGTCTCTATCAACAAGTACAAAGCTATACAACGCTTATGATATTACTGACGTTAATAGGCAGAAACACACCAATAAGAACATGTCATAAGGCATAACAAGACAAAAGAAATTATTTTAACTCACAAATTCTCAACAACAAAAGTTAAGCAGACTAGCAAAGTTACAAATCTAGAAACATGTTTCTAGTAATAGTATAGTATCAACTCTACTGAATAGTGACTGGACATGCACCAGACTGGAAGTACATGATATTTGACTGTAAATATCATCCAGAGAAAACAGAAATAATAAAATACTATTTTTGTTTATTTATAATTAAAATCAAACTTCTGCCCAGAAGTAACTCAGAATAATCATAAAGAAAAAGATATCTAGTTATTCTTGTATACTAATGTTGCAGATAATATGCGAAATATTGTTACAGAATAAAGTAGGTTGAGCTGTGCAAATGCTGAAGTAAATGTGCATGTAGGGGAAAAATGGTGAAAAATTTACTGTAAAAGTGTATTCAGTTGCAAATCTGTATATATGCATGAAAATGAATAAGCGTTTTCCTTTCTTTACCAAAGATCAAAATGAATGTCTTAAGCAAAGTTTCCTGCTTGCCAGTTTCAGGGCAGGAAAAAAAAAGAGTTTGAGGAACAATTTTCAGAAGGCATAAAACGTCATAATATATCATTTCTTCAAACACATCAGGAACAGGAAGCTATGGAGTTTGTAGGTTTATTAATTGATCAAAGTACAAAAGGAGCTTTCAGAAGGGTAAAGCAAAGCAGGAAAATGTTGTAATTTTTTGCAACCTTGAAGTAGTTCTGGGAAATTTCGGGCCAGAACCCATCTTCACTGAGGGTATGTCAGAGGAGTTCCCTCAAACTGAGTTCATTAGAAGAACCTATATAACAGATTGTCAAAATTAAGATAACAAATAGCCAAGCCCAGGTGATTTAAAAGCAGGCCTTCTGAAGGAAGCTGTGAAGCTTTTAAAGCTGCCTTGTCGCTGCAAGAAGGGAGGGTGGCAAATGTCATAAGAGTTTTTAAAGATGTTGCAGAGTGGATCTGAAGAGCTACAAGCTAAGAGCTTTGGTACCTGTATCAAGAGAACAGGAAAAAACGAAAGAAAATAATCAGTGGATTCTGGGATCAGTGGAGTTCCTGGAGAGGTGTCTTTTGTAAAGAAAAATTGCCTCACAAATGAAGTGAGTTCTTTGAAGGCCTCCAAGACATGGGCGCAAGAGAAGAGATGTACTGGTTTTGCTAAGGGCTTCTCTAACAGTGTCCTGTCTCCCAAAGTGAATGGCTAGAGAAGAGGGGAAGATCACTGCAAATGTATATGATGCTCTTGCTGAATACACTTGGGACCTCTGATCATTTTTAGTTTTAGAACTCCTCAGTCAGATACAATTTCTCAATGTATTTGTCATCTGTGAACTTGCTTGTCCCTTGAATCCACAAAACCATTTTGTATCCACATTATGTATGGACAGTGCATGAATAATCTTGCTTTTTTGCTCTAAATATGCCTTCTAGTATTGTCATTCAATGTCCCCTAATTCATGTACAGAAAGAGACAGCAAATGAGCAATTTCTATCCCATTCTGCACACACTGATTGTGATTTGGTCTACTGGGATTCCTGAAAGGCATTTAGCAATATTCTTCACCAAAAGCTCTTCAAAAACTTGTGCTGCCAGAGGGGATGAATAACTGGTTAAGATTTAGGAAATGAAAGATAAGAATAAACTGCCAACTTTCTCGATACAGGGAAGGCACCAGTACAGTCTTACTGGGCAATGTGATAGATCTTCAGCACACCACTAAACTTATGAGAATAAGGAGAGGGCAATTTTTTCTGTTGATAAGAATTTATAGTGTTATTTTTTAAAAAAAAAAAAAAAAGGAACTGCGAGATACAGATTGACTGGATGATTACATGGCAGGTGAAATTTAAATTAGATAAGTGTAAAGTAGTGCATAAGGGAAAAACAACCCTAACTTTACATACACAATGACAGTCTTTGAATTATCATCACAGTTCAGGAATAAGATTTTGGAAAGCTAATAGGCAGCCTATGAAAATGTCAGCTCAATGCTTAGGAGGAATAAAGAAGGCAAATGGAATTTTAGGAATCATTAGAAAAAGCATAGAGAAGAGAAGGCATCAGGCCGCTGTATAAATGCAGTGCACCTACATCTTGATACTGTGGGCTATTCTGCTCCACCAATCTCAAAAGCATACAGCAGGTCTGGAAGAGATGGATTCAGAGATGGAAGCTCAAGATGACAGTGGCTTCAGTCCGAAAATAAATGACTGGATGAGACAAAACCATGAATATGTAGGGACCACAAATAAGTACCTTCTGTTCATTCTCTTTTCTAATATTTAGTTTTAACTGCAACAAATACCTGGGTGGTAGTGTAGATCTTATTTGGTAAGGTTACAGTAACAGATTCTCAGTTACAGAGATCTTGCAATGATCTCGCAGTAACAGGCAAGACTGAGACATACGCTTGGCCACCAGGTTCTGTAGTCTTGAGCTGAAGAAGAAAGTGCTCAACTCTGAAAAAAACAGACTTTCAAGATCTTGCTGCTAGGCTGGATGAAACTGAAACTCATGAAAAGCTCCATACTTTATGTCCTTGAGATTGATAAAGATGGAGCAATCTGGAAAAGTTTAAAATGAAAAGAAAGGAAAACAATTAACCTTAGGAATATCAGTACAACTTATTTTCCAAATACCTTCCCATGGAAGGAAATTAAAAGTTGCAAGCATCCCTGTCTTCCTTTTGCTTCTGCTGTTTTATGCACCGCGTGTGATAGAAAGGGTGCCCACCTGAGTGGGGAGCAGAGGCTGGTAGGTGTTGAATCCAACCAGAAAAGGAACTACCAGTTTACTCAGGTCTGGCTCATCCACCCCAAGCAAGGAGGGTGACCAGTCTCGTAGCTCAGTCTGTACCTGCACTGGCAAAGTGTACCTTCCTGCTACCTACTCTCCCTCCTAGAAAATCCCTCAGGGCAGGCAGTACCCTTGTATTTATATTCTGGGTATCTAGAGCTAGTCGACAATCCTAACCACACAGGACATTATGTAGTACATTAAGATGTAATCAGACAAATTACAGCAGAACTTAAAGACTAGGCTGATCACCAGCTCTAGGATATGTGCCAAATTATCCCACCTCAGTTCTTCAGATAGCCTCTGTGGCCCAAGCCTCATTCTCCCCAGACATTGTTTCAGATTTTCAGAGTGCTCCAGCAGTTTCAATCAACTTCAGCTACAGTTATGAGTGCTGAGCACTCTGAAAATCAGAGCCTTAAGGGCTTGACTTTGCTTAGTTTTATCTGAGATCAAACTGAAAATGTTCGCACAATTGTCCCAACAGTGGGAAAAAACAGCCCATCTGGAGAGGTTTCAAAATGTAGGGAAATTTTGCTAGAGCTTCTTGCTATTATTTTAGAAAACATTCCAATAGAAATTTAAGAATTCTGACAGCTAGTGGTTCAGAACTAGCAGTACATAGAGACACACATAAAAATGAAACAATACAAGAAAACTCTCTAGGTCCTTTGCCAGATAATTGAAAAACATCCTGCAAATTGTTATGACATGTTTTTGAACTTGCACTTTGTGAATTGATGTTAAACTGTGACCCTTTCCTGGACCATTTGCAAATAGGAAAATTGTCACCTTAAATCATCATAAAATATAGTCACATTTATATTCCAGTTTTAGTCTGTATTTCTCCAGTGAGGCAGATAAAATAGGAGTTTTCTTTAATTGAAGTGACTTCTCAGAATGCTAATGAACATTTGATTGAGTTTGGACATTTTCGTAATTCTGATGTTCTTACTGTGCTGACAAAAAGTCAAGGAGACAGTCGACCTCCTCTAATATCCTCCTGTTCAATAGAAGGAAGCACAGGGGGCTGTGTTGTTGTGTTGTAATTGTTTGGAGATTGACAAATGGTGATAAGACAAAATAGGAGTGAGAAAAAATATCGTACTTTTGTGTTCATATTTTGCTAACAGAATATTTTTATGAGTACAGACTGTGTTGGACTTAAAAACAAAAACATGTAGCGTTCTCATTTATGCAGTGGTATGAAGTTTGCCTTCTCTTCTTTATGAGACAGACTTCATAATAAACAGATGCGGAAAATGTGAAGTTTTTTTAGTACAGCATTTTATCTTTACTTGACAGATTTTGTTTTCAGCAGAAACACAGTCATTAGGCCAAATGTTCCCTCTTGTATTTTATGCAGTAACACACACTCAGGCAGAGCAGAAGGAGAATAGGGGCTTGGACCCTTGCTTTGCACAGGTGCAAGTGATTACCCAAACTGCAAAGCAGATGAGAATTCCCCTAATGCATTTTGCCTTTGCCTTCCTCATAGTAGACACGGTGCAGGTCAGAGCTGCACTCTCTGCTGCAGTGATCATTTCTCCTCAGTGTCCTTGGCAAATTAAACTCATCTCTCTTCTCTCTAGAACCCGAAGTGAATAATCTAGGAGGCAATATTACAAATCAAGCCAAGCACGTATTGAATAGCTCGTAGCAATAATGAAATACAAGTTATTCTCTATAGTTTGTCAAGACAACTGTCATGTCGACAGTGGAAAGCTACCAAAATGAGGATGGACAAAAAACAGGTGTCCAGGAGAGAGCAACAGGTTGGTGGGTTTATAAGCTGTCTGAGTAAACAAGAGTGTAAGCAACCTGTTTGCTGCTGGGTTTGCTCTGGCTTAGGTACTGGAGACCCTTCAGATAACCTCTGCAGCTTGCTGTGAGGGACTGCAGCAGGCCGATGTCTCTTTCAGTCCTTGAACAAAAGAAAAAGCCACATTTTTGATTTTTCTTCATTTTAGTATTTCCTAATCAAAGTTTGGGAGTTAAGATACTGCCTATTGATGCTTATAATATTTCAGATATTTAATGGGAAAGGAATATAGAAATGTGCATGAAGTAGGAATAACAGTTGAGGGCAGAATAAGCATGTCTTGATGAAACAAGAGCTGACACAGAAACTTTACTAATTTTAAGTGTTACAAATTCAGACAGCTAAGATCTTTTTTGTGTGTGTATCCCTGCATTTCCCTGATTCATCTGGAAGAAAAATCCATAAAAACCTAAAGAGGTGCTGTTTTGCTTCCCCACAATTAAAAAACACAAGAATCTTTGGCTAAAAGCCGACTTCCTAAGCTGCTACCTACTAATGTGATATTCAGAAAAGCTCCACTGAGATTTAAGTACATATCCAACAAAATTTTGCTATCTGTCCAAACACAGCGTTTAAGTGACTGCTGATATTATACACAGGTTTTCATCTAGACTGTCATGAATAGTCACCTCACTTACAGTGGAAAAACATGATTTCTATTCCAGGATTTTCAGGCTTTAATACAGAAAGTGTAAAATGCATCACTTCATTACTTAATAAATCATCATTTGCCTTAAAACAAGTGCTTAACATTGTACCCATGGGTAAGTATGCTGGAAAGAAGAGCTCCAATAGCAAACTATTTTCAGAACAACAGAGGAAGAACTTGCTGGTTTCGGCAGGATCAGCTGTTATGTATGCACAAATCTTAACAAATGTTTTATAATGTATTATAGTTAATTAAGTGTTGAGGGCCCTGTTTTGAAGAGCAGAGTCTGCTGATTCTGTGCCTTAAAAATACCACTCCTGCTTATAACAATGACAAGGCTTTTTTTAGTTCCACTTTAATGTTATCATGGAGTGCAAGGTTATATCACAATTCAATTGATTTAGTGCAGCTCGCCCTGGTAGACAGGTCTGATTATACTGCAAGTATGGGAGAGTAATTAAGAGTTTCATCCTCTTTCTGCATCTCAACTTCCATATTTAGATTGATAGCAGAGCCTTGAAGGCTCCTTAATTTATTTTACAGGATATCACTGATTCACAGCTGTTTGTCAGCAGATGCAGAAGAAGGTGAATTTGTAAAACATATTGAGCCCTTAATTATTCAGGTATTTCTTGTCTGATGACCTCCATTCTTGTCCAGCTTATCCATAGTCACGGTCAGCAGTTGCTGTGGAAGAAATGAACCAGACAGCTAAACTGTTTAGGCAGCAGCATTAATGCTGACTTTGATTGGTTTCTTCACTTGTTTGCTAGTCTTCTATTTAAAATTGGCAGGTGGCCGATAAAGCATTCAGGAAAGTTTATATTTGTCCAGTCATGATTTTCAGAATGTACAAGGTTTTTGTCCTTGACTTTATCCTTCTATCTCACAGGCACATGCTCACAATACCTGCTTCTGAACTTGATGCTAATGAGAGATAAGAAAAGACTTTAATATACAGAGCAGCTCTGGAAAAAAAATATATATGTTAGGTGTTAGTACACAGTAATCCATAGGATGTATGCAATTTAAAATAGAGAAAAAACTAGCATTTAAAATCCTTCAAATAGTTTTAAAATGATAACTTAACCATAATAACTCAAAAAAAAAGCGGGGGTTGAGGGAGGAACAACACAGATATTCCACAGGCAAACTTATTGACCAAAATGCGATATGCATAATAAGTAAGTAATTTACTAACTTTAGTAAATTGACTTAAATACTGCAGGTGGAACTGGTGATTGGAATCTGTTTATGAAGGTACTATGGCCTGCTTTATTTTGTGCCAGTATTTTCTTCTAATCTATTTGGGACTATTTGAGTGCAGAAGTTTGGGTCAGTTCTATATTTCCTAGGCAACAACTCCTACCTGCTTGACCACAATGATCTATCTTGACTGAAATAAAGCCTCAAGAGAAATATCTTCTGGATTTTGAATATGTACACTCATAACACCATTTCTCCATAATGATTCCTCAGAATCTAGAGTTACCTATTTATTTGAGAAATACCATTCATGTAGCTGATTTGTCTTTATGGATCACAATGGCTAGAAATTACACAATACGTTTGAGCAGCCCGAAATGCATTCTTGTTTAAAAAGTCATGTCAGCAATGTGCCATCTTTCTAACTACTGCAGAGAAATTAATAAATAATTACATGCAAATAAATGAAGCTAATCAAAGTTATTAGCACATTTTGCTAGTCAATCATCTGGATCACTTTAGGCTACATCATAGCATTTGGGTGGGAGAATCAACTGCTTGGAGCTTGATTATGTGGGATTTCCAGCGTTCATGCAAACATTTCAAAGGTGGTATTGAAACAGCAAGTCTCTGTTAAACTGGGCTGACTCTGGTAAATCTAAAATTGGTTATCCTATGAGAATACATTGATTTGCTAGGCAGGGTTCACAGGCCAATATATCCTATTGCAGCGTTTTACAAAAGTGTACCCCTAATTTTTTAAACGTTTTTGTGAAGTGTATTTGCCTTGGGCAGTATTTGTTACTGCTGCTGCCTGTTTCGAATGCTGCTGCTCAAATGTTTTGTTGTTTCAGGGAACAAGGCTTAAAAAAATACATTGTTTTACCAACGTTAAGAAATCTTTTTTTGGAAAGAAAAAATAACATGTTTTGACATAAAGGCAAATTGCTGCTTCTGATTTTGTACTTTTTCTGCCTTGTGAAAATCTGCGCAGATTTGACCAACATTTCAGAATCTGAAAAAAAAAAAAGCAGTTTTTACTTCTTGGGTAGAAACTTCAATCTGCTTAGGGCAGAGTTTTCAAGAACTGCATCTTTTCCAGCGCTGCTGGAGCTGCTCCATTGCTGCCACCGCTGGGCAGCCCATCGTCCTCATGGGGTGACCCCGGCAGCAGGCTGGGACCCCCAAAGTCAGAGCCTTTGTAGGACCAGTTTCAAAGGCAAAGGCTGCAGGATTTATCCATGTATATTTAAAAAGATGATAAAAATGTTAGTCCTTGAGATTTTTTTCATACATACACATGCACACATATGCAACTATTATTTTCAAATCATCTCTTTTGTTATGTCAATGCTAGTTAATTAAACAGCGTGTGGGAATGTTCCCTGGCGCAGGAACTGGGTCTGGTTTAATTGTCTCCAGCTTGAGGCTGGCCTGTGCCAACTGCTGCTCTCTCAAGCAGCTTCTCGACGTGCTTGGGAAGTTAGCACAGCCCAGGTTCATTCCCGGTGAACAGGCTAGAGGTGACCACCTCGTCCTGAGGGCACGAGGACTGAGCACAGCTGCTTCTGCACAAATTCTGCACCAGTTGACTCCATGCCAGGCAATGGTCTTGGATAAGTTTGATTAATTAGTATAGATGTAGCATATATGTGATGCTGTGACCAACTGCCTATTCCCAGTTCCTTGTGCCTAGTGCGAAATTTATTTTTATTTATTTAAGAAACTTTGTTTTTAAAATATGACAAATTTCAGAAGGGAACCAATTCCACTGATTGATTTTGCTCAGCTCCACCCATCCCAACTTAAGCTGCTAGAAATGTGCAAGTTGAGCGTTCTCAGACAAGTATTAGCATGCAAGAACATATTATGTTAATGCCGCATTACACAATTTTACAATGATGTCATTCTCAAAGCAGTAAATGGGTATTTGTTATTCTGTTTTCAATTTTCTTGTATGGGTTTAAATCATTGTAAATATTTGTAATATTTGTGGACTTCTCCGAATGCAACAACCCTTCTTACCTGGAAAAAGAAAAAGACTTCATTGTACTGAGTATGGATTATAAATAGCACAAGAGTCACTCTTTTCATATTCTGCAGAATCACTATATATTTCCCTGAGGATGTTCCTGATGTTCCAGGTATGGAATTTCAAGTTTCTTCCTGGTATTGAAGCATTTCCTCCCTGCAACACTTTTTATTTATTTTACCTCATTATTTTATTCATGATTTTTTTTTTTGTCATTGCTGGATTAAAATATTGATTGATTATACCTGACAATGTTTTTCAGCAATTCAGTGATACTGTTTTCATTCATCAGACTTTAAAGAAAATTCTTTTTCACTATTTATCTTTTCACTTTAAAGAGATCTGAATGTCTGGTTTTATGTACATTTTCAGCAGAAGTAACATGTTAAAACATACACTTTTTGTCAAGCAGAAAATATAAAGTATTTTGTGCTTCTTTTAGTGAGTAAAATGACATAAAATCTGGAGGATCAGAAAAATATACTTTAGGTCTTATGCAATACTTGACCACAATTGTATACAGGGTCCTTTTTCTTATTTCTTCTTTCTAGTCTCAGTTAATTTATATACAATTAGATACATTTTATATGGACATTTCAGTAGTCACACTTAAATTCCATATAATTGTCTCGTACAACAAGAAAAATACTACATTGTCCTCTGTATGCCTAATATGTAGAGCAGGGAACAGTAACAGCACCTTCAAATACCATGGAAGGAGAATAATTAATGGCTATTGCAAAATTAAGGTAATAATTTTAAATATGCACTACTCCTATACAGAAGTCATAGGAACGTGGGCATTTTTGTATCAAGTCAAACAACTATAGAGTTTGATAGGATCATTTTGTGGTGCTGCAGGACCAAGATAACATCTTGTAGCAAGACAGGTTTATATGTCTATTAATGGTCTGTTTTGTATAAACAGTATTTTAATAATTTTGTCATATTTTCTAATGCAGATTAGTGGCTGTTTCTTTCTCTTACTAAACAGATTGTGCTCTGCAAGGTTGTTTGTGCACACTGTGCAGTGCTATCGCTGAGTGTTTACTATATTGGGCACTAAAAGTTAGATTTACGCCATGTCTTTAGAGGTGGTAGTCAGCCACAGTTGCTATTACAACAGTTCAGTTTTTGTATAATACACAGTAAATCTCCACTGAGAATAGTTTTCTTCTCTTTAATGCACTCCATGCTCAGAAGGAAGCAGCTGGAGAAAGCGAGGTGTGTGCTAGACTCTTGCTCACATTTCTGCTGTCATCCAGAACCTCCCAAGACCTCTAACTGTACAGGCACAGTTAGAGTACAGATACAGGCACACCCCAAACTTCTGCTTTCTCTCTGCAGATGACCTCCTTCATCTACACAGATTTCACGGGCTCTGCCCCCAGAGCCACCGGAGCACCTCCTCATCTCACCTCTCAGATCTCGGGCCTCTTTCTCCTTTTTTCCTGCGCATTCAATATACTTTTTCCCATGCTACATTCCCTCCTGGCCTCAGCTAAGCATAATTTAATATGGGTAAAATGCAATGGAGAAAGCTTTTCATCAATACTTTTGTTTTTCCTTTTATACCAATACCTACGCCATCTTTCCCACCCTTAGACCCTGAATTTCTACCTCTTTTCTCCATAGCTCAATAATGTGTTTGAGAATAAAGGAATATAAAGATTATCTGTAAAATTTCCAAAGAAGAGAAGCCAGACAAAATCACACTTACACATGGAGTCTGTATTTCATTGATTAGGTTTAGAAAATCAAAATGCAGTCAACATGTGCTTGTACAGAGGAGGAAAAAACGCCTGTGCTGGGTAAATATATATAGCACTACGCATGAAACTTCTGAAGATCTTAAATTTCTCTTGCAGATGACCGTCTGCCATTTACAGGGAGGGACAGTAACAAAGAGGTCTGTGAGATGGGTTTTGTTCCCAGGAAGAAGAGATTTGCCCATGTTGAAGGAACGGCTTAGTTGAGAGTGACTTAAGCTATGGCAGACCACAAGAAGCAGAAAAATATAAAGTTCACCAAACCAGGAGGTAACAGTGTCACCTGAAAATGTGCAGCATAAATCTAGTCTTTAGTTCCTAATACAATAAACACTTGGTGGCTAACGCTGCACGGTCTGCACAAATAGTGCTGCAGAGCAGAGCCTGTCTACTAAAACAAAGTCATAGCCTCTAATGTGAATTGGGAAACACAAAATTACTGAAAATATATTAACCAAAATAACACATTGACAGCCACTGACAATGCTGGATTGTCCAAGGGCAACGCATTGTCCAAGGACGAAGAGGAGCCTGGCTACAGCATTCCTCAAACCTCAGAGCTTAGACACCAAGGATTTAGGAGAACCATAAATGACAACTGCAATAGTCAAGATACACGTGGGTTAGAACATGACTAAAGATTTCAATAGAGGAACATCTGGTGCAGTCTTGAGTCTAGTTACTAGAAACCCATCTGTGCAACCTAAGAGAAAGGCAGACAGTGCCAAGGCCGTCTGAAGATACCCACCCAGGGAAAGAAGCAGGAATCTGAGTTAAGGGAAATGAAAATACAGGTTGGAAAAAAATCAATCGAAAAACATCTTTAAGTTAAGAGGAAGACACTTCAGAAAATCAGCAAGTTTTTGACGTAGGCTGGAAAGTGAAGAGCAAAGAGAGGAGAGAGGGGGTGATTGAAGAGAGGTGCCATTGTGCTGTTCCATGCAGATGTGGTTCTAGCCACAGTTTCAGCAGTATGTTTGGAGATCATTTTGCATAATATTAAATTTGAGTGAAATTGCCCAGAGATAGGAACCCTCAGTGAAAAAGCCTGGAGGTACCTCTCTTAACAAAATAAAGTACAAATAAATAGCTGTTCCAGGAAGAAACTACATTACCTCCAGGATAAACTTACATAAAATATGTCAAGTTAAAGCCTCACAGTCACTGTTTTCATCATATGGTTGTAATTTTTTTCTTTAAGACCAGGAGTTTTCCCAAGATGTTCAATCCATGTCTCTATTGTCTGGTCATTTCTAGCAACATTAAAACATTACACAACCAAATGAAGTCTGAATGCTGCTTCTTAACTAGTTGTACATTATTTTTTTTCCTTCTTGTCGCTCTTTGGATGCCATTAGAAGGCTATAGTCTCCTTTTACAAAACCAATCTCTCTTTAAACAATGGAGCTTCCTATTCTTTTTAAGCTCGCTTCTCTAGAAAAGGGATTGTGAAGTGAAGCATCATTATCAATGTTTTACAGCCAAAGTAAAGTGCACAAGAAGAAAAGGAATACAGTGAGCATTGTCACTGAACTATTGTTAGGAAAGTCAGACAGCTTTTGTACCGATAGATAGGCTAGTGGTCTGCAGTTTGAATATGGTGGTTCCCTCCAGTCAAGAAAGCTGCAGTACGCAGTCATTAGTGAAAAGGGCGAATTTGTAAAATCTGTCCTGTAGCTGTTTGCAGAAGGCAGAGCAATTGGTGAGTGGTAAATAATGAGGACAGACCAGTAACATAGAGTGAGGTGGATCAATTTATAAAACAGGCGATGTCAAGCAACACACATTTTGAATATGATCAAAGCAAGAAATAAAAAAGGCTGGTATTATGCAGTGATAGCCTCTAGAAAGCAATCACTGAAGAAGATTTTGTGCGTAACCAGTCAGATGTGATATACTGTTATCTGTAGTGTTATCGTGATTTTTGGATTGATAAATATATACATACATACATATGAGTCTGTATAAGTCTTTGATGGGATATAAACTTTACTCCTTGTCTAAATATTCTTAGAGAGTTACTAATGCTTTCCCTATAACCAAATAGAAGTAAGCTGGCAACTAAGATTCATCAGCTGTGCCTCATCTAAAAGGTTTGAAGGTATGTCATTTAAGACAAATTTCATGAGATCTTGGGTTTGAAATGACCTTTATATGCCCTGCAACGGAATATGGGGCTAATGGATGCCTGAAATGATAAAGCTGCTGATGTGTTCATAGTCCTGCACAGTTACCAATGTGAGTCCAGAAATCATTCATCCACATTAATTCAGCACATTGTAAAAATAACAACTCTACCATAAATCAGGCCTGATTGTGGACTAACATAGTTAAGCACATCTCAGTTTATGGGGGCCTGTGGATACAGCAATTCAATGGCTTTGTCTCAGATAGATGTCTCTTTACTATACGGTCTGTATGAGCACAGGGTTTTCCTGCATGGGCAGTCCCTGTTTGGCAAGTTCTCCTCCTATGCTCCAGCCTCTGCTCCTGCCAAGGTTTGCCTGTTAATTTTGGTGCCACTCAGCTGCCTACTGTGAACCAAGGCTGTGCTCTGCTGTGAGGTGCCATACAAAAGTGCAGGTATGACTCTATCTAAGACCATGAGACAGCTGGGAGAGCATCCTGGAAAGCTTTCTCAGGACCTGATGTAGGCCTATATGCGTCTACCACTGACTCTCCTGTCACACACTGTCCCCCCACTGCCCATGCCACCCCATGCTGGGCTGTTCTGCAGCCCGTGCTGCCACCCTGATGCCACAGAGCAGTAAGGGACACCAGACTCCCTGGTGTTGAGGGAAGGATGGGTGGAGAAAGAGTATGAAGCCCAGATTTCTTTGTTTGCTTTGGGGCCTAAAGAGACAACTGTGGTACACACCCTGCTCTGGTGCGATGCCATAAGGATACACCAGAAGGTCCTCAGCAAACGTCCTTGCTGAGGGCCTGTGGTGCAGCATTGAGTGTACTTCTCCTGGGTGAAAAAGGGCCAGCTGGCAATCTCCCAAATCCACTTTTCCCTGCTGAATTTTTAACTGCCTACCCAAGTTCACTGCATGCATCTCTAAAAAAACACTCCCATGTCCTCTGGTCAGGAAAAGGCAGTTTGCCCCAAAGTGGGGCCAGTTGGAACAGCCACTGCCATCGCCCTGCTGCTGAGGCCTGGGGTTGTTGCACTAAAACTTCCCTTCTGAGGCAGAGGGTGTTTTCATCACACTGCCAACATCTGGGACATGTTAGGGAACTTCCTTGTTGGCTCTGAACAAATAAAGTCTGGCAAGAGATAAAGTCAGAATTTAAAGAACTGCCTTCTTGTCCTGCAAGTACAGAAAATCAATGGGGCTTATCCTCCTCAGTCACTTGGATAGTCTGTTTGTTCTTGTGATTTTGTCTGACTCATACTCTTAAATCCTTCTGCAGATCGACCTACCAGTGATTTGGGGTTTACTATTCCACATAGTGCATAACATTTTCATATTTGCTGGAAAAAGAACTGGTCTCCACCACTTCAGGAAAGTGGCGAGGCTGGGAGGAACAGCTTGTTCCACATCCCACATTCACTGCTGCCCCGTTCCCTCATCTCCCTGAAAAGCAGGAAAGTTCCTGGGGAACAGGAGGACTGCAGAGAAGATTCTCTTCAGGTCAAAGGGAGCACAGCGCATGTTGACACCTCTCTCTACCAACTATATAGGAACCCAGAATCTGACTTTCTCATTCCTTCCTTGAAAGCAGATGGCACAGCAAACTCTTAGTTCCAATTCAAACCACATAGGCAGGAACTGGGGAGTGACGGGTCTTCCTCTGCATTCAGCGAATGGGGGAAAGCCCTCTCCCTGTCCAGACATCTCCAGCCTAGTGCTTGGCTTCCCTGCAACTCAACATGGTAACAAACATCTGGCTAAATTTCTCTTCCCATCTGGGCTGTTCTTGTGCCGGTTCCTTCATCTTATACTTTATAGGGAATTTCTAAAGTCTTCCTATACCTCTTTCAGAATTAACAAGATGTTTGTGCATCTACCTTTAAGCTTAATAGGCCCAGTGCTTGCAGTATAAAATTTAGAGGAAAAAAATGAAATAGAAGCTTGAAGTATCATATAAAAATTACAAAGATAAGGCTGAATACAAGGAGTATTCTTTTGGCTAAATCCTCTGGGGATTATTTGAATGTCCTTGTGTTCAGGAAGCAATAAAGGAGACATAACATTCAAGCTTTTTTTTTTTTTCTCTCTCTTCCCTGTTTTCTTCTAGAATGTGTATGTTAAAGCCAGAAGATTTTCCGTTTTATTTATTTTTGAAGATTCTTCTGAAGGTATGTTTTGATAATTCAGTTGAGAATGTAACATGCAATATTTAAAGGTTTTGTGGGTTTTTTTTTTTGAATGCTACATGATCTTTGTGTCTGCAAGCTGTGTTTAGGGAACTGAGAGAGATATTTGAACATAAAAGAAAATTTATGTAACATGGCCTTCAGGGAATGGCCAATGACTAGACAGGCTTCAAGAATTTAGCACCAAACAGAAGAAGGACTGTGGTTTCTAATGTGCAAGTTTAACAACAAGAATTTAGTGATCTGACTGCTCCTCAGAACATTATATGAGAACATGGACAAAATGAAAGATACTATGATCTACGATTCCCATTTAGAAAATCCTAAAATTAGCTACAGTATATCTGAGGTGCTTAAAGGTATCTCATAGACCACTGAGCAGGTCTGTGATTAACTTTGCTTCTTTGAGTGTGAAAGGACTTGTGATTGATTATCATCCAGACAACAGGACTGGAAAATGCAGCTGTTCCATAGATACATGAAAATGTAAGAGCGCCTGCTAATTCAAGCTCTGTTGTATGATGCAATATTTAGATAAGTTGCTCAATTTTAGAAAAGATATTAAGATCTATTTTTAAGATCAGATATCAATATTCATTCACACTTAACCACAGATTCAAGATGCTCCAGGGAATGAAACCTATCAGAAAATGCTGAGAACATGCATGATCAAGCCCAGGGTCGCTATATCAATGCCAAGGTCCTCAATTCACTCTAGTCTCCTAGACTCCCGACTCCAATGCAAGAATATTTTAGAGAACCTTCTCAAATCATCTCCATCAACCGGCCCAAAATTACTACAGTCCAAGGTCTGTCTCTCAGCACAGGCTTGCTTCAGTGTCAGAAAAGGGACATAGCATCAAGGTGACAGACATTATGTGCAGCTCTGCTGCCACCTCTGCCAGGCATCATATGAACATCTCACCAGCCAGACAGTGGCCAGAAAGGCTCCCAGAAGGAAGAGGTGCCTTGGGAAAGCCTCAGTAGAGATGGGGGAACTCTCTATCAATGAGATCAATCTGAGGGAATGGTTTAATGCCCTGTTATTAGGTTGCATTGACATTATTTCTAGTGAAAAAAAAATACTTCTTTAGGAAACAATGCAAACAGTTAAAATCTCTACACACATAACTAACAAATCTTCATCACAAAAGTTAAGTATTAGCACAGGTCCCTCATATTATGCATGAATTTCAATTCAGTTTGTTGAGTTTAGTCCCATTAAATTGTAGACAGTTGCTGGGAAATGTTCACATCTCTTTAGCATGAACATCATATTTTTGTTATATTACCACTAGGTGGCTCAAAATCAGAGTCAAAATGTACCATTGTTCAATCTATGATCCAAATAGAACACCTACAGTTTTAAGATTATTATGTGCTCTCTCATTGTTGTCATATTTTAAATTTTTCTATAAATTTTCTAGTTCCACCACTTAATGGTAAATGTTGTCTTGAGGCAGCAGAGCTGCCGTAGCCTCAGCCTCATATAGTACTGAAAAGGCAGATGTCACTTGTGAATATGAGGGAAAGCAACACCCAAATAAGTGAATTGCATTTTTCTGCTTCTTAAAATCACTTGCAACTGAGTGTCACCAGCTGACAGGGGAGACGTGGATGTTCAAATGGATCTAGCACCACTTCATATTTTAATTTATTTCAACAAATCTTTTGAATGGGTAACTTGTTTTGTTTCATAGTGATTACCTTTATTTATAGCTGTTAGCAGTTGGTGACTTGAGGTCTACCTTTCTATTACACATTGCTTTAGAACAGGGACAAAGCCTGCAAATTGAATCCATCCTTACTCAAAAGTAACTTACTGATAGACAAGATGCCTGGGATGGATATCTATCTGCAATCAATCAAACCAGCAGGCTTACAGCACTTTGCTCTTTCCAGGTCAAGTAAAATAAATAGAAAGGACACTTTCTTCAGAACTTTAAAAGGCAGATTATGTTATCTGCTGCCTTACAATCAGTCACTATCACAACACTGACAAATGAATTAGCTCCTATTGAGGGTGATGGAACTTGTTGGACAGGAGAATGTCAGAGAGAGACTGCGAAATAAATGACATAGAAAAGATGTCTATTTTCTCCTAATTCAAATGCCTTAATTCTTACATGAAGAAAGGATGGATATTAGCTACACTGGATACATTTTCACAGTAATCCTGGCATTACACATGCAAATAGGACATTTTTCATGGAGATAATAATCTGGGTAGCTAAAATATAACTGAGCAATAAGAATGTTTTCATGTGGTGGCTCACTGGTGAAGATTTGGTATCTATATGTGCTCATCATTCCCGTGAGTGAGAATCACTGAAAAAGGGAAATCTATATCAAAGGACAATATCCGAGCTGATATCAGATTCATGTCTATGCATTTTTCTTGACCTCTATAGAAAAAAAAATAGACCATGTGCTTGTACTGCTTGGTTTTGTTGTTGTTGTTGTTGTTGTTTTGACAGCCTGGGCAGCTGTCAAAAGCTAAGGAGGTGTCAGAAGCTAAAGAGGAAGCTGCCGGCCCTATATCTCTGTTGGGTAACGGAACCTGGATGTTTCCATACACAAGGGAAATCTCTCAAGCACTCGTTGACACACCATTAGCTTCAGAAGAAGAAACCTCCTGTGTTTCCCACTGAAAAGCCTTCCTTTTCCCTCCCACAGTGCAGGACCTTCAGAAGAACAGTGTACTTTATGTCCTGGAACAGAGCTTTGTGGCCCAAGGACACTCTGCATGGCTTCAAATATAGCTCTCTGTTCAGCAGACAAGTACAGACGAGAAGGCAGGAATGGCTCTTGCCTTGGGGACACAGGTCTCTGTCCTCACAACTTTGTTAACCCTGCTAAAATCTTTCTTTGTCGTTTGCTTTAGCAGTGCCATAATGCAACGGACCTGGAGCTACTCTCTGCAAACCTTACACAGGCCTTGTGCGTTGTCCCACGGAAGGTAACTTGAACAAGCTTGTTACAATAGGTAATAAGATACAAGATCTAGAAACTCACTGCAAGAACTTTCCCTAGAGGTTTGTTTTTACAGTGCTTAAACGTGTTACAGAGCCCTCGTGCATTTGTGAAACCTTTGCAGCTTTGTCCTTTGTGGGGCTTTTATTGTCCGCGGCTGCCTTTGCTGGCTACCTTTTTCTGTTTTGTATGATACTGTTATCTTAAACTTCCATTATATTGTATGCGCATATGCACAT
The DNA here is from genome assembly GCF_059628265.1 of Tinamus guttatus. Taxonomy (NCBI): domain Eukaryota; kingdom Metazoa; phylum Chordata; class Aves; order Tinamiformes; family Tinamidae; genus Tinamus; species Tinamus guttatus. The sequence continues at coordinate 5,424,814 of NW_028289064.1, forward strand.
ACACATGTTTACCAGTCCTTTCTGCTAGGATCTCCACCTGCTAAAATTATTAGAGCTGCCACTGCAGGAAGGTCTGTCTCACTTTAATCACTAGCTCCTGGCATGTGATTCCTGACTGAAGTGAGCCCACTTCAAGGTCTCTTTCCTGACTTTCAAAGCCCTCCATGTCTGGTTCTGCCTACAGAGATAGATTATTTGTCTGCAATTAGGCTTTCTCATATCGCTGATCCATTAGAAGAGACCTGTGGCCATAAGGGCCTGAATCTTCAGAACAGCCAAAACTAAATTATGAAAACAAGTCAGCAAGCAAAATCAAGAAATCCACTAAATGCACCAAATCCAAATGGATTGGTTCCTCTGCTCCCTCGCTGCATGCTGGCTTCCAGAGCAGGTGACACTTTTCAGAATAAATGAATCTGATTCTTGACATCTGAAAAGGATGGGAGATCTTCATCACTAGTCATGGGGACTTAAAGAGTTTTCTGATACAATGAACCAGGATTATGGCAGGTGCTTCATGCTGGCTATAATCCATGACTTTGTTTCTAACATATATGCATCTGGCCTGTAATATTTTGAATTTTTTAAACTAGGTGTTCACTCTGTGCTCAAATTGCTACTACAGACTTTGCAACAGCTCAGGATTTTATGCTTGTCCTGTGCCCAAAGCGCGTACTGAACCCTTCTGAAGTCTAAGCCCATAGTTTCTGTAATCCTAAACCTCTCTGCAAAACTGTTGCAATTTCTTGCAAAAAGCAGGATCTCACAGAAAGCCCTCTCCTCGCATCCCAACATCTATTTGGAGTTAGATTATCAAGTGTATTTTACAACCTCAAAGTACATATGACAAACAGTATTTTAGATTCTCTGTTAAAAAATATTTCACTCAATCTACATTAGAGTGTGAGATCTGGATATGGCTATGGCTGTGGATAGGTCTTTGCATATATGGTGTCTCCCTCTGAAGTGAGGCCCAGAGGGTTAAACCAGTGGTATTAGGTAGTAATTTGCCATATGTGGTCGCCCTTTCAGATGCTCAGCTGACTCCTCAGCCAGCTTGCAATGCTGGCAGCCTACAAACTGCAGGGCACATAGCGAACGTGCAGCATCAACGACACTGGCTGCCCTGGTGCTCCCTTAAAGCCCTCCTGGTCTGAGGAAGAGGGATAGAAGTTTACTCACGAGCACAAATGGACGGAAAGGTTCAGGAAGCTATGGCTCGTGTTTTCTCTCTCTTTTAAAAGAGAAGGAGTAGGCACATATTTACCATCTCTCTTTTCTGAAAAAGGATTGCTTGTTCCTACAGTGCCACCTTCAGTTCTTTCTTGCCTATAGCCTCAATTTTACTTCATTTACATCTTTTGAAGAACTCGATTATTTTTGCCCCAAAAAGAAAGCCCAAACAGTGTTTGCATTTCTTTTTGATAGCAGCTTGCATGTCTAAAACATTACACTCCCCAAATCCCAGAGCTAGTCCTTGAAAATTTCTCAGCCACATTGTCTCTGTTTCGTATGATCACATTGCCCTGACTCATCAATCATTTATTTGCAGAAAAGGTAAATGGATAGGTAGAAAAAGCAAGTCAAAATAATGTATTACTATGAAGACTTTTCTCCCCAGCAAAGCTGGTAGATTTCAGTGTATAAGCTATGGACCTGGATTAATTTTATAAGAATGAGAACCAGCCTATAAAATACCAAATACCGGTTCTTTCTGTCAGAAAGTTATATTTGTAATACTGAAGGGATTATATACAGCTTGATGGTTCCTCCATCGTATCCTCTATACTCATAAGTTTTATAATGAGTTAATTGGATATAGCTGTATTAATTGCTTTGTTAATAAATGTGTTATTAGAATCTAAAGTCACATGAATTGCATTCTTTCCTCTCATCAGAGAGATTTTTTTACATAAGGATATAGAACTGATAACTATTTTTAAGGCAAAGAAGTACCATATTAACTTTTCCAGGATAAATTTGCGTCACGCTCCTCCGTGCCATGTTCTGCCAAGAATATCTGCAGTAACTTCCCAGAAGCCAGAATTTTTGAGATATATTAACTACTCCAGGCATGTTTGCACCGGTGTTTGTATTGGTCTTGCAGGATTTTGCCCCAGGTATTGAAGCACATGAAGCATTGTCACTGACACAACAAATGCAGGGTCAGAGCACGAAGCAAAAGAACAAGTGAAATATTGATCTATGTTTAATTTTACCACTGATATCAATGGCTACATTTGCATTGCACAATATTCCTTTAAGAAACTCCTTTAAAAACACGTTTGAACTATCCTTCTTGCCTTCATTTTGCCGTGTGCTTGGGGAGGCTCCAGCTAGACCTGGGAGTGCACTCTGGGGATGGAGTACAGCACCTATTCTTTTGGTTTGTCACTGCCCGCATTGACACAGCAGGTCTGGGGCTGTGCTTATCAAGAGCTTGCACAGGGCCATGTGCTTATCAAGAGCTGCCGCACCACCGGCTCAGGCTTGGCACATCCCCTTGAAGACTTCCCATTCCAGAAGAGTATCTGTGCTCATTATCTGGTACATTCACAATTGAATGTCAGGCTGGAAGAAGGTTTCCTGCATCATAGGTGAATCTCACACCAGATTTTGTGAAGGTCCACAGCTAGAGAGATTTCTCCTTTTGTTGCCTGTCTTTCATCTAGTCTTTATTTCAGTCTAGGTTTGCAGAGCTTTTCAAGGAGGCAGAGAGGAAGCAAGCTGCATCTCAGGGCCTTTGGCAGTTCCCCTGTGATCAAAGGTGAGAGAGGCCTTAATGTTGGCTGTGAGGAACTGTCTTGGGTCTATGCCCTGTGTGTGTTACAGACATAAAATATTCTGATTGAAAAAGTGGCTTTCGGTTCTTGACAGAAACAAAGGTGGTATTCAGTGTGAAACTTTGGCATCTGGAGGACCTAGTTGCAAAGTTTTACTGGAGCTATGAGCCTGGATTTATTTTGCAGTCAGTAAATCTCCAAGGCTTATTCAGTTGCCAAAATGCTGGTGTTCTTGCCCATTGAGATGCCCTGAAGGTTTCTGCCTGAGTTCAGCAGCTCCCTCAGAGATGCTCAGGTCTTCTGTTGCATCCTATCTGCAAGCCTTATGTGCATTCCTCAGGCAGGGACACCTTGGGCATCTCAGACAGACTCGTTATCAGTACTAGTAGGAGGGCAAATGAACAGAGCCTCTCACTATTTTTCTCTAGGTGGCCTGACTCACTCTCCAGACTCCACTTCCTATGCTGAGCACTCCTCTCCTGAGATTTATGGACTGGATCTTCACCAACTGTAATGGGAGCTTAGACATCTCGTATGCACATGCATTAGGTGAGTAAATGCCATCAGTCTCAGTCTCAGTCCTGATGTCTCAGTCCTGCCCAACGTGTTTATCACACAACAACATACATTCTCACTTATGACTCAGTTTCACAACAAAGTTTTAAAAACCAGTCTCAGCACACACACAGGAAGGGTCTCACCCCCCATCTCCTGAAGGACCTGCACAGCAAGCTCCAGGTGCTGGTCACCTGCTGAGGTGGAGACAGGCTGAGGTGGACATGCGGAAAGTAATGTAAGGGTGTGAAATGTGCATGTGAACTTCAGCTCAGATTGCCTTCCTAAGTCAGTCCCCAAAGCAATCTAATAGAGCAGTATTAATGTGGCCAATGAGACTGTGATTTCACACCTCATGTATTCATGTTGGTGGCTCTATTTAACTAAGAAATTAATGTCTTCATTGTCTCCAGCTTTGAAGCTAGCATAGCCAAATGTACCTACAACATGTGTGTGAAACACTGCAATTGCTACTTACTAGCACTTCATACGTCCACTAAAGTGCATAAGTGGTTGAAAAAGGTTTATGACAGTGATAACTGAGACCTTAATGTAACTGCATGTAAGCCAATTTCCTCGCATGGACTGAAAAACTGAGGTGTTTGCTTTAATTTAAAATATTCAGAAACTAAACCTAGAAATGAAAGCCCTCCCACCAAATATGATAGTTAGGAGAATAGCCTCAGAGACTCAGTCATTTCTGCATAGCAGCAAGAACTGAGGCCAGCAGTGTCGGCAGGACTAGGCGCAAAGTGAGAATGCCATCATGCATTTCCATAATCTCTTGATTTAAATCCCGGGCATAGTTTCCTGAATGCACAGTTTTATCCTACTCTATACAAAGGAAATGACTTCACACATTCACATGATGATCACGTGCAAAAGTTATGATTTTTTCATGCCAATAAAACCAGACTCTCTCACAGCATTTTGCTGCCAGGCAGTGTGTTCCAGGGGTGTGTCCAAAAAAGCATGCTTAGCTGTCATTAGCATCCAGGGAGCGACCTCTCCCTTCATTGGCCTCTGCACCATAAAGCAGGATAGACCTTTTGCTTGTTTGTTTCTTTCCGAAGTATGTCTTCACTATCAAATAAATACCCACTTATTTGCTATAAAAGTGAAGTTTTGTTCTAATCATTTATTCAAAACGCAGGACTAACAACTGTCATTCATAAAATATTTCACCCTTTTTTTTAAAGGGTGAAGTGTCTGTATTTACAGCTTTAAGCTTTTCTCATTGATAAAAGGTTTATTTGCATTTCTTCTGCCAAGTACATTCTGAACTCTGCAGTACAAAACCCCTGCCTGCTAATTGACATGGTATTTGAGCTTCAGATGAATATCCTCTCCAGTGCTTTTCTAACAAGACGCTAATGAACCAATCAGTGCAGATTTGCCTGGAAGGAAATCCATAAAATATGAATTGTAAAGCCAGTCCATAAATAGAAATTGCTCAGATTATATATCTAATCCATCATGGCATTAATGAAGATTTCACCAGAACAAATCAGTGAATCCATTTTCTGCTATAGACATCCATCCAGCTTCAGCTCAGCCCTCTTGGATCATGAAGCTGTGATTCTCTCTCTCAGCAGTAATTATAAGTAAGTTTGCACATTTTCTGTGGTTTTGACAACTTTGGAGATTTCATTTTTCAATACTTTTTTACATCGACAAGGTTGGAGGGGAACATCTGTCTAAACTACTTTGGGAAAGCTAGAAATGCCATATTTGTGGGTTGAAAAAACGTACTGCACACATGCAGTGCATGTGCTCTGGGGGATGCAGCAGGGCTGTCCTGTGCAGCTGGCCTGTCCATGAGCCATCACCATGACCTGACACTCGCCCACCCCTTGCCCATGTAGATGTACCTCTAGGTAGACCTCGGGTTACTGCACCTCACTCAGACCTGCTGGTTTATCTACCCACCATCATCCAAACTCTCTAAATTGATGTTACAGGGCTCTGCCTCAGTGAGAGGAGAAGGGCTTGCTGCCACCAGGTGAAATGATGTGGCCTCTGGCACAATTGATACATACCAGCTCAAACCAGCTGCCCATAAAGGTCCCTTCTGACCTTAAACCCTATTCAAGAGAGTAACTGAGAGAGTTACACTTATGTAGTGCCCCTTTTGTAATTTATGTGATGTACTCACAGTTCACTTCCTTATGGAGAGTTTCTGTCCTCTTATAGTATTCGCTATCAAAAAAGGAAGCTCTGCTATTCATTCCACTAAATCAAACTAATTATGTGAAGCAGGTTGATTTTTTTTTTGTTAGTACATGATGTGAGAAGGGAAGCCAAATGTTATTTTACCATTTCCTCAGTAAAAAGCAAAACACAAGGAAATTCATTTAAGAACAGAACGCCCAGGCACCACAGCAGAGCAAGAACTAGAGCTTACATAAGGGACATTACACACCTCATTAGGGAATGCAAAGTATGTGACAAGGCAAAACCTGTTGAGATCTGTAAATAAAGTATGAATGCTGGTGCTCTAGGGTAAAAACACTAGAACAAGCAGACACCAAATGATAGAAAGGTGAGTTTAAGATCCCCTGTCTAATGTATTTAAAAACACTCTAAATGTTCCCAAGTTTCTCAGTGACATCCTGTCCATTCAGCATAGTAAAATGCTGAGCAAGTGACAGGTACAGGGAAAACCTGATTCCTGAGGATGTAGCACATGCGGCAGACTAAAATAATTACTTTACTATATTAAGTGTCACTGTGAAAGCAAAAAAGCAATCTCTGCTGGTACTTACAGGAGAGCAAGAGGAATTTATTAGCACTTTTTTAAAAAAAAAATAAATACATTCTTGCTTATAATTCAGCATAATATTGATAAAAAACAGTCTGATGGATGGGACTGTCTCATCCCTGAATCTCAGTTTTGCAAGGCTGCAGTTGTGCAGTCCTTACTCCTATGAGCAGTTGTGCCGCTCTTCAGGCCGTGGCAAAAGCCTATGTCCCTTTAGATTTTAGATAATATAAATTTTAAGCCTTTAGCAATGATGCTCAGCAGCAAATTTAAAAATAACACATACCCATTGTGTTGTCATTTCCAAAGTCATCACAAAGAGCATCTAATTTCTTAAAATGTAAGAGAAGCCGAGTTCGGACAGAGATCAGCTGAGCTCAGCTCAAGGGCACTTCTTGAAGAAAAATAGTACAACAAAATTTCCTGCCTAGCAAAATTTGAACCTGCTGCAATACAAGATAAACAACAATTTTGAAGTACTGGCAGTGAGCAAATTAACTGATTAAACTGTTTCTACTACAGGTAAAGAAAACAGGCTGTATCTCTCCTCTTTGTAGAGTTTTTGATTGTCATTTTTTAAATCTACATCTTTGTCCAGCAGAACATAACTAAGCAATCTAGCATTATCCAAACCACAGCATCAGACCACTAACGCATGGTGAGAGAACCGAGCTGTTGATTTAGAGGGAGGCTATCTCAGTAATCCCCCTGTGAGAGACACCTTGGATTAAGCTGTCCACAGGACTTTGCATTCAGTTTTTCTCTTGAGGCAGAGCCTCGAACAATTTTGCCGTATTGGCTCCAAAAAATTAACAAAGATGTTAGAGATCAACCATAGGTACATACTATTTTATACGATGGCCCAAAGAGCTAAATGTAAAACAAAATCTGCAAGTCAGCAAGTGGTTCTCCACAGTCAGACTCCTCCCAGGGAATCTCCTCTTTCTACATTATTCCTCCTTGTGTGTTTTGCAACCCAGGGCCCAAATCCATATTCCCAAATGAAGAGACAACTTTAGCACATTTCTTGATATTTTATAGGTCCTTCGAGACAGAGTGACTGAACATCACATAGTATTCAAAGTGCAGATGCATCATATTTTCTGCACTGTCATCTGATTTGCTTGGAGTTCTTTTTCTAAAAAATTGTCAATTTGCCTTTGACTTCCAACAACTATTGAACCAATATCTTCTGAAAACTATCCACATTAATTCTTATGCTTCTTTCCTGAGTGAGAGTAGAGAATTAAAATCCCCTACTGAGCATATATATATGGTTAAAGGTTACTTTTTCCTTGTATGCATTACCTTATACTGACATACAACATTGACATTGAATTTCATTTGCCATTTTATTAATCAGTCAACCGTGCACCCCTTTCAACTACTTTAAGATCACACTATTCTGAGGAACATTTTATGATGTGCAGTATTGCTGTTTTATTATTCACCTATTTTTTCATATTCTTTATGGGAATGTTAAATGGTACAGTCATAAACCCAGGTACACACAATACCCCACAGATAATCTCCTTCAATTTTCTCCAGCCATTTTTGTCTTTTAATTGAAAAGAAGACTGTTTCTCTCATTGCATGAAAGCATAATTTCCTCAAAATGTGCCTTTCAAATCCTGTTGTGGCCTCTGGTCCCCCACCTGCTCATGCTGCATTGATGTCTGCGCCTGAAGTGCACCTGAAGCTCTTTCACTAATTTGTGTCAGTCCTGGAAACTTGTTAGGTTCAGTCTATAGATTTATTACAAAATCTTTCCTATTGACACTTAATTCTGCATTTCTCACATTCATCCTTGGTGAAGAATAACTCCAGTGGGAACCTCACTGACCTCCTCTGTAGCAACCACTAAGCAAAACACACCATTTAGCACTGCTGCAAGGTTCTGTGTTTGCAGGAAGCCCTCAGACTTTCATCATGTCCTGGCTCCACTGACTTTCTAGTCAGCCTCTTGTCTTTGGCATTTTTGGAGAAGGTTTTGTAGCAGATTTCATAGCTTTAGCCGGCTGAGATCTTGTATAGCCTACTTTATTGCAGCTTGACATTCAGCTTGCCAGAGTTTATTTTCTTCTCTATTTTCCATGTTCAGGTACGACTTCCATTTTTTAGAAGATGTCTCTAATATCATCTGGCAGTTTCCAATGCCTCTGGTTTTTGACAATGCCAACATTTTATTTTCTTTTGGTCTTTTAAAAAACTTTTCTGGTGGTGGCAGAAAGGTACCATTTATTTGGTGCTCTTAAGGTACTGTTTTCTAGCAATCTCAGTGCTGCCAATAAATATTTTACTGGTTTATTTAATCCTCTGGTTTTCTTTTTGCTATCTTAGCGAGTTATTGCAGTTCTGCCTTACAAAAGGCCCAAGTCAGCCACATACATATCTCAGATTTTTGTTGCTTAAAAACAACTTGAAACTGTAATTAAAAAAATAAGGCTTTTCTGCATTACTCTTTTGCGGCCTTAGTATTTGCCTATCTTACATTTGATTCTTGGTATTTGCACACCAGAAATTTTCATCCAAATGGCAGAAATTAGGCATAGCCTTGTTACCTAGTCTTACAGAATAATCATTTTTCAGTGAATTGTAATTTAAAATATTATATAAAAGAGAAATATTTGCAATTATAAATGAAATACAACCTTCTTTTAAAGACTAAATCAGTTCTCCATTTACTTATGAAAGTCATGTCTACTATACGCAACCTGAATTACTTCTCAAATAGATGTTTAAAAAGCAGCATTAGTTATCACTTCCTCACGATTAAAAGGGCTTACTATGGACTGAATCACACCACTCTTTTTCACCTCTTTGACCTTTTCAGAGCCTGCATTAAGGCAGGTGACACGTGAGCTGTTGTACAAGCCAAAGAGTAGCAACATCCTACAGATGAATATGAATCATGTGGATCTTTTTATTTTAAATGGCAGGATTCTGACTATAACAATTGTGCCTGTAAAAGGTCAAATATAATTTTTCATTTCCCAAGTCTGGAGGGAGGAAGGGATTGAGGTGACATCTAAACTGTTCCCATGCCCTAGCACCCTGGGGTGGCCATAGTGCGCAGAGGTAGCACAGGTACCTTTTGCTCCATGTGCTAGATATCCTTCCCACGGAAACCAGGATGTGGCACAGGGATGATGCACAGCTGGATAGTGCTCTGCTCAACATTGCACACCTGGATGGTGCACACCTGGCCTTCCGGTCAGCGTGGAGCTGGGATACACTGGGGCATATAGGTAGTCCCAAGTGCCACCAGGCACTCTCAGGTCCTGCTTTTCTGATCTAAGATGGGACCAGGGATCAAATACAGGTGAGAAGCTGCTCTGCTCTGTATTTTGCTGCTGTCACACAGGCCCTGAAGTACCCCTGCAGCACAAAAGAAATATCCACCCCAGCCAGGGTGCACCGGTGTGTGGGGTGGATATTCTTGCAGGAGAAAACAAATGTCTCTCCAGCATCTTGGGAACATCAGGGAAGCCTCTGTGAAGGAGGTAGTCGTGAGTGGGAGATACACTGTTTTAGTTGTTCCTATAGGCCCATAAATCATGTATATATTTACCCTTATGCAAAGTTCTGATTATCTTCTTACTTTGTTGTAATTCTGAAGTTGTTTATATGAAAATAACAAAATTAGATGCATTACAGATAAGTCAGCAGAAAAGACACTTTGACTTTCTAAGTCTTTACTTGCCTTTGCTCCACGCAGTTAACAGATCCTGTGGTTTTTTTGCTCTGATTTTGCAAGGGTGTCTTTTTTTCATTAGAGAGCCAGGCTTCACGGCTAGCTCTGTCTTCTCCTATAGTTTCCACAGAAATGAGTTCAAATTCTGTATGCTAGCTCCTGCCTTCCTCTAGAAAACAAAGTTTGAGAGCTGCCAAAATCTTGCTGACAGTGCGCAGCAACCAGCCATTTCCACCTCTTATTTTAAAATTAAAATAACAAAATAAGAGCAACTGACATGAAAGCAAGGATGTAAGTCCAAGTTTATAGAGGAAGTCTGTTTCTCTTTTAAAACAGATTTGTTCTGAACTATCAGCAGCACTTGGCCTCTGTAAGTGCCAAGTGCTGTACTTAGCTTGCCCGCCCCTCTCGTGCTCTCTGTTTCCTATTGACTGCCTATAAAGACCTTCCTATTTATCATTTATTCTATATATTGTATTTATATATTTTGAAATTAATCTCAGACTTCTTCAGAGATAAGAATGGGAAGCACCATTTCCAGGAGGTGATAATTTTGTTCATTTTAAGATCTAGGGGAAAAGTGATTGATGGAAGTTCAACCTTTATCATTAATGCAGCACTAATATGAAAACACACCATCAGAACTGGCACAGGGTTTTGATCTCTCCCAAAGAACACCTGATAAGTATGTAATATGTATTTCAAAAGAGAACTAATTGCCCAAAAATGCACCTGGAACGTGTAAGACGTACGTATATACCATGACAGTTTTTTTTTTAACATGTTCATCCTGCAAATGTCCTCTGTAATTTTAATTCCAAAGTGATACAGGCTGCCTTAGGGACATTCAGGGTGAGTATTTTTCACTTTTAACCACATTTTCATCATCATGCTGAGGGTAAAATGCCAGGTGGTTTTAAAATTAAGCTGGTTTTGAACTTCAAATCTGTGTGACTATAGGAATGATAAACACTGTGCAGATTACAACACATCAGCCATATGTTTTTCAGAATGAAATTCCTTGTGCAGAGTCATGCATTCAAAGATCTGCAAGTACTGAGTCTCAATAAGCATATCACAGAACTCAAAATTCAATGTAAAAAATAATCTTGCGCTCAAAGCTCCCATGTATGACCTGGAAAGTTAAAATACTATTCTTCAATTTAGAAATTACAAGGCGAGTTTTACTTTCTATAGACATTCTGTGCTTCACTGTCTCTGCCAGGAGTTTGAATGCAAAATAATATTGACAAAGTACAACAGAAAAAAAAAATAGAGAGAAGGGATGTGATAAATTTCAGTCTCCATAGGAAAAAAAAACTTCACTATCTAAGACAGTAAAAACAGTCCTTCACCTGATTATTTGGCTATGATGCTGTATAGAACTGGACTATGAAAATGGATATTTGGTATTTATGTTTTTTTAATGTTTGGCATTTCCTAGGGTATGTGCAGCAAGTCTAGAGAATGAGGAAATTTATTCCAAATAGATTTTTGTGTATGTATTCTTCTGAAACTTTACACAACTACCCTACACTCATCTTTCCTTTCTCATCCAACTCACTCCATCCTAGACCAATGAGAGGAGACAAAAATACCCACAGAATTTTATCCTTAAGGCATCTTCACAAAGAAGAACTTGCAGACAGTCCCACAACTAGCTGAGTATAGCTCTTTTCTGCTGATGAAAGATCATTTAATTGACTTCATTCAAATCACCTTAGGTGAGTGATTAAAAGACTGGTTAGGGATTTTTTCCCTCTCCTGTCAAGTCTGACTGCAGCTCAGTTAGTTAAATTAATAGTATATCTTTTCATGAGCTTGAGATGATAATGCACTGCCTGATAGAGTGAAGTGTCCCTGGGTCAAATCAAATAGGACAAACCGATGCTACAGAAATCTCCCTAGCTGACATGTGATGTTACCTACTATTCAAAACACAATATATTTTCCTTCTACTGATTTTCATCTTTCTATGACAATTGAATAAGAGAAAGCAAATCTCTTTGAGGTGGGGAAATGTGAAGGAAGAAAAGAATAGTTTATTCAAAAAAAAAAAAAAAAAAGGTTTATTCGCAATTGCTTACCCTCCAAAAAAAAATTTCCTCTTGAAAGATTTTTCTGCAAACACCCACTGGAATCCTGCTCACACCCTGCAAGCTTGGCACGTTTGGCAGCAGCTAGCTAGCATTGCCACCAGCAGTGTTTCAGTGCTCTTTGTGATTGGTACCATGAGTTTCAGTGCCAAGGACGATGGAGTTGACATTTCCACAGTCTAGGCAAAAAGAAAGTTCCCAGAAGTGGGAAGGATGGTTTGAGCTGAGACTGATTCCAAGAGGAAGGTAACAAAGGATATCACAAGGATTTCTGAGTGAAATGCATCCAGAAGAAAGCTGAAGGTATTAAGGGTGGTGGTGGGCAAAGGGTGAAGCACATTTGAACTGAAGCAGAGCTCATGTCAAGGCAGGGGTAGACGTGACGCATCAGCATCGTGGCACAGCTGTATGTGGAGGAGAAAATCCACTGCTGAATCTCGGGCTTTGGGTAACGCCTTTCTCCCTCCAGAGCAGGCCTAGCTAACCGATTTATAGAGCCCTGCAAAACATTTTTTCACACATTCCTGTTACGGTCTGAGCCCTCTCAATATCCTGGGCAGCTGAACTGACTTCTCCTGTGCCAGGGTTTTTGCTTTTCTTCAGCTCTGGTGTGAGACCAGCTGTATCCCTCTACAGAAAAATTTCTGAAACAGAGACAGCTAAAACTGATCCTTCTATTCAAAACAAATTTAAACTTGATTTTCAGGCTAAGTACTTCCTGAAAAAGACATGCAAACCACATGTTTGTCAGAGAATTGGCCACTAATAAAAACATACATCTTAATGTCTGTGCTTTGGGGATCCAGCTGAAATGGGAGGTTGTTTGAATCACAGTGCTGATGCCCAAAGACTCAGGTGGTGATTGCTGTACGAGTTTCTACTTTTGTCTACAAGGCAAAATAAATGACAGCTCCCTCAGTAAGGCGGGAGCCTGGCGCAGGGCACCAAGGTGGACATTGTGGTTGCTCTGCCAGGGAAGCAGCTGCTGTCAGAGAGAGCAGAAGGACAGACGGTGCATCAGGCACTCCTGGATGAGAAAGTCCCTCCAATCCTGTCCCATCTGTGGAGGGGCTGCACCAGGGTGGCATCTCTCCAGGAGCAACTCGCTAGGAGGCAGGCTCTCTAAAACATGCATAATAATTAAATACAGAGAATGGGAAGAATTCTACTTTTTAGCTTTTCCTAGTGGACACATTTCACTGCTTACTAACCCAGCCATCACCTGCACATCATTCCGCAGAGCTCCACCAATGGGAAAGTTAATAAAATGTAAGACATGGGCAGGGTATCAGGAGTTATCACAGTAACCAGATCCTGGTAATTCATCAGTGTGTATATAACACTATAGACAGATGTGACTGCAGTACCAGGAGTCATATTGGATAATCTCACCTTCCTGACCCTACCTGTGTCCTTCTTCTATCAGCTGCAATGACCTAGAACTACTCCAGTAGCCTGGAAAGCCTGAAGCATTCCAGCAGCCGAGAAGGAAATCAAAGGAAGACACATTTTCTGCAAGAAGAGTAGCCTGAGTTTGCTGAGCTTAATGGTAGTTTTGCTTTTAACAGAAACTTGTTTGTTTCAAGCAAGCTGGCAATAAATGAGGTTCAAGGGTTCACACAGGATGCTAAACTGAAACACATAAGAATATTAGCTTTATGAGAGGCTTCCTAACACAAATTGTCTTAACGCTCCATTACTTAAATGTTCAAAAGCACTAGTCAAATGCCTCTTTTGACTGCTAGGTTATTTAGTGATGTTATGCCTTTACCTCTATGTTTTAAATAAAACATATTTAATGTTACATCCAATGATTTAGAATGGTTTAAGAATATTTAGAACATCTAGAAATAAAATCTCTACAATATATAAGCAAATCTATGACTAGGATTCCTAAAAATGATGATAAGACAAGCAGCTACCAATGCTGACAGTATAACAATTTACTTTCTTCAGAGGAAGTTGATGCTTTGGAAAAAAATTCTCCATTTACTACTATTATTTTAATTCTCATAGTACTTTTTACATGATTTTGTTTTCAGTATTTGGTTGAAACCCAAAGACTATCCTTACTTTTTTACACTATTTTTAATGGATCACTTGTTTATATCTCTGCTGCCCTTTTGTTTCAATAACTTAGTTAGAAAGACCTTTAATGTTAATATGACTTCATTTGTATGCTTTTGGTATTGTCTGAACTTACATCACTCTTGCATTAAAATATGACATTTTATGAAGAATTTCTATTCTATTTCAATTTTATTTCTCTTTGATTCAACATTCTCTCCAGGCTGAGAGAGACCTTCAAGCTAAAGGTTAGTGCTGGCATCTATGATTCTATATTTTGTTTATATTTGCACATAACTACAAAAAAACAAAGGAATCTCGTTTCCATATACACCTGGTAGCAACAACAACTTTCAGCCAGCACTTTGTATATAGAAGACATATTTCATAGCTATTACTCAAAAAAATGGTGATGTTAACAAGTTGAACAACCTTTTGAGCAGAGACACACTGCAGAATCCCCACTGCATTATGCAAACTTTCGAAATGTACAAAATTGGCTACAAAAGCTCGTATTAAGTTGTCACATACACTATTTTCCTTTTATAGGATTGCTGATTATTAAAATATTTTGCATGGATATGCTCTTTTATTTTAAAACTCCCTCATATGGTCTTTGACTTTTAGCTCCAAATCATAACTTCAGTAGTTAATGATGCCACAAATGTTCTAATATATCTGGCCACACCGAGGAAAATAACCCCAAACCATTCTCCATCAAAATAAACTTTATAAAAAATATGCTTTGTATATTTTCTTATTCTTGGTCAAATTCAGTTGGTTTGACAACCCATTGCTTTATTTTTAAATTATATGTTATCTTAATGCTTTTATTTTGTGCAGTCAGACCTAGATGGTGACTCTTGTGTGCATATTAGAAAAAAAAAATGGTTTATTACAAGATCACTATTTCCTCCTCATTCAGTCTTCAAGTATGCCAAGGCTTCAGTTCAGAGTCCTCCAAATTGAGCACACATGCCAAAAACTCACTTATCCCATGAAGATAAGATTAGTCTCTCTTGATTTGTGCACACAATAAAGAAAGAAATGATATTTGTAATGAATAGCTGTAAGGCCAATATTTCTTTTGTTGACAAAAATCTCAGTTCATAGGATCACTTCAGGGATCACTGAGAAAAGAGCTAAAGAAAAAACAATCTAATTCACAAACAAGTGACTGTTACATTTCCGTTCCACAGCATGCAGTTGTTGAATGCTGTTGGCTTGCTCTGCCCAACACATGGCTTTATTCACTTACAGGTTTCCCAGTGGTGGCATTAATCAAAGAATTAGAACAGAGCTGCAGCAGGAGAGAAGAAGCAGCATCATCTTCCCTGATTTTGTTGCTGCTCTAATGGCTTTTCTCTTGCTCTCCAGTGCATTTGTGCTTATATTTACTGGCAATCTATTACGACAAGCAACTGAGCAAGGCAGGAACCTCCATTTCCAGCTGCTTCTCCCCAGTACCGCCACCACCAGCAATCATTGGGGTCAATGTACTTGGGGCCTTCTGCCTGAGACCTCCACATGGGGCATTCGGCCTGAGAATCCCATCACTCTTTTCTACTGCCCAGCATGGACCCACTGTGGTTGCGCTTTCTGCAGCCCTTTCAGGCACTGCGCTTAAAGTATCTGCTTTTTGCCATAACTTTTTGCCGGTCCCAGCAAAACCCTCTTGCATGGGAGCCAGGCATCCGGGTGGTTCCTGGACAAGTGTCCAAAGTCCTAATAGCTGAGCCAGTTCCAGAGCTTCATTCCAGCTCACAGCACCAGTTCATACCACAGTTTGTACCACGGGGCTTCAGGGTACCACAGCGATGAGCAACCAGCAATTATGGTAAGAAAAGAAAGTCTTGACAGAAACAAGTATTGCTTATAACACAAGAATATTGCAGAAGGAAGACTTGTTTGCATACAGATTTGTCTATAGCTTTTTGCTGACTCTTCTCTTTCTGCTCGATTTATTGTTGACACCACTGTACTTCCCCTTTAGGAGTTTTTTTTTCACTCCCTCCTCTCCGCTCTGCAAACACTTGTATGAGATTTCCCTTACTCTGAACATTTCCTCCATGAGTATTTCTCCACAGAATTGGACATTAGGTTTTGATGGCCTGAAGAAAGACCTTTTCATGGGTTACTTTGTATGACAATGTATAAAGCTTGCTCTCTCAGTCTGCCCCTCACAAAGATGGATCTTGTCCCATTGTTGCTGCCTATGCTGGCAATACTGAGCTATTCTCTTCTGAGAGACGGACATTGGCATTTCCCATTGGAAAACAAATTAAGACTACTGGTCCACTACTAGACTAGTAAATAGAAGAGGCCAAGGCTCCTTCTGTGGCCCTGAGTGACATGGTCTGGCTTGCGTCACTACAGCTAAGCTTTCACACTCTCTGGGAAAGGCAAATTATTCTGCCTTTTGGGCAGAACCTGCTCTGAATCCAAGAATATTGGGGGAAAGTGTTATATGGTATAGGCCAAAACTGTGCCAGGAACTAAACTAACCATCTAGTTATTAACCTGGGCTTAGATCTCGACTTTAATTAGATTACTAGTGTAGCTGTAGCCTTAAATAACTTTATCCAATGTAATAAGGGCAGCTAAGTTTTTGCAACTATTTTGTGACAAATTATCTTGACCTAATTAAAGTAATTATCTTTGAGCCATGTCTGTAAGAGGTTTTATACAATGTACCCATACAGGCTCATAATTTTTCAACTACTGCTTAGAAATTTTTCAGCTATTTGAAAGCAGGGGACAGAGGGACAGAAAAGTAGACAACTATAGGATAATCATGCTTTGCTTTTAGTCTATATTAACAGAAGGGACTTCAGGAACGCCAGTGTTACCATGCCAGCTGGGATCCCAAATAGCCTGCAAGCCACCTGTTTCACTAAATTGCAAACTGTTAGATATGGATGTACCATCCAACTTCACTTCTACTGAGTGTAAAATACCATAGTCTTTGTTTTAGAGAGGAATGTCCAAGATCCAGAGCAAAAGTGAAGATAACCTGGAATCAAATATACCGTCTGCCTGAGTTCCCATGTGTTCCTCGTGCCAGCACCTTGCTTCTGTCCATGAGATTGCCCTAAGTGTGCAGTCTGCAATCTTAGTGAGTCATAGTCATACTTCTAGCCACTAAGTGCCTTCAGTCTGTTCCTTGGCTTGTATTTCTTTAAGTGACTAGTCATTTCCTGCTCTGTGTAACAGCCATGCTATCTCTCTTCCTGAGGAATTTTTATTTTCATGGTTCCATGCTTTTTAGCCTCTAATAACTATCCATTTCATATTCAAACGTCTCTTCTATTGGCAAAATACAGGAATCTTGTCCACATATGTGGGAAGAATCAGCCAAGCAAGGCCAACTTAAAATATGTATAGCTACAGTTTGAACTTCTCAAAGCCACATGATAATAACTTTGATCCTATAAAATGTGTAGTGAGTAGTCTGCAGAGTTAGGCTCAAATTTAAAAGACCACAGCTAGGAAAGTATGAAGCTGACATAGGGTTAGGGAAGAATTACAGCTGCTGGGTGTCATTTATCTATTCTAAAAGCTTGGATTTAAATTTCACAGTGATTTTTAACATTAGCTAAAACTAAACTTTTAACTAAAATTTAACATTAACACATTCATTTTTAACCATTATCAGTTGAAACGTTTATGGTGGGACTCGACCTTGAAGATCTTTTCCAACCATAATGATTCTCTGATTCGTTGATTTGTCTAAGCAGTAGCACGTGTATTTAGATTCATTAAATACCTTGCTTCTCTAGTTGTCTCATATCATCTGAAAATCCTCTTCCAGCCTGTTAGGTTGACCATCATGGTCCTCTCTTTTTTACATAAAGGACTAGCAGCATTTAATACATGTAATTTCATTTACTGTTTCTCTCAAAAAAGCTCCAAGTGGAAGCATAAGAGAAGCTTTCAATAGTGAAGACAAGGGGCTAGATCTCATCTTGTGAGGCAAGGACAGCACAGCGGCCAAGGCAGCCCCAGGACTCTGCATGGATGCACAGCAGCAGTGCCTGTCACAAGCTTTTGACCCCTGCTGCAAACGCACCAGCCTCTTGCTGAACCACAGGGAGATGGTTAGCTTGATGCACTTACACTTCGTTGCTGAATCTTTTGTACTTCCTAGAGTATGAAAAACTCAGGTGAATCATTCCTTAGTTGCCATGCACAATACATTTTGATTCATGATAAAGCAGCAGACAGTGAAGAATTTTTTAGATAAAGATCTAGAAAACTGTCAAATCTGGCTAAAGTAAAGATCGTTTACAGCTTGTATTTCATTCTGTTTATGGCTCTGTTAAAGGAATGTTCTTTCTGAACCTGTTGCTATTATCAGAAATATATTTTGACCTATGATAAGATGAATATGCATGCAGCTGTATGTACATATGCGTATGCTTGGAAAAATGTTTTATGACATATATTAGCTAGCGGCTTCATTTTAGAAGGTTGAATGCCAAGACATCCTCTACAAATTTTATCGCCCAGGGAGCAAGATGGTACTTTGCCTACACTATTAATTTAGTTAGCCTGGTCTGCTTTGAACACAGAAAAATCATTTGGCTTATTTCATTCATCTGCTAAAACTTGTTTTTCATTTGTGGAAGCTCTCTGAAGTGCGGACTGCCTTTATTACCTCTCTATATGGCACTTACCATAATTTTTGTTTCTCTTTATTTCAGGTTATATTTGGCCTTTAGTCTAGATGTCCTTATAGGTCTTGATGGACCATGATGGTGGCTAAACTGAAATTAAGGGAAACTTCCTATGTAGACAAATTCTATGCAGATCTGGCCTGCACCTACTCTGTAGGCCTAGCATCCTTGCAAAGTTTATGTTTTCATTCTTAAAGAGGAAGATAACCATGCAAAGTAAAAGGTATTTAGTAAGAGCAATGGTTTGAAGCATTTCTTTCTGGAAATATTAATGTTCTGAAAAGTGAATGAAAGTCTCTGTTTTATGAAAGAAAACAGATCTCTGACTGAAATCATACTAACATATGCAGTTACAGCAGTAAGGGTGAAGTCCACAAAAACCCCATGCCATTATCTCCTTCCAAAAAAACACCAGCAAACTTTAGTATAGTCTTCTTTCCTCTCAGTATTTATCCAGGAGGTTGATGCCTGCACTTTCCTGTTTCTGCTTTTGACACTTCTCTGAAATTGCTCTTGCCAGTAGAGCTTAAAGAGATAAGTTCTAGGTAGGCAGCCATAATTAATTCATAATTAAGTAGTCTTGGAGAAGACAAATGCAAAATCAGAGATGCCCGTCCATCAAATTAATTAAAGAGGAAATTAATGAAGGAAGAGAAGAAAGTTATTCTGCTAACTCTTGAAAACCTTAAAGAACTGCAGAATCTGTGCTTCTCCCTTTAAAGCTTCAACAGATGAATCAACAGTCTCCTTGTTGTTCAATAAGGAACAGAAAGAAGGAAGTCTTCTAAAACCAACAGGAGTAAGAATATGTGAAGAATAAAGATAACTTTTTCAAGCCATAGCTGTTACATATGATCTAAAAGCAAAGCACGACGATTTTCAAACTCCATGTGACCATTTTGGCACTGATGCTTTCCATTTTGCAAGGGGAATTTCTCAGTTCCTTCTCCAGGTCCCCACCAAACTGCGAACTTAAATTCAGACGTGTCTCTGCAGCTGATTGCTTTGTTTCCAAAGGAAAGCTGGTGTGCTTCCACAAGCCTGCCAGGGAGAGAGGGATCTTTTCCAGAATCCTCCCTATGAGGCCACTTTGGGTACAGAGCAGATCACAGAGCAGTCCTGCAATGAAGCAGAGGATGGTGGCGCAGACTCCCCTCTCTCACACTACCTAGATCAGGCATCAAGGGAGAAAACGGTAGGAGATGCTGAGGGACACATTACAATACTTTTCTCTCCAATGGTCCTTTCTTTTCTGCTGCAAATGAATTGGTTTTAGGGCATGTACTATTTAGGGCATAAGCTATTCAGAAAGATATCATGGTATGCTGTCACAAACTTACTCATCACTTTTAGCTTTTTATCTTGTGAGAAAATGTTACAGCATAATCCTTGCCTTGTGACTTCCGCTGGCATAGATAAAACTCAAAACTGGCACACTTTCACCAGGCTCTGAGCTGATTAGTTATGCCATGGGCTTTTCTGACTGGGATCTCTGGGACAAAGACATAATCTTTACTTACATCTTTAAGTTTTAGTATACTGTGGACAGCAAAATAAACATCAGCAGTAGCAAGAAAGCAGAATATGAAGTTGTGGTATGTTTTATCCAAGGATTTAATTGGCTTTTCAACTGGACATTTTCATGGCAAAGCTGTGTCTTTCTTGGTGTAGTGTCATTGTTTCTATTTCAACCTATGTGTTTCCCTGGTTCTTTTTATGTGTCTCCCAGGCAATAGTATCAAATACAGAGAAATGTTTTTGCCCTTCAAGACAGACCACAGGAAAGTGCTGGAGGATTATTAATCTTTGAATGATCCGGTTTGCATCCCCTTTGGAAGTGGACAATATGTTTCACACAAGTTTACCCAGGCCCAAAGCTTTTCCAGACTCAATAGCCAAAAGAGAAGGAACAAATTGCCCAGGCCAATGGAAAGAAACCCTAATAAGAGTAGAAGACAGATTAGAACAAAGCCAAGATCTACATTTCACCCAAGAGCTTCATATCTCTAGTGCTGAGCACAGTGTATATTCAAACATTAATCATAGATTCACCAAACTGATAACTACAAGCTTTGCTATAATACCTCCTTTTAGTCTTTTCAACTGCAGACCATATTTGCTTTGAATGTATTGCTGGTTATACCTTATGTTTCCATTGTTTTAATTAGGTTTTGGACTTCAAGTACTCAAAACTGACCATCTATTGTATCATTCAGTGAAAAATATTCCACTTTTCTAAAGCTAGTTACATAATCCTTCTACTTTTTTCATCAAGCAATATACATATCCCTTTCTTTCACTGTCCTTTAAATTTCTATGACTGCAACAGTATTAACTAGTAGCTATTACTACTTCTAAGAAAATGATCACTGACAAAATGTAGAACAAAGAACTCAAGTAGGATAACTTTAGCCATTTATTGCTGCTACTAATTATCCTAACCTTCTTATCTTAATTACTTATTGGCCTACTTACCCAGTTATCCTCATAGCCTTGACTTCCGATACGCTTGGGATTCAGTGCTACAAAAGCTTAAGTCTGGTACTGATGCTAAATACAATCTAAAAATGAACCATACAAACAACAATAATTCAAACAGTATCGTTCTTGCAAGGACTTACACATTTCTTTGATAACAGTTGTTACAGCCATGCATGTCTAAGGGCATAAAAAAGGAAGACACTGTGGGAAGAAGAAATATCTTTGATAGACGAAATAATATGTAGGGGAAAAAAGCTTAAGCTCTCCAAACAAGGCAGTAATATTCAAAGTCTGTTTCTCTATTGAGATTTTATTTCATTTTCTGAAGGTTCAGTGCCATTTTTCTAAGATGTTTTCTTGCTAAGGACTGAGGGATCAGAGGTGGCAGTGGCTGACAACCAGAAATTCCTTACCCAGCCTTGGGAAGCTCATGTCAGTTGTCCATTCTAGTGCTGAAGTGCAGTAGTTGTTTAGCTTTACCCATATAGTTACCCAGGGGATATGTGGTGTGCAGGATGAGATACAAGACACTCATGGATGCTATGCATGCCCAAAGAAAGTTGTAGAAACAAAGCAGCTCAGGTTAGATTGCCCATTACTTGGGACACACTTACAAGAGAAGGAGCTGCTAAACAGACCAACCTCTTAGTCACCAGTAGTCAGGAATCAGGAAAATTCTAGGAGGAAGTGTCACACATGCTTGGCCATTTTAATCTCTGTAGCTGTCTTTGTAGCTACTACTGGAGGCCCCACTGCGCTCTCAGCATATGAGTGCTGCTGCTCCCATATGGCCGTTCGGTAACGTGCAGGTGTAGGGTCCAGGGCCTGTAGTCTCTGCTGTGGAGAACATTTGCTGTCACAGCTGGGCAGCAGATGTGCTATGTTCTTCTGTTGTTGTTGAAGTTCATTCATTCAGAGCATGTTGGTCCACAGATCACATAGTGAATTACGAGAAAGAGAGATGTTTGAAGGTGAAGAGGAAACTCTTAGAAAGACAGGAAATAATCCTGGGCAGGACTTTTTTTTTCCACTATAAGCCCTAACTATTTAATTATTTTCTGAATTGGTACCAAAAGTTTACAATTCTTGCTGTTAGGGGCATAATTTTCTAATAAAATCATAGTTCTGAAAAAATGCACTTAAAGGAGCAGTCTCCCTTGGTGAAGGAAGTAGAGAGATTTTTTTTTACGTTGTGGGACTGAATATTGAGATGGTTGAACTCAGATATTACTCATTTTGGTCAAACGTCCCAGCTATATACGCCAAAAGTTTGGTTTGCTTGAAGTGACTGCTGTACTTGAGAACTACAATGATTATTCTGCACGCACTATCACAGTGATACCAGCTACCCATGAGCATTACACACTACCCAGCAAAGTAAGTTACTTAGACTTAATTATATTTAAGAGAAGTTTTTAAATGTTATTTTACTGGTAGAGGCACATTTTTTCACAGCCTTTAAATATTTCCGAATTTTAAGAAGCACAGCATACATATGGCAACAAGAGCACATGTTCAGTAAAAATCTATTGCATTATTTACTCAAAACAAAGTTAATAACTTTTAGAAAATGTTTTCCATTTATACTGCAATGTTTGTTGAAATAAACATTGTATTTTAAAAACAGTAACCACATCAGTGTTTCTTTTCAGTGTGTTCTAATCTTTGACTCTCCCCTCTCTTACAATAATGGGTGTTCTGGGTATGCTTAGAAATTCTGGCATCAATAATGCTTTTCAGATGAGCCAAACCACATCTATTCTTAAGGTTAGAGAACACACATGCACGTGTCTATATCTTCATAAACTGAGAAGTGCAACACTGCAAATTTTTAGTGCTTTTGATCTCTATCGTTAAGAGAGGCTTCTAATCCTCTAATAATGCTGCCTTCAAACTTCACTGTAATCTGGTAATCTCTTTAAGAAGCTACTGAATTCTTCCATTCCAAGTACCTATCACTAGCAGCAACATATGTAACAAATAAAGAAGGTGCCCCTCTTTAAGACTGGGGAATTTTTCTGGCAAGGTGTCTGAAAACAGTGAAAAGTGAATATAGTGCTAAGGTTTAGCTGAAAGGACATTTAGTCCACATTAGCTTTTAAAAATGAGCAAGACATCTTTCTGTTTGACTTAAAACTGTGGGGAACTGCAAAAACTATTGAAACATGATAAACATCATGAATAACATAATTATGATTCTCATTCCCATTACTTGGGTGCCTGATTCACTTATTTACAGATTCAGCACTGCAAGCTTCGGGAGATGTGAACATTGGATAAGTAATCATAAATTATTATTACAAAGATATGTATAAATTATTATTACAAAGATATGTGGCCAGATGTGTGACACCTATTTGCAGGAGACCAATCTTTCTGCAGGGTTGCAAATAAAAATCAATAGCAAAATATTGCTGTGTTTTGATAAACATCTATTCTGATAGAACTGAAGGCCAGAGGTACTTGGCACAAGTATTTTGTCTCTTTTTAAAAGCAATCTTGTTGAGGAACATTTATGCTATGACTACTGGAGAGAATAACATGTGATGATAATACCATTTTCCTACAAAATTGTTTATCCAGTTATGCAAGGTAAAAAAGGCCCATTCTCAGCTGTCAGAGGAATATAACATACTGAGGTTTTTATTCACCTTACATTTAAAAGCATTGAAGATAAACGTCAATAAACAACTCAAAACTTTAGGGACAAAAAGCTTGGTGAACTCAGTTTCTACCATAATCCTGTCTGGGAATTAAAACACTTCATACAGCAATTAATAATACGAAATATATGAGAGAAGGGAACTTGGCAAATCATTATTAACCAGAGAGCTGTCATTCAGCCTTGCCCTGTGTCCAAACAGCTGGTCCTAGAGGGGATATACAAACAGGGTAAAAAACATGGTGGAAGGTCAGAAGGTCTTTTTGAATGCTGAGTACTTCACTAAAATGTGGTTTTAGTGTTAGCTATATGAAACGTATATTTTTTTAAAAAATGGAGATAGTGTCAGAGACATCATTCTCTTCAGGGGAAAGACTAGTGCCACAGTATTAAGTTTATTAAGATGTATTAGTTGTTACATATTCAAACATGTGATACTTCTGATGGCTTTTACAAAGTCTGTTTATAGCAGAGTAATTTAATAACTTGCTCTGTTGTGTGAGTTTTCCATCTAATCTGAAAATACAATTGTATTATTAAATGGTATATTTCTGTCTTACTAAAAATGTTTAGGATACATGTTATGTTCCAGTGTACAGACATGTTGACTTGTACATATTCACACACAGATCCAAAGCAAGGCTGCCAGCAAAGGATGGGTGACAACCTAAAGGAAGACAGTGAAGGCAGTTTAACAGAATGGAAAACCAGAAATGTCAAACGTTTCAATTGCATTTATTAGGAATTAGCAATTTACAAGCACAGAAAAATAAAGAAAAACAAAGTGCTTGTATCAAATCAACCATGACTCATAGCAGCGCTATTGTACTTTCTCCTGATTATAAGACATATCAGCTGTAGTTCATGCCATGCTAGTGCAGTGAGAAAGTTGTCACTTCCATTCACGAGAGGCAGATGAGTAAGAGCATGACTTGTCACAGCCCCAGGCCGATGTGCTCCGCAGCACTGAGTAAAGCTCTGTTACTGCATGGATTTTAACCAGAGCCCCAGGCTCAGAGGCAGCTCTATGGGTGCTCTGTGGCAGGCAAGAGGATCCAGACATGGAAGAATTTATTTGGAAGAATTTAGTCTAACAGAACCTTCAAAAATTGTAATATAATACAGGTATCACAAAACACTGGTTTTTCGAACTGTGGATAAGCAGCACATCGGACTGTAATAGAAACAAGAAGTCCAGAAGCAAGTGACACATGTCACACTCCAACAGCTCTTCTTATGCCATTGCCCCCGCCACGTGCTTGCGTGCCACTCTGTTCAGTTGGGAGGTATCAGGATTCACCCACAGGCCTGATCTGTCTCCCATGTCTACAGCTCCCATCTCTCTGGACATGCAGCACACGTTGAATACAGCGATAAAACAGTTTTCATGACAGTTCTTGTGGCCAGGGGTTATACTGAAATTATTTAGAACTAAGCATTTTAGAAAAAGAAAATAGTAATAAAATCTATAGATCTGTTTCCCCTCAGCCCCCAGTCCTCGCAGTGGGACAGAACTGAGGAGGGGGCTCAGAGTCCTCTGCTCTGCCCCAGCTACCTGCCTCTGACAAGAGCATTACTGCAGCAGCAACATGATTTTCAGTGCTGTGAATGCTCATGACTGTAGTCAGACTTTTTTTTTTTTTTTTTGTGAGAAGAAGATAAAACCTGCCTTGTTTCAGATGATGGCTCCATCCCATTGCTAGCGAGGGAGCTGCAGCCTGTGGTTCAGTCGTCAAATCCCTGACAGAGCATCCACAAGAAAAGCAAGGCTGCCATTAACAAATGCAGTGTTATACTCCCTTGAAATGCTCCCTTGGAAAATAGCTGGCAGGGGGTGAGATGCAACATATTTAGGACTGACCCCCTGGAAAGTGATGCTATCCGTTTGAGTGCTGCAGGTTGAAAGGCAGAGGAAGAGGTAGCGGGAGCAGAGCCCCAAAGCAGCCTAGGAGGTGAACGCAGAGAAGAGGCTGAGAGGGTGAAGGCAGGGTTGGGGGCAATGCAGAAGACTGACAGGAATACAAACTGCTGGGACCAGAAATAGCCCTGCCTGGGCCGGTGGAGGGTGAAAATCATCTTTCTTAGGGAAAAGAAACCTTTCCAAGCACGCATCAAGGCCTGCATTTTGACTTCCGAAGATTGCACATGATGTAGGAACAGGAGACTTCCTCCTAAATCTTCCCAAAAAGAGAACAAAGTTGAAATGTTTAACAAAAATATTTCTGTAGAACATCTTGTTCTTCTAAGCCAACTTTCTGAGCTTGCAGCTGTAGCACAGCACTTTGCAAGGGGGCCCAGAGGTGGGAGGTGGCAGTTCAGACTTCAATTCCAGAGACTGGCAAAGCTGTGAAGTCATTTCATCTAGGGATGTCATGTAATTCCCCATTTCCTCTTCACAAGCACTCCTGAAAAATCATTTATCATAACTGCTGTACCATTTTTGTGCTTGTGCTTAACCACGCTTTCCTCTTAAATTGCAACAGAGTTACATACACATCTTACGCATCTGCAGTACAGTAAATTTGACCATCTCCTGGGGCTACATAACCTTGGGACAATTACTGCATCTCGGCAGCCCAGGATTTTTGCATAGCATTACACTAAGTCTTATAAAGTAAGGACCCCTTGAATCTGCACCTCAGTGTTGAGTGCTGCACCCTGAGTTCTGCTCCTGGAGCGCAGACCCTGCATGGGACCCTCCACATGCGCCGGGTGAGACACTGAACCTGTGCTGCTGCTCGAGGCCTTAATCACCTCTTCCAGAAAACTGCTTTTTCCTTCAGTCTAAATAGTGCCATGGTGGCTTCTTTGCTTTCCCTGATGACCTGGTTGGGATATACGTGCACAGCACAGACACCCTAGGAGACCATCACGGTAATTCTCTTTTGCCACCCCAATCACCTTTTGCATTGGGCAGCATAGAACAGAGAAAAGACAGGAAATGTCAATGCAAATGATGTAAAAGTGACAATGCTCACTTTTTATATAGTCACGGCTATTACATTCCCCCGCTTCAAATATTTTATTTTAAGAATCTGCGTAAACAGACTCTGCATGTACTTGCACATCTGCAGTAACTAGAGGCTGTTCTTTCAAGAAGGTAACTAGGTAATGATTTGCTGGGAGGGGCGGGACATTCAGCACAAGTTGAGTGCACAAGAACAATAAATGTCCAATTTTTATAATACCATTTTCACATAATACTTCCCATTAAGAATTCCCTTACTATGTTACAACCTGAACACAGCTGTAAACACTTTAAGAGGCTATAACGATGGAATTAATGCGTCCTTAGAAGCTTACTTTTCACAGAGTCATTTCATAGTTGGGTGGTTAAATTGTACCACAGATTTTGTGCAATTGAAAACAACTCATATATCATCTCTGTTAGAGTTTAAAATTTCTAAAATGCATTTGGGACTTGACTACGAAGAGCCAAGATTTCTATGAACATTTAATCTTGGGGGGCAATATTCTGTGAAAAATGTGAAAAGTAATTTTGTATGCCAAGAAAATGAAGGTTACATTATAACTAAGATCTAAAACCCACAGGGCAGGCCATTCAAAATGAAGCATTCCTCGGATGCTACACTTGCATCTCAGGGCAGGACACATTGCTTTCATTTTTGTTCACTCAGTACTAATGTTTAGCAGATGCACTCAGCATAAAGAGTGGTTAGAAACTATAAATGTTCCCTAAAGAAGACTTTCTGTCTGAAAAGATTCTTTTCAAGCATTAGTCTTTTTACTAGTGAGAGGGCAGAAATCTGCTCCTAGTCTTTATGGTGGTTACACTGCCACTTCTGTGATTTTTTACTTTATTTATTACATTTCTCCCTCCTCATTCACAATCACTGCATGGGGAAGATAGATCTGGCCTCATATCACAACTTCACTTAAAAAAATAAAAATAATAAAATAAGGACTGGAGATGACAATGTCCATGTTAAAACCTAATCTTTTGTTTCTTTTCCATTAAATGCTACTCTCTCCTCTTTCTTTCCAGTTTTGATAGCATTCACCACCATTGGAAACCCACCATTTCCTGCATTTGTTATGGGAATAAACACATTAAAGCATTAAAGTTTATGAGTATATTAAATACATTAGGCTGGTAGTAAATAGACTGAAACAAATATCTGAACAGCAGATAAATCCAGATCCAGGTTGAATTTGGTAGAAAAAATTGACAGAATTTAACTGCAGATTTCCAGGTGATCAAATGTCATTGGCACTTCCCAAGCTGTAAAAGGCCTCCCTGGCTAGCCATAAAGTCCTAGAGATACATTTACAGCCCATGTAGGAAAAAAAAAAAAAAAAAAGAAGTATTACCAATTTAGAGCATCTTTGAAGATTATTTTTCTAACAAAATTTCAAAGCTGTAGTGAGAAAGAGAACAGATTCCATATTCTAGCAGTGTATAAGCTCTTTTTTTCTCACTCTTCACGCTGAAGAATGATATAATACATAGCAGGAGATCCAATAAGATACGCTGGACTACAAGTTTCCCTGCACAGTGGCAGCACCTGCTTCTTGTCTTGTTCATCTACCAATATCAGGTGACTGAAAGAGATTTGATACAAGCGATGAGCAGCAAGAGAGCTAAATCCAGAGAGCACTGAGAGAGATAAAGTTCAAAGGCTGGAGGAAGCACCAAAAGTCTTAGCAGAGATTATCTCAATCTCCTTGACTAAAGTAGCACATCTACTATTACTTACTTGATCACACAGTCGAGGAGTCCCCATGGCAGAATAACTTCTAGTGGAAACTAAGGTTGATGCCAAAGACAAGACTTATCTGTGAAACTTGTTCTTAAGAGGGACAATGCGGTCCCTTTCAGACCGAAGGCACCTGCAGCAACTTCCCTTCTTTGCACCCAAGGATGTCTAGCAGAGCCTTTCATCATTTATGTGCTCCTGTAGCCTAACAGTGCATCTCTGCTAGGTTTCTCAATGAAAATTACAGAGGTTTATGTGACAGGCCCAGAAAACCTCAACTTTTGGACCCTGGTTAATGCAAACTGTTAGCACTGCTAGACAGAGAGAAAGGTAATGTATGGACAAACAACCACTATTCAGGTCAGAAAACATACTGCCATCTCACTCCCCAGCCTAAAATGCAACACACCCAGCCTAACAAAGATAAAGAAAATATTTATGCCATGTGTTTATTATCATTTAACTGATAATTGTAAGGACTCATGGAAGCAAATACAGTAGGAAAACTGTTGGGACATTTTTGTATAGGATGGAACTACACAAATGCTACCCAATACACACTGGATATGTGGGTACACATACCGAAAATGCTAGCATTTACAGATGTTATAAGGCCTCTTCAGGGCAACAGAAAGACAGCTACCTAATTGAGAAAGCATCCATAAATATTTACTTCCTGATAAGTAAGATAAGCTGCCTGCCAGGAGAAAGTCAATGGAGATGAAGTTTGCAGATAGCCGCAAAGGAATACTGCAGGGATTGCAGCTTGTTGTTGCTACATGTGCCACACGCTGAAAAAATAGTTCTTTATCTGAGGAAGCTTCTCAGTCGGCACTTTTAAAGGCATAAATCTGAAGTAAAAGATCTCGCTTCACATTCATTCAACTTTTCAGTTGAGTAAGAGTTCAGGCCATGTGCACAAACATTCATTACATAAATCTACAGATTCGTGTTCCCTGGACTCTGGTCATGGTGGGAAATAAATGAAACATGCAATTCCTTCCTGGCTCCCACTAGCAGAACACTGTATTCTTTTGTAATCCCTCAGTATTAGTCCATCGTGTCTCCATTTTCAGGCTAGCAAAAATGTAACGTGTGAGATAACACTGATGATTTCTTAATAATGCACACAGGTGCATTAAAGCCCTTAGGTCAGCAGTCATAATGCCTGTGTAAGCCAACAGAGCCATCCTTCAAAGCAAAACAAGTCCTTTCATAATTGCTTCATTTCAGGCTCCACCTTTCTTTCCAGTTAGACATAAGCAACAAAACAGCTATCAACTTAACTCATCCAAATGCCTTATTTAATTAGATTTTGTTTCACAGCATAGCTGGTTTACGGAGTTAAATCTGAAAGGTCAAATAGCTGACAATCAAATAAATCAAATAAATAAATAAACAAAAAAGGAAAGGAACTCGGGGGCTGTAGGCAGGGTTTGCAGGAGGAGTAGGGATCGTGTGGGTAATTAATGAGATGATCGGTTTTGCCATTGCTCCCAGCTTAAGCCACAAAAGGCAAGGACAGACACCGTGTGCAACCTAATTCAGAGGAGCTGGTGTTCAGTAGGAAAGCAAACAGGCCATATATAAACACTCGAGTTATTTTTTTCGTCAAAACTCATTCTTTAAATCATACGGATTTAGATGTAGCATGTACTGTATTTGTTTGTAAAAGGAGTACATTTTGATCAGAGATACTGAAAAATACCAAAAGAAGCTCTATTGCAGTTCCAAGGATTGTTATTTCTAAAAGCAGCCATCTAAACATGAACATAGCATTAACCATGGGGAAAAAAAATAAGTATTGCTTTTAGCCATATTAGGTTAAATTGACAGAGCTTACAAAATTCCAGAATCTGCCCAGGGAAGAGATCTGAAACCATGTGCTTTCTCACACAGAAATGTTGGTTAGTTGATTAGCTGAAAAATGAAGCTCTACATTCAGGGAAAAAAAAAAAAGAAAAAAAAAAAAAAAAAGAATATGTAGAAGTCATAATGGATCCTTGTATATGTGAAAATAATATGATGTAGATAAAATGTTTAGACACATTTTTAAAATATACATATTTCCAAAATCTTATTAGGGTCTCGGAAAGTTGTTATTATGTGCTTTATGGGATTTTTTAAATCATGTTGACCCTTGCAAACCATTTTGGGATTCTCCATGCTTTCACTCTTTAATATCTGACAGACAGTTCACAGGCCAGAGAAGGGTATCTTCGTCCACGCCATCCTGTCTGGGTTTTTTGGTGACACTTGTTAGATTCCTTCTTTCCTTTGCACGACAGCGAGCCGGGATGGCCCAGTGCTTGGGATGCAGGGGAGCACAAAAGGAGGATGCAGGATGACCTGGGCTCCACCACCACGTTCTCCCAGCTGCAGCCTTCCTCCCAGCCATCCTCCCCTTCTGTTAGAGCGTACCTTGCAAACGCCACTCTTCCTGCTGCCTAACCGTGTAGCAGCGCCAGAGGTTTGAATCACATCTCAGGAGAAACAACAGCTTATTTTCTATGATTTTCATTGCATAAAAATAGGAAATAAGCATTAAAAACATAACATGCTTAAAATAGATTATAAAGCTGGACATGAAATATGAAAGCCATTTCTTTCAACTAAAATGAATGTATATATGTTACAAATCAGCTTGTACACTACTAAGCTCAAATTTGAAAGTTCTTTTCTGCTTCTTTAAAAAAGTCCCACTGATTACAGAATTTCAGCTGACTGAAACGATGCCCTTTCAAGCTGCTACTCAGAACCTTTCTGCATGCTGTATATATTCATACAACTGCATCATTCAGAAATGGTCTTTTAACACAAAAGCTGAGCTTTTTCTTTTTGCACCCTAATTACCAACATCCTATGAGCCCTGCTTATTAATACTTAGTAATAAACTGTTAAATATATTTTAAACAAACAAACAAAAAAGATTATACTGGTCCTAAGCAAACAGTACTTACCAGTACATACTTGCCTATATTATAAGATACCTACAGTCATTTTCTACTTGGATATTTTGAAAATACTGTGTATGTGCACACTGATACATCACACAACAACAAAAAAAAAATCCTTAAAAATCTCACAAACTAATTACAACATAGGAAGGAAACAAAAAGCAATCAGAAGAAACGTTTGGATGTGAATGTTTTTGTGCATATACCGAAGTACAGAAATAGGCCTTTTCCAAAAGTTACAATGATGTAATAGATTTAGACTTTATACATGTAATGTGCTAGCAAAGCACAACAGCAACAGCTAAACCCAGTAGCTGGCATTTGGCAACTTTTATAGATCCTGACTGACTGTGTACAAACAAATCAGTCATTGAACTTTCCCAAAAGACAACAGTTGACTGAGATGAACAACACTGGAGCACGTCTTCCCTTTTCCGCTTGCCCCCCTGCCCATTTGGAATGCATTAATTTTACATACCAACCATCCCAGGTCCTACAAACCTTGCTTTGTGTAACAGCTTCTTTTCAATACACAAGAAAATTACAATATATCCATTACACATTTAGTGACAGAGTGACATAGTCTTGACAACCTAACAAACTCCTCAGATGAAGTACCTGCCATGTCTTCTAATTCACAGATCTGTTATAAAATGCAAGTGAAAATGGCATTACAAAGTTTTATGCCGATGTGAAGTCCGCAGGAGCCAACTCCAGACAAAATTTCCTCAGTTTAACATCAAAGCATTTAAGCATTTTCTATCTTGCTTAAACAACACACACCTGAATACTGAAAATTAAGCTCTACTTCACAGTTATTGTCAATAATAAAGGTTCTGTTGACTAGAGTTCCTGGACAGGTCTAAGGATTAACTGGGTTATGCAAGTGATTAGCCAAGGTTAAAACAATCAGGTGCTGCAGTTATAAGCAAGGGCAATATTTGTCCTTCCCTTGTTACTGGTGTAGTTAAACAGGAAACAGCAAGGGAAAAATTGCATCGAATTGTGTTTTTGCTGGTATAATTTATTTCAAACGGTAGGGGGGAGGTACACAGCTGAAAAGCTACAGTGTTACATGCAGTTTTGATAAGGAAAGCAGGGCCGTACTAGGTTGTGTCAAACACTACTGTCCAAGCAAGATGTTACTAGCTCGTATCTGACCTCGAGGTCGCAGCTGAACTTTACACGGTTACACCTGTTTCATTTTATTTTCCTGTGCCTTAAATGTCTGACGTGCCATTTTTCAGCTTCCTTTTAGAACAGACCCAGTGCATAACACAAGTCACAAAAATAAGTACCTTGCTATACACTTCAACTATCTTCTTGATACCTTCACAAACTAGTTCCGCAAGTAACTCTTTGTTTTCTTTACGAATTCCTTAAACTTAAATGCTATGAACCATGCAGTGACACCAAAACTACAAGGGACCCTCCAGGCACTTATCCAGAGGTCAGCGCCGCTCACTTCCACCACTACTTGTCAATGTTTTAACAAAAACTGTATTTCACAGAGCGATACCACCTTGATCCTCCATTGCTTAGCTCACTTCGTTAGTGCAGGAGCATCTATGCAATTTGTGATGTAGCTGAAGCTGGTCATTTTAAAGGAGGCGAAAGGAGAAAACATACATATTTTAAAAGCTTGAGATATTGACAACTTTTTGAGTGAAATCATTACATCCAAATAAAAGCATGCGCATTCTTGATAGCAGCTTTTTATGAGTCATGCACAGTGACACGTAGTAAAGACATACTAATATTTTTTGCAGTTAAAAGAGTCCACTTCGGTAGCTGTTCTCCCTACCAACTACCTCTTTTTTTTTCATAAATATATTCATTTGTGTACCTTTCCCTTGTCCACACCTATGAATACAGCCTTCAAGTAACAGTAAACAGCAGATTTGCAAGATTTTATTTCCCTCTTCGTTTGACCTCTAAGGGGAAAACATGACTGCATGTGAAGAAAACAGTGAAAACTTGGGGTTTAGCACTTAGGCGTTCTGGAGATAACTTCCAGATTTATTTAAACTTACTACTTGCACCACTGCATACAAAGAGTAACAGTGCCAAATATATACATTAACAGCCCTGTAATCCTTTATCAGAGCAAGATGTTCAATTAAGACTGCCTTTAAAAAAAAATCCAATTTTAATCTAGTACTGTTCTGTTAAATAAAGATGGATTTCTGGTGTTACTGGAGATTGAGGAGAATGTTATATATAAAAAAAAATACAGAGAGAAAGAGACACCCACACACCTATCTTCAAGGCATTTCAGCCTTAAAAGAGGAACTACCCTAGTACAGTTCCTTACGACCTCGCCTCGGTGCAAGTAACAAGCGCGTTGCAGCAGCACCAATGGAAACAAGGCAAAATCAAAATGATTTGGGGAACAGCAGCATAACGAAGGCTCCCAAATACAAAGTCCAAGTACACGTGGCCCAGGAGGGAGATTCCGGCCCAGATGCCGCCTGCCTAGGAACAAGGCTTGGAAATCCCTTCTCTAAGACATATTAATATACAGAAATGTCTTTCATTGAGAAAGATATATGCTAAAAATCTCTCAAAACTACAAAATAATTTAAAAATATTCACTTCTCATTGAATGTTTGCATTTTTTGGGGTTTTTCAAAGACAAGAGAACTACTAGCTATTCATTCCTGTCAAGCACCCCACGCTTCTCTCCCACTAAGAGATAAGGGCAGAGGAGCCACCGACAACACTCGACCACACCAGGAATACAAAGGGTGGAGAAAGAGCACAAATAAAATTATATTCTTTATTCATTCCATTTTAGCTGAGAATATTCCTATTATACAAATACAGTATAAATTCCAAAATCACAATATATTACAAAATAAAAAAGTACAAACTGCATTACTTAATAAATATATCTAACAAGTTAATCAGAAATTAGAAGTGACAGAATTCAGATTGGAAACATTTAAATGTTTGACCCAGCAAACCATACAAATCTCAATTTAAATATTTTTTAACCATAACATTGAATACCATTCCTGATTTCCCCCCTGGAAAATAACACCAAAGGAATAAAATGTTGTGATCAGAAAAAAACTCGTCGGTGCAACACAAGTGCCCAAAAAAAAAAAAAAGGGCTCAATACAGAAGACAGCACAACCTCAGAAACAGGAACACAAACACTGAGGTGTAGCCAAGGCAATTACTGCCAGAGCAAGAGACTATTATCTAGTCACAACATTCTATTGTGAGTTAATGTTCTGTTATTACAGATAAATAACATAAATGGAGCAGAAGATGAGCCAGCCAGGCAACAAGAGGCCAGTTTACTCAAAACAGTGATTAAATTCAGCAGAGGCAATTGCTCCCTGTGCAGCTCCTGGGTAGCTGCATTCCAACCGGCTCAAAGGACCTGCTCTGGGCTCCGGGCAGAGAAAGCAACAGTTTTGAAAAGCACTCTTTTCATACTTTGCTGCACTTCTACAAAAACTAGTGTTTAGCTTTACCAAAAAAAAAAAAAAAAAGTTTTCATCACTTAGGGAGGGCAAGTCTGACATCAGCTTCATTTGGTAGAAATATAAGGTTTATGGGTAAAAAAAAACACAGCAAAAAATAGCTGTTACATCATAAGCCTTATTTACAAACCGAACAGTTTACAAACATTTTTGGCTGCACAGCTGAAAGCCGGATGCTAACACGAGATGTAGAAGATGGAGGTAACAGTTTTAAAATATTGTGCAAAAAAATACATTCTTATAGAAAACAGAGAAACAGTGGGGCAGGGAGAGAGACAGGAGCACACCGGGCTGGCTCTGCTCGCACATGATCCGAGGGTTACCTATACAGCACGGAACACAACAGACACGTCCGGACGTATCCCCCTGCCCGCCCGGGCTCCTGCTGCTTCGCTGAGGGTTAAGGCATCAGCAGGGCAGCGTGCGCGGCCTCAGGAGCACGCGTTCTGCTCAATGTACATCTTGGAGAGCGACACCGCCATGGACTTGGCCAGCTCCTCGTCCCGCCGGCGCTGCACCTGAGTCTGGCGGCACCAGGCCTCGTACTCGGGGTTGGGGCACACGCGGTCCAGCACGGCGTCGTAGTGCCCGTTGCTGAGCCAGCTCAGCCAGATGCTCGGCCGCGTCACGTCCTCGGGCCCCAGGTAGTGCGTCATGGTGGCCACCGTGGGGCTCTCGGGCCGGCCGCCCGTCGTCAGGTGGATGTTCACGTTGAGCATCTGCCCCATGGCCAGCAGTTCCGGGTAGCCGGCCCAGGCGCCGTCCTGTGCGGCAGCGATGAGGAACTCGCCCACGTCGCCCTCGATGATGGGGCTGAAGTGCTCCAGGTGGTCGGCGATGTAGTGCACGGTCTGCTCGCGGAGCTCGCCGTGCAGCCGCTGCTCGCCGTACACGGCCCGGCACACGGCGCGGTACAGGCAGTTGCCGTCGGGGATGATGTGGAAGCGGAAGCGGCCGCGCTGGCGCAGGTAGCGGTCCTGCTTCTCCACCTCGGCCAGGTACAGCGCGAGCTTCTCGCTGCGCTCCGCCCGCGCGCGCGCCGCGCCGCCCGCGCCCTCCTCCTCCTCCTCGCCCGGCGGCGGCGGCGGCGCGGGGCCGCTCCGCGGGGCGGCCCGGCAGGCGGGCGGCGGCCCGGGCGCGGCGGCGGCGGCCGCCTGCAGCGCCTGGCAGTGCTCGCCGAGGCGCAGGCTGCGGTTGCTGGGCTCGTCGGCGGGGCGCGCCAGCGCGGCCGCGTCGCCCTCCTGCCGCACGCTCTCCAGGATGCCCTCCAGCCAGGCGCGCCCGTGCGGCGAGCCCGGCGCCAGCTCGGCGGCGGCCTCGGCGCGCGGCGCCACGCGGATGGGCACGACGCGCTCGAGCGGGCGGCGGCGGCTCACGGTGATGTGCGCGCAGGAGCTGTAGTGCGGGCCGCCCGCCCGGCGCCCGCCGGGCCCCGCCGCGGCGCCGCCCGGCATCACCTCGAGGCAGGAGGAGAAGGCGGGCATGGCGGCGGCGCTGCCGGCGCTGCCCCCGCCGGCTCCCGAGCCCTCCTTGCCGACGCCCTCGGCGGCCGCGCTCTGCGCAGCGGCGGTCGCTGCCTCCGCCGCGGCGGCTCCGGGCGACAGGGAGACCTTGAAGACGCCTGCGGCGCCCGCCGGGGCGGCTGCTGTGGCTGCGGCTCCCGCCGGGTAGTGCGTGATCACGGAGCTGTAGAGCTGCATCCTCGGCTCCCCGCGAGCGGCGCTTTATAAGCGGCGCCGCCGGAGCCGGGGCGGGGAGCGGCCGCGGGGGCCACGCTCGGGCTGCCGGGGAGGATGAGCCGCCCGCGTAAAAATAAACAAGGGCATCACCCCCCGCGCCGCCCGCCCGCCCCGGCCCGCCCCAGCCCGCGGCGGGCGCCAATTCCGACTGCGCCACAAGCGCCCGCGGGCCGCCCCTGCGCGGGAGCGCGCGCGGCGGGAGCGCGCGCGGGGGAGGGCTCGGGCCCCTTCTGGAAGCTGCCGGAGGCCGCGGGGCGGGGCCGGCGCCCGGAGCCGCCCGCGGGAGGGCGCGCGCGGGGCGGGGCCGCCTCCGCCGGCGGAAGGGGCCGCGGCGCTGCCGGGGCGGAGCGCGGGAGGCGGGCGGGAGGGCGGCCCCGGCCCCGGCCCCGGCCCCGGCCCCGGCCCCGGCCCCGGCCCCGGCCCCGGCCCCGCGCGGGCAGCCGGGGAGACCCGCGGGCCCGGGGAGCAGCCGCCGGAGTCCTCGGTGACCGCCCGGGGAAATGCGCCGGTCTTTGACACTCGCTGCCTCAGCTCTGATTCATCCGCCTGTAGGAGGACTTTGGAAAGTGTAGTGCACACGCACGTGCGAAGGGTGGCATAAATCATCGAATGATAACAGGAGAGAACAGCTTTTAAATACAGGTCTCGGAAAGATCGTTTGTAATTGGCCTATAAAATGCCCGTGGTGTCTTAAAATTAACTTATGTCTTGGATGGGTTATAAATGACCGCCTATCTAAGGCTGTGTCCATGAATGAGAGCACTGCGACACACGGGGCTTGATGATGTTCCAACAGGAATGCTGACCAAGAAACACGGGCTTACACTGCGATCAGCATGTAATTAGAAATTACACGTGAATTCAAAGAGATACTTCTTTTTTTTTTTTTTTCTGGATTCTGGACTCGAGGGTCTTACGAAACACTTCTGTAACCAAGTTTCTTGCAGATCTTGAAAATAAATTCAAGTCGGCTATTCTGAAAATGGTGTTCCTTGCTTCTCTTTTACATTAATTAAAAAGATGTAGCTACAAGGAGCACTTACAAAAGACTACTATGTCAAAAATAACTTTTCTTTAGAGTTTAGTTGTCTTTTGGATCAGCAGGCAGGGAACTATTTCCTATCTCAATCTCTGCAGATGATTCCAGGGTTACCAGCAATACAGTATAGCATTTAATTCCCTTCTTTATACTAATAATGTAATCTGATCTGACTTCCAGGTTGAAGGAAAAATGCTGAAATACTTGGTCCTATAAGAATGGTGTTTATGAGAACAGTTTTCACTTTTTTTTGTATGTTTGTTTTCCATAAAACATTGCATATAATTCCATGCATTGGGAACCTTTTAATAAAAAGTGAGAGTCAGTATATTTCTGCAATTACTGCCCAAGAAATTGAAACTTAAGAGGAGTATTAGACACGAATCTAAATCCAGATATTCTTATTTACCTGACGTGTCCAGAAAGATGATATGTCAGAATGAATGATGCTGTAAGTCAGGAGCATTTCTGGCAACCTACTACAAGGGGATAAGGAGATAAGTTATTACAGCTCTGAAATTACAGAATGACTCTCAGATTTCAGAATGTTCAGAACTTGTGTTTTAAATATAGCTTGTGAGATCACTCACAATATACAGATCAAATGGTGGTAAATTGAAAAGCTTTCCTGCTTGACGTGAAGAGTTGGAGCAAAAGAAAAAACCCGCTATAGTTTTGCTTCTCAATCAAAATTTTACAAGATACATTTCTGAATTAAAATACTTTATAATATGTTCATAGTTGACCTTCCCAAAAGCACTAGTTAGCTGGGGCAGTGCTACACTAATGCATGGGAAGTTGTTCAATTCTGATTGTTACAGTGACATACAACATCTGTAATGCTTCGTTTTAGGAAAGAGAGTTGTTGGGTATGCCCAGATTCTCATCGCGTTTGTATTCTGATGTTCTGCTCCTCAGAATCTAGGCAGGCAGCAACTGGCAGTTGAATAAATAACCATACAGCATCTTTGGACAAAAATCCAAGTTCTCCTGAAATAAATGATAAATATGCCAGCAGTTTTTGGTAATGTTTGCAGTTATATTGCTCTTTTACTCGTACATTAACAGATGTAAAAAATGTCCCTCCTGGATTTTCACTTAAAATACGTGCAGTAAGCTTGCTAACAAAATTAAAATACAAAGTCTGTTACTAGGTAACTGGGAGACACAACAATAACATTTATAATACTACCCTAGCGTTAATTACTTTTAGCATATTTATTCCCTTTGTGAAGTCAGTGGAAAGAGAAGTTCATCTTGGTGTGTTTCACCTGTGTTATTAAATACTGTCAATATACCCTGGCCAACATTTTCCACTAATGAGCACATAGAGTCAGTCACACGTAATTGGCCCGGGTGGAATCCAATCTCTCTTGAAGTCAATGACAAAAATTCCTTTGGACCTCTGTGGCACAAGCATTTCATGCCTAGCTTTCAGCTTTCGTAGTAGGAGTTATCGAGGCCCTGCACATACGTAAAAGATTTCCTTGGATGTGACATCTGCGTTAATAATATCCTAATCCATGGTTGGCTCCAATGTTGCTGACTGAGGAAAAGGAGGGCAATAGGATGGAATCATCAAGTGCTATGAACACAGTTCTCACGAATGAAAAAGAAATCCCACAGAAGAATGTGTATTTCTTCAAGACAAAGGTACCCACAAAAAGAAGGGACATGCGGTTATGCCATTGCTGTCCCTTGCTACAAGAATTTTATTTTTTTTCTGCTATTTCTCTGAGCTGCAGCTGATTTCCTGTGAAGACTTTGCTTAACAGTGTAATTTGTGGGGCCTGGAAAAAATGTGACGTACAGACTGATCACTTCCAGAATATTCCTTAATAATAATTAGGGAATGTATGGGACTTCTGCTTCATTCACTATTGCGGAGCTTAAATAAACCTTAAACAATCTCCGCAATGATAGAGCGAACAGCTCTTGTAGTTAAAGTTTCTCCTGACATAATAGTTATCACTGGTTACACTGCACGTTCCAGGGATTTTTCAGATTGTTCAGAGGGCAAACTGCAGTCACAAAAACAGCTGGGGAACAACAGCGGTATTCGCTGACGTAAAGCTGGGGGCCTGCGAGTGCAGCTACTTTTAAATTTAATGTGTAGCAGATAAATGATTGACATACAGGCAGCAAGTTAATTACATCAGCTGGAACATTTATTAGTGAAGAAGGGAGACGCTGGCTTAAGTGATAACACTGAGTGACACTATGAATAAGCATTTCCGCAGTTTTTTTTTAAAATGTATACAGATATATATGTATAATCAAACTGTTCTCCAGGCAAATACATTTCTGGATGATGGATTTGATGAATTTACAGCTTTTTTGTACATCATTGGATAATTAAATGTATATATTAATATGTTGAAGCTGGGGATCTAGGACAGAATTTAAAAAATAATAGAAAATAGGAATATACATGTATTTCTGTATTTACATGTGTATATAAAGGATCTTCCAAAGCAAGAAAGAAGTATGAGCTGGGACTAGAAGGAACTTCCTGAATTGTTTTTAATCTTCTGTTGCCTGCAGGTGATCATATCATATAATATCATTCCTCTTAAAAGGCTAGCAATGCAGGCAACTGAACTCAGGATAGAGTTAACTGAACTTGTAAAGACAGGATGAAATGAACAGCATGTCCAAAAGAACCAGTTCTGCTCTTTCCTATTCCCAGGCTCTTATTTAACTAGAGTATTTTGTTCAACCATAAATGTACCCTTAGCTAATGTAAAAAAGAAGTTTATCAACACTTACTTCCAAGGTAAGAATGCAGGGCATAAAACAAGGGTTATATCTCAATGTTTTGCCTCAATTTTTTCTGTTTGGCTTCTGCTATTGTATCATTTGACATAATGAACTAGCTGCACTCATCACTAGAGATGTAATCCACACTATGATATCATGTGCCAAGACTTTGTGGAGAAGGGGCTGCTGGTGATAAATATAGACCTTAATTCACATCTGAGGGTCACCGTCCCCGAATAGGTGAGCCTCTCAAAGAGAGCTATGACTCAGGTCAAGGCTCACTTCTACTCAGGGAGAAGTGTAGACTGTTTCTGTGGTGGTCATTGTGAAAAGGGCTTTAAGATGCTACTATAAAAAGGGATCAGCAATGTCACTCCTCATTTAAAGCAGTGGTAATAGTATGATGTAAACAAGTATTAAAATGTTAGTTCAAATGTAGGTTTGAAGTAGATATTCTGGCTAATACAACAGCAGAACAGAGCCCTGACATGGACAAATTGTGAAGGAAGTAGAGGAAGCAGGCAATACAGCAATAGCAGAAACAGGAGATCACTATATACAATTACAGGAAATATTATTAATAGATTAATCTTGATAAAACCTGTAAGCATAAAATAACTGCATTTGAAAAAAGGTGCAAGACTGCCCACCCCTGAAGTGAAAGACTTCAAAAAGGTAACAAGCAGTCAGCATTTCCATGTGTTGCCTTGCAACAGAAAGGTTTTGGAAATGAAGAATGATTCAAAAGAAAGTATTATCCGTTTATCCTCAAAAACTTGGCAATACTTTTGCTCTCCCTTCCTTTATTCCATCACTCAGCAGCAAAGGAAGTATCATCACTTTACAGAGATGATTGTAGCACTAAACCACATTTATGTAATTATAGGCTATTCCCTGGCTGAAAACACGAACTACAAAGAACAGCTTTGTTATTCCACTGCTTAGTCCTTCCTGTGGGAAAGGACTGTGGTTACATTTTACATAACCAGCCCAGCGAGTCATGTTGTAGACCTGGAATTCAGGGAAAAAACCTAAGTACCTCGACACAGTAAAAACCTGCTCTGTTCTCAGCTACTTAGGGTAAAGCTCACTGTTACTGCAAAGTCACATCACAGCTATTTAACTTTGCCGTCTAATGAGAAAAAATAACACCAGGAGAGCCATTAGAGAGGAAGGATGACATCAATTCATCTTATTAATGTCTTTTTCTGTCTAAGTACTTAAACTTTTCCTAAGCTAGCTTTTGCATACCTACATGTACAATACAGACTGTACAATTGTGATTTACATACAATGTAATGAAAATTAAGCTTTACGTATTTAGTAATTCAGAGTAATACATCTAATCTAGCTGGACCTAAACGAAGTTTCTGATCCTACATAATACTGATACGACTATAGGGATTAGAATAACAAGTAAAAGGTGGTCATGTGCCTTGCTATTGGAGAAACATTAGTTTCATTAGTTACTCCATCACTTAGTGTGCTAATGACTTCACTAATGACTCAAACCTGGTAAGCATTCTTATTACAAGTTTTTGAAACATGCAGGAAATACTTGAAGACTAGAGATAGAATGGCTTTGGTGACCAGATGGCATTTAACATTACAAAATGGAAAATAATCTGCCTAGTGCCTGGAAACACTTCTGCTCTAAGCATAAATCATGGGAGGGAAACTATCAGGAGAAAGACTCCCATGCGCTATTCAGGTGTGGAATTGCTATCGCTTCTAAGGTGTTGAAGCTTTGAAGAGGACAAAGGGGATCATAGAATATAGCAGAGGAGAATGTATCTTAATTGCAAATACTATGTATTTCTGGTGAACGTGCTTTAGGGATGCTGCATTTTGACTGGAACTAGTGCAAAGGGCAATTCAAATCATCAGTCCTGGGGATAGAACTGGGACTGTCCATCAAGAGCAGACTAAATGTTCTGGGCTTACTTAATCTAAAGGTTGAGAAGGGATGCAAGTGATCCCTAGAAATATATCACAGAATAAGTACTAGGGAGTGAGGAGACCTACTTAAGTTAAATGGCAGTGCTAGCCAAAAAGAAACGGATGGAAACTGCCATTGGATAAATATAGTATTGACTCACATGCTTGGCTTTCGGCTATGACATAATCGCAAATCATTTTATGAAAGGATCCTAATAATAAACCACTAGTAGTAGTTTGGTGAAATAAGGATGGCCTATGAACGTAAGGACCATTATGGTTTAAAATAGTGGGGCAGTATTTCAGTAAACACTTTGATCTTACTTTACAGTAAATCTCATCCTTCTCCGCTAGTCCTTTGTTCCATGCCTGAAATTTCCAGAGAATCTGTCATTTTCTTTCCTTAAGTCTGTCTTTGAGACAGACTTAATTGTCTAGTGGATTAATGCAACTGGTTTAAACAAGGAGCAATTGTGTCTTGTATTTTGCTTGAAGCTTATTGCTGCTTTATCACATCTGCAGAGGAACTGTGTGTCTCAAAGTCTTTTCATTTTCATTTCCAACAAGACCATAGAGAATAAAATGAATTTATTGCATTTATCTCAGGTCAGCAAACAAAACATGTTAAAAAATGAAGAAAAATAAGAAATGCCAGTAGTAGTTGTATGTGACCTTTTGTGACCTAACCATAGTTTCTGATTTTTTTCTGGAGTACAGAATTGAGATTTTGTCTTGTAAGAACAGATTATCAAGCACTCTTAGTGTGCGAACCAGTCAAACACTTGGAGACTCAGTCAGAAATTAATTAACTCTTGATGATTTCAGTCATAAGACACAGAATATGTAAAATCATCATAAATAACAAGATCATCATTATTAACAAAATTAACAAAAGAAAAAAAGAGGTAGCTGGAAGGGGAGAGTAGCTTCACTGTGCATTGACAGCTGAATTGTAATTCTGAACTGACCAGTTTCAGACTAAAGAGACTCTGCTTTCACCATGGAAAACAAAACAAAACAAAAAAAGAAGCAAAAATGCTTTGCTGTTCCATTCTAACAGCTAATGCTTTATTTTGGCCAACTAACAGAAGAGTATATTGGTTTAAAAAGATGTTATGTGTGCCTGCAAACATCTGTTCCTAAGTGGTCAAGTTCACCTAAACTCATGGTCAGGTTCATCTGAACCCACCCAGGAGCGATGGTGAGAACCAGCGGCGCTGCAGGAAAGGCCACAAGTCACCAACTTGTGATACCACTGTCTTATCCTCCCAGAAGGGAGAGACCCCGGCTAACCAGCAGAAGGGCAGCACTTCTCAAGAGACCACGCACAGATCAGCGGCTAGTGGGATCTAACTTTCAAAGATTACAACTAACCTCATTTTCCAAAGTCAAGGTTAAAATATCATAGCTTCCATTTCAGGGAACTTGATGAAGACAATAAATAACTTCTGATTATAGTCTTAAAAGATAGCTGACCTTGCCCAGACAAGACAATAAGCATGCTTCTAAATAAACAAGATTATTATGACTGCAGGGAATTAGGTGTGAACCATCAAGCTACTTAACATAAACACACTACTTAAAATGGAAAGACCAGGCCCTAATCACAAATAAGGTAACATATATAAAATATAAGGAAATCATTGGATTTTCATTAGCAAATGTGAAAACCGTAGTTCATGGCCTAGATCCTCTAATAGGGTTTTTTATTGTTATTATTGTTGGAAGCGTCTCCAAAGCACCAGAGATTTTACAAATCATCTTTGTAAACAAAGTAACAGTTTCTGCTTTTCACTCAGGTACTTAAACTAGAGGAAATGACCAAGAAGAATCCCAGAGTTACAACTGTCAGTTGAAGTTATTATTCAGCACATGTGACTTTAAAACATAATTTTCCCTTTTATATTGAACAACAGTTGTGCGTGTAGTAACTGGTGACTTATATTCTGCAGCATATCTCACATTTCTTACCAATTAGATTTCCCTAATATAGGTTTTATCTCTTTTCAACTTGAACTCAAAAATGAGAACAAAACTAACATCTATCATTTAAGTTGTCAGTTTCTATCTCTTTCCTACGTCTTCTGTGAATTGGATTAAATTAAATTAAATGGTGCTTACAGATTGAAAAAAAATAGTGCAATTAATAA
This sequence comes from Tinamus guttatus, assembly GCF_059628265.1. Classification (NCBI taxonomy): domain Eukaryota; kingdom Metazoa; phylum Chordata; class Aves; order Tinamiformes; family Tinamidae; genus Tinamus; species Tinamus guttatus. The sequence continues at coordinate 5,469,384 of NW_028289064.1, forward strand.
AATTATTTTCATTCTTGAAAACATGAGGCACATTTTTCTTATAAGCCATATGAATCCCTGAGACCTCTTTCACAGACCTTTCAGCAGTCTTAGTTAGACTCAAAACATTATCCATAGTGATTTATTTAGCACAAAGGAAACAAAATGTGAAATCATTTCAGGTCCATAATGATTATATATCACATAGAGCAGACACGGGTGGTAATCTTCGTAAAATACAGTTTCAGTAGTAGCATCTTTGCTGTTTCCATTAAATAAGCCATTAGTTTGGGCCTGTATTTATAGGTGTGCGGTATTGTTCCATGTTCTTAAATGCTTACCCTGTTTTCCAAGGATAACTGGAATCCAAGCAAAGCTGAGATGATCTGCAGTTTGAATGATATTAATAGGTGAGATCACAGAGCAATACAAATCAAACACAGCATTCAAACACAGATTGATACTCTCTGATGTACTTTTATCAAGGGAGAATTATCAGTAAAAATTTTAAAATGCATTCCTTTTTATATTAAAAAATGCATTCCTTTTTGCATCATGTCTCACACTGCCTGTGTCTCCACAGTTTAAAAACTAGAATGCAAAAACATAATTCATTTTTATAATGAAAACAAATAGGCTACTCAGAATGGCTTGTTGCATGTTGGATGAACTCCCAGTAGCTCTCAGCTGTAAGTCCGGTAAAGGGTTTTTATCCTTCTTCTACCTGCAGCACGTAAATTGAAACCAAACCCTTGACTTCACCAGATTTCCTAGTTTTCTTCTCATTCTTTGTTGTTTAAATTGCTATCTGAGCATCTCATGGCTATTTTCAAACACACTGGATGAGCGTGAATCAGATAAACGTTCAAAGTGATGTAAGCGTGGCTAAAGCCAATGCATTTCAGTTTCAATATGTTTCTTGACCAAACAATTCTGCGTAGCACATGAAACCCTCTTAGACTCTTCTCCAGCATATGTCATGAAGTGGGTCTAATCCTTTGTATTTCCGAAGTAAAAGCACTGTCCTCTTATCTTAAACGAGTACGTGGGTTAAACGAGGCAAAGACTCGTAAGAAATTGTTTGAACAGTAAAGGAAAAAAAGATGGCACTAGATAATATGTTGAATGAGGGGAAAATGGAAGGGAGATGTAGCACATGTGCAGTAAGAGCCGAGTAGTACAAAATAACATAAACAACGTATAAACAACGTTGCTGAGGAAATGTGAGGCGTGTGAGCTGAATTAATTGGCTTTATACGACGAAACAGGCAGGGAAGAGCGTTTGAGTTTTCCCCGGACACCAGCACCGCACCGCGCCACCCTCGACCCCGGCAACTCCTCACCCACCCCCAGGCGACCGTTAACGGCCGCCACGCCCCTTCCTCTCGCGCCGCCGGAAATTGCGTCACCCCCGAGCGCGGCGGGGGTGGGGTTCGGTCGCCATGGCCGCCGCCGGCGCCATGAGCGGGCCCGGGCCCTGGGTGCCCCCCTTGGCTCCGGAGACGTGGGAGCTGCTGGCGCTGCCCTGCGGCCTGGAGGAGCTGGAGCCGCAGCGCCGGTGAGGCGGCGGGCGCAGTGTCACCTCGCTGCTCGTTTAGCCCATTTCAGAGCGTTCTCGGCGCCCTTGGGGGCCTCCCACAGGTCGAGGGGTCAGACCCTGGCTCACTACACGCTCCTCTCTCCTCTTGGGGAGATTGAGTTTCTGTGAAACTAACCCACTTGCATACGGTATCGAAGTTACCCACGTTCCGGGGTGGCTCAGGTCCTGACTGCGCCAGGGCCTCCCCACAGCAGCCATTGCAACCGCCTCAGCTTTCAGATTTCCTCTGCTCTAACTCAAGCCGGGAAATGGCAATGCCAGCTCGTGGACACCGATGCAATGATGGGCAGTCATGTTCCTAATTGCAATATGCTGAGCTGCTCGCTAAATGAAGAGCTTTTTCAGAGCACCTGTGACTGAACACCGTTTTTAGCAGCTTGTCCAGTAGACAAGTCATGTACACCAGGGCAGGAACGTTCATTTCTAAGAGAAAGGCATTTTGACAGGCTAAAAATACTGCTTCTAACATTCTAATATTCTAAAACTTAGAAAAAATTCTAATTTATTAAACTATTACAATCATAGGTGTATTTTAGAATATGATAATAATATAAAAATATCAGATATAACAGGTCCAAACCCAATCCTAAATCCAGGATTTCTGTATTGATATATTTCTCTACATGACATTTAAAATAATCTATTTCCTGATCAAACATATGGTTTTTTTCTTTAGCATTCTCTTTTGCATTATTATTTTAAATATTCTCAGTGTTGTTTGATGTTATAATTTTTATTCAATATTTGATTGAAAACAGCTACCTTCAGAAAACAAATATAACCTTAGAAAAAGTCTCTAAATGTCTTTATTCACTCAGATTCTCCTTTCATCTGAAAAAAATATGTACGAGTGAAATAACTTTACCTCTGAGTATCCGTTATTAATAAAAGACTAACTTAAATGATTAATGCAATTATCAAAATGTCAAGTATTTTTGAAATCTGTCTCTTATTGCAGGCCTTGCATTTCAGATGACTTAAGAATAGGGTATTACACCACAGATCATGCTACTCAAACAGATATAAAAGAAATACCAGAACTAAAGGAGCTAACTGTTACCACAAAATCTTTAATGGAGGTAAATTAGGAAATAATTTTAAGAGGGTTTTCATCATGCTATATAACATGTAGTTTTCTTGATGTCTTCTCTGTTTTGTGTAATTCTTAGGAAATCTGTTTTAGCTCTTCTGTCTTCCTTTGGCTGTTTCAGCTAATTCATGGGGTTTTTTTTGCTTTCAGAGTAGAATGATAATTAACTATTAATAGATGAATAGATAGATTGATAGAGACTGAATTAACCTGGCTGTGTGAGTCAGAAAACACTACATAAGGATTAACATTGTTTAATGTACAGAAAACATAAATGTAAGTGAAAATTCTAAAGACTTGTTTAATAGCTGCTGAGAGTCTGGAGACAAATGTGGGCCTATCAGTTCCACTGATACCTTACCTAATGTCAGGTAAACTATCTTAATGGTATGGTACCTCTATATTGAAAATGGTGTATTCAAAAGCAGATTAGCAAGAAGACCCAAATGGTACATGCTTTATACATGTAATTTACATGCTTTATACATGTAATTTAAACACAGACTCACCGAATTGTAAGGTTCAGTCTGGGAAAGGATGGCATGTTTTGTATTGAGGAACTATCCAGTCTATGTAACATAAATGCCTTAATCATTGTGAAGAAGGGTGGGTGCCCTTAGAGACCTGCACAGGGAGATGCAGTGCACCAAAATCAGATGTTTCTGTAGTTCTAATTCTTCGTTGTGTAGAAAATTACTAAAGGAGATGCTTCAGGACTTTACATGAACAAAAAAAAATACTTTCTTTTTAAATCCCTATTGATGTATACATAGATAAGAGCTAAACACAAATGCCTTTGGTGCTACTTTAAAAAAAAACAAAATCTCATCCTCCCTCACCTTCCTCAAAGACTTGAGAAAAAGTAGGTTATTCATTCTACTATGAATGTTCTATTACATTCTTCTAAGAATCTAAAAATACATTTTCTCTTGCACTCTCTGTGTCACTTCTTGTTAAAATGCAGGTATCTTGATTTTTTTTTTGACATAAGATCCTTTACAGAGTATGGAATTAGGGTATATAAACAAGTTTTGACCACTTTCTGGACTTTCATTTGGATATCTATATTGATATGTACATATACATGTCCTGTAGAATGCAACTAGGTACCACCTGGCAGATTGTTGAGTTTTTCCTAAAATGCGGGGAGGGTTGGGGAGGCGTTGAGAAAGCTAAGTATTTTGACTGCGCAAATCTCTTCTGACTGTCAAATAATGAACTCAAATATCTTTAAAATATCCAGTGTTGAAAGGTTTGGGGGACATTGCTTTTTAATTTGTCAGGGAACACGCTATACTTCTGGATACAAATAATCTTTAAATCCAGAATCATTCTCATAATGTTTCCTTCCCTTTTGATGGGACTATTGAAATATATTTTTTCCTATTAAAGTATTCAGGTCTTGTATTTAATAAGTTACAGTTTTTATAAGTTCAATTTGAATTTTTATTGTCCTCAAGAGTGATACAGGGGAATGATGCTCACAACAAACATTACAAAGAAATCATTGTTACCTCTGAGACTACTTTATACATCAGTTTTGACACGTTTGTATAATTCATGCTTTGCTTTACAAAAGTGATTACAGGTTTCTTAATATAATTGCTAATTTCATTAGAGAACAATCTGACACAATATTTTTTCGCCTTTGTTATGGAAAGCTGCCCAATTCTTTGTTTAAAAAGTCAAATTGGATATTTGGTCTGAGAATCAGCTCACAGATTAAGATACCTACACTTCAGTGTCTTGTACAGGTGTCTTTATCTGAGCAGGGCATCCAAACCACCCTTACATTCAGTGTGAATTTGTCTTTGTTGTCAGTGGAATTTGGAGAACAGACTCAGCTGGTCAAATACAGATGTGAGAAGACTCTCCCTCTAGGTTCAGTTTTTCTACAGATAAGCGCATGGTGCAATTTGTGCAAGATATCACAAGATTTCTTACCTGGCTGCTGTCTCCTGTTTCATAGGTCACAGGTTTTCTTTAGGTCCTGTGTCATATCTGCCAGCCCTGCATAAGGTGCCTTTCATACCTCATATCTTGTGCCTAACTTATTTTGTATAGCAAAATATTCTTCAGTATGGAAATAATAAAAGGATTTTGATTTTTTTTAGCTCATCCACGTCCTCCAGCATGATTTCTTTACCTATAAAACACTCGTTCAAGCACAGCATGAAGAACAAATTGAAGAGCAGACTTCAAATCTCTGTAAATATGTAAATGACAGACTGAAAGACATTGAGTTTTTTCATAAACGGGTAAAAAGAAAAGTTCTTGTTCATTACATGTTAATTTTCGCTAGGTACCAGTAGTAATTCATATACCCTCCCTTTGCAAATTGATGTGATACTGTGCATTATGAAAAGTATTTCACGGAAGTATTCACAATAAGCATATAAAGAGAAGTGCTAATGCAGATATAAAAGTGACTTTCCAAAGTGTGCAGTTAATAAAATATGGATTGCATTGTACACCGCGTATTAACAACCTGTCTAGGAAAACATCTTAAATAGTACCGTGATTATTTCTAATAAGTATTTTGTAATATTTTAATAAACAAGAAATTTAGCACACTTTCTTGTGTGTATAAATTATTTACGGCTCATTTGCAAACATTTCTTTGAAAATATATATGCAGTGATCTTTAGATAATAAATCAAAACATGTTGACTGGCATGAATGTTTCTAGATAATTGTGTTGCAAATATATAGTGTGCAATCACTAGGAGGAAGGAATGTATGAGTAAAGAAGCAAACTCCGTTTCAAAATTCTGAGATGATTATATAAGAAAATAAAAGTTTAAAAAATGGTACATGAATTCCTATGTTAAACATTTGAGACAGTCCTTGTTAAATAAGTACTCATTTTTAAAGCAGCTTTGAATCCACTTTTTGCAGAGAAGAGGTACAGTTTGATTATTTGGCTAAAGTCTGAAAAGAGATCGAAAAATGTTGTCAGTGGAAAAAGTGATAGGAAAAGTACATTAGCTTTTTCTTATTTTTCTTCGAGTTTAAAAGTTTGGATAGCATTTAATCCTTAATGAAAAAGAAGAAACTATTTTTAAAAGTTGTTTCCTTTTATTGCACATCAAAATTCTCAGTAATTTGTTACAAATTGAATTGCAGAAAGAAGTCCAAATTCGACAGAGCTACCAACAACAATTATGTGATGCGCTGGCTGTTCTCAGATCAAGTATCGAGGTGGGTTTTAACCAATAATGTGGTAGTAGACTGCCAAACTGCATAATCTGCGTAATGTACTATGAATCAATTACAGAGATCAGCTTTGCGTTTCAAAATCTGGAGAAAGATGTGTTTGATTTTTTCATGAAGACTAAGTATTTAAATAATTTTTACTAGAAAATATTTTTTTTTACGGGCACCTTTTTTTTCTTCTGCTGATGAAGTATGCAATTTGACACACTTAAGCATAGTCTTAGATGAGCAACATCATGGTTATTATAGCGTGAATGAGTATCTGAGTTATCACTTGAGGAAGATGTTTTTTTCATTTATTGATTACAAATAATTGACCACAAAATTATCAAGCAATATAGGAGTAGATCCAAATACACAATTAACAATTTTGCATGTTATTGGGAATTATAGAAAGAAGTAAGAGCAAACGAAGGGATCTTCTGGAACTACTAGCTACCACGAGGGCAAACTTGCTTTAATTCCCACTAAAGATAGCTCTAAAAGGTGATGGAAGTTATCTTCCTATAAGAATATCATCTGCTCCAATGAAAAATAAGAATTCCTCCACTTTTATAGCAATTTGTTTGCTATAGAAGTGCATTAGGTGGCCATAGGCTGTCCTGATTTTCCTAGGAAGTGGAAATATGGTAACTACAATAAATTTTGTTCAATCTAGTTTTAAAAATGAAAATGTCCTGATACATTTTTAAAGTTAATTCTCAGACTAATGAATAGATAATAATTACCAATCATGTCCTCTTTAAGTGACTTTATACTGCCCTCTAGGGACCATGCACAAACTTTCATGTCAACAGATAACAGGATGTTTAACAGCGCAACAATCCAAATTCCAAAACATGGAGCATAAATTTTATCTTCCTTCCTTGACTTACAAATAGAAAATACAAGTTTGTGCTTCTCTACAAAACAAAGTCAGTATATAAAGAAAAAGAAAAACACTTATGTGGATTATTAAAGGTGACAATATTTACTTACAATTATTCTGCTGTTGTTTATATGTATATATAGTATAGTCAAGTCTGTATGTATCACTGCAGTGTGTGTCATATATTAGCAGCATCCACTCTACAATACAACATAAATAAAACTATAAAAAGGAGCTTGGAAGGAAAAGAAAAAGTGTGTGTCATTAGAGAATGGAATATCATCTAGACTTGCGAAGGGACAGGAGAACAGGAATAGCTGTCATCATTTATAACATGGACGTTTCAGTGAGTGAACCAAAGAAGAAAGGCTCAGGGAAGAACAGATGTGAGGAATCGTGAGAGTGAGGAATTTGATTAAGACGTGAAAGGAGATCAGAACACTGTGAGCACTGAGCTAGTGATGGAAGGTGATACACATTTCAGCAGTGTTGTGTAGTTTAAAGTAGATGAAGGATGGAATTGGGCACCTAAGAAGCACGAGCTAGGTAGCTGGGTTCTAGCAGTGAGTAAAAGGATAGGTTCTGTGAAAAAAAGAAATGACAAGATTTGTTAATACTTTACAGAGAGGAGTGTTTGGGTTTTTGTTTATTTTATTTTTGCTTTTGTTATCTTTTATTGTCTAATAACATGTAGCACCATCACGTGAAGAAGGAAATTCTACTGCAAATCCAAGTATGAAATAGTAATTTCCATGAGAACTGTGAAATCTTGCTAGAAGTCACTGCAAGAAAGTAAATTCAATCAAACTAGGCTTTATGTACCCTATATTGTGAGCTATTTGACAAAAACTTTGTACCCTCTCAGCATCCTATAGTGACTCTTTTGGGGAAATAATTGCTTCAGAGAAAAATAAAACAGTGATATTTGCCTCCTGTAACATTTGATCAATAATGGAGACATGTTTATGATGTAGCCAAGGTGGCCTTACTTCCTTGACAGTCAATGGAGATAAATAAGTATTTTTAGGGCACAATTCATCTGATCAATTTTAGGTGCCTTCTTAAGGGTAAACTGGGTTATTCTCTAGATTCCTCTGACTTTATGAACTTAATCTCTACGGACTATTAGAAAAGCAAATGTCTACATATGACCGAGTAACTGCTATATAGACCATATGCAGTAATGCAAGCCTAACTGTGTGTCCAGTTCTGTTTCTGGGGAAAAACTGTCTTTCCCCGATCCAGTTCATAAAATCACTGTAGTAAAACATGCATTTTGTTTCCGTGGAGGGGCTAACAGCCTTGTTCCCACCAGGGTGTTGCAGGGTCACAGTTCTGTCAGTTCCTAGAAGGATGCTATTTCACAAGAGAGAACAGTTACTAATGCTAGAATTAATATTTTTAGAAGGTTGAGCAGTATTATATATCATCTAATTTTAGAAAATACATTGAATTAGATGCCGAGGTGCTGTAAGTACTCCTGAAAAAAGAGTGCACTTTTAAGCTTTGTGTTTCCTGGTGGCTGGCTGTTGGCAATGCACCATCTTGGAGCACATCAGCAGGAGGCAACGTGTCCTCTTTTCTTGGAAGGTGTTTGTCTTTGTCTTTAGATGAAACAGTGTTTCTGTCTGACGATATGTAAGATATACAGTGCCTCCGAATTTTCTCTTTTTCTTTGCTGAATGTTTGAGTTTTCTAATATTATAAATTATATATTAGATATAATACGTTTCTGACGAAGTACGGTCAGATATATTCAGATTTTGTATTTGCTACAAGAACAGAACTCTGAAATGTAAAACATGTATTAATAATGTCTTTGAATTACAAGAGTACTTTGTAGCTCTAGAAAAGAGATTGCCTGATTTATGTTGGCCTCTGATTGGAGAATTTTTTCCCGTAATAGAAATATTACAGAATAAATGAGGAAGACATGGAATCTCCGTCAGCTGGATTTGTGAGGGCTTTACGTAACAAGCTGCGCGAGGAGCAGTCCAGAATTGAAGATTTGGAACGAAAATTGCATGAATGTCAAGAAAAAGAGAAGGATAAAATGGTATGCTTTTTAAAAGGTCATAATCTCGTTATCCAAATGCGATCTTTGAACACATTCAACAATGTGTATTTTTAGTCTCATTATGTATTTATAGGAAACACTGGTTTGAAAAGATACTGAAAAGATATTTGGATTTTCCCTTGTAATTAATAGGTAATTATTAGTCTAGCAATATTATTTTATTGATGTCATACCAATTTACACCAAACAATAGCCTGGCCAGGGGTTAGTTGTCATACTACTTTTTCTATGTATGTCAAAATAATAATAATAGTAATAATAATAATAATAATAATTCTCTTTGATCAAAATTACTCTCAGTGCTATTTTTATTCTGTAAATGAATTTCTCGATTATAGAAAAGTCCACTCTTGTTTAACTAGTACTTACAAAAGTGATTAAAATACTTCTCCCCATGTATCCTTTTGTTTCTACTGTCTCTAAATAACTTCATTTTTTTCTTTAGAATTCTGTTAATATAATTTAAACCTGCCTGTAAAATATCCAAAGACTAAAATCTTTCATGTTTGATTTTTTTAACCCCTACAATAGGAGTTTCTAGAAAATGGTAATTAACTTACTGCAACGATTTGTAGACACAAAAGGCTCTTTATAATTATAAGTCTTTTTTCCCACCTAAATAGAGACACAAGTAGCTAGTTATAATGGCTTTCCTGTTCAGTTTTATGCATTCAGTCTCTGACTTCCAAATGAGAACCACAGAATTCAGTATATCACATATGTACATGTAATTCTTATGTCTTCTACAACATAAACAAATCCTTTTCCTAACCGAGTTAACTATATTCATCTCCAGTTCATTAAAACGTGAGAAAGCTATAATACTTTGCAAAAACCTCAGATAGGTTTTAGGCAGTTTGGCAGTCCTAAGTGCTAAAGAGGCTCTTGCAGAGCCTAGCACGGGCACACCTCTTTCACATTGTTTCTAAGTTCCCTGTATATCATCCAGATAGGTTGTATTAATGAGCTCTGAAAAAAGCCAACTAACTGTGGAGACAGCCACCTAGGGTAGACAGTAGGGCCTGTAAAGAGGAAAGGTGGGGTCTAAGGTGCATTTTATGCAGAAACTAGGTGTCTCTTTCCAGCTGAAATTCATAGCTATGCAATTTCTTCCAGAATTAAATATTTAAACTGTCTTAGTCTGTCCTTGAGCACAGAAGAAAGTGATAGTTATTCTTTCATGTAACAATCCACAGCTACAACAGTCAATAGTGATGTTTTTTTTTCTGCTTTGTTTCGATAAGAACCAGTGAGGCTGTTTTGCTTTCTACATTAAGAGCACCAAAGTAGGTTAAAATCGTAGTAAAAAAAGTATAGCTTCCACTGGAAGTGAGGTGCTAAACCTAAGCCATTGTTACCAAGGCTCAAATAGTTGCACAGCAGCACTTTAACTCTCTTACACCCTTTGCTAGTACAAGTTGAAGCAGTTGGAGATTTTTAGTGCTTGTAATGGAGAATCCTATAGGACTTGGATCCAGATTTTGGACTTTCTGCCTCTTAACCAAGTCATATGTGTATACTGTGCAGTGAAACCCACTGTACAGGTTGTGTAACCCCCTGCAAAGATCAAATAGATTGAGGCTGAGATAGATTGAGAATAGATTGAGAATCCAAATACCTTACCAAAGGTTTATACAAATAATAACATACTCTGTTTTTCTGTCAAAAAGTTTTCAAGGAAATCATCGAATCATAGAATGCTTAAGGTTGGAAGGGACCTCTGGAGGTCATCTAGTCCAACCCCCCTGCACACACAGGGTCACCTAGAGCACGTGGCACAGGACTGCATCCAAGAGGGTTTTGAAGATCTCCAGAGAAGGAGACTCCGCAGCCTCTCTGGGCAGCCTGTTCCAGTGCTCTGTCACCCTCACTGTTAAAACATTTTTCCTTAAGTTCCTGTGGAACTTTTGGTGCTTCAGTTTGTGGCCGTTTCCTCTAGTTCTGTCGGTGGCCACCACTGAAAAGAAGCCAGCACCATCCTCTGCACTCCCTCCCTTGAGGTACTTATAGGCACTGATTAGATCCCCTCTCAGCCTTCTCTTCTTCAGGCTGAACAGGCCCAGCTCCCTCAGCCTCTCCTCATAGGGCAGATGTTCCAGGCCCCTGATCATCCTTGTGGCCCTGCGCTGGACTCTCTCCAGCAGCTCCACATCCCTCTTGTACTGTGGAGCCCAGAACTGGACACAATACTCCAGATGTGGCCTCACCAGGGCTGAGTAGAGGGGCAGGATCACCTCCCTCTCTCAATGCACCCCAGGATGCCATTGGCCTTCTTGGCCATGAGGGCACACTGCTGCCTCCAGAGCTATGCTATCTTAAATCTTTATCCAGCCTTGACATGTCTTACAAAGGTGGGTAGAGCTCTTTTGTGCCAGTGGTAACTTGTTAGTCCCTTCCTGACTGGTGTTGTGTTTAAAAGGTGTCCACGGATATCACAATAAAACTCACCATATCGTAATGAATTCATCTTGAGGTGGCTGCAAGATGAAACCAAATAAGAGAATAATTGATGAGATCAAAGGAATGATGGCGTCTTAATCTCTAAAAAAAACTTCAAGCCTGGAAGCCCTTCCCAAATATATGCATTAGCTGATTCAAGATACAGCTACAGTAATAGGATGACTGGCTTAAAAGTAATGGCTTGTGTTCTTTCAGTGGCCTTGTTAGACATTTTCATGTTCAGTTTTAAACTGCGAATCTGTGAAATGTATGTGTACATGCTATGAAGGAATTAAAATTCTAAACACATCAGTGAAACGTCATTATGGAAACATGATGTTTTCAGCAATAAAGTCCAAATTTATAGAAACAAAAAATACATTTTTCCCTTATAACTCAAGGGTGCTGTATTTGTAGATTAGTGTTTTTCATGACAACTTGTGCAATTGCACCCTCTTGTGGAATAAATTATGCAGACATAAATACCTGAAGTAAAATTTAGAAAGCGAAACGTGCATAATAATTTGGATGACAAGTTTTCAATCATGATTTTTTTTTCACGCAATAAATAAACAATGACAACAAAAAACAATTTACCTTTTTAGGTGAAATATACCCAAATATTTTAATTGTTGATATCATCATATAGCATCAGTAAAAGGCATCATATTTCATATGTAGACTGTATTTCATACAGTAGACTGTTCAAAAGATTGCAGAAATCCTAGCTATTATTTATGTCCTAGCAGAAATCCTAGCTATATATTTATTATATATGTTATTAAAATAGCTGATCAGTTATTTTGGGTGTATACTAGATAGCAAAAATACTAAATACTATACTAAATACCAAAAGGAAATGCATGTTTCTCGGTTGCATAATAATAGCTATATATTTTTGCCTTTACTCAGATAATTATTTGGCTAGAATGCTCTCGCTATAGTGAAATGAATCTGGCTTAAGTTCTTTATATTTCAAAATTATGCATCCATATTTATCTAGTAATTTATTAGAAGTGTAATCTGAAGAGTCTACAGCACTTTAGCAAACATATAGAATAATTTATTAAGGCTAGAATATGCATATTTTACTCAACTAGTAAAATCTGGAGAGTTAACCAATAAGGTAAGGAGAACTGAAACCTCGAGTGTAAGCCAAGTTGTAATGGTCTTCCAAACTTTAGCTGCTTTCTTACCATTTAAAGTTCCCTGGTTTAAGCAAGGCATCCACCACCGCTGTGGGCAGATGGTAGAGAGAACATTACTACAAAACCTGCCACTCAAAGTGTAACAGATGACTGTAGCTACAGAAAATTGTCCCTTTGTTCATTTTGCTAATGAGTGTCCTCATTGCAGCAGGAGACTGAATAGTTAATTATTTGCAGTTCTTGTTCTGAACAGATGGTGGAGCTAGAGCTAAAGGTTGTCTAAGTGCGACGTAAAAAAAAAACCACGAAAAAGTAACGTCTGGTGTGTTTTTCCTATCTTTTCCTTTAACAGTAAAAGATAAGACTTCAATTATATCTGATATACCATTTCAAGTTAACTCATAATAGTAATTAAAATTATTTAAGTTTATTTCATGATAACGACAGTTTCTTTGATCATCAGCTGTTGATGCTCAAATACTGCCAGGGCCAAAGAACAAATATCTAAGCCTATTGAGAGCTGTAGCAGTTCCTTAAAAAGTCTTTTGAAAATCTGAATTTATTTTGTAATTGGCTACTGACAGAACTTAATTACTCAAATATTGCTTGCATGTATTTTTAGCACAACTCATCTCCCTAAAGTGTGCTCGTCTGTCTACAGCATTTGCTAAAATTTTTAGTAAAAATCATGCATTAATGATTAGCTCAGAAGTTTAACTTAAAATCTCTTATTGTATAAAAATATTTAAAATAGTTTTTGAAGTATCTGACTGGCTTTTTTTTAAAAAAAAAAAGTACTATTAAAAGTAGCAGTTTTTGTTGGTATTATTTGCTTTTGTTGTACTACTACTGTTCCTTCAATCAAGGAAGGGGAACCACAAAAGTGTATGATGTGTTGCTTTGCAAAGCACTCCACTTTTTATTTGTATGATTTTTCATAAAACCAGTGAAAACTTTGTGGCCACAACTCTATGTAATACATTGATAATTTGTCCTGGTAAGGCAGAGATCAGAAATGTTCTTTATAAAGGGACTAGATTTACTCAAAAATATATTATAGTTCAAGTTTATATGTCATTTGAAAACCTTGGAATTTTATTCTCAAAGTTCTTTAACATTTTTATTTTCTGGTAATTTTAGAAAGGAGTTAGTATTTTTACCAAGCACAGCAAGTAATGTCCTAAATTTTCTTTTTTTAAGCAAAATAATTGCTGTCTGACTCTTCTCTTTTATGTTAATATTTTAAATGGCTTTGGGAGTTAGTTATTATTCTGGTATTACTATAAGAATCCATGCCAGCTCTGAAAGCATTTCTATAATTTTAAAAGAAATATGTGGCAGTAAAATCTAGACAGCCATAAGACAATATATTCAAATGTTTTCAATAGCTTTGAAACCAACAAGAAAAAAAGAGTAGCTGTCCCAATAAGCTTCAGTTGCATAAGAAGTCTTTTCCATAATGGACGTGGCAAGATTTAAACAAAGGGCACGCATAATAAAAATGTAAATGAGTTTGCTTTACTAAAACTATAACTTTAAAGTCCTTTGTTGCATGTTATCCTGGAACCTTCTTACAAGGTAATCACTGTTTGCATAGAGATTTAAACCGTAGTCTTCAATAGCATTAAACCCCTGCACGGTCTATGTGTGACAGGCATGCAAAGCCGTGCTAATGTTCAGAATATGAATTGCCTCTGGGTGGCTCCGACACCAAGTGGAAAACCAACTGTGTTGATATCAGAAGGCCTGATGGACTCCATGCGGCTCCCAGCCTGGAAACTTCACCGCTTTGACATGTGATGTGCTCCTCATGACACTGGCAGCACTGTCACTGCGAAATGGCACAAAGGCAACAAGCCCCCCTCCTTAGCCATGCACTTTGCAACCCCCTGGTGTTGCCTGTCCGCGGTCTCTCCTGCCTGCCTAGTTACGGACAGCGCTTCATCAACACAGAGGCAAGTGTGGGTGGATAGGCCCCAGCTGCCTTCCTGGACACAGCCTCCATAATAAATTGACCTGAATGATGAGGGCACGCAAACAGTATGATATGCATTATTCCTGTCAATAAAATGTCCCCATGTGTTATGGTCTTTGTATATAATGTACTGCAGCCTTTCTTCCAGCAAGAACCTATTTAGAGCCTCAACTTGCTTCTATTCATATTTTGTCCCTGTAATAGAATTCAGAAATTATATGATACTGTGTTGTATAATATTATACCACTGTAGCGTATTTTAATCCTTCAGTCCTTACTTATAAATTCAAGGCATCGCAATCTTTCAGGTTGCCTTTGAAGATGATGACCATGAAAAAACAATGCTTGAAAAGGAAAACGAGGATTTCAAAGAAGAGATTTCTAAACTGCACAATAAGATTTTTCGTCTTGAAAATACTCTGAAACGCTCTGAAAAGGAAAATTGTTTATTAGGTAAAACTTTAAACTGATGTTAGATCAAAACGACTCGTTTAAATGCATTATATAAGAAATGTTACTAAACTCAAAATTCATTGTTAACATGTTTCAGACGGCAGCTTATTTCTGGACTGCTATCTTTTTCTGGTATTGAATGCTAATTTTCTATGTGTTTGTGGAGAAATTCATACATATTTATTCTAATTTTAATGCATATATTAACATAATTTTAATTTATGACAAAGGAATATTTCTATGGCTTTTGAGACTTCTAATATTGCCTAGCAATGTGGCTAGAGTTCATATTTCATGACAGACACATACTGTAAAGTTGATAAAATAGAAAGTTTTTGTATGTAGACATTTATATTTTAAATCACGGTCTACTATTTTATCTCACCCTAAGGAGACTGTATTAAAATCTACTCTTTTTTACAGCAGTTTCTGTGCTTCTGCAAAGTATTTGAATGTGCATTTCTTCATAAAATTTGTGTTTCTGTGGAGGTTTTCTAACAGAATCAGTTTTATCAAATAGGCAATCACTATTTTTGGTACATATAATTTACGATAGTTCTGAAAAGGAATTTCTTTTTGTCGTATAGGTAACTTTCAAGTTACCTCTCATATATTGCCAGTGTGAAATATTTAGTGGATGCAACTAAAAACTATGGCGATAGAATAGGATTTGGCATTTTACTATTGTTCTGGCCAAGCTGACTGATCCAATATCGACTTGGATGGTGGCAAGATAAATTTGACTTAGGTGATATTCCTTGTTCATGTTTATCATCTGATTAAATGCTACGTCTCATCTTTTGATAGTTTTGTATGAACTATAAAGAACCACCTGCTAAAGCACTTTGTATTGGCTGTGACTAACAGCAAGGATATCCAGAATTAGTATTAATGAAAAGCTGTGGGCACGCAGTCACACTTGGCTCTTGAACTTACTCTTAATCTTTATCTGAGCAGCCAGCTGAATAGCAGGAAGAAGGCTGTGAATGTCAAGGGCGGTTGTGAAGGTCACACTTTTGCCAGGACTTGCTTCCAGTGAGCCTGTGTGAGTTTAGGGACTGACCTGCAGCAAACATTGTGAATACATTGGTGCAGGCATGTAATTTCATGGTCTTCCTTTTTCTTCTCTTGTTTTCAGATAAGCAAGTTCAAAGAATGCAATTAAAACTGGAAAGTAATGAGCGGACTATTCAAAAGGTACTGTAATTTTTACATTTATGATCTATTGTCCTCATGGAATAGTAACAAGCTTGGGCTGTTGGCAATGTATAGTCCCAATAATGCTGGAAAATAGACTTTGACTTGAATCCTGTCACATTTTGTTTTATGGTTGCATAACTCACTGAAGAGTAATAATGAACTGGCATTCCTTTAGTGAATGTGGTCATTTGGACTTTCTCATCCTGTCATATTGCCTAGTATTCTTAAAATGCAGTTAAAATTCAGAACCTCAGTAAACTACAGTAAAACGAGTTGAGTACTTTAATAAAAAATGAAGCACATTCCTTATCTTTTTAAAGGCAAGATTTGTATATGCAAGTAACATAAAGAAAACAGTTCTCAGAAAACCTTCTAGAGCACTAGCCAGGCTACTGGCCTTGTTGAACTTGACGATGTTCATCAATGATGGTGTTGGTGAACCTGAGGATATTTGAGTCTGTAGATTCACGCAACTATGACTTAGCTACTAGTTTACCTTATGTTTTGTGGGAAAATTTTCTTTCAAGTTGAATTTATTTTTGCTAAATGCAAAGATATCAAGAGGTAGATCAAGATATCTAGACTAATTACTACCATATTCAGCCTTATAGGAAGAGAATTTCCTAAAGATTTGTTCTTTGTTTTCTTGGATTATTGCTGAGTGTTTCTGGAGTTCGTGTATGTGCATAGTGTGAGTTTGCTGTTGTTGTTGTGTGTTACTTTTTAGTAATTCATAATCTAAAGTAAAACACAGAAATGATCTATCGAGTCAGAACACTCCCTTTCTCACTGAGTCCCAGCTTTGCAACGCAATGAAGCTCCTGCATGAGTATTCAGTATCTTGTCTCATGAATTTCATATTCTTTGTATCCAATGGCACAGCTTGAACAGAACTGGTGGCTTATTCTCTTCATAAAGTGGTACTTGAGCTATTGTTCTAGGACTTGGGAAATTTTAATCAAGCACCATAAAGCCTCCAGAGGCAGAGAATCTTGCATGTGCCAGTGTGTGGGCAGTCTAACTCCCAGGTTAGTTTGCAGCAGGAGAGCGTTTCTCCATTTTTGTGAGAGGAAATGAATGGCAGTGTTGAACTCAATATTACCAGGTTTTGGATATGTTCTAAGTGCAAATTCAGTAATTAACAAACTCGGATCCTTGTGACACTGAGAAATACAGATGTTTAACTTGCAAATTCCAGATGACAATTGCTGTGACAGAAGCCCTAACTAGGCAGCGCAAGAATAGCAGAACCTATAGAAGCTTTACCATGAAATGTAACCGTTGATTCTGTAATTTCTAAAGATTTATGCTTAAATTGTTCTTTGGGCCCAGCCTTTGTCTTTGGTGATAGTAGATGTGAAATTTGCCTGACAGAGTTTGTTTTACAATGATATCTCAGAACTTACTGCAGATGTTATAGTAGCCCAGTGATCTTTCTACAGAGGTGTAATACAGTAGTGGACTTAATCCTGGTAGTTCCAAACTGCCACTACTATTTAACTAACAGGTTTCCACAAGTATCTACATTTCTGTTTTCTTAAGTCAACGCAGTCTCCACTGTAATGTTTCTTTCATCTTCCTACACTCTCTCCTAGAACCATCTCTTTTGTTTGAGTCTTAAAAACTGTATGTTTTGTATGTTTGATTCTCGTGACATTATTAAGCCTAACATAAAAGTATCTAGCTTTAAGTGAACCCTTTTTCCACTTACAATATGAAGATATGTTTCCACATGCAAGCTCTTGAGCAGGGGGATTATGTCTAGAAAGGATTTTTGGAGAATGTCTGTAATAAGAAATCGTGCATTTATTCTTAAATGTTTATAATGTTTATATTTTTAGTTAATGGAAATTCAAGACCAAATGAAGGAAGAAATTGAAAATGAAAGATCATTAGTTAGAAGTCTGGTAAGATATTTATGTATACATTTTGTACACCACAGATATTGCAAATCTAATAAAACGTACCAAATCCTAATAATGTCACATAGATTGAATATAGCCAAGAAAATGATTTTTTACATGGGAAAAAATAAGCTAGAAAAAATACATTTTTTCTTGCAGAATTTTGAGAAGAGCAGAAATGTTTTTTAAAATGATATTTTGTTTTAGGAAGACTTGTGTTTAATAAACTTAGTATTATTTGGAAGAATTATCTGCTACTTTTTACAAATGTCATAGGCAATTATATGGAGGGTTTTGTCTTAAAATATTTTGGTATTCTGCATTAGTCTCATAAGAACACTGCCTTTCATTTTCTTTTTACATGAATCAGGAACTTTCCAGACGGCTGGTCCTTTATTTTAGCATTTGCCTTTTTTTTTTTTTTTTCCTAGCCTGATTTCGTACTGGCTTTCACACTGATCACCACTAGTATGTCTTTGTTACAGTAAACTGACTGGGTTTATTATAATAAAAAATAAAACACAGCTTGACTTGCAATCTAAATGTGCTGGAAAAGAATATGATACTGTTTAGAAGAGAAAAGGTTGTGAATAGAAAATCAGTACCACTTCAGTTATTTAAACATTTGCTTTTCTGCAGCTTGTCAAACGTTGTGCCAAGTCATAGCTGCTTTACTTACTTTGTTTTGTTAATCTCAGCACCATGTGTCTTAGACTTTTTTAATAGGGGACCAATCCTGCAGTCTTTACACAGTTTTCAGTTTCAGTGACTCTGGGCGAGCACGGTAGGACTGAGATTTTTAAAATTAGTCCCCTAAAAAAGTAATATTAGAGTATACTATTATTTGAAAATAGTTTGTGAAGATAAAGAGTTATAAAATATAAAATATTAATATTGAATACATTTCAATAAACACCTTCATTTGCCTTCATAGTCTATTTCTGGCATAGATAGTCACACAGTCTATGTCACGTGCAAATAGCCCAAGCTAACTTTTGGATCTCAGATTGTAGCTGTGGTATCTAGAAAAGTCATTATAAATTGCAAACTGAGTTGTGATAGATCTAGAACTCCCTGCGGAAGCTTTCACATCAAATATTAGATTAAAAAAAAAATAGAGATTAGAAACTTTTTGTTAATTACGGAGAAAAACAAGTTTTCAAAGTAAAACTGTATTAAAAATAAATAAATAATGATCTTAGCCATACTTACTTCCAGTTTTGCGCTATCCCAGAGTTAGTTCCTACTTTTACCTAGAAATGCTTCATTGAGGACCTTCTTGGATGAACTGGGAGCACATGGTCTGGGACTAGGAATAGGCCAGGAATAGTCAGAGCTCAAAACAAATGAGTGCACAGAAGTCCAGCCAAAGGGCTGCAAAGGCTTTTGGGTGAGGTTTGGCCTCATTCTTCTCGTTGCTCCTGATTCTTGCTAAGTTGGAGCACACAGTTACCAAATATCTAAAACATATTTGTGAAGTTGACTCTAAGGTATTTCCGTTCACTGAAATAAGAGTACTGAGAATATGCATTTAGATTAATTCTGAAATGCAGTGCGGGTATCCTGAGTAATCCGCAATATCTCATATTATTTAACATGCAAATTTAGGGGACTTTATCTTTTAATTACATATTATCAAACAAATCAGTATGAAATACAGGAAATAGAGCAGCAGCAGCACAATAAGTGAGAGCAGTAATGTGCACAGTGAATGTTAAATAACACTGGAAACAGAATGCCTGTCCTCTGGGAAACAGAAAGGAAAGAGTAGAGTCAATGAGAAGTTACATGCTTTGCTCATTGAGACTTTGTGTTGATACTCTGAGTGCATACAAATGTGGAAATGAAAGATGGACAAGCAAGAGAATAAAAACACTCTCAGGGCACATAGTGCTTAGGGGAAAGGGGAATGAGCACTGAATATAAGAAGTAATCTGTAAGCAAAGGTTGAATCTAAATATATAAATCCCATGATATAAGACTGGTAGGGTTTAAATACTGCAGAATGTAAAAATGTTTGATGAAAAAACTGTAAGAAAGCAGAATCAGTAGCAAAGTATTCAAAACAATAATAGAGTTCTGAAAATAAATTGTACGGAAAAACATGTTAATTAATTTGTCTTTTTCCTTTTCTGTAGTTTAACTTTACATTCACATTCAGTTTTGTTTTGATGTTTATAATTCTTTCCTGTCATCTGAGTAATAAAAATAAAACTGAGTATCGGTGAGTAGACCCATAGAAACAATTGGCTTTGTTACAACTCAGGGCAAGCCAAGAAATTGCTGTCACTTTCAAATGATTTTAACAAACTCAGTTTATTTCCAACTGTGTTTTCTAAGAAAAAGTGTTAAGTATGATATCTCTCTAGCTATCTTGTCTAGAGAGATGATGAACTGTAAAGCATTTTTCACTGTTATAGATTAGTGTGCTAATACAATTAGTTTTAAATATGCAAAAAAACTGAATGTCTTTAGAAAAATATATGATATCCCATGTATTCATTTTAATGCAATTTTTCAATATAATGCTGTTTTAGTAGTCTTTTTTATCTTTTTGCTGAGTGATTTAATATAGGGCTGTTGTGCTTTCCACACTTGAGTCACCAGTTTGATGCAGATATAGCATTATAGTAATAAAGAGAATTGTTTATGGACAGGTTGTTCCAAGCATTTGGTAGTCTCGTTACAGATTGTAATCTGATTTCTTGCACCCAAAACAAATGATATAGAGAAAGCAAGTGTGGTCTGCTTCACCCAAGTCCTCTTCACATTCAAAGGACTTCCTCTTGTTGTAAGTCCTTCTACATACTTGCCAACACTTGGACCCTTTATTTGACTCAAGAGATGCTGATACCACTGATCTTCCTAAAGCTTCAAATAATAGGAAAAAAAGGCAAGGGAATGCATAAAATTAATATCTAAATCAATATACTAATCAGCTTTGCCTTTTGAAACTGTATTTCCTTCAACAGTTATTTGACATATCCTATTAATCATGGTTAGATTTGGAAATCTAAGGCATGTGGTGAGAACAGACCATATGCTCAGATAAACTAGCAAGTCTAAGTTAGTTGAAATATGTGCAATGTTTGAAAGTGGTATTTGATTTGCAATATTACCCCAAAAATGGTATATTGCTTTAATTATGTATTTGTTACCTAGATTTATGACTGAAGATGTTATTCAAGGATTTAATTTATATTCATCAATTCGATATCACTTAATTAATGATAGTGTTTTGACACTCATCAGATCTCTCCCATAATGCTTTAATGATGCAGCAAAAACCCAGTGGCAACAAATAATTTCAACAGAAAATCAGCTTCCTTAGTCCCTCAGAAAAATTCTTTCCTTTTATATATAACGCCTAGCCCCAGTCTTTTCTAGTAACCCTGTCAAACATATTTTTGCAGCAGACCCCAAGTGGCACCATGTTGATTGAAGGGGTATTAATTAATTTCTGGAATCCGGGATACGCCAGAAGGAGATACTTGCCAGCTAAACCTTCTAGTGAGAGGTTAAAAAAATGCCATAATGAAGAAAACATAGTGTAGGTGAAGGGATACCTGGACAGACTCTACCACCTATTCCTGTTTTGTTTTGTTTTTAATCAGCTGGGAGTAACATTGTAAATTCTGTACAAAAAACCGTGGATATTCCCTATAAAATCCAGAGTGTCTGATATAAGTTCCCAGCAGGGGGACAAACTAGTTAACTTTGAATCTATTGCTGCTTTGGATCCAGCTGTGACTGAATATTTTCCAATTTTCCAACTTTTTTTTTTTTTAAACTGGCTTAGAGTGTTCTCAGATTTCAAACTACTCTATATTAGCAAAACAAAAATCCCATTTGAAAAGGGAAATAACACATTTGTGAATTTGGCAATAATATCTTTAATGCAGTCTGTGGATTTTTATACACATCTATATGCAATAGGCCTACAGCTGACATATTTGTAAGGTGCTTGTCTCCATTTTGCCTTTTGTTTTCTTATTATTTTCAAATTGCTTAGTCTAACCATGTTTTGCACAAGACTGCAGTTTAAAAGAAAACAATTTAAAAACCCTCAGTCAGTGTTCATCTGAGTTGCTGACACTGACCATACAACATGAGTCAAATGATACTCTCCACATCTAGACATTATTTGAATATTCCGATAGGTTTTTCTTGTCCTTTTCATTTATGGATACTTCGTGGATGAATCCAGAAACAGACATTCTCTGTTGCTTTGTGCCAAGAAAGTTTGTGTTTTGAGATCTTTCTTGATTTGAGCTATTTGATTCAGAGGAACTGGAGTTATCCTGGAAGAATTTTATCTGGGATTTTGTATCTACCCTGAAACTAATAGCTGATGAAATAATGAAATAGTAGGAAAAAAAAAAAAAGTAAATACTCATGCTATCAGGGAGACACAACACATGCATGAAGAAACCAAAAATATACCTGGGTTCTAAAAGAGCAGAAGAAATCCATATTAGGCAGTGATTAGCCAGCCACTTTAATCCATACCGCTGGTAGCCACTTGTTTCTGCTGCCTCTCTCATGCTGACGTTAGCATCGTGTGGTTATTACTGGGTCAGATCAAGAAAAAAATCCAGTGGACACCCAGTTAAAAAAGCTAAACTTACTATGTTCCAGTTGGATAAATCAGAAACAGAATTTCCCATCTTTTCTCTCTTTTTCGTTCTTCTTCCTCTTCTTCACACCTTCCTTGGGTTTTGTCCTAGTTTTCCTCATCCGTAGGTTAGTTGCAGTCTTTGGGCAGATGCAGCGTTTAGCTGCCCAAGTGCGGTGCTCTCTGCCATGTTGGGTGCTAGAGCTGTCCCACCATCTGCCCCTTCAGAAAGGTAAATCCTCTGTCACACCTGGCAGCCTCCTGCAGGTGTCTTGAATCTTAGGGCATCTCTCATGGCAGTAGTCATCAAAGTTTTGCAAACTGAATTCGAAATTGTCAAAAATTTTAATGTCGTTAATAAACTATGGTGTTTTCACCATATTTGTTCCATTATCTTTCCTACCGTAAGTTTCCTACTTATCTGCTGTTCACTGTGTGTGATGTCAACACATTCGTGTCTGAGGTTTTTGACCAATTTCTACCTCCCCTCCCAAGAACCCAACTATGGGATTAATTATTTTTTTCTAAAATCTCTAATATTTTTTAAAAATTGAATGGCCTTCCCTTCCCTGTTACAAATGCTCTAAGAGAATAAAATCTAGTTCTTTTCTATTTGGAGAATGAAAAAGGGAATGTATTAGCCAAGCAAAGCTCTGTATGTATTTTCTCTGAATATTCCTTTCTATGCATGTATGTGCTTTTAATTAGATATAAATATACATCAGCTCAAAACACTGGTTTACTTTTCATGAAATCAAATAAACTTTGCAAGAACACAGTTTTTTTTTTCCCTCTTGTAAGTCTTAAGATTGAAAATCAAACAAAGTTTTTGTTACACAACACATTTCTTCTGGGAAAAATGCATCATTGCTCAGACCTCTATCACTTTTGATGTGCACTGAAAGTAAACTTTTTGTAAGGTATTTGTATTTGAATCTCTTCAATGGTTTAAACTTTTTGTTTGTTTGTTTTTGCTACTGTTACTAAGTTCTTCTTATATTTCCATTTACACAGTTTTAAAAAATATTTTTTGCTTGTGAAATGTAGATCCCACTGTTTATGTCAGGCTGTTTTTCTTACAGTTCTGGTTATCTGCCTAGCAACATGGCATAAGCAAGGAGTGGGAGCACCAAATGTAGACTCCTGATTTTAGTCTTAGTTGATGCGTTGAGCCAAGTTAAAACTTTACTGCTGACCAACAGCAAAGCTTTAACTAGAGGTGGACTGGAGACTATGTTCTGTTTCTTATTACTTCCAGATTCATTCAATAATAAAAAAGACACACATTAAAGTTCATGCACTTTATTCTTTTACAGCAGCTTGTGAAGACTTTTAAACAAATACATCTTAATTTGTTTTCACTAGTTGCTTAGTCATTAACCATGACAGTAAGCAAAAGATGCGAAAACTGTTTACAGTCAAAGCAATTATACTCCATAGTGAACAAAAGTCACACAGATTTGTATTTTTTCAGAAAAAAAAAAAAAAAAAGATAAAGTGGAAAGATTCCGGATTTAATAATTTAATATAGCACCTGACTAAACATCATTCATTTCTTCTTTCTGGGGACAGGGAGTGTGTATTAGTAGTAAGTTGGCTTGGAAAAGACTTCTCATGCAGATAAGACATTCAGAGTCTTTTTTTTTTTTTTTTTTCCCAATGATGCAGACTGTCTTCATTACGTTCGTTGTTGTTCAGTCTGTTGTTGATTTCATCATTCAAAATTGTGTAGTGTTAGGTAAATTGCTCAGTTAACTGGAAACCTGGCTGTTGTTAAAATGGCAGGCATGGGCTCAAACCGTGTTCATCATGGAATCTAAGGAGACTGCTTTGTAATAACCTAACCCTTTGGTATCCTGCGTTGGATAAGAGTGACAAGGTCCACATGTGAAATGATAGCAGGTACGAATAGTCTTGGAAAAATCTGTGTAGATGATTGTCCCAATGTGTAATATAATACAAAGTTCAGTCTAAGACTAGAAGCCTTGCCCATGGAGAGAGAAAAGGTAAAACTAGAAAATCACTCAAAACCTAGATCTAGCAGAAGTGCTCCTAGCCTGCTACCTCCTTTTGAGATCTGAGTAGACCACTGTTGAGATACCATTGTGTCTCAATACTGAAATTACCCTTTACTAAAAAAAATCAAGTAGTTAATGATGGGTGTATTCTCTCAGTTAAAAGGACCAATGTATATGTGGCTATTTCCTTTGTGATTAATCAGAGGAAAGAGCCACTTGCTTCAGTCTTTGTTGTTAATCTTTCTCCAGATTACTCTTCCCACTTCCAGGCTCACCTGACCTCATGCTGAACCGTAGTGTCCTAACTGGATAAGATGCTCTTCTCACTGGGAGTGGCCAATATAAAAAAATGCTGAACTTGCTTCTTTTTGAAGACACTGCATATAAGTTACACAAAATGGCCAAGTAGATATCATTCTAAAGGCCCATACAGGTGGAGGGAAAAGAATAAACTTCTAAACATCAGTCCCATTCGGTCATGCCGCAATCTATAGATGAATTAGCATCTCATGATTAGTAGTATCAAAGGTAGTTAATAATAGCAGCAGATGGAGCTTCATCTATTACCATGAGGAGATCTTTGTCCAAAGTGATGTGTAGCAGATTGCTAATGATAAAAAAAAAAGAAGAAAATACTTAGTTAACTTGTCTTGCGAATTTCCTAGGTCCTGCATAGATTCACAATCTACATAGGGAATGAGAATTTTGGCTGTGATGTTAAGGAGGAGTGAGGGGAGAGAGAGAGGTGTAGACAATTTTTATGACATTTCCCTACTATAAAAACCTAGGCTTTCCATTTTCACTCAGGATGAAAATATTTCTACATATCTGAATTCTTTCTGAGGGTTTGTTAGTTTTGACAGCAAACCTTTTCCATTGTTTGGAGACCGAATAAATGCTGATTTGATTGAGAAAGAGTAGAGTTTAAGGCCAGAAGTAATGTGACCAGCTCCAGAGGAAAAAAAATAGATGGAAAGAAAGAAATGACACTAAAAAAATAAAAAGAATTTCCAACTTGCATTGTAAAATAGCATGATATTTATGTACAACCCATTCTTTAGATAACGTTGTTTATCCTAATCGAATTATGTTTTTAAAAAAATGAGTTAATTACACATTTTCTGATATTTTATCATGTACAATAGTTGTGGTTGCAAAGTTTTTATTCCGCCCACTCTCCTTAGCAAGAGGATAAATTCCCAACCCTGACCATTCTTCACTGACAATCACTAGGGTCATTAGGTCACTGACAATCATTAGGGCCTCTGCCTAATGTCCAGACCTAAGGTTAACACCAACTCGTCAATTAACTTGAGTAATTTGAACCCGCAGTTCCATGAGCCATGGGAGGATGGTGTCTCTCAGAAACCACGTTGGCTTCAACATGGCTTGGAGTGCTTTCCAGATATGCTGTTAGTGAATAAAACACTAAATAATATTGGCAAGCTTCTGCTGTTTAGATTTTCAAATTTTTAGTATTGTTTTGAAGGAGAAAAGAAATGGCCTTCAATTACTGTTAAACACACATACAGTGTTAGCTGATATTTTGTTCGGTGTTTGTACGGGCACAGATTTGATTGTGTAATTTTGCTTTGTAGACAGAGCAAGGGACAACTGCATTCATCTAAGAAATTTTATGTATCTAGATAGGAAATATATTTGCACAGGAAAATCCATTTTGTTATAGATGAAGATACAGAAAACAATAGGATATCTATTTATATTATGCTACAATGATAGGTGATGACTGCATATTGCACTATTGATAAAATGGGAGACGTATACAAGAAGAACTGGCATTTATTATGGAAACAGGAGACTAGAGACGGTCAATGAGGAGTTTTTCTTATTGCATGTTTTTATGATTATGATTTACATCAAGATAATGATAGGAAGGGTGTAAGAGTAGAACAGAAAATGTGTTGGAGGTAATGGGATTTCCACAGTTCCCCTGAAAGATGGTTCATTCACTGCCCTTTGTCTTTTATTCACATTTCTTGGTTTCATTCTGTTTTCTTTTCTAACTTCCCTAATTCATCATTTAACTCCTAACATTTAGTACTGTCTCAATGGTTTTCTTCCTTACTATTTATATTCTTCAAGTTTTATTTCTTGTTATCATAGGGTCTTATAACTATATCATAGTTAATAGGAAATTTGATTTATTGGCTTTGAAATCTGTCCTATTAATAATGTTGAAGTTCATTCAAGTTTGCTATATCTTTTTGAACCTAAGTAGATCAAAAAGAATGAATCTACCGTATGATCTTACCAGACATTTGCAAAACCTCTTTGATGCCTCTTGTATTGCAAATAATGGAAGCTATGAATATGTCTGAAAAAGAGGGCAGTAACC
This sequence comes from Tinamus guttatus, assembly GCF_059628265.1. Taxonomy (NCBI): domain Eukaryota; kingdom Metazoa; phylum Chordata; class Aves; order Tinamiformes; family Tinamidae; genus Tinamus; species Tinamus guttatus. Next base: position 5,496,322 of record NW_028289064.1, read on the forward strand.
TTTGGCTAGTACATAAATTTTACAATTCTGCCTTTTATATTTTAAAGGGCAAGTAATTCTGAGTATTTATAAATGAGTAAATAATACTCCTGAAATTCCACAAAATGGAAGATTCCTATTGCTCTCTGATGTAGAAAGCAACAATCTATCAAGCCCTATGAGTCAGTCTATATACCTGTTGTATCTTCATCTGAACGTGGCTGTGCAGTCAACAGTGTTTAGTTTTACAACCTATTAGGCAATTAGATGTCTAGACTGTAAAAAATAATCACATTCTAAGATATATTTAGCAGTACATTTTAGTGATATAGTTATACATAGTTTTTTGTACTGAGAGAAATTGGATTGTTGTATTTAAAATCTTTACCTTTTAGATGAAAATTAGATTTGGGATGGGGGGATTTTACAAAAACAAACATGTTTACAGAGTGTTTGTTCCTAGCTGCTTTTTTTTCCTACTCTGTAAGTTACAGTTCCAGTGTCTGAAAGTGGCTGTGAGATAGAAAGCTTAGTGTGCTGTAATTACATGCAAACTTAAGTCATTAGGCTTTGCTCATGCTTAATTTGCTAGAAATTAATTACATACTTGAGTAAAATGTATAAAACATATTTCTTCAAATAATTTTTTACAAGCACCACACTAGTACGAAGTACCCTGTCTTATGCTACAGAAGAGCTGCACTTCCTTACTAAAGTTAAGTTTTGTAATCCCATTCAATAGGATCAATATTTTGATCTTCAGGAAGCAATAGACTTTATTAGGAAGATTTAGGTAGCGCTTCAGTTCTTATGCTTTACCTGAAGTATTCAAGTGTTGTAGCCATGCTGAAACGCTAGGTTGTTTTTTATCTTTACTTGGTGATATTCAGTGTATCAAGCAACCCTGATCTAATGAAAGTAGTTGTTTTTGCACAGTGTTCTCTCCGGTTCCAAATAACATGTCTTTATAATTCCTGGTACATAAAATCCTATGTACCAAAACATTTACCAAAATCCTATGACAAATATATAGTTATGTGATGTGATTACTTTGCCGCTCACACAGAGAAAGGATTTCCTGTAGAACAGATGGCCCTTGTAGTGTTATCCAAACTGTTAATCCGAACCAGCATTGTCTGGAACCTAGTGCCCTCAGGCAAGATCCGACCCAGTTGTGGAGAGGCGCCGTGCAGTCATGACAGATGGCCATGTGTGGAGGCAGTCTGAGGACCATGCGTGGGTACCAAGGGTGGCTCTCAGGAGCTCACAGCGGACAACAGTCACTAGGCTCACGGTTATGGAGTGCCCTACTCTCAACAACATTAATTCAACAAACAAACAAACAAACAAGGGACAGGAGAACTCAAATCACATAGAGTGGAGAAAGCGATGGCTTCTCAGCCCTTCACCCGTGTTTCGTTAAATAGATCAACAGTGGGTAGAAATTTGCTTCATTATCTTCAGTCAGCTTAAAGAGGATAGAACATTTGGTGAGTCATCTGCAATGAGCTGAATGACTGACAATAAATACTTAAAATGGTGCATTTATGATTTTTGAAAAGCAAAATGAAAATGCACTAATATTCCACACAGTTGCATTGAGACTTCGTGTTTCCTAGGATAATAATCAATTTTATATATAAATCTGAACAAAATTTTATTGGGCCTGCTTAAGTTTTTAAAGATGAAGGATACAGAATATAGTTTAAATAGCCAGGTGGACTTTCTAATCAAAAATTTATCAAGACTTGTTCTATATTCAGAGTAAGATTTAATCATCTGGGGATGCTCTTTTAAAGGGGTAGGATTCTTACATCAAAGGTTGAATTTTTATCCAGTTTATGGTTGCTTTCCACATTTGCAAAGAGGTTTGCTCTGCTTCTCAGCCTGGAAGAGCATAATTTTGAGGGATACAGAGATTTCACTGGGGTAGAAATAATATCAATACACAACAAGGATTAAAATAATCTTATGAGAAACATAGTATTAGATTGTGAAGAGACAAAAGAATGACCTGGAGAAATATAATAGAGGGAGGGAATTAATGCATTTAAAAATGAACTGGCTTGATGACTGACATGTGTAGGAAGTAGCTGTGATTAGTGTTACATTTCAAATGTACTTACCTTTTCTAATCATCCTTCCAAACAAAATATTAAAGGAAGCACAGGTACAACTATTATTCATATCTTTCTGGCTGGCATACTGACCTGGGATTCCCAAGTGCCCACTGCTCCCTCGGGAGGCTGTCCAAGACCGTGGGATCTTCAGATTGTAACAGGTTTTCAGACATAGGCTTTTCTACCCTGCTGTATCGGAAGGCGAGGGTATCAGGAAGGGTTTTGCCACAGAAGCTCTATTATGTTTAGATTCCAAGTGGCTAGAATCCATAAAACAAGTCGGATGGGGATCAAATCTTGTGGGTTTAATGCTCCTTGTTACCATTATCAAATGGCTTGAGACCTAGTCTGTTGTGTATATAGTTACAGGAGGACTGATTTGGGTTTTTACAAACTCTCAGTTACCCAACTCTATTGCCACTGAAACAGAGGGTGTTAAACTAGAATAAAATCAGTGTGGAAGGAGAATCTGACTCTGTGATTATTTTTCCAATCATTTAATAATGATTGTTTACAGTGAATTTTGCTTGCTATTTTAATAATGGGAGATGAAATTACTTTATTTTAAAAGGCCTGATGGTACAATGTATCTGCAATACTATCTGTATTTTAAATCTGATGTTTACCCCTCTGAACTAGCCACATAGCTACCAGCATGTGTGTTTGAGAGAAAGTGGAATGTATCAGCAGCTGACAAAACAAAGTGATGACTCGATCTGGATAGAGTTAGAACTATACAAAACACTACCAAATGCTTGAAAGCTCTATTCAGAGGGGTTGCTAGTGTATTTGACTTACCAGATTCATTTCCAGTGTGTCTCTGCAGAGTGCTATAGCTATATAACAGCAATGAAAATGTCTCTTGGAGGAGGAAGTATCTCTACCTGTGGGGTGCAAAACAGAAGCAATGCTGGGGAGAGGACCGTAAAAGGATCTCATCTTTGTTTTTTCAGATTTGCTCTGTGCTGTATAGAATATTATTTACTGTTGGAAAAGTAGTGTATACAACACTGCTAAGAGGGAAGGGAAGATAGGAGGTGGCCTAGTTCTCTTCAGATTTGTGATATGGTATTCTCAGTCATTGCCTGAATGGTGAAAGTATTACAGGAGACTAAAACAGGATTGCATGTTCAGTAGACTGTATTTGTCAGACTTCAGGACTGCAAGCAGAAGAAAATGAAGCTGAGCCAGTACAAAGTGAAGCCGCGGAGAAAAGAGAATTCCAAAAGGACCATTTTACAAAACCAAAGAAAGAATTGACTGACAAGGTAATGTTTTAATTATTATGAGCTAATATATTTAAGTATGTATTTTATATACCTCCCTTCACTACTTCTCTTTGGATCTTCCAGAATTACTGGTTCTTTAGTCTTTTAGTTACTATAGTAATGATACTAGTAGACATTTGTGTAGTGGCTTCATCCCAGAACTTTACAGAATTTCTCACAACATTCCTCTGAGAGCATTACTACTATCTTAGCTTCCCAGACAGAAGAGTGAAGATCCAAGGTCACACAGACCATACCTAAGCAATTGCACCACAGACACTCTCATAAGTACCTCCATCCCATCACACAGGCTGGAAATGTGCCACAGCTCCCTACTAGCCTTTGGGCCTGGGTATTCCCGGATCCTAAGCTAGATTCTGGTTTGTATCAGGACATCTGCACAAAACCAAAGATGAGCAAGAACTGCTTGGTCCCAAGGATAGATACGACCATGAAAATCTGGGTTAGATCTGAGAGTCAGGAGTCCAATTGTTTATTCTCATCACTTGACCACAAGCATCAGTGCTGTGGTGCTTGTAACAACACGTCTAGGCCTGGAGTCCTTTTTCACTCAAGGTAATGACAATTTTACCATTGATAACAGAAAGATGGTGTTTAGACAAATAGATATAGACAACGTATTGTGTTATTATATTGTAGCTAAAAAGTTGCCTAACTGTAACTAAATCTTTATACTCAAAGGAAAAAAAACTTATTTTGAACTACTGGCTAAGGTTACTAGGCCTTTCATGCTTTTTTAGCAAAATTCTAGAAATATCTAACAGCCCAAAATAGGAAAGTTTGTTCTTGTTCCAAGAATCAGAGAAGATCATTGCATGTGAGCGAAACTTTTTATTTGCTTTTGCATTGTTGGCAAAGAAAATAAACAGTGTTTTATTGAAATTCAGATAACACATGTAGCACCCGATCAGGAAGCTGCTAAAAGAACACAGGCTGATAAACTGAAGCAGCGTAAAGGTCAAGAAAGGTAAACCAAAGAAAGGTAGTGGCCAACATTTTTAATATCTCCTTTGAAGATTTTTAAGAAGCCTCTACATAGTTTTAACTTATTTTTTTGCCCTTTTTTCCAGCCTTAGAAAAACAGAGGATGAAAGTAATATAGTATGGAAAAAGAAATACCAGATTCTACAAAAGAGGTTTAGTATTATAATGCCTTTCATTATATTTATAAAATACCTTAGGTCTATAGTTTTTACAAATTATATTCATGAAAAATAGGATAGTCATGTCCATCATTCAGTTACCTAGCACATGATGATGCAATATCTAGGTTAATAAAACAGGAATTGAATGATGTTAGCTTCAATGGTATAGCATTGACTTTCTGGTAATAAAATAATAGTAACAAACACTTCAGACAGACGATTTTGTGTGATTATGTCAATACTATTCAGTTTTCTTGAGAACAAAACTTGTTTTCTTGTTTGCACGCTGTTAGATTACATTTTTCTTTAAAGACTCTCTATGGCATTCTTGAGTGAGATTTTAAATTGTTGATTAGACCTAAACTGTTAGACCTTAGAAGTGGAGTCTGAAAGTTTTGGGGCAACCTTATGGAAGTTGTAGGGTTTATAGCCATGGGCAGCTTGCATGTAGATACTGCCTAGAATGGCAGAATATGAGAGTCACAGCAACTTCTGAGTAACTGCAATATGTGCTTGCTAAGATCTTTGCTACTGTTGTAGGGAAGAATCGAACCAACTTTAATTAGTCAGAATTTATAGAACCTAAAGGAAAATGATTAAACTTGTAAGCATCCTTCTTTCCAAAGTATTTTTTTTCAGGATTTCAATGTTATTTCAAATCCAAGTTGATTGATGTTGAGTTTTAAATAACAAAATTCCCACCAACTGGACATTGCACTGTATTTCAGCCAGTTCTTTCCTTATAATTTATTATCTCCCCAACACCACTCAGAAGTGTGGAAGTGCAGCAATTCCTGTCCTAGAGATGGTTACCCACAGGGAAGGTGTACCCATCTCACAGAAACTCTCTGTGTTGTACTTCATGATGGTGCAATCTTATACACTCTCCCTGATGGCAGGAGAGTTTCTTGTTAAATTCAGCGTTATCAGAACAGTCCGGTGGTTATCCTCTCATCTGAAAATGGTGAGAATATGTGCCAGTGACAATGTAATGACAGTGTTAACTTAGTAATAATGAATGTCCTCTGTAATGATTCAAGTCTCTGTAGATAAATAAACTTCTATCACTGTTATCTACTCAAGTCTATCTTAATGAGTATTCAGTGAGCTACCAGAATAGTGTTAGGAGTTAGAGGGTATTTTTAATAAATTCTGTCAAAATCGCTTGCTTAAATAGGAGCAGAATTTGTCACTTAATACGTAACTAGTCCATGTAACCTCAGAAAAACAGATTGATTTTGATAAAGATCCAGTTATTGGTGAGATAAAAATAGGAACCTTCTTATTTTTACTACATTTGTGTTTATGATAGTTTAAAAGACCACATTAAATATTTTTGAGTACTTGAACGGCATGTTTACCTTGAAATTAGCCTGTATACTAATGTTATAAATTATGATTTTGTTATGCCCATATTTAATTTATTTTGCTTTAAAAAATGTGAGCCCTCTTGTGGCCAAAATAACTTATATTAGATTATTAATATCTTCAAAGACCATGTGGTGTAGAGGGTAAAGTACCAAAAAAATATTTAGGAAGTATCAAATTTAAATATATTTTGTTAGTATTTCTAATGCAAATTGTCTTTCATTTTTTATGCCATTTAAATCCATGCTTTAGAAGTTTTCCTCTATTTTTAAAAGAAGTTTTTATTTTCTTCTTTTATTTTTTATTTACTATTTGTAGCTAAAATGCTCATAAAGTTCTTGTTTTGTAACTGATCACAAACAGAGCACAGAACCCCCAACCTTTCTAGCAATTCCATCCACCCTCGTAAAATTACCACAAAGCATGCTAGTTAATGTAAAGCATTTTATTTTATTTTATTTTTATTTTTATGATATAGGCATTTTTACATTAAAAACCGTATGCAAATCACTAATACACATCATGTAGGATCAAACATGGCTAGCAGAGCTGTCTTTTAAGTCATTGCTGAACTGAAGCTCAACTCTGTGATTTTGAGGCAAAAGAAATTTTATTTTATGGCCAGTCACCACTATTATCTGAGAAATACAAAGGAAATGATCTAAACCATCCAAAAGATTCATATAAATATTCATATTTAGGAAAAATCTTAGCACGTGTTATAACTATCTTCTTATTTGCAGTTCTGTTCTTCCCTTGATTAAACATGTCTGTGTCTTTAGCATAATACCTTTCTTTGTAAAGGAAGGGGAAAAAAATTACAGCTGTTCAAATTACCTCATGAGCCAGACCTTGAAAAATTAGGTAGCAATTTTCACTGATTAGATAAAGTATCAGAACTTTGTGGTTAAAGTTATAGTAAATTTGCAGATAGGAAAAGAACTGTATTTTAAATTTTAAAGGAGTGTGTTCTACTCCGTACAGAATTTTCACTTGCATCTGTTATTTACTATAAATAAACTTAATTTCATATATTTAATGTAATATATAATGATATTCCAATATATATGTTCACTGGTTATGCTCACTGGTTATTTCTTCTCATTCTGAGAAGTTTTTATTTTAGTTTTTATTATTTTCACTGAGTCCTCAAAAAGATACAAAAGTATATTTGTTTTAAGTGAATATTTTAAATGCTTTATTGGAGAATATTGGTTTTAATTCTTTAAACTTTTTCTGTATCATGGTGTTTGTGATACTTGTGTAAAATTACTTATTTACTTATGACACAACTATACGTATGCTAAAGAAATATAAACTATCAGATCTGCAAAACATCTTGTTTTCTTCCTTTTACTGTGGCCTTTTATTTTGGTTTTTGCTCTTTTCATTTATGTTTGATGCAATCCTTTCAGTAGTATGAAATAAGATTAAAACTGGAGCTTATTTGTTAAGAGTTGCTCTGTTAAGCCATATCATTTTTTCCTAAAACAATGTAAAATTTTACCATCCTACTTAAAAGATATACCACATTGCCAGCTGTGCTTTGTGTTCATTGTTAGAATGAATTTTACCATTGCATCATTAATGTAAAATATCAAAGAATTATTTACAGTCATTGTTGGCTGAAAAGAGTTGAAGATTTCTAATGCTGGGTACCTGGAGAAATGATATATGCACTAAATACTTAACACTTTGTAAAAAAAAACAAAAAGTAGTCAGAGAAGAGGCAAAGAATAGCAAATTAAGTGAGCAGATTAAAAAAAAAAGGCTAAACTTTATATGCATTGCCAGTGAAATTGATCAAGTTTCTCCTTTTCAAAATTCAACTGAATTTTAAATTGGGCACAGAAATGAGTAGTAGTTCATAAACTGTTTAGTTCTTTTCAACAGTCAAATGTAAATTAATTTAAGATGGAAATCCTTTCTTTTCAGCCTGCATGCCATTAAGAATGAGATGTTTCTTAGACAAACCCTGCAACGTCGGTTGCTTGTGTTTAAAAGCACACCCCTCAGTGAGACTGTAAGTAAAGACAAGGCAACTGGTTTATTGTATTTAATGTGCTGTGTTTATGAAAGTCATTCTGCCCTTTCCAATACAGCAAAACATAGAAGTGAGCTCATACCATAAAGGCAAACAAATTTGATAGTGAAAAATATGAAACAGCAAATACAGGGAAGGCAGACTGTCTGAGGTGGATATGCTCAGCTGCGTGCGGTGCAATCTTGTGTACATAACTTGTGTGTGCAGATAACACACAAATTGTGCCTTTGCCGGAATACAACATTATTGTGTAAACACAATATCCATTTGCAATATGTGAATGAACTGTAATGGTAAGTTTTTACATTGGTCTTCAGACAAAAAGGCCTTAGCTTGCCCGCTGTATCCACCTGGTAGAAGGTAGAGGGATCAGAAACTGTAGGGCTGGGCATCTCGCTTGCTCTGTGGGCTGCTCACAGTGTAAGACATAACCCAGCGTGGGGAGCAGCCCTCAGCGAGCATCGTCCTTCTCCTGTGCCAGCAGATGGAAGGTGGAGAGAGAAATATTAGTCCTTCTTCCTACCAAGGAAGTTAAATTGGCAAAAATACAATCCAATTTTGGTACTGTACTGGCACAGATTACTTTCTTTCCGATCATTGGAGGAACATGGATAGTAACTCAGAGTATTTTCGTTTGAATTTAAACTCTCCTCTAAATTTCAGAAGGGTCTTAATTCCTCTTGGATGAACCTGGGTTAGCACAACTTTGTATAGTCTTCTCCCCAGGTCAGGTTGTGTTTTTGCAAGTTAGACCTGCAGTACACTGTGCTTGAAGGAATCTAAGAGACTAATTCTAGAAAAATAGAAATGGAAGGTGCAAATGTTTAAAACTCATTTGTTGCCTGGCAGTTGCTCTTAAACAGCAAAATTGCTTTTATTTGTGTCATAGAATTGTACATTTTTGTCCCCTTTTGTGCTGCTCTGACAATACAGTGATAATTCAGTGAAAATGAGCAAGGCTCGAGCTTTGGTCAAGTCAAACTGAAAACAGTATTTTGAGTTTATCATCACTGGCATAATGCAAGTTCAAACATAGTTTTGCATTAACATAGTATTTTCCATCTTTTTTTCTTTAGTATGGTCATATTAGATACGGAAGCGAATGTGTCAACTCTCCATGTAAAAAACAATTCAGTTATGGTAAAGTTCAAACATACTCCCCTGATTTAACCATGGTTATACAGTGGTGTCAATTTCGCATCCTTTTTTTTAATCTTTATTCATCATTATTTATTTACTTATCAGTTTATGTTTTAAGCTGTACTTTCTTGAAATGTGTTTAGTGTGTACTTGATGTGTTACTTACAGATGTCTTTTCCTGTTTGTATTGAAAATGATATGCAAGAGATGAAAGGATTCCAAGGGAGCTTATATTTACCTTTAATTTTGGTATGTAACTATTTTATTTCTAACTAGAAATGCTTAAATATATTCTGTACTTAGTCAAGTAATAGCATTTGTGACGATTTTGTGATGCATAGGATAAGATGCATAGGATAAGACTTTTATATACCCAGTAATCAACATCTGTCATTTGCATACTGGAAAATTGTTTCAATATTTATTATTTCAGCCTCATTCTTTAAAAATATGGAATGATTTTAAAAGAATATTAGACTTTTCATAAAAATGCAAAATGCTTAAAATTTTAATAGAAGTCTACTTAGCATAGTAGTATGTCAATATTTTAACAGCTGTCAAACCCAATGTACCTGTAATTGTGTGAACTTGACTAGAGAATCAGTTATTGAACTGATTAAAGCTAGTTTCCTAAATGAGATCATAAAAGCGGGCCCTATTCATGTCATAACAAACTACCATTGAGATTTATTTACAGAAATATACATACTTACGTACAAATATTCACATCTTCCTGTTTTATCATGTTAAACAGACATGTATGGAACTATTCTAATTCTCAAAAGTCCAGTAGAAATATTTATGCCTATTTTAATAAGAGTGAGTGACACTAAAATGGTGACTCTCAAGACCTTCATTTTTCTAGAAGTAAGGGTTTGTATGCTAGTTGGTGAAATATCTTTCCGTGTTTTTTGCAAGAACTCACTGATAAGCTAAGTGTCTGAACTGGTTGTATGATGTTCCATTTCCTTATTTTATAGGGTTTTAGTGCTTCGTTGTTTTAAGAACAGTTTAATTATATTTCATTTTCCTAGATTTCTAATGAACTTAACTGTTACTTGGCTGCTTTCTAGTTATTTAGTTAATCAATAGCTTATGACCAGCCTTAACAGGAAAATATTTCTCCTCTAGCCTCCAATACAATCCCAGCCTACTGACCAGGAGAAAGAAGATGAAGATAATTTTCTTACAATTACAAGAGCAACACAAAAAGACAATGTGTTTGAAGAAGGTAAATGTGAAATTTGTGATGCATAGTAGCATATTCTGCAATTTAAATAGTGGTGATCGTGCTCAGGCACTTGACCCCTGAGGCAATCTTATTCCTGGAAAATAGCTGCTTTGTGATTGCTAAATAAGAGCAAAAAGATCAGTCATGAAGAACAATGTTTTATATTTCACAGTATTTTGCTTCTGCTGAGTAATGATTTTCTTTTTCCCTATACAGGAGGCTTAAAAAGTCATTGACTTAAAGAGAATAGATATGGCTACATCTAAAAGGACTTAGACCTATTACATTTGTTTTGATGGCATTCTTGGTGGAAGTGACTCTTCTATAAGACACAGAATTCAGGTGAAGCAGTTTCTTTTTTGGGGAAAAATATGTTCTCTATTTGCAAATCTTGTCTCCAAGAGATACAGTTCTAGTACTCAAGGCAGAATCAGAATTCTTAGAAAGAGCTTCTAAGAGAACACTTTATTGCAACCAGGTAGATAGGGTTGTTTGGGATGTCTGTGTGTTTGTGACTTTTCTAGTTGTATATGAGGTGGTGTGTGTCCTTAGTGTTGATCCATCTGATTGTTTCAATCACTGGTTGTTTCATGCAAAAATATAACACTAGTTGCCTTTATGAGCCGTTTAACAAATATGTAACCCTTCCAGGTACCTACCAAGTGGAAATTTGTCCAACAAGTTAGCAGTATTTATTTATTTATTGGTAATAGACAAAGTTTCTGGGAATTTCTGCCAAGTGTTGCATCGTTGAAAACAACAACAACAAAAAACCTTGCTGTAGAATTCTCCTCATGAATCACAAACAAAACACATTAGATGGAACTATATATAATGTATGTGAAGTTGTATTTAATATATTCAACAGCTGATGCTAAGTGCAAAGAAGCAGTTATGAAGTTCAGCAATATTCAGGTAAAGAGACTTAAAAATGGGGATATAAACAACTCATTTCACTTGAGAGGACCAGTATGAAAAACAAAGATGTACAATATCAGTTTTTTGGTGCCATCTGATTATTATTAAAGGAGGAAGTCCCCTAGTAATTCAGTTCAATCATTTCAACACAAGCAGAGCACAATCTTCTAGCAGTCTTGCCTGCTTGCAGTCCTTATCTCACTGGGTTACACAAGTGGATCTCAGCAAGCACAGCCAGTTCAAACATTTCTGCTGTCTTTCGTGGTGAAAAATGATAGACAGTTGAATCACCTCTTCTTGTGGAGCACATTTTATGGGCTTATCTGCAGGTTGCTTTTTCTTTCCCTCCTTTTTTCACACAAGAATTATGACTCTCTGTCTATACAAAAGAACTTCTGAGTTGTTTTCTTATCTCCTTTCCTCAACTCCTGACAGTAGGGCAAACTGCTGTTCTTTCAAGACTGATTTGGAGAGCTGCTTGGTTATCTGTTACCTTCTTTCTGCCAGTCATTACTACAGTAATTTCTGTCAGGTTTTTCATGATAAATAAAGGCCAAGCATAATGAATCTCCTGTTTCTTTGGTTGTTAATGTGCAGCTGGGCCTGTTCAGCCTGGAGAAGAGAAGGCTGAGAGGGGATCTAATCAGTGTATATAAGTACCTCAAGGGAGGGAGTGCAGAGGACGGGGATGGTCTCTTTTCAGTGGTGGCCACTGATAGGACTAGAGGAAATGGCCAGAAACTGAAACATCAAAAATTCCATAGGAACTTAAGGAAAAATTTCTTAACAGTGAGGGTGACAGAGCACTGGAACAGGCTGCCCAGAGAGGTTGTGGAGTCTCCTTCTCTGGAGGTCTTCAAAACCCGCTTGGACGCAGTCCTGTGCCATGTGCTTTAGGTGACCCTGCGTGTGCAGGGGGGTTGGACTAGATGACCTCTAGAGGTCCCTTCCAACCCTAAGCATTCTGTGATTCTATGATTCTATGATCCCATGCCCAGGAGCCAGATGTTATTTTATCGCTCTTTGCAGTCTTTTGCTGTCCAGAATCTCTGGGAAAGAGTGAAGTGAATGGGTTTACAAAAATAAAACACTACTGCAAATTCATTTCAATATGATCAAGAACTCTTGTGAAATCTCCATTCTCTTATAACCAGCATAATATGTATTTGTTTAAATTCTTTAAATCTCTCACTCTTCCTGAATATTGACTGAATTAAGAAAACAATCTAGATTTTTAAGATCTGGATGGTAACTTTATGTGTGATTGTTTAAACAGAAAGCAACTGCACATTTAGCAACAGGATGATCACTTTTACTGATAGTTTGATTGAATTGTTGCTACCTTTAGCAGGAAAACTCGGAGCAAGAAGGAAAAAGATGTGATTGGTAATGTTACTCTTTCTGAAGTGCTTCTGCAATTAATTCCTTCCTTAGGAAGTCAAGCCTTTCTGCTTATTCTGTTCTAGTAATGTTCAATATTTGCACTATTTGAAGATACACTAGTATATATAGATTCTTATTTTCTATGATCTTAGACCTCAGGTGTGCCTGGGTCCAAAGTTAAGAGTCCAAATTCCTTTTGGAATTTGTTTGGTAAAAAAAAAAAAAAAGTGACTGACTACAGTGGAGAGTGAACTGATCCCACCCTTCACTCAGAGGTTGTGGTGGACTAGAGCTGTATGCATGTTTTGTCTCAACTTTTTGATTTTTAGAAACCAACTATTTTTCACTACCTAATGATGGGAAATGTTCCCATAATATGAATTGTTTTATTGGAAAATACTTCTAATGCCTGATAAACCTGACTGTCTACATGCTGCCCAAGTGATTGGTCTTTCATGTTATGCTGTGGGTTTTTTCAGTATGTTCAGAAGAAAAAAAAAAGTCATTAATAAGTTAAAACAAATATTAACTGCGAGATAAATTATACTGAAAGCGAAATATGCGCTGAAATAGAGATAGTGATTATAAACGAGCTGTCGATTCATTTCCTGAAAGCTATGCTTTGGTGCTTGAAAATGACAGAAAAGTAGTTGGTACAAATTCTTGGGTTCATTTGTGGAAAAGAGTAATGGAAACCGTAACCAAACAATAGGCTGCTCCATTTTGGAGCCAGTGATGCTGTGCAGTCTTCATCTAAATAACAGTCACAGTACAGAAATGAAGTGATAGAAGTGGCTGCTCTGCAGAATGGCTCGTTTCCACCTGCGTTATTGCCACTGCTGAGCTGTTGATGATGAGGAAGGGAGGACAGTCCCAGAGTCCTTATTTGATGTTGACTGCTTGAGGTTTCTGCGAGTGTAAGGAATTTTTGTGAAGAGCACTGCTTGGAGTCACAAGCTGTATGAATCTTTAGATATACTCATCGATACACATGAATATATGACATATAAACATATGCATGTGTTTTTATATGTAAATAAATGTATATATTTGCACACATCATATTTATGAAGGCAGAAGCAGGCACCAAAAGGAGAAATCTGTCAGTGTTTGATTTAGAGACAAGTTGCCTGAATGTGCATGTGCAGGTCCCTACAGTCCTGCCTGCCCTGCTATCTCTCCCTCTCAGGCCCCAAAAGATTTTTCCAAGTGAAAACAGAGGGAATGTTCTTTCCCAGAGCTTATGATTGTGGAGGGCCAAGGAAGAGTAAAGGGCTTCCATGCATTCCCACTCCGGAGTTCATTGGTTTGTGTGTATCTATCTACAGCAGGACTGTATGGAGAGACAGTGCAGCTAAAGAACAGCAATAAGTAAGTACAAGTCGGAAGAGAGGGTGTTGAAATAAGCTTTTAAAAATACCCAACATGGGAGGAAGTCTTTCCAAAACTTTCCGAGCATATGATCTTCCAGTAATAGAACAATTTTGCTTAATTTGCTTCAGATTATCCAATTGGACATTTGGGGAGGAAATCTACTGTAGTTCAAACTGAAAATAACGTTTTTGAGCTTTTCAACAGAATATATTTGGAAAAATATATTGTTCATGAATAATCCAACAACACAGTTACACTGCTGCAACCAAATTCAACAAAGACATTTCTATATAGTCTGAATATAAATGACTTTATCATTAATTCAAGATTTGAACAAGCTAAAATTTCTTTTCAAAATACTGAGCTCTTGTAACTAGCACAAACATTGAAGGCATTTCAGGTGCATGATTCCTATTTAAACTACCTTGATTTATTTTTATTGCAAGCTGTCATCTTACAGAAAAATATTGACAATAAATGTTTATTTTGACTTAAATATGAATTTTTTTTCTAAAAGTATGAATATGACATATATTCATACTTATTGTTACTTATTGTTTCTAAACACTATTTTAATGACACAGCAAACTGTGGAACTGAGAGCAGTTTCAGTTCTCCATGTCAAAGCACAGGTGAAATCGTCACTTCTTTTGTACCTGTGAATAAATCTAGTGAATTACATCTACTGAAGTAGAATTTATTTCAGTAAAATCTCAAGTGAGTTCATGATTTGGAACTTCTAAAGCTTTTTAAAGATAAAAGAAAAAGAGAACAAACATCTTCTAGTCCAGCTTCCTGCGAAGCAGAACATGCCCTGGCGGCGGTTTTACACGGGTTCCCCGCAGGTACCTCGCAGCTCGGGTCCCTGCCCCCTGCCCGCGTCCTGCTCTGTTCCAACGGGAGTTTCTCAGCTCTTCTCGCTGCTCTGCCAGGTAGCAGCGAGCACGGGCTGCAGCCGGGCTGGACGCGCCCGGGCTCTGCTCCCTGTCTGAGACGCTGTTTAGGGTCTCGGGGAAGGGGTTATTCTGCCCTGTGCAGGATCAGAGGGTGAGTGGCAGGAGCAGGCGCTATAGCGTAGCGTGTATGCGTATAACGTAGCGTATAACGCATGGCATAACGTAGAGCGCGGCGGCAGGGGAGGGCTCGCAGGGCGGTGTCAGCGCTTGGCTGCCGAGCGCCCGGTCTAGGCACATGCGTGGGGCTGCCCCTGCCCCTCTGGGAGCGCTGAAAGGAGCGCAAATGTCCCCCGAGCTGCTCCCGCGGGCGCCCCGGCAGCACGGGGCTGTTCACAGGGACTCGCGCCTGGAACGGGGCAGCTTTCCTCGTGGGAGGGGGCAGCTTTCCTCGTGGGAGGGGGCAGCTTTCCTCGTGGAAGGGGCAGCTTTCCTCGTGGGAGGGGGCAGCTTTCCTCGTGGGAGGGGGCAGTTTTCCTCGTGGGAGGGGGCAGCTTTCGTCGTGGAAGGGGCAGCTTTCCTCGTGGGAGGGGGGCAGCTTTCCTCCAGCGCTGCCCTCCCCTGAGACCCGGCCTGGAGCTGAGGGTTTTCCCCCTTCAGTCTCTTCAGTGGGCAAACACTGAGAGAGGCGGTCCAGGAAAGTGCAATTTCAGCATTAACTGTGTGTGCGTGTGTGAGAACTTGGATGCTTGAGGGAGGGAAATAAGGGTCTTCCCCTGTAGGGTCTGAGCCAGGGCTTCCCAGCAATCGAAGGAATCAGGAATCTCTCTAGGGTTCAGAATCCCTCCAAATTTGTGATAAACTCAAAGAGCATCAATGGATTCAGTCATCCTTTTTGAAGATAATCCGTAAAAATAGCTCTAAGGTCATCGCGTCCAGGTCCACCACATTGTAGGTGGACGGATAACGTGGAGTGTGCTTTTGTACAGAGACCTCAAAACATTCATAAACCACATTTAAACTAGGCTGCTCAATACATTTGCCATTAAGAAATGGTGATGCGTTAACTGCCACACTTTGTGAATGGCAAGAAGAAATGTAAAACAGTGGAAGGTGAAATTTTGCAACAATATTTACTCTCTTTCTTGTTTGAAGATGATAAAACTGAACACTTAAGACCATCTATGCTTTCCATTGTATAGCATCCACCGCGGCTGATTTTTATGTACTCAAGGAGATTTTTCTCACAGTCCAGTATTTGCATCTATTGACTTTGTAATCTGTGGAGAGACTCTTAATGAGCAGAAAAGACAAGAATCTCGGAGATAAAAACATGGAATAACAGTGAACCTTTAGAGCTTGTCAATAAGAGAAAGCTCAAACACAAATATCTGATTTACAGAAGCAACACAACTTATTTTGACAGATTACATTGTTTCTGCTTCAAATTACTCTCGAGGAAGAAGAGGTTAAGAGGTCATTTAAAAAGAAATGCTTTTAGGAATTTTTTCTTAAATTTCAAATCTATATTTAATTAATTACTTGCGATGGCACGTAGATTTTACTTTCCTAGCAAACCAAGGTGTTGACCTGGTCACATTCAGGGCTTTTTTTTATTTTTTATTTTTTTAATCCTCCTAGATATGCAGGGACAGGAGCAAACCCACTCCACACCGAGTGGGGCGGAGATCTTGCCAGGGACACGTAGACAATTTAAGCCTGATTTTTCTTTTCCTAGTTAGCGAGTCTTTGCTTGTTTTCCTTCCGAGGGGAGAATGCAGAAAATCACGTGGACTTTTAAAATTCAGATTTGAGCTTCGTGATTTTTGTCGACCCTTAGCGTAGTAAAATAAGAGTAACATTCACTAGAATAATAGATCCTCATCTATTAATTACAGGGATTTAGGGTACAGTTCAACATGTTGGGTCATAAAAAATAAAATAAAATAAAATAAAATAAAGTAAAATAAAGTAAAATAAAGTAAAGTAAAATAAAGTAAAATAAAATAAAATAAAATAAAATAAAATAAAATAAAATAAAATAAAATAAAATAAAATAAAATCCGCCCTGGCTGCGGCGGTGCTTGACTTCGCCCTCCCGCTTTGCCCCGCAGCGGCCCCCGCGCTCACCCGCGCAGGCCCGATACCTGCCCGATGGGCTCGGCACGGGCGAGGGTCCAGCCCCGGGAAGCCCCTCCGAGGAGCCGCTGCCCAAGAGGCGCGACCGCCCCGGCCAGCAGGAGCCCGGGCCGGGCGAGCGGGCGGCGCGGTGGCCATCGCCGCGCAGGGGTCACTGCTGCGCGGGGGCGGCAGGTCGCGCCGCCGCCGCCTCGTGTGGGGCGACAAACGCTTCGGAGAGGCCCTCGGGCCGGTTGGAAAGAGCCGCGGAGCGCTCTGAGCACGTGCACTTGTTTTACTGCCTTTAATGTCCCCGCTTTTGCAACGCGCTCAATTCACCGGCGGCCAGGAACAAGAATAAATTACAAAACCACATTTAATGTTAGTGACTCTTTAAATGGAATTTTTCATTCAAACTTTGTCATTAAAATAGAAAGGCCTTTTGGTTGTGACCATACAAGCATAATAAATTGTATATGTTTGTGATACTGAATGAATCTTGCCCATATGCTGCACTGCAAGGCTACATGAATGAAGCATTTACCAAATCAGGCCCACCACATTAAACAGAAAAACAATCTTTATTCATGGTAACTTATCAGTTTCAATTAATCAACCTTAACAATAGAAATTCTGATGTGTTCAAGCAACTTGAAAGCAATAGGTCATCTCCAGGGCAGCCATGTTGTGTCTTTGTGCCTATGGTTTCAAACAAAGCAACATCTCCAATAAATGTACATCCACGCATACATCTGCGTGCCGGGATGTGTACAAACATCGAGACACGCCGAGGCTGCCGCATACGCGCCGCTCTGCATACAGCGTGTTTCACTTTTTGTCATACGAGAAGTAATTGTTTTCTAGTATTTTTGAGCTCTGCAAGTTTAAACAAAAGAGCAGAAATTTCCATTGGATGACCATCCTTTCAGTTTCTCTGCTGCTATGTGAATAGCATTGTGCAAACCATTCCAATGGTATTGAAAAGGGGTAACCATTGGTTTGATTTGGTTACACGGTTTCGTAAAGCGCTCCCTCCCACTGCCTTAGGGTCTGTGAAAGGTCCGTGACCTGTTTAGAACTGCCAAGTGAAATGTCATGTCGCCCCTCCCAAATGGGAGTATCTGCATTCATTTGATCAGTATAAAAAATGATTGGGGATGGCGAGATCAGGGCTTTTGAATTGCAATTTATAGCAGTTTACAA
This sequence comes from Tinamus guttatus, assembly GCF_059628265.1. Classification (NCBI taxonomy): domain Eukaryota; kingdom Metazoa; phylum Chordata; class Aves; order Tinamiformes; family Tinamidae; genus Tinamus; species Tinamus guttatus. The sequence continues at coordinate 5,514,527 of NW_028289064.1, forward strand.
AAATGCACATTGTTGGAAAAGAAAACATGGAAGTGTTTCTTTCTAAATTGCATTACCTGTGAAATGTCATTAGTCTTTTTAGGATAACGCACCCTATTTTTTTTATGATATCAGAGAGAGACTTAAGTGAAGAAGTTCACTATTTGCTTGAGATACAAATACATACTGTGCTACCTCTTGCTGTGTAATTAGTTTGGTTATCCGGTGCCTGTGGAAAGCTTTCCCGACTCTCTTCCAACTTCTGCTTCTCTGTTGTCTTGCTTCACGGTATAGCGAGATCATGAAATTTCCTGAAATTCCAGTGAAACGACACAAGGCTGCCCCTTTCCTGGAGCACAGTTTGTTCGTGGCCAGGACTCTGCTTCCTCCTACCTCCTGTCGAGAGCTTTGACCGCTGCCTTCCTGTCCAGAGACAGACCCACTTGAGCACTTAGTTTGCTCCTCTTTCCCCTGTCCTGGCCGCGGCGCACCTTGAGAAACGCCCCGGGAGGACCCGCTTAGCCTTGTTTTGTAACCGCCACTGAACTTGCCATCTCTCCCGAGCCGCATCTACCCCCGGGTGCCCGACACGAGCCCGGGCAGCCGTCGGGGGCGCCGCTCTGCGCCGGGGCTGAGGGGGCGGCAGGGCCCGCGTGTGTCGGACCGGGCGGGTGGCCTCGGGGCGGTCCCCCCCGCGGCGGGACCCGCCGTGGCCCGGGCTGGTGCTGCAGAGCCGGGTCGGAACCGTGCCGGGCTCCGGGACGGGACGGGACGGGACGGGAAGGGACGGGAAGGGAAGGGAAGGGAAGGGAAGGGAAGGGAAGGGAAGGGAAGGGAAGGGAAGGGAAGGGAAGGGAAGGGAAGGGAAGGGAAGGGAAGGGAAGGGAAGGGAAGGGAGCTGCCGCCGGGCTTGTTCCGCAGCGGGACCCGGACTGCGGGGACAAAACGCGAGTAGGGCCAGAGGGAAACAAGGAGGACGAGAAGGAGCTGCTCGCGCCTCGGCGGGAGGGTTTGAAGTTCAGGTGCTCTGGGGCCGGGAGCAGCCAAGGGACCGAGCCGCGGGCCACAAAGGTGCCCCAAAGGCTCCCCAAGACCAAGGAGAGCGTGGGAGGCGATCGCGAGCGCTGGGGATCGGTCCGCCCTGAAGAGCAGGCACCGAGGCCGCTTTTGTGCAGGTTTATGGGCTCGGGGGCCGGGACAGGCAGGGCAGCCGGCACCCAGTGTCGCCGTCGCTCTGCAGCTTCGGGCGCTGGGTTTCCAGAGGGAACCGCGTGACCCTCCTCCGCCTCCTGCTCTGCCTCGCGGCGAAAATAACGGCCCCAGGGGCTACGAGGCGTCGGGGGACCGTGGGCCCGTCTTCTCCCGGGCTCGCCCCGCGGCCTGGACGGCGCTTCCCGAAGCAAAACCGTCCCCTGGATCAAGATGTGGCCGGCGGGTCGAGCTGCCGTCGCTGAGGCCCGCGGGACTCGGCCGCTCTCGCCACGGCCGCGTTCGCTGGGTCCGGCCAAGATGCTCTTTGTAGCTGTCACCCAGGGCTGAAACGTTTGAACAGGGCAGATAAATTATTAGAGGAGTAAAAGACTTGAACGGCTTAATTGGGAAAGGCAGCCCTGGTTGCAACCAACGCCTGTACAATTGCACACTGCAGTCCACCATTATTCGAGCTTCATCTACTATGCACTATGTACCACCGCCTCCAAAGGATTGTTGCCCTAGAAACTTGTTTTAAATCTCCAGCTATATATCAACACCTTGTTTTAGCAGTCCTTGGCTGAATTACAGTTACACAGTTTGGCGCTTCTTTCAAATTTCCTCCCATCAGTTTGGCCAAAGAAAGGAATTTTTCTCCTTTAGAAATGAATTGGCTTAATTAGTAAGTAGATTAATGGCAATTGCTGGTGAGTTGGTTTCCAGCAGAGTTTCACCAGAGAGGGTTAATCGGAGTCAGGTCTGGAATCTTTCCCAGAACTGGCTGCCAGCCATTTCCGTCAACCAATCAACCCTATAAACAAACGCGCCATCCAGTGAAATAGAGTTTATATTCGTCCTGTCATCCCGGCAGCGGCATTTCCCCAAGCAGCCGCCACCTCGCCCTGCGTTGGTAAAGCAGCGTCCTCAACGTCGTTTTCCTAATTTTGAGCTATTTCTCCAACCTACTCACCCACCAAAAAATAATAAATAAAATAAATAAAAATAAAAAATAACGGTTCCTGGCGGAAGGAGGTTCCTTGGGCACATTGGCATCTCATAAAAATGTAGCATGATTTCAACGGCCTTCATCTGAGATTTCCCTTGCAAATAGCTGATAATTCGGGGCTGCAACAGTCAATAAGCCAGGGCGACCCAAAGCACTTTTCCAAAGCCGCTGGCTCATATAGGGGGCAAGTACGAAAAACATCAAGAATAGGCTTTGACATTTTCTTCAGCCTTTCCGCTTATTTTTTTCTATACTGGTAAAATGCATTCATACTTGGACTTGCAGCTGCATTAGTCTTGCAAAAAAAAAAATCCCTGCTGAGAAATGCATATAATAGGAAAAACAGATCGGCTGGACAGCAGTGTAATTAATGCCAGAAAGGGCTGAGGCCGGTTTCATAGTTTGTCTTTTGAGGATATCAAGACGAGACCTGGTGAAAAATGACGCATGCTTTAACATTGCAGAAAGCTGGCAACTAGCAGAGCTCTCCCCCTTCGCCCCCTCCTCTCTTTTTTTAACTTTATGCCGCCGAACAAAGGGGTCGGCAGAACTAGCTAGGTTGTAATGAGTTCTGTGTCCCTAGCACATTAAGTGCATCATGGAAACATATTGTATCGAAATAGTTTGGAGGAGAATACTGGGGATGAAAGAGAAAGGGTGCTTTGATCAGCTCCCTGGGGTCCTGAGTGCGCGCAGACCGACTTGCAAGGACTTATTCAGCTCCAGCGAGACACACTTACAACGCCATTCAAAGAAATTTGCATATCTGTAATTTATCACATTTGTCCCGAACATTTT